>NC_052625.1:3888841-5138841 GCF_016161935.1 Mauremys reevesii
AGTATATCGGAACCCTCCTATCAAAATTATAAATGGGGCCCTGGCCCGTTCCACTGCCACCTTGGGACTGGGCCCCACTGTATGGCTGGTGCGTCTGAATTGTGGCCAGGTTGAAATCTGGCTCCAGAAAAAGAAAGAATGGCCCCTCCGAGAGACAAACCTGCTGAGTTCTTCTCAGCTTTCCCTCTGTTAGCAGAATAACGTTTTTTATTTACTTGTAGTGCCATAGCACATAGGAACCCTCGTCAAGGACCAGGCCCCCACTGTGCTTGGGGCTGTACAAACACAGAACACAGACACGGCGTGTCCCCCCACAGGTTACAATCTAAATATGAGAGAAGAATCAATAGACAGATACAGAGAGAGGAGAACACGAACAGTGCAACAGTCCTGGTCAGCATGATCAGCAGGGCTGTCTGCACACCTGCTGCCTAATGGAATCAAGTTGTTTGTAGACATTGAGGAGGACAATGAGGTCGCTTTGTGGCTGTCTATGGGGAGCTCCTCCCCAGGGCGAGGGGCAGCATGGCAGAAAGCACTGAGGGGCTTGTTTGAAAATGCAGCAAGTGGGCAATGGAGGCCGGCGTCATGGGCCGATCGCAGGTGGGAGTCAACGTTTCAACAGCAAATGAGAGATGAGAGGTAGGTGGGGATAAGCTTTGAAAGTGAAGACAAGTAGCTTGTGTGTGATGCACGAGAGAAGGGGGAGCCAATGAAGGGATGCAAAGAGAGGGGAGTGTGGTAAAAGTGACGGGCTAGGACACTGATCTTCGCAGCAACATTCAGGGTGGATATGAACGGGACAAGATGACATTAGGCAAGGACGGAGGGAAGGATGTTCCATTAATGAAGATGTGAGATGAGAACTTGGATGAGTTTAGCTGTGTGGATGGACAAGAAAGGCCGTATCTTAAGAGATGTTGTGCAGCAGGAATCTGCAAGATTTAGACATAGCCTGGATGTGAGGATTTAGAGAGAGCTCTGAGTTCAAGATGACACCCTATTGCAGGCCTGAATATCAGGCAAGATGGTGGTGTTGTCCACAGTGATTGAGAAAGGAAGTAGGAAAGAGGGTTTTTGGGGGGAAATTAGGAGTTCTGTTTTAGCCAAGTTTAGCTTGAGCTGGTGGCTACACATCTGTGAGATGTCGTCAGAGAGACTGGACCAGATCTTAGTTTGGACAGAAGGAGGCAGTCTAAAGGAGAGAGGTAGATCTGAGAGTCATTGGCATAGAGATGATAGTTGGTTGTGTGTTTGGATGGCATTATCCAGCAAAAGCTGTAGAGGGAGATTAGAAGGAGGCCAAGGACAGAGCCCTTTGGAACACAGGGCCGGATTAATGAGATTGGAGGGCAGGAGCTAATGTTTTTTGGAGGCCTCCCAGTATTAATGAGAGAAAAAAGTACCAGCTTATGACAATCAACAAGTCACGTATGATACTGAATAAACATGAAAAGATAATCAAAGACAATGAACAGGTTATATATTTCCTGGATAAACATAAAAACATAAAACATTGAGTCAAATGAAAATGTTGCTTGTTCAAACTGACATCTTGCGAGCTGCACTTTCAGTTATTGTATCCTCAGATGACACTGTGCCCAGTAAATCCCATTCAATTGACATGATAGAAAGAGCATTAAGCTTCACTTCTACTGTAGTTGACCAAAGATTTGATTTTTTTTTTATTAAGGCAAGCTTGGAGAACAATTGCTCTGCTTCAGTTGGCAATGGCTGGAATCAAATACAGTCTCAACACAATGAAGATATTCAGCATGCAAAAATGTGATGATTCCAGTAGCACTCTTATCCTGCATGTCACAATATCTTATAAATGCTGAAAAATAAAACATTTCAGCGAAAGGACCAGGCTCTAGATCATTCGGGTAAGCGTTGAGCAATGCCTGAGTGCATGTTTGCATCTCTTCTTCACTTCATACTTGTTCAAGAAAAATAAGGAAGCCAAATTTTGCAGATTGTTCAGCATAACATTCACTCCTTTTTAGTTTCCAACTTAGTTTATTGAGGATAACATAAAAACATTCAACCTCATATTTCCTTCTTTCTTGTAGTGTCACTTTCACCATGTGGAAATTTTTGTTTTAAGGTACATTTGTATTCTGTAAGACTTATGTCCCAATTTTTTGCTTGTGTCTCAAAAATGGTCAAAACTGATACTGTAACCTTGTGACAAACTCTTGCAAGGAACTCAGCAAATGAACAGCAACAACAAGATCCAGACCTGGCTTTTGAAGCTTTACACTAGTTTTGTCAAAGCTTGCTAGTATCACAGTCTATAAGATATTCATAATTGCACTCAGCTCCTTTCCTTGTACAACTATTGTGCCTCTCTTCCAGTTTTACTGTTTTCCTTGGCATTGTCTATTGTTTCTTTCAAACAATGTTGAATACCTTCATAATCTACTACAATTGTTTTACAAGATTCAGCATGACAGGACCATCTTGACTTCAAAATGGTTTTTAGGGCAAAAAGAGTTCTTTGCTCACACTTGTTAGCATTGTTGCACAGAAGCTGCCATTTCCTGGGTGATGCTGCATTAAAAAAATAGTTTCTGAACAAAACTGAAAAAGTTTATGGCTTTCATGCAAGAATCAATGCTGCAAGTTCCAACTAAGTTCACAAAATGAGCTGTGCATGGCACATGCACAGCTAGTGGGCTTAGTTTTTAATCTGATCTTTTGATTTTGAAGACCATCATACGTTCCAGACACGGTAAGAACATAAGAATGGCCATACTGGGTCAGACCAAGGGTCCATCTAGCCCAGTATCCTCCTGTCTTCCAACAGCGGCCAATGCCAGATGTTACTTGTGTTATCGGATGACTGACCTCTGCAGTTTTCAATAGCAATATTGTTTATGTCCAATAAAAACATCACTGTCTGGAGGAGCAACTTGACGGTGTGGCTTTCAATTGGTAGAAACCCAATGAAATGCTCATACGCAGCACCACGTGAGCAGTATTGTAAAATGACAGATAACTGATTAACACGAGTGATGTCCAGACTTCAATGTATTGCCAGAGAGAAGTGTTTCACCTCTTTGACTTCACTGACAACGAATTCTAAAACCTTATGTTTCATTAGCTCAATGAACTCATCACAGATTGGTTTTTGACAGCTAGGATGGGTGAACTTTCCCTTTGTTTCCATAGTGTTTCATGTGCTCACTTAGAAATGGGTCAATTTTGGCGATGCTTCAAGAATACCTAGATCATTTCTGTTCTGATGAGAGTTGGTAACTTCCTCCCTTTCTCTAAATACGAATCATGTTCAGCGAGAAGCTTAACTATCACAATACACCTTTAAACTTCTTCCCAGTAAGCAGTTTGTGCTAGAAGCAACTGTACCATCTCCCTGTCAATCCGATGCTTGCTTTGTGAACATACTAGCCATTGTGATGTTCCATACTGTTTTCTTGAGAACAAAACCTCTCCTCTTGCTTCTTTCCATTTGGAAATGCCCGAGGTCGTCGGATGATTAAAAGAGTTTGCATGTGAAACAGAATAGTGCTCCCGTGGATTTACAATACTTCAACCAATGCCTCTGATAACACTCATTTTACACTGCATTGGTGCACTATACTTCATACGTCGGGAGGGGGTCCTACTGCTCACAATCCCCACCCATCTGACAGAGTTTCTTCTGATCCCATCACTCCATGAATCTTGCTCTTGCAAGTAACAGGAAGGATTGCTGAATGTAAAATTTCAGATCATCATGGGAATCACCATGTTGAAAAGAAAAAGTAGTTTCTCAGCCACCTGAGAAAAATAATTTAAATTAATTGAAAGAAATAGGAAAGGAGAGAACTCTGCATCTTGCACCTATTGGAAGTGTGACACTGATGTTTCAAGAACAGGAGTACTTGTGGCACCTTAAAGACTAACAAATTTATTAGTTTTTTCCTCCATCAGCAGGAGGAAAAAAACTTTTTGAAGTGATAATTATCACTTTTCCTCCTGCTGATGATAGCTCATCTCAATTGATTAGACTTTTCCTGTTGTTATGCATACTTCCACCTTTTCATGTTCTCTGTATGTATAAATATCTCCTGTCTGAGTGTTCCATTCTATGCATCCGAAGAAGTGAGCTGTAGCTCATGAAAGCTCATGCTAAAATAAATTTGTTAGTCTTTAAGGTGCCACAAGCACTCCTGTTCTTTTTACGGATACAGACTAACATGGCTGCTACTCTGAAAACTGATGTTTCAGTTTGTGGAAAAGGTCCTGTAATACAAAATGTTGAAACTGCCAAACAGAAATCAAAACACAAAAGCTGTTACGAAAAGTTTAGACTTTTCAAGTTTTTTCAAAAGTTTATGGCCCACCCTTGACAACAGAGTTACTGCAGCCGAACTCACCAAACATTTCATGTGGTCAAGCACCACCGCTCTTATCTAAGTGTGGATTGCACAGCAGAAGTGAATAGAACTATTTTCAGTGAGTTAAAAATTGCTAAAAGAACTACATTTGTTATCTGATGGCCACTGACGCCTCCAGCAAAGGTTCCATGAAATGCTCCCCGCTTGTTTTAAGGTATTTCCATTGTATTACTGGTATTAAACATTGTTTCTTAGATTTTTAACAAAGACTGTCATGGAACGTCCTAAGCATTCGCTACTAATACAGGCAATAGGATTGACGACTTCGAACTAAAATGATCGAACAAGTCAACACACAGGGAGACAATGTGTGTTAAATATTCTAAATGTGTTTTCCAAAACGGAAAGAGAGCAACAGTGACCTTCTTGCTGCCATGTGTTTAGTTTATGTCAACACGAGATTTGCAATGACCAAATGAAACATTGCTGTAGAAAACCTAGTTTAAACGTTTACAGCCATTTTAGCATTTGCTCATGGAGAATTCAATAACTGGCAGAGTTTTGCGAATTTGCTGGGATAGAACACAGTAAAAGTCTATGTTATGTTATGTAGTCACACCTTGGCTGTCCTTGTACCTCCTACTGACTGACTGGCGGTGTGTTAGAATGGGCCTGCAAGTTACTTTCTATCTTTGGGGGAAGATGAAACCCCTAAAGTAATCTGGGATAGTTTTGGAGATGAAGGAGGCAAGAATGAAATTGCTGAATTGTACTGTTTCTTCTTGAGTCAGGCTCTAAAATAATTCGGACAGTAGTGAAGCTCTGGAGTCAAACTCATTCACACTAACTTCATTGTTTGAACTGATGTCCGCAAGAAACGAGAATGCAGTATAAATGACAAATGGTAGGGTTACTTTCTGAACTCCAAACGGAAGAATCTCAATGAAAGTTAATGAAGGAATTGTGTGAAACAGATTTTCTGCTTTTTTAATCACTGATCTCAAAAGCATTTACGAAACAGTTATGACCTCACTGAAAATAATGTGCACAAGAAACTGTCTTATCATTGGCAAAAGTTTTCTTTTGAAGAATTTACAGAAGCTGTTGAAGTCTGCAAAACTGATAGTTATTGACATGGATGAGTTATATGAAAAATTGTGTACAATCAAAGTCGTCATGTCATCTCCTAAATTTCAAGACTGTACAAGTGCTGATGAGAAAAACCAAGTTTTTCAAAATGACGAAGCCAAATAGATGTGGAAACAAAGAATTTGAATAAAATTGGTTCTTACATACTTTCCATTTCATGTAGCAATGCATACGCTGAAAGGGTAGTTTTGTTAATGAATTCCATCTGACAAGATGAGAGTAATTGACTGGACGTGGACACAGTGAAAACCAAACGACAGAGTTACTGCAGTTTTGAAAATGCTGAGTTCAAAAACAAGTTTCCAGTATTCCCCAACAATAAGATGCTATTAGAGTCCACCATGCAGGGGAAAAAAATACAAGTAGTAGACAATTTAAGGTTCATGCAATACTTTCTATGAAATATTTTTTAATTGAGGGTTTGTCCTCATTTTTAGCTGCAGTAAGAAGGACTTGGCCTTCTTTTTCAGTTCCCTGTGATGGCCACCCTGTGTGTAACACCCCAATGGCAATGTCACTGGGGCCTGACACCCTTTTGTTTAGAGATTATGTGCCCAGCTGTGTAGGGAGTGCCTGGATGGGGAGGCACCTTTAGCTGGGTGAGTGGGCGGGGGGGGGGGGGGAGAACATCACACAGCAGAGGAATATTGACCTAGGATTTTAAACTGCCTCAGAGATGTAACACAGTGCCATTACCAAGAGATCTGCTGCTTGTGCCTTTAGGTCTCCTGCATGAACAGGCCTTTCCCCTCCACAATACTAAGCTGCTCTTACATCCCCTGAGAGCACCAAGGAGCAGGCACTGGCAGAAACTTGGGAAAGGAGGGAGCCCCCGTAATATCTCCTGGGTCAAGAGAGGGGGAGGTACTCTCAGAATGGCAAAGCTGGCAGATGGGAGCAGCTGAGAGCAACCTGGGAAATGTAGACACTTGTTTCCCTGTAAAATACTTACTGTTTTTAGCTGCTGTTTTAGTGAGCTCAGAAATTAACTAGTGGATGGTACGTTTCTGCTCCTGGATCACTTCTTGTCCCGTTTTGCAGTGTCCTTGGAAATGTCACAGATTCCGCCTGGTATCGGCTCCATGTCTGCAAAATGTAAACAAAATGTGTGAAGGGTGCTCAGCCCCTTGGCTTGCTCACCCTGCGTCCACAGGCTAAGGCCCAGCGCTTGCTTTGAGACAAGTGCGCTCAAGCCTCGTTTCCTTTCTGTAACAAATAAACTTTGCTTTTAAATAACCCTAAGGCCTGGAAAGCACTGCTGGTTTTTTGCATTGCCCGCTGGCTATGGGGCACGCTGCCCCAGCCAGAAGCAAACTGACATTAAGAAAGTCAGGAGCAAAAAGGAAGAATAAGCCTGCACCCCGAATCAGAGGGGATGGAGTTGCTGTCTCTCCTTTCTTGGAAAGAAGTTGCCTTGATGCAGTCTGGGCACAGGAGAGCCCAGCACCCACAGGGGCGGAGCTATGGTTGCATAAAATTATTCCCCTCCAGCAAAGTGTCTCTCAAACATTCACCCTAAGGGGTTTCCCTTTCACAGTTCCCATAGCACTAGTGATTCAACACCACCTGATCACCTGCAGGGGGCACCAGAAATGGGGGATCATTTAATTTGGGGCATCAGCACACTGGCTGGCTGGCTTTAAGAGAGCCCCATCATCATCTGGCCTTGGGGAACCCAGCAGATAGCGCCTCTTTTGGCGGCTGGCTTTGGTGAGAGTGGCTATAAAGGGTGTGTGAGAGAGTCATTAAGTAGTATAGTCCCAGCTGGTATGAAAGATGAGTGTAATTTACAAGATGAAGGAGTAGCAGGAAAAGGAATTAACATAAGGCAACACACCCACTTCCTAATCGAACACCGCCTGTTCTGGTCCTCTGTCCTTTCAGTGCGTAGGCTGCATGTGTTTAACGCACCCACTGATTGCCAGGGGTATTCAAGTGACATGACTTTGCCATTTACACCCATTTTGAGGTGTAACTGATTGCACCATTTACATCACCACCTCATTTGGCCCAAAGACTTCCATGGGACTCGCCGCTGCTTAGTCCAGGCTGCAGTCACCTGCCTGAGGCTTGGAACGAGCATACACGAACGCGTCTCGTTTTGTGATGGACACATCAGCGGAACCTGAGCTGTGCTTTGTAACCCATTCAGATCAACAGAGCCAGCAGCGGCTGTGCAGGGAGGACCGAGCCACTATGATCCATGCATTCATCACCCCCCAGGTAAGAGCACCACAGTGCATGCTAGCTAAGGTTGAACATACCCACTTCATGGAAGCTACCACTAAATTATTACAAAGCCAGCCACTTAAAGAGCAGCAAGGCCGGCATGGAGGTGCATCACATCAGCGCTCTCCAGCTTCCAGTGGCTGCCAGACTGTTTCTGGACTGACTTCAAAATCCTTGTCCTAATCTACAGGGCCAGTAACAGGCGAGGACCTGGCTGTCTCACAGACACTGATCCATCCATGGATTGACCAAGGCTACTTTGCTTCTCAGGGATACTGCACGCTTACGAGCACCACGTTCAGACAACCCAGGTGCAGAGTCAAAGCGCCCTCAGCAGCAGATGCCTGGCTCACTTTACCAGAGGAGACCAGACCAGACTGATCCCAAGCTCAGCTCCTTACCCAGTAATGGCATTTCCTCCCATGGAGACCTGGGAGAAGAGACAACTGTCTGGGAACATGGTGGGAGGTCATGCAGCAGCTCATGGCTCCCTAGTGTTACAGCAACTAAAAAGCCAGGAATTAGCATAGGGATGCTACATCAATGCATTAGTAGATGGATGGGTTCCACATCACCAAAACCTGAACTGCAAACTCCTTCCCAAATCCCCAACGCACCCAGGGCCCGTGACCCTTATTACTAAGGGGTAGCCAAGCACTCAGCTGACTGTCATGTCCCAAACAATTGAAACATACAAATATTCAAGATTGGGATGGCTGAGTGGATTTGCTATAGGATACCAAACTACTTACCACTTAAAATCCAAACCAAGTCAGTCCAATTGAAAGCATATAACAGCTGTTCTGCATCCTGTATGTCTGAAGGGGCCAGGCCAGCTCTCCAGTGGACAGGAGTTCACATCCCAACTGGCACCCATGCCGGCGGTTTCACTGGAGACACAAAAGACTGAATGAACATGGAGTAGTTCGAGCTACAGGTCAGATTTCACCTAGTGCACTGCCACTGACTATACTATATGTTTGGTGGAAAGTGGATTTTTAATTATTTGAAAGCTTAAAGAGATTCTGCTTTACTTTCTCCCTCTTCTTTCAGACTTCAGTGACTGTTCAGTACACGTTTTAGAAATCTTTTTTTAAATGTCTCTCTCTCTCTCTCACACACACACACACACACACTTACACTTCAGAGGAAGTCAGTGTCCCACCACTAACTGGAAGTGACTAGAATTTTGCTCCCATGGGCAAGTGATTACGGAATTGCCCATTATGGGTGAGGGTTTTTTTGTTTTTGTTTGCTTGGTTTTGAATATTGTTGAATTTTGGTCTCCCCTCCCACCCCCCTGAATGTTTTTCATGAATTGTTGTTATTCAGCAAGTTCTGATGGGTGTGTGTGGGGGGGTGTACACTTCCTTCCAAGCATATAGTTCTGGTTGTTAGACAAAGGATGTTAGACAGAATTGACCAGTGATCCACTCTGATCTAGTTCAATATCGAGACAGATTTATGCCCTCTCTCTATAAGATTATATAGGCATCCGTGCATTAAATTTCAACAGAGTGAATTTTATCCCCAAGTTATCAGTTCTTTAAAATAGGAAGGTAAAATGGAAAGCTGTAGAACAAGAGAAACGAAATATAATATCAGTCCTGCAATTGCTGCAGTTGTAAAATATTATAAATGCATTCACTTTGTTTCTCCCACTAAGTGTATTTTGCATGCTTCTCCACTCCTCTGCAAAGCTTCCATCACAGGGCTATCATGTCCCAGTTCTCAAATTACTGAAATGATTACATATAACTCTGCAGAAGACTGACAAATGTCCTTAATATGACGCACAGCATTAATCTTTCACAAACACTGCGTCAGACTAGTGAGATGTTCATCCTATCTTACATATGCAAAAGTGTACACTTACGGGATATGTAAGGCATTTTTATTTTTAGAACATATCTTTTTAATGCCAAAAAATAACAGCCACTATTAATTTTCACTTTAAATGCAATCTGAATATCATTGCAGACAAAGCATACAAAGATCACCTACAGACATGGTTAGGTACACAGGTCATAAGACATGCCAGTTAAAGATTACCGCTTTATTCTTACATTTGGGTCGGACTGACATCGCTTTTTGACAAATTAATCATTTTAGCAAATAACCATGCCATTAAACAAAGGCAAACACACAAACTTATCAAAACTTAAAATTTGTACAATATACTTTGACAAACAGAAACAGGCTTGTTCTCTAGTAAGCGAACCAAACAAATTTGTCCAAAAGAACCTCCCTGTCCACATAATTTACCTTGTTCTGAAAAAAATTACACATGTTCTTAATAAAAAGGCACATTTGGCAGCTACTAAAACTGGCATGCATCTGGCACAGGACTTTCCCCCCCTCTCTTTCAACCTTTCAGTCACCTGGTGCATGACATCATGTTTGTTTGTTACGGAGTCAAATGCAACCTTATTCTTTGTTCACTTGATTTTGCAGCAATTGGCTACTTAATGCACTATTTTTCATTAAAGGCAAAAGAGAAATTTGCTCACAGTTGACAGAAAAATGCACTTTAAGGTTTTTTGTTTTTTGTTAAAAAAGGAAAATAAGGCATGAAATTTACAAACCAAGTTACAAGTGCTTTTGGCTTTTATAAGTGTATGGAGCCACATGTTTCTTTCCTTAGCTAATAAGGAAAGACTGCAGCCCACATATCAAACACTGTTGAAATAGGGTGTTTAAAGAGAAAAATCTAAGAAGCGGCCCATTTTTTTTCTGCTTTAAAAATGCATTTTTCAGCAAGACCCTCCCTGTTAGCTGAAAAAGGTATGAATTTTGAGAGGGAAACCAAAGCGTGATTTTTACATACCATAGACCAAGTGCACTGATCACAGCAACTAAGTCTTAAGGAACATTGTTACGAAGACAGACATTGATTAGCAAGGGGGAGTTTTCCTGGTGGAGTCTCAATGCACGACCGCTACGAACGTGGAAGGCTGCTTACGAGATTTGCTATGCTGGGATAAGACAATACCAAGAGCAGAAAGAACTGGCATTTCTATTGCCAGGCATTAGCTCTGCTACAGGGACTGCGGCAAAGCCGGTTCATTTCAACAGCCCTAGTGGTACCAAAGAAACGCTTCCCTGAACACAGGGAAATAGAACCATCTTTCAAAAGAACACTAAGGGCCTGATCCACAGCCTGCTAAAGTCAGTGGAAAGACTCCCATTGATTTCAGTACATTTTGGATAGGGTCCCAACTGAGTAAAAGTAATACTAGAGTTTACTGGTAAGAAAAGCCTGATTTAAGATTCTGTCTGCATAAAAGCAACAAACTATACAATAGATAATTATGATAAACAAAAGCTCAAGAGTGTAAAGGCATAACTGGATTTGTGTTGGGGGCACAGACCTCTCGTTTCTTTTTTAAAAACGATGGTTAAACAAGAATTTAGAAACAATTGCAAGAGAGAACAAGCGAAGTGGTTTCTAGTTTATGGGCGCATTCTCAATGATTTCATGGTATTGATTCTGAAGCAAAGACAAAATTCTCTCCAAAGAGACACTGCAAAATCAAGCCTGGGTTGTTGAGTGCCATGACAACAGTAATTCTTTGCCTGACAACCATGTGTTAAAATAACTTTTCCTTGCACTTTATTGTAAGTTTAACTTGAAATAAAGTTTTCAGCATCTGAAACACTAACATTTACAAACTACTAATGGAGAACTTTTCTTTTTAACACCCAGTTTTCACTTCTGGGGAAAAAAAGAAAAAGATTGGATTTCTTTCTCCTACACTGCTGCACTACACTCTAGATCAGAGATACTTTAGGGAGAGACTTCAAACATTGCTCAAATATTGCACTTTCATGTCTCATTAATGGACTTCGTTTCTCCTATGCCCCCTCCCCACCCTCCATGCAAACACCCAATGGCTGAAAACCAATACTCTGCACCAGTACAGTTCTGACTTGTGAGCAGTGTCAGACTTTTAATTTGGGCTCGGCAGTAATACAGAAATCCATTTAGCCAGTTGTTGGCTTAAGATGCTTCATCATTCCTTGCTATTATTCAAGATAATTTTATCAATAATCTGGCAATATGACCAATTAAAATGATGCCATTTTCCCTGCCATTGTTCAGGGATATTTGCTTTAACCTCCATAATCAGTAATCAATGCAAACTTGTCCAAATGTGAAATTCTTCCATGTTATTAAAAAAAAAAAAAGGTTATTTCTTGAAAATACAAATAAAATTGACAAGTTCTGAGAGAGGCCAGTGGCTCAGCAGTTGTGTTCAACATTCTCCTCCTAGACACAGGGATTTGATTTCTGGTACTGGTTTGTCACACTTTGTGGTTCAGGCAGCACGTTGTAGGTGTGCCATACACTGGTAAATAGCGGATGATTGAGCAGTGTTGCTGAGCTCCAAGGGAGTTTAATCTAGGTTTCTATATGATCCTCATCACCAGAGTGTCTAATCAACTTCTATGGATTTTTATCCTCAACCCCACTGTAAAGTAGGGAAGTATTAGCAGTATTTTGCAAATGGGGAACCAAGGCACAGAGAATATTAAATGACTTGTCTTAGTGCACACAGGAAGGCTGGAGCTGGGCCAGGAACTAAATGCAGGTCCGTGCCATATCACTGCAGTACCCTATCCACTAGGCAATTCTACCTATCTAGCCTACCTTGGTGATGACAGGGGCCATGGTTTTGAGTGCAGAGGACAGGCAATGTGGGTTCTGATAACATTGGAGAGCTCCCTGGCTTTCTTCTGGAAAGTCAGCAACTTCTAAGACATTGCACCAAGGGTATTCATTACTCTTGGTTAGATTTGAAGAACTGGGAACTTCACTTACATTTCTTACAGGATAGGATTAAATAAAGTACATATGTAAGAATGTCCTCCTCTGAAGCCGAGTTTATAAATCTTACTTATAAAGGAAAAAGGAACATTTTTTGGTGGAGGAGGGGGCAGAAAAACAGGTTTCAAAATAGAAATGTTAAAGATATACACAAATATACAACTGACAAATTCTCCACGTTTGGCTATGACAAAATATGCTGCTTAATGCTGTTGAAATCGAAACACTTTTTGAAATGTAAAGACCAAACTGTAGTATCATGGTGCATATTCCACTACTCTAATGGCATTGTAGAAAGTTACTAAAATAGTAGATTTCCATCATGATTTGCTCTACTAAAACCGTCTCTAATGACACGGCGTTCTGAGTTGCTGAAATGTAGTTTGTTTTTATCCAACAGGAAACATGATATAATTTTACTACGACCCATGACTCTTATTAAATAAAGATGAGATACTGCACACTTCACAAACATTATGGTAGAGGAGATTAATAAAGCTGCTTTTCTTCAATAACTGGCATGCATTACTGTCACAGTATTGGTTAGAATCAGAGGAGTAGTACACAGGTTTAGGGATAATCCATGTCATGATATTTATGCAGGTAAATGTTCTGTCATGTACATTTCTGACATAGTAAAGAGCTACTGTAAAGATTAATAGTTTTTAAGACAAACTTTGAAATTCTATAACAAACTACAGACACGTCTGGGAAATTTAAACACATGTACAGTAATTCGCTTTGAGAGTAACCCAGCTTTGTCATTCTAACTAAACTTTGTTTCATATGCCAAAACCTGATTTCTCCTTAGACTGTTCTTTATCACTAAAATACATATACTGAACTACGAAAAAACGTGTACCACAATATGTGCTTTTATCCCCTTATCAGCGTTTTTAACTGAAAAACTGAATTGTACATTTGTCCATGTAATAATTTAACGTATGTCAGCCAAACAAATGTGTATCTTTATTTCAATTAAATTAAAAACAATCTGCAAGCATATTTATGCGACATTCACTATATACACATGATTTATGCAAATGCAAGGCAATTCTACGTATGCTGATTAATCTATGGTTAGTAAAACATGACAATAACTATGGAAGATGGCCAGCGAGTGCTCCTTTTCACAAGTGACTGTGTTTTCATGGCATGATTAAAGAATAGTTACAAGCCATGAAATGGATTATCAGTAAACCTTAAAAAGAATGTGATATAACCTAGCATAGATTAACAGTCTTCTAAACGTAGCAGAATATTTCAGACAATAGTGCTGTTTTTTTAAAATTTGCTGTCATTTTAATGACATAAGACTTTAATCTGCTCCATTTAAAGAAAGCAATAATTACCCATTATGCTTCCTGGCAATAATTTCTTTTTCAACTGGCACCATAATATTTAATAAAATAATAATAAAGTACCTCTTTGGTGAAGCCTAGGTACCCATACTATTCACTGTAACAATTTGTAAACAGGACCGCAATACAGTGCCATGCCTTCGTTCTAACATGGTTAGGTACCACAGATCTTCCTCACAGTCCTTTTCATGATTTTAGGAGAGTATTTTAAAGCAGGGAGTAAAGTAAAAAGGAAATTAAGAAGGATATAAAGTTCCCTGTTTGAGATTTTTAAAAAAGTGCATAATGTTTTCATTCTAATAACTGTGTTACTGTATAGAACTGATGGATACAAGACTATATTTTCCATTCCCGTACTGGACATTAGAGATCATTACACAAAACACGGTCTTCGCTTATTGGCCAGAAAAGTCCCTTGAGTCAGTTTTCTGGTACAATCAGTTGTCCAGTTACTTTAGAACAGCATCCTGCATACTACAATAGGAACAGTGAGTTTATCAGCTGATCACGTCTGCTTCTGCAATTCAGTTTCTGTACACTGCATTCCCAACCTAGCATAGTTTTTAATGCATGGAGTATTCATCCAAACTCCTTAGCGCTAGCAGGTTCAGTGCATCCATTGCCCGCAACAGACGTAGTGCCAAGAAAATGCAACTCCCAGCACAAGGTACAACTCAGGAGGAGTGGGCGTTCTCCAGCAAGGGTGGTCCGTCTCGGTGCATCGATGGATGGGTGTGCTCCCGTTTGTAAGTTTTTGGAGGAAGCTTTGGGATATGTTGAGAAGTGCTTTGTCGTGGAGGGACAGGTGGCCCCTCAACAGAATGGAGGTCCACATCCTGTGGTATCAAAGAAGGGGATGGCAGATGCCTCCGTGCTACATGTGGAGAAGGTGTCTGAGGGGGTGGGGGAGTAAATGGAGAGGGACTGTTTGGAAAAAAGGTATTGCCAAGTTCACTTTTTCTACCTAAGGGCGGTGGCTGGAGATGTAGTGGTGAACTAGAGAAAACATCAGGAGTTCGCACAGGTTCTCGTGGTGGTAATACAGGAGGGCTTTCAGGAGGATCAGATATGGAGGTCCGCTCTGGCACGGAGTATCTTGGTGAATAGACTTTTGATGTTGGTTGTCGAGGAGGAATTGCTGGTGGACTGTCCAGATGCGCAGAAGTAATCTGAAGTATACAAACATTTAATTTAAGGGTTATCATCTGTATTATGATAGCCCCAATGCCTCAATCAGGATCAGGGCCCTGGTTGTGCTACATGTTACATGAATATGTTCAAAGACTCAGTCCCTGCCTCAAAACACTAGAGACAGCCAACAAGTGTTAAACAATTGGAGGGGGCAGGGGAGAGGACCCAGGCTGAGAGAGAATGAGGATACATGGCAGTGGGGGACAGGGGAGTAAGTACTGGAGGCTGCAGGAGGCATAGTGGTCTGTGCTGCACAGTTTCTAAGCTAATACCAGCTCAGCTGGGGCACCTCTTGTAGCAAGAGGCCCAGGAATGAGTAAAATGCAAAGGCATGTACCCTCTAGAGAATGAGAGGGAAGAGAGAGGCAGATACTGTTTAATAGGAAAGGGAATGAATGATGTTCTGTCCCGAAGAAAGAATAAAGGGTGGGATCTTCAAAATTACCTAAGTGACTCAGTTGTATGCGTCCCACTGACAGCCAACCAAACTCTAGCATACTGTATGCCATTGCCAGCTAAGGGCATTATAGAATACTGTACAACAACAATCAGAAAGGCTAAGGCACAAAATAAATTACATCTAGCAAGGGACATAAAAGGCAATGAGAAGAGATTCTTTAAAAACATCAGGAGCGAAAGAAAGAAAGAAAGGAAAGCACAGGTCCTCTACTTAGCAGGAGAGGAGAACTAATAACTGATGGTATCAAGAAAGTTGAAGTGTTTTATGCTTATTTTGCTTCAGTCATCACTAAAAGGGTTAATGGTGACCAGATACTCAACACAATTAATATTGACAACAAGAGGGAAGGAATGCAAGTCAAAAGAGGGAAAGAACAGGTTGGGTAATCTCCCTAGGGAATCTGTTTCCTGGCAGTTAGGAAGTTTTTCCTAATGTCCAAACCAAACCCCCTTTGCTGCAATTTAAATCCATTGCTTCTTGTTCTGTCCTTAGTGGTTAAGGAGAACAATTTATCACACTCCTCGTTGTCACAATCTTTTATGTACTTGAAGACTATCATTTCCCTCCCCTTTCCCCTCTCCAGACAAAACAAGCCCAATTTTTTCAATCTTTCCTCATAGGTCATGTTTTCTAGACCTTTAATCATTTTTGTTGCTCTTCTCTGGACTTTCACCATTTTGTCCACATCTTTCCTGAAGTGTGGTGCCCAGAACTGGACACAATATTCTACCTGAGGCCTTGTCAGTGCCGAATAAAGAGGAAGAATTACTTCTCATGTTTTGCTTACAATATTCCTGCTAACACATCCCAGAACGTTTGCTTTTTTTGCAGCAGTGTTACACAGTTGACCCATATTTAGTTTGTGATCCACTATAACACCCAGATCCTTTTCTGCAGTACTCCTTCCTAGGCAGTCATTTCCCATTTTGTATTTGTCCAACTGATTATTCCTTCTTAAGCGTAGTACTTTGCATTCGTCCATATTGAATTTCATCCTATTTAATTCAGACCATTTCTCCAGTTTATTAAGATCCTTTTGAATTCTAATCCTATCCTCCAAAGCACTTGCAACTCATCCCAGCTTGGTATCATCCACAAACTTTACGAGTGTACTCTCTATGCTACCATCCAAATCATGAATCATTTATGAAGATACTGACTAGAACTGGACCCAGGACAGATCCCTGTCGGGCCTCACTTGATATGCCCTTTCAGCACAATTATGAACCACTCTGAATAGTTTTCCAGCCAGTTGTGCACCCACCTTATCGTAGGTCCGCCTAGGCTATATTTCCTCTAGTTTGTTTATGAAAAGGTCATGTGAGACAGCATCAAACGCCTTACTAAAGTCGAGATATAGCCCATCTACTGCGTCCCCCCAGCCACAAGGGTTGTTACCCTATCAAAGAAGGATATTAGGTTGTTGTTTTTGAAAAGGTCAGGTTGACTGTTACTTATTACCTCATTTTCTTCTAGTGCTTACAAATAGAATGTTTGATTATTTGCTCCACTATATTTCTGAGTACTGAAGTTAAGCTGACAGGTCTTACTGGGGTGTCCTTATTTCCCTTTTTATAGATAGGTACTATATTTTGCCCTTTTTCAGTCCTCAGGTATCTCTCCCATCCTCCATGAGTTCTCAACATTAATCACTAATGGCTCAGAGATCTCTTCAGCCAGCTCCTTAAGTATTCTAGGATGTATTTCATCAGGCCCCGCTGACTTGAAGACACCTAACTTGTCTAAGTAATTTTTAATTTGTTCTTTTCCTATTTTAACCTCAGATCCCACCTCGTTTACACCGGTGTTCACTATGTTAGTCACCTGATCACAGTTAACTTTTTTGGTGAAAACTGAAACAAAAAAGGCATTTAACACTTAGGCCATTGCTAGGTTTTTCATTATTGTCTTTCACTCCTCATTTAGTAATGGGCCTACACTGACTTGGGTCTTCCTCTTGCTTCCCATACATTTGTAAAATGTTTCTTGTTACCATTTATATCCCTAGATAGTTTAATCTCATTTTGCGCCTTGGCCTTTGTAATTTTGTCTTTACACACACACACGTGTTTTTTCATATTCATCCTTTGTAATTTGACCTAGTTTCTACTTCTTGTAGGACTCTTTAGACTTTCAGATCGTTGAAGATCTCTTGGTTAGCCAGAATGATTTCTTACCATACTTCTTATCTTTCCTGTGCATTGGGATAGTTCGCTCTTGTGCCCTTAATGATCTCTCTTTAAAAACCTGCCAACACCCCTGATCTCTCTTTTCCCCGCTGACTTGTTTCCCACAGGCTCTTACCTACCAGTTGTCTGAGTTTGCTAAAGGCCGCCTTCTTGAAGTCCACTGTGTTTATTCTGCTCTTGTCCCTCCCACCATTCCTTAGAATCATAAATGATATAATTTCATGATCACTTTCACCCAAGCTGCCTTTCTTCGTCAGATTCTCAACTAGTTCCTCTCTGTTTGTCAGAATCAAATCTAGAACAGCTTCTCCCCTAGTCGCTTTCTCCACCTTCTGTAATAAAAAGTTGTGTCCAATGCATCTAAGAACTTTTTTGATAATCTGTGCCCAACGGTATTATCTTCCCAACAGATGTCTGGGTAGTTGAAGCTCCCTATCACCATCAAGTCCTGTGTTTTGGATGATTTTGTTAGTTTTTTAAAAAAAGTCTCATCTACCTCTTCTTCCTGGTTAGGTTAGATGTAAGGTTTACTTGGTCCTGCCTCAGCACAAGGGGCTGGACTGGATGATTTCTCGAGGTTCATTCCAGCCCTATATTTTTAGGATTCTATGATCCTATGCCACTGACAGACAACGGGACTACAGAATATTGTATGCTGCCAACAGCCAAGAGGACAGTACAATACCGGTCACCACTGAAAGCCAATGGGACTTGGGCTCCTATATCACTTCAGTGGTTTTGATAATTTCACCCTAATTTTCTAAGGCCCTGAACAATCTCACACTTAAGTCAAAAGAGCTTTGTCAATGCCTCCAACAAGTGCAGGATCAGGTCCCAAATGAAGACCAATGGCCAGACAAGCACATACAGTAAGAGGAAAGAGGAGAGATAGAGTATGAAGGCAGGCAAGAAATGGCAACCGGCAGAGGAAACATTACACAAGATGTCATTAGGTTAGTACATTTTATTTCATCTTTTAGGGAAGACTGTAGGGTTTAAGACTTCTCACATTGCTGCTATTTTTTAGCACTTTACTTCCCATATCCTCCTTTTGGACTATCTTCCTGGACAAGGAGGTTTACATGAAACCTCAAGTGCTCCCAGCCAATGCCAGGATAGGGGCAAAGAAGCTCAGGGCAGGAGAATAAGAATAAGAAACATTGCTCACCCTAAATTTAGACCCTTTTGCTACTATTGTAATTAGTTTTAAGCCTGGGGCAGATGAGAAGATGTTGCACAGAGCTGTCACTGTGCAGGTATGAGGCATATAGCTCCTTATTCTTACCCATCTAATTGAACTAACAAGGTCTGACTCTTTAAAAGTTATTTTCCCCTTTACCCTAACCCTCACTTTTCAGGCATTGGCTTATGTGTGAGGTCTGATTTGGGCGTTTCACCTGAATGCAATAGGTATTGGGCCCACACATTTCTCACCTTTGATGGCGATGATTCTGCCGGGGCAGACTCTGGTCGTCTCCGTGGAGGAACAGGAGGAGGACCAGACGTTTCATCAGAGATTTTGGTAAAGCTTATGGACGAGACAGATGCAGATCCTGATGGATATTTAAAAAACAAAAACCTTCAACATGATGTACTTTATCTGCCCTTTACTCATCTGATTGCTTTTAATGACACTTAATTAGCAACAATTTGCTTTTATTGAAATACGAACGCAAGGGAGATAATTCAGCACACCATCATCATGTCTTTGTCTTGCTCATAAAAGAACAGCTGTAAAGTATGGAGATACTTTAGTTTCACACAAGGAAGCTACCTATGAAATATATATTCTATGGGAGGCAGTGTGACCCAGTGGGCAGGATGGCCCAGCAAATAGGGCACTGGAACAGAGCTGAGGAGATCTGGATTCTATTCCCAGCTCTGACATTGGCCCACTGAATGGCTTTTGCTGTGGGCAAGTCACTTCACCTCCCTGTGCTCCTGGTATATTAATCTGAAAATGGGGCTGGTGATATTTATCTCCTTTGTAAAGCATTCTGAGGTATACTGATGAGAACTGCTCTAAAACTAGGTATTATTAATTATTATTATTGTAAGTGCACTACAGAATGAGTAGCCCTCTTTGCCTGGTAGTGAATGAAGAGAGAGGGGGAAACTGATGTATTTGTATGTCTAGGAATAACTGATGGATTTGGTGGAGGGGGGAATTGTGTGCAATTATTCTTCAATTTCATGCAAAACTTTATGTTTTTTAACTCTACATTTTTCTTGAGAACATTTAGGCAGGTCTGGCGGCATAATACTTCCAAGCTCTTATCTAGTGCAGTGGTTCTCAACCTTTCCAGACTACTGTACCCTTTTCAGGAGTCTGATTTGTCTTGCATATCCCAAATTTCACCTCCAGTTAAATACGACTTGCTTACAAAATCAGACATAAAAATACAAATATGTCACAGCAAACTATTACTGAAAAATTGTTTACTTTTTCATTCTGTCTGTATGAAATTTTAGTTTGTATTGACTTCGCTAGTGCTTTTTATGTAGCCTGTTATAAAACTAGGCAAATATCTAGATGAGTTGATGTACCCCCTGGAAGACCTCAGTGGTACACGTATCCCTGGTTGAGGACCATTGACCTAGTGCTTTTCATCAGCAGATCTCAAAGTGCTTTACAATGAAGGTCAGTATCATTACACCCATTTTGCGTGTATAGGGAAACTGAGGCACAGGGAGGTGAAGTGACTTGCCCAAGGTCACCCCAGCAAATCTGTGGCCAAGCTGGGAATAGAAATCAGATCTTCCAAGTCCCAGTCCAGTGCTCTATCCACTACACCACACTGCCTCCCTATGAAATAGGCAGAAGAGGTAAATTAATTTTTATCTTCATTGTTCAATAACAGATTACCAGTCAGCCTGTGTACCAATTGCAAAACCCTGATGCTGAATTCACCACAAACTTTCCATCTTGGCCGTAATTTTTTTAAATGGAAGTTTAGATTCTGGAGCACAATTCTGCATCAAGGAGTGGTTTGACAGCAAATTCTATTGCTGCAGCATCATGGAATACGTGGGGCCCTGGACGTGGCAGAATCTGGAAGGGAACATGGAATGATGTGCAAGCGAGATTCCTAACCTAGCCCATCTCTCACTCGACAATAAACTTAAAGATAATAGTAATCTAAGTAAAAATGCACTGAAACTGTCTGCCATTGTGCAAGGAGGCAAAAACATCTGCAGATAGATCATTTTGGTCCTTCAAATTTATTATATCAGTTTACATCATAAAATAGGACAAACATTTTTGACTGTTCTAATTATTTAAAGGCATTCCTAGCATTAGCACCTACTTGAATGAAAAGGACTTGAAGGATCTGAATCAAAGACGCTGCAGACATCTGTAGTACTGGAAGTAGCAGAGGCAGGGGGTGGTGTCAATGGTGTTCGTGGAGAATTTGGCGCAGATGCTGTACTTTCTGACTCACTCTCAGGGATGCGACTGTAACTAATTTTTCTTGGCTCCTGTTGCAGCGGTGTAGGGTGTCTCATGGTACCTGGCCTTGGGTTTGATGGACGAACACCCGGAGATTTGAGGGAATAGTTGTATTTTTTTGGCTGCAGTGATACCAAATATCAATATTATGCAGTTAAAAACCTTGCAGTGAATTGAAAGTATACATTTTAAAAATCAAAATGATCTTCATCTCCATCACAAAATCAGTTAAATGCAGCTTCATCATTATGCATATAAATTCTAAAACAAACAATCTCTGCTGCATTGTGGGAAACATTTTTGAAGTTAAGAAAAAAATAAAATCTGAATACTAACAAATCTTGGTGGAGGCTTGGAATTTCGCGGCTCTATTTCTAATGACTTGTTGAACAGATAATCTGTGAATTCTTTCTCCATGCTATTTCCCATTGGATTCAAATTTTCAAAAAACCTCTGAAACACAGGAAATTTAGGAAGATTACATAGTATAAATTACTTTCATGGGGCAGATTCTACATTCTTTGATACAATTAGTCCCAATGGTTTCAAAAGCACTATGTAAGTATTATTCAGCAAAAGTGAATTACATGAAATTTAACTTTTAAAAAAAAAAATCAGTAAAAATATCAAACGTAATTGACAATCATTTCAGAATTTCCATTACTCTGACAAACCAGGGGGAAGATCTTGCAAACTGCCAGCACACAGAAATCCACTGACTTGGGAGGACATCAGTAAAACCCACGTGTGTTACCTCACCTCTCCTTAGAACTTCACTACAATGAGGAAAACATGGTGTTTTAAGGCAGGTATGTAAGAAATGAATTACAAACAGGGTTGAAAGTGCCAATTTACATTCAAGATTTTTTTTTCTTTTTAGGATTTGTAGTAACTTCAATATAGAAAGGAGAAGTCATATTTTAATACAGCAGAAAAGAAAACTGCCTAAATTCTGCTTCTGTCAAGATAGCAACATGCAGGATTTTCACTCATGGATCATGGAAAATGACATAGCTCCTGCAGAGAGCTTTGCTGACCTCTGCCAAGAACGAACAGGCCAGAAAATTCAGTAGGCTAAGGTACTGGGAGTCAGTGTATCATGCTGGACAGCAGATGAGGAGCCTCATGTACTGCCTGCTACTACAGGTGTCCTATAGTGTGAAAAAACCTATGAGCAAGGGACATCCTGCACTGTGTCACACAAAGCTTGAGACCCAGGAGCAAACAGCCTGCTCTACAGATTCCTTTGATTTTCTCTATTAAATTATTTCTGAAATAATCACCATAAAGAAGCTCTCAGTATTTCAGCATAAGAAAATGCAACTTACTCGGATATCAGGTTCTATTCGTAAGCAGTATGGCTGGTTTTGGTACTGCTGGATCTCCCCTGTTATTTCAGCTACTTTCCTCCTCTTGCTGAAGTTTATAAGTTCTTTCCCATGTCGCTTTAGAAATTCAGGGTTGCCTTCTTCTGTTTTCAAGATGTTAGTCAAATAAATTCCTAAAATAGTGAAGAGAATAAGAACATTCAGATACTACAGTACAAAACTATGAGGAAATAAAGAATATAGCTGGAATATGAAGCCCTTTTAAAGAATTAAACTTGTGTATTTTAATTACTCAGGCCTGATCTATACTAAAAAATTAAGTTGGCATAACTACATCGCACAGGGGTGTGAAAAATCCACACCCTTGAATGGCATAGCTAAGCTGACTTAAGTCCCCGTGTAGCCATCAGTAGGTCAATGGAAGAATTAGTCGTTCAACCTAGCTACCACCTCTCGGGCAGGTGGATTACCTATGCTGATGGGAGAACCCCTCCCATTGGTGTAGGTAGTATCTACAATGAAATGCTACAGTGGCACAGCTGCGCCACCGTAGAGTTTTAAGTGCAAGCACCGCCATAGAAACAAAATTTTCTCTATCACAATCAATGACAGAGTTGTCTGCTTTACAAATAATGGCAATATCTTAAACCTTTCCTTGAAAGCTGCCTGTTTTCATGAGAATCTCAAGATCAATCTATTAACCTACCTACCACTTACAAAGCACACACCACATGTATTAAAAAACAACAGGGAAATCTAGTTATGTTTAAATGTTGTGAGGCAATGTAATTTCATTGAGCTGACAGAAGTGGAGAGCTCTAAGTGTTTCCTTCCTCTCACTAGCATTGCCTTATTCATTCTCGGTTCAGCTCTAGCCAGTTACTGAGCTGAGCCAAGCCCTGGAGAACGGAGATGATGTTTTTTATGCCTGATGTGAAACTGATGTGGAGCTAGCCACTGTCTGCATATTGCTGGCAGTTTAGTCCATGCTGTGTCAAACTCCCCTAATGGTTTCACAGAGATATTCAACAACAAGAGGATTAAAAAGAGAGAAAATGGAACCCACAAGAACGCCACAGATGAGGGCTTGGACGTGTGTATGTGTATGTGTGTCCATCATTGAGTCCGCAGGTGCATGGCTTTTGTAAATGGAAACCATGCTTCACCAACCTATTCCAATTCTTTGAGGGGGTCAACAAACATGCAGACAAGGATGATCCAGCTGATACAGTGGACTTGGACTTTCAGAAAGCCTTTGACACAGTCCATCATTAAAGGCTCTTAAGCAAAGTATGCAGTCATGGGATATGAGAGATGTTCCTCTCATGCATCAGTAACGGGTTACAAGATGAGTAAGAAAGGGTAAGAATAAATAGTCAAGTGTTCCTAGGGGAGAGGGACAAATAGCCTCATAAATTATCTGAAAAAAAGGGGTAAACAGTGAGGTGGCAAAGTTTGCAAACAAAAAATTACTCAAGATAGTTGAGTACAAAGCAGACTGCGAAGAGTTACAAAGGGATCTCACAAAAGTGAGTGACTGGGCAACAAAATGGCAGATGAAATTCAATGCTGATGAATGCAAAGTGATGCACATTGGAAAATATAATCGCAACTATACATCCAAAATGATGGGGTCTAAATTAGCTGTTACCTCTCAAGAAAGATCTTTGAGTCATCGTGGTTAGTTCTCTGAAAACATCTGCTCAATGTGCAGCGGCAATCAAAAAACGAACAACATTAGGAACCATTAGGCAAGGGATACATAATGAGACAAAAAATATGATAATGCCGCTATATAAATCCATGGTAGGCCCCTGCTTGAAGTTCTGGTTGCTCCATCTCAAAAAAGATATATTAGAATAGGAAAAAGTACAGAGAAGGGCAACAATAGTGATCAGGTGTATGGAACAGCTTCCACGTAAGGAGAGATCAAAAAGACTGGGGCTGTTCATCTTCGAAAAGAGACAACTAAGGAGGGGAATATTATATAGGTCTATGAAATCATATATTGTGTGGAGAAAGTGAATAAGGAAATGTTATTGACCGTTTCACATAACACACAGACCAGAGGTCAAACAATGAAATTGATAGGCAGCAGATACAAAACAAACAGAAGGAAGTACTTCTTCACACAATGCACAGTCAACCTGCGGAACTCACTGCCAGGGGATGTTTTGGCCTTCACAAGTATAACTGGGTTCAAAAAGAATTAGATAAGTTCCTGGAGAAAAGGTCCATCAATGTCTATTAGCCAAGATGGTCAGAAATGCAACTCCATGCTCTGGGTATCCCTAAACCTCTGACTGCCAGAAGCTGAGACTGGATTACAGGGGATGGATAATTTGATAATTGCCCTGTTCTACTGATTCCCTCTAAAGCCTCTGGCACTGGCCACTGTCGGAAGACAAGATACTGGGCTAGATGGACCATTGGACTGACCAAGTATGTAGCAAACACAGAGGATTCAGACTCGGGCCATGTGGAGGTAAGAAGGAACTAGAGAGGCATCAGTCCATGCTGCCCTTTATACACTTGGTTTGGAGCACGAGACAAACTACTTTGCATGTACAGACCAATGGACACTGCTTACTAAAAAAATTTCCAGACTCGGGCGCGTGGTGCCCAGGCCTATCTGTGTGTGGAATACACATAGCAACCGTCACTCGAAGAATAACCATCGTTATTCCAAGTAATGTGCACATTGCAAGGACACCATCAACTTCAGAAAAATCGTATTTCTGACTAAATGGTCCTTAAAAAACACTTTTTCCCCTGCAAGCAATACCTAAAGTCAGTAGAACAGAGTAGAAAAAATACTTCTCTATTTTTTCCCAGTTGTTTACTTTGTGGTCAGTTAATTCTTTCCTCTGCATGTTCAGTCATATTGCCCGTTTGCGTGGATCTTTCACACAGCAGTAGGGGAGATGAAATGTTTTACAATCAGACAACTGAAACTAAGTTTAACTCCTTTTAAAAAAACTGACTAGACTTCAAACTCAAGGTATTCCTTTAAAATATACTTCTCCCCTCTGCTTGTATTTCTGTAGAGTGCTTTAGCTCAGTCTTTGTAAAACACTAACTGACATTTCTTTTATACTGTTCATCCCAAATCAAACCTACTTACCAAAGAAAGGCACACATGGAGGATTGATGGACCTGAGTTTTGCCAAATATTTCTTATAGTGATCCTCACTCAATTCATGAGCTTCTTCTAAAATCTTTTTCTGTCGACTTGGAATTTGCTGAAAAGATATACAGATCGGTTAGTTAGGAGGGGATTGTGGTCCAGTGCCCCATCCACAAGACTAGGACTGACAGCTGCCACTGCCTTGTTGTGTGACCTTGGGTAAGTCACAGGCCCAGATTTTTAAAGGCAAGTTTGGTGTTGCAACGCTCAGCACAGCAACATCTCAATACCCTTAAAATTCTGGGCCTTTAGCAATTTGGGCCTCGGTTTCCCCATCTGAAAAATGGGATTCTAATACTTTGAGATCTAGAGATGAAAATAGCGATATGGGTATAAGAATCAGGACACTGAACCTCCAACCCAGGTCAGCTAGGGCTCTTATAAAAGCCTGACTTTCATACATATCCCTCAGCCCCTGACCATGATCTTGCCTTGATTTCCTCTCAATCATAATATTGGTAGCATCTCTCTAAAACCTTTAAATCCTGCAAATGCCTATGGAAAACGCAGTTACGCACCCTCATGTCAGTGAGGGTCAAGCAGCCCAATCAAGTGGGTATGGATCCTATGCTAAAGTATATGGAGGGAACCTGCTAGGAGACTTTCTTCCTGTTTCCTGCAGCTGGCGTGTTCCACCTCTTTCCCCAGACACCCATTGCGCTGATCAATCTGCCTATGCCTTTCTGATAATCCATCTTTTATGTTCAATCTTGCCCATTACTGGTTTCAGGGAGTCGGCTCTGGTGATCTGCCATGTCTTTCTGCCTTGCTCACCACTGTATTCACTTTGGGGACTCCTGAAATTAGAGGTAAGCACCTCTGACATACACAGAAATTTATAGCTATATTTTACACTCTCATACAATCTTCCACGGGTGATTTTACTTCCCTTGGGGAAGCCAGAGGCACTGTACACTTATTTGTGGTGCAGCCTGCATATTGTTAAAGTATTCGCTTTTCCTGCTTTATGCACAGTAGTCCTTGCCAATGGTTCAGTTGATCTGCTACATCCAATGATCTACACTGAGGACTAAATCCTCAGATGATGCAAATAACTGAAGTCATAATTGGAGGAGTTCAGAGAACTAGGCATACCCCAGCACTACAAATGGAACTATGCACACATGTGCAGTACATCTGGGGACTCGCCATCATTGGTTTTTTCCCTCCCCAACAACTCAAAAGCAATTAAAGGAATTTAAGTAAAACTTTTCAGAAACATTCATCTTTGGTCAGAGATTCAGCCCAAAAGGCAAAAGTTGTAGAAAACTGTAAGCATCTGAAAATAAGGAGTTATAATAGTGATCGTTTTTCAACCTTTAACTATAGTATTTGCTGTCACTGACCCTGTAATAAACCACCATTTTTTAGAAAGTCTAACAATTGAGCTATAACAAATTTCCTTCATCCCATTTTTTCCCTTCAGTTTTGAGTGTTGGTGCATCTATTCTTCCATATTTTTCATTAACTGTTTCCCCTTATTTGTAATATTTCTGTATTGAATTTTTTTTTTTTTTAAATTTCAGTTGAAAAGTTTTTCTTCATCTTCCCTTTGAGACGCCGTTCTTCCTCTGTTTATTTCAGGTTTTTAACTCTCATCCATCTCTCTGCTTTATTCTTTCACTCTAGTTTTCTGCTTTTTTCTCCTCAGTCCCTTCTAGTCTCTCCTCTCTGTCTTGTGATTGGCAGTGCCTGTGCCCAGACAGTGTGAACACTGAATACAAAAGCAAAGGCTCCTTCAAAGCCCAAGAACCATTTACCACCCTTAATGTGCTACTGAAAGGAGAAGCATTTATAGTAACAGAATGTAACTTAACCGTTTCAGTTTCTAGATTGAAAACTGAAAACATTGTAACCTACCTCAAATGTGTGATCCAGTCTATACACAGGTGAAGAGTTCATAGCACTCACAACTTCAAGAACACCATTGAAGTTATTTAGCTCCTGAAAAACTTGCAGGATCTCAATTATCCGACTCACTACATTTACTCTTTCCTCTAGGTTTTCTGTTTCTACGATGCATCTAAGTACACAAGCAGAACGCTAATTTTGTAGAAATAAAACAGAGCCAGAACTCTGCCAAGCAACAAAGATTCAGAGATAGCACAAAGTGTACCATTTTGAAATGTTTCAACAGATCCAACAAGGCCCACCAAATAACTGGAGGGAGATTTAGAAACATTTAGAACAAGTTAGGTCCCATTTCTCAGGTTAAAAAGCTGGGAATATTAGAAGTAGGCTTCAAAGGATTAGATTTTTATCAATAAAAGTTGATAAACACTGATTTCAACATACACACATAAACCAACACAAAAATATTTCCATCAATGAGGATAAAAGTTTATAGACAGGCAAAGCAAGAAAAATGCTGCTTGAGAACTTGAGAACTGAGTTTGATTTAAGGACATTTACTTTGTGTATTTTGACATGTGATGTTGACAATTTGTGTTTTAACAGTTATAAAGCTTTAACTATCTGAATCCCAACATCTACTGTCATTAAATAATTGTCTGACACCGCCCTTGTCTGACCTTGCAAAAAATTTTCCACAATTGTGAAAGTTTAAATACATAAAAATTAACAAAAAAGCTTAAAACCCACAATTTTGTACAACTGTGAACATTTTTATCGTTTAAATCAAAACCAGTGCTTAAAAATAAACATATTTTCTGTCGAAATTATAAAAAAAATGAAAATCAAATTCTGCCAAGCCTACTTACAAGCAGCTGTTCTCAGAGGAAAACTAAACATTTAGCCATTGCCCAAGTAGCGGCTTCCCCAAGGCAAAATTTCTCCTCAGGTTACCTCTCAGGAAGCATCTGAATGAACTATATAGATCCACTAACATTCCAGAAGTAGAGATTTAAAAAAACAAACAAAAAAACTCTTACTTTTCAAACCATAAAGTGAGATTAGTGGTGTGCCGTATCATTTTGAGAAGGTTGGGAGAATTAATTTCTTTATCTTCCTTGGTCCACACACTTCCAACTAGTTCTGATGGCTGCACAGCTCTAAAAGAAATAATAAAAAAATAAAGCATAATGTAAAACTTTTAAAAAAAGACTACCATTATTCCAAAAAAAGTCTTAATTATCAGTGAATTTTAATTTAGTGAAGGACCACTGCTTGGAAAAAAAACAAAAAAACTTAGCTTACAGCAGACTACCATGATCTCAGAATCAGGAGCTATTCTCCTCTACTATAGTGAAATTAATAGTATGTTTTAATTATAGGTGCTTAGATACCTTGATGTACATGATATAAACATACAAATATTTTCACTTTGTGGTGCATCTTTAAACTCTTTTGCTGCATAATTAACAACCTAGCACACGACATGTGTCAAGAGGGTATGCCAATAGTGGGGATCTGTACAGAGGGCCTGCAGA
This sequence comes from Mauremys reevesii, assembly GCF_016161935.1. NCBI lineage: Eukaryota > Metazoa > Chordata > Testudines > Geoemydidae > Mauremys > Mauremys reevesii. The sequence continues at coordinate 3,917,947 of NC_052625.1, forward strand.
AGTAATTTTGGGAATATTTTGAGTTTATGTAATAATTAGTATAGTAAATTCAGTTTTTCAATGGAGGAAAAATACCTGTAAAGATCTGACTCGAGTAAAGTGAGCTGTCGAGCAATTTCTATTGGGTGCAAAGTGAGCAAGTCAAAAGTTTCTGGCTGTCCTGGCTTGCTTATATGCCACTCAATTGCAGGAGGTGAACTTTCAAAAGTAATATTGTGGCTTGGCCCAATGGCTTGTGCCTGCTTTTTCCGGTAGATTATCTTTGTGATTGATTCAACCCATTTCTTCATAGCTTTACCTGGAATAAAGACATTATTAATATTTATTTAACCCTTTTAATTCTGTGTTTCTCCAAAGAGGCTAATGTCAATTTTTAAATCTCCGTGTTACAAACATTGTGCCTCAATACTCAGAGGTAAGTGGCTCACTCACACAAAGCCAAGCAGCGGCAAAGCTAGAAATAGCAGTAGGAGCCCAGTGATCCTGGTAGTAGCATGCACGTAATTCCTTCTGAATTAATGGGAGTTTCACGCATGGAACTGAAGGGAAAACTGGACCCCAGAAAAAACAGTTACTAACCTTTTCTGTAAATGTTGTTCTTTGAGATGTGTTGACCATGTCCATTCCACTTCAGATGTGTGCATGGCCAGTGTGCTAGTGTTGAACATCCTTCCATTAGTGGTACCTGTTGGGGCAGAGCCGCCCTCAACCTCTCTCAGTTCCGTCTTATCGGACAGACTCCAATAAAGAGGGGAAGGAAGGTGCGTTGTGGAATGGACACGTGCAACACATCTTGAAGAACAACAGTTACAGAACAGGTTAGTAAGCATTTTTTCTTCGGGTGATTGCACATGTCCCTTTCAAGTCAGGTGACTCACTAGCATTACAAACTGGAGGTGGGATCAGAATCTACCTAAATAATGATTAAAGGACCACACGTCCAAATCTTCCATCATCTCTAGACTGCTGGATGATGATATAATGAGACACAACAGTATGAACTAATGACCAAGTTGCAGCTCTACAAATGTCCTGTACAGGCACATGAACTAGAAAAGCTCAGAAGCTGCTTGTTATCTTGTTGAATGTGCCAGCACTGTGCTGGGCAGAGTCGCAATGTGTCGTAGCACAAATGTATGCAGTAGGAAATCCATAATAATTATTATTTGAAATGAGACCCTTCAAACTGTCTGCCACTGCCACAAACAGCTGTGAGGACAATCTAAACAGTTTCTTCCAAGGAGAAAGCTAATGCTCTCCTGACAGCCAATGCATGGAATCTTTCCTTGTCCTTATGAGAATGAAACTTCTGAAAGAAGGTTGGTAAGTATATTGGCTGATTGGTAAGTGTGACATTACTTTGGTCAGAAATTTTGGATGTGGGCATAAGTACACTTTGTCTTTGTAAAAGGCTGTATAAGGTGGGTCAGACACCAGGGCTTGCAATTTTCCTACTCTCTGTGGAGAGACAATCGTCACCACAAAGTTCACTTTCATTAAAAGATGAAGTAACGAGCAGGTAGCCAACAGATCAAAGGGAGGACCCATCAGCCTTAACACCAGATTTAAGTCCCAAGGAGGGATAGGATACTCCACTTGGAGAAATAAAGGGTCCAGACCCTTTAAGAACCTGAATGACACTGGTTTGGAGAATACAGAGCAATCTGCAATTGGAGGGTGGAAAGTGGAGATAGCTGCTAGGTGAACTCTGATGGAAAGACCTTGATGTTTCAGCTGTAACAAATAGTCCAGGATATGCTGTATAGGAGCCCAGAGTGGAGAAACACCTTTCTGCTGAGACCACAAGAACTGCTTTCATGTCAACAGGTAAGTGTACCTAAGTAGGTGGTTTCCTGCAGCTATTCAAAAGAATGTTTTGTATATTCCTTGGACAGACCTCCTGAGGTACTTCCCATGGAATATCCAGGCTGTAAGATGAAGAGTCACTGGTTAGGATGAAGGAGGTGACCGTAGTTCTGAGAGATCAGGTCTGATTCTGGAGGTTATGTCAGCGGAGCCCAAATTGAGAGGCTCAGCAGAGTGGAAAACCAATACTGGGAAGGCCCCACTGGTGTTATGAGGATTGTACGAGCATGATCCTGCTTGATTTTTAATAATAATATGGGGAGGAGCAGAACTGGAGGGTAAAGCATAGATGAGTCTGTCCTTCAGGGTAACAGAAAAGCATCTGTCAGGGATGCTGGATTGTGACCCACTCTTGAGAGAAAAAAACAAAAACAAAAAAAATTGCTGACACTTTCAGATGTGACGAGTTGTAAACAGGACTACATGGGGAACCTCTATACTTGAAAAATGACTCTTACTATATTTGGCTGGAGATACTACTCATGGTGACTGGTGAAAGACCTGCTCAAGGAATCTACTAAAGTGTTCTGAATACCCAGACAGTGTTTAGGGTGAACCTTATTGGTGATACAAAACTCCCAAAGCTGTATTCCCCCTTAGCACAGGAAATTCAATCTGGCCTCTCCTTGTCTGTTCACATAAAACATTGCTGCTGTATTCTCCATAAGAACTAGAAAATTTCTTCTTTTCTGTGGGGAAGGAAAGTGTGATAAGCTAAGTGAAGAGCTCTCAACAACCTCACATTTATGTGGAGAGCTATCCATCTCTTGGCCAGACCAGAGACTCCCCAGGTGGGTTCTGCAACCTAGGGAAGAAGCCTCTGTAACCAAAGTCAATGTTGATTGTAGAGGAACAAAAGGAACTCTCATATGTACATTGGCTGGATACACTCACCAGTTCAGAGAGCTTAAGACCTTCTCTCAGTCCTACTAGCTGTAGATGGCAATGAAGGTGTTTGCCAAACCACCTTTGTGGGTTCTAGAATATCCTCATTTATGGAGAGAGCCACTCAGGAGGCCTTGCTGACCCCAAAATGTCCACCAATCTGTGCATGCTTATCTGAACTACTTCTACCTGTAATTCCAGGGAGGAAGCAACCCTCTTCAACAGAGGTGGAGCCTCCCTTTACAATTCCACTGGAGGAACCACTGGGCCAGTTTATTCTTGTTCAGTACCCAACATGGTACTGGACCTGACATTTCATGCCTCTTTCAGTGAGCTATTCCAACCACTGCTTGAGGATCTGGAGGGAGGCGGGTGCAGAGAGGATTTGGTGGTGTGAGGGAACCCCCCCGGGTTTCAATATGGCCAATGGTAGAGCACAGGGCCTCAACTTCTTCCCAGCCACTGCTTTGTGCCCACTGACCAATGCAGAATGTCAGCTGCATATCAAGGATGAAAGAGTGACAATTCAGGTGATAAACCTGAGTCACCTGATCAGGGAGGAGCAGTATCTCTCAGTGCCAGGAAGAGATGGTGACACTCAAAAGATGCCACCAAAGAAAGCATGCTAGGCTTGGCCCTTGACAGCACCATGTGAGCAGGTGCAGGATGGCCTGAAGGTGCCCAACAGCTGAGCTCTATCTGCAGGTAAGTCAGAATGAGCATTCATTGGTGCTAGACAAGAAGTCTCCTGAACCGCTGGTGAAACTGGAACGGACAGAGACAGGAAACTGTGCGCTGCATCTTATGCCTCTGGCATTGAGAGGTTCCCTTGATGCTGTTGCTGCTGCACTGAAGAGGTCAGCACCCCTGGCTGGGATGGTGCTCCAGCAGTGGTCAGTCTCAATAGCACCTGTACTGGAGTAAATGACCCTGCCTAACATGCTATTTGCACCAGGGAGTGTCTCCTCATCAAGGACACTCTTTCCTGTTTCCCAGCATGCTTGCTGGTTGACAGTGGTGGGAACCTCAATCTCTTAGAGGGTGGATCCTTCAACTCACCCTACCATTGTTTCTTCCTTAGCACCAGGGAAGAAGATGGGTGCCGAGACTCCACAATGTCCAGAGAAGCATGCCTAACAGAAGTAAAGGCTCGGTGCCCACTCTGGGCAGGAAAGCTCTGAAGGTGGACACAGAGCCGTCTCCATGAGGCAGTAACATAGTCTCACCTTTCTGTCCCTTTTAGTTTGGGGATTAAAGTCCCTGCAAATTTGGCGCCTGCCCCAGACATTAGTCTCCCCAAGGCACTTCAGATGCCTGCAGGGCAGGTAACTTATTGGTATCAACTCGTAGCATTTGGTGCAAGGCTTGAAGCCCAGAGACTGAGTGATGCCTTGGTACTGGGCATCAGCTCCCAGACAAGTGGAAACCAAAATATACACCAAGAACAATACTAAATAAATTAAACATATCTCAACTAACTATAAAACTACAGACGAGTACCAACTACATATACTAGAAAAACAAATTCCCAGCAAGGGAAAAAAAACACTTGCAAGAGCAAGCTACCATGCTCTGACTACTTTCATGAGTGGTAAGAAGGAACGGAGGGGAGGCTGGGGGCAGCTTTACCCTTCATACCAATGAGCAGCAGTATGAGGTAGCAAAGGGCATACTTCCTGCGCTGACAGGTATCACTGTGGAATGGACACATGCAATCACTCAAAGAACTCCTGCACCCCAGTCTTATGCTCTGTCCACAAGACCGGAGATTTCCAAACTGGCCAGTCTACATAATTTGCTGACAGTCCACAGTGAACTGATTAGTCACATGCTTGTTCTCTTCCTGTTTCAAGCCGCTAAATATACATTAAACACTTTCCTAATATAACCTTTTCCTGTATGCAACAGCTGTAGCTGCCACAGGGATGTTTCATTATTAAAAATGAATGGGGAAGGTTTGCTACACAATTATGAACTGGAGGGGGGGGGCAGCCTATGTGATAACCTCTCCAGATGTAGCCCATACTGTGAAACAGCCTGAGAATCCCTGCTCTAAAGTACACTGTTTCCTCCATTAAGCTTTTATGAAAGTTACTCCTAACTATAGCTTAAGGGATTTCCCCCAATAAGCAGGTGACCAAAGACTATTTTGACCTGCTTTCAAAACCAACCACTCAGTTGCTGGCAATTTCCAATTATAGCAATTCATTTTCAGTATAACTAGAATCACATTTTGCTATCAGAGTTAAGTAACATGGATCATATTTTTCTGAACAGGCACCATATTTTTGGGAATGAAAATAGCAGTTGACTTTTAAATAAAGGTTTATTCAGGGTATGCACAATGCGTATGAGTAACGTAAGTCATCATAAGCACCCATTTCATTTTCCTTCATCCACTGACCGCAACGAAGCATCACCACGTAACAAAGATGTCTAACACTGGACATATTCTAAAATGCTGATATTTATTTTAATCATAAATACCTCTGACTGTCCCAATGAATTCTTCCAATCGGTGCAAAAGATCTACATCTCTCTCAAAGTCATAGAAGTGGTGTTCTACCCAGTGTCGGCATACATTTAACACTCTACAACATTAAAGGAGAGATTATAAACACTTTGTGGGAAGAGACTGTCTGTTAGTCTATGTCTGACAGTGCCTGGCACTCTGGCTAAGATGGGATCTCCAGGTGCTACTGTAAGAATTAGACCATACAGGAGGGTGAACCAAGGGATCAATTGCAGCTAATATACAGTTTTCATTTCACATTAAATATTCACAAAAGAATGTGCACAGCTAGTTCTTGCCTTAAATACATTTACCGTATATACTAGTTCATAAGCCAAATATTTTTGGTAAAAAAGTGACACATCAAAGAGCGGGGGTCGGCTTATAAACGGGTCTACACCAAAATGTGATCATTTTAAACTCTATGGAATCACTGAATATTTAATACATTGTCATTTTGTTTACCTGGAGCGTATGCAGGCATAGAGCCCCTCAGCTCCCTGTGGCTGCAGTTTGCCGTTCCCAGCCAGTGGGAGCTGAGAGGCTACATGCCTGCAGACGCTCCAGGTAAACAAAACCTCCCAACCCGCCAGCAGCTTACCCTGACGACCAGGAGCCAAAGTTTGCCAACCCCTGAAATATAGGTTCGGCTTATGAAAGGGTCATACAGTTTTTGCTATTTTTACCTAACCATCTTGGGGTGGGGGTGGGGGTGTCAGCTTATAAACGAAAGGGCTAATGAACGAGTATATACGGTATATATTAATTTCACCTGAAAGCTCTGAAGAATGCTGTCAGTTAGAAAACAATGTTACTTACTTAGGTCACATCTACATTAGGAATGCTTTGCTGGTATAGATGTAGCAATATACTACTCTAGTAAAGCACCTCTAGAGTGGATGCAACTTATACTGGCAAAACTGAGGGACAGTCTTCACTATGGAGCTAAATCGGTGCTGCTGCAATTGACGCAGCAGCATCGATTTAGCGGGTCTAGTGAAGACACGCTCAATTGATGGAAGAGCACTCTCCCATCGATTCCTGTACTCCACCTCAACAAGAGGTGGAAGCAATGTCAGTGGGAGAGCATCTCCTGCTGACATAGCGGAGTGTGGACCCTGTGATAAGTAGATCTAAGCTACATTGACTTGAATTACGCTACTAACATAACTCACATTACATAGCTTAGATCAACCGGCACCTGTAGTGTAGACCAGGCCTGAGATTTTGCCAGCATAGCTTATTACAGCTCCCTGAGTAAAACAAGCTACACAGGCAAAAGTGCAGGTTTGCCAGTATAACTGAGTCTACAGTTGCCTTACTGCTCCATCCCTCAAGCCACTAGAAGCACAGATTTCAGAAAACCCATTAGGTAGCATTAGTGCCTAATTTGCATCATAGCATTTTAGAACCTAAAACTTTATAAAAGCTGACCCCTTAACCTGTCCTCACTTCTCCTCTATTTCAGAGAGTCTTCAGAAGGATTCCAAAGTATACCAAAGGTGGGAGGGATAAGGGTGCATCTGCAGAGATAATACATTCAGAGAACTTGATTTATAAGAAAGTCACTTTTTTTTTTTGTTATCCAATGAGTTATCTACCGTAAAGAAAGGAGCTTTGTGGTTCTATAACTGTTTATATGCTGAATCAAAGAAACTGAGGATGCGTTACTAGGTGGGAATCAGGGTCCTGATTGCTGTGATACAAACTAGGCATAAGTGCCTCCTCATAGCTTTACCACTTTGTCAGTGGCTCTGTGGCTCATGAAGAATGAAGAGACTCCTTGTGGAAATCTGCAGAGGCACTCCACGAAGGAGAAGTTTTATCTGCATTTCTCTAATACTCACCGCAGCTGTACAGGTTGTATATATTCTTTCCTAAATCGTTTCAACTCTGCACTAAGAGGCTGATCTCCGTTCTCCATAGCTATACGATCAGCTTCTGTTGGCTCAGGCTCTGGAATTTCAAACCTAGCATGGGAAAAACAGAAAAGTCTAAACCTTTACATTCATTTAAATGATGTAAACAGGAACCAGTAAATTTGTTGTGTTAACCTCTCTCAGACCATGCACTAACAAAACTATTAAGAGTTTGATTCAATTGAAGATACCTCTGCTTTCTCCCCTGCTAGTCAAAAAGTTTAGAGGGTTTCCATTAAATCAGACCCTTACTAGTTAGTAAGTGTAGAAAATACCACTTACTAAATTGGAAATAATAATAAATGTATCTTATGTCACTACATAAAAAAAAATAAAAATAGAAGATAGCAACACAGTCACAGTATGTGCCAATACAGACTGCAAAATGACAAAACCTTTGGGGCAAGGTCCTCATCTGGTGTAACTCAGCGTAACTCCATTGACTTCAATGGAACAGTATCAATTTACATCAGTTGAGGATCAATCTTTTGGACCTCATAATCCTTGGATTTGAAAACTTTTAAGAGAGACCAGTGACAAAAATTGAAGCCATCTTTTTAAAATATTAAATTTTAAAATAAAAATATTTTTTTAATCCCACACCACATTAAAAAAAGAAGAAAAAAGAAAAGAGATCCCTTCTCATATGGACCAATGCAGCAAGCACTCCAGTGAAGATACAAAAAAGTCACATACCTTTCTATCAGAAGACTTAATAGTTCTTGAGGTTTGCAAAAGGATCTATATGTCGTGAGAAACGTCCGAACAAAATTTGGGTCTAGGACACAAAAAAAACATTGCTTTCTTTTCAACAAATTTGCTAATTATAATACTTCACAAGTATTCAAAGTTAATGGTTTTCTTTAAACCTAAGTGTACTTGAAAACACTCGGACTATTAATGGATATCTGTTATACAGTACACTGAACATTTCCCTGTTTTAGTGGCAAGTTAGTACTTTTTGGTATGGCAATACAAGGCAGAATGAATAAAATCAATTTCAAATGCATTTTAAAATTATTCACAAAAAACACTTGTTTTTCCTCTCTCAATTATTAAAAGAACTGGAAAAATTCTTACAATGTTGCACTTGGTGCATTTTTATAAATGCACATAAATGCCATTTTATGAGTGAGTCATCTAGTCCAGCACCCTATTTATGACAGTGACCAGTGCCAGATCTTTCAAAAGAAGGAGTCAGAAACCCTATAATGGGCTATTATGGAATAACTTTTTCATAGGGAGATGTTTCTTCCTAATTCCATCACTAGCGTGACCACTGCTGGAATAGTGTGTCCACTTCTGCTGTCCACGCTTCAAGAAAAGTGTGGAAAAATTAGAGAGAGTTCAGAGAAGAGACACAGGAATGATTAAAGGATTGGAAAACATGTCATATTGAGATCATCAAGGAGTTCAAGTTATATTTAGTTTACCAAGGAGAAGGTTGGGGTTACTGATCACAGGCTAAAAGTATCTACAGTGGGAACAGAAATTTGGTAAGAGGGCTCTTCAGTCTAGCAGACAAAGGTATAACAAGATCCAATGGCTGGAAGTTGAAGCCAGAAAACTTCAGACTAGGAAAACGGCACAACTTTTTAGCAGTGAGAGTTCTCCCGCCAGCATAATTAAACTGCCCCCAACAAGCGGTGGTAGCGATGTCAGCGGGAGAGCTTTACCTGCCAACGAAGTGCTGTCCATACCGGTGCTTCTGTCAGTGAAACTTATGTTGGTCAGGGGGGTGTTTTTCTCAGACCCCTGACCAACAAAAGTTTTGCAGACAAAAGTGCTAGTGTAGACAAAGCCACAGATACTGTCTTAAGTCCATGATTTTTGGTCTTTAGCAGAGTTATGGATTTACGTTCCCAGGATCATCTTTTGAAGGCGTTTCCTTGGAGGACAAGGACTAAAAGGTCAGATATGGAGTGATCTTTTCGTAAAAAGTGTTTGCCCACAGGTGATATAGTGTTTTTCTTTTTCTGTGTTCATTCCACTCCCCGTTAGATTTCCACCACAACTTTAGCAATCACCATCCCTCCATCAAGCTCTCTCTAGAACACCCCCATGCCGCTAACCCTGCTTTGTTGTAGAATGGTAGAGGTGTTACCTACCCACTTCACCCCAAATGGTCTCTCCTAACATGTGTTAACTCCTTATCTGTTCCACCTTGTATTTAGCTGTGACACTCTGAATACCTTTCGCAGACCTGAAGAAGAGCTGTGTGTAATTTCAAAAGCTTGTCTCTTTCACCCACAGAAGTTGATCCAATAAAAGATATTAATTCACCCACCTTGTCTCCTTAATAAGACAGTCATGCAAATAATGAAAATTGGGGATTTCCCTTTACTCAGTATGGGACGAGAATGTCATTTTTACAGAGCTGAACTGCACTTTTACACTTAAAGACAAAACCTTTCAAACTTGAGTGCCAAACAGTAGGTGTTTACATCCAGAACAAGGAGCACTTCAATTTTTTAGATGCCAAACAATGGTAGTTGTAGGCAGTCAGCACATGTGAAAATCAGGCCCCCTATTTAGATGCCTGACTTGGCTCCAAACTCAGAAACCATGAACAAAACTATTTAACTATTTGCCTATAAGTAGCAGTGTTTCCACAGAATGATTTTCATTATATATTATTAAAATACACAATGTGTACCCTAAACATGTTTTGTTTAAACCAAAGAGTAGAATGCTTCCACATAATTTAAAAATTTCTTGGCTATTCTACATCTGAGTCATAGCTATTGTTATTTACATTAGAATTTGAGATCAATGTTTAGAGCCACAGAATCCACAACAGCATAGCTGCATTTGAGGTAAATACAGCAAAACAAATCTAATTTTTTCCTTTCAGTTTCTGATTACAGGTGTTATCTTACCAACAAAATCAGTGGCTTAAAAATAATGTATATTATATAGCTAACCAATTTGTAGGTAAAAAAAATACAGACAACTCCACTTAGTCAGGATGTCCGCTCATGTGATAATTCTCCCTTCAATACAGCCAATTTAAAAGCTAAAAAAGAACAATAACTTATTCTACAAGGATTTATAAATAATCACCCTTGAATTCCTTAAGAAAGGAAACGGACACTATGCTGACGCACAAATACTCTTAACATATCAAAGCTTTAAAAATAGAACAGCACTGCCCTATAGATAAAAAAATTGCCAGGACTTTCAAAACGAGGAGCCCCTAACCTTAATGCTCTTACACAAACATCAGGAAAAGGGGGGGGGGGGCGGGGGAGAGACACACACAAACAGGTTTATGCAAACAGGGTCAAATGGTCTCCTTTAGTGTTTAAACTCTGTGGAAAGGGGCTTGATGTAGGGGAAATTTCTCCATGCAGAGATATATTGAACTGTCCCATTATAGGGAGGATGCAGTGGTTTGCCATGCCTCATGGAAAAGGCTGTGGGGCCTGCCTCCAAACCTGGTGACTCCCAGGAGGCCTTTGTCATTATACTGGCTCTGGCCACTGGTGGATGCCTGACTCCCTGGCAGTACTACACCATTGCAGCTGCTCTATCAGAGATTTCACCTTGGTGCCAATGGGAACATTTTTTGCAGATAAGTCAACGTAGCCTGGGGGACAGGCAGGTCCACCCCAGATGAAATCTTGCATAATCAATCATTATGGACCTCTGACTGCAAAAAAAAAAAAAAAAAAAAAAAAAAAAAAAGGAGATCTGATACTTGATTTTGCCCCAGATCATTCATGTCTTGAGTTTGCAACTAATTTAGCTACACTCTGCTGTTACTTAGAGCACACTTCGTTTATGTCACCTTAGAGTGCCAGGCCCACACAATAAAAGCCTGCTTTATAGGATGCAAGACCTTCGGGGCAGGAACCAAATTTTTGTTCTGTGTTTGTAAAGTACCTAGCATGATGGGATCCTGGTCCATGCCTAGGGCTCCTATGCACTACAAATAATAAATAATAATGCTCACAGCTAGAGAAGTTACATCTTTAAGTTGAAGCACTAAGATTTGTGTGCAGCAGTTGCACTGTTTGAGAAAAGGTGTGATTGTGCAATAAGAGACTAACATAATGCATATGCACAAAGGTGCAGAATTAAGGTTGAACACAATTTTTAAACTTCTCTTAACAGAATTTTATGTATGGTGGGAAAACAAATTCTACAATCTGGAATTATTTGGCTAGATGTCATCAGAATGCCCTTTCTTAAGCACCTGAATAGGTCTTGTAAGATGAGCAAATGGAGCCATACTCTCAGCTCATGCACATTATTTAAAGACAATAGGGGCAGTGATACTGTGGAGGATTGCCTCACTCACTCTGTATCTCCTAAATATGCAGCAAATCACTGCACTCTTTGCAAGGTATGTAAATTCACTAAAAAGCTAGGTGACTCACATGCATAGACATCAAATATGTTCACTGAGACTGGATCTAGTTTCCTATGTCATAGTGCTTCCTGGCTAAGTCACTGAACCTCTGTGTTCCTTTGTTCACCTGAAAAGCATGGCTAATCATGCTTAGCATACACAGCGTTTCTCTCATTCTTGGATTTCAAAGCCCTTTGCAAAGGTGGGTATGCATGAGTAATTCTGTATTAAAAATGAGTGACACAGGTTCGGAAGGGTTACTACCTCACCCAGTTTCACACAGCATGTAAGTGTCAGATCCAGTGGCTGAATTCAGGTCTGTGACTCTAACTCAATGCCTATCACAGTACCCGCCCAGGGCAACATAGGCAAATCAGTCAATTTTTCTGTCTCAACTTTCCAACCTATCAAATGGGACTAAAGTTCCCAGCTCTGCCACAGAATTGTGTGACCCTGAGCAAACCAAACAACCTCTCTCTGGCTCAGCGACGCCACCTCTAAGCTTTGTTAAATAGGGGTTGTAAAGCACAGGGAATTATTAAGTGCATTTGGTGGAAGAGTCAGGACTCTTCTTGGCTACCACCTTGTGCTTAGTACCATATGTAGGTTAAGGGGGCATTTTGGTGGGGAATACAACAAAAGAAACATCTCTTTTACTAGATCCTGTGTTCCTAAAATAATTTAGAAACTGTTCCTTTCTGGGCAGATAGAACTCTGGAGAGAGGATCATAGCTCACTGAGCACAAGCTTACAAACAGGGCGTCCTACCAACACTAGGAACGTTGCCAAATGTATTAATAACTTGTATCAAATCGTTGTGTATGTGCAAAGGGTGAGTCTCAAAGGCCTATAACTAAGCCAAATCAAAACAAAGCATTCACCAGAAAACTCAAAAAGGTACTTTTCCTTTGGGGCTGTTGCCCTTCTAAATACTACCTTCATTTCCCCACTTACTTTAGTGCTCAAACTTTTCAAACCAATGTCACAAAACCAATTCTACTTAAAATGTCTTGGCTTTTGCTCTCGAACACTGCTGAATTGCCTTTGCTCCAACTTCCAAAAAATTCACGGGACAGAAACCAAACAAATAAAATTTCATCCCCAAAGGCTAAAAGGTTTGAAAAGTTATGAGCAAATGAGAACAGAGACTTAAAATAGTTTTGCTGTAACTGCATCTGGAGTACTATGTTTATTTATTCATACCACATTTTAGAAAGATATTAATAAATGCAAGTGCATTCAAAGAGCAATAAAAGTGATTGAGAGTATGGAGAGATTCATTGACAATAGAGATTAACAAATGAAATATAGATAGCTTGGTTAAATGATAGCGGGGCGGGGCGGGGTGGGGGGGAATGGGACACAGGATGGACTGAAAGCCACCTACAAATATTCAAGGCTCTAATCTTGCAATGTGTAGTGTATCAGTTCCCTGAAGGACGGAGCACCAAGGATGGAGAGCAATTTACAATAGTTGTAATTGAATGAAACTGAGAAAGGAAAAAAATTACAGCTGAATATGAGGAAAAGCCCTCATTGCGAGATGAATTAGGGTATGGAATAGTCTCCTTACGGAAGTGTTGGAAGCACAATTAATTGGGATTTTCAAAATTAGACTGGCAAAAACAGTGGAAAATGTATTCTAAAGAACAATTCCACGCTGACAGGGGTTGGACTGAATGACCTAATAAAGGGGTGCCCAACCTACAGCCCACCAGAGCACTTTATGAGGTCCACGGCCTGCTTCAACACAATATACTAACAGCCAATTCATTAACGTTTTGTCGTCATGTTTACATCATTTTAGTTTATACAACTGTGTAAACGGACAATACAAGTACATAGAAACAATCAGTGGCGGATTTAGAGTTAGTGGGGCCTTGTGCTCAGCTTCATTCCCCCTCCCCACCACGGGGGGAGCATTCTCTCTGATCTCCCCTCCCCTTTTCATTTTTCCCCCTGCATTCTCCTCCTGGGGCTCAGGGTGCAGGGTCTGGCCAGGAGTTTGGGTGAGGGAGGGGGTGTGGAGCATTTACCTGAGGCAGCTCCCGTTTGGTGCACGGGTTGCAGGTGGCTCTGCTTATCCTGTACTCGCCCTGCAGGTCCCATTGGCCACGATTCTCAGAGCCGCCTCCCACCTCCACCCCGGGCCAGGCAGGGCTGCAGCCCCTAAAGCCCGGCCCCCTTTCTGAATCTAGCCCTGCCTGGCCGGGGGAGGAGGTGGGAGGCGGCTCTGAGAATCGTGGCCAATGGGACCTGCAGGGCAAGTACAGGACAAGCAGAGCCACCTGCAACCCGTGCATCAAACGGGAGCTGCCTCAGGTAAATTGAAAAAAATCATAAGGAAGCCGAACAGAAAATTCCACAAAAATCCTACCCTCAACTCTTCAGAAAAGCATTTTTTTTTAAAAAGAAAACGAAATAATTACATATTTTAAAAAGTAAGAAGTATTCAATAATATAACATCATAAAAAATCAAAATATATAACTTTGACATGGGGGAGGGGAGAAGCTTCCTGATCTTTTGTCTAAATTTGCAAATTACTGAATAGTTTTTAAAAAGGGTGGAGTGTTAAGCAGTTATCCTAAATCAGACTGATTTTACATTAAAAGAAAAAAATACAGCATTGAGTTATTGTACTGCATACTGTTTTGACTAATAAATGTAAGACTTTAGGTTAAAAAAATGAAAAAAGCAATTTTCAACTCTGTCTTGGGAAGAGGCACCTTCTTTAGGAAATTTACACATTTAAAGCTTTAAAGTAGTAAACAAGAGAATGTGGTTAACATTTCTGCAAACGCAGCACATAAAATATTAAGAAGCAAGGTAACTAGGGATGAGTGCTATTATGTATCTATCTCTACCAAGTACAGATATTTGTATTAAAAAGCCCTAAAGTCGAGTACAGTAGCTTTGTCCCTTTAATAATCTGATTAAGCCTTTATACTGAAATTCAGTTAAATTTAAAGCAAGAAACATGCAACAAATTGTTCCTCCGTAACTACTAAATTGATATTATATCTTGCTTCTTTGCTGCGTGTTCATTTCACTAGCTGCCTGTGCGGGCACAGATTGAATTCAAGGCTGTAGTTTTAAAACAGAATATAGAAACTCTTTCTAAGCCTGTGGCCCTATAAATATCATCACAGCTTATGAGGTCCAAACCGATAGCAACTCTTGAAGCCTGGAACATACAGGAAGAAGTATTGTGTATGGCCCTGGTCCTAAGTACCCATGTATGAGAATAACTTTATGCACATGCATAGTGCCAGTGAGTTCAATGGACTGGGGACTACACCGCTACCCCAATATAACGCGACCCGATATAACACGAATTCAGATATAACGCAGTAAAGCAGCGCTCTGGGGGGGGGGGGGGGGCTGTGCACTCTGGTGGATCAAAGCAAGTTCGATATAACGCAGTTTCACCTATAACATGGTAAGGTTTTGGCTCCCGAGAACAGCGTTATATCGAGGTAGAGGTGTATATTTTTATGTCTATAGTAATGGGGCTAAATAAAGATCTCTTCTCTGGAATCCAGACCCTTAACTCAAAAACAAATTTTATTTCAGAATGTCTTTTATACTGTAAAGCATGTTGATCAGTTGAGGTTTTATTCAAACTGTTTATGGATTTTTTTTTTTAAAGTGTAAATCTTTTAATCTATTTTTACTGTACCAGCGTTTAGTATGCTTTTTAGGCCACAGGTTCTGTGGTTCTGCTGAACAAGAAAAGGCTGGATTTGAGTGGGCCAAATGTGTATGGTCCTGTTCCACAAGAGCTCTGTACTTGCACTGGGGTGGGTAAGGGCAAAGCAAAGGCAGGCTGGAGGCAGAGCCACAAGAGATATTACGGTTATTATCCAGTTCTTGCCCTGTGACAGTGGTACATTACGGGCTGCAGAGAGCTTCTTCAGACACTGAGCTGAAGTGGCTTCCACACAAGCTCTGCAGCCACTATGTTAGACATCTTATATTCTTAGCCAAGCTACTGCATCAAGACACTGCACATACAGACTGGAGCTTTGCAAAACCCAAAAGATGACAGCATCTTTCTTCTCATTCTGTATTAATAAGTATTGATGCAAAGAAATTAGGAATTTAGTAAAATAATCAACAGCTTCAAATATTCTAAACCAGCTTAAAGGCTGCCTCACCTGCATGCATGTGGTAGGTCAGTCTCTCAATGAGTTTCACAACAGTTCCTGCCTTGAGGATAGGGATTCCAGATTTGGGCTGCATGTTTTCTTCAAATACAATATTCTCTTCAGAATCTGGTTCTGCAAACCTATAAAGCTCAGGACTTGGAAATCTCATCTGCTCCTCCTTCTCTTCCTGTAGCATTGTTACATCTAACATTCTTTCCAGGGTGCTTCTGTACTGTAAAGATATCAATGCTGCCATCCAGTTGTTTTTCTCTTCTGCTGATTTAGCAGCAAAAATAACACTGTTCTCATCTTTTAAAATAATTTCAAAAGCATGTTTATATTCATTAGTGTCGTCTTTATCATTGATTTGTACCTTTCGCATAAAAATTTTTTCTTTCAGACGATACTCTGCATTGCTAGCACCTGGAAGTCTTGGCTGGCCATGATTCGACTTACAGCAAATCATTAGTCCATCAAAAAGGAATATGTGTCTCTCATGTTTTGCGCCTACTCGTGAGAGAGTTCCTTCCATTATAAACTCATTGCAGCACTGTCCAATGTCCTTACCCTCCCAACCATCAATGTTTTTCTGGATCTCATTCATTTTCTTGATTGCTAGTTGTTTCCCCTTCATCTGCTGACTATAGAACCGACATGCAGATTCACTTCAGTGAACGAGAGTAGTAATAAAAAAAAGGAAATACCACATTAGTTCAGAAAGGATAAAATAAACTATTCCTTCCAAATGAGAAGGTAAATACACCCTCAAAGAAATACATGCTAACAAGAGAATAATTTTAATGAAACTACCAGTACGGAGAAAGTGCTTGCTAATTCCTAAAGTGCCTCATTTGGATACAAGCATTCTATGTGTTCGATGCAATGTAAAATGTTTTTAAATGAAGTGCCTAATCAGCAAAAGGCAAATTGCTACAGTACATTTTTACATGCTCTAACATGTATTCTCAGTTTATTTCCATTATTAAGAATGCACTTAATTCTACCTTCCTCAATTAACAGCTAAGCTGTACAATGCATTTATGTCTAAGCCTAAAGATTCAATTTTAGAGTACAAAATTGGATTAGTTAACAAAATATTAAAATAGTCCTAAATTAATGTACTGAACAGAATTTTTAGAAACATCTGTTTCTATATTACTTATAAACTGGCACTGCATGAATATTGTAATTTATTTTAATCATAACCAAATATATCTGAAGTACATAACATTGCAAGTAATTACTGGTTCACACTTGAGCTTGATTTTCAACTGGGTATGCACACAAAAATCTGTTTAGGTAATGTAAATGGTTCCATGACATAAGAATATCTACTTTCAACCATAAAAGAACTGAACATTAGCAATTATAATTTTACAAATCCACTTACTATCTGGAAAAAAAAAATCTACAATTTATCTTTCCTTTGGCTTACCACTAGATTCTCAGGATGTCTTGACCAGTTGTGTGCAAGGACACATACAAATACGAAAGGTTTTAAAACAATAACAAATTATCTTAGCTTTGTATGTCACTTCCTCTGAAAAAGCAGGCTTGTCACAAACTATTTTGTTCATTGTTTACTGAAAGAGGAAACTGGGAACCCTGGATTTATAGCAAAGCACTGAGGGCTGAAAGCAGAAAAAATGGAAACATGTTTACCTAAGTCTTCGCTTTGCAAGACTTTTGGAGCATATCCTTTCCATACTACTCTGAAGGTTAAGCAGAGCTGTTATCGCTTGCTTTAAACATTCTTTATCCTCTTCATCCTCACTCTTCTCTTCCAGTTGCTGTGAATATTGAAAGCTAAATATTAAAAAAGTGTTAAAGAATGATGGTATATGCATGTGTGAAAGCATTACAAATAATCTGTTTAACATATTGAGAAGAAATCATTCCATTTCCTGGGTTTGTGTTTTTCTTATTAGATAAATCACAGAATAATCTACATTAATTAGATGCATTACCAACAGCAAGGGGGGCAGGGGAGTCCCCTTTAAGAGAGGAGTTCCTTGTCTACCCCAGGACTCAGCTGTGCTAGGGAAGAAGCTACCATTCTACTCCAGGTCTATCCAGTCCCCCTCATGCCACCAGCAGTATGGGAGAGAGTCCCCTTTGAGAGAGAAGCCTCCCTCACTGGGCAAGGACATAACTAGACATGTGTTTATTTCTAAATTAATAGGTTTACAACCCATGTGGGAGGAGCTGGTTGAGTGTTTTACATTCTTATGGGTCGGAGACATAAAGGGGAAGCTTGTGTGTCTTTCTGAGGGATGTGAACATGTTTGTTTGATGTGCAGCCTCCTCCATATTACATACATGAGGATTTTCCTGGGAGTAGAGTAGATTGATTTATGGCCCTGTGGGAAAAGGGCTGGGAAATGAGGCTGGAAGAGGTTACACTTCTTTGTGAGAGACACACATGGAGGGATAAGGCTCTCTGTGTTTGGCAGGAAAAATGAAGAAGAGGTACCAGTGTGTGCTTGTTTTTAAAGCTCTCTTTTATAAAGGGGTTCCTTATTTTAGTTTGTTAATTTGGTTAGTCTCGGATGGAAGTGTAGGGTTTGTTACTGTAAGCTCCTTTGGGTTTGGCTGAATAAGGGTTAGTAGTTACATCAAGATGTCTTTTGCAGTCTACCCAGGAGGTCCCTATTTGGGTACCTAGCTGTGACAGGTAGGTCCTTTTGCTGGCCACCTTAAAGCATCTCAGAGAGTGAGGCAGCACTGCCAAGAGCTTCAGGAATGGAGCCTGAGAGTTGGAGGGGACAGGAGCATGTTAACAGTGAAGGTCTGGGTCCTTCTATCCCTATGGCGGATGGGGAGGCAAGGATGAGACAAGGAAGGTTTAAAAAAAAATGGTGCTAGACATAAATCTGAATTGATATTTTTATTTCAGTGCCTCTGGTTTAGTCTGCAGTTTTCTCATGGGTTAGGGTATCAATTGAAGCAATTCCTAGACTATGGTTATGCTTATGAATACATCAGTCAGCTGTCAATAATTAACAATTCTCTGATTCGATAAGAGATGAATCTCTTATACATATCACCAAGCACTGGCTCAACAAAACTGTGGGGTTGATTTGGCACATTTGGTCTCAGGCAAGTATCGGTGCCACATGAACCCACGGGTGAATCAGAGTGGAGGTGGTGTGCATCCAACTTGAAATGTAAAAGATGTCCCATTCCCAAACTGGATCAAATATAGCATGTCCAACTTTGTTTGAAAGTCCTGGGGGACGTTACTTCTTTCCATGACCTGTTCAAGTTAATTATCTCATGTTGTAGACACCAGTGCTGACAGCAACAACCTCAGCATTCCCATGGATGGCCAACTTTCTGAATCAATTTAGTTTTTTCTGTTCACCATGAGTCCAATGAGACTATCCCTGGTGGTTTCTGGTTCAACTCTAATGGCTGACCACACTCTTGATGTAGTGTTTGGATTGGGATTGGAGATGTGAAATTTGGAAACTAAACCCCTCATAGAGCAACCAAAACATCCATTAATCAGAGGTTAGGGCACACAACCCATCACAATGAAGGATCCATTTAGATTGTACATTACCATACTAACACAACCTGAGTGTTTCCAGAGGGCTCTCAAGGAGAACACTCAATCAATGGTAGTGGGATATCTGCATCTTATCCTGATGAGGGGGACTGCTAGCAACCTCTTAACCTAGCTTTGATCTTGCAGGTTGCTTAGTTTATATCTGACCTGTAACAACTCCAATGTGAGGGAGGGTAGCTCAAGCCCCGTTGGCAGGAGTCTTGGGATGAAATGGATTGTGGCATAAAGATCTTTGAACTCTTATATTATAGCTGTGCACGAGACTAAATAAGAGGTTCTTTGCCTCCACCACAGTACCCACTGACAGTCTTTTCTACTGTTTGCAACCTGGGTTTCTGACTGGATTCCCTGTTGTGTATGGATGATCATCTTTCAGCAGCAGCCAAAGCTATTACTTACCCTGTGTCTGCCTCTGAGATTGCAGCCTTCTCTTTCCAATGCAGAAAGCTAGAGGCAGCTTTTGAGCATATGGAAAAATGCAGACTGACTTGCTTAAAGGTCAGGATTCAAAGTAAATGAGATATAAGTAATTCTATCACATACTTATGAGATATACATAGTGTTATCTGGGACTTTGATTCAGCATAATGCTATTTTATGACACAGGTTGAAGACCATGGAAAATAAAAACAGATCCTTGAACCTCTGCATTTTGGTGTAAGAGAAGCAGGAGTAAGAAAATACTTAGTTCTTCAAATCATTTTATTAATGAAATACTTGTGCAAAAATCTGATCCTATATAAATGTACACAATGCTTTTTAGCTCTCCTTCCAAATATTGTGCAACAAGAAAGAGCTGTAGAGAGAACAATTTCCTTAAGGCGGTGAAGAGATTAAAAGGTTTTAAAAAATTCGTCACAGACCTTTCATGTTCATGTTACTAGGTAAAACAAGCTTGCAGGTTATTTTATCCTGATAAGCTCTAATATATCACTCAAAGAAATAACTTTTCTTGGACTCTGATGAAGCCCAATTTTTAAAAGTTACCTGTACTTCCAAATCCATATTCAAAGAAAAATCAAGTGTTCAAAGCTACTAATGAACTTAATCATACCAGTCTTTTTTTAAAGTTAACTTAAATTTAGCTATTTGCAAGGTTTTATGCTAATCATACAAAAATAGCTGCCCCCCCTCCCCCCAAAAAAAAGGGAAAGAAAAAGGCTTCTGCCTTCATCTGTTTCTTTTCAAAAAATCTTTTTTTCTTTTTAAAGAAATAGGTCATGCAGGGAAACATGGTAGGAGGGAGAGTACAGGAGGATTTCTGTAATCTAGTGTCAAATTAAAAACCTACTTTCTTGGAACATATTGGGTCATGAGAAACAAAATCTTAATGGACATATACCACAAAAAATTCAAACTGCCATTAAAAGGCCCACTGATTTATTGTAGCTGTATAGTGCCACCTAATGAATCAGTACAATAACTGCAAAGTATAGGTGTTTAAAGTCTCCTTTTATAAAGTAGGAGAGCATAGGGAGAAGGTCTAGCTGTGCATGACTGGGATAGTGAAGGTATCATGGTCTGTTTGGAAAACTGTCTATATTTTTACTGGGTCCAAGAGTTCATACCTTCTTCCCCAAGCTGTTAAAGTCATGGAACACCTCTACCTTCTAGTCAAACATGCTATGGTCTGAGAGACTAACCAGTGGGCAAGAACTCCGAAGCAATAATTAGTTTCCATACAACAATAGGTTTCGTTGCATACACATCAAGACTGAAACCCTCAGTTCCTGTTAGGCTCAGCCCACCTACATGATATAGTATAGGAAACCATACCCACAGGTACACTGCCCAGAGACCCTGACCAAAGCTCAACAATTAAGATTCGTAAGAGGAAATACGTATACAGCCATTCCAGCAGTTGGAGGATGTTATCAGTTGGAGAATTTCTTCCAAGTTCAAAAATAAATACTGCAAAGCAGAACAGATTTGAGGGCAAATAGGATATAGAATCATCTGTCCTCATGAACGTCAGCATGAGAACTGCTCCACTCTTTGGGGTATTAATCACACCTAAGTAGTAGTAGCAATAAGAAAAGACTATCCACCTTCGAAGAAGGATTAGATGTTTATATGGCGAACAAGAGTATCCAGAACAACAGTTGATGGTAACAACAAATATTGTGAAGAATATAAAATCTCATGCTTCCACAGTTTAAATCAATCTCTAACTATTACGGATTAGGATCAGACCTTCATGGGGCAGATTATTCTAAATCTGCCAATTGTGGGGTTTCTTATACCTTCCTCTGAAGCATGAAGTACAGGCCACTGTAGGAGACAGGACACTAGACTAGATGAACTATGGATCTGATCCAGGAAGGACCACACGAAATGCCATTGTAAAGGGGATCCATTCAACTACAAGGGTTAGTTCAGTTGACCAATACCAAAAAGTTATAGGTGGCTGAATACACCAGAAATTCAGATTAAAAAAATAATAATTCAGCCTGGATTATGACCCAATACAAGCACAACAGAAAAACCTGAGACAGGATCATTAGGTTTAACACATGCAAATACTAATCAATTTCTGACACATGAGAAGCACAAAGATTATCGAAGGCTTAAACTGCACCTCCTCCAAGAGGAGACGGGCAAAAATATTCCAAGCCCATCTGTGCCCTGATCCAAAGCCCATAAAAGTCAACAACCCTTTCAACTGATTTAAGAGTCTTTGGATCAGGCCAATAGCCCCATAACCTACTTTAGATACGACCCTGAGAAATCAGACAGGGCATCACACAGGCACAAAGGATAGGCAATCTGAAGAAAGTGGGCACCTGGAGGTACACTCCTCAATCAAGAGGTTGCATTCTGTTTATTAAAAGGTTATTTGGGAGCATCTACTTGAAATGGCCATCCTCTCCATGCAAAGTATTTTAAATAAAAAAATATTAGGAGACAGTGAGTATGTAAGAAGTGCAGAAAAAAAGCTTTCTTGTGTGCTCTTACATGCTATGGACTTCATGTTAAACATAAAGATACACATTCAGTGACCTCATTTGAGGAAAACCTTACATCCTATTCACCAACCCAGGGACCATTCCTACAGAGGTCCAACCATCAATCAGCTTAGCCTATACAAAGTTGTTTTATTTTACTGGTGGGAAAGAGACCACCAGGAATCTCCTGTGACACATTAGCATCGACAGTGTTTTCGGTCACTGGAAACATCCTGTGCCTCTTCTGGCTTGATGGTTCTAACATGGCACATGATTCATCACTTGTGGCAGCCAAGCTCACTGCAGGCACCACAGGATCCTTGCATCTCTTCATTCCCCCATAAGGTCTGTGTCCCTCCTTCCCCCAATTTCAGGACCCCCCTGCAATTCCTCCCAATCTCTCCAACTGCTAGGGCCTCTCATTCTCCCGTGCTCCCTCTGTTCTTCTCCTACACCAGCGGCTTTGTGTTCAGCTCTATTCTTACTTCCCCCCATACCCTCAGTAGCAGAGTCTCTGCCTCCCCTTCTTCCATACCAGATTCCCACAATCTCCCCCATCAGGGATTTTAGGTGCCCCACATCCTCTTGTCCAGCCATGGCAAGGGCTTTGTGCAACCCCATTCTCCTCTTTCATCCTACTACCCCCGTACCAGGGTGCCCCCAATCCACCCTTCCAGGGGCTCCATCTGCCTCCATTTCCACCTTCTCCACA
This sequence comes from Mauremys reevesii, assembly GCF_016161935.1. NCBI lineage: Eukaryota > Metazoa > Chordata > Testudines > Geoemydidae > Mauremys > Mauremys reevesii. The sequence continues at coordinate 3,940,861 of NC_052625.1, forward strand.
TTGCTAGGTGTTTGAGAGACTCCTCATCCCTCCTATACCAGGGGCTGTGTGTTACTACTCCCCCCCCATGCCCTCCCTGTCAGGGCTGTGTGCCTCCTATTTTACCTTATCCTGATGCCAGAGGTACTCTGTACCCCCATGCCTCATATCAGGTTCCCCCAATATTCACCCACCAGGGGTTCTGCATTCTCTCCATTCTCACTCCGTAATAGGGACTGTATACATTCCCACTCCTTCCCCCTGTACCATGGTACCCCAATCTCCCTTGGTACCCCAATCTCCCTTCCCCCCACTAACACCTCCCCCCATGGCAGGGGCTGTGCGCGCCCAGTGTCCCCTCCATGGGTTCCACATCCTTTTCCCCAGGTCAGAAGTTATGTGCATACCCCCATTTCCCCCGCAACATTATTCTGACTTCTCTTCCAGACAAAGCATTCAGGACACTGACCTGTTAAAATTCATCTCTGCTCATCCTCCCAATAGAGATGGAATATTGTTATTAGTAAGTTTAATGGGTACCATCAACTAGCTCTTTGATCTATAGGTTATTGCAGAAGTGCCCAAAACTGAGACAGTGGTAGAGAGCTGGTAGGGACTCCCATGTGTCCCCAATCTTCTCCAAATCAATAAGGTTGTGGCCTTTGATGCCTAACACATTTCTGAATTCCTGGGATAGTTATGTTACATACAAACAGAAATGTCAATGGGTTGAGCGTAAGGCATTTGCAAGATCAGCCAAACTGTTATAATATGATGGCTTGATTCTTCATTTGAATTAGGATCACCTTCCAATTCAATTCCACTTTCCTCAGCAGGTGAGCTGCAGTCTGAGCCCCACATTGGCATGGAAACAAAAAAGGGAAGTCAGAGCAACCAGCACTGGTGTCAGCAAATCTCTCAAGCACCCTTCATTCCTGTGCTATACCTTAAATGTCTTCCTCCACATAAGGCCTTCTCTATTAACCTCTGTGATGCAGATCATGTTTCATTGGTCAGCTACTTGAAGTTCTTCTGGAGTGCACGGACGCCTTGAGCCCTAACAAGAGGCAATGATTTCAAGACCAGCCAAAGGACTGGAGCTAGAAGCAAGAGATATACAGTGCATAAAGGGTCTCACAGATGTGGCAGTTATGCACATCACTTTTCAAAACACTCAGCTCAGACACCAGTGCTTCCACATGCCCAATCAATATGCTAAACAATATCCAAAAGAGGTTCCATGGGCCTGGACGCTAAGCTAATACCCCACCATGTGGTTGGGGCATCTACAGCACATTGTGCCAGGGAGAGACGTTTTGATGGATCAGGTGCTCAAGTGCACTGGGTGCTATTCAGAAACAATGGTGCCTTGGGAGTTATGAGGAGCCAGAAGAAGTGGTGGGCCACTGAATCCCTGGTTTAGTGGACCACACTGAAGACATCTATGCCACAGAATACCTAAAGACCTCGAAGGACCAATATCTCATGGAGTCCACCCCTGCCCCTGTTGTGGATTCCACAACCTGCACAGACTCTCTGTGCACCAAGAAAGTAATAGGCTAGGAGCAAGTCGGTCTCCAAGACCCAAAAGGCTCTCCAGTTCCTAGGCCCCATCAACACAAGCTGCCTGAAGCAGCTAATAAGTAGCTCTGGGAGCATGACACATCCGGAAATAGCTGACACCCCATCCAGTTGTGAAGCCACTGTTGGACTTAGGAGGCAGCCAAGTGCTGCATAAATCAGGATGCATGGCTATTACAGGAAGCATGTCACATTCAGAGCTTTGATAACAGCATTTAGCAAGATCTTTGAACTTAGTTTTTTTTTCAATACTCTGAACTAATTATAAATTCACTACAGCACAAATACACATCTGAGTTTAATAGGTCAATTTATACAAATAAAAAAGTACTACACTTTAAGAGATTACTACTACAGATTTTTCATGGGCTACACTGACTCACTTAATTCTAGACCTTTAAATTAAATTACATTTATTGTGTTACACATTCTTTCCTTGTGTGAACATGGCATTACATACCAAAACCCAGGATAATTGAATTAGAAAAAAAAACAAAACCTGATGCCTAGTATTATCTTATAAAGATAATACATGCTGCTCCAATATAAGCAGGAGAAAAAGATCCACTGAAGTTTGCTTTCCCTAGTAAATCACATAATTCAGATATGGCATGACATTTTTGGGTCCTTCAAAATTCACATTTGATAAAATTAAAGTGGCAACATGACAAAAATTCATATATCCAGTAAGTTTTACTCTAACATTTGCCAGTTCATTAGCAGTTTATTACTTGATACTCTAAGCGCTACACAACTTTCACACAGATTTAAAGTATGTCAAATCTGAGGATGACGTTGGCTAGGTGAGCAATTCTCAAAAATTTTTCCATACCACTGTCCAATGTAATAACAAAATTTCCAGACAGCCCTCTCTCATCTAGCTATTAAAAAAAATGGTTGTGACCCCCACTGTTGGTAGAACCCATATTCCAGATAGGTTAGGAACTCTTGTATTTTTTTTTTAATGCTTCTACTTCAGAATGAAGGATTTTCCCCACATTAGAAATTGAAAAAACCTCTTAATGTTAACTCATAATTAGATGCATAATTCAATTTTATTGAACATTTATAATTTCTTAAACTAAAAGGTACATTCAAATATTACTGTTTAAATATCCAAACAGGTGCCAAAATATGTACTTTAAAAAAAATACTATTTCAACACATACAGATGTAATCTAACCCTACAAGAAAGAGATGAAAACAGCATTGTTTGCAAATATATCAGTCGACTCTGGCAGTAAAAGTGACTCTTGAACCATCTACAAAGGTTTTTTTAGAAGTCTGCAGTAGACTCAAATAGCTACTAGCAGAGTCTTTGTATGGATTTTGTACGCTCAAGAGTCCACCACTGAGGAGCTGCATATGTTGCCACTTGCACATTTGGAGAAGCTGCTGTAAATAAAATTAATCTTCTTTACACTTTCCTGCCTAACTTCAGATTCATCAGTTCCTTCCACAATTGCTGCTATCTCTTCCACAGCAGCTGCATTATCTTTCTGGAACAAATGTAGAAGCCTGCACCAGTTCTCTTCCTTGGCCCTCCATGCTCTCGAGAGTCCTCTCCTCCTCGGAGTCATCCAGTTTTTTCCTCCTGAGCTGGAGCAGCACTGCAGAATGTAGATGAACATTTTATTTTACAATTTTTCATTAACTAGACTGGTAACATGCATTGTTACATCTATATTTGAAATATCACAAAATATTTACCTATTTGCTTTCACATTTGGGATTGAGGACATCCATTTTCTTCCCAAGAATTCTCCATCACAGTAATGTTGATTTAAACCAGTCTTTCCTTTTTCTTATATAATTCCAATTTGTAATAAAATTCACCTTAACAGCTTCAAGATAATACAGCATGGAGTCTGATTATTATTGGCAGAGTTGTGAGGCCCTGCACTCAACTCGATGGTATTTCTGCATTTGGATGTGTTACATGATAATGTCTGAATGCCGCGTCCAATCAATTCCAAAATTTTCAGGGAGTGTACTAAGCATCAACAGGCAGAACCTTATTCATTTTGGTGACAACTGGAAAAGCGAAAGGGGGAAATGGGAGACACAGAATGGGTTTGCAGAACTAGGAGCTTCAGCCACCTCTATAACTGTCTATAGGAGCAAAGAACCAGTTGATGGCAGCCATTATCACCTTCCAGTTTTACAATAACCCTCACCTTAGCTCTGCCCATCCTCCCAATACAGTTTAAAAATGTGGACAACCCTGAAAGAGAAAGAAAAGAAACAGATAAAGGAGAAGAAGAATGGTGGGGAGAATGGGAGCACACAGAACCCCTGGCATGGAGGGGCGGGGAGAGAATGGTGGACCTGGCAAGAGCAGAAAGGGGACTACAGAGCCCCTGGCATAGAGGAGATGTGGGCCGTGGAAACCTTGTTGGGGGGAGGGGGATGTGGAGGGATTCAAGGAGTCCCTAATGTCAGGGTTCCCTCCCCACTCTGAACTCTGGGGTACAGATGTGGGGACCCACATGGAAGACCCCCTAAGCTTATATTCCACCAGCTTAGGTTAAAACTTCCAAGGCACAAATTTCTTTCCTTGTCCTTGGATGGTATTGCTGCCACCAAGTGATTTAAACAAACATTCAGGGAGGGGCCACTTGGAGCCCTATTCCCCCTCCTCCCCCCAATATCCCCCAAGCCCCTTCACCCCCTTTCCTGGGGGGGGGGGGGGGGCTTGAGAATAATATACCAACCGTTAGGTTAACAAAGTGAGCACAGACCAAATCCCTGGTTTTTAGGACACTGAAAATCAATCAGGTTCTTAAAAGAAGAATTTTATTAAAAAAAAAGTAAAAGAATCACACCTGCAAAATCAGGATGGAAGATAACGTTACAGGGTAAATAAAAAGATTTTAAACCCAGAGGATTCCCCTCTGATTCTGCTTCCCAGTTACAAAACAGGAATAAAATTACCTTAGCATAGGGAAAATTCACAACCTAAAACAAAAGATAATCTGACGCATTTCCTTGCTATTACTTACAATTTTTGTAATCTTAGATCAGGGGTAGGCAACCTATGGCACGCGTGCCGAAGGCAGCACGTGAGCTGATTTTCAGTGGCACTCTCACTGCCCAGGTCCTGGGGGGCTTTGCATTTTAATTTAATTTTAAATGAAGCTTCTTAAACATTTTAAAAACCTTATTTACTTTACATACATACAATAGTTTAGTTATATATAGATTTATAGAAAGAGGCCCTCTAAAAACGTTAAAATGTATTACTTGCACGCGAAACCTTAAATTAGTGTGAATAAATGAAGACTCAGCACACCACAAAACTTAAGTTTACACACATAGAGATTAGCAAGATTTTTTTCAGGGAAGGAATGTCGAATATTGCACTTTCTGTATAAGAACACTTGCAGTACATTAGAACTGAAACCATTTAAAGATACTGAAGCTTTAGAATGCACGATAGAGAAGATACTTATCTCAGAGAATATACATACTACTCTTTCACATATTATAGTCTTCTGTGCAGGGAAGATTTGCAAATTGCTATAAGCAAAAGGAAATTTTCAAGTGAATTTTCCTAAAAGTTATCTTACAAAAAGAAAACTAGAAGTATAAAAGTATTATGCACCTACCCTAACCAAGACAGAGATACGGTACCTATATCTATAAATCTTATAAACTGTTTCCTTTGACAACATGACAGAACTGTTTATGGACAGTATTATGCAGCTCCACCTTTTATAGCATCATTCACACAAATACAAGCCAACTCTGTCTCCTTTAATTTTATATTAACGACTTACAGCAAACAGGAATTCTCCACAAACAGTTGATTCTTGTACCTTTCCCACACACCCACACCTCCCCTTGCAGCTTGGCGACTTGCCTCGCCAATGTCACTGCCAATAGGAAAGGTACCTTCCATGATGGTGAGACAGGGAGCACGAGGCCAAAGGCTCAAAGGGCAGGCTCATGAGCCTGCTACATCACTCCCCCAGAGCTTGGGCCCAAGATCCCGATGTGGGTAAAGAGTTGCCTGACATGGGACCTTGCTCACACCGCGTCTTCTCCTTTCCCTTGCGGGAGGATGGAGACCAGCCTCGTCCCACCTTCTTGGGCTTCATGGTGGGAGCCATGGATGGGGACCGGTGCTGACTAGTGGACAGTCCCGGTGGGGCACTACACACCAAGGTCACGGTACTTGGCACCAAGTCGGAGCACTGCTCCAGTGCCGGGGTGCTGGTCGACTCCATAAGGAGCACTCTTAAATGAAAATCACGCTCCTTCTTAGTTCTTGGCTTGAAGGACTTGCACATTTTGCATTTCTCACTAATACATCCTTCGCCCAAGCAACGCAGATAACTGCTATGTCGATCACTAACAGGCATGGACCTCTTGCAGCGATCACAGGGCTTAAAGCTTGTATTCCTGAGGCAAAATCCCATTCGGGACCTACAAAGTCTCTAACTATAGCTAAGGGATTTATAAACACTAATAAAAAACTATATACAGTATAAATAGGAAATAGCTAGTTCGTATGAACAAGCAGCTACAGCACTAACTGAAGCAGATACAGTTCCAGCACCATCACTAGTGGTAAGAAGGAACGGAGGGTGTGGGGGGAAAACCAGCAGCATCCTATATATCTGGCACCCCCCGGGCATGTGCACACCACTCCAGGGGGCACCGGAGTCGGTCCCCTATGCATACTGCTGAGGGAAAAACTTTCAGCACCAGTGCATGTGATGAGCACACACACCTAAGTTGAACAACATGAGCAATCGCTCGAAGAAGAATGGATAATACTGTATATTCCTGATGTACTGTCCATCAGATTTCAATTCTCTTCAGGTTTTTTTTAATGTGATAAATAATGCACCTATGCTTTGAACTATAACCGTCACTGTGTACAAGTTATGTGGTTTTTTTTGCTCATCTACGTATTCAACAAGAAATTGCAAGAGATTCTTTTTAACAGCTATCTTCAAATCACACAGAAGTCAAACTGGCAGATGGATGTTTAAAACCAAAGCACATGTATTCCATAAAAGATGCAATATAGCCTCAAGACATTGCTAGTGCAATTTGCTTAAATGCTCTGACTATGAGAATTATGGAAAATAAATGTTGTTCATTATGTAAAGTATCTCTTGTACTAGTTGACATCTGCGGCTAAAAGAAGATATGAACATGAAACACTATTTGTGGCAATCAGACTTTTCATTACTGAGACTAATTTGTCTGCAACCCTTGTAATCCTGGACTCTAATTTGTGTAATATAATCTTTTATATTTCAGATAATTCAGTGTTCTTTACAGTTAAGTGTATATAAAAATGCTGGGTCTTCATTCGGTTTCATGTTTTAATAAAGAAACTATCTGATGTGACCCTCCCCCCCGCCCCCCAAATAAAAATTTGAGTTAGAATATGGTCATGTATAACCAAAATTATAAGCAACTCAAATCTTTTGACACTGAGCTTCCAGAACACAAAATGTTGTTGCCAACCAGGAGACAGGGAGGATTTTTTCCATTCTCATTTGAATTTCTCCATGATGTCTGAGATTTTTTTCTGAGAGAGCAATTCCCCCCCCCCCCCCATTTAAAAATTCCCTCTAAAGTAAAATTTAATTTTGGGAGAAACAACTTAAGCAAAGTATTCTATTTGTTAAAGATTACGGTTTAATAAAGATGTCTGATTTGTTAAATCAAAAGACTTTGCCCATTTTCTTTGTACTGTTCAGTTACAGTACTTTAAATTATAAGATCTTTACAATTCAACCACTGATAGTCCATCACATCACACAAAACACCCAGGAAAAAACCTGATTAATGGTGATGACTCACCTGTAACTTAAATTCTTCAAGATGAATGCTACACATTCCCACTTATGGGATACACCAACAGTGCAGTCTGGATGCACTGACAATACATCTCAGGATCCAAGCTGCATCATCAGTACATACCATGAGCGAGAATGTGCAGAGGCTACTCAAAGGAGCAAAAAACGTTAACGTTGAAAGAGAATTTCACAGGAGTCCTGTTCTCACCCAGAAACCAGAGTTACCATTACTTTAAAAAAAAAATCTCATCAACTTTAGAAAACTCCAGATATATATGTATTTTTTTCCCAGGGTTTCCAGTTAAGAAATGCAGCCACATTTTCACTGATTATTACCCTGTCTTACACTGTTCACCCAGGCTTAGCTTTATTCCTAAAATATAAACAAAATAACTAGCAAGTAAAATTCCTTTTTCTATTTGAGGGATCCATTTTCAATACACCAAAACAATATCATTACTCAATACAAAAACCAAAACCCAGATGTTAGTTGCTGCACAATATAGATAAAAATATGGACACGTATTTGTTACGTATACAAATCTACAATGGCACAGAATTTACATTTCATTACACCATATTCATCATTCCATTTTTATTATTAAAAAATTCTGTTAGTCTACTAAGATGCCTTACTGAGAATATAGATAGTTCTGATATAACTAAAATTGAGAAATGCTAATATGAAACAAAACATTTTAGATGAGCAATATAATTTTTTACTTACCTTTAAAAGTTCAAAATAGTGAAGACAGTGATAAACGGGAGCAAGAAGCAGCCTCGGTAGAACATATTGAACAGCCTCTTTAAAACCTTCTCCTATTGACTGGAAACAAAAATGGTCTTAATCTTAAAACAATAGATGTGTTGTTGTAACACAATGGTATATTCTTAAAAACATTAAAAAAGATATTGTACTTGTAAATAGAATGCTGCTCCAGGCTTTGATAACTGACTAAGAAAGTGATCATGAAAAGCAGGTCGCAAAATATCTTGAGCGTATGATTCATACGGATCAAATGCCAGTTCCTAAGAAGAAATACAAAGTACATTTTTAAAATAGGTTAGTATCAAAGCTTCATGTTATTGGTAAAAATATGAAGTATATTACACAGGAGAAAAACTTTATAATTTTATCAGTAAGCACATTTATAAAGATTTCGGCCCCAATCCTGAGAAGATTTAGGCACATGCTTAACCTCATGCATTTAGTTATCAGTGTGTAAAGTTAAACTCATGCTCAAGTCTTTGCAGAAACAGGGTCTTAGACACTCCCGTTTTGATTTCAGTCTCTAAAGGTCAAGTTTGATATTTCTAAACCTTAAATCTCTTGTTCATTTCACTTCTGCCAGCACCTTGTCCCTCTACCTGCATGCACTGGTAATAAGGAGGAATTCTGATAGTTGGGTGCTGGGCCTGAAAATTTGGTGGCATGAGGGGATGCTCATGCAGCCTTGAATGGTCAAAGCCCTTCAAAAATGTCTCAAAGACCTGTGTAACCAGGCGGCAATACCTTAGCGGGGAAGCCCCCCTCCAAAAACTGCCAAAACACACTTTGGAATTATGAGTGGAAGATACCCATAGTGAAACTGGTCCCACAGCCTTTTTGTGACTCAAACTAGTCTGCAGTCTCAGAATCAAGGGTAGGTCAGCAGTGTAAATCTTGAGAGCCTGGGAAAATCTGCCCTGTGATGACTGTTTCTTTGAAGAAGGTACATGTCAATGTAGGCAGCCAAGACAGCTGAAACAAAGACGTGCTGAACTACCAAAAAACTTTTTTTTTTTTTTTATAATTACTCCAGTTATCTAGGACATACAAGGTTTATAACAAAAAATATATATATTATAAAAACAAACTTTAATGTTCTTACTTACCTCTGCTAGGTCTTCAAAACAACTGCCTACTAAGGGATGGGGGCTGCCTTCATCTGTCATTTCTACGGTGTCTTCAATGTGGCCCAGTAGCTTCACACTAAGTTCATGAATATCTGATATACGACTAAATATATTTTCCACATCCTGAAGGAAGAAATGGAACCATCAGACAATAAATATCAATGGTGAATAAGAAAGAGAAATTAAATCCATAAGACAAAATATATAGCACACAACGCAAGCTACTTAATCAGTTAGCATATTGAACAAACACTGATTAGTTTCTCAGCTAAAGCAAGGTTATAAATATTGTAGGTAACGGACAGGTGATTAATTACTGAGACTTATATTTGGAAGAAAAATAATGGGAGAAGAAACAGAGAACTTAAGTTACTTATCTTAACCTGAATTTAGCAAATAGGGCTAGTTCTTTCATAGAATCAAACTCTTTAGTGTTTCTCACAAGTGTTGCCTTTTGGTTTCCATTTCGAATTTGAATTAAGAATAGTAATGACCCACATGTTAACCTGCCCTATGCAGTATACACAGTATTACACACAAATCATAATATCATGCAATTGCCCAGTTTGTGTTCTGAACCCACTGGTGAAACCCAAAGTCTAGCAGAGAAGAAAGATGAACCTGTGGAAAGGTGACCCAAACTTTTCAGCTTTTTTACTCTTAAGTAATCCAGTTTTCAGCAGTTCAGGATCTACTGCACATACCCAACAGAACTGCCACTGACTTCAGTGGAGTCAGAATTTCACCCTACAGCTCAGTACCCTTATAGAAAGAATGGGTGGAGGAAAGATTTAGCAGAATCAGAAAAGACAGTTCAACTAAATAGAGCTCTAGCATTCAGAGAGAGATCTCATGTAGCTAAGAAAGTGCATGGCACTGACAGGAAAACAGACCATGACAGACTACTGGCCTATTAATACAATATTGCAAAAACAGGCAGCACTTGCCGTTTGCAATTTTTTTGAAACTCTGCACACCTCCTAAACTTCTACCCAGTAATGCACTTAGCCAATGATGCAATTTTATTTAATTATGCAATGCCAAACAAAGAGGAAGAATATCCTTCTGGTTCCTCAAACATGGTCAGTTTATGACCTGAAGCATAAGTTTTGATCATCCTCGATGGTCTTAAATCTTTGCATTTATGTAGAATCTTTCATAAGAAGCTCTTAAAAAGTATCAGGGGGTAGCCCTTCTACTTACAAACACTTTCCCCTTCTACTTACAAACATCAATAAATATTTTTATTCTTTCCCACACACTTAAAAATATATATATAAAAGGAACCTGAGGCATAAAGGTTAAGTTACTTGCAGAACATCACACAACCCAGTGGCAGAGTTAGTGACTAGGGGCTCCCAATTCAACGTCATTGAATATCTCCACAATCCTGCCTCTGTTTATATTTTCAAGGCACTTCAGCACCTATATAGCGATAGGTGCTTCATAAAGAGAAGACAGGCACGACAGCGTGGTAGACTAGGGCATTCAAACAATTTGGATCTTAATGTGCATTTCAATGTTGTCGGTTTTGCTTTTTAAAATGCAGTCTATATGGTAGCTGTACAAGTGGGTTGAGAAATGGTACAGGAGAAACTTCCTTCTATCCTCATAACGTCAATACAATAGTTCCCAATGCACTAAATTGGCTTTCTAGGATGCCAGAGAAGTGCAAGGGGAATATAATGCTGCATGGTATAGGACACTCAGCACACCCTGCTCTACAATTCTATATTCTGGGCTCTAGATTTCTGGGCTGGGAGGGAGGAAAACATCCTCCTAATCCCTCATCATTTATTTCAGGATGAGCTATAATACGTTCCCATGCTGCCTCTCTTTTCTTATCTACATTTCAATCCTTACACCATGTGTGCATGCACACACCCCTTTTCTCAGCCTGTTCTTTCAGAGCTGCCTTTGTAGGTGAGCGGCAGCATCAAAATAACATCTGTTACTGTATTTTGTTTGTTCATAGTTCTGGGCTGGAGCAACAAGCGTGGAGAAACAGATGGCTTTCTGATAGTTCTTCCTATACTATAGAAATGTTACACTAGACAAAAGTTAGGTCCCAGAAATTCTCACCTACATTAATGCAAACGTAAGTTTGATATGCATCAGTTGTAACATCTATATAATACTTACATGAGCTGAAAACAATTTGGAGTTGGAGACAAAAGGCTCTCTAAAAACTTTTATAATGAGATTTAGTTCCCTTATGTACTGTCGAACCTCTGCCATAAATGACTTGACTAGATCATAATAGGTTTGTTCTCCTGAGGTGGAGGGTTCCTCATCAGATAAAGTTAGTGCACTTATATCTTCTACATCTTGATGGAACATATCCATCAACACCTGTGTAAATGAAATTGGAGAAAGTTATACACAAAAATTAGATACAAAAATTACCGGCGGGGGGGAATAAGTTGTTATAAAAGATCTAGTTGACTGCTATTAATGGGAGGCTTTGTATGTTGTCTTGAGGTTGGTTAAATATATTTGGTAAAAAGGAAACTGAATTAAGAAAAAGCAATTCAACAAACTATGTATCATCCTAATTCTAACTCAGCTACAAGAAAGAACTGACTGGCAGTTTGGGCTGTTCTACACTTTATATCCCATATGGAAGAGGGGCGCCAGGTTCATGCATGTGAGGCGCACACACCTACAAGAGGGATCCACGTGGACAAATGCTTGGAAATATACAATTTGGTTAATTTGTCTGTCCTCCATATGGGGTAGGGAGGAAGCACAAAGAGGGAAATATAGCTTATATTATTTGAGACTGATCATACTTAAGATGCTAATGGACAGAAGGTAAGGATTACATTACGTAAAGGGGCAGCCTACAAGGCGTGTGAAGGTACTTGAGGGAATACTGGACTAATGCATACCTATGACAGAGCATAGGCAAGCGTTGACAGCTTTATAAGATCTCAGAGTTAACTGATAAGGCTGGGCTAAGTCTGGAAACACTGTATGGGCCATGTCTGCGTTTGATGTGGTGAATAAGGCAGAGCCACAGAAGTCTCCCTCTAGCAGGTTGTTCCTTCAGAGCAAATACCAGCAGGCTGGATGCTTGCTTCAGAGCCTTTAAGAAACCTGGGAGGTTTCTGCTGTTTATGCATGGGGTTGTTGCAACTCTTCAGAAGTGTGACTGTAGTGTATGAGGCACCCTTACATCCAAACCTTGTTAAGGCTGGTTTCTTGGCCAACGTATTTTGATAGTCCCACCAACAGCTGAAGGAGGCAGAAGATTAGGAGAAAGAACCGAAGGAATCAGCATCATTAGCACAATCATATGGCAGGTACCCAAGCTTCTGCTGAATATCCACATACAGACATGTATCTTTACAAGCAACAGTGATGGAGACAGCTGCCCTATACTACTAAGTCCTGGTCTACACTCCAGAATAAGGTCAACATAAGACAGCTTATGTCGACCTAATTATGTCAGTGTACACATTCCAGCCTTGCTCCCACTGACATGAATGCTCTACTACCCTGAGATAATAATTCCACCCCCATGAGAGGCATAGGGCTTATGTTGATGTAGTTAGGGTGAGGCAATGTCTGTGTAAACACGGCAGGTTACTTACATTGGCTGTCATTCTTATCAATGTCAGGGCTCCATGCTGGAGCTGTGAAATTGACGAAGTGTTCACAGCTTGGGCTGTCACTCCAGGTAGGGTGGGGGAGTTCCAGCTAAAGCCTGGCTGTCCTCCCAGGGTGCTGGCTCCCCACTGGGTTGCTGCCCCAGATCCCTGCTCCCCATAGGGGGCCTGAGGCGGGTGGGGAAGTGCGTGCTCCCGGTGGGGAGCTGAGCAGATCTGAGAGCCCCAGCTCCAGCCCCCCACATTGCCCTTCTTAAGTCAGTGGAAGTGCTCCTTATGAGACCGTGCACCACCGACAGAAGGAGGTTAGTGTGGACACGAACCACTGCAGTAATTACTGCAGTGGTTGTAAGTCAACCTAACATAGGTCAACTTAAGCTTGTAGTATAGATGCCTTAAGCGTCTTAATGGTCGCTAAGGTCTCACAAGGTACTTCCCCCATCTGTTTCTTCCTTAGCCTTAAAGGAAAGCGAAGAGGCTTCAGCCTTATATTGACTGTGCCAAGACAGGGGACTATTCACTGGAGCAACAAGAAACAAAAAACCCAATGAGCTGATTAACACATGCAATGCCAATAACAGACAGGGCAAACAGTGAGAAGGGGACACAAGAAAAGGTTCCATGGACTTCAATGGCTCTGACCTCTCTTGAGGGACTGATTCCAAGTTGTGTGGGATTTTTTTGTTTTTTCTGAAAGGGAAAAAATACAGATTGTTTGCCCCCCAATGTGTCAAAAGATTGAGACTAGGTGTCCAAGGCAGCTAGAATGCAGCAACGCTTGAGAACAAGCCAAAGGAATTTGGCTCATCGACCACAGTCAGAAAGACAGTGTTCTGGAGCACTGGGGAATGCTGAGGTTGCATGAAGTGTCCCAAATAAAACCCTAGGAATGCTCTACGTTGAAGTCACTGTTAGTCTCAAAATAGCAATAATTTTAGAAGTTCATGTACTGCTGGGGGGTTTCTAAAGGAAGATGCATATCAAAATTCTACATTACAATACATTTACGGACTAAGAATAATACTCAACATGGAGATTTTTAGACACTATTCAAGATCTAGTTAAAAATTTAATACTGCCAAAAAAAATTCCATTCCTTTGACACTAATGAACTATGCCACCTACCTTATCAGCACACATTGCCACTTTAATGTCTTGTTTTGTAATTTCATAATGTCTTATATTTCGTACGTAATTCCCAACCAGCTTTAAGATATCTGCAGAAATATATTCTAATACTGCTACTATGTAAACAGATACTTGGTGGTCAATTTTATAACCTAGAACTTCCTAAAAGTAAAAAAAATAAAAAAAAAAGGGCATCATTAAATGTGTTATACAACCAGTCAAATAACTAATTTATGTATTTTAGAATAAACCTATGAAATCATATGTTTAGTGCAATAGTCATTAGATAGTCAACATCTATCCACCATTAGTACTGGCAATACTTCTCTCTATATGTATAACAGAAATAACAGTGATATCACAGGTAACACTACATGGTTCAAACTGACTTTGAAATGTTAACAACTCTACCAAGCATTTATAACATGCAGTACAGTTCTAATTGACACACTCTAAAAGCACTGAATTCTCTTTATTACTCAGCTAGAATAAAAGAATTGCAATTTTTGGCAGACAAGTATTTAGGGTTTTCTTTTTTTCAAAAATTGTTACTAACCTTTCAAGATGTATTGCACATATACATTCCTCTCTTGATGTACATGCACCCTAAGCAGAACACCAGAAATTTTTCCCTCAATGGTACTCATTTGGTGGGGCTTGAGCACCCTCTGTTGGCGCCAGTAAAGGGGCCCAGCTGACCCTGAGCCCCTCAGTTCCTTCTATCCAGAAAGAAGGATGTAGAGGGATAGGAGGGCAAGTTGTAGAACGGACACGTGCAACACATCTCATAGAACTGTCTTTTTTTCCCTTTGAGTGACTGCCCATGTGCATTCCATTCTTGGTGAGTGTCAAGGAGTTAAATAGATGGAGGGATCAGAGTTTATGTACCCACAGACTGCAGTACATCTCACCCCAAATTTGGCATAATTTCTGAACTATTGGGTGATGGTGTAATGGGAGGAGAAAGTGGGCACCGATGACTAGGTTGCTGCTTTACAAATGTCCCGCATAGGGATCTGCACTAGGAATGCCACTGAGGATGCCTGAGTTCTTGTGAAGCTTGCCCGGTGGTGAAACACCTGTCAGAGCATAACAAGTGCAGATGCTTACAGTTTTTTAAGATGAAATTCTTTGTGACAAGACGGAAAGATCTTTATTTCTGGCCACTATAGTCATGAACAGAAAACTTGGATGGGGTATAAATACAATTGGGAAAACCATGGTAAAAATTTTAGCCTGGCTTCACACTTTCTCTGTGCGAGGCATAAAGTCCCTGCAAATTTGGCAACACTCCCCAATAAGAGCTTCCCCAAGACACTTAAAGCAACTTGAGTGTGTGTCACTCACGGGAATAGCCTTATTTCAGGAAACACAGGGCTTGAAGCCTGGTGACTGAGGCATCCCTTGGCATCGGGAATCAACTGAAACCGATGGGGTAAAATCCTAACAGAACAAACACGAAACTATTTACAATAAAATTCAATAGTCTGTGCTCTCTTGTGAATACTTGCAAAAGCAAGAAGAGCCATTCCAGTGACTGTCACATAAGGTAAGGTAAGGAGGAACTAAGGAAGCATGGGGTTGGCTAGGCCCTTTATACTGATGCCAGCAGTTTGAGCCGCCCAGATGGGTATCATTGAGGGGGAATTTTCCAGTGGAATACGCATGTAGAATCATTTGAAGAACTTAAAAACTTCTGGGAAGTATAATCATAGTCCTAAATGTATTTAACAAGCATACAATTAACTGAAATAGAAATATTACAATGATGATGATACAGGACATACACTAAAATCCAGATTTGTTTTATTCCTTTTGATTTACACTTCAGGCAATATACAGACAATGAATGAAAATGTCAACTTTAACATTATATAGTTCTGTAAAAGACAGGTTTGCCTAATTTTAAGTAGCAAGGCAATCAATTATGATTTGAATACTTACTTTTAACAATGGATGGAT
This sequence comes from Mauremys reevesii, assembly GCF_016161935.1. Classification (NCBI taxonomy): domain Eukaryota; kingdom Metazoa; phylum Chordata; order Testudines; family Geoemydidae; genus Mauremys; species Mauremys reevesii. Next base: position 3,956,837 of record NC_052625.1, read on the forward strand.
TTTTTCTACTGGGAGAGATAATGGATTTCTTCGTTTCCTCTTTTCAATAGCAGACTGGGCATCAGCTATTGCCCACTTATCAATTGGATGGGGAAAACTTTTTTGAACACGATCCTTAGGAGACAGAAAACAAGCACTAAGGGCTCAGTGAATAATCTGAATGTATTCAGCAAGTAGTATACTTGTTTAGATAGAGATTTCACTGTTACAGATTAAAAGCAATTCCTTAAAAGGAATAATTTATTTTGATGCAACCGTGTTTTAATGTACAGATAGAAACTAAAGTTATACCAAAAACTGTACAGTGACACATACCCTAAATGCTGTACACTAAATATATGCTGCGCACAAAAAACTATACTCAAAGAACATTAAGGTTGCAAAGTTAAGCACTCAATTAGGAAACACTCACAGGTGTGTTGTGAAGTTAAGTTTATTAATGTATGTGAAGCACTCAGATGCTACAGTGATGAGTGCCATGGAAAAGGCCACAAGGAAATTAATAATTCTGTCTTCAAAGCAGCGTTTGAATAGTGTGCAGTGACTAAGACATGGAGCCATACATTGCATAATAAAAGGTTAAAATAAAATACTGAGTAGCTGTTCTGTGAGCACAGTCCATCCTGTGCACTGAGTAAGGCAGTGGTCCTGTGGAAAAAAATAGTCTGTGATCATGTAATTAAAGACCATAATTACACACACACACACACCACTAGGGAGCCAAATTAAGATTCATGGGCAAGCTTAATTCTGGTGTTCCTGAATTGCTGAGTGGTTGACTTTGCAACCTTAATGTCCTATTAACACAGGTTTTTTATGTATAATTTTCTAGACTTTTAAGAAGGCAAACTAAAAATCAGAAATTTCTTCATGTCAAACTATATCAACTCCAACATGGTTCAGTAAGGTTAGATCTACATCACAGACTTTTGCCACTTGAGCGAAGAGACTGAACGCAACAGAAGTCAATCTCTATGTAGGCCAGCCACTGAGGGAGAGATGAGACATTTTGCCAGTGGGCTCTCGGCTATTTGCTGACAGAGGAATGTTCAGAATCAGAACCTGGAATAGAACTCGGGATTCCTGAGGTGATCACCCTCTAACAGTTGCACACAGGGACTATTCACCCCTTCTTGTCAACTGTTGAGAAGGGCCCACTTCCACCTTAATTGAACTGGCTTGTCAGCACTGACTCCCCACTTGGTGAGGCAACTCATCTTTTCATGTGCTATGTATTTATAGCTGCCTCTGTATTTTCCACTCCATGCATCTAATGAAGTGGGTTTTAGCCCACAGAAGCTTATGCCCAAATAAATGTGTTAGTCTCTAAAGTGCCACAAGGACGCCTTGTTGTTTTTGCTGATACAGACTAACACGGCTACCTCTCTGAAACCTGTCAAAGGCTACTGTATCAGCTTTATAAATGTTATGTGATATCTTTCTGGGAGGGCTAGTGATGGTATTCATGGCTCAATGGGTGAGCTCAATAAAAATTCCAACAGGGAAATAAAGTCAGTAGGGGGTAATTAACGCAAATCTCTAATGTAGGTAACAAGTCTGAGGAAGCTTCACCCATGCTAGTTTTACCCAGTTCAAGAGTCATGGAAGACAAAGAACTGGAAATGGTATAAAGATAATGACAGTCCTGATTTGGGAAGAGGGACACTCTCTGTTGGTTAGAGTTTCACGTCAATTCTTGGATTGAGAGAGAGAGGTCCTGCACAAATTGCCTGAACTACTTTAAGCTTACCAGGGTCTGTTGAAGATGGATGACTGCCTAGTAAGCCAACCCCTGGAGAAAACTTTGAAAGAACATCATAACTCAGAACAAAACATTATGGAACATTTCAGAGTTACGAACAACCTTCACTCCCGAGGTGTTTGTAACTGTGAGGTTCTACTGTATTCCTCAGAGAGAGATTTAGAAGCATGAAAACTTCTCTCTCATATTAACAGAAGTTGGTCCAATAAAATATATATGCCTCACCCACCATGTCTCTCTAATATCCTGGGACCAACACAGCTACAACACTGCATACATGTATTTCTCATGACATTTTAAAGTGCTAATTAATTAGACTATTCATCCACAGCATCCCAAATTAAACTCCAAAATACAGAACAGATAAACATTCTCTGTACCTCTACATCCAGAAAGCTTCTCGGCTGGGCTTGGCACAGCATATTCAACAACTGCAGAATTAACTCCTCAACATATTGTAAAGCATCTTCAGCTGAGGAAAGTTTAGGATGGACTTGCACCTGAACCTACATTGAACAGAAAATTGATTTAAACCTTGCACACTTTTCCCCAGGAGTCCATGCTTTATTTCCACAGAAGTTAACTTACAGTTAAAAGAATTTCAGGAGCATGACACCACAGACCTAAAAACTAAGAGAGCCAGAATTTTATGAGGCATAAATCAGCATAGCTCACAGATTGAAGTCAAATAAACCATACCAATCTGTGCCAAATCTAACCCACAATACTTAAGTGAACACATTTTGCAATACGCAACATTTGATGCTGACTTAGTTCTACTGCAATGTCTACAAGACATTGTCTGATAATGAGTGGGCTGTGAAGCAGCTATGCATATATATTTTTTTTAAATAAACATTGCATATTTTTCTCTCTCCCTCCCTCCATCTATTGTTTGCAGACTAAACTCTTTAGTCTGGAACAGTCTGTGTGTGTACTATGCTTAATGCAATGTGAGCTACCATAATGCAAATATTACAATAATTTTTAAGGTACAGGCACTATATTTAAAAAGAGTTTCACCTTTTAAGGAAAATTTAACAATCTTGAAGCTTAAAATTTAATCAATTTGCCTAGAGAGTTTGGCTTTCAACAAAAGTAAGTTTCCTTTAGTGTTGTCTGAAGTTAAACTACCTTAAGTGCCAGTTGCACTGGTTCAGAATAATTAAGTATTCAAAACAATCTCCAAAATAAAAATATTTACAATATATTACTTCATCAGCTCTGCACTCAGTAATGCTTCAAATTTTACAAATGTAAATGTTACACAGTAAAAAGTAAAATTTAGATTTGCAGTTATAGCTGGGAATAAATTCCCAGTGGCTAAATATAGTGAAGATGCACTCCCCTCCCACCTGTTAAATTACAGATTTCATTTTCTGGAATACCTGTTTAGTAATTAAAAAGTACTATCTGAAACATGACTGCAGTGTAATGTTTGCTTCCTACCCCTGTAGCTAACAAATAGCTTGGTTTTAACAGTTTAGGTACACACACAGTACAAAGTCTCAGGCTGTGTCTACATTGCCACTATCAGTTCTAAAACTTTGGTCCTTCAGGGGTATGAAAAAACACTTCCCTGAACGACAAAGTTTTAGCACTGAAAAGCGCCAGTATAGATAGCGCTTTATCACCGGGAGACGCGCTAAAGCCACCACTGCTTGTTCGGGGTTTGTTTGTTTGTTTTTAAATACATTGCTGGGAGAGCTCTTCCCCAGCGATAAAGCGCGTCTACACTGCCATGTCACAGTGCTGCCGCGGCCATGCTGTAATGTTGGCAGTGCAGACATACCCTTAGAAGCAATATATTTAAAAACACCTAAGAATATTGTTCTTAGGCGTATTCACCACAACTGTTTAAGTATTTGTGCCAAAGGAAGCTGATAGGTAACAACCTTTATAGTCATACCAAGTAGCAAAACTGTCAAATTTACTATCCCGCCACAACCCAAACTCCAAAGCCCACTATCAGTCACCCCAATCACCACAAACCCTTAAGCTACCTTCCCCAAATCATAAACCATCAATCTAGCCAATCCGAATATCAACCCAACATGCCAACATTCAGTAAATGATTAATTATGGAGGCATCATTAGTAGCTCCATAGTTAAGGCTGCGTTCATATTTGCACTTACAGCAGGAATTAAATCTTACGAGAAAAAAAAAAAGCATAAAACGTGCATGCATCATTCTGCCTCAGAAGCAAAAGCCTATTGGGCCTGCTGAAGCACTCCATGAGGCTTCATGTTTGGGTACTGTTCTCTGTTATAGATCCTGCCTTTGAATTTGTTTAGTTTGCTAAAACTTTAATGAGAGAGTGGGTTTAGTATGACAAATTATGTCCACACTTAGTGGGTCTTAAAGCATCGCTAGGAGTCATTGCTTTTTACCTTAAAATCCCTGGCAAATCTTGAAAAACAAATCTCTGTGCAAACTGACTGACCAGAGCATTTATTCTGGATCTGAAGCAAATTTGATTTTTGCCCAACACCTCATTCTGACCAGCGTGTATGATATGGTTTTGGTGGCGCTTGTGAAGGAAAACTACTAGCTTATCAGGCAAAAATCGGGGACAGCTCAGTTTACTGCACTCTGTGATTACCATAGTATCATATGCTGTTTGTATTTCCATTACATAGAACCTAAACCTTCCAACTGGTATTAGAGCACCACCGTAGTAACTGCTGTACAAATCGAGTAGGACAGTCCCTGTCCTAAAGAGCTCACAATCTAATTTGGGATGCAACAGTGGATAAACCAAAAATATAGGTTTAGCGAGGGAAGATAAGGAAAGCAGCAATGAGAATATGCATTAATGCAGGCTGGCACATGATTTCAAGATTTGTTAAACAGTGCAAAACTGATTGGAAAACCGTTCCCAGAGAATAGTTATCAGTGGTTCACAGTCATGCTGGAAGGACATAACGAGTGGAATCCCACAGGGATCAGTTCTGGGTCCAGTTCTGTTCAATATCTTCATCAATTATTTAGATAATGGCATAGAGAGTACACTTAAAAAATTTGCATACGATACCAAGCTGGGAGGGGTTGCAAGTGCTTTGGAGGATAAGATTAAAATTCAAAATGGTCTGGACAGACTAGAGAAATGATCTGAAGTAAATAGGATGAAATTCAAGAAGGACAAATGCAAAGTACTCCACTTAGGAAGGAACAATCAGTTGCACACATACAAAATGGGAAATGACTGCCTAGGAAGGAGTGCTGCAGAAAGGAATCTGAGGGTCACAGTGGACCACAAGCTAAAATGAGTCAACAGTGTAACACTGTTACAAAAAAAGCAAACATCATTCTGGGATGTATTAGCAGGAGTGTTGTAAGCAAGACATGGGAAGTAATTCTTCCACTCTACTCCGCTCTGATTAGGCCTCAACTGGAGTACTGTGTCCAGTTCTGGGCACCACATTTCAGGAAGGATGCGGACAAATTGGAGAATCCAGAGAAGAGCAACAAAAATGATTAAAGGTCTAGAAAACATGACCTATGAGGGAAGATTGAAAAAATTGGATTTGTTTAGTCTGGAAAAGAGAAGACTGAGGGGGGACATGTTTTCAGGTACGTAAAAGGTTGTTACAAGGAGGAGGGAGAAAAAAAATGTTGTTCTTAACCTCAGAGGATAGGACAAGAAGCAATGAGCTTAAATTGCAGCAAGGGAGGTTTAGGTTGGACATTAGGAAAAACTTCCTAACTGCCAGGGTGGTTAAGCACTGGAATAAATTGCCTAGGGAGGCTGTCAAATCTCCATCATTGGAGATTTTTAAGAGCTGGTTAGACAAACACCCGTCATGGATGGTCTAGATCAGAGGTTCTCAAACTGGTCCGCGGACATTCAGGTGGTCCGCGGATAGTTCCCTCTAAGGTGCACACCTGGGCGGCCTCACACGAGAAAATGAAGGGCCACCCACCTAACTACTTGAGCCGCAAAGGTGTGGCACCACTAATTAGGTGCCTGGACCCTGGAGAAGACGCATATGTAAGGTGAGATGGTGGCCTTGGAGGGAATAGGGAGTAGACGGGAGGAGACACTGGGGTGAGGGGGGGAATTTGGGATGTGCAGGGCTGCGGCGGCCAAAGATGCGACTTTCCCCAGCTCCAGAGCTGTGGCTGCCAGGAAGAGACAGCCCTCCTTCCCAGCCTTAGCTCTGTGGCAGGGGAGAGACCCCCTCTCCTTCACAGCTCCAGCTCGGGGGCTGTCATAGCAGGGGAGAGAGGGCACATCCATCGCATTAGAAAGGCAAGACTACTGATATTAAAATAAGTTGTGTACTTTTATTTGTAGAACAAAAAAAGTTAATTAAGTTTTTAATCGGGCCCACTGATTTGAATTCATTCAGATTGGTCAGAAGATCTCTGACATGTTCTTTACTTATCCCAATCTGCATCCTTTCCCCTTTATTGTCTATGGCAACTTCACTAGTTGCCCGGTCACGTTATTTTTTGTGAGAAAACTGAAGCAAAAGTTGCTATAGAGGAGCTCTGCCTTTCTATCACCTTTCATTGCCAGTTGACCTTCTCCACTGAGCAGCGGATCCACACCGTCATTGATCTTTCTTTTTTTGTCTGACATATTTGAAGAATCCCATCTTCTTGTCTTGAACATTTCTTGCCAGCTGTAACTCATTCGTTGCCTTAGCTTTCCTGATTTTGTCCCTACATGCTTGCACTATTCCCATGTAGACTTCCTTGGTGACATGCCCCTCCTCTTTCGTATCCCTTTTGGTTTTTAGGGAGCTAAAAAGCTCCTTGTGAAGCCACATTGGCCTCCTGGGGCTCTTCTTACCTTTCCTCGGCATCGGAATAGCTTGATGTTGGGCCTCTAGTATTCTATCTTTTAAGAAATGCCAGACCTCTTCAACTCCTTTTCTTTCTAATTGGTCTTTCCATGGGAACTTGCATACTATTTCTCTGAGTTGAAATCTGCCTTTCTGAAGTCAAATGTCCTTGTTTTTCCTGTTCTCACACCCTCCTTTCCATGTAGGGTGACCAGGTGTCCTGATTTTATAGGGACATTCCCGATTTTTGGGTCTTTTTCTTATATAGGCTCCTATTACCCCCCATCCCGTTTTTTCACACTTGCTGTCTGGTCACCCAATTTCCATGGGATCTTGAATTTTATCAGATCATGATCACTTCCTCCCAAATTCCCAATCACATTCACATTCGCAAGTAATTCAACCCTGTTGATCAAAACCAGATCCAAAATGGATGACCCCCTACTTGTTTCCTCAATTTTCTGAATCAGAAAGCTGACCCCCACACATGCTAATAAATACATGAACTCAGAAGATGAAGTTAATGTTCTGTTTACTGAGTTCATATAAATAGCCAAACATCACACTCTAGTACCAAAGACCACTATATATCTGAACACTTGACCACACCCTGAAATGACACAAATATATATATAGCAGTGAGGTACTGCAGAGGCATGTGATTGCTGTCAGAAGGTGTCAATGAGCTTCAAATTATGGAATTATTTCATAAGTGACTATTTCTACACAGATAAGAGAAAGCTGAATGGACACATTCTTGACTAGGCAGATAACTTGTCAAAATGAGTATTCTTTCATCTCTTTTTATAACTTTAAATCATAAGTTACAATACATACATAATACATTCATAAAACGTAAGAGAGCAAACATGGCAACAGACAAAAGAACAAGGATCATTTGGCTTTACCATACCTAAAAGCTTATTTCTAGACATACCAACTTTAAATATTTATTTGAACTATTTTGTGACTGGCTTATAAAGACTGAACTGATATGCTGGAGATTCAGTAGTTAGAAGAATTTAAAGAACATTCTACTAGGGACAGGTGAACAACAGGATGGTGTGCTACCTTCCCAAAGCCAAGATGTGAGATGTCACTAAGATTGAATAGGCTTCTGAAGTCAACAGACAAGGATCTATTGGTGATGGTTCATATCCGCACTAATGACATTGCCTTGCAGGATATTTTACAGATAATAGATTACTTCAGGGAACTCTGAAGCATGCATCTGAAGAGAGGTTTTTTACCCACGAAAGCTTATGCCCAGATAATTCTGTTAGTCTTTAAGATGCCACCGGACTCGTTGTTTATGCTGAAAAAGAATGCCCAAGCTATCTTCTCAGAGATATTCCTGTCCCATGAGAGAAGGAAGACAGAAGGCAGAAGAATCTGGAGGTGAACCCCTGGTTAGGTAAGTGCTGCAGGGTATGTTTTGTGGAACATCAGTCCACGTTCTATGGTGGGAGGGACCCATATAGTTTGGATGGCTTCCAGATCAGAAGAAGTTGAACCAATCTCCTCAGGGGCAGGCTGGCCAGAGTACTCAAGAGGGCTTTTAATAACAGATATGAGCACTTATTTAGCACAAAACTGAGATGCTAAGAATAATCAAGGAGACAAAGGACATGAAGAGAAGAAGTTACTTAATTACGTATCCACCAGTGCTATTTTGAAAAAGAAAATGGTGCTCATAAATGACAACATAACCACAGAGCTGCTGCAAGCCAGTGAGGAACATCTGGTAAACGTGATGCACAAGCTACTCAAGATTTACAGACGAGAGATAACAGTATCTGCCCATAAAAAGGAGATAAGAGCAAGTGCAAGAACTACAGAGAAATCAGCTTACCGAGTGAGCCAGGAAAAGCATTCACCAAGATATCGAAGAGGAAAATGAAGAGGTATGTGGAAGGGGCACTTGCAGAGGGACAGGCGGAATTTAAACCATGAGGAAGTACAATAGGTTAGCTATTTGTGAAAAAGAACATAACCAAACCTGTTACAACAACTTTATAGACTTCAAACTGCCTTTTTATAGTATTTGGCAGAAAGGGTTATGGTGAATTTTAAGAATGTAATGGCATCCCTTGGAAATTAATCAAGCTGACAGAAAACATCTAAAGAAAGTCGATGAGCGTGGTGAGAGTGACATGAAGCTGACGGAATGGTTTTGGGATGACCACAGAAGTGAGACAAGGATATACACTATTGCCAGATTTGTTCAACTGGGTATTGGAAGCTGTAGCACAGACAAATGAATGGTTATGGCTGTAGCACAGACAAATGAAACAAGACAAGTCATGGTATGTGAGTGGAAGGTGCACAGAGTCATAGGTGATATTGATCTCTATAGCACTGACCAAGTTGGATCTACAGAGAATATTTGACACGGTAGACTGGAAAAGCAGAAAATTCAGATTGAAGATCAGCATGGAGAAGACAAAAAAGATGGCAATTGGAAGGCAAGAAGAGAAGGCATTGGAGAGACATGGTGAAGAATGACATCAAACAAGAAGGTTTAAAGATGAACAATGCCATGAAGCGGATACAAGATAGAAAGCGGTAGAAAGACTTCATTCGGCCCCATCATTCCTGCTGAGCTGACCGATGGGATTAAACAAAAGCACTACACAGACAGCAATGTTAGGAGCCTGAGTAGCAAACAAGGAATTGTAATTGCTCATTTCTTAATATAAATTTGATCTAGTTGGTATTACTGAAACCTGGTAGGATGATTTGCACCAAGCTCTCCCAATTGATGAGATAAAAGAGCTTCCCTTGGAGAACTTTGAAGTCCAAGATCTGCCTCACCAGGTATTCTTCTGACCCCTGAACTGTGACGGAGGGAGGAGGTGGCTGTATCTGTCCATGAAAGAAGTTGATGTACTTTCTCCAGCAGGGAAATAATGGAACACTGAATGAACCTTGATCTATTCGGTAGCCAAAGTTTGAAGGCCACCAGGTTAATCAGCTGGATTACCTGGAATGGGCCGAGATATTGGTAGGCAGGTTTCCTTGAGGGCCAGGCTGTGTATCCATGCATTGCATTGAGCCATACCTGACCACCGACTGTGACGTGAGGGGTGTCCTGCCAAAGGAGGTCAGTGTATCTTTTGTAATCCCTCTTGGCTGATTCTAGGTGGGTTTTCAATTCTTAATGGACATGGTGCAGGTGCTTACACAGGTTAGAGGCTAAAGGAATGTGGGAGGCTGGCAATATGGACAGGTGAAAACAAGGGTGGAAGCCATAGTTGGCATAAAAAGGACTTTGGCAGATTGAGCTGTGGTTGGATCAGAATTGTTGTACATGAACTTAGCAAAGTGAAGCAGCACCCAGTCATTCTGAGGTAGTTGATAAAGCAACTAGCATACTGCTACAAAATTTGGTTCACTTGCTCCATCTGCCCATCAGTCTGCAGGTGATAGGTAGAGGAAACTTAGATTAACATCTAAGATCTTAAATAATTCCTTTAAAAAAAAAAGAAGAAGAAATGAACTGAAATCCTCAGTCAAACAATGTCAGATGGTAAATCATGAAGATTTAAGATATGATTAAACGTATCTGTCGCCTCTGTAGTAGGAATTTTCCAGCAACATATGAAAGGAGACAGCTTTATGAGAAGGTTGATGATAATTAGTATGGCTGGGTGGCCCTGGAAATTCAGGTGTCAGTGAGAAAGTCCATAGAAATAGATAACTAGGCTTGGGATGGAGTTGGCAAGGGAACCAAAGCGCCCAGTGGTTTGGCTGTGGGGGGGGGGGCGGGGGGGAGAAAAGAGAAGAGGCGGAGAAAGCAAGAGGCTGTCCAAGCACATACATAAATTCTTGCAATGTTCAACATTATACACCAATATAGGTTTGGCCACCAGAAATTGAGAGATCAGTTTCAATAAATTTTCTAGTGACTGAAATGGCCTGTCGGGATGAGTCATGATATAGCTAGAGCTTGGTTAGATGTGGTAGACTATAGGGGACACAGATCTGATCTTTGAACAAGAAAATCCCATTCTTGACCGATTTCAGAGTAGCAGCCGTGTAGCCCACGAAAGCTTATGCTCAAATAAATTTGTTAGTCTCTAAGGTGTCACGAGTATTCTTGACCGAGAAGTTTGAGTCAGGGGCCAGATCTGTGATGGCTGGCCTCAATTTTACCGCAAACAGACCATGAGGCAAGGAAGACTTGAAAAGACAGTAAATCGTTGTTTGCTAGTACACTGACAAGATGACAGGGCTTCAAGACTGTGGCAAGCTATGGGGGGGGGTCTATTCCCCTTGTCTAGGTACTCGCTCTTGTAAGATAGTATGCCAGGCTTCACATTTTGGGTACCAGGGCAATAGGTCAGGGTAAAAATCAAATCAGGAGGGGGAGAAAAGGGACCAACAGATCTGGTGTTGATTGAGAGCATTTGCCGTTTGCAGGTATTCTCAATTTTTTGATCCGTGAATATACCTAAACAAGAAAACATGCGCCTTCCAAGTGATGACACCAGTCCTCAAAAGACAGCTTTAATGACCATCAGTTTCCTGTCACAGACCTTGTAATTTTGTTTCACAGGCATCAGCTTTCAGGAGTGGAAAGCACAGAGATGGAGAACACTCAGGGACCTATTTGCTATGATAGCACTGCTCTGATCACATAATAGGAGTATCTGCTTTGACAATAAAAAGTTTAGTCAGCTCCAGGTGAACTAAGATAGGTGCTGATGTAAATGTTTCTTTCAGTTGATCAGTTGACACAGGAAGCCCAAAAGCAGCGTCCTTTGGCAGCAGCTGGGTAATTAGGGTCATTACCTTTGAAAACCTCACTGATGAACCACTGGTAGAAGCTGGCAAACTACAGAAAGCACTGGACATTGCAGACCTTTCTCAGCTCTGCCCAGTCCACACCTCTCTGGGATCCATATTTATCCCACTGGACGAAGTGATATAGCCTAAAAAGCCAAATGGAAGATACAAAGAGCTGTTGTTCTTTTGGGGCACTCGGAATTGGAGCCCGAACAGTGGATGTAAACTGACAGATAAAGTTTTTAGCCAGATTCTCATTGAAATATTCCTGTAGGTCAGTGGTTTTCAACCTTTTTTCATTTGTGGGCCCCTAGAAAATTTCAAATGGAGGTGCAGACCCCTTTGGAAATGTTAGTCTTTGGCCACTCAGGGGTCTGCAAACCACAGGTTGTAGGGCCCCGAGTTCTGGGTCCAACAAGGGATAAATTAATTCAAAGGGAATTTAAGCCCATGGCTGGAGGTTGATGGGGCAGCCATAATACTTACACAGGGACAGGACATCAGCCTTTTTTTTTTTTTTTAAATCAAACATTAGCAAAATCTCAATATTTTGCAGGGACTGGTGAGCCATTATCTCCTTGAATTACAGTGGTCTTCTCCACGGCATTCTTAATTTTCTTGGTGCCTAGTCACCACTGCTGGCAGTAGCCAGACTGATGCCATATCTCCTGCATCTTCCAGGAGATATTTGGATCTTGGACTGAGAGCAAGGGGATGCAGAGCATGACTGGGAAGAGGGGTGATTTAAACAAATTAAATTAGAGTTTCTTTGTGGTCTTGGATTTTGATGAGAAAGGGTGCAATTTTGTGAGTGACAAGACTAAGTACAGCATGGTACCATCAATCAACTCCACTAGGTCTGAAGCAAGCTTTCTTTGTATCAGAACTTGGTTAGCCTTAATGAATTCTGCATCCACAAAATTGCTGAAGACCCCTGAATCCACAAGCACAAGCTGTGTGAAGCTCACCTCAGGTATAGATGGGATGCAGACACAGAAAAAGACTTGCAGCTGGGGATGGCAACAGTCCGCAACTGTTAAAAATGCATGTTGGCAGAAGGGTCTGTTTGGGGAAGGACATGGTCATTTCCTGGATCTGCACATGCCTGGATTTGATGGAGCATTTAGTGGCAAAGTAGCCTCACTCACCACAGTACAGGCAAAGGCTGTTCAATTGCCAGTACACCATCTGCCGCTCAGTGAGGTGTCTTCGCATGGTGCCAATCTGCACAGGTTCTGGCCCCGGGACTGCCTTTGGAGGCAGATGGGTATGGGACTGGGCTAGACTGGGACTGGACATGTACCAGACAGTCAATGGACAAGCCATATGTATAATTCAATGTCTGAGCTCAGTACAGTGCGTGTATGGGTCAACCTAGCCCAACTCATCATTTATGTTATCGTCTAGTCCCTGGTGGAAGTGATAGATCTGTGCTGTCTTGTTCTACACTACATCAGTGACCAGATGTTGAAAGCAGGCAGCATATGCTGAGATGGACCAATGGCCTTGTTTTAAAAAACTGCAGATGACTTCAGCGATACAACTATGGTTCAGGTAACCTAATGAGTGAAAAGAGACAAATGAACAGGTCAAAATGGCCAAGGATCAGACTTGCCTGTTCTAGAAGTGATATCCAGTCTAAGGAGTCACCAGTTAGGCTATATCTACACTAGCACTTTTGTCAGTAAAACTTTTGTTGGTCAGGGGTGTGAAAAGAACCCAGCCCTAACCGACATAAGTTTCATCGACAAAAGCGCTGGTGTGGACAGCACTATATTGGCTGGAGACACTCTCCGGCTAACATACCTACCACCGCTCGTTGGGGGTGGTTTAATTATGCCGACAGGAGAGCTTTCTGCCGTTGGCACAGAGCAACTACACAGGAGACCTTACAGTGGTGTAGCTACAGCAACACAGCTGTGCTGCTGTAAGGTCTGTAGCGTAGACATCGCTGTAGTAATCTGATAAGCCTCTCTGGCAGCAGGACCTTCGGGGCTTGTTTTATGGATACTGTGGCTAGATTCACTGGAAGTACTCAGGCTGCCAGGATCTGTAAATGGACAGAGGAATTCTTCAATTGCAGCTGGGCAACTTGGCTCTGAAGGCACTGAAATAACTCCAACATCTCAGTAATGGATGTTCAGGGGGTTTCCATCTCAGCTGCCGGACTGAGCACAAAGAGGGGAGTCTGCTCAAACTGTCAGAATTGCAGGGCGGATGGATGAGGCAGGAGCAGATACTGGCTCACATGGAAACAGGCAGAGAGTCTGTAGCAGAAGCAAGGCCCAGCTGGACCAAGAACAGGCAGAGGCTGGAGCAGAAGCCCAGGGGCACGGGCAGTTTGTCAGAACTACTAAGCAATGGGAGTGCTCCTGGCCAGGTAATGACTGGAGACTGCTCAGCAGACTAGAGAAACTACTTCCCAAGGCAGGTATATAGGGTCCAAAGGGATCACCTGGGTTCTCATCGGTTGGATGGAGTGGGGCCTATCACAAAACCTGCAGGTAATTGCCTCTGATGACTCACTTCAGGCTCAGGGATGGCTTAAGCACGCTCAGCAGTAACTTAGAGATGACTCATGACACAGCCAGAATGCTTGTAGCAGAGCTCTGGAAGAACACACCTCCACTGCCCCCCACAGCACTGAATTATAAAACTGGGGAAATAGTTGTAATGGAAAGATTGACATCTCCACTGAAGAAGCAAATGAAAAATATTTAGAAATTTGGTTTCCTTTCATCGTTTACTTGGATACAGAACAATCTCCTGCTGCCAAAATAAAGAATCCACATTTCTGAATATCAATTTAATTTTCAATAATGACTGGAAGGAGTGACTTTTGGATCTTTGTCAAACCACAGAAGTAGACTTTAGCCTACCTGATTGGACTATACAATGAACATTGAAAATGCTAAAGATGCTGAACTGGAAACTAATGACCCTTTTCAAACGCAATTTGTATGATGGTTTATTTCTGGAAATGTTATGGGCAGGGGAGACCACAGAATTGGAATTTTCTGTACTGTTCTTATAAAAATTCTAATATAATTAATTTCCCTGAGAAAACAAGAGCTTGTTTGTGAGCGAGACTCCCCCAAAAGGCTATAGAACTACTGATAGCACTCACTTGCTCATTACCTGCAGGTCTAAAAGCAACATAGTGAAACAGGCCATGGTGAATTGCACAGCTAGTTGAATGAAGTGAACAGTTATCCCTCCTGGTAAAAAAAAAAAAAAAAAAAAAAAAAGAATACCTGGACACAAACCCATACACGTTGTGATACAGCATGGCCAGAGGGCAGCAGGAGAGTGTTACAAGGGAGCCTTATTCCCTGTAAGGGGAAGAAAGTTTGCTATAGATTAACTAGAGCACCTGAAGCCAATTAGAGCACCTGCAGTCAGTCACATGATAAACACCCCTGCTTCAATCAGACAGTGTGGGAGTTGGAGCAGAAAGGATTGGTATTGGAGCAGAGAACAGTTTGAAGGAGTTGGAGCAGAGAACAGTTTGAAGAGAAAGCAGAGGAAAGTTTGGAGGAGTGCTGCAGTGGGCTAAGAAGTCCAAGACCCTAGGTAAGGGGCACCTGGCTTGTGCAGAGGGAGGTCAGGAAGCCCCCCCACAAGCTGAAGGGCAGGAGAGGGAAGTAGCCCAGGGGAAGGAACTGCCAGTTCAAGTGGTTCACCACTATCCTCAGGGCCCCTGGGCTGGGACCTGGAGTAGAGGGCGGGCCCAGGTCCCTCCCTCTCCACTCCCCTCCTCAAAGACACTAGTGGGGCAATTATATTCCAATTCAGGAGCAAGAAATGGTGCCCTGAACCCCCCCAAAGAAGAGAAAGTGCAAGACCCATCATAATAGTGCCGGCAATTTGCCACAACGTTGAATTGTTATCTATTCCTCTTGATACTTTGTGATCCAGCCCAAGTTTTGCTATCTTCAAATTACACCAAGTACCTGTATTTTTTCCAATCACCAACTTCAGCAACTCTGTGTGGCTATGAAAGACTAACAGAGATGCAGATTTAGTTAACCACATCTTCAGTATACCCAGGGGGTGGTTTTACACATCTGGTAACAAGTTGTTACCAAGTGGGAGATTTACAGCAAGAATTGGAAGGAGGTGGGGCAGCTACTCAATTTTATCTTCCACAATCTGCAGGGATGACAGGAGTCCAGAACAACTGTGCCACGGAAGTTAATGTAAGGAATGTCCTATATAGGTAATGCAGTAGAGACGAGAAACTAATGACATCCAGTGTTACTATGAGCAACAAGTCGAGCAATGGATTGGAGTGAAACCGTTTGAAATGAAGTCAGTTAAAAAGATGTGTTAAAACAGTTTCATAGGCAGGCATAGCATGAGTGCCCCAACCAATTTGCATAGTTTTACAATCACTTTTGAAAGAGGTTTTTTTTGCCCCATTACTGTTTAAAAGACCTAGACATACGAAGCTGACATTAGAGGAGTTCCTGTACCTCCAGAAGCATTCTGTGTATGGTTACTTTCATTACAGTAAATTGTAAATAAAGAAAAATATTTTTCCCTCAGCTCTGTCAACTTAGGTAAAATAATTTCAAACAAGTGTGACTTTTCATAGTCTCTCTTAACTGAGTGTCTGTACCAGCTGCCTTGTTGTGAATAATGCTCAATTATTTCATAATATTCTGTACTGATGTGAATGTGAAACTGTGGAACATTTTTCTGGAAAGATAATCAGTTCTTTTGATTTACTTCTTTTGAGGATCACTAAAACATTTAAGATGTTCCTCAACTGCCACCTTTTTTATCACAAAAACTAAGATTCAGGAGAGAAGCAGGCTCTAGGTATGCATGAAAGATCTCTACTGTCTGAATCAGTAGTATAAATGTGTGGAAAGGTGGTGTAGGGGGAAGGTTCATCACCAGGCACAGTCTCTTGAAGACAGTGTAAATTCACTAGACTGGAAGAATCTTGACTGAAGCTGCTGGAAGGCACTGTTTGATGATGTCTAGCTACAACCTTAGCGTCTGTTTCCAAGCAGCAATAAAACAGATTTTGATCATCCCCAGTCACCTAAGAGATCTCATGTTCGAGTTTATCTTCAACCTCAGACTCAGCTTTTGTCTGTAGTCTTATCATCTTGTTGCCTCTGCAGCCTTAGCTTCTCAAACCCCACACTGGCTCCTGTTCCTTGCTTTCTTATCTTGGTGGAGTGCTAGGAATATTTTGTCCTTTGACAATATCTTCATTCAGTTATTGGAGGGCTTTGTGTTCCTCCGCTTTTGCTCCTTCAAAATACCACTGATCAGGCAAGGAAGCATCTCAGAGTGCACATCAACATCTTCCTTATTCAGTGCATTGCAGTCTATATATCTGTCTTACTGGACTCTATATCTGTTCTAGTGGAGAATCAGAAGAAACAAGTTAAGGTCACATTATCATTTGAACTGCATAAGCACTGGAAGTTTGGAATGCAGCTGTTCAGTGCAAAGATGGGTGAGATTTAGAACAATATATCCTGAGTTTGACAAAATACCCTAAAAATTAGGATTTGAGGAATTCTTGAAGTATATTTACCTTAAGAAATTATTTTATTCATTATTTCAAGTGTCCCAGGCAAGGATAAGAATTTGTCATTTTGGGCCTTTAAATATTCCTGGTTACATGCCAACCAAATGTAGCAAGAGGGTTATGACAGGCCATTCAGAGACATCATAATGATGACTATTCTACTATTGAATGTTTCTTTCCTCACTGGCTGGGAATATTCCACCTTTCCCTTCCCCTAAACCTGTATCGCTATACAGGTTAGAAACCTGGACCCTCTTACAGGCAGACTTGGAGCAGCTAGATACATTCCGTATGTGCTGTCAGCTCCAAATCCTGAGAATAAAGTGCTCTGACTTTGTGCAAAACATCTAGCTCTCGGAGCTCTGGCATTCCTCCAATTGCTCATTATATTCAAAAGCATCGTTTGCATGCTCTTCTGCCATGTCACCAGGATGGTGAAAGAAAACCTCAACACATCATACTAAAACTCTCCATCAAAGCAGAAAGGGGTGCATGCCCTGAACCTACCTGGCACCACCCACAGGACTGCCCCAGAGATTTGTGGATTCACAGGATTGAGCCAAACTGGGGAACTTCACTATGTGATGTTTGGTGTGACGCTATCAACCACGGTCAGTCTAGCTAGTACAACAATCCTCAAAAAACGACATGTGTTTGATGATGATGCTTTCCCCATTATATCAGGGCATGAAAAATTGTAAATGGACACAGAAAAAGGATGCTTTCTTGTACATTATATAGTATGTTACTCTCCAAACAGTCCCATTAAAGTCAGACGTGCTAACCAACCTGGGTACGTAGACATCCTTCAGTCTTGAAAGACCATAGGTATGCGCCTGAGAGGTAAAGAATATACTCAGTTGGTTTTAAGACAGCTGCGAACATGGCTGAAGAAACCCACTCGAGAGAGAGAGAGAGAATCTCTGCCGTGTGTCAAATTTAAAACCGATGTTTTGACGTTTTGGGCTCTGCATTCTGCAAGCTCTTTTTTCTGCTAAGCTGGATTGCTTCCTCTCATAATTCTGGAGACCTTTGTTAAGCTCTTATTTCCAAAGAGCTGTGGTCTCGAGTGAGATCTTCCCATTTGTCCACATCCATGTCCATTTCTTTGAGGTCTCACTTGCACACATCCTTGAAATGCAATTTTGGGTGTCCTTTGGGTCTTTTTCCAGATCCCAATTCGCCGTAGAGGATGTCCTTCGGGATGCGCCCATCAACATTGGTAAGGGTATTAAAATCTGGCGAGGTGACTGGGAAAGGAGTAGGAAAGAGAAAGCTCTCTCTTCCTTCTACCAATCAGTTGGTGTGTGCAAGCTTCAGATGTATACACCACCTACTGACAGGGTACATCTGTATAGCGTTTTGGAACCCACGGAAATGAGCCTCTCAGCTCAGGTCAACAGACTCCGGCTAGAGGGGCTCTAAAAAGAGATATGTAGACAGAACTGAAATTGCAGCATAGCTTCAGAGCCAAAACTCCAGCCCATACTGCAACTGCATAGCTACGTAGACAGTGCTTTGTTTAGAGCACTAGTGCCAGCGTCCTTGAGCTTGAGTCTGTCGACATGGGCTGGAAGGCTCGCTCCCATGGGCTCCAAAACACTGTAGATATGCCCAGCGACATTATGGGAAGATTCATGAACTGCTAGACACTGTCTCCAGGGTGCTATCTCTAGCTCTCCCCAGCTGCCACCACCTCCAGCTCCACCAATCCTACATACTGGCCTCTGGCTATAGGTTTAGCCCTCCGGCCAGTAGACTGTGAAACTTTTACCAGATGCATACTAGTTGCAAAGCTTAACAATTGCATTGCTGAAATATTTGATGCATTGATAAAGATGAGTTCCACTGTGAACTTATTTTTATAGTACCAATTTTGTTCATCAGCTCTAATAGACCCATGGCTTTATTCTGGGGGATTCTCCCCCACCGCGTTTTGTTCCTGTAGAATTTAGCAATATATACAAGTTTAGCTTTTCCAGGAGCTTTAATGTTTAAATGTTCTCAGTTGTATTCAGCTGCTTATCTCTGGCCCATTCCCAATGGGATTTTACTAAAATGGATGCAGGTTAAGTGCGGAAGTTTCCATTTCTACCTCTATAACAAATAATGGTAGCAGCTGTAACCCAGGATTCTAGATACTGCCTACCATTATCTAGAATGAAGATATGAAGCAGACAGTGGTCTCAAGAACAATGGAGCAGTTAAAATTTGTTACATTGTTGCAAAATTAATGCATGGGGGGGGAAGCTTCAGAACTCACTTACCCCCAATATTTCCTAATTCCAAAGTAAGTCTGCCTCTCATTCCCCAGATATACACAGTGAATCAGAATAAATGCAATACATCAGAGGTCAGCAACCTTTCAGAAGTGGTGTGCCGAGTCTTCATTTATTCACTCTAATTTAAGGTTTCGCGTGCCAGTCATACATTTTAACGTTTTTAGAAGGTATCTTTATAAGTTTATAATATATAACTAAACTATTGTTGTATGTAAAGTAAATAAGGTTTTTAAAATGTTTAAGAAACTTCATTTAAAATTAAATTAAAATGCAGAGCCCCCCGGAGTGGTGGCCAGGACCCAGGCAGTGTGAGTGCCACTGAAAATCAGCTCACGTGCCGCCTTCGGCACACGTGTCGTAGGTTGCCTACCCCTGCAATACATAGAAATCAAAAGGAATGCTAGCTAGTCTGGCAGGTTTCTCATCATCCCTGGCAGTTTACTTTCATCAACTTCTTCTGACAGTTGGCCTCAAACTCCAGGACTCCTTTCTTGCTAGTCCTCAGCAAGTACACCCTCGTGAAAGTTTCTCCAGCAAACACTGATAATTGAGGTCAGCTCACTGTCTGGCTTGCTCACCAAGATAGAAACAAACACTTCACAGAAGCAGCAAGTGCCCTGAGTGGTCCCAAAAGAATTGTTATTGCTGGAGCTCCTACTAGTCTCCTTGATCTTGCCCAGGATTGCTTGGCACTGTGCTTAATGCCGCATTTTGTGAACATCTGAGACATCCTGCACCTTGCTGCTCCAGATCCCAGGAAGCCCTAGTTCAGCTTGCTGCTCAAATGTTTAGACGTATGGCAAGAAGCAAAGCTATGGGTAGCTAGCCCAGAAGTTTAGTGATCATGTGTGCATTGCAGCAGCAAATGCTTTGGAGAATACACAGATAAGACTCTGTTACCACAAGTAGAACAGCACAGAGTGCCAGAGACCTTGGGAAAACATGCTCACTCTGGAACATGAGGCAAATGCATTGTGAGATGAAGTCAGAAAGACAGGCTGACTCGATACAGCTGAAACACTTGCGACTTCTAGTCCGCAGTGGGAAGTGCACCAGTTCAGCCAGAACTGAGAGCAAGTGTTTCACTCAGAAGTTCCAGTTAACTGTTAAAACCAATACACTTGTAAAATGCCTAGAATGTCTGTTGTATGTGAAATAAGGTATTGAGTAAATTTTGCAGTCTGAATCCATTCCAAGCAATGGTTTCTTGAACCCCTTTTGTCTTGCTTTCTATGGACAAAGTTCAAAAGTGGATCATAAGACAGCCTGACCATTTCACCCATATTCTATTTTACCAACACACACAAATTCTAATGAACACATGGGAGTGAGACTTACTGTTCCCTCATTCCTAATAAAGAATCCTTAGCAAAAACCATTCTTACAAAAACACACTAAAACTAAAGTCAAGTCACTAAATCACAGTTCTAAGTAAAATTCTTTCACTATAAAGTTCCCCCCACCCCGCCACATAAGCTCTTGTAGAACGTACAAGTAAAAATCTAAGTTCTAACCTAAGTAAATACTATATTTTTCCCTTTCATAAAGAGTTGAACGTTATTTTTAAAAGACAGGTTAACCTATGTGACTCACAGCTGAGAAATTTCAATTTCAGCCATAATGTTTCATATACACAAAACTGGAGTGGGATAAATAAATAAATAATTATAATTTTAAAAGTTAGAGCAAGCAGGCCTTTGGAGCTGTGCTCCGGCTCCGCTCCAGCTAAAAACCTGCAGCTCCTCTGGCCTCCACTCCGAAGCCCTGAAGCAAGTTCCTTTAAACTGATATTTTTTAAAACAGCAGTTACACGTATGTTTTAAACTGAACATATACTTGTACAAGTAAACCATTATACATCATTAAAAAAGGAGATTGACAACAAGCTACCTTGACTAGGCTGAAAAGATCACTTCTGGAACTAATGAACTGGGAGAAGAAAGAGTCCCATAAAAAGGTATAAACAAAAACAATGAATTTCTGAGCCAAACTGGAAAACAAGTGGAATATGTCCAAGAATAAGGTTTCACTAGCAAATTATGAGCCTGATCTCCTTGGTAATGTAAGACCAAGTGAAACTGAGAAAGGATAAACATAATAGAAACAATGATCCACAATAACACAAGAAAATGTAACCAAATTCACTTTATCATCTGCAAACATAGCAACCAAAGAAAAATCTGTCAGAATCTCCTCCCAGGCCTCAGCAAAGGTTTAATAGCATAGTGTTGCACAGTGAGGTCTCACGTTACTGAGGTCATAAAATTTATTAAAGTACATTCACTATGATATGAAGTATCATAATAAAATAAAACTAGAGATGTCAAATGGTTAATTTTAAAATTGTGTTTGCAATATTTGATATCATGTCATGGATCAGTCAGTCATTAATGCAGATAAATGAAGCCATACCGGAGGGGGGTAAGGGGGGGGGGGAGAAGAGTCACCACTGCTATGGTCATAGACATGCCTCAAATTGCTCACACTCTGGCTATAAATTAGGCTGTCATACCACCAGTTCAACATGAGAGAAGCACCAACACACTAACCCCAGGGTACGCAGGGGTCTTCCAGGGGTTACATCAACTCATCTAAATATTTGCCTAGTTTTACAACAGGCTATAGAAAAAGCACTAGACAAACTAAAATTTCACACAGCCAATGACTTGTTTATACTGCTCTATATACTATCCATTGAAATGTAAGTACAGTATTTATATCCCAACTGATTTATTTTACAATTTATGGCAAAAATGAAAAAATAAGCCCTTTTCAGTAATTGTGTGACTGTGACATTTTTGTATTTCTAGGTCTGATTTTGTAAGCAAGTAGTTTTTAACTGAGATGAAACCTGGGGGTACGCAAGCAAGTGCCCTCTCTGGTCACTCAGGAACAGACTTAAAGGAGGCAATTTTGCAGCAGCAAAGCTTCAAAAACAGACTCCAACGAGAAACTGCTGCGCTTGAATTAATATGCAAACTAGATACCATTAACTTGGGTTTGAATAGAGACCGGGAGTGGCTGGGTCATTACACATATTGAATCTATTTCCCCATATTAAGTATCCTCACACCTTCTTGTCAACTGTCTAAAACGGGGCATCTTGATTATCACAAGTTTTTTTTTTTCCTCCTGCTGATAACAGCTCAGCTTAATTCATTAGCCTCTTCGCACTGGGACGGCTGCTCCCACCTTTCCATGGGGGTGTGTGTGTGTGTGTGTGTGTTCTTGCTGCATGTTCCAGTCGATGCATCCCATGAAGTGAGCTGTAGCCCACCAAACCTTAGGCTCAAATAAACGCGTTAGTCCGTAAGGTGCCACAGGGACTCCTGTTCTTTTGGCGGATACAGACCCACAGGGCTGCTACCCCTCAAAGGGAGCGAAGAGGCGCGAGGAGCCTCCATGTGCCCCACTGGCCCCCCCCGGCCCGAGGACTCGCCCCGCCCCCTCACCTTTTTGAGGGCCGGCACCAGCAGCCCCCGCCACTTGGGCGCGTTCTCCTCGCTGAAGAACTCGTAGAGCAGCGGCGGCGCCTGCATCCTGCCGCTGGCGGGCTCCCGGCGGGGCCGGCGGGATCAGTGGGCGGCCCGGCGCGGCGGCCGCGGGCAGCCGGAGGGCAGCGGCAGCACCCGCCAGCGGCGGGACTCAGCGCCGGGGGGCGGCGGCATCCCAGCACCCCCCGGGTCTCGCCTCAGCGCCCGCCCCACGCAGGGCCCCGAGGCCGGAGCGCGCTCGGCGGGGCGAGGCGGCGCGGGCAGGCGAGCGGCCACCCTGCCCCGCCAGCCGCGCGGGCATGCCCGGCCCGGCCCCACGGAACCGCGCGCGCAGGCCGGCCCGCTTGCGCTGCAGGGCGGAAGGTCACGCGCCGCCTCACATGCCCCCGGGGGGGGCGGGGTCTGCGCCGGGAGCTCGAGCGCGGCTGGAATTCTCGGGGCTTTCTCCTCGCCCTGACGGTTACTCTCGAGGGCGCGTGCGCAGTGCGGGTCGGCCGACCAGCGCAGGCGCGAGGCGTATGCCCCCGCCCACTCGCCCTGCGCCAGGGCGGAAGCGCGGGTCAGCCGGAGCCGTCAGGGATCTCAGCAGAGTGCCGAGTGCCTCGCTGGGCTGGCGGAGGAGCGGTTCCGCGGACAGCGCCCCTTACAGGTAGGGAGGGTCCAGAGCACCTCCCTCGTTGTCCCAGCCCCCGCCCATGCCAACCCCCTGACCCTGCTGGGGCGTGGGGAGAGGAAGAGGGCTGCCCCCTCCTCCCTTTCTCAGTCCCTTGGGCAGAGATGGGGCTGGCTGCCCTAGGGGAAGGATGGCCCAGGGGTTGGGGAGACATTGGGGTCAGGCCCTGAATCCATCGCAGAGGCCACCCTGCGGCCGGCTCTGTGCCTCAGTTTCCCCACCTATAGAACAGGGTCAATGAAATCAAAGCAGGGGAGACCCCCCAGTCCGGGGGTACTAGCCCCCACAGGGGCACCCCTAACACCACAGGCCGGGGCTGGAGGGGGGGGGGAGATTGTAGAGAGGAGCCAGACAGCGACTCCAGCTCCACCAGGAGCAGAAGCAGCCAAAACCGGGACCGTGAGAGAACTTCCTATCGTTTTGACTGAATGGTCTCGGCCCAGTGCAGATCGGCTCTTTGCTCCAACCCCTCTACCCTCAGTCTCTTCACCACCCCTTACCCTCTTCTTCCTGCCTCACCCTTTTGCTTTCCCTTTAGCTGATCCCCTCCCCAGGAAAAAAATAGTGGCACAAACAGGCCGCTTGCTGCCATCCCATGGTTTTGGGTCTGTCTAGGTTGTAAGGTCTTTGGGGCCAGGACTACCTGGTACTCTGTTTCTACAGCACCTAGCACAACGGAGCCCTATTATTAGCGGCCATTAGGCAGTATTATAAACTGGGTTAATACTAATTATATTTAAAAGCTACATGTCTGTAAAATTGAGTAATAGCACTGGCCTACCTCCCCGGCATAAATCGTGAGGATAAATATTGTATCTAAATCAGGGTGGATTTGATTTAAATCACTAGTCAGAAAGACTCACTTTAATCATGGATTTTTACATAAAAGTGTATTCTTGTTGGTTGTTATAACCTTAATACATATTCTTCACAACTCTGAGATAGATGAGACCCAAACTGGGTCTCTTTTATGGCCTGCTGCTATTATAGGTTTTCCCCTCCTAGTTAGGGAATGTTATGGTAGATCTCAAATCAATGAAGGCTACACTCAGAAAGACCTCAAGATTTCTGGTATATGCTGATCAAACAGTTTCACTTTTGTTTCTACTGCCTGTCCCTCCCTTCTCATATTTATCTCCAGCCTTCTTCTCTTTCTCCAGATCTATTCCACCCCCACCGATCTTCTATTCATTGAACTTTTTGAAACTTTAAAAGTGCAAAGAGAGGTAAGGGGCTGACTCTGTGTACACAAATTTGCAGAAGGACAATAGGGATGAGTGAGATCTGTTATTTTTCACCTCTATACATTATTTAAAAACATTTTTGCTCTTAACAAGCATGTTATCTCTGGTGACATGAATCCACAGTTTGAGAACTGCAAAACTAAGCATCTCTGATGGCATCTTCTAGACTTAGCACTAAGTCCTATTGGGTAGATAGAAAGATTAACCTACATAAACTATACAGAAAGCCCTGGAACCCCATAAGATTGGGTCCCTAACCCATGAACTATTGGAACTCATTTACAAAACTTTTCTTACATGAATATATTGTCTCATACTATAGAATTTATAATCCCTATTCCATGATGAGATATTTGAGCTATAATGTATCTTAATTAAAACTATTTTTAGATTGCTTTTTGAGGAAAAAAATTATCAAAAAAATCCAATTTAAATAAAAAATCCAATTTCTGATTTCTTAAAAAAAAAATCATTGATTTTTATCCACGCTGATCTAAATGCCTCCCCATAGTATAATGGGGGCTTAGATCACTGACCTTAACTACCACCCTTGGAACCTTTCAGCTGGTTCTTTCCTCACCCCAATCAACAAAGAAACTCCCTGCACCTTCTCAAGCACTGCTGCAGCGCTCCAGCCCATTCCGCTTAAACAACTGCACTTAGCAGTCAGGTGCAGTTTAAACCTTTGCCTAGAAATTAAATAAACACAACAGATTACCTGAAAGATTACAAAATTTCATATTCAAAGGCTCCAATAATCTCTTCTCAATGTTATTTTGTCCTTTTAATATATTTTTGAAAATTTTAGGGACAAAGGTTTGGAAGGTCTGTCTACACTGCATTGTAAACCTGGGTCTGTGGGACCTGGGCTTGTGGACTTGGTTTCCATGCCCACGCTTGAGCGTCCACACTGCATTGTAAACCTTGGTTTACAGTTGCTGGACCCAGGTCTCAGAACTGTGCTAACGCATTCATACTGTGCTATGCAGAACCTTATGACTTAGGTTTGTGGCTTGAGCTGCATCCACACTGCAAAATGACAAGGCTTAGACCCAAGTCACAGCAGGACTGTGTCTCTGCCCCACGCCCAACAGGGTCATAGGACCTGGGTCCTGAGCAATTGCTGATCTGAATCAGACTGATTTGTATGTGGACAGAAGAGGGGACTGAGCTCAAACATGAGTCAGAGTCTGGGTTTAGTGTGCAGTGTAGACATACCCAATGAGTGAAGCTGAATGAAGTGAGCATGTTTATTTTTGTAAAGAAAATATAATTGGTTTTGGATGCTGGCTGGACTCTTAAAACACAATTCCAACTTTAACTTTTTAAAAGGAAGTGTTTTGTCAGTTATGGTTGTGAATTATGTGACTTTCGGTACCTTGGGCACTCCTGATATCTGTAATCACATTGCTGTTAGTGTATTTTTAAAATATTGGTTTTGATTGTTTTGTTGTTGTTTTGTAATGTTTTTAAAATACTGTTAATATTAGCCCCCAACTATTATTTTCAAAGTTCATTGCATGTCAACTTTCAATTTTTTCACTCACAACAAAGAATGGGGAAAGAAATTTGTCCTATTTTACAAGCTTTACAAATAGTCACCAACACCTGTCACCCACTTAATGAAACCAAATGGCCCCATCTATAAGGCATCATTACCAACTGCCAGGAACTGTCACAAGAACCACTCATTGCCTCTCCTGCCACCAACTGTCTCCACGACAAAAATTGGCACCAAATCTCACCAGTTATGAAATGACAAGTGGCCATGAATTGCTACCAGCTCCCAAGAGAGACAAATTGTCACCAACTATCTCATTTTACTGACTGCCCCACTCTTCCACCAACAATCACTAGCTATTGCAACCTCTGACCCGACATCCCCACTTGGAACCAACTGCCGCCACTTGTCCATCATATACCAAATGTAACTAATTCTCTCCAGATGCCAGACTCATGAACAGCCACAAAATGTCCACAATTTTCAGTGAAACCCATCAAATGGAAGCAGCTGGTGAAAATTTCCTGATCAGTCAACCTGCAGCCAACAAAGGAGAATTATCAGCTATCAGCATCTGCCATTACCTGTCTTCAGTTGACAAGAACTGCCACACAGCACCAACTGAGAAACTGTTAGAGTTGCCAAATCTCATGATTTTTATTGTGAGGTTAGCAATATTTGACATTTTTCTTAAAGCCCCAGCTGCTGGAATCAAGTGATTATGAATCTCAACTTTCATTATTTGATGTTTCTAGCTCTCGTGATTGCTGAGAAAAACTTAAAAATGGAATAAGTGCCCCCAATAGCTCAGAAACCAGAAGGCAAATAAGAATACGTTTTTGGTTTGTTTGTTTTTTTAAATCTCAGGGGACTTTTTAGGCCTGAATTGTGATTTGAATGGGTGAGATTGGCAATACTGCTGACACCAGTCATCACCTCTACAAGACACTAACTATTGCTATTGGCACCAGTTGTTTCCAAATGAGACCAACTATCACCAACTGAAATCAAGAGCTACCAACTGCAGGGGCGGCTCTAGGCACCAGCAAACCAAGCTGGTGCCTGGGGCGGCCAAATCTAGGGGGCGGCAGGCTGGGCCGGTGGACCTGCCGCAGTCATGCCTGCAGGAGGTCCATCGGCCGCGAGACGACCCGACCTGCCGCGCGCATGCATGACGCAGCTCAGCCGCGGCGCCGACCCGCGGCGCACGCCCGCGTGCTGTGCCCGCGGCGTGTCCCGTTCGCTCGGGGCCTCCGCGGTATGCCCTCATGCGCGGCCGATCTGTCCCGCGCCCGGGTGGACCGGCGGTGGACTCAACGGAGCCGGGAGGGGGGGGCGCGGGGGGACCGGAGAAGGGGCGCGCGGCGCGCGCGCGCGCGCTGCAGCCTGGGGGCAGCCTGATTCCCCTGCCCCTGACCAACTGTCACCCTGTCAGGATGCTCTCATCCTGCAGACGCGGCCTATGCATTGCATCACATTCCTTTGCTTGTACGGTAGTTTACCCTCCTGCTAAACCAAAACTCCATCTCCATTCCAAGTTAACAAAAGTCCAAATAAATCTAAGTACAAACGAAATCGCAGTTGCCTAAATCCTCTCCCCTGTGGAAGCAGCAGCACTCCTCGTGATCCCTCAGGCAAAGGGGAATTCCTGCTCTTCCTTGGGGAATGCCTCCGTTCTAGGCACAAGCCAGGATCAGGGAAATTATGGCTCCGGAGCCTGCCGTAACTGCAACAGTTAGCTCAAATTAGTACCCTGGAGTTATTCCAAACTAGCCTGGTGAGCGAGAGCAGTGTCCACATCAAAAACAATGGTAGATTAGAATCGGATCAATTGTAACTCGAACTGCTGCATCTCCCACTAGCTCAAGCATCAGCTATGCTCCAGCTTCAAATCTCTCCCATCACCCCCAGCCTAGCTAGCACCTTTTAATTCAAACTGGAGATTTCTGTGTGCGGATGAGAGTCAGGTTAAAGGCAAAACCCAAATTATACCCTGAGCTAGTGAAGACAAGACCTAATACTGGCTTAAGAGCATGACAGAACTTTCAGCAAAGGAAGATTCCCCAATTCCTTTAAAAAAACATACCCTCACTCTTTCCTATTCTTATCTCCTGAGATTAGCAGTAGTGCTGGAGAACAAATTACAAAGGCAGGGAAATTTCTAGCTGCCTCCATACACTATCCTCACCAGAGCTAAGAGAATAAGGAATAGTGACAAGTGAAAGGGTCCAGCCACTCTCTTTTGTGCATCCAACAAATTATTGAGCAATACCTGGAAGTCAACTGAAGCCTTTCCCAGAAGTTCAGGCATATCCTCCCTCTCTCCTCCAGAAGAATAATTTTGAATATGTATTTAATGCACCTATTCTAGTGCATTCTAAATGCTAATAAAGAGCACTTCATAGCATTAGCCACAGAAGGGAATGACTTCCACCAGACGCAGGGAAAGCTCAATCCCCCTTAATTACTATGAAAAAAAATCCAATGTGCATATATTTAATTGTAAGAGCTGCAGAATGACCCCAATAATATGAGGCTCTGTGGTCACATTGATTTTAACCCCATCCCCATCCCATATTTTGGCAACATCCTGTTTCCTCTATGCTCATTTCTGTTATCTCAATCCTTCACCCTGTTTTTTTTAAACTTCCCTCCCATCTCCAAATCTCATACCCACACATCTCTTCACTCATCCTTCCAGACGTTCTCAACAGTAATATGCTCTTAGACCAAGGAGGTGGGAAAGCAGGCAGGAATCCCTGGACAGCCAGGGAACAGAGTGGGTGGCTGTCTGTCTTCTCTGCTGCTCTCAGGAGGAAGCGGATGGTTCTTTGCCAGTCCCAGAGAGGAATCACGAGCTGAGGGTCTCCCTCTTTCCGCATCTAGGCCTGAAGGGGAGCATGGGAGGATGCTACTGCAACCAGAAGAGGGCGCCCACTTCAGCTCCACAGACAGAGGCAGCCCCTGCTGGAAAGGAATTTAGCTGAAGCTAAAATATGTGCCCTAGGAAAATCAGGGGATGAAGGGACGTCCTGAAGAATCCAGGAAGCTATTGGCCAGCCAGCAAAGTGCCCAGTTGTCTTAGACCAGCCCTGAAAGTGAGAGACACACTTACCAATATCATTTTCCTCTGTAGTAGAGCCTGTCCCATACAAGTTGAGTAAGGATGTGTTAGGGCCAGTGTGAATTCTGTTACCGGTGGACACACCTGTCTGATGTATATCTAGTGGACAGGCGTTTAAGAAACAGTGACTTCAAACTAACATGTTGATCCTTGGAGATAAAGTCCTGTAGGCTTGTTTGAGTAGATCATGGAAGTAATATATATTGATATATATTTGAGTATATTATTGAAAAGTATATAAATGATATAATCTATTGATCTTTACAGAATCAGAGAAATGTGGGGCAGGAAGGGACCTTGAGAAATCAAGTACAGCCCCGTGCACTGAGGCAGGACCAAGTAAACCTAGACTATGCCTGACGAGTGTTTGTCCAACGTGTTCTTAAAAACCTCCATTGGAATCTGCCTCATTGGAAGATTCTAAGAAAAGCCTGGGCAAACCCTCTACTTGATCCGCCTCAGCACAAAGGGTTGGACTTGATGACTTAAAGTTCCTTCCAGTCCTACATTTCTAGGATTCAGTGATTCTGTAAAGATACATATCCCAAAAAATCTAGGTGTTAGGTCAAATGTAGGCAAAATTACATTCATAGCAGCCTGACCATTCATACGTTCAGAATGCCCAGTTTATATATTAGGGTACATAAACATTTAATAGCAATTCAAAAATGGATGTTTTCCATCGGCAATTTTTTAGTCTTATGTGGAAATTAGTGCAGGTGGTAAGCTATCTGTACAACAACATGTTAAAAAAAAGTTTATTTTACATTATGTACATTAGGGAACATATTCAAAAGGATTACGAATCACAATAACGTAGACCATAAATCACTTCAAATTTAGTTTGTTCTTAGTGTATATTATCATAATAAAATATAAAGAACATATACAAAACAGAGCCAAATGTGTGCATTTTGCTAAAACTTGGCATTTACATACTCCATTGGAAAATAGCAATCAAAAATACTTTTGATCAGAACTATGTTCCTGCAATATGAAGTAACCACTACATTGTTTGTATGAGGTAGTAACTAAATTATTTTGGCCATGTGTTAACACCCTAAATCAAGAAAATGGTCATAAGGCCAAAAAAAGTCAAAATATGACAAGATCTTTGAACCATTTCCACAGTGTGGAATGTTGTAGTTCATGATATGAATAAAACCGTTTAGTGAAGGCTCGTAATAATGCTAATTTTATCATTGCATACACTAGTAATTCAGACAACTATTGCAGTGTTACATTAAGGTACCAAATTCTGGGATTCATATCCATTCCAGAAGGTATTGTTTTCAAGCATAGAGAAGTAATCTTTACAGAATTTTACTTAAATATAAAAATACAGGTGTTTAATTGGTTTGTTTCACAACAAAACTACCCAAATAAACTAAAAAAAAGGTACTCTGAAGCCCAAGTCATATCCACGAAGTCACAGCTTACCTTTGTGACTAAATACATCACAGATAAATACTTTGTGCAAAACAAACAATCACACCAGTGTAGTTGCATGAAAATTAAAAACAAGATTGTAATCTGATTACAGCCTTGGTTACAATTTCTAAAAGTTGATTTATTTGTATTAGTAAATTACATATAATAAAATACAATAATGATGTTAAATGCACTGTGTTCATTGCTAACTTCCCATTTTATAAGAACTACACGTGAGAAGTCCTTAAAATAGTACCCCAATTGAAGTTCTGCTTCCTCAGCAACCTTTACATCTGTACAGGTAAGACACTTGTACATAACAGAAGGATCACTATCTACATTAAGTCAGTGTAGGTCTTCAGCAATGTGTTTCACTGAAAAATACTGCATATATGTACAAAGATTACATAACAGTGAATTATTAAGCACTTCCGTGGTATAATATGCTAAGTGTGTCCATACCACTTAAACTAAATTATCCTCTTTTCTCCCATGCCACAATAAATTACAAAGTAACTGAAGTCAGGTGACTGCCGTTTTTGTGCAATTTCAATCATCCGTCAATGTTGCAGCAGTAGTGTTTTCTCGTCATGGTTAACTCCCAGGTATGATTCTCAGTAACTGTTTTCGTGCCCTGCCAGGATGTATAAATTGCTGTTGGCCATAGGATGATCTGTTGGCCTACTCTCCAATACCACAACCCTAGAATTAAAAAAAGTTAAATAAATAATCTAATGAACAGTTATAACAAACACAATTTCAAATTCCCTGTCTGTAAACTCGGTCATCCTCTACTTTCTACTTTCCTTCATGGCTCATGTGTAAATTTGGCTCTCGCCAATGAGTCAACTTCACTACTGAACTCCTCAGTCACGCTTTCCTCCCCTACTGCCTGGGCTACTGCACCTCTCCTCTTTACTTTCCCCAAATCCTCTTGCTCCTCAGACACCAGTCAGTGCAAAACACTGCTGCCAAGTTTTTCGCACATCCACTTGACCCCATCCTCAAACAACTCTACTGGCTCTTCACTCACAAGGAGGAGGAACGGCCTTGTGGTTAAAGATGCAGCACTAGGAGTCATTTCAGCTCTGCCACAGGCTTCCTGTGCAAACCTGGACAGTGTCACTGAGACACACTTTGACCTTCAACCTCCAACTGCTCAGTCCTCTTGAATTGCCCTTTTAATAGGTGGGTGTTCAAGTACAAGCAGCAGACAATCCCTAAGATGGAATTGCTATGGTGACATAATTGTCTGTTAGCTGACGATTCTGACTGCCAACCTAATTAAGAAGTATACAATATGTTCCATGCTGTCAGTTTAGCTCCTGTTTGTCTGATGGAGATGAACTAACTAGTCTTTTGCTCTATCTACTGCAGCAGATATAAATAATGATGAACCCAATGGGGGGGGGGGGAAACTTGAAATAGCTGCTCAGCTTCTCCAGACACAGCAGGAGTTGTAGCTGTGGATAACTAGCCCTCTTCTGAAGTTCCGAGGAGCCCTTCAGCGATTCACAAAATGATATAGCTTCTGGGTTTCAAAACACTGGTCCTGAAAAAACAGCAAGTCTTCTCAGGTAACTTGGTTATCTCCAGATCTAAAGAGTGAAACATTTCTCCCACTAACTCCTGGATGCTCCGGTAGTCTGGTTGTTGGTTGCTATGCCATTATGCATCTAAAAATTTCCTGTTCCTGACACACAACTCCACCATTTTGTTGTCACTGCTTCAGCACCTGTCACTTTTATCTGTTTTTATGAAGCTCAGCAGCTCTGCTAAGCAGAAGGCTGCATATGGGTCTGTGGTGTTGGGGGTTGCGGATTAAGGCCCAAAGTATCTGCAAAAATTACAGGAGACTTGTGCCAGGAGAGCAAAGGTCTGTGAGAGGCGGGTATGTGCATGGAGGGCCAGTCCAGGAACAAAGGAGCTCAGGGGTGGCTGGGGAAACATTAAAATTTAAACCAGGTTGGCAGCCAAGAGCAGTTACAATTAAAGCTGGGTGTTTTCCTAGTTGAAAACATCTAGTACATAAAGTTTTCAGTTTGTTAAACAGGTTTTAATTTTAATGCTTCCTGGTTGCCAAATTGGTTTAAATTTTAAATGACTATCCTCTCCTCTCTGGCCTGCTGCCTTCCACTCCACTGACACTAAATGCATAAATCTGGGGTCTGTACTGCTTAAATTTAGCCTAGTGTGCCACATAGGAAGCAATGCCTAGTTACTGTCATTGGAGAGGAGATACAATGGACGCTGATGTTCACTGGGAAATATGGAAGAATTAGGGAGATCAGGGTGCTCATCCCTCAACATTCTCATCACTGCCAGAGAGAGCAGCGTGAATCTTGCTAACGGCAAGAACAACACTATGTAAAGGTGTTGAAAGAATGGCCACACAGGTCAAGGATTAAAAGTCCTACACAGAAAAGGGTTCTGGCCACAAGAACACCAGAATGTAGGGAAAGCCCATGTGATGACTCATAACTGATCTCAAAATGTTCCTCTACCCCTAGAAGTAGAAGGGATTTCACAGAATGGAGAATTGTGCCAAATGAGCCTCTAAGCTTCTCAGTATATGGAAGAAGCTAACTAGCCCTTTGATCCATCTGTTGCAGCTACAGATGCTAACCCAGACAGCTCTTGGTTCTTTCTAGGCCACAGGACAGAGACTTCCCACCAACATCTGAGAAATAAGGCAGAAATTGCAAGGGAATCAGGCCCATTTAGGCTTATCCAAATACCCTGAATTCAATCGGGCAGAGTAACTGGTGCAGGCTTCAGACCTGACACTCACGGGACAGTCTGCCCAGTCTACTTGGCACTCTCAGGAAAGGGCAATCAAGCACTTGTGAAATCTTCATATCAGTGGGAGTCCCCTGCAATCAAATCCTCCTTGGACTGGTACCAGTTCTTTAGTTTCTTAGTCACAGCTCCAAGGCTTAGTGCTGAGACAACTCTTTTCTCTTGAGAGCAGCTAAGGGAGGCCCCCAACGTGTGAGAGAATGTTTGCCCTATCTGAATCAGATACAGCAGAACCCCAAAACTGAGGACTGAGTTCATAAAACAGAACATCTCAACTACAGTAGGTGCAGAAGTTGCATTACATCGCTTTCTTACTGCCCTTCAGACTACTGCAAACAATTTCCAATGCACTGACGGCATTGGAATGTGAAGAATGTTGACCTGCTCTTCATAAACATCACTTCCCCATAGTCATTCCTCTGCCTTCCCCATGGGAAAAATGGTTCATATAACTGGTTGTTTGTAAGACTGGTGTTCAGAAAAGATTCTACTGTAGTCAGTACTCAGGCAGTCTAGGCATATAAACAGTGCTTTAGAATGATACTTTTCAGAAGCCTTCAAGCCTGTGGAAGGTCACACAACTGACAATAACTTCTGATCAAAACTGACTTGGACTATTGAGGAAGGTTTTAAATCTAAAGAATTCACTCGAGAGACTTGAAATAAAACCATATCTGACAAGCTCAAAGTTTTTGAGCTGTTGTCTCAGATCCATTAGGGTGCTGGT
This sequence comes from Mauremys reevesii, assembly GCF_016161935.1. NCBI lineage: Eukaryota > Metazoa > Chordata > Testudines > Geoemydidae > Mauremys > Mauremys reevesii. The sequence goes on from NC_052625.1 coordinate 3,991,004, forward strand.
GTAAACCCAATTCAGATAGAACAGCAATTGGGGAGAGGATATTTCTTGATGCAATGGGCATACTGATCTTTGAGCAGTATGATGCTCTCATCTTAAAATCAGATTTATTTATTTCAAAACCTGATTGTGCTGGGCTCTCAATAACTATGAGAAATTACTGGACTAATAACACTGAACTGCAGTAAACACCCCAATAGGAATGAGGGAGTAAAACACCCTCTTAAAAGGAAGCTGTGCAACTGCTAAACAGCTACCCACTACTAAGCCAAAAAATTACAATGATACACTAAAGAACTCTGTCCAAAAGACAGCTAAAATGTAGCTTGTAAAGGCACAGTGGAATATTTCACCTGTAAATCGTTGTTAGAAGAACTATGGGTGGTTGTGGGATCAACATCTTTGCAAATTCAGACCTGTGATTGGGTGCTTACAAAGTCCCAATAGATATTGCTCTTTTTGATAACTCTGAGATGCAGTGCCAGGGTGAAATTCCCACAAGTGGAGACAGACATAGGCAGTTCTCAAAGGAAAACTAAGATTTAACTTTGCACAGTACATGTATCATGCAAAGGGTGAAATTCTGCTGTCAGTATATATTACCTAAAACATACATTTACTTTATTAATAGCCTTCATTCAACTGCAGCACTCCAAAGCAGGGCAGAGAAAGTAGGAAGGTGTTGGTCCCTGTGAAGCTCCAAAACCTTGCAGGACAGTTACTGGTTGGAGAAGCTGAGCATCCTACTTCACTATTTAGTTCTGCAGGACAGGGAGAAGCAGAGAGATTTGGGGCCATGCAAAGCAGGCTCCAAAAAGCAACAGAAGTGGAGGACCTTGTGGAGCTCAGAAAACACCCCGTGGGCTGTGGATGTTGGCAGAACAACAGGCAGATCCCCCCACTTTTGTAATGTATTGAAGTTTGTATGTTTTTAATATTTTGAATTTGTTTTGAGGTGCAGATCCCATGATCTAATACAGCATAACACAAATGAATGCAAAACCTGAAATCTATTAAACTAAGTTAATGGAGGATATGTCCATTGATGGCTATTAGCCAAGATGACCAGGGATGCAATCCCACGATTGAGTGTCCCTAAGCCTCTGACTGCCTGAAGCTGGGAGTGGACGGCAGGGGATGGATCACTTGGTGACTGTCTGTTCTGTTCATTCCCTCTGATGCACCAGGCATTGGCCACTGTCAGAAGACAGGACACTGGGCTAGATGGATCTTTGGTCTGACCCAGTATGGCAATTCTTATGTTCTTATATGTTAGAACCCAAAAAGAGAAAAGCTTTGGAGCTATATGAGCACCTGTGAAATATAAGCTTATCCTGAGAGAAAATACTGCTAAACTCAGAAACAAAGTTTTATTGCTCCTCAGGAAAGAGAGACAAGGAACATATGCAAGAAAAGGGCTAAGGGGAAAAATAAGGAGACTAAAAGAAGCCCACAAAGGAATCACAGAAGGATGAAGTACTAGTGAGAAAATACCTTAAGAAATAGGAGAAAGATAATATATATATTACTCTTATTTTAATAGACCATGTCTGGTACTGTTCATACCTGTCAGATCCAAGAAGCCTGAATATTCTCGTACTGTCAGAAATTTCCTGTGTGATCTATTTAATGAAAACATACAATAATTATTCATGTAGCAAGTGCAGTTATTTTTGACCAATGTATCATAACATCTATTGTAGCTAGAGAAAGGAATTAATGCTCACTGAATTAACCAATTTAGGGTAATTGCCAGTCTAAGTCGGTCAGAGTCTGAGAATCCTTTAAATCTGTCCCTTTAAACAAGGGCCAAAAGAAAGGACCATTTTCCAGAACTTTCTGCCAGATTATGCAAAATATGAATCTTAGTTACTTTAACTGGAGGTTCTTTGAGATGTGTAGTCCCTGTCTGTATTCCACAGGAGGGTACACATGTGAACTATGTGCCGAGTGCAGAGATTCTAACAAGCAGTATCTATGGGCCCATACACAAACAGTAGATCTCCTCATACTCCTGAATGAGGGTATAAGAGGCCCTCGTGGGTCAACCCCCTTCAGTTCCTTTTCTTACCACAAATTCAACCAGATCCAAAGCAGAGGGGATAGAGGGAGGGTAGTGAAATACAGATAGGGACCATACATCTGGAAGAACGTCCAGTTACAGAAAGGAACCTCCATTTCTTCTATGAGTGATGGTCCCTGTATTTATTCCACACACGGGTGATCGGCAAACAGTGCTCAGACTGGAAGGGCATGTGAGGACTGCAGATCCCAGTAACTTTTTCCTCTGGTAGATGGACTCGCGCTAGCTCTGACCAAGCTAGCATGCCACAAATAGCAATGCAGCTGCAGTGGCTAGTGGCCCAAATACCCAGGGGTGGGCGAGAGTATGTATTTGGGCAGCTAGTCCAAAACACCGCTCATGTAGTTGCGTCTACACTGCTATTTTCAGCACACAAACTCAATCAAAGCTAGCATGGGTATGTCTATCCAACCTGGAAATTACACTCCCAGTTGGAGCACACGTGTGTGATGGGCTGGATCACAGAAACCCCCTGGGAGCTGCCACCCCATGTGCCAAGACTACTTCTACCCCTGCCTTCCCTGCCAGCTGGGGGGCGGGGGGGTAAACTCATACATTTGGGTTTAGACCCCATTGGGAGTTGGGCATTGAGTGCTAAAGACAGAAACACTTCTGTGAGCTGCTTTCAGGTAAACCTGCAGCTTTGGAGCAGGTAATTCTGACCCTGGGTCTGTGTTGGGGCAGACAGGCGTGTCTGGCTCAGCAGGACAGGGTGCTGGGGCCCCAAGCTGGCAGGGAAGGCAGGGGTAGAAGTAGTCTTGGCACATTGGGTGGCAGTTCCCAGGGGGTTTCTGTGATCCAACCCGTCACAACGCATATTCACAGAGGGAACTGTAAGCCTGCCTTTCTAGCTAGTAGTACGACACTACCTTGTGGCAAGAATGTCATTTTGAAGTCTTAGGTTTGCCACAGGTATTCAGATGGATTGTAGGGAATAGAGCTATGCCTACAGAGCCCGATCCAAAGCCCACTGAAGTCAGTGTAGGTCTTTCCAATTATTTCAGACAGCTTTTGATAAGGCTCATTATGCTGTGGAAATCAAGACTAATACCGCTAACCCAAATAGTGCGAAGAGACAACAGAAAGCATGGAAAACATGTACTGGACAAAAGCACTATTAAACAAAAGCATACTGCTATTTCAAAAACAAATTATGAGAGTACAATAAAATCTGTTAAATATATAACCACGGTAAACAGAAAATTTAATAGTCCAACATGTATTTGCTTTACAGGGTGCCAACACTTACAAATAGATTTTTTTGTGTTGCAGAGAAATCATATTATTGTAATAAGCTTTCATTTAGGTGAGCACCAGGGCACTGCATAAAACTGCTGGTGCATCAGTCTATGAGGTCAACTGAAAAAAAAAAGTCAAAATATACTCCCAAATTCACCAGCTGATTCTAGTTCAGCCTGTGTGTGTCGTTTACAAATTTCTACCTACTTCTGGGAATAGAAACAATTCTTCCCTAGCTTCTTTCTCAGCCTCAAGGAGTAGCACCTTGAATAGTTTTTGAAAGTTAATTTGTTTATTTGCATTTAGGACTTATTGGGAGAAAGTTAATTCAAAGTAGTAAACTCTGCATTTAGTTCTAAAAGTCATCCTTGCCCATTGTAGCAGTAAACCCAAAATGTAGGTCAAGTTCCTCTGAAAGTTCTGTCTCCTCAACTCACACATCTCTCCCTATTAGTCAACTGTTTTACTGCTCCACTAGAAGGCAGCAACGATGAGAGGTCATGGTTGTGGTGACTTTTTAAGTAGCTAAAAACAATCCCATTCTGAGAGTCAAATGTCAGAACAGAGAACTTGAGCTGATAATGTGTTCAGAGTGACCTGTATTGCTAAGCAGATGGGCTTGCTATGTTTTGCACCAGTTAGAGCTAGAAGGTAATGAATGTATGGATCAACATGGGCAAGGTCGGTGTCTGATAGGATCAGGTATAGTGTTCTGGGCAGCTGCAGATTAAAAATTTTAATGACTGTGGCTATTTGGGTATCTAACAGCAGTGAGAAGTCAAACAGACCCCAAATTTGCAGACCAACTTACCCTGAGGGTAGAAAGAAAGAAGTAAAGGCAGCAAGTTTTCATCAGAGTGCATAATTCATTAACCACCTGACTGAAGTTATAACATATTATAAAGGCATATTTACAGTCATGAAATAAAGAACATTCTGCCAAGAGCTCAAAGGGTGGCTTTATGAGTTGTGCTAAAACTAAACTGAGGTCCCATCCCAGAAGTGGGTCCTTTACAGATGGATAAAGATTTGAAAATCCTTTTGTAATTTTTTGACCATACTATGTGCAAATACTGATTTATTATCTCTCAACACAGGATATGCTGATATAGGTGCTAAAGCAACCTTCAGCAAAGAATCTGAAATACCTTCAGTCTTTAAATGCAGTAAGTATTCCAAAATACACCAAAGCCAGTTCCAAACATTCAGGTTTGTTCTGTGTCCAACTCACAAACCATGGTAATTTAAATTGGTATCATCTTCTGGTCAATTGTTTTCTAGAGTTAATGAGCACTTGATGCACATCTAAAGGATAAGATCTTTCAAGGTCCGTTAAAGTCCAACAGCCCATGCTGTCAGGGGCAGAGATATGGGATCTGGAAGAATGCACCACTAGATCCAGTAATACTGGGAGCATCTTGTAAAATCCCAAGTAGATTCATGTACCACTCCTATCTGAGCCACATCAGAGCAACTAAAGCCATTTTTTGCCCTAACCTGTATTATTTTTTTCACTACCTTCTGTATCAACGGAAAGGGGGGAACCTTTCCCCAATTCAGTATAAATGAGTCCAATATGGACTGCACATCTTTTTCTGCCCTTGTCCAGAACTGACGACACTGTGTTGTGACAGGATATCCTCAATTGCTGAAGACCTTGTGTGCCACTTCCTCTTTTACAGACCACTCGTGTAACTGTATTGTGTCTCTCTGTCCAGTTGTCCTTTGCTGATAGTCGCAGGGCTACTAGATAAACATTGTGCTGTATGCACCAATCCCATAGCCTGATTGCTTCACTGCATAATTATGATGAATAAGCCCCTCCCTGCTTGTAGATATAACACACAACAGTTGTATTGTCCATTACTACCTGAACTACCTTCCCTTTGATGAGGAAGAAAAGATCTGAGAGCCAGATGAATCACACTCAGCTCCAATATGTATAGCTGTAGTCTCCTTTCCTGGGAGTTCCAATGTCCCCTGAAGCACAATGTAGTTTAGATGGGATGTACCCAAAGTGATGGTCAATGACAGGGCTGGACGACTGAACAACATTCCTCTTAAAACGTTTGTCCTCTGAGACCACAAAGTCAAAGAACACAGTGAGTTTTGTGCATACCGTCCATACCAGGGGTGTAATTTACTGCCAAGCAGTACTGTAGAGACCTCTTCCTGAGACGAGAGTACAATATGTCATGTGTTATTGCTGCCATTAGAGCCATAAGCCCCAGAAGAAGAGACTGATTTCTGGGTACACTGTCAATGAAATATGCCTATAACTGTCTGACGCCTTAGAAATCTGTTGTCTGGCGGAAAGGTCCTGCCCTCCAGAGAATCGAAGATTACTTTCATAGGAACAATCTCCTGAGTGGGACATAACCATGATTTTGTCACATTTATTAATAGACCCAACTCTCTGAAGAGGGATGTTGTACATTGAATGTCTCTGAGAAGTTCCTTGTGTGATGTTGATTTGAGTTGCCAATCCTCTAGATATGGGTAAACAAATATGCCTCATCTTTCAAATGAGCTGCTACAGCTGAAAAGAACTTTATAAAGTCCCTGAGAGCCAGTGTCAGGCCAAAAGCAAGACAGTCTATTGAAAAGGTCTTTGTCTTTCCATGAAGCAGAGGTATTTGCTGTGGCTTAGTTTTACAGAAATATGAAAATAAGCATAGTTGAGACTGAGAGTTTCAAACCAACGCAGAGTAGATCAGGAGGCTGTAATGAGAACTCATGGAGGAGAGATGAAGGCCCCAGCGACTGAAGAAGGGAAAACATAGAACCTAGCTTTAAAAAGGGGAACAAAGAGGACCTGGGGAATTACAGACCAGTTAGCCTAACTTCAATACCCAGAAAGATACTGGAACAAATTATTAAACAATCAATTTGTAAGCACGTACAGGATAACAGAGTGATAAGTAACAGCTAATATGGATTTGTCAAGAACAAATCATGCCATTCCAACCTAATTTCCTTCTTTGACAGGGTTGCTGGCTAAGCAGATGCAGGGGAAGCATTAGATGTGACATATCTTGATTTTAGTAAGGCTTCTGACAGTCCTACATGATGTTCTCTTAAGCAAAGTAAGGAAACGTGGTCTAGATGAAATTAATATAAGGTGGGTGCACAACTGGTTGAAAAACCATACTCAGAGTAGCTCTCAATAGTTTGCTGTTAAACTGGTAGGGCATACCTTGTGGGGTCCTGCAGGGGTCTTGTCCTGAGTCCAATACTTTTCAATATTTTCATTAATGACTTAGATAATGGAGTGCACAATACAATATTTTGCTGACATTGACAGTCCACAGATACGGCTCCCCGCAGCTCCCAGTGGCTGCGGTTTGCTGTTCCCAGACAATGGGAGCTGAGGGAAGCGGTGGGCCGCAGCGATGTGCTGGCCGCCACTTCCTGCAGCTCCCATTGGCCAGAAACGGTGAACCGTGGCCACTGGGAGCTGCGGGGGGATGTGCATGTGGATAGTCAACGTCAGCAAAATGTCTTCCGGCCCGCAATCAGATTACCCTGATGGGCCGCATGCGGCCCACCACTAGTCTAAAGGTTCCATAATCCTGCTGTAGGAGGCTGAAACCTAGATGAGGCCTCTGGTTGTTGATACGACCTCAAATATGTTACTGATATGATCAGCAATATCACTGGAACCAGCAAGTGAAGCATCACAAACAAAGGTAGTTTTACTCTGAGAGCCTGAAAGGAAGTGATGATTCCTGAGCTAAATGAGGTATTACTTCCATACTGTATCTCTTCAGATGTAGGAACCTTAGTGAAGACATTTGACAGAATCTCTTTTTTCCTTTCCATAGAAGGTCTTTCCAGGGATCCAGACCATTGTCCATTCCAATGGGATGAATTTCTGCTACTACTGTATCCATATTTTGCAGTTCCGATAATGGCTGCGTCTTCAACACTATCTTTGGATCCAGCAGAATTAATGGATCCGCAAATTGAGGTCTCTGTTTAGATCTCTCTCTTTGGACTCCTTTCATTTTTAGTCTGGGAACCAAAGTAGACAAATCCCAGTCTGATAGACCCAATGTTGAATAACCCATATGGGATCTGGCCTGCTAACAGTGGTCATCTTCTCTCTAGTCATAGTCTTCAAAACCACTAGATGGATCAGATGGCTTTTCTAAGGTAGGCAGATAGTACACCAGGCTCCCTTTTATAGCCTTGCCCTTAGAAAGGTTAGGGAACGCTGATGAGAGATATAGGAAGGGGTGTGTGAACACACCTATGGATGCTGTTTGAAATAGTTCCAGCATATAGACTGCAGAGGCCAGCACAATCCATGAGTAAAAATATGCAGAAGGCACTCAAAGAATTAAAAATAGTCTGACGAATTGCACAGAATACATTTCTGGCAGCTCACGAAGACAAACCAAACATCATTCAAAAAAGTAACAGCATTTTTTCAGCATGGTCACTCATTGGATATTCTACATAAATAATGTTACTAATGAAATGGAAGATCTAAGTTCGATATGATTTAAGTATATAGATGACTAACTGAATTTAAAGGTGACTTGCTCACTCTCTGCACTGGTGTTTATTATTTGGCAATAGGAACTTGAACTTCCTAACAATGCTGAAGTTGAATGCATGAGCACCCAGTTGTTGGGAAATCCCAGCTGCTGGTGTCAAGGAGTTAATAACTAGGGGTACTGAAGTGATTCTTTGAATAGATATTCAGATGATTTTTGGCTAAACGTTTCCCCAGTATCCATTCCAAACTGAATACTCAAGTCAGTAGCACTGTGTACTCCTAATATTTTGCTGCAGCAGCATGGTTAACTTTGTTATTTTTTTCCGCCTCTTCTTATGTTAGGAACAACATGGGTGGTGTCAGATCCTGGGCCCTCCAGCATGTGAACTCAGCTGTCTCTTTTCATGATTGAGAGAGCTGAGAAGGCACTATTCTCCCCAGGCCACGCAGCTTTTCTTTTCAAGGCTGGAGGGATAGAGGTTTCACTGCCTTTTCAAAGCATACACACAGCTCATTTAACGACAGAGGTGAATTCTTGGTCTGTGCTAATTCATCTTTTTGGACCTGATTCTCCACTGTTTTTCTCCCCACATGGACATTTACACTTGTGCAAAGTAAGTGTATAACACTACCACACCAGAATGTAACGCCTCCAATATACCTAATGTAGATTCCACAATATTCCACTAGGGATGAATCTGCACCTTGGCATTCTGTTCCTTGGAATAGTAAACTAAGGTCCATTTGTTTTCTGTGAAGGTTTTCAACATTTAAAGTTTAGTCTTGGGATGACAAGCTGAATTCTCCTGGTTTATCCTGAAATTTAGATATTGTTGAAACAATGCTTAAAATATCTAGCTGTTATGTCCCACAAAGAATCCTCTTTAAACTTGTTCAATTCAATAAAACAATATTCATTTACTCTTATTCTTGTTACATTCTAACTGAATTAGGAGCAAAAAAATTGTGAGGAAGATATTGCACTCACCTCATTTGACCTAAAACTCCTTCCTTGCATTCCATGCTTCCAGAAAGCTAAAACACTGTCTTGTAGGCAAACTAGAAGGAAAAGAACAAGAGTTAATTTTGGTGACAACCCCAATTTATTCTTTCAGAGCAAAGGATATTTATTACCTTCCTATCATGGCAATTTTACGTTCTGTCTGTAGACATTTTATAATTACACCAATTCCCTCATAAAAAATCCCCAAATGTTTCACCAGAATGACTTAACCCACCTCAAGATGGTCAAAAAAGGGCTTTACAAATACTGTTAGTTAATATGAGCCTTGTGTTATTTGTAAAATATTAATTCATTCTCTCAAAGAGTTTAAATTTGCAAGATTTCCAGGTACATAAGCATTGGAACTTTACAAAAACTTGCATTCTACCTTTTCCTCCCAAATTCAAGAGAACAGCTGAAAAGAGTCTACAATTAAAACCTTTTTTATTTATTGTCTTAAAAAAGGCAGTTATATCATAGGTACCAACTGTCTTTTAAATTAAATTAAATTAAATTCTAATTACAGAAGCAGCGAAGTAGCTTTTTAAAAGAGAGTTGTATAAATCTACTGGGTAATAGCATGTTAAGGATTTAAAATTCATTTTCAAGAGACAGAATGACTTTCTTTTTTCCCCTAACAGTCACTCAATGCTCACTGGCAGAGGGCCACTATTGTGTAACTCACATCAGGCCTGACACACTCACTAATCCCAACACACTGTGGTAATAATATGGATCCAAAAGGTATCTTATAAGATATCATATGTAAACTGGTAAAACGCTGGCCATGAATATCATTGTGCAATGTATGCACTGGTTGTGTATAAAGAATTGAGTGTGTGCTGGAAATATGTTCTTAAAATGTGGTTTGGAGGCAGGGTATAAATCAAGCCTGTCAGACAAAGGAATGTGGATTCCCTTGTCTGACTGGCTTGATTACAGGCATAGTACAATAAAAGAACATTTACATATAAGGTAAAAAAAGCAATCAAGCTAACAAGCAAGGGAGAAAACAGCTTAGAAAGCACGACAGAGACAGAGTCTGCAAATCCAGGAAGTCTTCCTGGTTCTGGAAGCAAAGACCATGGACTCTACATAATATAAGGGGAGGAAAAAGGTACTTAGGGCCTATCTACACTTAAAATGCTATAAGGGTAGACACTACCTATGCCAACACCAGCAAAGATAATCCACCTCCCTGAGACCCCTGACCGATGTACTTAAACCAACCTAATTTTCTAGTGTAGAACAGGCCTTATTTATCAATCATTTAAGGGACAAAACAGGCCAGAGCTCTTGGAATCTGTGAAAGGTGGATCCTTGAACAACGTGGGGGGGTTGAAGTCTCTGGGAACTGACTATAAGCAAAAGAAATTGACTGAGACCAAGAACATATGTTAAGATTCAGATACTAGGAAGTGTGTTTTATTTTGTTGGTAACCATACCTATCTTTTTTTCTCTTGCTTAGTATCACTTAAATCTTTGTTCTTTATTAATATATGTATTCTTGTTTTATTACAAAACCAGCTCAGTGCTGTATATTAAACCAAAGTGAGAGTCTTCAGCTAACCTAACAGGTGGGATGGGTCTCCACGCCTGGGCTCCAGTCTGAGCATCTCCAGTACCATTTTAGCTCTGTAGCCTGAACCCTATGAGCCCGAGTCAATTGACCCAGGCTCTGGGACTCTGTGCCATGAGTTAGTTTTCTCTTCCAGTGTAGACATACCCATAGAGCCTTGAGGAGTCTGCCTGTGAGTTAGAAAGACAGGTGTGGCAGGAAGCTGACATCTGGTCTAATCTCTAGTAAAGCTCAATCTTGCTGAAGCAGAGAGGTAACACAGTGGCTTGTAGTTCTGAGCGTCATGAACAGAATGCCACAATAATGTGAAGTGCATTTTCAGTTCCCAAGGGTGGGAATGAAGTGTGTAAAATAAGTGCATCTATTATGAGAATAGAAGAATTCCAAATTGTCAATATATCGTGGAATAAATTCTACGTGACTCTCCTTGATTAAATTCTGCTGGAATCTGATAGAACTAAGTATAAGAGAGACTGATGGTAGCATTATTGCCAGGCAACATATCATCCACGTGTCACCAAAATGATTTGTGGCAGACGTGGCACAACATGCAGCCTCAATAAAAATCCCCAGAGATCTTCCAAGGGGTACACATTTCATCTGTGTGTTATCACAGTAGGCTTTTGGTAGAAATCGAAAAATAAAAATGGTACAGTGCTTTCATGAACCCCATTTCAGAACAGAAAGGGGAGAGGATGATGCAGAGAAGTGAGGAAGTTGCACTACTCCACTATGCCATAACTATACTAATAATATCTAGGCCTTATATAGCAGCTTTCATCCATAGATCTCATTGCACTTTACATAGGAGAGTATCATTATCCCCATTAAACATGGGTTAACTGAGGCACAAAGGGTGAAGTGACTTGCCCAAGATCACCAAGAACCCTGATCTCCTGAGCCCCGGTCCAATACACTAGCCACTAGGCCACACTGCCTCCAACTAAGGAGTTAAATTTATTTTCAGGAGACAGTGATGTGCCATATACATTTAACAAAGGATTTACTAATTTAGTAAGAAAATAGAGGCTAGTTAGCAATGAATTTTAGTTCACACTTCCTGCATTTGCAGCATTGAGACTGAAGTAAACAAATGAACTGCATGCATAAATGAAAAGAACGAATTAGCAAAGGAATAATTCACAATGAGTTTCAGTGGCCTGAGTACAGACTTTTCTGTAGAGACAGAGGGTCATAACATTACCAGACCATTTAGACTAATCGGAGGGCATTCTGAGGTTACATTTCCATTCTGGTCCCTCTTTTGGAAGCCTATCTGTCCATTGAATGCTCAGTCCAACTTGTCACCACACAATAAAACATAGGAATTGGAACATTTCATGTCAGCAAAGTCTTGAAAATTACTATCTTTAGCATTGAGTGCCAAATTAAATGACACCAAGTTGAGTCCAAAAACCCACACTCACCTATTGATTCAATCTGGAAATCAAACGTGAGCTCTGATGAGAGTTTTCGGCTAGATTTTAATCTGCCTTGTAGATTTACTATTTTTATACAGCCTAGAGAATAAACAAGAGGTGTCACTTAGCCACTGCTCTCAAACAAGTGAACTAATTTGAATCTGTATATTTGGTTCATAACTAAAACTTACAATCCAGACACACTAAAATGGTATCTCTTTCCAGCTGTGTTAAATGTACAACGCTCGCCTGCGTAGTGTCTATAACAAAAATAATTACAGTTAATTTATATACAACACAAATTACCATCACATTTGAATGTGGAGATTCTGAAGTTCAAAAGGACTTAAGGTACTGTTGTATTTTCAACTACAGAAAGATTTTCTTACTCTTCTCTTAAAAAGGCACATCCACTTACCCAACTTGTTGGCTGTGATGGAGGCAAATGAAGCTGTAATATTAAAATATTAATATTACAAAGCAAACTTTTGTTTAAGTTGCTATCCACCGTCACCTCTTTGTCTTTCACTATTTTTGCTTTCCATAAAATATATGTGTTTCAGATTATTTCCTCCAGATGTGTTGGTTTGCATTTTTCCAACTGGAATCCTGTTCTAATTCTTCTGCCATTGTTTCTAAATCTTGCTAGGACTTTTGGACTTGTTCTCAGTCCTGGCTACTGTTTGCAACTTCTCTTTCATCTTCAGATTGTATATGCTATTTACAAATTGTTAATGAAGATGGTTTGAACAAAGGAGAGAGAGCGAGTAACCTTTCTTCCACATTAGAGCTGCAGTGGTCTCCATCACAGCAAATGGGGGAGATCTGAACCACAAGCTCAGATCAGTGGACATGCCAACTCAAAAGACAAAATATAATTTCTTTTATCAAGATATGATACAAAGCAACTCTTGCTAATCTGGTATCTATACCACAGCATTCTAGGAACCTTTCATACAACCAAGTGAGAAACTAATTCAGTTTCTATTAAAGATGAGAAATTAGAACATGTTACATAAAATACTAAAAGCAGCTATCAATCACTCTTAATTAAGAACATTTTAGCCCCATTTAAAAAAAAAAAGTCAAATCCTTGGTCCCGCATAAGATAAAAAAAATGAAAGAACTCCACCTATGGGGCAGTAGAAATGTGCTCACTGAGGCAAGTCTCCTGACCTGGTTACTTTTGAGTTCAAATTTGAGATTTAGATTTTTATCACAACCTTTACTGCAATCTGGATTGGCATCTGAACCAAAGTGGTGAAAAACTGGTCTTAGAATATTTCTGCCATTTCTTTCCCCGCAGCCTGGCTCCCTGACTCACTATTGGATTCTGGGATTGGGGCCCATTATTTTCAGTATTATTAATAATTGCTAATACTTAGCTTCTATATAGTTGAGAAGCACAATACAGTTTTATTGTAAATACTTCCCTCTTTTACTTTTACATAGACAAATTGTACTCTGATCCCAATGGATATTCTCCTATTTTTGTATTAACACTCCACCTGCAAGGGTCTCGTCAAAGCAACTGTCCCTTCAGCTGGGTGAGCTGTGACTTCCCCTCCAGTGAACTGCAGTCACCCTTAAACAGCTGGAGGAGTCACTACAGTGAGTCAAGACATTACCCGCCTCCCCACAAAGCTGAACAGACTGGCCTCTGTGAGGCCTGGAGTACATCCCTGCACATGAGTTAAAGCACTAATGATTCAGCCAAGACCCAGGGCTTGTCTACACTTACGCGGATCATCACCTGGCGTTGATGATGCGCATGGCGATCGATTTAGTGGGGTGAGTGAAGACCACAAATCACAAACAAAAACGCTCCCCGTCGACTCCTGAAAAGAAGAAGAGGAGACGACGCCTCCTGTCAATAGTGTGGACCCACAGGACTAGAAGAGAAGTAGAGATATGATATGAGTTTTTTTATTCATGTAACTCAAATTGCTCAAAATATATTTTTTAGAGTTTAGTTTTAAAAAAAAAAAGGCCAAAAAAAAAAAAAACAGTAATGATAAATGTGTAAAAAAAAAAAAAAAAGGAAAAAAATGAAGAGTAAGTAAGTATATTTTTTTTTTTTTTCAATTTTTTTAGTTATGATATAGTAGATGATATAGAGTGCCAGTATTCTAATATTAAATTCTATTCTTTTTTATTTTTTTTTTTTTTTTTTTTTCTAAAATCAAATGAAAAAAATGAAAAAAAGGAAAAACAATAACACACAGTCACAGCCTTTCTTCATGGCAGGATGACACCATAACCAGAACCTACTGTGGGACTGTCTTTGGTGTCAGTGTAGGAGGAGGCTGGGAACGTCATTTTCTCTTTCCTGCCTTTGCCCCCTTGATTATGAGAGAAGACTCCTCACTCTGTCTTCCTCTCTAATTTTTTGGACAAAGAACTCCATTCTCAGCCTTCTACCCATGTAGGGAACATGGTAGGCTGAGAGGCTGCTGTGTTCTTGGTGCTGGTCAGGCACTGGGTGCTCTTACTTGAGAGTGTGGAGAGCAGAACTGAGAGCTACTGAAAATGTAATACATACCACTCTCCCTGTGACTTAGCTGCCAGAACCAGAGGGATGGGGGAAAAGAAATTAAAAGAGCTACCTCTTCACCACCACCCCCAGGGTGTGTGTTCTTTGCCATTTCATAGGAATTGAGTTGGCTCTGCCTAAGACCACACACAGTGAAGCAATAGGTCATGTGGGAGTCTCACTCACATGCCATCAGGCATAGTTGTCTCTAGAGAAAAATGCACTTTCAGAGCCAATAATTTGGCCTGTCAGTCACAAGAAGGTGTATGCATTTTCTGACTCATGATCATCACACAAATGGAGCAGAGACAATTATTTAGTAGCATATTACTTTAAAACATTTCCAAACAAATGCCAAATATATATAAAAAAAATCATTTGGTGCAAGCTATTTAACCGCCACATACTGTATACTTTTCTCTCTTCTCAAAGAGAGTTTTTGACTGTGTTCTCAATGTCCTGTCAGCAGAGGACAGTGGAGACTGATTTAACCGCGTGGTTTAAAGCACTGCCAATATAATAAGGAAAGAAGACCTGACAACTATACAGATGCACCAGAAGGACATACAAACGACTAAAAAAGAACTCTAACGAAGATAGGTGCAGTAATTCAGAGAAGTGTTAAGTTGTCCAAGTTAAAAAACAAAGGGTATTAAAAAGGGAAAAAAGATTTTACATTTACAGAGACATATCACTGATGCAGACAATACTGAAATAAGACTGAATACAAAGGGTACATTTTTAAAGAGTTGCTTTTCAGTGTTCTACTTTCATCGACTATATTAGGAGCTACATAACCCCATGTACCAATCTGAAAATGGTCCTCAAAGTTCACACACACAAGTATTACAGTATTAACTGGCCATACAACTGCAGCACTACCACTGATAACAGTAATTTGTGTAGTTGACCTTCTACGTACATCAGAAGTTATTCAGATATTCATTTAAGAAGCAAGAAAATCAACAGAAATCTTTCTAGTGAAAATAGCATTTTTAGTGAGCTCCACAGGATCGTATCAGTGAGGTTTGTGCAAAAGTACTGAGGGATGGCAACTTACAAGCTCACCACAGATCAATGGGAGTGCGCCATATTACCTTCTGCCCTGGCCACAGTGATGACTAAAGCCCTGAGACAGAGCTACTTACTGCTTCTGCATTGTGGGGCTGGGACTGGGACCGGGGCCAGGCTCATGACAGCAACTGGTTTTCAAGAGGGTGGGGAGCAATCTAGAAAGATTGTCTCTCCACCACCCAATTTTCATCTTAAGAGTTTCTGCTGCTGCCTCTGTGTACTAGCTCCTCATCCAAATGGCACTCCCACCAGCCTTGAGGATCAAAAATAAGTGGTGGCATCTGGATGCAAAGTACAGGGCACATATGCCTTCCCTCCTCCCAATATTCATGGGAAGAGGAAGGGGCAAGTCCTTCCTTCTCAGCAACAGCAAGGTAACTGCGACGTTGAAACATGCTCCCTGCATTTGGCCCACAACATCTCATACCAACTGCCTGAGAAGAAGGCAGTCAGCCTGAAATTCTATTAAAATCCATTAAAAACACTGTCAAGAGAACAATGAAGTTGCAAAGTGAAGTGCACAATTCAAGAAGGGCCTAATTTACGGAAACACAAGCAGCTTTTATTCTGTCCCCTGTGTGTTCCACTCAAACATTCCAAAAAAAATTCACTCAGTCAAAAATTTGAGCCTGGAAAGTGAAAGTCAGAGAGAGTTATGGACAACTGGGAGTCCACTTTAGGTGGAAAACCCAATGTAACTAATTATGGGACATTGTGTCATTTCCATAATGGAAACTATGGAACCTAGCTGTTACTAGTGCTCAAATTATAATAAAGTAAAATAGCAAATAATGTTGGGAATCCGATCATAATGCACAAACCTGTTTCTGTAAACCATGAAGAGGTAGAATTTGGGTTGACAGTCTCAAACTTCACCACCTGGTTGAAGTCTCTCCCTCTACTGACACCAACACAAACTAAGGGGAATTCTTGTTCAGGTACTACCAGCATTTCAAACAATCTCAGTGGACAAGGTACAGGGAAATCTATGTGCTAGATTAAGAAACAAAAAAACAGTTAGATAAAGGCAAACAAGTTAAAAAGCAAACAATTTAGTACACATCATGATTAGTCATTTAAACAGCATGGTAAGTTGGATAAAGTAGTTTTGCCATTCATAGTTAGTACACTTATGTAACATCAAGCTTATTTCCTAGGATCATAGTAATTGGCAGATGCGGGAAAGTCTGATTTATGAAGATTTAGGTTCTTCATGTGGATTTTCTTATTAATATCCAGAACCTGAACTTTCACTATCATTTTTCTTATGGCTGCTTGCAGGAGAGAGCCCACCACCAGTTGGGAGGTTTAAAACTTTTGTTTCTCCAGCTGACCAGACTGTGGGTGCTGCCTGTCCAAGAAACATGAAGCACTGTGGCCTCAGTCCGGCAGATGTCACCTGGGAAAAACAACTATTTGATTTTGGAGCACCCAAAGAGTCACGCAGTCCAAAACAAATGAGTCATCTTCTCCCTTTAGGTTTGGCATCAAGTGAGAACTATCAATGTTCTCCCCTCAATTCTCCCAAGGCTCTGCCCATTGATTAGCCAGAACATTCTGACTGTGTAACTATAAGACAGCACTTACAGATAGAAAAAAATCAACCTTTAGACTGGATATGTGCAGGGAAAAAGGCTCTAAATAATGTTTAGTTGGCATCTAGCAAATGTTTGGGACATTTTAAACTGGTATTTTTCAAATGATGTAAAATGAATTTTACTTTCAAAATGAGTTAAGCAGAAATGAACAGAAAATCTTATAGAAATTATTTACATTTTGGTTACTCAACTAATTTTTTTCAAGAAAAAAGCATCTGAAAATCAGCATTTTGTATTAAGAGGTTGAGTCCTAAAGGGAAGGTAGAACATCTGCTTGTGGACATCTTATTGTAATGTTTACCTTAATTAACATAAACTTCTGCATCAGTTCAACCCATTCTAACAAGACAATGCTAGACTGTAGTGCTCCGCAAAGGTATTTGTGGCCTGTGTAAGGATTCCTCACTGCCAAGAAAGAAAAGGTAAAGTTAGTTGCTTAGCACAAACATTTCACATCTAATTTAACAGAGCCTTTGCAATTCTGAAAGTGCCAGATGTGAAAAGGGACTCTGAAAAGTCAGTTTTCAAACTACATACAACCCTTAGATTTTGGGCTCCTAGGAATGTCTTAAGAGTTTGGAAAACACAGCATATAGTAGGTGCTATCACAAACATCATAATAAAACCATATTTTATATACCCAGCTTGTTTTAATACAACTGACTGAAGGTTTTTGACCAATAAACAGGACTTAATACTTTAGGGCTGACTACAGGATAGTTATAGCACAGACACTGACAGTCAAAGCTTCCCATTTCAGAATGTTGGTGTGCCCCAACTATTTTTTAATTATCACAAGGAACCTCCTCTAGTGTTAAGACTTTGAAGAAAGGTGCCAATTATAATGGTTGTTCTTATGACAGTGACACTTATCCAACATGAACTGAACACAGGTCAGCAAATCATTTAACAATTTACCAGTCATTACCAACTGAGAGTCACTCAGTAGCCTTTCAGCCATTAGTGTTCTAAACCAGGTTCCAGCAAGTGATCGGAAATGAAAGGCTCCCTATATCCACTGTCAATTCTTTGAAATATCCAGTTTCCCAGGAAGCTGAATTTTAATTACAAAAGTTGGCCTAAAAATGTAACACTCAGTATATTTTGCACCAGTACCTAAAATTCAATTAACACATTACTTAATCTTACACCTTGACTGAAATGAAATAGGAAAGATATCAGTCATCACAGTTTTCATTAAAAACTGTTCTTCTTATAGCTTTTATCACTACTCAATTAAAAAAATCTTTATTTAAAAAGAGAACAAGAAGGTGGACTGCTAGGCGCTGAAAAGTCAGGAAATGCTATAAGTTGTGTGCACTGCCTGAACTCTGCAAATTCATTACATTACAGACTAATTACATGATCACATTATTAAATCAACCATATGATTAGAGCTGTACAAGACATAAAATGATAAAGTCTCTGTCCAAAGGAACTTACAATCTAAGGGTCTAAAATAACTGATGTGATCTTGGGCTAGATTTACAAAGGCATTTTGGGGCCCAAAGACACAGAAAGGTGCCCACTGTGGTTTACAGAACTGCCTGACTCTCACTGACATTCAATGTGGTTAAGTGGATGAAATCCACTAGGACCAGCCTCCTCTCTTGAAATTCCACTAGGTGCTTATTTGCATCTTTAGGCACCTAAAAATACCATTTTAAATCTGGTCCCTTGTGCAACATCTCAGTTAACTCCATCTGTAAAGCGAGGACAATGATACTTGCCTGTTAAAGTAAGGTTCAACTCAGTAATGCGAATTGTGACGTGTACAAAATTACTAACACCAGTATGTGGAAAAGATGAGACTAGAATACAGTCTCTTTTTGACTGCCACTTCAGTGCTGCTTCCGCTGGGCCAAAGGGTACAACACCCGTGTCCCATCACAGGTTCTCTTCCTACCACATGGGAGGTTCTCTAGGGTCTAGTAATTTTTAGATGTTTATCACCACCAAATGAATTAATAAAGCTCTTTGAGCGCTGCAGAAAGAAGCATAGCCACATGCTAGCTATCTGCTGCGCCGTGCATGCCCCCTTCTGACAAACTAGACAGGGTTACCATGACCACCACATGATTACAGTGCAGCATGCTAACACCTTCTCTGTTCAGCACTGGAAGAGAAATCTTGTAAAATCGATCAGGCTGAAAGTTACATTTATATTCATGAAGAGCCTATAGAGTTTCATATCTACTCCGATTTTTTTTCCTACTATTCTTCTGCCAGCAGGTTAGAAACTACACCTTTCAGTGGTTCAGTATATTGTTTTTTTTAAATTATATCGAGGCCTCAATCAGGTCAAGGCCCCTTCACGCTAAGCACTGTACATATAGTAAATGATGGTCCCTAGCCTATAGAGTTTACAATCTAAACGGCAAGACATAACAGGTAGATGAGAGAAACAAGTGATTACTTAGGTCAGAGAAATTGAAAATGTTTCACCGTGTTCTATACAACAGGGACCTAGGTGCTGCAGTTAGGGATTTAAGAAGACCCCACTCCACCTCCACACTCTACAGCTTGTGTGGAAAGCTCATGCAGCAAATAATTTTCCTGTCTTTTATGCACATTTATTGAACAGTAACTTTTCACGGTTTGTATCTCTCTTATACTGCAGTGCTGACTCAGTGGTTGGTGCACTGGACCCTTACTGTACTTTTGTCTGGTACTATTTTTAGAGAACCAATGCTGCCCTTGTATATCTTTCTAGCACCCCAAGAGAATTTAACACCCCCCCCCCAGTATCGGTCAATAATAACACGAACTGCGGTGGGCTCACAATGGCCAGTATTAGAAGTCATGGTCCATGGCCTGATGCTTCCTGTACGTCGCTCCCCCGGAGAGACTGAGGTTTCTCAAGAAACCGGACATGCATTCTGCTGTTCTGAATGTGTTGTGAAACGTGAATAATTGTGAGGGGGAAAAGAGGAACTTTTCACTTCCTATAAATGTGAGGGCTAATCTGGTTAAGTTTACTACCTGTAGATGTCTACAGCTTCTTTCTGATGACAGGAGAAACGTGACAGCCTGATAAACGTTCTTCTCTCCTCTGTTCCTCCCCAGGTAGTAACTCGTTACAAATATCTCAACTCTGTAGCCATTTATTCCTCTTACTGACATTTCCTCTGTACATCTTTACTTACCAACGCAACACTTCTGACACCATTTGGTTTCTGGAATTTTTGTAGACACTGCAAACTTCCTAAAGGATATAAATACAGAATTATTAATTCAATAAAACAGACTGAATCAATCTGCTTCTTAGAAGGACATTTAATAAGGGAATGATATTCACTGAAAAAAAACTAAAATAAGAGAACTATTGTACTTCACTGTACATTTATCTTCTTCAAAACAGTATGTTTGGCACCTAGACATACATTACAGTGGGTCTTCCCCATTAAGGTTCAGATATAGTTCAATTAGATTTACAGCAAGTAGACCTACTAACAACTGCCCCCCAGAATATCTTACTCAAATAGTTGTAAAGACATAGCAAGAACTGGTTTTCCTAAACAGGAACTCGCTCAGCAGTGTTTTGTATGGCTACGTGGGGGGAAGACTGCTTTTGTCAAGGTCAGAGAAAATTACAGTAATAGAGAAGTAAGATGATGAGAGCCTGGACAAGAGTTTAAGCTGTATGGATGTTAGGAAACATCTCAGAGATGTTATTTAGAAAGAATTAGCAAGATTTAGACACAGCCAGGGTGTGAGGATCTGGAGAGAGAGCAGAACTAAAGATAATACCCAGGTTATGAGCCTCAGAGACAGGCAGGATGTTGGTGTTGTCCACAGTGCTTGTGAAAGAAGGGATGAGGGAGGATGTAAGGGGAAAATTCAGGCCATGTTGATCGTAAGCTGATGGCTGGGCATCCTCACTGAGATATCAAAGACAAGCTGAGATTTTAGTTCGGACAGACGGAGACAGGTCCATAGTAGAGAGAGAAATCTGTGAATCATTCACATAGAAATGGTAGTTCAATTTGTGTTTGCAGAGGAGATTACCCACAGACAAGCTGTGGAAGGAGAAGAGAAGGGGACCAAAGAGCATGGATGACCTTGTAAACTGGAGTAATAGTAATAGGATGAAATTTAATAGTGAAAAGTGCAAGGTCATGCATTTAGGGAGTAATAACAAGAATTTTAGTTATAAATTGGGGACACGTCAGTTGGAAGTAACAGAGGAAGAGAAGGACCTCGGAGTATTGGTTGATCACAGGATGACTATGAGCCGCCAATGTGATATGGCCGTTAAAAAAGCTAATGCGGTTTTAGGATGCATCAGGTGAGGTATTTCCAGCAAAGATAAGGAGGCGTTAGTACCATTATACAAGGCACTGGTGAGACCTCATCTGGAAAACTGTGTGCAGTTCTGGTCTCCCATGTTTAAGAAGGATGAATTCAAACGGGAACAAGTACAAAGAAGGGCTACTAGGATGATCCGAGGAATGGAAAACATATCTTATGAAAGGAGACTCAAAGAGCTTGGCTTGTTTAGCCTAACCAAAAGGTTGAGGGGGGATATGATTGCTCTTTATAAATATATCAGAGGGATAAATATTAGGGAGGGAGAGGAATTATTTAAGCTTAGTACCAATGTGGGCACAAGAACAAATGGATATAAACTAGATACTAGGAAGTTTAGACTTGAAATTAGATGAAGGTTTCTAACCATTAGAGGGGTGAAATTCTGGAACAGCCTTCCAAGGGCAGTAGTGGGGGCAAAAGACATATCTGGCTTTAAGACTAAGCTTGATAAGTTTATGGAGGGGATGGTATGATGGGATAGACTAATTTTGGCAATTCATTTGGCAACTGATCTTTGATTATCAGCAGGTAAGTATGCCCAAGGGTCTGTGAGGGGATGTTAGATGGGGTGGTATCTGAGTTACTACAGAGAATTCTTTCCTGGGTGCTGGCTGGTGAGTCTTGCCCACATGCTCAGGGTTTAACTGATCGCCATATTTGGGCTCGGGAAGGAATTTTCCTCCAGGGCAGATTGGCAGAGGCCCTGGAGGTTTTTCGCCTTCCTCTGCAGCATGGGGCATGGGTCACTTGCTGGAGGATTCTCTGCAGCTTGAGGTCTTCAAACCACAATTTGAGGACTTCAATAACTCAGACATAGGTTAGGGGTTTGTTACAGGAGTGGGTGGGTGAGATTCTGTGGCCTGCGTTGTGCAGGAGGCCAGACTAGATGATCATAATGGTCCCTTCTGACCTTAAAGTCTATGAGTCTATGAGCATAGGTGCCGACTTCCCCTCTCTCTCTCTGCCCCTGGTTCCGCCCCCACTCCACCCCTTCCATGAGGCCCTGCCCCTGACCCGCCTCTTCCCACTCCTTCCCTATCTCCATTCCAACCCCTTCCCCAAAGTCCCCACCCAACTCTGCCCCCTCCCTGCCCCTATTTCAACTCCTTACCCAAATCACTACCCCGGTCCCACCTCCTCCCCTGAGCCTATTACATTCCCACTTCTCCCGCCCCCCCCTCCCGGAGCGTGCAAACAGCTGTTTGGCAGCAGCCAGGTGGGAAGCACTGGAAGGTAGGGGACCCGGTGCGCTCAGGGGGAGAGGAGCTTGGCTGCCAGTGGGTGCAGAGCCTATGCCAAAGAGGGAGCCCTGAGGAACCTCCACAGAAGGTTGTGGGGAGGGAAATGAGGAGGATCCTCAGAATGACTCACTGAAGGAGCAATTTGAGAGATAGGAGGACAAGCAAGAAAGGACTGAGTTAAGGAAGTCAACAGAGGATAAGATAATCAATAAGCATATGATTGAGAGTTCCAAAGGTGACTGACAGGTTGAGAAGGAGAATGGAGTACTTGTTCCAAGTTGTTCCAGGAAGAGGTTTATTAGAGACATTGTCAAGGACTGCTTCAGTGGAGTTCACATGGCAGAAACGGACAGGAGATTATGACTTCCATAGATTGTAGGGCTCTGCTACCAAATGCTGTGTCGACTAAGTCCCTAATCAAGCATAAAATGTTTTGCAAATTTATGTACTGACGCTCATGTAGCTGCTTTGAATTTTTCTTTGCTTTCCATTTTTTCTGCTGGTGCATGAACTTTTCTCTGAAGAGAATTCTGCTTTAATTTTACATCAATTTTTATATTACACTCATCATCATGGTATTCAAGAACCTCTTGAAGAACATGCTTTGAGGTCTGGTGGAAATAATTTATCTTGCTATTTACGTACTTTAGATATGCATCTAGTAATCCTCCTGGCTACTGTGTCCTTCTGATGCCTGTCACGCAAAGGGAAGAAAGCAGCAAAGAGAAATGTGGAATATGTAAATGATTCTGTCCTGGCGATGTATGTTTTGCTTGCCCTTCCTAGCACATTCAGGTTGTTTAACATTTCCTTGGGATGTGATGGGACTTGGCAGGAAATCTCCTGGCCCTCTGGAGAGTGTATGAGATGTCATCTCAGGCTTGATGTATTTTGGAATTTTCATAGCAACCCCGACCTTGTGAAATTTACAGTATTGGTCCTCTGCTGATTGTGTCCCCAACTCATACAGTCTTCCAGCCAAAGTTACAGTATGGGGCTAGGAACAGACAAATTGCATAGGGATATACAGTGTAATGGTTTGAAAGGTGGCTGTAAGATCTTGTAAGACCATATTTCGATTCCAAAGCGATCACAGTGGCTGGTGGGTGTAACACAGCCATGCATGCAGATGACTGCACAGAGGCCTTTCCTGCATCATATAATGAATAAAGCTATGGCTGTTGGTTGTACCTCAAGGTAGCTAAGAATCAGGCCCACTGATAAGGTTGTTCTTTAGGAAGTTATGTATTGAGACGTGTTCTGGTGATTCATTCTGCCTTTATGCACTGAATGTTGACTCCACACTAAATCCTCAGGTTTCTTACTGTTACCATTTCTCTCTGATGCTAGCAACATTAATTACATGTCCAGAACACTTCTCTTTTCAAGTATTTTCTTTGGAGCAGCAAGAGTACTACGGCTCATGGAGGGCATAACAGTCCTATAGCCACTGCTATAGCAGATTTGGTGCAATCACCAAGTTATCTGGTACTGAGTCTGACGGCCAGACTATTTTTAAGAACCTGTCTCCTACGGCCTGGGTAACAACAAATATGGTATTACTTCTGCTCTCTCATATTTTGTATGATCCTTGGTGATAAATATATTTGGTGGCATTACATACAGAATTTGCTGTGGACACACCTTGGATAATATGTCCATAGCCTCCAGAGCCCATGTTCTCATTCTGAATATATATTTCCCTACCCTCATTCTCTGGGCTGACAGGAACAGTTTATTTTAGGCTTCAATCTCTCCTCTAGTTCTTAGATAAATATGCCTGAGCCTAATCCTGGGATTTGGTTTACAACAGACAACCAGAACTTCCCTCAAGGAACAAGCTGTCTGACTGTTCTCAGTAACTCAAGAATAATTAAAGTCAAGTAAAATGGAATTAGATCAGTATAAACCTGGTGTGAGATCAGATTCAAACCCAGTCTATACTGAGAAGAAAGTGAAATGTGTACAATTGGAGTTTTCCTTTCACAGTGTATATTCTCATCTTGATTCATGTGAATTTAAGTGCCTGAACTCTAATTAAGGCTAGCAGAAGTTATTCATGGAAATGAGACTATACGTTCCAAAAACTCCAAATTATTAGGGGTCCCCATTCAGGAGAGGGTCCTGGACTCTCAGAAACAAGATCCTCTACAGAATATTGCTAGTACATTTGATTAATATATATTTACCTGGGGAGTATTCTGTCAGGAAGCTTGTGTGTTGGAATAGATACAGGCAACTTTTGCATTTGCCTTGCATAATCAAAGAGCCCTGGTAAATTATGGGAATAAAGCTGAGATGCTTTACCTGGAAATTAAAAAACAGAATCAAGCTTAATGCATAAAAACTTACGATTCTCAGGCATTTACATTAAAAATAGAAAGACTTACCAGATATTGATAATAAGCAATTGTTCATTACATACAACCACGTACATCTTCGGGGAAATAGCTGATAAAGAAAAAAAAACAAAATTTACTGAACACAAAATGTTGTGTAGTACAATAAATGAATTTATAAGTTAGTATCTGGATAGGCAATACAACATAATTAACGTTGCTATGATTTCTGTAGCAGAAATTGGCCTTAGATAAGTTGAACATAGTATTTTCACAGATTTTTGAGTTAATGCACAGGTCATAATACATACAAACTTTATATTTTACACACACACACAAATGTATAGTATATGCATACTTTCCCCTGACCTGGGTTTCATCCTAGAAGAGTTGACAGATTCTTCTCAGGGTATTTTAAATAAGGCTCTCTATTAGCTCCTGGAAAGTTATATATTTCTGATCTCTGTTTTGTCCATTGGAGTTAATGGACAAGTATAATCAGAGAGGTTAGCTTTTCTTTATCTTTGCCTCACATTTCTAGTCAGCAAGGCATATGAAAGATCAGCTTTACTTTAATTCAATTCACAAGTAGTTTTATTTTCTATAATTGTGTAAATATTGTGACTCTGAGCTTGGCTTTAAGTGTTAGACCAACACTGGGTTGTAGGTAGTATAGAAACCAAATGAAACAATTTACACCCGGAAAAATATCAGCCTGAAAGGTGAAAGTCTGACAAGGTTATATGTAACTGAACGTGAATCTTTAGAACTGAAGCAGGTAACCTTAAGTGCAGCTGCAGCATGTATAGCTGCATTAAAGCAAAGGAGATATTACGTTATGCAGCACTAGCCTTAATTGCTGAAAAATGACAAGGACTTCATTTTCAAAATTCAAAACAAACATACCTGTTCCATTGATGTTTCATGAAGTTCATTGAGATTCAGGGTGTAAATACCTTCCTCTGCACCAAATATCAAGTATTGATCTGTAAAGGGAGAGAGAAATTAAAATTAAGAAATCTGGAGTTAAGGAAAGTGAAAAGTATACGAACATGGAGCTGGTTTAGCAAAGCAGTGTTTCACTATCATTAACAGAGGCACTCACATTCATCAAAAGCAGGCAATCTACTTTGTTTAAATTTCCTTAGATCAGGAAACAGTAGGAAGTAGCAGTAGCTTAAATTCAAAAAAACAAAACAAGAAGCAGAGGGATTTCTCTTCTTTTAGTTCAAAATACTGGCCATAAGAATTACTGCTAGAAGAACCTATATGAACAATATATTTAGGTTCCTGCTATAAAGATGAAGCTTAACTCACATTAATATACATTACTTAACAGTTCTGTAAGTCTTTCTGCAAGACCCATAACCACTTCATAGGGTGTTTATCAATGATGGAACTGACTGACATGTTATAACAGCTCTTCTTTGGGGGCCCCATCAGTTTCTGCAAAATTTAAGATAATTCCACAGCTATCCCTCATGGTTACAAAGGTAATCTTCTGCATGTTGGCCACCACTCCTTCTGAGTTTCCAAAGAGTTTCCAAGAGAGTTAAAATCATTGTTTGCTGAGAAGTTGAAATTGTCTCATTTAGATGAGACGTCAACTCCAAAGACTGATTTTGATCACTTAAATTTCAGAAAAGTATTTTGTTGCTGGTCATTTTAGTAGTAGTAGTAGTAGTAGCAGCTTGCTAAAATTTCAGGCAAAACTTGATTCCCATATCACCAATTCACCCCTCCCCTATAGTCTGACCCCTGTAGCATAGATCACTTCATCCCACACTGAAATATAGTTACCTATTATGAGAATAGTGGCAACCTCTCTCTCTGCCCACAACAGATCTGAGAAGTTAAGTGAACAATAATATATCCAGTGAAACTACAGAAGGAACTGAGGAAGTCAGGATGTGGCTGTTTGACCAGGACACTAGGGGTAATAGCATTATCTCCCAACCTGGGATTTTTGATTCCCAGAAGCAGAGGGTTTTATACACCTCAACCAAAAGAAGAATACATGCACCTCACTTTCATCTGTATGGTAAACTTATTTTATGGAACTAAAAAGTTGCAATCTATATCACATACCTTAAAAGTAAAGGGAATTTACTTTTTTTTAAATCAATGCTTGGTTTGAGTTTAAGCAATCCAATAAAGAGAAAATTCCTATATACACAAGTGACACTTTTATAAAGAATTCTCTTGGTATCTAAACTGAATAGATTATGTTCTTAAAACCTTCAGGAGAGAATAAATAGGATGAAAATACATAATTTACTACCTCTTGTATCTGGATTAATCCATGATGTTGCACAATGAATTTTTAATGGGCACCCATTGAAAACCTTTGAAAAGCAAGCACCCATCTGTGAAAGTAAAATATAAGCCATTTAGAACAGTGAATTTGATACTTTACATCAACAGGCATTAGGAAAAATTCTAATTATGTGTTTCAAATGGCACAGTTTTTGCCTTATTGAAGGGGTAAAAGAGTTAGGGACCAGTTTATTTAATTTTTTCTATGAGTGATTTCATCCCCATTATTTTTTTTAAATAAAGCCAGTCATAGTTTTGTTGCCTCTCATATATTCCTGAATTAACATACTTCAAGACCTGCCAGTTCTGGTAACTGATTACAACAATGTCTACTTATTGCAGCATGAGAGGAAACTGAAAAAGGCTCTGTGTAAAATATGGGAGTATGATTAAAAAAAAAAAAATCACAGTAGTCTCAAGAGTGCCCTCTTATTTCTGAAATATTTTACAAATTTGAAATGTCATCAGTTGTTGCATAAATCACCACTCACATTTTTATTTCAAGAACTTTCTTAAAATTCAATCTGTTCTGAAATGCAAATCTTAAACGATAGGTATGGTTAGTGATATTAGCTTTCAAATGTTTTACTTTAAAAAAAACTGTTGTGACAACTATCTAAACCAATTGTTCAATTAGATTTTTTTTAATAGTCACAGAACTTCACTGAATATTCAGATTTGATTTTTTTTTATTTAATAAAAAACATTTCTATACTATATTCAAAATTAGTTTGGCTGGTCCAATATTATATACTTACATGGACTTTAGGTGTGGGTGGAAGGCCATTACTAATTGGTTTCTAGAAAAAATATTGTAAACTTAGATTATTCTTTTAATAGCTATACACATTTCACTAAAACAAAATTAGTGTACAGATTAAACATTAAAATATCTTTTCTGGTCAGACACAGTGCATAAGTAACTTAGTAATTGTGAGTATGACTATATTAGATGAAACTGACAAGCCAATATTTATTCATTTATCTGCATAAAAGACACCCACCAGTGGCAAACTCCATGCAAATTTTTTAACACAATAAATATAGACATGCTGTACATTTTCAAGTTTAATACTGCACTCATTTAATGAGATGAACTAAATAACTACAAGAATACTCCAGTTTTTATAGAATTTGGTATGTGAACTTGCTAACCTTCCCTGTCTGTTGATGCTGCCAACTCCCACCTCCTACAGAGGAATTACTGTTCTAGTGAAATCCATGTATTATGATTTCTTAATCTCAATATCCCATAACTTAACTTCTATATAATTTCTTATTTTTTTTTCAAATTAGAGATGTGAAAGAACACTAGAGTGTCATCATCCATTATTACAAAGCTTATGAGCCTTAGTATTATAATTAGCTGTTCCACATTCCAAACAGTTGCTTAATGTAAACCCTGCTTTATTAAAATGTTTCAGCATTCTACACATTGTTTATTCTATACCAAAACTATTTCATAAGCATCAAGAATACTTATTTCTTTCAGTGCAGAGATATTTCAACCGACAATTATCTCCTTTTTAAAACTGTAAGCTGCTTCAACTACAAAACTTGAAAGGGACACAGTCAGCTGTAAGTCTAATTGATTTCAAAAGATGAGTTACAAGTAGTTTCAGGAGCTATACTTATCTGAGTTTCCCCACCAATATTTATAGTTTTAAAATCAGATTTTAACTCTTTAAAATATGTTCTCCCCCCACCCCTTATTGTTCTGATAACTCCTCTCTCCCCCCCCAAAAAAACCAAAAAAACAAAAACAAAAAACCCCAAACCTGACTAATGGCAACATTTTACAGAAGCAGCCTGATTTTAGGGCACAAATTGAGACATCTTGAACCTGACTTTCACAAATGTTGAACACTCATCTCCCATTAGCTTCAACTGGAGTCAGAACTAGGTACTGAGCCAATCTGAAAATCAAGCCCAAGGTTTCAAGTTGGGATGCAGAAACTGACACCCACTTCTGAAAATTTTGATCTAAATGACTACACAGGAGAAATAATGAAATGGATTATTACACACCAAAAGGTGTCAAAATACACGACAGTAAACTAAAAAAAGAAGTATTTTTCCTCCCAGACTTCTTTCCCCCAATTTCCCCTCTTCCACTGTCCCCATCCACCATCTTTCTTTCTCTTGTCTCTGATGTTTGCCCTCTCCTGGCCCTGCTCCTCATAACTCTGCTTCTCCTATGTCTCTTCTTCCACGTCCCCCATGCCTCATCCCTTTTCTCCCATAGCAAGAGGGGAAATCTAGGAAAAGACCAAGAAGTTCCCATGCAAGGCCACTCAGTAGCTGCTATGACACTGCTCACTAGCTTGGTTCCCTCCCTAGCTGGCAATTTGTTGTGATAAAGACTGCCAGTGCTGGAAAAGGACCTGGGCTGGCAAGGAAAAAAGCAGAAGCTCAGAACAACATTACAAGGGGACTAGAAAAAGGGATGTATGGCTGAAGACTGAAATTTTTACCGTCTTATTTAAGTGAGTCCATATCCCATACTGACCATCTCTGTGTGGGTGTGGAAGAAGCTTTCAGGTGTCTTTTTCTCCCAATGACAGCACTAGGCACACACCAGTGTCAACTGCTAGCTGTTTATTTTGCGCTGGTCAACACTTTGCTTGTATTCAGAGTGTTTAACAACAGACTCACTTGCTCTGAGCTGCATGGACAGAGCAGTAGAATCAATACAAGGTGGTTCCCATGGGCAAATCCTGGGTCCATTTGTCTAAAAATCCTTGGAAAATACAGGAAATCACAGAATATCTGTGACAGTTGAAAGCTAGTCTGCTGTAGTGGCTCAAAGGGAGAGAAGGGATCTCAGTAAGCTGGAGTCCAAACCACACGGAACTTAAGTCAAAATGAACAAAATTAAACCTGAAAGCAAACAGGATGCTAAGAGAACTATGGTATATATGTCAATAATGTAAAAGCTATGCATATACACTATTTTAATTTGAATGGTATATTTATAAACAGCTAAATACATTGTGTTACTGAGTTCTTGTTGGACATCAGTTTTGTAGTTTGTAATTAAAGATTTTATTCTGTAGGCCTGAGAGCCTCAGAAGTTCATTAATTGCTAAGGGGTAAAATCACACGGTTATGGACAGAAGCTTTCAAAATGGAATTAGGTCCAAGTATGCCAGAATACATAAAGGCACACAACTTTAAAATTGTATTTGTTTAAACAATTTTTTAACGACATATTTGTTTCTAACATCACTCTGGATTTTTGTCTTCACTACTGTTACCTCAAGTTCTAATTTGAGTCCTGTCCGTGTACGAACACCCTTAACTCAGGTGTGGTGGTGCTTTTAATTGGAGCTGGCAGGCCCACCCAGGGGTATAGAATAAAGCTGGAGTTAGCAAAACTCACTCATCAGCTGCTAATAGAACCCCTCTGCAGCATGGACAGAGAGTAGCTTTGCTTGCATGCTGCTAGTCCTCCAATGCCTTCCTGCAATTCCTCCCCTGGGCCCAGAAAGGATAGACAAGTTCTTCCACAATTTGCTGGGGAACAATTAACACAGCAGCTCAGCTTACTGCTGAGCAAAGAACCCTGGGAATTTCCCCAGAACAAGCAATTGCAGGGCCAGTATGGACATAGCATCGACTGTGTTATTTTGCACTGTGGCCACTCTCACTTGAGCTAGGCTACCTTGCGAGGAGTAAATTGAGTACTGATAACCTGAGTAAACTCTGCAGTGGAGACAAACCCTTTAAAAAAAATCTGTCAGCAACAATAAAAAACTTCAAGAGCTCTAGCTCACCCTCCATCCTGATTCCTCACTGGTAACTCCTGCATATCTCCAAATTCTCTCCCCACCTACTGTGGAATCTTTCCTGTCACTCTTTCATTCCTTCTTTAACTCCATCCCCAGTATGGCCAAGTCAACTTCCCCACCCTAAAATGCTTTCTGGATCTGGTGCTGCCACTTCTCTAGTACTGAATAACTGCTGATACTGAAGTGTCATATATTATCAGTTTAGCACCAGTAAACAGACACTTTGATTTTAACCTTTTCCCCAGAAGAACCATTTTATTTACTGTAGAAATGGCTTGATTATATCCCTGTTAAGAACAATTCTCTCCATTGTCAAGCAGCAGTTAAACTGCAATTCAAAGCTAACCAGTCTGGGGAGAAAAATGCTATAACTGTATATGACCTTAATTGCGCACTATGATCCTCAATAGCCCCCACAAACTGCAGAGGATTTATGCAGATTTTCTTCTTAACTCTAATACAGTTTATATATAGCCCTAGATGTATACATTACGTGTAGAAATTACTCAAGGCAATCCTTGGCACATTGATAGGAAGACAGAATTAAGGATTTGCATGTATTCAGAAATCCATATCTGCTAAGCTGCAATGAAATCTGCTTCTAGCAGGCAGTCGTTCAGAAAGTACAACAGAACCTTGCTAATCCACATCATTTTATAATCCACACAAGAAACTTCCCATCTCGCAGCAAAGATGTTATACCAGACCCTGTTGCAGTGAAATGTTAAATTCCTCAAATTATTATTTTTACACATTATTAAGTATCAAATAATTAAAGCCCAAATTGCAATAATCAATGTAAATTAAACTACATTTTGTGTTACATTTTCCTTGGTTTCCCAATTTTTTTTTGGTTTCATACCCAGTAGTTAGTAAAATTCATTAATCTACACGATCTCTCCTCATCATTAATATGAATTATTAAGGTTCTACTGTACTGTATAGACAGGACACATCACTAAGGTTTCACACAGAGACACAAATCTTGAATGCATAATATTTATTACTTGTAATAAATGACAGCTCCTAGTAGCATTTAAAAATAAAATAGGTATTAATGCTGACTGCTTAAATTTAGATAAAAAATTTAGCATGATTAAAGTTTAGCCAAAATGTTTTAGACTTGTAAGACAAAATCCGTTCAACAGACATCAAAACTTGAATATATGAAACAAATCAATAATCATAGAAATGTAGGACTGGAAGGGACCTTGAGAGGTCATCTAGTCCAGTCACCTACACGGAAGCAGGACTAAGTATTACCTAGACCATCCCTGACAGGTGTTTGTCCAACCTGCTCTTAAAAACCTCCCTATGTAATTTGTTTCAGTGCTTAACTACACCGACAGGAAGTTTTTTCTAATGTCTAACACCTAAATCTCCCTTCGTGCAATTAAAGCCCATTACTTCTTGTCCTGTCCTCAGTGGTTAAGGAGAACAATTTATCACTCTCCTCTTTATAACAACCTTTTTTATACATGAAGACTGTTATGTTCCCCCTCAGTCTTCTCTTCTCCAGACTAAACAAACCCAACTTTTTCAATCTTTTCTCATAGGTCAGGTTTTCTAGTCCTTTAATTATTTGTATTGCTTTCCTCTGATCTTTCTCCAATTTGTCCACATCTTTCCTGAAATGTGGTGCCCAGAACTGGACACAATACTCCAGTTGAAACCTTACCAGTGTTGAGTAGAGTGAAATAATCACTTCTCGCATTTTGCTTACAAGACTCCTGCTAATACACTGCAGAATGATGTTTGCTTTTTTTGCAACAGTATTATATTATTGATCCATATTTAGTTTGTGATTCACTATAACCCTTTGATCTTTGTTTACAGTACTCCTTCCTAGGTAGTCATTTCCCATTTTGTATTTGTGCAATTGATTATTCCTTCGTAAGTGTAGTATTTTGCACTTGTTCTTATAGAATTTCATCCTATTTATTCAGACCATTTCTCCAGTTTCTCAAGATCCTGTTGAATCTGTCTTCCAAAGTGCTTGCAACCCCTCTCAGCTTGGTACTATTTTATGAGCATACACTCTACTATGGCACTATCCAAATAATTTATGAAGATACTGAATAGAACCGGACCCAGGACACATCCCTGCAGGAACCCACTTGATATGCCCTTCCAGCTTGATTGTGAACCATTCTCTGAGAATGGTTTTCTAGCCAGTTGCGCGCCCACCTTATCGAAAGTTCGTCTAGGCTATATTTCTCTAATTTGTTTATGAGACAGTATCAAAAGCCTTACTAAAGTTGAGATATAGCCCATCTACTGCTTCCCCCCATCCACAAGGCTTGTTACCCTGTCAAAGAAGGATATTAGGTTGGTTTGACATGGTTAGTTCTTGACAAATTCATATCAACTGTTATTACCTTGTTTTCTCCTGGGTGCTAACAAAATAGAATGTTTGATTATTTGCTCCACTATCTTTCCGGGTTCCCAAGTTAAGCCAACTGTTCTATAATTTCCTGGTTTGTTCTTATTCCCCTTTTTATAGGTAGGTACTATATTAGCCCCTTTCGGTCCTCTGGGATCTCTTCCATCCTCCACAAGTTCTCAAAGATAACTGCTAATGGCTCAGAGATCTCTTCAGCCAGTTCCTTAAGTAATCTAGGATGTATTTCTTCAGGCCCTGCTGACTTGAAGACACCTAACTTGTCTAAATAATTATTTTCCTACTTTAGTCTCAGATCCTACCCCCATTTACACTGATGTTTGTTATGTTAATTGTCCAGTCACTGCTAACTTTTTTGGTGAAACAAGAACAGTATTTAACATTTCTGCCACTGCTGCATTTTCTGTTATTGTCTTTCCCTCCTCATTGTGTAATGGGCCTACTCTGTCCTTGGTCTTCAATAAAAGCACGGGCAACTCAATCTAAGGAGTTTTTAAAAAAAACAAAAACAAAAAAAAAAAGAGTATAAAAGTAGATTTGAAATCGTTACCTACCAGTATTTCCTTCTTTTCTTTCCTTGAAAAATTAGTGTCTCTATTTTCATTAGGCTGTTGATGTGGAGATCCTTCTCTGTCACCATTTAAATGTAAAGAACTCACTCCATTACCTTCAAAAGAAACATTTAAAGTTACAAAAACATTTTCTCTACATTCAACTTATAATTTAATCGTCTACAGCACGAATTTGATGGGTCAAACTCTCTGTGGGCATTAATACCATTGTCTTCAATGGAGTTACACCAGCAAAAAAATTAGCACATTATAACAGGAAAAGGGGTTGTAATCATTTCAATCCTTTCAAGCCCCTAAACAAGGATCAATAAAACTTCTGAAGGTTTTCAGTATGAGATAGTATGAAACAGAGTCATCTTCACTGACTTTTGTTGTATTTACAGCACATGTGGAGAGAAGATATTCACAGATTTAGATTTTCACGCTTTTCCCCAAAGAACTGATTTTCCCTTTGCAAACATGGCTGCCAGACCACGTAGCTGCTTCAAAGCAAAATCAGGAGTTGCAAAAGCTCATTCTCTGAAAAGAGAAGCTTATCACATGTATATCCTCATTTAACCTTCTACATTTGGAAAATTAGGTATTTTTTCTTTTCTGTTAATTAACAAAAGAATTATATAGCCACAGAACGTCCCCCTCCCCCCCAAACTCTCTCCCTACGGTATTAAAGCCTGAAAAATCATGAGTCTCGAGAATGCGAATTTTTAAAAGGCCAAATTTTAACTGATTAGAACTCAAGATAATAAACACATTTACTTGAATATAGTTTAGTTTTCCTCAGGCTATATGCTGAACATTTGGGGCATATAGACTGTTTTCCCTACAAAATAAAGGATGCACTCTCACTTCCAGGGCAAAATACACTCCAACCTTATCTAAGGAGTGACTATGGTGCCTCCATTTTTTAAAAATATATATACACACACACAGAATTTTATTCTATAAATTCTACATGAAAATTACTACCAAATTTTGGTCACTAACAGAACAAGTTGTGTGAATGTGAGATAAGACGATGTGTTGCTCACGTCCATTCCACATTAGGTGTGAGCGCTCGCCACATGCACCGGTGCCAGAAGTTTTTCCCTCTGCAGTATCCATAGGGGAGTGGTTCTGGCGCCCTCTGGAGTGGTGCCTGCATGGCACAGTATAAGGGGCGCCACCGGCTCCCCCCACCCTCAGTTCCTTCTTGCCGGAAACTCCGACAGTGGGGAAGGAGGGTGGATCATGGAATGGACATGAGCAACACATCTTGCATAAAGACCTGTTACGAGCTAGCAAAGGTCCCGCCACCACCGATCATCAGGGCCATTTGGGGAAGGAGGGTGGAGTCTTCTTCGAGTGCTTGCTCATGTCCATTCTATATTAGGTGACTCCAGCAGTTCCCGTGGAGGCGGGTAGGAGTTCATGGCTGTGCAGATTGTAATTAATACAACTCTGCCGAATCCAGCGTTGTCTCTGGCCTGCTGAGTGATGCAATAATGAGACGTGAGCGTGTGGACCGAGGACCACGTCACAACTCTACAGATGTCCTGGATTGGGACGTGTGCCAGGAAGGCCTCCGAAGACGCCTGCGCTCTAGTCAAATGGCCCTGACGATCGGTGGTGGTGGGACCTTTGCTAGCTCGTAACAGGTCTTTATGCAAGAGGTGATCCAGATGAAATCCTTTGCGAAGAAACCAGAAGGCCCTTCATCCTATCCACCGTAGCGATGAAGAGCTGGGTCAATTTACGGAAAGGCTTGGTACACTCCAAGTAAAAAGCTAAGGCCCTCGGGACATCCAGTGTGTGCAGACACCTCTCCTCAGCAGTCTGTGTGGCTTGGGACAGAACACTGCCAGGAACATGTCCTGGCTCATGTGGAAGGAAGATACCACCTTCGGTAGGAAGGCTGGGTGAGGCCACAGCTGGACCTTGTCCTTATAAAACACTGTAAGGCGATTCGGAACTCACCGCCACCAGGAAAGCGACCTCCAGGACAAGTAGGAAAGGAAAGGGAGCAGGAGCCCAGCAGCTTGAAAGGCGGGCCGGTAAGCCTGGAAAGGACCAGGTTAAGGTCCCACTGCGGGACAGAGAACCGTACCTGAGGGTAAAGCCTCTTGAGGCCCCTAAGGAACCTGACAGTCATGTCATAAGAGAAGACTGTCTGACCTTGGATAGGCTGGTGGAACACGGAGATGGCCGCAAGGTGCACTCTGATGGAAGAATGTGCCAGACCCCGGTTCCTGAGCTGTAGTAAGTAGTCCAAGATGGACTGCACTGAAGAACATGAGAAAGAAATGCCATGCTCTGACGCCCAGCAGGAAAACCTCGTCCATTTGGTAAGTCAGTCTTGTGGATGGCTTCCTACTTCCCAGGAGGACCTGCTGGACTGCCTCTGAGCAGGTACGCTCCTCCGGATTTAACCACAGAGCATCCACGCCGAGAGGTGCAGACTCAAGGTTGGGGTGTAGGAGCCAACCGTGATCCTGTGACAGCAGATCCGGATGGTAGGGAATGGGCCAGGGAGGGGCCGCTGATAGGCTCAGGAGCGTGCTGAACCAGTGCTGGTGAGGGCATGCAGGGGCGATCATGATAACTTGTGCCTTGTCCCTCTTGATCTTTACTAGGACCTGGCTGACCACAGGGATCAGAGGAAACGCGTACAAAAATTGGAGGGTGTAGCCGTGTGCCACTGTACTGAGGACCCAGCAGTCGAAAGTTATCGCCGACCACGCTGGGAGGAAAAAGGAAAGGTGGTTGCAAAAAACTGGGGAAATCAGATCCAGGAAATAGACTGGTAGGTCGCCCTTGGGTGTACCCTCAAAATGACTTTTGAGCTCCTTGCTTGAAGTGGGTCGAGCCCGACTGGGCAGAGGGTGGGGGCGAGTGGCTTGTACGCCATCTATAGCCCTTGGGCTTTTTGTGCAGCGGGTCCTGCCGGGGCTGGCTCCCTTGCCCCTGGGAAAGTTGTAGTTTGAACCACTTACGTGCCGGGCTCGGAACATAGAGCCACATGGTTTTTAGGGTGGTTCGGGAGTCCTTCAGCCCATGTAATTTATTGTCCGTCTGCTCTGCAAACAGGGCCTGGCCATCGAAGGGGAGGTCCTGAATTGACTGCTGAGCCTCGGAGAGGGGCAGCCAGGACACTCGGAGATGGCGGACGCCACAGTGCAGGTGGTGGAGTCTGCTGTGTCAGGTGCCGCTTGAAGGGTTGGCAGAGGCTGTACCCTCATTGAGGAGTGCCCGTAATTCTTTACGGGAATCTGGGGGGGAGAGGGGAGGATTCTCAAACATATTAAAGTTGTAGCGGCCAAGGAGGGCATGGTGGTTGGCCACCCTCAACTGTAAGCTAGACAAGGAATAAATTTTCCATCCGAAAAAGTCCAGTCTTCCAGAGTCTTTATTTTGGGGGGTAGTTCCAGGTTGTCCCTGGCATTCCCTGTGATTAACTGTCTCAACCACCAGGGAATTTGGGGCAGGATGGGAGTAAAGGTATTTGTGCCCCTTAGTCGGGACAAAGTACTTACACTCTGCCCATTTGGAAATGAGGGGCAGAGAGGAGGGGTTTTGCCATAAGGCACTGGATATCTTCAATACCCCTTTGTGAAGGGGAAGGGCCACCCTAGCAGGGACTGTGGAGGAAAGGACATCGAACAGGGAGTCTGCTTGCTCCTCCAACCTCCTGCAGGCCAAGGTTGGACACGACCCTCTTCAATGGGTCCTGGTGCGCCTTAGTGTCATCCTGAGGAACCGGGTGAGGGGGCTCCATGATGGCCTCATCTGGTGACGAGGAGGAGGCTGGTACCACAGGTTCCACGACACCGATTGGTGGTCCAGCAGGCTGTTCACCTTGGCCCACATGGACGTGCAGAGTCCTATCCCCTGGGGCCTCAAGCACCGGAGGGAGTTGTGTCGTTGAGGCCACAGGCCTGTCAGAGGCTCCTGACACCAAGTGGGCAGGCTGGGAGAACCCCCACGGGTTCCAGGGTACCACGGGCCAGCCACTGGGCAGGTTTCAGTACTGACGATGCAGGCGGCACCAAGGGTCTGGGAGGCTGCCCCACTGATGTGGAGCCTTGCTCTGGCCGGAGCAATTCCTACCTGGTGACTCGGATCCATTGGAGCAGCGACTTTGTGCCTGGCGATAATCACGGTCACGTCGAGGGGAGGACTGATCCGAGTGGAACGTGTGCCTCTGTGGGGACCTCGGTGATCAGCGGTGCTCAGCAGATTCACGATAGGAGACCAGCGATCCACACCTCGCGCTTCAGGACCGGTACTGGGATGAGGAGCGGGACCTGGAGGTATCGCGGACCAGGCGCCAGGGAGATCTCCCTGAATACGGTGACACCCTCTTGGTGATCACTGGCAGGGCCCAAGGCTCCAGTCCTCTGAACATTCCTAGGATCTGTAATGGCATTACAGTGACATGAAGGGATGGTCCTGACGTTCCTGCCGGGGAGCGCATGCCTCCATGGGTCTGTGCAAGGTAAACAGCGAGGTCTACCTCGAATCCCGTTGCCGGTGCCCAACATCCGGTGACCGTAGAGGGCTCTGATGCATCTGCCTCCCTAACTCTGAGGCATGACAGCTTTGAATGGGTGAATGGTGGCGGGACATCCCCCACACTGGGGAGCAATACCATTCGGGTGAGGGCGGACAGAAAGGTTCCAAGGAGGGCTTACCCCAAAGTCTGGGCGGCACCGGGAGCATCAGGATCTCCTGCACGGTCTGGAACACTTCAGGCGTCGAGGGACCTGAAGCTGATGAAGGCCCACCTCTGTGTTCGGGTTTCCAGGCAAGGAATGGGGTGGGCTGCATCGCTCGAATGAGCTGAGGCCCGACTTCCCAACAGGGGAGATGAGCTTCCTGGTGCAGATCTTAGCTCGCCCCCAGCCCTGTCCTTCCCCTTGCTGGAGTGAGCGCTGACTCCATCAGGCGTGTTTTAAGTCTGATTTCAAACTCTTTCTTAGTCCTAGGTTTAAAGGAGTTGCAGATTCTACACTTATCACTTACGTGCCCTTCACCAAGGCACCTGAGACAGCTACTATGCGGGTCGCGCACAGGCATGGGCCATTTGCAGCGATCACAGGGCTTAAAGCCTGGGGACTGGGACATGCCCCATCTCCTGGCTAAGTCCCCGACAGGACTAACAAAACTCTAACTACTGCTAAGGGCTAACTAAGTCAACTACTAACGATGTATACTAATTTTACAAGAAATCTAGTTCGTACGAATGAAGCCTAAGCAATGCTGGTAAGAGCAGAGAACATTCTGTGAACCATCACTGGAAGCAAGAAGGAACTTAGGGTCGGGGGGAGCCGACGGCACCCCTTATATCGCACCATATGGGCGCCACTCCAGGAGGTGCCAGAGCCACTGCCCTATGGATACTGCTGAGGGAAAAACTTCCATCACTGGTGCACGTGGTGAGCACACACACTGAATGTGGAATCAACATGAGCAAGCATTCAAAGAACTAAATATTACTGAAAGACATTTCAACCATAATTTGCCATTCGATACCATGTCTCTCTTACACTTATAAAACACAACACCAGACACTGATTAAATCCACACCAACTCTATATTAATCATCAGACATGTGAACATATAACCAATACACATGGTCAGAGTAAAGGCTGCATGTTGGTTGTTTAGCATGAGAATAGATAAAAATGTGCTTTTGTGGATAAAGGAAGGGATGTAGTTGTAGTTAAGAGGAGGAACTAATAAGTGGAGTGGAGATGGATGTTGAATAACTGTTGCTTATTCCGTTGGATTTTTTGTTTGTGTTGGTGGGAGATGTTCATTTTTTTATGCAGCCTTACTGTGTGTTTCTAACAGCTAAATGTTTAAATGTATTACATAAAGGTATGTTTACAGTAGTGTAAGGGCACAGTGGAAACTGTAAGGTGCACCATGAACCAAGAATGAGCCTGATCCTGCATGTGTTTAATATTGGGCAAACTAATAGAGCATGTGTCAGATCAGGCCTTAAACTCCATATCAAACACCAGAGAAATGCTTACAAACAAATAGGCAGGAAGCACAGTTAACAGCTATATAATTACTGGAATCAATTCATTTGTTTATCTGTGAACCTTTGAAGCCCAGTTCTACTCTCAGGTATATCCACACAACTCCAACTGACTTAAATGGGAGTTTGCGCAGCAGAGCAGAATTTGACACTTAGGTCTATGAAAACATACAATGCTGCCCACTGTTACACAGTTTCAGCATATTTCACCTTGAGTATGTTGCTTAAGGATCCAATCCTGTCCTCACTGACATCAAGAGGAATTCTGTCAATGGCTACAATGGGAGGTGTAAATTAGCGTGTCCATTTTTACTCCACCTGGTTTTCCTGTACTATTTTTGCTACTTGCCCACACTCTACCACAGGATGAGTCATGTGTACATCTGTCTAAGGATGTAGAAGTAAACTGAATTACATTCTTTTCGAAATCCCCACACACTGCTTGGTGTCACTTGTATTACCTATAGGATTAGGCTTCGGCGGAGGCAAACGAGGAGGGGGTGGTCTAGGTGGAACTTGTGACATTAACTTTGCTGGACTGTCTGAAACAGGGCATCTCTTGATCGTTCCTTGATTATCGTCTTCAGAAGAATGACCTTCCTGTGGTATGCAGATGGATTTAGGCTGAAAAATAAATATAACGATATTAATGAACGATACAAAGTAATCTATCTAGCCATTTATAACACACTCATCATGGTACTACTGTACCAGAGCTCTGCATTGTACATATCCCATGAGTGTACTGATAAAGAAAACTATATGCTCCGTTAAGCAAAACAAATGTTTACTGCAGAAAAATGCTTAGCAATAAAAAAAGTTTCTTGTACTAACAGAAAACTCAAATTATTAAGTAGTGCACTGAAATCATGATTGGCCTGCTGAAACATCACTACTCATGTCAGGTTCTGCAATCTAGGTAGTCAGGCCTGGTGGTTGGAGCAGTGGTCATAGCCGGACATAGGTTCAAGGCTGGGCCAAGGGTATCACTGATACCAGGGTCTGGGGACAGGCCATGGGTCAGAGTCTGTGGACAAGCAAAACCTTGATCAGTGTCAGAAACAGGCCAACAATCAAAGCCAGGCTGGAATCAGGAGGCGGGTGCAGAGCTGGTGAAGAGGCAAGGTAGGGCACGGACAAGGCTCAAGCAGGCTGGAACAAGGCTCTGGCAAGGCTAGGGCAGAAACAGGAACTGGATCAAGAGCAGG
Organism: Mauremys reevesii; assembly: GCF_016161935.1. Classification (NCBI taxonomy): domain Eukaryota; kingdom Metazoa; phylum Chordata; order Testudines; family Geoemydidae; genus Mauremys; species Mauremys reevesii. Next base: position 4,032,237 of record NC_052625.1, read on the forward strand.
CTGGAAGCCTAGGGAGTCTAAGACTGCAAGGCAGCGGGCGGGTTCCTGGACAAGTAGTGCTGTTGCACAGATTAACTTGCAGCTCTGACAGGGTCACCTGTGCCTGGGGGTCATCTGACCTGGTCCCTGCTCAGGGATAGGCTGGTGCAGCATTCTTGAGGGCTGAGTCACTGCAGGCTCTGCTTATGGGATGAATCAGTGCAGCTGAGTTACTGCTATAAGACTCTGCAGCAGGCTCTGTTGGAGGAGTGAGTAATGGCATCTATTGAGGCTCTGGGGGTTCTAAAGGTCACACACCCCCAGCCTAGCAGGAGCTGCCACTGGACTCAAGCATCAAGACATTATGGGAGAGAACAATTAAAAAACAGTGACAGGACTGAAGGTCACAGGGTCAAAAGCAGGGATCCTGAGGGTGAGGCATGGCAAGTGAGTAAGCTGGCTGTGGGTTTGGCCCACAGCTTATGTCCAACAGATAATCAAATCAGAGGCATTTAAGATAAAGTATAGAGCTGAATTATCAGAATGGAGGCTGGATATCGTCGCCACTCTGAGCTGACCTTTGGTATCTGTGAAACATGGCCACAGGTCCCTTCGCTTTTGAGAGGACCCCAAATCAGTACATGGCTGCAGAGGGCAGTGTCAAGCAGACACACACTGATGGCACTAAAACTGTCACTAGCTCCCTCCCATCATCCACCTGAAGCTGAGCTGGTTCTTCTGTGAACTCTGTCAAAGACAAGGGCACTTCAATTGCACAGGAGGACCACTGCAGACTAGGCATGAGAAGGGTAATCCATTCATCCCATCTTTTCTGGTAACAGCTTGGCTATCAACTTTATACAGCTAGCCCAGTCAAGGAGCAGGGAGAACATGCCAATCATCGACAATTCTTAAACCCAGTCTGTGCCTTTTCGCGTAGTTGTTTCCCTTCTGTATACAGGCAGATCGGAGTAGCAGTGACCTGAGTTCTCCTGTCCTACTAATCCCTTTCCTTTTGTCCTTTTTTCCAATGCATTAAGTACAAACAAGTTTTCTTAGGCATTAGGCATGCGTCTCTCCTTGCTCTAGTTCTTCTTTTCTACCATACCTTGTTGTTATAACAAACAACAGAATGCCACTTTACATTCCAGTCTGGGTTCTAACAAACACATAATGGATTTACACAGAGGTGTTTTGTATTTTCCAAAATGCTACCCAAACATTAATTAACCCTCACCGTGTCAGGTGCTTCGATAACAGTGCTAAGCATGGTACAAATGCCTAAACAGATACACACATAATTTCCATTTTATAGATTGGCAAATAGACACAAAGGGAAGTTGGTTTCCCCCAACATAGAATAAGTCAGAGTAAGACCCAGGATTTAAAAAGTGAGAAATCTTCAATGCTTGCCTCACATCCCAAAAACTTGCTGGCTTTCATATTGCTCTTCCACAGCAGGCAAAAGACATTGAATCAAGTTAAACTTTTGTGTGTTTTTTTTTTTTAAATAAACATTGTTCCCATTTATGGCTTCAGCACTATATAGCAACTGATTTGTCTGTTCTGCATTTTGGTTATTGACTGTCCTACTCTTGGAACCTTAAGAACCCAGGTTTGTCTATCACTCTTGCTCATTACGTCAGCATGCACAGCACCAGCTGAAGATGGTGCAGAGATGGAAGTCCTTTCTTGGGTGCTGCCTTTACTGATACAGCTTTCTTGCCCTATAGCGACACCCATAGGACATTTCACAAGAGTTTGTGTCTGCTGTTCTGTGGTCAATTACGAGAAGTGGAAGACTCATGGTTAATGAATATCTACCGCACAAGGAGGCAGCCATAACTGGCAAGGTCAGGTTATGCTAGTTGCAAGGCTCTCAAAGGTCCCAGCTGTAAAATGGAAAGCTACAGCACTCCCTGCCGAGGAAGGGAGCAATCACAAATGTAACAGCAGATTCATTAGGCTAGAATCCACTGGAGCCAGGAACCCCATGGGCCCACTGAGCTGCAGAACTAGCTGGGCCAGTGGGGCAGAGAAACACTAGGCTCCGGGGGCCTGTGACTTCATCCAACCCAAGGAGAGGGCTGATGTGCGTGCTACTCTAGGGCCAGAATCTGCAGATTGAGGAAATAAAAATGAGATCCGTCAGAAGAGCATGAAAGGAAAAAAGCCTGTAAAGCAGAAAACAGCAGAGGCTGACAGCTCAAGCGTAGGCTGGTTGCAAGAGACTGGGCAAGATGGCATCTAACAGACTCTTAAAGGGCAAAGTTTTGATGCCAAAACACAGGCCTGTCTGCACAGCTAAAAGCAGGCATGGTTAACCCACCCAGCATTGGTGAATGGACACTCAGAATAAGATATAGGGGCTTTTTGCACCTTTTAATTTACTTTGAATGTACAATGAAATTGTAGATCAACTGTGTTAGTGTGACAGAATTTGAGATCTGATCTGTGCGCACAACCATTTAAGTATCCCATCATTGCATCTGAAATTAGTAGTCAAGACTCTTGCTGTGGTGGCCTTGTGGTGGGAATTCCTGCGCCTCCCCAGCCCCAAATCATTCAAATACCTAATCTAATCCCTCCCTAAATATTAATGGTACAATCAAACACCATTTCTGAATACCACAGATTATATTATACACGTTTCCCCAAATTAGAGATGTACACAAATAATTGAAAGATCAAATCTCACCTTGATAAATTTGGGGCCAAAAGAAGTTTTGAGTGAAGTTTTCAAAAGTGCTTAAGTCAATGAGACTCCTAAGTCATTTAGACACTTACAAATTTGGGGGGGGGGGGGACCACACACACACACCCACACCACAAACCCTTTTTAGCATATTTCTCCCCTTATGTAATACAGTGGAAAAACCTGCTTACCTTCGGTGGTAAAGGAGGTGGCACTTTAGGTTTAATTGTAGCGCTACAAAGAAAATAAGTACAGATCATTTAGAAGTTATCCAAATACAGATCTCTGACACATCCTCACAATGCTTTATTCTTGATATGGTCACGTAGGATTTATTTTTATATTTTTAAAACACTATACAAATAATTGAAACATCCTGAGCTTTTTGATCAATACCAGTGTTATTTCTAAATACTTACACTATGTATATTTTCAGTGTTGCTCCCTCCTTTGCCCCAGATACAAGCAGGAGGAACCCAAGTGCCCCCAGAGACCTCCCTCGAAGTCATGAGTGACTATTTTGAAATGCTCAGCTGTTGAGGCTATATGGACTTGTGCAGGAGAAGAGAGGAGAGATTCTTAACAGGGAGATGCAGAGAGGACACAGCGTGAGTCTAGCATGTGTTGAAAGGAAGAGGAGGGATTTAATACTTAAGTGGGGAATACAGGATATTAGTTGGATTTACTTTAAAAGTATTGATGGTCGTGTGGACTGATGATGATTATATAGGATTACGGGTGATGGGGTGGTGAGGTGTGCGGAAAGCGACCACACCTGGGGACTCCACATAGCTGTGCTGTGGCTGAGGACAGCGCATGCCTAAATGGCAGCTCATCCCATACTGGCCTATTGCCATTGCTGACCCTGTGGCTACTGAATGGCTAAAGCATGTGATGCCGACCTAAGTCCTTTTGACACGTTTGATTTTTTTTTTTAAACTTGTACATCTTGACAAATTGGAGAACTGGTCTGAAATCAACAAGATGAAATTCAGTGAAGTGCAAAGTACTACACTTAGAAAGGAAAAATCAAATGCACAACTACAAAACGGGAAATAACTGGCTAGGTGGTAGTTTTGCTAAAAAGCATCTGGGAGTTATTCAATTTGCAATCCACTATATGAGTCAACAATGTGATGTAGCTGCAAAAAAGGTTAATATTCTGTGGCGTATTAACAGGCGCGCCATATTTAAGGCAGGGGAGGCAATTATCCTGCTCTATTAGGCACTAGTGAGGCCTCACCTGGAATACTGTGTCCAATTTTTGAGGCTACACTTTAGGAAAGGCGTGGACAAATTAGAGAGTCCAAGGGAGAGCAACAAAAATATTAAAAGGTTTAGGAAACCTTTTTGAGGTTGAGGAGGGGTTAAAAACAAAACCAACCCAAAACTTAGGCATGTTTAGCTTTGAGAAAAGAAGACTGATGGGGGACCTGATAACAGTCTTCAAAGATGTTAAGGGCTGTGATACAGAGGACTGTGATCAATTGTTCTCCATGTCCACTAAAGGTAGGACAAGAAGTAATGAGTTTAATCTGCAGCAAGGGAGATTTAAGTTAGATAGTAAGAAAAACTTTCTAACTCTCAGGGCAGTTAAGCTCTGGAACAGGCTTCCAAGAGAGATTGTAGAATCCCCATCACTGGAGGTTTTTAAGAACAGGTTAGACGAACACTTGTCAGGGATGGTCTAGATTTACTTGGTCCTGCCTTACCACAAGAGGCTGGATGTGATGACTTTTCAAGGTCCCTTCCAGCCCTACATTTTTATGATTCTATCATTCTATGATCTGTTTATGTTTTGTATTTTGAACTTTTTTCCAATCTTTACTGTACCACCTGTGCATTTGCAAATAACTATGATGAAAGCAGCAAACATCATTCCTTGGACGGCTCATGGACCTGACCACTGGATTCTTCGTCTCAACGATATGCAAAGCAGCAAATCTGTTCACAGCATACTATTAACCTACTATTCGGTAATGTGATCAGTAATATCTTCATTTTTAACTTTTCCTTGCAGAATTCTGTGTGGACCTGAGTTCTCATGAAGCAAATATTCAACAGCCTGGTCTTGGAGAAAAATATATCAACATAAAATGAAAAGCTATTTCAATTTTTTTTTCCATTACTGTGTTGTAAAGGATTCGCTGTATTTTTGGTCTTGCATTCCTACACTGTTGTACAGCCTGTTCTGTTAAAAATATATTTCTTATCTTTTGGAAGTATAAAATATTTAGTGTGAATAATTTTGAGAATGCAGCCCTGAAATCTTGAATTCTTGCACAGAATTTTAACTGCTTTTGAATTATGAATTAAAAAAGGGTTAAGAAAATATCCAAGAAGTGAGAATTTTTTTGGAAAACTCTTATCTTCACTTGCCTGGTTTCCCTAAGACTTTCCAGAGAAGTTCTATCCCAGTATAAGATCAGGTTGATTTTGGTTTGGAGAAGGGAAGTTTGAAGAGGAGTTCAGAATCCAGTTTATACTAGGAACCTTGTTTCATCTTTAACAATGAAAGTAACTACCTTCTCTCTCATTTACCCTCACTCAAATCCTCTATCATATATTGAAGTTAAAATCTTGAAAAATTTCCTTTACATCCTTCTCTGCATCTCAGGCAGACATCAAAGGATGCTGTGTCATTGCTGGGAGACAGCTAATCAACACCTTTTATGTATCAACACTGGTTGCACAGAGGCTACTGGCCTGGATTTTGTCAGTGGAATCAACAGCATGGCTAATGCAAAGTATCAGAACTAAAGGCATAGGGTATGGATCCTGGATATCAGTGCATACAGAGCTCCTACATCCTTGAGGAGTCCGGGCAGCATCAGCATTAGGACACAGCTTTGATGTACTTGAGTTGATGCAAAAAACTTCAACACAGCCAATGTGATATGAAGACACTATTCACCAGAGTATCCAGGCACTCAAGATATAAGACCTATGAATCTTTCCTATCTTCAGGATTGTGGATTACATCAACTTGAATGTGGCTGGGGTAGGATGACACTTTGATTGCTTCCAGGAATCAAAGGCAAAGGTGGTTGCCTGTCAAGTGAACTCTTCAATGATGACTTGGTCTTGTGGAATTTGTGTGAAATAACAGAAGTGCTGAGCCCTCAATGTGCTCTGGAGAAAGACACCAGGAGTTCAGCTGAATGCCTCACCTGTACTGAGGCGGAGCTTTGGATTCATTCCATCAAGCTGATATCAGAAGGACTGATGCAGAGCTTTAGCGACCAGATGACAGCCATGAATGTGGAGAAGACATCCAAACTATGGAACATCTAGTGAACCAGTGCCCTTCAAAATCTTTCTCTGGAGGGACATCCTTGATTCATCCAAGTCACCAAAAGCCACAGAGTGCATGACAAACTTGGATGTCAGCCTTTACTGTTGTTTTTCAAGTTGCCAAAAGAACAAGTAGAAGACTGACCCGTTGGGACTGGACTGTGGCTCACTCAAGGTTGAAGCCTTCAAGGCTTCTTGCCAGACTTAAAAAGTTTCAGAGAAAGCCAATACCGACCTTCTGGTTCTCTCTCTAGGACCTGACTGTTTGTGGGGAAGTCTGTGAGCAAATCATGGTCCTTTTGGAGGCAGAGAACACACCAGATGTGTCTGTCCATAGGGAACATGGTCAGACTGAACTCAAAATATCTCTCGAAACTACTGGGCTCTTTCTTACGTATCCTGAAATAAATAATTAAACAAACCATAGAAACACAAAAGCCACATGAAGACATTGATGTGAAAGTTCTGACTGAGCAGGAGCTAGGAGTAAGGATCCCTAGCGTATCAAGCAAAGCAGCCAGTGCAAAGTGCTTCAGGAAAGCAGGAGCCAAGAGATTCAAAGTCCTGAGGTGGTGCTGACTACAGACAGACTGAGATAAGGAGGAAAAAAATGTTAAACAAAACTTAAGAGACACGAACTGAGCATTAAAAGAGGCATCAAGCTGAGCTGGTTGCAGCACGGATAGCTGCAATGCTGTTGCCTAACATAGCTTCTTCATCAAGTGCAATCAGAATGGAACTGGTGGAATGGAGAGCTATGGGGACACTTACATTCCACTGCATCAGTGGCCTGAGCTATCCCATTTGAACACACAGCTTTGAGCAAACCAAGTTCCTTGGTCATATGTAGGGAGGGCATGGATCCAAGAGTAAGTTCTGTTCAATCTTATCTTTGAAGATAATGCAGGGTTGGGGTTTTTTTTGTTTTTTTTAAAAATCATAACGTTTTAAAAAAAAACAAACCTAGAAAATTCTTCTTAGAGGAAAAAATGATTAAGAACTTTTCTACATGCGTCACATCTCAAATAGCATATGTGCCACCATTATGAAAAGGTAACTCATAATTAAATAAAACAGGAGTACTTGTGGCACCTTAGAGACTAACAAATTTATTTCAGCATGAGCTTTTTGTGAGCTAAGCTTCACTTCTCGGATAATGAACACACAGACAGGAGATATATGATTATAGATACATAGAGAGAACATGAAAGGTAGTAGTATGCATACCAGGCAGGAGAGTCTAATCAATTGAGATGAGCTATCGTTTAAGGAAAAAAAAAAATTGAAGTGATAATTAGAAGTGATAATAAGATAGGGTGATAGAGGAGAGGTGTGATATGATCATTTTCAATTGGTGTTATAACATTACAACCATACCATTAATAAAATTCTGCATATTAATTTTGTATTATATTTGTCTTTCTTTGCAGTTTAATTGTCTTTTTTTTTTCTCTTGTTTTTTTGTTGCAAAATTTTCACCGGTTAGTCTGTCACTCTGTGATCTGTTACTGTTTCCACTGTTTTTGACTGTCATTGTCGATTTGTGTTTGATGTGATTTATTCCGTGTGTCAGAGAGGTTTTTTGTTAGAGACTGACTGCGAGCATGGCCAATGTACATGGTGTGAGGGGCATGACATGGTCGATGCACATGATGGAGATGATGTGATGAGGGGTGTGTCTGATGTGATTGGGTGTGATGTGATGGTGTCTGGTGTGATGATGTCTTGCCCAGATAGGTGTGGACAGAGAGTGCGACAGAAGGTTGTGGGGGATAGGTGGTGAGGTTAGTGTGTATGTTGTTGTGTGACATGTTGGATTGCTGATGAGTTGCTGCTGGTGTATTGGAGGGAGGGGGCTGCTCTGGTTTCTTCTTCAGAGGATCTGCTTTTTTGAGATGCATCTTCCTATTGAGGTGTTTCACTTTTTGAGATAGTTTGGGGAGTTAGTAGGGGGCTAGTTGGGGTTCTGTTATTTGTTTCTAGCTGTGTTCTGTTTTTTGGGCTTGTGGGTGGTCCTTCTGTTCTGCGTTCTGGCTTTGTACTTCTGCAGTTGGGTATTGTAAGCAGCTGGGTAGTTGATAGATCTTATAGGTGTTTATCTCTGTGTAGGAGTCCGGATGGGTGTTTGTTGTATCTTGGAGCTGGCTTCTGCGCATGGGCTGTGGCGGTAGTGCGTGATTAGAGCTGGAGGCGATGGAGGATGTCCGGGGTGAAGTGGGTAGCATAATGCCAGTGTATAGCGGGTATGTGTGTTTATTAGCACAGTGCTCACAGTATGGACCAAGAGCATTGGATGGATTGAGTCCAGGGTTGGAGTATGGTGTGATGCTTAGGATGGAAGCCAAATAAGTGTTATGGGCTTGTCCTCAAGGGCTAAGGATGATGATGATAGATGAGATGATTTCGAGAGTTAATGTGTAAGAGCAAGATAGAAAAGGTTGTGGAGAGTGAGCGATAAGTTGGCAGATTCAGTCAGTTGTGTAGTCATCCATAAAGTGTTGGTTGTTGCCAGTACCCATGCAAGTGTGTGATTCAGTGCCATATACGTCAAACCGTGTTGGGTGCCAGTGGAGTAAATACAGGTCGAGTGGGCCAATAGCCTGTGAGCAATGCCTGATCTATGCCGGCTGTCCCAGCCAGGCTGTGTTCTCCATGGGGGCTGGGAATGTTAGGTGAGGGAATGTTCCTGTGTCAGGGCGAAGAGACTGTCGAAGATGGCCAGAGATATGGTTTTCTGTCAGATCACAGAGGTGTTCAGTCTGAATGGCGGAAGTCAGTGCTGTCGGCATAGGGTGAGAGAGTCCAGATGGCATAGCCAGTTTTCAGTTCTGACCAGTACCAGAGATGTAGATGGCACTTTACAGGTAGTTCCAGGGATGGAGATGTTACCATCTGTTTAGGGAGTTTTTGGGGTCGTGGGAGTAAAGATGTTGTGCTTTGCAAGGGTTGTTAGCAGTCAGGAGTTTGGTACAGATGGTGTAGTTTCTTTTGGTAATCATCAGATGGAGTAATGCACGTTAGATTGTGGCCTGTGGGAGCAGAATAGGTATTGCCTGTTCATCTCATTAAAGGACCTACTTTGGATGAAGGCTCTGAGATCAGCTCAGCAGGATTGTGGATTATGGTGTAGTTCACAGTTGTTTGGAAGGTTTGGGCTGGCACGAGACGTTCATAAGTTAGATTCTGAAGTCACGTGCCAATTTGTACTCCCTCTGCAGGATAGAAGGCAATTGCTTTTCCAATCTAGCAAGGATAGTCTCTTCTGGGAATCAAGAGAGGTAGACATTAAGAGTATTGTTTTGGAAGGAGGTGGTTGAGTGGACTCATAATTAAATAACTGCATGTTTAATGTGATATCGTCTGCCTCAAATGTAAGTATCAGCGTCAGCACTTTTGTCTCCATCTCACCTCTGGAACCTTCCCCCCAAATAATTCATAGAAAAACAATCCAAAGGTTAGTGTTGTGTCATATATCAAGCACCCTACTTCCTGTCACCACCCATGCCCCAATATTAGTCAATCAGTAAAGCACATCATTTGTAAAAACTTGTCCCTCTTTGCTGATGGCTGCCCTTCTCATTGAATACAGGGGTGCATGCATTTGTAAAAGCTTTCCTTGATAAAATGGTCATATAATAGCAGTGGAACAGCTAAAATGAGAAGATGATTCGTTAAAATATATTTAGTTTCTGTACGAGAATGGTAATAAACTCGACTAACAGTTCACAGGTGTCTAATATAAAGCAACAGCTCTTTGAAGATCATCCGTTAGCAGGAAAGTAAAATTGAATCCTGTTGTCTCAAAAACAGTCTTCTTTCCTATCTCAGGCAAACAATGTTTTTGTTTTAAGAAGGTGGTCTTTCATACATACAGGTTTCACATTTTTAATACAATTCCTTTTCAGTTCTCCTCTGCCTCTACCATAGTTAAACTTAGATTTAGAATGGTCATATTATTTGTTCCACTGAAATTTAATATTAATTAAAACTTTCCAGTATGATGTTTTTAAAGTGGTAAACAATAATACACCAGGGTTTCTGTTGCAACAGATGATTTCATTAGCTCAGTGTAGCTCTTTTGCCAGATCAGAATTTTAGCGAGGTGGCAAAATTTACAGATTATACAAAATGACTCAAGATAGTTAAGTCCAAAGCAGAGTGCAAAGAGTTACAAAGGGATTTCACAAAACTGGGTGACAAAACGTGAGATGAAATTAAATGTAGATAAATACAAAGTAATTAACAGTAGAAAACATCATCTCAACTATACATACATGGGGTCTGAATTAGCTGTTACCAATCACAAAAAGAGATCTTGGAGTCATTGTGGACAGTTCTCTGAAAATATCTGCTCAATGTGTAGTGGCAGTCAAAAAAGCTAACAGAATATCAGGAATCATTAGGAAAGGGATATTAAGACAGAAAATATCATAATGCCACTATATAATCCATGGTACGCCCACACCTTGAATACTGTGTGCAGTTCTGGTTGCTCCATCTCAAAAGAGATATATTAGAAATTGAAAAGGTACACAGAAGGGCAACAAAAATGACTGGGGGATGGAACAGCTTCCACGTGAGGCTAGATTAAAAAGACAGAATATTCAGCTTGGATAAAGAGACGACTAAGAGGGGATATGACAGAGTTATATAAAATCATGAATGTCGTGGAGGAAGTGAATAAGAAAGTATTATTTAACCCCTTCCTTAACACAAGAACCAGAGGTCACCCAATGAAATTATCAGACAAAAGGAAGTACTGCTTCATACAACACACAGTCAACCTATAGTACTTGTTGCCAGGGGATGTTGAGAAGGCCAGAACTATAACTGGGTTCAAAAAAGAAGTACAGTAAAAGCTTTTGTAACCGGCATGCTAGAGGAACGGGGAGTGCTAGTAAATTAAAAATGCCAGTTAACTCAGAGGGAGGGGTTTGGAGTGCAGAGGAGGGGTGTGGGGCAGCAGGGACATGGGAGAGGTTGCAGGACACGGGCTGGGGGGAGAGGGGGAAGGGGGAGGAGAGGGGTTGGGTCCAGGACGGGGCTTGGGGCATGGGCATGGGCAGGAGGTTGGGGTGCTGGATGTGGGGGGTGCTCACATCCAGCAGCTCCCTGTCCCTGCTGCTCCTGGCGGAGGTACAGCCAGGCAGCTATGCAAGCAGGCACACTGCCTCCCCGTCTACAGGCGCTGCCCCCTGCAGCTCCCGGCCAATGGGCTGAGAGCTGCAGAGTCAGCGCTCAGGGAGCGGGGATGGAAGCAGTGCGCCTGCAGAGCTGCCTGGGCGTGCCTCCGCCAGCAACAGCAGGGAGGGGAGCTGCTTGTGAGGAGCCGCCGGAGGTGAGCGCTCCCCCCCATCCAGCATCCTGAGCCCCTCGGGCCCCAACTCCCTGCCCCAAGCCCCCTCCTGGACCCAAACTCCCTCCCAGAGCGCACGCCGCAGCCCCTCCCACGCCCCAGACCCCTGCCGGCCTCGCACCAACCGCACTATGAACCAAACTTTCAGTGCAGATCAGAAATGCTGGTTTATAGAGCTTGCCGGTTGGTGACGTGCTGGATAAAAGAGCTTTTACTGTAGATAAGTTTCATGGAGGATAGGTCCATCAATTGCTATTAGCCAAGATCATCAGGGATGCAACCCCATGCTCCAAGCATCCTAAGCCTCTGACTTCCAGAAGCTGGGAATCGATGATGGGATGGATCATGCGATAACTGCTCTGTTTTGTTCATTCCCTCTGAAGCATCTGACATTGGCCACAGTCAGAAGAGAGGATACTGGGCTAGGTGGACCATTAGTCTGACCCAATATGGCTGTTCTTATGTTGATTGAATTATAAGAAATTAGAGAAAATAATTAAAAGATACTGTGAAAGAGCCGTACGAAGAGCTGAACATTAAAATATTATTTCAATATTAATGCAAATCAATCAGCAGAATAAAGCAAAACACCAGTGATGTGATCCAAACAGAGATTACTGTGATTTTGCTACTTTAAAAATATATCAGAAGGGAGGAAAAAAAAAATCAAGGTGTTCTCACATTCAGAATACAATTAAAACAAAATTAATTTTTCAGCTACCCATGAATCAGAGAGCAGATGCATCAAAATAAAAATGACTTACTGTTTAGCATCATCGTCTGCATCATCATCATCTTCTAAATGTGCCACATGTCCCCTAAGGAAATGAACAAGGTACCATGGCTGAGTTCCCTTCATTAAAATGACTTTAGTTATTATCAAAGAATTCTGGTATGCAATCCCTCAAGGGCACCTTCTATACAGAATGATATTATGTTGCTTTGTATTTTTATTATATTTTTCATTATTCTTTAAAGCACAGATTCAGCCCAGACAAATGAGACCTCTCCCATATCTTCAAATGAGCATTAGTAGATTGTAACAGGTGCAAGAAATCAATGTAAAAACACTTTGAAACACACAAGAGAAAAATAAAAGAGTTACCGCTGATGCAGTTCTTCTTCAACTGATTTTAGAAGACTCCTTTAAAATTAATAAGAATACAATAAATAACTGAACACAAACTGAAGAAAGCACTTGGAAAATAAGACATGAATAAAAGTTCTTAATTCAAAATAAGTTACTCTATTCTAATAAGATACACTGATTCTTCTGCTGAAGAATAATTTCATTGTTTCAATATAGTTACATGATGCTATTAAACAGTGTTTACACTTATTAGCGTACTCCTAATTACTGTACCTGGCCATCACCTTTGTACTGCAAACTAGGGCTATTTTGGCTTATTTCAATATTCACCTGTTTAAATTGAAACCAAGATACTTAAGATTAAATAGTATGTTATCATGAAAAGTAAAAGTGTCAAAAAGACTAAACTATCATTGTCAGGAGACCACTAGTACCAATTTTATTATCTTAAAATTCACATCTTTCACAATACTATGTTTTTCCCCTCAAAATGCAGATTTCAACATGCTAAAAAATTACAACTTCTAAGCCAATCTATGAAACTAAGCCCATCACATGCTGGCTGTCATGCAAACATCTGCATGCGTGCATGCGACAAAAGGGCAGCAGGATTTTTACAGAAAGGAGGATTCCTGAAAATATCAATATTATTCCCTACTGAAAAATAAAAAAGATCTACAGAGTGAAGGAAATGCAATGCCTATACTTTCATCAAAATATTTATACAACTTATCTATTATAAAGTTACATGTTACAAGAGTTTGACTTGTACAGACAGTGTTATTTTAAATATAAACGCACCTAAACCACTTAAAGTATCCGAGCCTGGAGAGAATCAGTGACTATTATCTCATTTCATACAGTGTGTGTATCTGGATAACTACATCAAAACTCACAACATAAAGGTTAACCTCTAAGGAACTTAATGACAAAACTGTAATAAATAACAAGTTCTCTATAGATGCGTAAATGTTTTAAGTTCTTTTGTCTTTTTTTTTCCTCTTTAAACAAACATGTGTAAGTACATCCCCATAACTGGCCAGATGACTTGGGCAGAAGGGAAATATCTTGCTGTAAGGGAAAGTTTGTCACTAAACAGACTCTGATGTCTGAAACTGAAAATGACATTCTAGAGGTGATGGGGGTGACAGTCTCAATATCTTGAGAGTAGACCTCAATATGCTGAGAACTGTTTTAACTCTCTATATCAGCTGGAGTGATTATTATTGTAGAAGTCAATAGTTTAAAAACTGCACTACTGTAAATAACCAAAGGTTTATCATGTTTTACTGCATAAACATCAAATTACATTTTACTACTACATTACCTGCGGTTTTAAATTTAAACAATGAATTTAAGTCTCAATTAAATTAAAAAAAACAAGGAAAAATGCCCTCTTTTACTCACTTATTTGCACCTAAGAAGCAGCCACTCTGGGGACCATGACCATATTCTAGCTGCAGATCCTATAAATATAAGAGAAAGAGCTTTAAGATGAAGACAAGAGAGTTAAAAACATGTCACATGCTTGCCTCTCTCTCTTCACTGTACCCAAGCCACACGACTAAATCTGTCCTACTGCCACTCTTGGCTCTAGACCCTCATTCATAGCCCCTTAAGCCTGGGTCCCTTCCATGCCTCACATCTCCTCAAATTCCTCCATGAAACACACTTCTTTCATAAAGCCATTCAATCACAGTCCCCTCCTCAGGGAAATACTGAGCTAGAGGAGCCTTTCCACTGATCACTCAAAAAAACCCAAACTATGAAAACAACAAACTTGTGGAACTAGCAAATGGTGTGTTAAGCTTCAATTAGTCACACTGCTTTTTACTGAATCCGCCCAATCTCTGTGTTCATTTTAATTGTATATATTTATATTGTCAGTTCTTTGGGGCAGAGATCTTGTAATGTCTGTAGTATACAATTGGCACTATTCAAATAAATACTATATAGGGAATACTGCAAATATTTTGTTTGTTTTAGTTATAAAGGCAAAAAATATTTTAAAGACAACTACTATACGCTCATTTATTTTACGTGTAGATTTTTTTGTATGAAATACAAAATACTACATTAACCAAACATTAAAGTTGCAAAATCAAGCACTTACAAATTACGAAGTGCTTGGTAACCTTAAGACTAAGCATGAGGTGGCAAAGAACCCCAGGAGACACTATTCTCAAAAATTCTGAGCTCACATACCAGAAGGCATGCTTATCTCATTAGTGGGAATAGGCAGAGTTCACCTTAAAGAATCACCATACTAGCATGTCCCAAGAGAGGGCTATTAAAGCTATGGGATGTTTGTCTCTCCTCAGCCAGGTTGGGATTGGAGAAGTATGTACACAAACTCCTTCCCCATAACACTTAGGATTCTCCTATACTGGGAAATGAGTGATGTTTTAAGACATTAAAATTTTTAGACACCACTTAGCAGCTTGTATAGACCAGAACTCTCTCAAGAGCACCCCATTCCAGAAATATCTAGTCCATCACCAAAGGATATCCTGGTAACACAGTGATGAGACTAGTACAGCGAGATTAGATAGGCAACCACCGCCCAGTGAAGGGGCACTCCATATGGGAGAGTGAGAGGCTCAGGCTATGAAGGACAGCCTGACAATGAAGAAATGCTCACTCCACTCCTCAGGCTACTCATCCCAGTCTCCCAGCCCAGCCAGTCCTAATCTTCTCCAGGTTCAATGTCCAAGTCCCAGTGTCCTCGCAACTTCCAGTCTCTCTCTCAACACACCCAGTCTCCCAGCCCAGCCAGTCCCAGTTCCCAGCTCATCCGACCCCAGACTTCTAGTACTACTTTCTATCTTCTCAGACTTCTCATCCAGTCTTAGTCTCCCCACCCCTCAATTCCTTGTCCCATTCTCTTCAGCCAACCAGTTCTAATTCTCCCCAACACCCAAGTTCCTTTCCAGATCTGCGCACCCTCCTCATGCCCCCGATCTGGTTCCTCATCCAACTTTGTTTGTTCTCCCAGTGACAGTCATAGTTTCTCTCCCCAATCCTACAGTCCCAAGCTATACCTTTCTCTCTCCCAGTCCCCCTTTTGCATTCAAACCAGACAGCTTCCTCTCCCAGGCTGCCTGGGCCCAAGAGGGGGGTCACTGAGAGGACAGGAGAGACTCCAAAGCCTGTTCTATACTACAAAGTTATGCTGACATAAGCTACCTTGCATCAACCTGATGACTACCTGTTCTGTTCATTCCCTCTGGGACACCTGGCATTGGCCACTGTCGGAAGACAGGACACTGGGCTAGATGGACCTTTGGTCTGACCCAGTATGGCCATTCCTATGTTCTTAACCTAGTTGCGCATGTGTCTACACTTAAATTTGTCTCCCACCGTAAGTGTCCTGTTACGCCAACATAGTAATACCCCCTCCCCAAGCGGCCATAAGCCAAGGTCAATGTACAGAGGTCAATACAGCGTGCATGTAGACACTGTTACCTATGTCAACCCTAACAATTCTCCAGCAGCTGTCCCAAAATGTGCCACATTGACCACTTTGGTTACCACTGTGAATTCCACTGCCAAGAGATCACGTAAACCAGGAGTCCTCCCTCCCTTTTGAAGCCCTGCAAATTTTGGAATTCCTTTTCCTGATTGCCCAGTTTGGCGAGAACACCAAGCAGCTCTCCACTGTTGAGTGCAACTGTCCAGCTGAGCATGCTGGCCACGCACTCCAGATGTGCTCCGACAAGAGACATTGATTCTCTTGGACCTGTAGGGAGAAGAGGCTGTGCAAGCATTGCTATGGACCAGCCGCACCTACGAGCAGGCTGCTCAAGGGATTCAGGAGAAGAGGTACTACAGAGCCCAGTAACGGTGCTGCATGAAAGCCAAGGAGCTGTACCAGGCACACCAGAAAGCCAACAATCGATTGGTACTAAGCCATAGACTGCTGCTTTTAAGATGAGCTGCCTGCTGTACTCAGCAGAGACCCCACCAGCACCCTGCACAATACCGAAGATTCCTCCAAAGAGTCCAAGTCACAGGCCTCTACCGAGAACAGCGAGGGGGAGGAGGAGGATGGGGGACTGGTGACTGGGGGATCCAGCTGTGCAGAGAGCCAAGACCTGTTTTTGATTCCATCACAGTCCAACCAGTCGAGCACAGGTGAGCCCAATTCAGGGGAAGAAATCTCAGTTAAATGTGTACATAAATTTTCCATTACAGGGACGCCCCCTGCCCACAGGACCATGACTTTTCCTTAATTTACTCGTTCTAGAAGAGATAGTTGTACAACCAAGAGAGGCAGAGATGCACACAGCAGCCAGCTAGAACCATTTTGATTCTGGTCACACCGAGGTCCAATCCTGTGAGTAAACTATGCCCCTTCAAATCGACCAAAAGCACATTCAACTGTTATTCTGCACCTGCTGAGCTGGTAGTTGAACCATTCCTCGGAGCTGCTGAAATGGACGGTGTATGGCTTCATAAGCCAAGGGAGCAATGGGTAGCTTATCACTATTGTCATTTCAACATTCCCAAAGCTAATCTGCCAGTCTGGAAAGAAAGTCCCTGCTTGCAGCTTCTGAAAAGTCCTGGGTTGTTCAAGATGTGAGCGTCATGCGCCTTCCCTGACCAGCCCACGTTGATGTGGGTGAAGTATCCCCAGTGATCACCAACAATTGCACCACCGTAGAAAAATAGCTTTTTCTCTCGATGCACTCTGTAGAAAGTAGGTTTGGTGCCAAAATAGGGATGTGTGTGCTGTCTATTGCTCCACTGCAGTTTAGGAACCCCACTGCTTCAAATCCACCCACTATGTCCTGTACATTGCCAAGAGTCACAGTCCTCCGTAGTGGATGATTAATGGCCCTGCAAATTTACATGACAAGGGCCCATGCAGTGGATTTCCTAACTACACATTGACTTCCGACTGAGTGGTAGCAATCTGGCATTGTACGTTTCCACAGTGCGATTGCCACTCGCTTCTCCACTGTAAGTGCAGCTCTCATTTTGGTGTCCCTGCACTGGAGGGACATAGTACTTGTACGATATAGTGCACTTGGACTTTCAGAAAGCCTTTGACAAGGTCCGGCACCAAAGGCTTTTAAGCAAAATAAGGAGTCATGGGATCAGAGGGAAGGCACTCTCATAGAACAGTAACTGCTTAAAAGGAAACAAAGGATAGGAATAAACAGTTTTCACAGTGAAGAGAGGTAAATAGAAGAGTCCTCCAAGGAGTTAACTAGGACCACTGCCATTCAACATACTCATATATGATCTGGAAAAAGGGGTAAACAGTAAGGTGGCAAAGTTTGCAGATGATACAAAGCTACCCAAGATAGTTAAGTCCAAAGCTGACTGACGAGTTACAAAGGGGTCTCACAAAACAAGGGGACTGGGCAACAAAATGGCAGATGAAATTCAATTTTGATAAATGCAAAACTAATTACACATTGGAAAACAAACAATCTCAACTATACATACAAAATAATAGGGTCTAAATTAGCTATCATCACTCAAGAAAGATCTTGGCGTTATCATGGATAGTTCTCTGAAAACATCTGCTTATTGTGCAGCAGCAGTCAAAAAAGCTAGCAGAATGTTACGAATCATTAGGAAAGGGATAGATAAGACAGAAAATATCATAATGTCACTATGTAAATCCATGGTAAGCCCACACCTTGAATACTGTGTACAGTTCTAGTCACTCCATCTCAACAAAGATATATTAGACTAGAGAAAAGGACAGAGAAGGGAAACAAAAATTATCAGCTTTCATATGAAGAGATTAAAAAGACTGGGACTATTCATCTTAGGAAAAAGAAGTGACTAAGGGGGGGATATGACAGATGTCTATAGAATCATGAATTGTGTGAAGAAAGTGTCACTCACCCCTTCATGTAACACAGAAAGCAGGGGTCACCCGATGAAATTAATAGGGAGGCAGAGTTAAAATTAACATAAGGAAGTACTTCTTTGGTGTGCTTGTTCTGAGCTCACAGCTATCATCAACTGTGAACCACAGAAAAAACCCTTGCTGGGATATGCAGGACTGTTCACCAACCAGAGCCCTTGTTGGAGGTGGGCTGATCTCTGGTAAGCTTATCAGCATGCATGTAGCTTCTTTTATTGTTTTAATGTTTTCTCTGTGATGCTTTCACCTTAAGAATAAATGCACTTGCTTAGAAAGAGCCATGTAGTAACTTATTACTGTGGCAATTACACTGTTTATAGCCTTCGAATTGCATGCAAAAGCAAAGCAGGCTTGCTCGGGCAGTCACAGTTTGCTGGGGGATTCACAGTGTAGGCAAGGAACTGTGCAGCCTGGAAATACCCTGGTCAGGATGGAGAGAAACACACGTCTCCATCCAAGAGAGATGATGGCTGGGGAGCCAGAAGCCTGAGAGTGGGTGCACTTGCTGGACCACAAGAGTGAAATACAGGTGGCAGTTGCCCTGAATTGTGACACCTTCCCTTTTGGCACTACACAGCTATCTAGAGTGAGAGAAATTTCCCACCTTACATGAAAAGCATTTTGAATATAAATTCCAAAAGTGTAAGACACAAATTCTTATAAAAATGGAAAGTGAAGGTCCTATGCTGGACAGAGCTAAAGTGTCTGTCTACTTTAATTTACACATTCTATAGTACATGACAGTGTACATTCTGCAGGAGTGACAGAAAATTTAATAAGAGAAAATAAGCAAACCTCTACAAAATGTAAAAGATTCTTTATCTGTCACTGATGGTTATATGCCTGCAATTATTTTTTTTTATGAAAGATGACATCTGTCAGTGTTACTTATGCTTATATATTTTAAAAGGACAAAACCTTTGTTTTTATCCAGTTTACTACCATGCTGTCTGCTAGTATTACTAGACTATGTTTTCAAATGGGCATTTATGTTCTTCACTTCCTGTTCTAAACTGCTGTATTGTGTTCCTGTTTGCTTTTCAAACATTACTGTATTTCATCCAAATGCACTTCATTGCTGGGTAAAGTAATTCCTTATGTACACTAAAATCAAGTGTAAGAGTAAGGGAGTTTGTAAAGACTGAGATTTGCATAAAAACTGTATCCTCATCTCCATCCAAATGCTTTGAGTTTGAAAGTTTTATAAAACTTTCAGTTACATATTTGATGAACAAATACAGACAAACAGACGTGCGTACAGACACATATATACTGCACTCTATCTATATTTATACCATTATCTCACACACAGAAGGTAGTAATATCAGTTTATTCGAATTAATATGCAGCACATGAACATAAAACACAAATAAATCTGACTGAGCCCTATGTTTTCAAAATAATATTGCAAGATATACAATCATCATCAATGGGATATGGAAAAAATATTAAATTATCTTAATATGATCCACAAAATGTCCCAAATTACACTCTATTCTAAGAGGTCAGTTAACAGTGAACTGGTCTTCAATTGCTGGTACAGTTTATAACTAGAGTTCTACTTGGGCAAAAAACCCACTACTTTGCACAATATAAGGGTGTGGACAACAACGTACAAAATCTCAGTGTAATGGATAATATTAAAGAAAAGTCATGCAGGAGAATGAATCATGCATTCCAGGGGAAAATCTTTTTATTCTAAATTAGGGCTCTGGGAGAGAGTTTGGGTGCGGGAGGGGTGCCAGATCAGGGAGCCGCTCACCGCGGGCAGCTCCCTGCAAGCAGTGACCCGTCTCGGCTGCTCCTAAGTGGAGGCATAGCAGGCAGCACTGTGCGCTGCCTCTGACTGCAGCCGCTGCCCCCGCAGCTCCCATTGGCCATGGTTCCCAGCCAATGGGAACTGCATTGCTAGCACTGAGGGCGGGGGCAGCGTGTGGAGCCGCCTGTCACACCTCCACCTAGGAGCAGTTTGTGGGGAGCTGCCCGAGGTGAGAAGCCCCCGGATCCAGCACCCCAAGCCCAACTCCCTCCCAGAGCACACGCTCCACACCACCTCCCACACCCCAATCCTCTGCCGGCCCCGTACCAACAGCACTATAGACCGGAATTTCAATAAAGATCAGAAATGCCGGTTTACAGAGCTTTTCGGTTCATGAAGTACCGGATAAAACAGCTTTTATTGTATGTCATGCAGTATCTCATCATGCATGACCTATAATTGTAGCTTTGCTCTTCTGCTAGTTTTATACTCTTAATTTGGAACAAATGTATTGTGTAGGCTTGAGCTGTACATGAAATTCACTTTCCCATTTACTTTTCATAGTTTTTCAACAAGTGTATTCGAATATGCACAGTGGACCAATAATTCATAATTGGATATTGCAGTTGCTATTCCTGAAACTGTAATTAAGTGGTCAGTAATAAAATTTGGAAGTATAACACTTCGATATTAAATACTACTGGCTGCTGATAAGGTAACTCCTGATCAGTTGACAATACAAATGTACCTTAGTTGTTCAAAGACAGCCAATCATAAGATCGTGTACATCTTCCATTAATATGGTATCACCATTTTTCCCAGTCTCCCAGTGGAAGGAATGACTAATGATTCTTAGCATTTCATTCACCCATAAAGGAGAATGCTTACTGAATAACACTTAAGTCATACAGCAAATTCCATTGTCCTTATTTTATTAAAAACGTGTTCAACTTTTTAGATAATGTTGGTAGTTTTACAAAAAAAAGAGAATTAAGTCTTTGGGATTTTAGTAAACATCCAAATAAAACAGTCTCAACTAATCAGCATGCAGGAATTTTGTAAATTATGGTTGCATATCCGCAGTTTTCCCTCCCACCTTGTTCTGCAATTTCTTGCACTCTGTCTGTGGTTGTCTGAGGGGCATAATCACTATTGTTATTTAGCACCCATACAATGAAGAGAAATATATCCATTCTGATTAGCTATTGAAATCCCTCTGCAGTGACTGGCTACTGGATTCAGTATTTTAAATGGTCTGCCAGAAACAGAATTGGCTGTCTCAGAAATCTAACTCTCTTTGGCCGAGAAAGAAAAATCCCTTGGACTCAAGTCTCCTATCCTACTTAGTTCCATTGGATCTTAAGAAAAATGTTCATATTTATGTTTTCCACTGAGGACAATCTCAAGAACCTCCCTTCTCAATTCACTTTTGAAATGTAATGTAAACAAAAATTGTGGTTATTCTAGGGAGAAGAGTCTTGTTGATTTATAATGAAAGAAAAGGAGTGGGGGAATTTAAACTGTACATTGGTCTCTCTATATGACATAAGGGCTGGGATATTCAAATTGCTAGCCTGCGGAGTGAAAGAGTGGGGCTTGCAGAGCCTGGAGTGGGGTGCTTGTGTTGCCAGCAGGCAGCAACCTGTAGTTTTGGGCAAGTTCCCCCAGGGAGCACAGACAAGGCTCCCTCGCGCTGTAAGGAGGCAGTAGTGATTCACCCTGTACCCCTTGGTAAACCCAAAAGAGTCTTAACGGTACAGTGACCAATATGAGAATACTAACCTCCAAATAGAAACAATCAAACTATATATCAGAAAACCCCTAATAATTAGGAAGGGTACTAGCTTAGTTAGGCAGCGCATTCTTCAGGATCCAGTGACCAAAAGCTGCACTCCTAGAGGACTCTGCATTCCCTTACAGTGTTAATGAAGGCACGGAGAGAAGCCCAGGGTGGAGATTTCCTGACACGATGGACAGTCCCTTCTATGCCCACAATATAACTACTAACCAAGTAGTGAGTGCGATTATTCCTGTATGGGGAGCCTTTTGGAAATGAATACAGGATCCCTTAAGAGCTGCCATGACTTATGGGGAAATGTGGAATTTGAAACCGGTTCCAAAAAAGTAGGATGGACCACATACAAAACAAAAGATCTTGGCATTATGAAAAAGAGTTGTTCCATTTGGGCAATATTTTACAGCTCTAATATCATCTAGGGAATTCTAATTCACTTCCTTGGGCAGGATGTGTTCAGACGGAAGGGAAGGAAATTTCCTAAGTAATGATGTGGGAACAGTTCTAAGAACTGCTTATCTGTGAAAAACAGGAGGAAGAGTTCTTTACACAAGAGATCTCCCTACTCATTAATTCTTTGAACAAAGGTGGTAGCAATGAGGAACATCGGTTTAATAGAAAGATAATGGAAGGCAGCTTTTGCCAGAGGCTTGAAAGGAGATTTGTTGAGAGCATTCAGAATGAAATTAAGGTTCCATTCTGCTAACTGGTTCTGACTGGCGGTTGACAGCATTTAGCACACTGGAAAAAGTCAAGTGATGTGAGAATGCAGGATGAGGTTGTCATTGTTTAGTCAGGATCTGAGAGTTGGTATGTGACATTCAAGGGTGTTGTAACTCAGTCTTCTGATACAGCCCTTTAACAAAAACTCCAAAAGGAAGGAGAGGTGTGCCTCAAGGGGAGGGATACTTCTGGTGCAGCACCCACTAAAGAAACTGCCAATTGCTCCAATATGCCTGATTTGTAGAGTCCTCCTTGGATGTAAGCAAAACATCAATCAGATGAGAAGAGTAGCCAAAGGTTTGGAGAATTATTTTGTTAACATCCAGGCCTGAAGTTTCTAAAATGACTAGTGATTTTTGGTGCCCAATTGAAACACATACAAGGAACCTGATTTTCGAAATGTGCTACGTACGCTTGCTTGCTGACACTCCTGTGTCTTGATGGGCACCCAGAACTGAAGCACCAAAAAAATCACCAATCATTTTTAAAAGGTAGATCTCAAGCTGCTACACACATGTTGTGTGGGTCCAGGGGCAGAATTGGATCTGATCAGAACTGATGGAGAAGGTTCCTTGTTTGAGGGAGTTGCCATGGTTCTGATATAGATAGGCTGAATACAAACTAGGGAAACAAGGTCTCATGGGACAGTGACAGGACTTGAGGATGACTTTAGCCTTTTGGCAAATACATATGCATTTCTTTGGCAGAAAAGGCATGTGTTTAGGGGTTGACCAGTTTAAGAAAGAGCATCCACCCTCTCAATGGGAAGATCCTTGTGCCTAAATCAAGACAGAACCAAAATTTGTTTAGATGTCTCTTTGTGGAAGGCACTACAATAGCACCATCTTGTTAGTTTGGCATCTGCCATGAATGATGGTGGATCTGCTAGTCAGTCTTTTGAGGCACTGAAATTTCCCTAGATATAGCTGAGAAGTCAACCACTGAACCTTTTCTATCTCCCAGAGGATCCAGATGACAGTGTCAGAGACAGGTTTCATTTTTCCCCTGTCCATTTTTACCAGTGGCCACAGTTCAAATGTCAAACTTCTTAAATATAATCTGTGTAGTGATTGGGGGAAGAGGCTGCTGAATGGCTAGATCCAGTGCCCAGAGTGCCACAGAGTTTGATGGTGATCTGAAATTCCAACTTGGACTACAGTCGCTGTCATTATCTATATGCCCCATAAAGCCTCTCCAACCTTTGACGCTTGTTTTGGTTATGATCCTGAAGATTCATGGGTTTGCCAAAGACAGGGGCGGCTCTAGGCATTTTGCCGCCCCAAGCACAGCAGGCAGGCTGTCTTTGGCGGCTTGCCTGCGGGAGGTCCCCGGTCCCGTGAATTTGGCGGCAGCCTGTGGGAGGTCCGCCGAAGCCGCGGGACCAGCGGACCCTCCACAGGCATGCCGCCGAAGGCAACCTGCCTGTCACCCTCGCGGCGACTGGCAGAGCGCCCCCCGCACGCGCTTGGCATGCTGGTGCCTGGAGCCGCCCCTGGCCAAAGGCTTGTCTCTCATCAGGTATATGTTCCACAGTGGAACAATTTCCGGACCCAAGTGAAATGGGAAGTCAAAGCCTCTTGATGAGAGGACTACTCAATCCCACTTCATGAAAGCTTGAAGAAACCATATACTGTCCAGTGAACAGTGTCTGCAGCTGAGACTAACAGATCTAGAGGAGGGAGAGCATGATTAGCATGGTCTCGTACAGAAGACGAGAGAAAAACTTCCTTCAGTTACTGGGCTTTCCAGAAGAACAACCTTGGATGGTGAGAAAACAAACAAAACCAAATCTCAAAAGTAAATGGGATCCTGTGACTGAGTCAGAGCACTTCTCTCTGTTTCACAATGAGCCTGTGGAATTGCAGAATGGAGAGTGCCTGATGCAGATGAAGCGGAGATGTCTGGAAAGTGTTCACAGCCTAGAAAACTCCCTCCTATTTAAAACTAACATCATTTCCTTCTTTCTTCATTGTAGCAATCACTATTGTCCTAAGTTTAAAATGGTGGGGCAGAGGAGATGCCAAAGGGGAGGTCTGGTCAGGATACATGCTGCAAGTGCATCTTAGGCCAGGTTACACTCAGTGGTCTAGAGGGCAACACATGGAGCAACTACTGAAATGGGCTTATGCCAATCTATAAGGGGCTGCAGGAGTCCCTTTGGGAATGACCATGGAAAGATCTGCTGGAGCCACACTCACGAAGACAGCAGGAACCATCTGCATGCAGCGGAGATGAAAGTGGCAGGAAAAAAGTGAGAAAATGAAGAGTCGGTAGCTGAAAGAAAAGCAGAGCTGAAGTGCAGGACAATGCTGCTGGAGGCAGAGAAACTGGAGCTGTAGTCCCAAGGAAGTTGCTAAAGGACATTTTTGTATGTTAAGGAGGAAAATCTACACAGGACTGCCTCCAAAACTGGAGTCAGTGCAGCTTAAGCTATCATATATATTGGCAGATACAGTTTCTGAGAAGCTGATGTAAAAAGGCATCATTTTGTTCCATATTTATTATTCTCAATGGACTTCCACATGAAATTCTCAGTTTACAAACCAAAACAAGACTTGGGTTTAGTTGGTAGCACAGCATGTTCCACCTAGTACAGAGTCTGAAGAAATGAAATGGTGCTCTCACTACTTTACACATAACTAGCAACCATCACCAACAACAGATACAGGAGTCTCTGGCCATTTGAAGACCCAGGAGCAGAACAGAGAAAAGCTTGCTGGCCTAATTTTCACATTGCATTGCTAAAGCAGAGAAGGGCTGGAAAAGAGAACAGGTACAGTAGGGCAGTACCAAATGCCAAGACAATCACATTTCTGATCTAGCTCTTTGAATGTTCGTGGTTTTGTCAGTATGTATGTTAATGTTTGTATTCATTCTATACTGTAATTACATTTTGGATATTAAAACATTAAAAACATACACATTTTCTAATCTTTCAAATGGATGTTTAAAGGAACTGCCAAACAAAATATGCTAAGAAATATCTCCTAGACACAGTGAAAAAAGTTTAAGACATTACAGTTAATGCATAATACTGACCTACTTTATATATATTTTCCCTCCGTTCCTTAGAAATATTCATACAACTTAACCCTTAGACTGAAAAACTGTTCTATAGAGGCAAAAGCAAGTACAGCAATTGAACAAAACTTTAGCTTTGAAAAACAAAAATAAAGACACAAAACCAAGGTTGACAAAGAAAATCAGAAGGTGAAATATACCAGGTTAGATCTTGCAGTGTAGTATATTTCTTCTGAACTGTCCAAAAAATCGTTACTGTTGGGCTGTTCATTAGACAGAGACCAAGAAACTCAGGTTATTTACTTTGAGACTGAAAGCCAGATGTACACAAAGGGAAATTGTTTTGCCAACACAATTTTGTTAATGCAAATGCAAACTTAAACCACATTAAACAGCTTCTGACAAAGCTTACATTTCATATTACATAATAATTAATTTAGTATAAAGTTTAAACATTACTTAACAGCAAAAAAGCAAAAAGAACCAAAGAACTACCATAATAAATTGGAATGAGCAATTATCAATATATTCCCCTCCCTCAATCCCCCCCATTCCAGGGTTTTTTGTCACCTGTTAGAATACTGGAGATTATTGCAAACTTCTACCCTCAATCTCTCTTCCTACAAGACCTTTCATCAAAATGTGTCTTAGAACGAACAAGACTTCTTTTGCAGCCAGTTAGTACTCGGACTTCAATTGACCAGAATGATCTAAATTTAATAATACAATACTCCTTTCCTCAATCTTTGAGACTGACACCACCTCCACAACCCTCTCACAAGGAACCATTCTCTAGCTTCCAAGAATCAACCTGGCTTTTCCACTTTGCAGTATATTAATGAATCAGCCATTAAAGCCATTCATATTTAATTTAATAAAAGCAGGTACCTGTAAAATATTGGAACTACTTAAGTGTAAATGTTTTTTTCCAGATTACCGTTACATTTCTATGTAGTTCAAAGTAACCTCATAAATATCAAAATAACGGTTTTGTTTCACTTGTATGCATGTTTTCTTCATCTATGGTCAGACTGAACATGAGCTCAAATAATTTGGTAGGGTATTATAGGAAAGCTGCTGCCAAGCCCTCAGGAATAAGGTGCTGAAAAACCTTTTAAAAGAAGAATATCTGAAGATGTCCTAAATAAAGAAATTCCTTTATCTTTAGAGCGAAGTACAGTCCTTCATGCTTCCCATTACTAGGCAGGCAATTAAGCACTTCCTTTCCCTCCTCAGAAATATCCAAATAAACAGTTCTAGCTCCTCCTCATGGGCAGGGAGATAAACACAGGGGTTTAGGCAGTGGTTGTCTGTCTTTTTGACAGAGTCAAAACAAAGAGTTCTGGTTCTCCCTTCTGGCAAGGGAACCTTTTGTGTTGGTTTTCCCTATCAGCAGGATTAATCTTTTCTTGCAGCCAGAGAGACAACTAAGGTTCCAAAAGGCAATACTCCTGTGTGTTTCAACTCAATGTGGAGTGAACTTCAATTCCTCCCTTCCAAGAACATCTGCCAAAAAACCCGCTCCTGATGGCTGTGACTTAAGCCGCAGAAAAAAGTTTTCCCCTCAAAAACACACTGTTGTCCTGTAAAGCTGTTCAGCTGGGTGATGGGGACATACACCCAGTCACAGGAATTTTAAAATCAAAATGTACAATCTAAAAAGGGCTGCTTTTTCAATTTTAAGCTATATCTTCTTCATTAAAATCTATTTTGCAATTGTCATGTCACATTTTCAAGAACTTCTCTAAGAACAAAAAGAATAACACAAAAGTGAGAAAATATTTAAAGGCATGTAGAACTAAAGATTGTGCTAATCATAATAGTTTACACAATGTATATTACAGTGAGGCAGACTACAGAGAAGGGGAGTAAGAGTACTGACATTGTAAGGTGATTTCGGTAAGACTCGCTCTTAACATACATTTTTCTTGCCAGTTTTAGAATTGCTGATCCTCTGTTTTTCCCATATGTTTAATTATATATATTATATATTATATATATATATAATGCTCTAATCAGCATAGCAATAAGTAATGTGATTATACAGCTATGTAAATGGGAGAATAATTTCTCTCAAGTTGTTGCAGAAATTCTCGTTTGTATTAAATAAGCTACTCCTCTCTGTCCTGTTGGGATACTACAGGCTGCAGTCCGCCTGCCCAAGCCAGCTGCGGTGGAAGAGAGAGTGTGCACACCAACTCACATCTCCAAAGCCAGCTGGCTCTTTACCAGAGGAAAGGGTCAAGGGAGGGAGGAAGGAGGAGCTCTTGTAGTGCACTGCAAGAGAAGTGTGCCAGCTCTGCTCTTGCAAGGCTCTTTTGCCAAAGGAGTACAGCTCCAGGCCCGCTCCCTTCCTAAGAACCTGATCTCCAGGGGGAGGAGCTCATTGATAAAATTGCTTGGGGGGAGAGAGAAGGTACTATGTCACAAGTCAACCTTTTTTCTCATTTGCAGGATGTAGAATCTGAGGCATAAAACCCATGCAATATGTTACTCACAAACTCATGATGTGGCTCTGTCTCCTTCCTTAATGGAGGATTGAACTTTATTTGACCAACTATAGAGGAAAAAAATAAAGTCAAGATCTGGTTCGCTTACTGTGAGAAACGATTCAGTTTCTAGTAGCAGCTGCCCACTAACTAAGCATAATTCAGTTTTATGCACATATTATACTTCCATTGATCTGTATTTCTGACACACGCATGCCCTTAGTGCCATGAGCTCAGAACCCTTTAGAAAGCAGCAAGCTCTAGGGGTTGCACATCCTTGCTTCTGTTCAGAGCTATATAAGGGACTGCACTTAGGTCCTCATCATCCACACATGAGAAGGATCACAAAAAGGATTCAGAAGCAGCATGGTAGGGGAGAATAACTCTGCAAGGCAACTCATAACTTTAGTTACAGGTGAGTAAATCTTTTCTGTGAATTGCTTTTTCAGATCCGTACTGTTGGGAGATTTAACTAGCAGTAAAAAGCCCTGATGAAGGATTGAGGAGTACTAATTAAATTTTCCAGCACTGCTCTTCTGCAAGAGACATTGGCCATTGTACCTAAAGTTGGATACAATGTTCTTGAGTTCTTGAAGCTCAAGAATTCCAAAGTTACTATTAGTTTATAAATCCCAAGATACCAAACCCAAAATTTAAACTGCATTTGTTTTTGGAGAAAGGGAAGTCCTTCCTTCTGATCTGACCTCTTGGCAGACTCTCCCTCCACCAAGTTGCGTGTGACCATTTCAGTTTGAAAATAAAACTAATGATCTTAAAACAATAGTCGAATGAGAGATGTCAGTGTTATGCTCAGGGTTTTCTTAGCAGTGGTTTCTTTACCATCACCATAAGGTTTCAGGGGGCTTTCACTCCAACTTTAAATGAAACATTTTCTTAATAGCTGGCCCAAAAGTTTAATGCCAGCAATATTCAAAGTAAAGTACCAAGTTGCAATGCATAGCAGTATTATGATGACATTTTCCTCAGCCCTAGGGTGAAGACAGAATCTTGCACCACTCTCTGGAAACCCTCTCTGAAGAATAGCTTGAAGTGGCATTGAAAGTCTCTGAGAGGAACCTATGTTAAACCCTATTTCACTAGGCTGTAGTAGTAGAGAGATTTGAAGCACTGTTGGAAAACAAAATGGTATGGACCGCTACATATTTTGAGAGAGAGAGAGAGAGTATCAATAACACTCTTTTGTATAATTTTTAAAATCACACTGTTTTGTATAATCTGTTCCTATGTTCACAATAAGTGAAATTGTGTATAAATTCATTCTGTGCTGCCTCTTAATAAAAATATTCCTAGTTATGGTATCAAGTATCAGGGGGTAGACATGTTAGTCTGTATCCACAAAAACAACAAGGAGTCCCATGAAAGCTTATGCCCAAATAAATCTGTGAGTCTTTAAGGTGCCACCAGACTCCTTCTAGGTAAGGTAGATAGACAAAAGCTCAGTTTAAGCTAATTTCAAGTTATTATAACCTTTAATATTCTTAATTTAACAAAGTATATACATGCTTACAGTTTATTTCAGAGCGTGTTTTTTCTTCTCTCACATTTCTACTTGTTGAATGAATTCTATGAGGCACAAGGGGCTAGAAAAGAAAAAAAAAGTGTTATTACCAAAAGTATATACCTTCTATTATGTGAAGATACAGTTGTCCTGTAATATGTATTTTACTCATCTCCTTAGAATATTTTTAAATGTCTGATACAAGCAAAGTCTAAAAACAAAACAAAATACAGAGTATGTTTTGCATTTTAAAGACACACCACTACATTAGACTGCCGTCCAGGGTACCAACAATATATATTGCCATTATATCTGTACAGTTTGTGCCAGTCTAGCTGAGTGTGCAATGGTTTTATAGATGTTACATATGTCAGTCAGAATTTAAAGGGACAGTGGTAAGTCTGTATTTATCCTAATTTGTCTGTTTCCTTCTTATACTTGCAAAATCTAAATACCTGAATGTTTTCCAAATAAATAGGACAGCAACTAGTCCGGCAGTCAAAGTTTGGCTCCTGAGCTTGGTGTCAAGCGCCTCAAGCTACAGGAACTGCAATGGCAACAGACGACCACTGGTAGAGTGAAGTATGCCTAAGTGGCATTAACAGGATCATTAGGGAGCTGCAGCCAGCCCTCCTCAGATGAAAAAACAGATAGGGCTTTGAGAAGGGAGAATAGGAATATTTAAAAAATAAAACAGGTCATAATTATGACAAAACAACAGAAGCTAAGAAATAGAGCAAGACAACAGCTGGAGTAGCATAGGGGTACAATGTCAATCAAATGTTGTTCCCACCCCTTTGCCCCTAAGGCCCCACCCACCTTTCATCTTAAGGCCTTCCCCCTGGGTTATTACTTCCAGGGTCGAGACTGACATATGACTGAAAACGAGTGGCTCCCCCCATTCTCTCTCTTAATCAGACTGGGTTTCAGCTCAATAGGACCTCCCTGACAACAGATCTGATGAATCAGGGCAAATTCCAGGTCAGAGTGACCAGTTCAGAAGAGGGTAATGTTAGAGATGTCACAACACCTCCCACTGCCATCTACCAATCAGAACGGGTTTCCCTCCCATAGGCCCTCCTGGAAGGGAAACATATAACAATTATAACTGGTATAGCATTAGGGTCTAGGCCAGAACCCTCAATCTCCAGAGCTCAACATTTGGCCAAGTGGCAGCCCCATCCCCATTGCTGTGTGAGAGAGGCCATCTTGATTCAAGAGCGTGTTTTTCAGGAATCGTAGGAAACGCTGAGGGGAAACATGGTCTCCATCACCCCCAGAAGAACTACAGAATTCGTTTTAGCCCTGAGTCACTCTGTCCCTGAGGAGAAAGCAATACATCAGTGACAGTTCTGAAGAGGTGGGAACTGCCAAGGGGAGCCCTTTGGCCCAGCTGTTGATGGTTATGCCAGAATCTGACCCCGAGACCTAAGCGCTTGTGAGGCAGACTAACAAGCACAATGGTCATCCAGTGTCCACCCCCATAGAGAAAGGCGACGATAACTTGCTAGAGTCAGATGAGGTGAATGGAGAAGACACTTAACTAGACTATAAAAAGTGATGATTGAGGATGGGGTGTAATGGGCTAGGAACCAACCTGGGATTGAGTAAATCTAAAAACTGCAGACTGACAGCTGTTTGTTTTTTTCTGAAAGTGTCTCAACAATGCCTTTCTAGAGGACCAGAGGCCCTGGACAGCATTGCATCATAGAGAGAGACCTTGAATCAAGCCCAGCTTGTTTTTGCTCAACACCAAGACAAGAGGAAACTGAGCATGAAGAGGATGATGGCTATATGCACTGAAGAAGGCCCTTGGCATAGAGCTGAGCCAGTGCCATGTCTTGAGCATAAAAATGGTTATGCAATCTATTGTACGCATTTCTGTTTGTGCTATCCTTAATCACTGTCTTAGAGAGAAGCTTTTTGAAGATTGTGAGGGCTGCATTATAGACAGGGTAGGCCAGCAGCGTGAGTTGGACTTCAGAGGATGGAAACTCCAAGCTCCACGCCCTGTGCGCTGACCTGTGTTTGGAAAGCCTATTAAATGCTTTTATTGCCATAGGTTATGGAATGCAATGTCTGTGCTTAATCCAAGAAAATGTAGCACAAGGGATGACCTTGGTAAATGCTGTGGAAAGCGCTCAAGATCCTAACAGTATTTAAACAAAATGATCATACCAAAGAATATCCGCTTAGTGCATTATATTGACTGCCTGACCCACACAAAAAGTTACAGAGCCCCACTTAGGAAAATTATCAAAAGTCTAAAAGAATTAAGTTAGAGAATGGCAAGGGGACAAGCATGCAATATAAAGTATAATAAAACTTGGTACCTGTAAATAAAAATGTCTATTAAAAAAGGTCTTTGTGTCTCTCTGTGTTTCTGTTACAAGGTCTGTGTGGCAGTTAAATAAGATCAAAGTTTTGATGGGGCATCTCTGTTTTCAAGGGTTGTAAGTCTTTTAAATAAAAATAGCTTCAAAGAACCCAGCTATTAGGTCTTTAAGAAAAGAAACCAATTTACAGCAAAAAGCTGAAATGCATGTAGTAGAATTCAGGGGAAATAAAACAAAAACATGAGTTTCAAATAAACCAAAAAAGCTCCTATATTCTGTATAAAACATGGATATTTGAGATGTGTACATAAGTACAACTGACTCAACACCACTTAATTACATTGGTTTAACCATAACCTACTGAAAAAAAGAGGTTGTGTGGAACTATTGCCTTCAGATGTAATCACTAAGGTTAAGATTCTGTCACATGTATTTTTTAGTAGAAGTCAGGGACAGGTCACAGGCAATAAACAAAAATTCACAGAAGCCCAGCTGTTTCAGCAGCCCAGGGGCTACTGCTCCATCAGCCCTGAGACTGGCCGCTGGTCAGCTGTTCTGGCAGCCCTGTGGCTGATTGGGGGCTCCAGCCACACCCCAAAAGTAGTCCCAGAGATCCTGGAAAGTCATGGAATCTGTGACCTTCATGACTGAATTATATCCTTAGTAATCACACATCCATGTTTCCTTAATGCTCCATCAGGGTTCAAGACACTAGGTCCTGTTGGGGCTGGAAAAATAATCAGTAATTCACCCATGGAAAGGGGGGTGGTGAGCTCTGATTAATATTAAATTAAACAAAAGGAAGTATTTTAGGATGAGTAAATAATTAATACATACACAGGGAATTTCAGAGCTGTAGAGATCAAATCAATCTGCTAACTACAGACTTTGAACTTTGTTTGAAACAGCCTGGCATAAAAAACAGAGCTTTTTTGGAGACAGTCTTCTTATAACAGCAACCATCTTTCAAAAATTATTACTACTGGACTGCAGGGACAAGGGGTTTTGCTTGCTTTATAAATCTGAAAATATATATTGTACAATCTTACTCTTTATACATGGCTGTCTTTACTAATAACGATACATGTCTTTATTTCAGTGTGATTTGTTTAGAATGGAAACAGCATCTTCAAGCTGCATTACAGAGGTAATGGCGTTTGAAGGTTACAAAGAGCATTTCCCACTTTTGTTATTATATATATATAAAAAAAAAATGTGGGCCCTATGCCAGGGGAGGGCACTACGACACTGACAGCATAATGCCTGGGGAGAAAGCAGAATTTCAAGACTGGTATCAGAACAACCAATAAGACATTTGACTTGCAGCAGGAGCTTGCGTATTATTGTCAGCAGGATGTCAAAACTGAAATGGGCCTGTATCCTGTACAGAGAAAAGATCATGAAAATGAGATAGCTGTTGCAGTGAAGGGTCCTGACAGAGGTAAACTTGTATATAGATCCTTTCCAGCGCATAATGTCGGCCTCTGTCTACATGGCTATGTACAGATTTATATTTTTACAGCCCAACACCACAGCACTTCTCCCTCCAGACAACTATCACAGACAGAAAAAGCTATTTGACTCCAGCTATCCAGTGGCTGCTGTATATCGCACATGAAGAAAATATATAGATACAATATGCTTTACAGGTAGGATCCTACTTTCTAGACAGTTATGCCGTCACTAACAGGAAATGCACAGCCTTTCAATTTAATGTTTTTTTTCTATAGCTGTGTCACCTATTATGATGAAAAAGCACACAACCTAATGACAGGGATGACTATTGGATTTCTTTATTACAAGACACAGCTCAAGACTGATTTTCTGAAAAGATGAGGATATGAAGTCAGGACCCTCTGGGAACACAAGTGGGAGGTGATGATAGAAATAGATAGGGAGCTTGCACATTCCTTCAACAAAGCCCAATTGCCTCAACTCTGGTGCCGAGGGATGCTCTTTTTGGAGGGAGGTCTAACGCTATTTTCCTGTATTACAAACCTAACCCCAACGAAGAAATCCACTATTACAATTTTCCCAGCCTGCACCCTTTCATAAACAAAACTAAAGCATACCCCATCGAACAAGCCAATATCGTTCATGACAAATTTCGACTCCTCATAAATTATTTTGGAATTCCAAAATTAAACCACACTGCCCACAAGGCCTCTTTCCCCCCAATGTTATCTATCAGAGTGGGTGGCAAACTTATGTTCCCACTATGCCAGATCTGTGTGGAAACTGAGTAGCAGAAGACATGCTCCCATACTGATGAGGAGAGCGCCATCCTGGGGACTTGGTGCACAGTGGAATTGAATGCGGCCATAGCAAAGGGGTGTATGGTGGCAAAAAAAAACAAACCACCTACGAAATTTGGCATTTTGAAGAAAAATCTGACAAACTCTTTTCTAAGTACAGGAACAAGAGACTTCAGGGTATCCAAGCTGGTGCACAAAGAAAAACAAAATAAATAAGTTAATGATTCTAAAAGAAAGAAGGTGTGCATCTATGCCAACATAAGATTATGCTGAACTCCACAGAGCACCAAATTGCTAAATTGTTTTTAAATTCTCTGGGGGGTAAATAAGGCAAAAGAACAAAACTACCCAATACCAGCATCATGAGACTCTTGATGAACTCTTTCAGTACCTATTTTCTCCTAATTATGAGGTTTCATCCTCCAAGTTTATCAATGATGAAACAGCTTGCATGTCTTGGAAGCATACAAAAGAATGCTACATGGTCTCTGGCAATACTAACATCTTCAGGGCTTATTTCACCACCACTTATGGCCATCTTAGAACTATATAACCTGCTAGACAGGTTGCAAAGAGGTGCCTGTACCATGACACAGAGTAGGTGGTATTTGTGAAAAGGGAGGGAGACTGGAACCTCCCTCCAGCGGATTATTTAAGGGACCTCACAAGCGAGACCCTGCCAGATCAACACATCACAGAGTTTGTGTCAGTAAGTCCAAAGTCATATGGGTACAAGCTGTCGGAAGGGAAGGCCTACATGAAAGTCAAAGAGATTACCCTCAACATAGCAAACTGTGATAAGATCTACTTTGACAATTTGACAGATTTAGTCCTAGGTTATAGCATAGACCTAGGGAAGTATAACCCAAAGAAGACACAAGTGCAGCAGTCCTCTACTGTAAGGAACAAAAATCAGTAGCAAATAGAGACAAAGACCCTTAAGAAAATACAAACAGTCACAACATGAGAAAGGTTTAAACCCTGCACTACAGCTTTGGAAAATGGATACATGGTGGAAACCTCCTTTTTTTTGTAATTCTCACAACTATTAGAAAAGTTACTTTATAAAAAATGTGTTGGATAACACTGAGCAAATATCTGTTATGTCTGAGACTACCGTGTGGTGTTACAATTGCAGACAATCTCAGTATAAAGAACTGCTTTGTAAATAACCTTTTATCAATTGTGTGGACGGGTCACCTGATGCTTTTAATGATGACCACTTGTTTCCTACCAATAAAGTAAATAAGATTATTGTAGACTATTTGATTAACTCTGCTTGTGAAAGTGATGAAATTGAGAAAGCCTTTACCAAGTACATGCATTACAAGAATGTGTGCATTATGTATATAGTTCAAAACGTATTTTGTCGGGAAGGGGGGGAAAGAGGGGAGAGGAAGAGTTGCACAATTAACCGAAACACAAAGTACATGATTCTGGTTAAAAAAAACCAGGAATAAAATTACAAATTATTATGCTTGCTCTGCAAATGTATGCTAGCAATGCAGAATTCTTTCTAGAAGCTACTGAAGCTACCAAAAGAACTTATGGCTATCTGGTGGTGGATTTAAATACTTCTACACCAGAGGTTTATAGATTAAGAACTAGGATTTTCCATCCAGACTGGCCCACGGTTTATACTTTGAAAAGAACAGCTGGGTATAAAAAGAAATGAATTTTTGGTAAGTCCTTTTTAACAGTTCTGGCTCATTTAGAGACTGCTACAGAGGATACTCCCAATACAGATCTCTCTTAGATGAAATGAAGTAACCATAAGGTTTGCTACTAAAGAACAATCATTTGGGGAAGAGATTCCAAAATAGAGAGAATCTCAGTACTCCACATTCATGAACCTGAATATCTATTAACAAAAGAATACAAGTAGGCTTTGTAAACAATTTCTACACCTGTATCTCTATGGGTTTAGGATTTTATTTTTTTTTAATAGTACCATATACGACCTGGTCCTCGTTTAAACAATAATTAAGAACCTAAAATATTAGATACTTTGAAATTATCATTTCACCCTTGCTTTCTGCTTCTTTAAGTTTTTCTTCCGAATTATAACAAATTCTGATAATTTACTTCACTTGTGACAAAATGCCATACTCTAGTTACACATAGATCAAAATGACCTTTTAAAAGCTTTTGAGATCTCAGAATAGACATAGTAAATGCTTTTAGATCTATAAGTGTCAAACTTTTTAAAAAACCATTTACTAGCAAAGCCCATTTACTCCTATGGTTAGCATGTAGTCTCACCTCAGGATCATCATCATCAAAATCATGGTACGTGGAATGATCAGGATTATTCATTTTATCCAATAATTCAATAGCAAGGGTTCGATTTAAGGGCTGTGTAACAAAAGGGTGCTATAAGACAAAGACAAGGGAAAAGAGGAAGATTAAATTAAAACTTCAACACAGTAAGTTTAAAGGTGCTTTCAGCTCAGAACTACTTCAGAAAACACAAACAAAAATCATACCTGTAGTAATTTTTCAGCTGTAGGTCTCTTCTTGGGATTTTTTGTAAGTGCCATTTTCACAAAGTGATGGAAATTATTTGACCTGCAAAATGAAATAGTGAACATTAGACTTCAGTAGTTTAGTGAAATGCATGATTAGTATAATATTATGAGAGCAAAATATGCTTACCATTTCATTTTGTCCTTTAGCTTGGGAGGCTGAAAGTTGCTTTTCGTCATTAAAAACAGTGCTCTGAAAACCGATAACATTTTTGTGATTTTTTTGTATTGTGATTATCCATTACTTTACAAACTTATTTTTGGCTGCAATAAAAAAATCCATCAACCCAAAAAAAGATGAGATGAGGCTACTTGTTTATGCAAAATGCAGCCATTACAAATTTACATGTGTACATTTTGAAAACTTGCATACAATACTACTGGCAATAACCCCTCATATTACAAACTTATCTAGCCAATTATTTAAAAAAATGTTATTCACAGAACTTTACAGCCTGCCATAAACAGATTTTATTTACCAACCTCATGGGATGCAAGTCAAACATAGGAGGCTGAAGTTCTGCAAGTTCTATAGCAGTTATTCCAACGGCCCAAAGATCACACAGTTGGTTATAGCCACCCTTCCTTTCAACTGCAGCAACTTCTGGAGCCATCCTAAAATATATGTTTTTAAGAGAAAAGACATTTCTCTGTTAGATTTCTCTCTCTCTACAACTAACTCAAACACTTTTCAGTGTGAGTCAATGTTTTATTATTCATTTTTCTAGAGCACATTGTATACACAACCTTTTATTTATTTGACTTATTTGTAAGCATTTGAAATCCTGTGATCTACTGAGCTTCAATGGTATTTCAGGGTTTTTTCCACTTTGTCCATTCCACTCTATGGCATTAGTGTTGTGGTGTTCATTCACTCAATTGAGGAGAGCTGGCTGCAAGTCATTCCAAAATCAGTTAACACTCTTGAGTCAGAGAAACTGCAACAGTGAGTTGCAATTTTCTGTCTATATCCTCCCAGGACTGAGCACACTGCCTCCCAAATACCCCAAAGTCTGGCAGCAAATGGACAAAACCAGCCAGTGTTGGCTTTTTAGCCATAGCACAAGTGAGCTATCACTGGTCTACCAAACTAGCCCTACATTTTATGATTAAACTGGAGTACAATCTAATTATAAAGAAAGTTTAAAAACATCAGCCTGGAAAGTGAGAAAATGAAGGTTAGGAAAATTCTATAGGAAAATGCATCTAACTTTTTCACTCCTTGAGTCACCAGACCTGGGATTTATTCCCGACTCTGCACATATGTTCTGTGAGACACTTAACCACTTTGTGTCTCAGTTTCCTCATCTGTAAAATGGAAATAATTATCTACTTCACTGGGGTGTTGAGAGACTTCATTAAAATTTGCAAAGTACTTTGAGATCCTCAGATGAAAAAGTACTATATACTGAACTGATATTCATAAACAGAAGCACCCAATATATTTTAAATTATTGACTAACCAATCTAATGTGAAAACACCTGTTTTGGTTTGTTACAGATACGGTTACATGCTATCATGTTATCAGGCTATGAACTCAATCCAAGCATGGCTGGGTCTCATTAATATGGAAAACCACCAAGAAAAACCTCAGCTGGAGTAGGAGTTCAGTAGATGATACTCTTCCCTCCCAGTCGGTAATAAATCAATGCCCCAGAACAATGGTAGGTGACACAATGTAGCAGGAGAAAAATGAAAACTGCTCTAAACACAGATAGCCTTACCATCTGTGATCAAGAAAGATATGTTTCTTGCATAGCTGTGTTGTTAAGCTTGGTGACTGAACATGTTCCAATATGGATAATTACAGTCTGTTTACCTAAATTTCTTCTCTCATCTCAATTGAGTACATTAGTCTATGTACCCTGTCTTAAATTACTGTGCAACTTCACTTGAGGTGGTTAAAGAGATTGTCATATATATTCAGTTTTAAAGCATTTTGTAATCTTTTTGGGAACATAGGTACTACGTAAGTGTGAGGTCTTATGTTATTACAAAACTAACAAAAAGCACTAAGTTTGCTAGTTTGGCTAAAAGGGGATGAGATGAACGTCTGTCTCTTTTCCTCCCATTATTTTTCTCTTTACCCCCTTAAAAGCGATTCTCAGAATTAACAGGTTAATCAAAATAGAAAAAATCACTTGAACATTTAGTTGCAGACCTATATACTGTTACACATCTTGTATGACACATACATTCAGCTGGGTCCTGAACCAGCAAGGAATCTGGTCAGCAGTTACACCTGCCTCCCACTAGAGACCACTGTGGCACGTGCTGAACAGGCAGCCACTCTGTCTCTCTGATTGTTCTCTAATCCCCCTGCCCTTTTCCAAGCCATTTGGAGCAGGGAAGTTTATATTTGTTGCATTAGTGCCCCAAAGGCAAGAAAAACAAGGAGCTACTGCTGGAAGGAAGAGACCACTGAGAAACAGGAGCTAAGGGAGGAATAGGAGATAGTGTGAGGAGCAAAAGCTAATGCGGAAATGGAAGGCAAGTACCAATGGAGCTAGTACTACCCTATAGCAACGTCCTCCGCTCCCACCCAGCGACCATGCCCTCTCCTCATCAAAAACCCCTGGTTATTTTTAACACGCACACCCCACGCCTTCCCCTCCCTTCCATCTCTTCAAAGGGGCACAAGAAATGAAGTCTTACTTGCTCCCACTGCTCAGGGGACCCATCCAAAGTAAAACCGGTGCCTTTTACCAGCATTAAATCCACACA
The DNA here is from genome assembly GCF_016161935.1 of Mauremys reevesii. Lineage (NCBI taxonomy): Eukaryota > Metazoa > Chordata > Testudines > Geoemydidae > Mauremys > Mauremys reevesii. The sequence goes on from NC_052625.1 coordinate 4,071,682, forward strand.
ATATTTTCAAAAGTGATGTTCATGATTATATGCAAATTATTTACAATTATGCAAGTCAGCTTGAAACATTACCTAAGGAGACTGACAAAACTTGGCAGCTACATAGTGGTTTGTGTTAAAAACCACTATAGATCAGGATTACAGTTATCCAGGCACCTCAGCCAGGAAACAGAGCCACAATCCATTTATGCAATCATGAGTGGAAGGTGGTTTGTACAACTGTGAAAGGGAGGTGGGTCCATGTGACACTATATATTAAAAATACAGCCCACACGATGGAAAAGCTTGAACACTTTGTTCATGGGCATATTTCAAGAATACAAATCTGAATGGAGAGACTTGTGCTAATATATACATATTTGTACATAATGTTTTCACACAAAGGATCTCAAAATACTTTTCAAAGAAGCACAGAACAGAGAAATAATGTTTTACAGTAAATATACACAACTCTCTTAAACGCAGCCAGGGAAAGTCATTTCCAGTACACAGATGGAGTAAAAGAAAAAGCTGAAATTTAAAAATGATAAATATGCAAGTAAATATACTTGTAGGCCAGTTATAGCGAGAAAAGACTAAAAGGGTGTGGAGTACTAGTGGAAGGGAAAGGGGGGTGGGATTTAATTTAATACTAGACTAAAGCAAATAGGAAGGTTTTTAAAACAAGATTTGAAGAGGAAGTGGCTGAGAAGAGCATTCCAGACATAGCAAGCACATCTGTTGACACAAACAAGTGAAATGTCTCCCAACCCTGAAGAGTTCCAGGAAAGGCATGTCAGTGAAAAGAAACATTTGAAACCTAAATGGGTGGGTAGAAAAAGTATTTGTAAGATCGGAATTAAAGGGGGCAAACTCCAGGGAGAACTTTAAAATCAGATTCAATGCCTATTAGTCAGCGGTGATGAAATATATAGCTGATACAACTATTTTTCAGAGCATCACAGTACTCTGGTCACAACATTCTGATGTTTCGCTAAGTTTCATATTTGGCATAAGTCGTTAAAAAAATAAAATATATGAGCAATAAACTAAGAGTCTCAAAATGCTTAGTCTAACCAGGAAATTAAGTACAGAAACTTTTTATACAAATTATTATTTTTGGTTTTAAATATCAGAGGGGTAGCCATGTTAGTCTGGATCTGTAAAAGCAGCAAAGAGTCCTGTGGCACCTTAGAGACTAACAGACGTATTGGAGCACGAGCTTTTGTGGGTGAATACCCACTTCGTCGGATGCATGGTATTCACCCACGAAAGCTCATGCTGCAATACGTCTGTTAGTCTATAAGGTGCCACAAGACTCTTTGCTATTTTTGGTTTTGTAAAAGTTATTATTACATTAACTAATCAAGTAAAACACAATTACCAATATGGTGTGCCAATAAAAGATTTCCTTTTGGCAATTGTAGCTGTTATCTGTGCAGATACTCCAAAATCAGCTATAAAAAAAATGAAGATAATTAATTAAAGAAGTAATTATCAAAAGCAAGTAATTAATTATCAACAGGAGAGTTAAGCTTCTTTGTAGTAAAAACGTCTAAATATCCAAAGACACAGAAGCTAATGAGGTTTTTACAGGATCCATCAGAAATTTCCATAGAATCACCTTCTCCAAACCATCCTGCCGAACACACACCACAAGAAACATGAAGAAGGAATTGCAGTGTAGAAGTCCTAACAGACACAAATATGTATATGTTCCCATGTTAGAGTACACCTATGAATTTTATACCATCTATCCATGTAATAAACCCTTTAAAAATCCTCTGGACAAAGTTACTTCCATCCGCTCTGCTTTGGGGAGAGCACACTATATCACTACTTGGGAAACTTTTGTAAAGAACTGAGACATATCTTCATATAGACGTGTAATACGACATATATTAATGCTGATCATAAAATCCATGTTTATTTTGTTAATGTAAAACATGACTAGAAATATTAACATTGATAATATTTTAAAATAATCTTTGACACTACAAAAATAGAAAGGCAGTCAGAGGCAGTTGTAACTGACCAAAGATATTAACACTTTTTGAACAACATAACATGGTTAAGTTCAAGAAAGTCTTCTGGAAATGTAATCAACATCAGTTTAAAAATAAAACAGATTTAAACTACAAATGAAGACATTAACAAAGCACCTAACACCTAATATTGTGCTTGAATAAATTAATTATAAAATGTGACTAAGTGTGAATCTGTTTCTTTTACAATGGTGTTTTTCTCTTTATTCGTTTTTAAAACAAAAGTGTTCTTTCCCTTCCTGGTTGCTAACCAATTCTGACTGGGAAATCATATCACCCATGTTAAAGTTAAAATAAATTAAAAAGAAGTAAGTTCTCATTTTCTACTCTTGCAATACATAGAATGCAATTAATAAGATCAATAATATGTTTTATTAGTTAACATTTTCCCTATAATTCAAGTAATTGTATACACTTTATTTAAAAACTTTTTTTATAGGTACTGGAATATATTACATTACATTTCAAATTGACTCTGGTAAGTACTGTATTCATAAGGATTTTCTAATATACGCTTTTAGATTCATATATTTATGCAGCCTTTGGAGGCAGTTTTCATATTTCTGAGACTTGGCAGGTGCATTTATTAAAATGAAACGTAGTAATGGATTTTTAGCCTACCTTTTCAATGTCAGACTAATTCCCTATGGAAATATGTCTTTCACCTGATTTCCAAAGCTATAGTCTGATTAGCCAGTTGTGCACACCCATGCACCAATTCAATCACAGCTGAGACCTCATCAATGAAAAAACTAGTCCTAATAATACCCCCCCTCTCACTGAAGTTTACTGGTATTATATAACATTCTGGCATTCCTGGATGAGAATTCAAAAAGCTTTTATAATCTGCAGTATCTTTTAGTATCTTTTTACAATATAATCTGAAAAAGATTTCTGAAGTACTTACCTAATTTTACATGGCCATTATCTGTTAAAAGAATATTTGCTCCCTTAAAAGAGAGAAAAAGAATTCAATTAAAATGTGTATCTTTTTCTAACATTATATGCTTCTTTATGCTCTGAGCTATAAACCCTAGCATCAAATATTGCCTATATTCTGTATTGTATTTAATTTATTTAAATTTACACAAATGCTAAGAGAACACCTGTCCGTATGTTCTAGAGGCCCTTGATATAACTTTAAAATAAATCGTAAATAATACCATAGGTGCAACAGTACAATTTATTATAATCCCCCCTCTATAGGACAGGCAACAAAAAAAGTCAAATCTCCTGCCTCTCCAAATAATCTCCCACCCTTACTTAACTCCATAGACCTAATCGTAACACAGTTACAAAGTTTGAGCTTCATCTTGAAACCATTACTTCTATGATAAAGTGATGCAAAACTGGGCTCTCAAATAACACAGCAGCAAGGAGAGACAAATTAAGACATCAAGGCAAAGAACATATATATGTTTTGAGACAAAATTTGAAAAGAAATTGAAAGCAGAGGACAAATCAAGACAGACTGTTTGAAGAATCTGAAATGTGTACAACTGAAATGACAACATTAGGTTATGGGACCCCCATGTTCACAAATACCCTGTAAATTTTATTGTAGCTGTACATGTCTATGCAACTCAGATTCCCATTAGTTATGAAATCCTCTCCCAAACAGCAGAATTAGTTTTGTGACCATTTGCCTCTATTGATTAAATCTTACTTTCCCTTCTCTATCTACATTCATTAATAGGCGACTTATAAAGATCAAACAGGAAAGCAATCAGATTTATACCGTATTTCCAAAAGAAAAACAGTTTAGTCCCATTTTGAGATCCTCACTCATTGTAATCTGATGGACCTGCCTTGATACTAAAATTCCTAGGAAAACAGCGATTTTGCTTGTGCTAGATTTGGAAAGTACACTGCTGTGAGGCTACATGCAGTGTTTATTTGGATTTAACAACCAGAACGAATGCTCAAAATTGATCCTTCACATCAGATTCCATTATAATTGCCTGTTACGAAGGACATGGAACAAGCCTGAGCTGAATAAAGAGGTTGGGTAAGGGCAGAACTGAACTGAGAGAGAAGCTGCGTAAGGCATAGCTAAACAAGAAGGAGCAGATAAACTGATTTAGCGGCAGATGTTAGCACCACAGACAAGTTGGTGTGTGAAAAAGCCAAGTAGGTTTTCCAAAGTACAGCTTGTGCTTTTCTGGTTACCAGTTTTTATACAAAAGGACAAAGTAGGCCCTCAGGACACCCATGCAACCCAACAGCTTTGAAAGGCTTTGCACAAGTGTAACTAATAGACCATTGGAACATAGTACAGTAACCCCTCCCTTAATGTTGTAATTATGTTCCTGAAAAATGCGACTTTAAGTGAAAGGATGTTAAGCGAATCCAATTTCCCCATAAGAATTAATGTAAATGGGGGGTTAGGTTCCAGGGAAATTTTTTTCAGACAAAAGACTACTGTGTGTGTGTGTGTGTGTGTGTGTGTGTGTGTGTGTGTGTGTGTGTGTGTGTGTGTGTGTGTGTGTGTGTGTGTGTGTGTGTGTGTGTGTGTGTGTGTGTGTGTGTGTGTGTGTGTGTGTGTTTAAACAAACCATTTAATACTGGTACACAGTGATGATGATTGTGAAGCTTGGTTGAGGTGGAGGAGTCAGAGGGTGGGATATTTCCCTTACTGCTAAATGATGAACTAGCAATTGGCTGAGCCCTCAAGAGTTAACTCTCACTCTACAAGGCATGAGGAATGGAGGGAGGGGAGACATCGCAGACAGAGACACATACCCTATGTGTGTGTGTGAGAGAGAGAGAGAGATGTGCATTTCCCCTTTAAGTACAATTCCTTGTTAATAGATCAGCTTGCTGAGACTGCAGCTGCTGCAAGCTCCCTCTGTCCTGAGCCCTGGTGTGTCCCCACTGCTCTATGGAAGATGGAGTAAGCGGGGTGCAGGAGCACGGGGGAGGGGGACACCCTGACATTAGCCCCCCTCTTCCTTCCCTCCCCCCGGAGTCTCGGGGAGCAGCTCCAAGGCAGAGGGCAGGAGCAGCACATGGCAGCGGGGGGGAGGGACAGCTGAACTGCAGGCAGCTGCTGCACAGGGAACTTAGGGGAGCGGGGAGCTAACAGGGGGGCTGCCGGTCCACCTTGGTTCCAAGCCCCCACCAGCTAGCTGCAACGGGCTGCTCTTCCTGCAAGCAGTAGCAGGGCCAGCTCCAGGCACCAGCCCAGCAAGCAGGTGCTTGGGGAGGCCAAGGGGAAGGGGCGGCACATCGGGCTCTTCAGCAGCGGGTCCCTTGGTCCCTCTCGGAGGGGAGGACCTGCCGGCGAACTGCCGCCGAAGAAGAAAGTGGCACAGTGGAACTGCCGCCGATCGCGGGTGCACCCCCTCCCCCGCCGCTTGGGGTGGCAAAAACTCTGGAGCTGGCCCTGAGCAGCAGACAAAGCAGGCAGGAGCTTTGTTATAAGGGAGCATTGCACAATTTTAAATGAGCGTGTTCCCTAATTGATCAGCAACGTAACAATGAAACAATATTAACTGGGACGACTTTAAGTGAGGAGTTACTGTACATAATTCTGTGGCTAATGCACAAGTAGTACTACAATCCAGTTCACGTCCTCTCAGCTGCATTGACTCTGCAACATTAACAGGAGTAAATATGTAACCATCACAAACAGGCAGGCATGGCTCAATACAGGATGCAGATCTTTAGCTTAAGGGGATGCCATTTTTCACAGTAAAACTGTATTTTATAAGAACACCGATTTTGTTTACATTCCATTAAGCATTATGGGTCTGATCTACAGCCAAATGAAGTCAACTGAAAGATACCAGACTTTGGATCAGTCCCTTTATTCCTGTAATATGAACAGATAAAAAGTAGTTCTGGATTTTGTAACTATCTTCAATTAAACTTTCAAGTCTTATAACATACATTCCTTTATGTGGGCCAAACTGGATTTTGGCCACCCTCTAACATGACCACATGATGGAGGAGAAGGAATGCTTCCTCCCCACCAACCCAAAAGTGCCATGCAGAATAGCAGCTCCAGCCCTGAGTTATGCCCCCAAAAGTTGGGTTTGGCCTTGCCATGACGCCATCCTGTTGGCTGGTGCAAAGGGAGGTGTATGCTGCACCTTAAACATACGTCAAAAATTAAATTCTCCTCCCACTTTCCTCCAGCACAACTGAAAATGCTCCCCTAAGGTAATATGTCTCTATATTTCCCCCAATGCAGGGCAATGGCTAAATGTCACAATTTAGCCCCAAGTAAGTGCTCTGTTTGATCTAAGTGATAAAAAAACTGAATTATTCTCCAAGCATACATTTTAGAAGTGTTTTACTTCTGTTTTAAAAAAAGTGACTACTGAACCCCAATAGAAAATGAAATTAGTAAAAAAAAACAAAAAAATTAATTAGTAGCGGTACTTAAATATTTCTCTGTAAAATGGATATGTAACAATAGTCAACTAATTGAGAGAGTAGCTTTTTTAATTTTAAGGGAATCAAAATACAAAAAATAAACAAACTTGACCTACCTTGATGTCTCTGTGCATTTTTCCTTTACTATGAAGATAATATAATCCCTGCAGTTTAAGAACAAGGGCTTTAGTTAAAGAAAATACTTACATCATCATTTAGCCTTAAACATTTTTCATTTTACAGAAAATAATTTACTAGATTAAAAGAATAAGATTTAGGATACAATTCAGTGATTTACTAAAGTTAATAAATACTGTTTTGGCTCGTTGTGAAATGAGAATGAGAATGAAACTAGATTTTAACAATCATACATTCAAACTGTACTTATCTAGCAGCAGCCAATTTAGAGATAGGACAAAGAATGAATGGGGGGGGGAGAAATCAGTAAATAGACACACCTCTACCCCGATATAACGCAACCCGATATAAACACGAATTCAGATATAACACAGTAAAGCAGCACTCCGGGGGGGCGGGGCTTCACGCTCCGGCGGATCAAAGCAAGTTTGATATAACGCGGTTTCACTTATAACGCGGTAAGATTTTTTTGGCTCCCAAGGACAGCGTTATATCAGGGTAGAGGTGTATAACAAGCACCACGTTCATAACAGGAAAACAAGGAGCGTGAGAATATTGTCCTTCTGGGCATGTAGAGTGCCATCTCTGTTGTGCAACATTCAGATACACCTCTACCTCGATATAACGCTGCCCTTGGGAGCCAAAAAAATCCTACCGCATTATAGGTGAAACCGTGTTATATTGAACTTGCTTTGATCCACCAGAGTGCACAGCCCTGCCCCCGCCCCCCGGAGCACTGCTTTACCACATTATATCGAAATTTGTGTTATATCGGGTGGTGTTATATCGAGGTAGCAGTGTATTTCTAAAGTGTCTATCCCTGCTTTATCTCACTGTTCAAGTTAGACACCTATGGTATAGATCATCTGCTTAGATACCAATTTTCAATTAACTCCCAAGTAGATAGAACCTTTTTGCCCAATGCAGGAGCTCAACTCTGGTCTATGTATCAAACTTAGTGGAATTTCTGTAGGAGGCATTTTAGGTGCTTCCTCCAGGATTTGACACATGGAATGAAAAAATATCCAAGAACGGATGGTGCACTCCAGTCAATCATGGTCCTTGTTGAACCAGAAGGCATAGTAATACTGAACAACCATAAGGGAAATTGTATGACTACAATCATGGCATTCCTGAATTCAGTGAACCAGCTTTCTTCTTCCATACTTGAAATGATAGAGAATAGAAAATTGGAGAGCATCAACTGCACATAAGACTAAGTTCAGCTAAAGGCTCTGAGAGAACTGGAGCTAAAGACTCTCATATCTAAACACCACCTGGCACAGAAGCTGCTTGGGGTGACCCCTGTACAGTGCCTCAGCAATGCATCCAGACTTGAACTTCAAAGGTGGTGAGATGAAGGGGAAGAAGTTGAGCCTGATGACAACACAGGCTACTGAGAGCACACCGCTTTCAGTGCTCCACTCTCTGCACTGTATTCAGTGAGTAGCCAGAATCAAGTACAAGGTTCCAAAATCCTCTCCGAGATTGACTGCAGTTGAACAACTGTCTCACTCTTGGCAGCTATAAACTCTCATAATGGTTACATTTCTCCAGAACTCAAGACAGAAGCACTTAAGTGTGGGACAGAGACCTATTTTGGCAAGTGGACCAAGACTACAGAATTCACTCCTGGAAAAAAATGGGATTATTGTGAATATTACCATCTTCAAATTGAAAAATAAGCCCCACTTCTTTGAAATAGCCTTCACACAGTGATAAAGGCAAACCACTGACTGGTGGAGGACAAAACAGTTAGGGATTGCTTCAAAGATTTGTTAGCTGCTCAGATGATAAGCATGGCACAAATATCTAGATAGATAGGAGCACTAGCTGGATATGCTTTTGGGAGGTGTTTTTCCCTTTTTTGTCAGCTCATCAATAGCCTTAATGCAATTTAGCTGGAGAGCTAGTCAGCGCTCCCGACTGGAACTCCTTTATCAACCACAAGAGAAAAGAACTGATCACTGAGGCACCAAGGGGAATCTAGGTTCCTGAGCACGGTTGGCATGCAACAACCAGTTGGAACCAACAATTCAGATTTTTGAGATGAGAGAATCCCCACCACATGTGTGTGCATAGACCTGGACCCAAAAGTGGGATTCATTGTAATGAGTATCTTTGGAGAAATAGGTATTTTTGTATAGACATACACCTGACATCAACTTCAACAGTTTTACTAATAGCGCCTAGATTTAAATGTCTTGGGGCTGTTACAGAACTGGGTCAACAATTCGCTCACTTCCACCACTGATCTAAAAGAACCCAAAGCCAAGGCTTCAGAAAACATATGCCTAAAGGTAGACCCTTAAAAGTCCGTATTTAGACACCTAACTAAGGGAACAGATTTCCAAAAGTGATGAGTACACAGACACGCCTCCTGATTTCAATGGGAGCTGCTGGGAACCACTTGCAAAATAAACTCCCTTTTTTAGGTTCCTAAACATGGTCATGTAGCCTAACGTTAGGCACCCCACGGTGAAATTCTGGCCCCACTGAAGTCAGTGGCAAAACTTCTATCAACTTTAATGGGACCAGGATTTCCCACCTTGGTTTTGGACTAAGCCTGTTGACTTTTAGAGAGTGATATAAGATATATTTTCCTCAGACTTTTGATTGATGAGGATGACTGAACTATAAATTTTGTTTATTTTAAACACATTAGAACCTATGAATGTTATATTTGTCAAAATATTGTAGTTTTAATATCATACATGCAGTAAAGGACAATTTCATAATCTACAAAAACATTCATTCATAAAACATTCAGATAATGTGTATGAGGTACTTCATTTATATTTCCTAAGCAACATACACATACTAAATGAGAATTATAACATGTTATTTTCTCAAACAACCAAAAATTAATAATCCAAAAAATCTGATCCTATATAGCTAAAGAAATGCTCCATTTGAGAGAGACCTCAAGACTCTCAGACTAGAAGAATAAAATGAATCAAAGTTTTCCCAGAACAAAAACAAAAAGCAAGAGTCCACACACTACTGCTTGGAGTTTTCTAAACAAAGAAATATGTATCTTGTAAATAACTAAGACAAATGGTTATATTTATTTTATAAGAAAAAACCCTACATCTCATTTACATATTCAAAATTGAGTTTTCAAGTTCTCTTCTAATCTATGGTATAAATCAAATATCTTATTTAATGCAATTATGCACACATGGACAAATGCATATGTAGTTGCTTCATTTTTAATAAAAGTGTAACAGCTTCTCCCAGTGTTCAATCTTCCACTGCCAATTTCATGACTACAGTGAAGATGGAAGGAGCTAACCTCCTTTTAAACAACTCTGCAATAACTTGAGCCAGATGACAGAATAATTCTACATTTTGTGAAAGCTATTATTCAGGATCTTCTCTTTAGTAAAAGATAGAGTAACTGCTAAGGTATGCAACATGATTCTTTCAGATGATTCAGATGTTTTTGGTCCTTTTATTTTTCCCTGAAGACTAACAATTACGTACAAATTAGAATGTTAGCTACCTGTAGTGTTTCTCTGCTAACATAGGCAATCTGCTGTTCTGAAAGTGGTCCAGTCACTGCAAGAAAGAAAATATTTTGTTTTTACAAAAACAGGTTTTTAAATTTTTTTCCTGGTGTTGTATTTCAGAGCCCTGCACAAGTTCAGTAGACACACACAGAAGCTTTAGTCTACTTTCTGTGGTTCCAGTTTACCATTTCTACCCTGAAACTTCACAAACTTTTCCAATTTGACAAAGTAAACAGAAGAAATATGGATGGAGGCTGGGATTTCTCAAAGAGGATTAGGAGAGTTAAAGTGCTCACATCCAACTGAAATCCAATAGGAGCTGGGTGTTTAACTCCATTAGGCTCCTCTGAAACTCCCAGCCTTCAAACAAAACACCACCTTGCAATATGAAACTTGAGAAAAAATCTGTCTTCCCTTTCCTGAGGATTTTGAAATAAAACAGGAGATACATTTTGGAAGCATGGAGTTCTGGAATCAGGTAAATCTGGATATCTAAATGACACCAATTTTTCTAAGAATTCATGGTACTTTGAGAAATCTAATTACCAGGGAACTAGAGTATTACCTCTTAGGGTACACCTACATTGCAACAGAAAAACAGTGGTGCCAAGTCTCAGACCCCAGGTCAACTGACTCAGGCTCACGGGGTTCAGGCTGCCAGGCTAAAAATTGTAGGGTAGATCAGGGGTCTCAAAGTCCCGGCCTGCAGGCCATCTGCAGCCCGAGAACCTCCCCACTGTGGCCCATGGAGAAGAGACACATGCAGCCACACTACCGGCAATGTCTGTTGCAGGCACCGCTCCCCGCAGCTCCCATTGGCTGGGGGAGAGGGACAGAGACACCATCACTAGTCGCCAGGCGTAGTCAACCATGGAGGCGACATCATTAGTTGCCGGGCAGAGTCAGCATCATTAGTTGCCTGGCAGAGTCAGCCATGGAAGCAGCATCACTTTTTTCCACAATGAATATAAACAAGTCAAAATACCAAACACAACTATCTGATCCACACCTTGCTGCAATCCTGAAGGTTTCAACTGCTCCATCACTGAGGCCAAACATCAACAAACTGACAGAACAGAAGCATTGCCAGGTGTCTGGCAAACACTAAAAACTCTGGCAGGAGGAGAACTGTATAAAGTTGTATGACAGTTTTATTATTTCTAACAAATTCAAAATAAAAAATACAGTATAAACCTTTCTTTTCTGAACACCATCTTCAGTGACATTATTGGCCCACTGGGAGGATTTGAGGACTGGCACTGGCCCTAAGGCAAACTGAGTTTGAGACCCCTGCCTTAGGGTATGGCTACACTGGAACTAAATACCTGCAGCTGCCTGTGACAGCTGACTTGGGCTTGCAGGGCTCAGGCTAAGGAGCTATTTAATTGTGGTGTAAATGTTTGGGCGTGGGTGGGAGCCCGGACTCTGAGACCCCACAAGGGGATAGAGTCCCAGAGCCCAGGCTCCAGTCCAAGCCCAAACATCTACACTGCAACAGAACAGTCGCTTAGCTCAAGCCCCATGGGCCCAAGTCAGCTGAAATGAGTCAGCAGTGTGTGTTTAACTGTAGTGTAGACATAACCTGAGGATTTAATTGTTGAGGCCCAAGGTCTAATTGGACTGAGACACAGCTTGGAAATTAGTTAAATGAGTACAGAGTCTTCTACTCTAAATAGCAGAGTTGAAGCCAAAATCAGTAGTGACAGGAAAGCATTACTACAGGACATCTGTTCAGCCACTTATGTGAAAAAAGCTCATTTCCTTGTGAGCAGGTCTTTCACATCACAAAAACTATCATAACAATTAACGCTCTTCTCAATGTTAGCAGAAATGCCAAGGACTGACTTGGCCACTCATAACTTCTTGGGTCATTATAATGATCTGAGCATGTAAAATGATCCTTCAGTTTGATTACTGTTATGAGAGAAACCTGAAAGTATGTATGCTGTTTTATTCTTCCAGTGCAGAAGATTAAGCTACTGGGTGGGAAGTTGTGGGATAAATATGAAATTAAAGAATTAGAATTATCTTAAGTTTGATTAATATATAGGTGTTGTAAAGAAAGGCCCTCACTAGCAAGTGGAAGACAGGCCTTGAAAATAATGAGTTATAAGGTCAGAAGGAATGTAGGAGGGAGGATGCCTGGTTCAAAGATTAACTAACGAGATAAGGGAAATTTTCTAAAAAGGCGGCTTCTGACTGATAGGGGTGAGTGCAGATGGTTTTAAATAAGACGAAAAGAATCTGTCTTAAAGGGATCCTGCATAAACCTTCCCACCCTGCATACCAGTGTTAAACCCTATGTGAACCCAGGTGCAATGGAAAAACTGTTGGTCAACGAGGAGGGGAAAAAAGACCTTGGGAAGATAGGAGGTTGTAAATCTTATCTGGATTAAGACTGAAAAATAAAGTGTGAACTGTCTCAAACTGAGTTTTAGCTGAAGCCAGTAATTGGCAATGACATCACTTGTCTGTTAAAGGGTATAAAAAAGTAAACTCTTAAAGGGTTCATTGCTAGAAACTGTATGACCAAGTTGGAGCCAACCAATATAGGTCTAAGCACCTATCAGTTTAGCCTGCTTTTAAGTATCTTACAATGCTTATCAATGTAGTAAATTGCTTATTATTTAGCCATTGTAAGCATGTTTAGAGCAATTATCTAAATACCTATTTGACCTTCGGATTTAATAAAGGAATTTATGGTTAAACTAATGTCGTGGTAATAGCCAGCATAAATAATAATTCCAACAGAAGTCTTTGCAATGTAGATGGTGGTGGCTTGAAGGTTCCTAGGGTGGACCTTTATCTGGAAAGATTGTTTCAGGGTTGCAATTAAATCCCCATTTGCAACCCATTTCGTCTGGAATATTGTCCCTTTCATGCAGGTCCTAGAGACAGAGTGATAAAATCCTTGTTCTTAGATTTCCATTTTCAAAGCCTGTTCTAACAAAAATATGTATTTCTATCAACTAATGTATTCTTGCCATTATGTGACAGATAGGGCTGTAAGAAAATTACAGGCTGCAATTTTGTTGCAGAAACTACTACTTTTACCTTTTACAGTTACCACAAATTTCAGTGGCATTGTGACCCTGTGTGCCAGATTGCAGCACTCACTCGTATTTGCCCCAGGCGCCCTGCCATCATGCTTGCCTTTGAGAGCCAAGCAGGACATGAATCATCTCTTCTGTGCTGCTGCCCTACTTTGGAAGGTAGTCTTCATGCCTTGAACCACAGCTTTAACAAACTGTGGCCACATTTTGTAACAAAAAATAATCAACTTTTTTACAGCCTTAGCAATAGATTTAACTAATGTAATGCAAATAGAGCTAGCAATTAACATTCCACATTCAGCTAAGACCCTTTTTAACTGGGCCATACTCTTGTCCATCAGTGAAACCTTTCACTTTTGCAACAATACGTGGTGTTTTCAGAGGATTGCTCATTTCACTGCTACCTTTTCGTTCCCCTCCCAGCTCCTAAGTGTTTTGCCCACCTGTTGCATCTAATGGTAAACCATATTTTGTAAACTGTTTGAAGCAGGTATTATCTTTGTATTTTTCATCTGTACAGCACCCAGCATGAAGCCCTGATTCCTGTTTAGAGCCTCTAAGCACTACTCTAATACAAATATCAATATACATGGCAATCTCTCTATGCAAGCAACACCATTCATGACAACAGGTCCAATATACCAACTATCAACAGATAATAGTGTGTAATATAGTAAAGCCAAGCTCATATGAACTTGGAAGAAAAGTGGATATATGCTAAAACTGCATGACTAGAAGCATGTTCTTCATTTTATTTTTTACATTAGAAATATTGTAAAATTAAAAAGACAAACAAAGGAGTAGGATATCAAAATGCACAAGTTATTTCCCTGTTACCAGCCCTTCTTTAAAAATATATAGTAAATTTTGTTTGTTTTGGGAAACTGGTACTTTTCTAATATGTAAACTGCTATTTGTCTTTAAACAAGTTAAAATTGTCATTAAATGGTTATAATATATATTAGATCCTAAGACATAGATAAACAATGCTGACCATTTAAAAAACTTTCATTTTTAACCCTGTAAATACTGTAACTATACATTGGTCTAAGAAGTTATATTTAGCTTTCACAGATGCACAGTGATGGCTTACCATGATAAATGTCCTGTAGAGAACCACCTCCACAAAACTCCATGCAAATCCATAGCTTATCTCGCCTAAAAAGTAAAAGCATTCATTAGCCTTCCATATTTACAACTTGGCCTATTAAAGATAATTCAAAAGTCTCAAACATTAAGCAACAGAATATAACAAGCCTACATACTATGCAAGTACAAATGAAAACAAAGTATCTATACTATCTGATACTAAAAATACACACTTTAAACAAACATCGAAGAACTTCCCCCAATTTATTGCATTAATGTGAACAATAGGAATGAAGCATGTGTGCGCTTTAAAAGGCCTAAGAATTGAATACCAAGGGAAATTAAATTTCCTACTCACTAGCTAATTTGCTTTCTATGGTAACAGTTGAGAGAATGCAAACACTGGGTTACTACCACTCCCTCGATCGGACTGGCAGGATAACGGCTAACCACAACCCAAGGATTTTCCCACTCTAAAACCAAAGAATGGAATGATCAGCTAGTTCTCACAAAGGCTTACTTTACAGAAGACACAACTGGAGAAAATTTGAGTACAAAAACAGAGCTTTGTTTTTAATTTTTTCCACTGATAATGTAACTTTTTTTAAATGTATAAAAATTACTTTTAGAAGTGTTGTGGAAGATACAAGTCTAATATGGTGCATTTTAGAAACACAAAGCAATGCAACGTCCATCACAACACTATCAGAAATGAAAGATAAAAAGAATACTTATCTTCAGGGAATGACAATTTAAAATGCAAAGAAGTGCTCTTTTCTCTATCAAAAAAACTGATTGAATCAAATGAACCTGAGTATAAAAAGAGGCTATAAAATTCTGATTCATCCTATCCTAACACAGTAATGCCCTGAGCCGTAACTGACTGAGTGGGTTCATCCCACACAGAGTACAAGTAAAGAATTGTTGTTAAGTGTGTTCAGTACACCAACTAGAATTAGTTACTGAGTTGCTGCTAAGCCAGTGCCAGCTCTAGCTAAGAACTGACAAATTCACAGCTGGAAACCGAACCAGCTCACCTGTATGTTAGTTTTGTTCAAACTAGATATTATTCTTATAATAATGTATTTAATGTTTATACTATGAAATGTTTGTAAATTGCTGCATGCATTAATCTCATTTGTAATGTATGTATTCTGCTATAAAGAAATATGCAAGTTTTGCTTTAAAACTTTGAAAATGTTTGCTCTGAACTTGTGAACCCAAACACAGGAATCAACGACCTCTCCTCCCTCTGCCCATTAAGGAGGTCTATAAAGATTAAATAGACCATTAAGAAACATGACAATACAAGGATTGGTGAATGACCCTATAACACTTTGGAAATGCTATGTGCAAGGGAGCTCCTCCCATAGACCAGAAGGCTAAATATAAAGATAAAACAAGGTTAACAAGGAAATTTGTCATCTCTTTGATGTTTGCACTCTCACAGGGCCAGAGACGATAAACTAAGGCAGAGATCCCCAGGGGTTACCCCTGGGTACTCCCTGAAAGACATTTTGAATTGACAGATTACTACATCTCTCATCTTTACGAATCAGACACGGTAACTCATTTGTGCATATATGCTTGCTTGCTTTAACCTACAAATAACATTTCTTTTTCCTAATTAATAAACCTTTAGACAGTTTATTATAGGATTGGCTACTGGCATTATCTTTGGTGCAAGATCTAGGGTACCAACTGATCTGGGGTAAGTACTTGTCTCTTGGGACTGGAAGCAACCTGAATAGTGTGTGATTTTTGGTGTAATTAGCCATTTATCACCAAGTCCAGATTGCTTGGGTGACAAGATAGACAGGAGAGCCCAAGGGGTCTGTCTGTGACTCCATGATAAGACTAGTACAGTGATCCATGAGTTCATACTTGTTACTGATTTGGCAAAATCTAATTACAGAACATACCACCAGTTTGGGGTGTCAACACTCTTTTTGACAGTCTGCTCTGAGGTAGGCGATCATGGTCATGAGTCTCTCCAGTGCGACAGATACCTTTTCTAGATAGGTTTGTTTTAATTACTATAGCGCAGATTAATAAAATGACAAACATGAGGACAAGGAAAGAGGATAGAATTGTGATAACATACTAACGTTGTTTCCTGACTGAAAAAATGAAAGAATAAAACACTTCCAAGAATCAAATTAAAGACAATATTCAAATACTGAAATTGATCATCTCCTTTCATTTTGGTGCTAAACCTCTCTATTCCAACCTTCCTCTCCTACATCCTTTTCTAAGCCACCCTCGACCTCTACCAGTTTCTCTCGCCTTCTCCTGCATAGGACTCTAACCCATTCTCTTGACAAATCACAAGATCGTCTGCCCACTCTACCTTCTCACCGGTAGTCTGTCTGGCAGCAGCTCTCAACAGCTAAATATATTCCCAGACAAAATGTTCTGTTAAAACGGAGTTAAAGGTTGAAAGTACATCGCAGTAATTTAAGGATTAAAAACTGCCTTACAAAAATGCTGTAATATTTTTATTTATTTATTTTTAAAAGAGACCAACAAGCAACAGAAACCCAAACAATTCATAGTTAAGGTTAAATTTAGAGTGTGTGTGTGTGTGTGTAAATTTATTAATCAATTGATTAATTATTATTAAATTATAATAATTAAAAATAACAAATTATAGATATATTTGAAAGTATGAACAACATTCACAGTTAAAACACCCCAACAATCTTAACTCTGTCTTTAGGGTGATGCTTATCTTCTTTGGCCCTTTCATACCTAAGAACACCCATACTGGGTCAGACCAAAGGTCCCTCTAGCCCAGTATCCTGTCTTCCGACAGTGGCCAATGCCAGGTGCTTCTGAGGGAATTAACAGAACAGGTAATCATCCAGTGATCCATACCTTGCCTTCTGGCAAACAGAGGCTAGGGACACTTCAGAGTATGGTTTTGCATCCCTGTCCATCCTGGCTAATTGCCATTGATGGACCTATCCGCCGTGAACTTATCTAGTTCTTTTTTGAATCCTGTTATAGTCTTGGCCTTCACAACATCCTCTAGCAAAGAGTTCCACAGGTTGACTGTGTGTTGTGTGAAGAAATACTTCCTTTTGTTCATTTTAAACCCACTGCCTATACCTAGAATATGATCCTGAAACCTTCATCCATCAGATCAAGAGTTTGCAGGGTCAGGTTCCTACATGTACTCTCTTTAAGGAGAGTGAGGCAGTGTATAGAACATTCATGAGGGACCCATAAAAGCCTCATAATTACATAACATAGTAATGCAATTTTGTTGTTGTAGCCACGTTGGCCCCAGGATATTAGAGACCCAAGGTGGGAGAGGTAATATTTTTTACTGGACCAATAAAAAAATATTACCTCACCCACCTTGTCTCTCTCCAATAAGATAGTAATGACATTTTATTGTTAAGCTTTAAAGTCTGTTTCTAGCCGTGCAGGGCCAAGAGATAACAGACTTTAAACTCATGACCATTTTAGATACAAAAAAAGAAATACGTCATTAGTGAGAGACTGAAGCTTGTCTATATTGGACAGCAGGCAGCATATACACACGCTATTGTAATATATACACACAGATCAAAATTGAATCAAGCAAACATTTAGAAACAACTATATTAATAAAGTACAAGATTTTCTATCCAGTTTTTAAATGTAGGGACATCATTTCTAACATGAACTTTTCATTACAACTGAAAACAAATAGGCTTTACTTTACCTGCATCGTAATCAAGCCCTTTTTATAACTGTATTTGTAATTTCAAAAGTTTGCCCTGACCACTTATTTTTTGGAAAACTTACATATACAAAAACAGCATAAGAAAGAAAGTTATATTTCAAAAGTCTTGTTCAGAGTAAACCCCACAAAGATGTGACCACCCCCACATAGGTGGTGAAAGGGTTAATGTGGACCTAAGAGGCCAATTATCACATCTGGTTGCATCTGGAGGGTGGGCCAGGTCCAATTAAAGAGAAGTCTCAGCTGGAGGAGGAGCTGGTTGGTTTCTATGGGCCTGTCTACCCTTAAAATGCTGCAGTGGCACCACTGCACCTGCACCAGTATAGTGAAGATACTAGCTATGCCAACGGGAGGGCTTCTCCGATCAACGTAGGTAATTAATCTCCGAGAGGCAGTAGCTAGGTCAATGGGAGAATTCTAGTGTCGATAGAGCGCTGTCTACATCAGAGGTTAGGTCAGTTTAACTGCATCTCTCAGTAGTGTGGATTTTTCACACCCCTAAGCAATGTAGTTATACTGACCTTATTTCCTAGTGCAGACCAGGCCTATAAAGAGAAGAATTCCAAATGAGAAAGACGCTGGGTCTCTCAATCTCTGGGCAGTAAAGAGGACAGGAGGGGGTTTACATCCTGACGGGAGACAGCAGCAGAGATTAAGGAGACTCCTGAACTGGGCCCCAGAAAAGGCCAACTGACAGGCACTGGAGTGGAGGATCCAGATTAGAGGCAAGGCTCCAAGGAGGTAATCCCGGACAGCCTTCTGCAGAAGAGACAGCGGGGGAGGCCTCAGGATGGATGAAAGGCTCAAGCACAAGGAAGAGGTGGAAACTTCTTTTGGTGTGACTTGTTTTGCTTTTGATTGCAGAGAAAAGACTCCTGGGAGAAGTCCTGGGCCACTACTCTGGCAGAAGAGTGGACAGGAAGAGGAGCACACCATATTGCTGACCAGTGTCAAGTAGGACACTGTCACCCTGGAAGGGGAGGGACTTTACAGTGACTCAGCTGGAGAGCAGGCAGACAACTGCAGGGCTGGAGCAGGGGTCAGCAGGGGTCAGTAACTGATGAATGAGTTGCTACGCCACGTCCAGCCACAAAGAGGTGTGCCTGCGCTCAGCGCACTTTTCCATAACAACTGAAGACTAAAATACTGCATTCAAATGCAGGCCTGAACAAATTTAAGAGGAGAGAGGACTATAAACCAGAGCTGACTGGGGGGGAGGGGGGAGGAATCTGTTTTGTAACAAATTTTGCAGTTTCAACATCTGTTTTTGTTCTACATCAGAACAAAAAACAGATCTTTCAAAAAAAATTGTGAAAAAACATGAGAGAGAGTGAGAAAGAGAGAGAGAGACAGACAGACACACACACACTTCAGAATACCCAACAGCCCAGTGCATTTATCTGTAATGTGGGAGACAGGTTCAAGTTCCTGCCCTGCCCGATTCGGAACAGGGACTTGAATCTATCTCCCATGACCCAGATGAGTGCCCAGCCACCCTGGTTATAGTCACACTCTCTCTCTCATTGTTCCCTGTTGAAGCTATTTCACTTTGTATACACAATTAAATACTCATTGGGCCTCATTAATCTCTCACTCAAGAAACTACTCAAAAGAAACAAGCAGGGGAAGATGAGACACCTATTGATCATTATATGCTGGCTAGTGCCTACATCATATTAACAATATGTATTATCCACATTCTATATATTAATATGCATTAAGTATAAATAGCAATAAGCACAAATATTATAGCAGTTATATAGCCTCATTTCACCGATATCTTTATTATAACCCTATTCACTTATGCTAAGTATCCCATAACACCTTGCATTAGCAGAAGTAAACTTTGGCTTAAGTAGATAGGAAAGCTGTCAGGACCAGGACATATAATTATTTTACTACATCAATAGGTAGGGAGTTATTCTCACAGACCAATGCTAGTATCCAAAACAAAGATAAGGAAAGGAACAGAACAATAATTTAAGGAATTGGGACAAGCTGATGGGTTGGATTTTAATGACATGTAAAGAGATGTGTAATTTATAAAATCATTTATAAATACTAACAGCTGAGATGTGTATCTGTGGGAGCACATCTGCATAAGGTAAATGTAACAATGCTGCATGATGCAGCTTTCTGGAGACTGGCATCGTACTGAACCTTTTTCCTGTACTATATTATTAATGGCTTATAACAATAATCCTGACTGCTACTGGCTGGTCACTTGAATAGACTTCATAATGAACCAAAGTGTGGTCAAGCAACTGACTACAATTTATTAACAAGTGAAAGAGTCAAGACCTCTAAATATGCTAAAAACTGTGCTATCAAAGGACAGGATGAAAATAAAATACAGAACTGAAATACACATCACCTTCAGGTATCAAAGGGAACCCCAAAATACAAACATTAGTGGCCTTCAGAAATGTTAAGAGTTTCGGTTTTCTACGTACCACAATAGAATAATATCCTTGATTAATACTTATGTTAGAACTACTGTTCCAAATGCAAGAGAATCACCTCCTCCTCAATTTTTCCTCAGAATTTCCTATTATCAAATAGCCAAGGATTTTTTTTTTGGCAAAATCTAGTTTACTCCATGTAAACATCATGTGCAGATGTAATTTGATACAAACTAAAAGATATCTGTTAAAGATTGCTACTGTATTAAGAGAAAAATCTATTCTTGCAAAACCTCATTAAAGACACTCATGTGCACGTAGTTCTCTTTACATTTGGTATATTCGCCCTGCTGAGTTCATTCAGTGCTGTCCCAATACAGAGTTTGTGAAATCTCAATTCATGTCCAAGGATGTGATTAAATGTCACCTACACTGAACTGTGATGTCCCTGAAGGATCCAGTCAGTAGAAACAGTCTATCTACAGAGAAATATCTTAGCAATTAGTACTGTTGGTAAAGGACATACAGAAAATATAGCAGTGTAACAGTGGTTAATAAATTATGTATTGCTAAGTTTTGCTATGGAGCATTCCTTTTCAGACAGAGAGCACTACGGCATTTTTGAAATGAGCAAAAGAAACAAAAATTGTACCTGAGATAGCTGCCAAAATAAGCAACTATGTTTGGATGCTTACAGTCTTTCATCATAATGATTTCCTGCTGCACAACAGCAAAATCTTCCCCTGAAGAAGAAAACAATTGATATTTTTGTAGTTTTATTTAAATATCCATCCCTCTGAGTTTGGCTTTCAACATTTTTTTTTTAGCTGAAGAGCTTTGGTAATTATCAGACTTTGTAATTATCTTCATTTTATATTCATGTACATTTATATAATACAGCACTTTGTAAGCCAGCACAAGTTCCAAAAGACTAAGGGAATAATAGGTAACTATTCTTAAAATCAGGATGGAGCCCTAGTCCACTACTTGACACCTCTTAGGACAGTAGCCACAGCTTTTCTCAACCCCTTTTTAAATCCAATTACTCTTTATTTAAAGGGTAGAAAATTATTTTAAAAATAATTTACTCTAATTCCTGTGTAGATTCTCTTGTGGGAAGCTCTGCTAGTAAAGACCAAGCAAGTTTGCATTATATATGAAGGTTAGAAATTGGTAATAATAATTTTGTATGTTAATAACAATGTTCCCGTTTAGAGTAAGTCCTAAAAGTGAACAGCTTCCTGGTTGTTTGCTCAAGAGTCTCTGCTCTCCTTGGCAGGAATTGCTGTACAAAGAAAGTTCCTCACTTAATTCTTTTCACTGGCACCTTGCTGTGTGGGTGTCCAGATGTACTACCAATAATCTATGTTCTTGAAATATGGCAAAACTTGTTACCTCTAACCACCATCTAGATCCATCTTGGATTATCTTCCTATAGAGAAATCATGTCATAGCACTCTTCAAGGACCTTGAAACAAACTTAAAGAGCATACAACTATACAGAAAGTGCTAAGTTGTATGTTCAGGCATTTCTCCAGTGTTTTTGCTTTACCATTTATTTGAGCCTTGCTATCTGGTGCCTAGATTGTGCCAATCTTTCCATTACAGACTCCAATTACCAGGTTTACACATCTATAAAAACTTGGTCAAACTATAGGAATAAAGTGTTCTGCCAGTGTTGGGTTTTTTGGGGAGTTTGCAATGGTACAGGAATTAATTTTACCTCTTAAAAAGTTTTTTTTTCCCCAGATGCTATTTTGCAAGCCAATATTTCAAACATAGCTTTGTGCCGATTTTTTAGGTCATTTGGACAAATTAGTATCCATATGTATTTTGGACAAGCTATTTTTATAGGAGTTATTTACTATCTATTAGAAAATACATTTTAAAGGAGTCCCCAGATCCTCATTAGACTCAAATAGCTTTAAGAACTCGGTAAAATAAAAATATGTCCCCGTGAGCCAGGCTTTTGCTACTTGAGACAAAAAGTCACTCAGAAGTCCTGGATAGCTGCTTCTATATGGGATGGAGGCCAGCTAGAACTTATCACAGCTATGCACCACCCTACCTATTAGTTGCCAAAAACCCATGCTGAAGTACAAGGTGCTAGTCACAATTTAGGCCTGTGCGGCAGAGAAGAAACTTTTAATTTTAATAGAGCCTCTCCATTTCAGGACCACCATACAACTTACGTTAATCCAGAACACTGTCATGAGGGTCAAGTTGATAGGCAATGAAGGCAGACTGGAATCTGCTCGACCAGAAATAGTATATTTGACTATAAGCTTGGTAATATTTAGAAAGAGTTGCAAGACATCTTTTCCACCTACTAAAAGCTGAGAAATCTGGTAATGTAACTGTCTACTCATGACTCTATAGCTCCGGGGGGAGCATAGTGTTTCTATTCCTCTTACTCAGAACATTAACCCAATATAAATCATGTTAGGCCACCTACTGTGGTGGTGGTCCCCTCTTTATATTACTGTGTAAGATGTCCTGAGAATAGTTCCAGTTTCACAAACATGTCTTGTTCAGGGCTATACTACAATTAAACTGACTTGTACTATTTAGGATGAGATGTGTATGTGCAATATACATACACAAGACATATCCAATTACAAATATAATCAGTTAAAATATTAAGATTTTTCTTTTCTAACCTGACCTTAAAGTGAAACAGTGCAACAGCTAAAAAGTAATAAACTAAAGGTACATCTTACAGCATCTGTTATGCTCAACAAGTCTAATCAGATCAGTCCTCAGCCCTAAAACACTTTATGATGATATGTAAACGAGATACACTTTGTAGAAGCCAATCATATACATAACTAATACATAGTTCTATTATAGTGGCCCACCAGGTCTACTTTAGCTTTCCATTCAAATGCTGAACTTTTTGAAGTGCTCTAAAATCTGCATGGTTACTCAGACTGACTTGAAATCTGGTATGCCTCGTGAGCAGAGATCCTAGAAATCCGTTTGCCATGGAAAAAACACAGAATTTGCATTTTTACAGGGAACCTTTAGTTTTTACATTTTGTGAAAAAATAAAAACATATATTAACTAAATTTTACTGAAAGTGCCAGTGTCACTTATTCCAAAGGCTCTCAAACTAGTGAGTACACCCCCCTGGGGGGATGCAGAATGTATATGGGGGGCCAGAGGGGGAAGGGTGCATGAGAAGCTCCTGGTGGCAGCGCTGCCTTCAGAGCTGGATGCTTGGCCAGCAGCCACCGCTCTCTGGCCACCCAGCTCTGAAGGCAGAGTGGAGAACAGCAGCTGCTGGCCTGGCACCCAGCTCTGAAGACAGTGCCACCACCAGCAAGCACTGAAGTGAGAGTGGCATGGTATGGTATTACCATCCTTACTTCTCCACTACTGCTGCTGGCAGCACTGCCTTCAGAGCTGGACAGCCAGAGAGCAATTCTGTTCATTTTATTATGATTGATGGCACTGGTAGGCTTCGAAATTGTTTAAAAATTGTAAATATCTCAATAAAACATTTTGTTCAACTGATACCTATATATATTGTGGCTAGGGAAACAAAAGTTCAGCATTTCATTTAATCATGGTAAAACATGGATTTTTATGCTTTTTTATTGAAGAATTTTGGTTTTTTTAATCATAGAAAACTAGGATCCTGCTCATGAGGACTCTCTGGCTAGGATTAGTGAAATTTGGGGTAATTTAACCCAGGTGTTCCTGAGATACAGCTTTTAAACAAGGGGGGGGAAAGCTCTCTTAAGGTTGACATTTTCCTGAATGTTTTATTGGGAATCAAACCATGGCTCTGATCTGCTTGAGAGTTAGCCCCAACTAGTTCTTGGCACCCACTACTCCTTTGGGGGAGCAAAATTCAGTAAAATATTCTCCAAAGAGTTTAGGGCACACACTCAATGGATTACACTGAACATTAGAGGACAGAGCCAACAGGGTTTGTAGTCCTATAAGTTTTGTTACAGCTGGGTAGCTCAACCGGATAAGCAGTAGTCCTTTAAACCCCACCCACAAAGTGTCAGTTCAAAACCTGCCTGGGGAAGAAATCCGGAAAAAATTTGTAGTCATCTTATTCAAAGCTTTCCAGGGGAGGGGTATGTTATTTTATGTAAGGGGAATTTAATCAAAATAATTCTGAGGAAAAAAATTACACACTCAAACACTGAGTCTGCTCCCAAAACCAGTCCCAACAGTAGTTAAATTTTACAGCCTTTCACTCTTACCCAAAATATTCCATTTAACACTACTACACTTTCACTTACCCATCATTAAACCCACCAACTGCTCTCATATCCACCACACTGCTGAGAATCTGCACGGCAAGAAGACCCTTGTGCCCCCTACTGACAACCTGCAGAATTCATTGCTGGAATGCTGAACAGTAGATCCCTCAAGGTATGTATGTACCTCTTTCCTCTGATCACACACATTGGAGGGAGGGCCTCCGATCTAGATCTCCTTACATGACAATTACACCTCTACCAAGCTGTTCCAACTAATGCCTCCACCGTTCCGTACTCCTACACCTAACACAAGGAATGCAGTGGAATGCATGCAGATAATTTCCAGCTCTGGGAGACAGAGTTAGTGTTGCATTGGTGTGAACTTTAACTCCGAATTTCCTGGTTTTCAGAAGTTTGAGCTTTGCTGAAGGGCATGAGATACTTCCACACAACCTCTATCTGGGTTAAGTTTTTTTTTTCTCAGTGAATTATAGTGTGTTTTAGTCAGGGTCTCCATGAGTATTTCTGGGCTCATGGAATATGCTGAAGTCCTGGACCCTTCCAGCTCATCTACACTCCTCCTATCTTTCTCGGTTAGTATTCCACACCTTCTCTCACTCTGCTTCTCTTCTGTCTCACTGTCTTCATTTCTCTTACCCTGTGTAGTTTTCATTTCACACAGACTGATAAAGTGTTAACCCAATATTGTTAATATCTAATACTTCATGATTTTGGGGAAAAAATGTACACCTTATACTAAACTGAAGCTTTAAAAAGTTTCCTTTTAAATGTTTTGCACCCATTGTTTGCTCATTTCTAGATAAAGAATATATCTATACTCATAGGTGCCAACTCCGTAGTTGCTCCAGGGTTGGAGCGCCCATGGAAAAAAATTAATGGGTGCTTAGCAGCCAAGCTCCCCTCCCAGCCCCCCCAGCACCTCCCACCTGCTGGCAGCCCCAACAATCAACTCCCCCCCCGCTCACTGTCAGCTGTTCCGCAGAGTGCAGGAGGTGCTGCGGGAGCAGAGGAGGAGCGGGGACACAGCAAACTCAGGAGAGGGGAGGGGACGGAACTGGGTGGGAAAAGGTGGGGCGGGAGTTGAGTGGGAGCAGGGCCTTGGGGGAAGAAATGGAGTGGAGGCAGAGCCTGGGGCAGAGCGGGGGTTGAGCATCCCCAGGGAAAGTTGGGAGCCGGCACCTCTGTCTACACTACAACTGAAGGTGTGATTTGCAGCTCAAACAGTTTTAATCTAGCTAGCACACTAAAAACAGCAGTGAAAACATGGCAACACAGACTAGTAATGTGTATACATGCCCAGAGGGACTGGGCAGGTTTGTAGAGCCCACACTGAAGACCATGCCACTGTGTCTTTGCTACTGTTGTTAGCATGTCAGATTAAACCTAGCACAGATATGCCTATCCAAGGTGCAAATCATACCTTTGAATGCAGCATAGACATACCCACAGTACAGACTTTGTCCAACCTGCCGCTCATTCTAAAAAGATTGTATGTTTACAAAAACATAATTCTTGGACACTTTTCATTTTCTTTAAGAGGGTGTCTTGATTCCACTCTTCCACCCGTATCTTCCTGATACTAACCTGCATGGTGGGAATATCTGAGAATGCTGTTCTTATATTTATCGGTTATATCTAATGCAAAATACCATACAGCCTCTGCAGCACGATATGCAGAGACAGATGTAAGACAGGAGTACCACAGCTAGAGTTAGCAATGCAAAACAGCAGGCAAAGCAACACAATAAAAGAGTAAAAATAATTCTATGCTTTTTTTTTTTTTTTTTGCACTTCTCTATTTGTGTTCATCCTTCCATCCTTAAAAAAGTATGTCAATGAAAGAGGGGCTGCATAGCAGGAAATGTTGGGGTGAGGGGACCAGAAATTATCCCTATCCTTCTTGATGGCCATTTTTTTTAAACCATTAATTTTGTATAATAAGAGCAAACAAAAATGAGCACAACTAAAACATGAAAAATATTTGAAGTCTGTAAAGCAGTAAGCGTCAACAGAAGAGGACACTTACCTGGTTCTAGTTTTATTACTTTAATTGCCGCTAGCTCACCCGTGTTAACATTCCGAGCCTATAAAAGAAAAGAGAAAAGTATATCTTAATTTTATATTCTTCAGTAATGTGAAGAGTTTATGCCAGAGCAATTAAAAACTCACTACATGAACTAAACATTAATTTAATTTTTTTAAACAAAGGCAGAGTTTAGAAGTCTGTGCTAAATTAAAACATTTTGCAGATGTATATGTTACATCAGATTTACGATTAGTTTAAGGTTAGGGGATCTTTCAGTTAAATGTGTTACTGTAATAAAACGTAATTGGCCATAAATCATATATTTTGATTAGCTAAATAAACATTGCTGTGCAGTTAGCACTATTACACTATTTAGAACTTCTTTTAAAGTACGAGCCACATGACTATCTGATGACAATAAGCCAAACGTCATTGAGAAGACCTTGGCTTCAAGAAGCCACACACCATAATCCAAACATAATGCGTATTTTATAATACTCAGCCTTTTTAATCCCTTCTTGCCCTGCCATCTTTTCAAACAAAATGGTGAACTATGCATTAATTCTTAACCATACTCACAAGACTGATTTTGCAATCACAGCCTGGAAATCTTTAACGAGTTTTATATGGACATTTCTCTCAAGACTTTTTCACGGTAAATTTATTTTCTAATTACAAAGAAAACTATCTTGCAAGGACACTAAACAAAATTAATTTGGAATAACGTGCGTGCTTTGGCACATCAGACATAAATTATGCAGCAAGGGCCATGAATTATGCTGTATTGATGCTCTGTAAATTTGTGACATACTGGGAATTGGGACAGGTTGCTTACAAAATAGTTTCAGCCTACATGGCTCCCAAACTGGGGGATCAGGAGGTATGCAGCAGTAAGTACATTGTCTTGAGGAGAAGCTGCTTCCATCCAAGGCTCTTGAATCTTGTTGCTTTCAAGACAGTACTTCAACCTTTTCTGCTTTGTATTCTACTACATACCCCTAGTTCCCTACCCCACCCACCCACAGTATCTTCTTCCTGTGAAGCCATTAAAATCAGCTAAGGAGTTAGAAGACAGTATGAAAATAGCCCTCCCACTGTCCCAGCCCCATATATGCAGCAACTTGATTTTGAGCAGCTTCCTAAAAAACTTACATGGCAATTGCTCAGCATCAGAATTACATTATACATTGGGGTGCTGTTATGCAAAAACGTACCTTATAATAGAGTAAAAAATTAATGAAAGCTAAATTTTAAGATGACATTAAAAAGAAACTCAAATATGGTAAACAGCCTCCCCCCTTCTTAACTAATCATCTAGGACCATTGCTTGGAAGAATTTACTGGGCCTTAAAAGTATTTTGTATAAATCCACCAGTGTGTTTCCAGCCCTGGCAAGTCATGATATAATACACCTTCAGCCTCCGTTTAGATTATCAGTTCACTTTGCCACCCTTTCAATTACAACATGATGTTAGCAGATAAAATTTTCAAGTCACTTAAGACCAGCTTTACAAAGATATTACGGTGCCTAAAGAAGAAGATATCAATGAGTTGGATTTTTAAAAGTTTCTAGGCATCTATCTGTATCTTTAGGCTCCTAGGTATCTTTAAAAATCTGGTCCTTAGAAGCTTAAGTCCCACTGATTTACAACAAAACTTAGGGTCCTAGATCATGTTTGAAAATGGGACTTTGGAGATTTAAAAAAAAAACTGAGCTGCTCTCTTCTTCACAATGCTTGTGAAAGCATGAAATTCCGCCTATCGAATAATATAAAGCCTCTCCTTCTCTAGTGGTGTGAGAGATGAGCTTGTAAACTCCTGTTTGAACTGATGTTGAGAAAACAGCAAGATGTTAATCAATATGTGAAACGAGTCACCTGGCAACCTGCCACGCCTAGAAATAAATTCTGCAAGCCAGTGGGAAAACACAATAATCTCAGATTTCCATCTTTGGTTTTCTACCCTTAAATTAGAATGAATAAATTAAGACTCGGCACACCACTTCTGAAAAGTATCAGAGGGGTAGCCGTGCTAGTCTGGATCTGTAAAAAGCAACAATGAGTCCTGTGGCACCTTAAAGACTAACAGATGTATTGGAGCATAAGTTTCTGAAAGGTTGCCAACCCTGGTATAGGCCAAGCCCCAGGCAAAAATCAGTCAATGACTTTACTTAATCGGAGAAGCTCTCCCATTGGTGTAGGTGGCATCTTCACTAAGCTGCTGCAGCACTGAAAGTGTAAATGAGCCCTTAGTGTTTGGCAGAGACCAAAGCTTGCATAAGGGATAGATGGCTGAAGGTCAACCAGGATAAGACAAATAATATTTGTTGGTTAAAAAAAGCAACCAAGAAATATGCAGACACTACAGAGGAAGGTCTGCATTCATCTTCTGATTGCACTTGCAGTCAAACCAACTTCCAGCTACTTCTGATGAGCAAGAAATAACAATGGCCAAGACTGACACCCCCCTATTTATATATGGGTGGGAGTTTGCAACTGCTTCTTTCCAATGCAGACTTCACTACTGTTGCTCATGCCTTTCTAAACTCAAGATCAGATTATGGCAGGGGTTCTCAAACTTCACTGCACCGCAACCCCCTTCCAACAACAAAAATTACTTCATGACCCCAGGACGGGTGACCGAAGCCTGAGCCCGCCCAAGCCCCACTGCTCTGGGTGCTGTGGGCATAGCCCGAGCCCCACCACTCTGGGCAGAGGGGCCAAAGCTGAAGCTCAAGGGCTTCAGCCCCAGTCGGGAGGCCTGCAACCTGAGTCCTGCCACCCAGGGCAGAAGCCTTGGGCTTTGGTCCTGGGTAGTGGGGCTTGGGCTTCAGCCCAGGCCCCAGCAAGTTTAAGCCAGTCCTGGTGACCCCATTCAAAGGGGGTTGCGACCCACTTTGGGGTCCCGACCCACAGTCTGAGAACCACTGGTTTATGGTGATGTGCTCCAAATAAAGCTGCATCTTAAATCCATCCAGAAAAATCAAACTGATGCAGGAGTCATCTGTCCATTTATTGACTCATCTCACCATGAGTATATTACAGTTATTTTCCATGATCTGTGTTGACTGCTATCTTTTTTCCAGATGGAATTAAAGATGTTGGCATTGGCTTATGCAGCCCTATATGGCTTTCTACCAAATGCAGCATCCACATGCAGTCACACTGGCAATTTTGATATGTTCCAAAACCATAGCAAAAATACCTATACTAATTCAGTCTAAGATCAGCACTGATATAGATTAAACCTTCACATCTGAGGAGGTTTCTCAGCATTTTAAGGCTTGGTCTACAGTGAAAAGTTAGGTCATCATAGCTACTTCAGGCAGGGGAGTGAAAAACACACCCAACCAATATAGCTGTGCCAACCTACTGCCCTAGTGCAGAGGCAGCTATGCTGACAGAAGAATGCTTCTGTCAATGTAGCTGCCATCGTTCAGGGCAATGGTGTTCCTACACCAACAGAAAAACCCCTTCCCTTGATGTCGGCTGTGTCTACACTATGGTCTCGACAGCTTAGACATATCCTAAGTAACCTTTGAGACACATTACTTCATTAACTGGGGCCTGGGCTACACTACAGTTAGGTCAACATAGGACAGCTTATCTCGACCTAATGATGTCAGTGTACACACTACAGCCTTGTCCCGCCAATGTGCGTGCCCTGCTACACCAACATCATAACTCCACCTCCACCAGAGGCACAGGGCTTTTGTCAGTGTAGTTATGGCGATGCATACTTACTTACATAGGCTGTTGGCTGTCTTGTCAATTTCAGACTGGAGCCCTGAAATTGACAAGAAAGCCAGGCAGCCCAGCTGCCCACCCAGCTCCCCGCTCAGAGAGGTGAGAAGCCCGGGTGGCTGCCCCCAGATCTCAGTAGTGAACAGCACTCAGTAGTGCTCCCCAGTGGGGAGCAGGGAGGTTAGAAGACCAGAGAGTAGCTGGGCTCCTGGCGAGGAGCTGCACAGAGCTGAGAGCCCTGGCTCCCAACCCCCAAACACTGCCCCCTTCAGTTGGTGGAAGCGCTCCTAGGGATGATGCGCACCACCAACAGAAGAGTAGTGTGGACATCAGCCACCACAGTTATTACTGCAGTGACTGCAAGTCGACCTAACATAGGTCGACTTCAGTCTGAAGCGTAGACACGCCCTGGAAAATAGCCACTTATACCTCTGAAAACAACAGGATTCCAGCTTCAGAAGTTAAATAAAACAGGTACCTGGTCAGAAACAAAGACTACGAATGTCTCTATAAAAATGCAAGAGGCTTAAAGTAAAAACAAGTTAACTAGAATGCCTCTCAATGGAAGAGGATCTTAATATACTAGGCATTATTGAAAAAAGTAGACTGATAAATCAGTGGGGTACTATAATACTTGTCTGTAAACTATACAGGAAAGACTGATTAGGCAAATGAGGTGGAGTAGCAGCACTGTACTTAGAAGATTCTACAGGATTTAGCAAGGTAAAAATTGAATGGAAAGGACCACACAGTTGAATCTTTCTGGACACAAAGCCCAAAACTGTAAAAAAAAAAAAAAAGAGAGAGAGAGAGAGAGAGAGAGAGAGAGAGTGTGTGTGTGTGTGTGTGTAAATAATGAGGGGTGTGCATGTATGTATTTATTTAATATTAATTAGTAGGCCTATACTACTGGCCTCCAGATCAAGAAAAGGATATTGAATGCACAATATTGAGAGAAATCAGAGATTGCAAAAATCTAAGAAAAAAAGAATGGCGGACTTCAGCTACCAACATAAACTGGTCAAACGGCACTTAAGACAAAGTTTAAAGAAGCCAATGCTTCTTGGAATAGCTAGTTCTAGAGCACAAGAGCAGAGGCTATTCTTCACAGTCTTAAATAACAGTAGTTGAACCACTGAGTAATAGTGACTACAATATAATTAGATCCAAAATCTTAGGAAGTAAGATACCAAGAACTGACATAGTGACACTAAATTTTAGAAAGGGATATACAGACGCCCCCTGACTTATGCAATTGTTCTGTTCTGGAAAGCCTTGCGTAACTCGAATTTTGTGTAAGTCGGAAACATACCTGAACGTTAGGCAAAAATTTCCGCAACTCAATCCTATTTCTGGTTTATGGAACTTTTTCTGTAAGTGCGAATTTACGTAAGTTGGGTCTTGCGTAACCCAAGGAGCATCTGTATTTCAATAAAATGAGGCTAGTCAAAGACTCTGAAGTTAAGAGTAAAAGTGAAATCTTTAGATCTGGCATGAATGCTATTTAAGGAAACCTCAGCAGGTATTCTTGAACAAAAAGGGAATCAGGATGGCAAGAAGTAAACCCATTTGCAAAACAAAACAAAAACCTTGAAAGGTTATTAAGCCAAACAGATCCTTCAGGTTTGAATATCTAATTCTAGTGAAGCTAATACACAAGAACATAAATTATAGCAGGGAATATGCAAGAGGGAAATTAGAAGGGTTAAAATGGAAGTCAGAGCAAATAGCTAAGGCTCTTCATTATTGGTATTTACCAATTTTCCCTGAAATATTCCCACTGTTTTTTTTGAAAAAGCCAGTATTCAGGTCTTACCGATTTTGACCTGAATTTTGGGATCCAGAAATTTTTTGCAGGAGACTAAGATGGGGCTTGCTGAAAAGCCGGCAGGGACCAGCAGGGGTCTCTGTCTGGAAAGGGGTTTTAGTACTCATGGGCCAGAAGATCACTTCCCTCCTGAACTCGGAAGCCAGTACCACCTGACTGTTGGGAGCGGAAGGCTGTACCCCAGGCGTACTGGCTCCCTGCTGAACAGAGACTACTTCTGAGGCCAGCCCTTCAGAATGGGAGTCGACAGAGCCGTGCTGCACTGCTGCAGCGATCAGACCTAGGGCACAGAACCCCGTCTGCTTTCCTTCCATTATCCGGTCAGACAGCCTGTACAAGGGAAGCAGATGGGGCAGTACTGAAAGACCAAATTGGCCAGGATGGGACTGTGACGGGATCCCCGGGGTACAATATGGAACTGGGGTACTGCTGCGCCACCTTCACTCCCCAGCCTGGGCCATCTCTCACAATGCTTTGCTAGTGACAAACAGCAAACCCCTCCACATGATCTTATCACTTAGCACAACAGTGTGGAGTCCCACACCCAGCTAAACTGCAGGAATACTCCCTGAGCCACTCCCAAATCACACAGAGACAGGCACAAGTAAGTCTCCCAAGCCCCCAGCCTTGCACCCCCAGAATATACTGTCTTGCCCTGGTCAGAAGCCTGACCAGTATAAGTTTATTATCCAGTCTTCCCCTCCCTCAGTGTGGAGAGGACATGCATTAACCTTTGTAAACTGAGCTGAGATTTCCCAAGCACTTCAACCAAAACACTGTTTTAGGTAAAATATAAAACAGATTTATTATGTACAGAAAGATAGATTTTAAGTGATTATAAGTGGTAGTTACCAAAGAAAATAAAAGGTAAGCACACAGTCTAAAATTTTCAACCTTATTAGACTAGGCAGTATTTAGATCAAGCAGTTTCCTCTCACCCCACTGGATGCTGCAAGTAGTTTACAGTTCTTAGTACACAGGCTTCCCCTTTAAGCCTGGGACCAGTGTCCTGAATTCAAGTCTTCGTCTTCCCAGTGTTCTTGTTAATTCCAGCGTGGGTGGGGGAGGAGAAAGGCAAACGCATGATACCACTGTCCCCTATTTTATATCCTCAGTCCATGTGCCTGGAAAACACTAGCCCAGACATGTCCTGGAGGGCTTTGCTAAGTCACAGAGTGAAGCAATCCCCCATTGTGTGATGCTTGTGCAGCCCTCTTACAGCATTGTAAATCCCATGTTTACAATTCCCCTACTGATTAATGATCACTTAACATGCTCCTGGAAGTGGATCACCTCCTTTGTTGTCACTGGAGAACTGGCAGTGGATGACACTCAAACTTGAAACATAATCCCCACCCCTCACAGATACCAGGCATTCTTCCCCCTTCACCCCATATCTCCATGAGTATTGGGCATCCCTTCCCCACCCCCCTTTTGTTCCTGGTTTTTACCAAATTTTCTCCTATTTTTAATAAAACCCAATAAATTCCCAGGACATTTTAAAAACTAAAAATTGAAAATGAAAGGCCTTACAAATAGCTAATGACATTTAAAAACAAAAAAAAACCAAAAAACAAGAAATTATGTAACCCGCAGGAAGCCTGCAAAAGAATTGGTGGGTCTGCTGGAGCACCAAAGTTAAATGGAGCAATTAAGGAAGATCCATGGACACTGATGAGAAGATAGAAGATTTATTTGTATCAGTCTATATCAGAAATGTTGTTAGGGACCTGTCCTTTTCTTGTAATAAAGATAAGCTGCTATCAGAAATTGAAGTGTCAAAAAGAAAAGGTGCTGAAATAATCATATAATAAAAAGCAGTAAGTCACCAGGCCCAGAGGGTATACATCCAAGAGTTCTGAAGGAGATTATTTATGAAGTGGCTGAGCTGCTAACAAAAACATGCAAATTTTCATCAGAAACAACTTTTGTCTCAGAGGGTTGGAGGGCAGCAAGTATTATACCCATATTTAAAAAAAAAAAAAAAAAGTAGTAGTTGTTCTAGGAATGATCCAGAGAATTAAAGACCAAAAAGCCATATGTCTACTTGGCAAACTGGTTGGAACTCATAATAAAATACCTGGAAGATCATGACATGATACGGTCTAATCACCAGAGCTTCTGCAAAGGGAAAGAGTGTCACTCTAATCCAAGGGATCTCCAACTTCATTGCACTGCGACTCCCTTCTGACAATGAAAATTACAACATGACCCCCGGGGGCGGGGGGACCCAAAGCCTGAGCCTGCCCAAGCGCCACCGCCCTGGGTGTGGGGGGCCAAAGCCCAAGCCCAAGGGCTTCAGCCCCAGATGGGGGCCTGTAACCTGAGCCCCACCACCCAGGGCTTAAGCCCTCAGGCTTCGACCCCAGGTGGTGGGGCTTGGGCTTCGGCCCTGTGTCCCAGCAAGTTTAAAGCCAGCCCTGGCGACCACATTAAAATGGGGTCATGACGCACACTTTGAAAACCATTAATCTATTAGAACTGCTTGAACATACCAATAAAAGAGAAAATAAAGGAGCCTAGCTGACAATTTTACAACCTTTTTTCAGGCTACGAGACAGGGTAAGTGGTCAATTTTCACCATGGCAAAAGATTAACAGCTGGTAGCTCAAGGTTCAGTATTTGGTCTGGTGTTGTTTACTCTAGTTATTAACAGTTTTTGGAAGAGAGGTGTGCAGTGAGACAGCACAATTTGCAGATGACAATTATTTAGGTTAGCTAAATCCAGAGAGAACCATGAGGAACTAGAGGGATCTAAGTAAGCTAGGTGAATGGGCAAAAAGATGGCAAAGTTCAATGTTTATAAACGCAAAATGCTGCACATTACAGGGAAAATTGTAAACTACTCATACACCCTACAGAGTTCTAATTTAACTGTTTCAGCTCTGGAAAAGAACTTGGACACCACCCAACGTGGTCAGATCAGTGAATAACTCTCCTCCGTGTAGCAGCAGGCAAAAAAGCAAACAAGCTGTTAGGATGCATAAGGGATGACGAATTAGAGAAATATTATAATGCCATTATAAGTCAATGGTCAGACCTCATCTGGAATACTGTGCACAGCATTTGTCACCTTATCTCAAAAAGGACATGCAGAACTAGAGTGGGCTCAAAGAGATTTTAATATGAAAAGAAATAAAGAAGACTGGGATTGTTTACCTCAAGAGACAAATAGGAGAGAAAATGGTAAACGTATAAAAACTGAATGGTCTAAGAGGCAGAGAGAGAGAGACCATAAGCTCCCAGGCTTATAAGACAAGAACCCTGGGGATATTCAATTAAACTGAAAAGTGACAAATTCAAAAAGTGAGAAAGGAAATACTTTTTCACACAATGAATAATTAGACTGTGGCACACTACCACAGGAAGTCATTGGATATGTCTTATGCTACAGCTCGGAGCAAGCCTCCCAGCCAAGACAGACAGATTAATGCTTAACACTCGAAATAGCTATGTGGACACTGTGGCACCGGCAGAGGCTCAGGCTAGACACCTGTGAGCTCAGACCCAGGGGTAGGATGGGCTTAAGCTCAAGTGGCTACCCAGAGCCTCTGCAGTGCTGCAATGTCCACACAGCTATTTTTAACATGCTAGCACAAGTCTGTCTACCTGAGCTGCAAGATTCAAAGAGGGAGTGGACTTTTATACTGATAACAAGAATACCCAGAGTTATAGCAGTTAATGGTAAGAAAAATTTGGGAGGGATATAAATCTTCATGTTTCAGGGTTTAAGCCAATCTCTACTAGGGATTTGAATGAGACATCCATGGCGGAGTGGATTATCCCATTTCTCCCTCCTGTGAATCTTGTTTCCCTATTATACGGTTTCTTGAACCTTCCTCTGAACAATCAGAGACAGGACACTGAACTAAGTGGACCCTGGTCTGATTCAGGGTATGGCTACACTTGCAGCTGTACAGCACTGGGAGTTAAACCTGTCTTCGTACAGCTGAATAGGGAAAGCGCTGCAATCTGGCCACACTGACAGCTACCAGCGCACTGTCATGGCCACATTTGCAGCATCTGCAGCGGCATTGGGAGTAGTGCATTATGGGCAGCTGCAGCCACTTGAACGGTGGGATAACGTGCTTTTCAAAAGGGGGGGTGGAGTGGAGTGTGACAGGGAGCGTGGGGGAGAGAGAGAGTGGATTTTTGGAGCTGACACTCTGTCAGCAGCTGCAAGTTCCGACCCCCTCCCCTCTCTCACTCACTGAAAGCACCAGATAAGCAGCCTCCCTGAAACGGACTCCCTCTCCCTCCTGCACACGGTGCTGCTTCTCTTCTCAAGCTCCCTCTCTTCAAGCAAACACTAGCTGTGGGCGTTCCAAAGGGAGCTCATTCACAACAAACAGTAGCTGTGTTTGTTTTTTTGATAAGCAGCTTTGGGAGCCCGGAGTTCACAACAAAACAAACAGAGGCATCACAACAAAACAAAGAGCGTAATCTTTACTTAAAAGCATTATGGGAAGCTTCCGGAGGTCAGTTACAGCGTAGTAAGATTATTCCCTGTTTACACGGGCACCCCAGCACTGCAGCACTAGTGCTATTCTCTTTATTCCTCTCGTCGAGGAAGAGTACATGCAGCGCTGTAGCCAGGGAGATACAGCGCTGTATGTGCCTTGCCAGTGTGGACGGGGAGTGAGTTACAGCGCTGTAAAGCCACCACCAGCGCTGTAACTCTCAAGTGTAGCCAAGGCCTCAATCTGGTAATTCTACATTCCTTAGGGGGCTGTATACCATACACAGTACCACCAAACAAGGAAGTGGGATCATTTCCCACTAAACTGTAGGTGAAATGGGGTGTGTGTGGGGGGGGACGGGACTATCTCTACAAGGCACCTATTGATACACATACATAGGCACTTAGAGTAATTACATGATCTTTTATTGCTATCATCTTCAAAAAAATGAGAGGCAGTAAGTTAAGTTTCTCTCCTTGAATATTCAGGTCCAGTATTCCCCACTTTCACAACAATTTGTTACGAACAAGATGCTGTCAATTATCAGTTTCATCTTTGCTCCAACTACCTACCAAATAGGATGCTTTCTGAGATTTAACATGAACTAAGAGCAAATTTTCTGCAAAGATTTTCTACCATGCAGAAAGGGCAAAACCACAACTTTCCCTTATCGAAATCAAGGGACATTGCCTGTAACTCAATAGGACAGAATAGTGCAACTGTTTTTTCAGAGAAGGAAAATCATTAGTTAATTCCTCTTTTGAGATTTTTACAGTAGTGAAACCCATAAACAGTAGATGCATGAAAACAATTTACATGTGCCAGCAAAAATATTTTTTACCCTGCCTTATAGGTGTCAGTTAAACTTTTTCCAAGCCCTTTTTAGCTATATGGAATTCTGTTCTATTCTTATACCACGCTCATCACTGTAGAACCTGAGCACTTTTCAGTAGCAGCCTAATTACACATCTGCTGCGTGTTGTTTATTCTCTCATCTCCTCAGGAGGAGGAAGCATGTGCATTAGAATGTCTTGTTTTGGTAGGGTTGTTTTGTTTTAAATATGGGTTGCTATGCATTTATGTTAAAGCAGTGTCAAAGAAATGCACTTTGCATTTGGAAGTGGTGAGGTTTGGGATAGTCCTTAGTTCCTGTGGGAGTTCAGGCTAGCTCCCAAGAAAGTTCTGTGTCCCTAACATGCATTTTACCCTTACTGTAAAACACTGTGCCACAGAAGCATGCTTGTCAACCACAGTCAATCCCAGAGCTTTAGGTGGTATTTTAGAAATCCTGGGGCCAACCATGGAACACCACCAGGATAAGGACAGAGACCCTGAACTTGATTTGAAATTCTGTGGGAAAACAATGTAGAGAGCGAAAGGCAGGTTATGTGCTTGCAGTAGCCTATGTTACAGAGGAGTGCTCTGTACTACTTGGAGTTTTCTAAGTACTAAATCATGCCCAGAAATATTGTGTTGCTGTAGTCCAACAGAGAGATGAGAAGGTGTAAATAACTGAGGCTTTGTCATCATCCACCAGGCTAGGACGAGTCTCCTAGCCAACTGGAGATGACAAAAAGTATTACTCACAGATGCTTTTACGTGAGAGCTTAGAGTTAAGTGATGAATACAAGAGTTCTCCTAGACTTCAGGAGAAACAGAGCAACTGTGGCTATGTACCTTCAACCAAAGGGAACTGCACAATGACTACAAATTCTTCAACCTTCCTCATCACCAACATCATTTCTGTCTTGCAAAGATTCAGCTTCGGCCTGCTGTTCTTCCTCCATGAGTTGATCTTGTCCAAGCACCAGGACATCTTGGTGAAAGAAGAGTGGTGGTATGTAGCAGAGCTGCACATTACTGGCACTTGAATCCATGTCATCGGACCACTTCACCTTATGGTTGCACATAGATATTAAGAAGGACCAGCAAGAGAACTGATCCTTGTGGAATTCCACAAATGAGGTGGAGTACTGGGATTTGATAGAAAAGGTTCCAATTAAAAAATTATCCTGGCAGAGGTGACTGCAACCAGGAAAACAATTTTGATGGAGCAGACTAAGTGGCTTGAATGGCAAATTTATTACGGTATATAAAACTGATTAATATTATGATGAAACCACAAGTTAAAATTAAGTGTCCAGAGGGTACTTCTGAGATGCTGCCTGCAGGAATCTCTGAAGTACAGTTCTACTCTGAAAATGACTAAAAATGATAACATCTTACTCATTAGATCCGCTCTGTGTTTAGACAAGGTCATATCTGCTGTCTTTGGAAACAAAAATAAGTTATTACTTTGTACTCCTGTTAGCACTGCAGACACAACACAGCTCTGGGAAAGGGAGAAAGATTCTAATGTTGCTTTTGCATCCGCCACAGAAATATTTAAAAAGTCCCATTTACAGACCTAATGAGTTATGCCTATGTAAACCATCAAGGCAATATAGCTTCACTGGAGAAAGGCATTCTCCTCATAATCTGATGTGCAATACTTTTGTTATCTTAATTTGCATATTCTGGAATGAGTTTGCATGGTTGCTGGTTAGGAAAGATATAGTCTTCCCTATAAACCAAGCACATTTGATATGGAAACTATTGCAGAACCAACATAAAACCTCACACATCCATTTTTTACAGACATTCCATCATCATCTCCAATTCCTCCCTCAAAACCCACTTCAAAAGGGGCTTATAACATTTAGCCTTATGTATTAACTTTAAGAAAAATGGTGTATCCTTCAAATAATGTGCACTAGCACATTTTTGGACACCATATAAAATAACAGAACTGACCCAAACAACAGCAGGATCTTATTGTCTTGATCCATGTCCTCATCTCTCTTCACCTTCTCCTTAGCTCTGTCCATACTACCTACTCTTATTTTAAATTGTAAAATATCCAGGGCAAGGACGCCATCATTTTTTGTAACATACTAAATATCTATGTAATATCTATTTTTGTAACATACTAAATACATCTATGACTATAAAGAAAATAGTGACCATTCAATGGCATATCCAGGTTGAAAATCCAATTCAAAAAAGATCAAGAAAATCTAAGGATTCCAGGAGATACCACATTGCCTTGACTCTACCATCTCAATAACTTTAACCACACCCCCTTTTTGGAGGGGGGGGGGTCGGGTCAACAAGTAGCAAGAGTGTCCACATCGGATGACAACAAATATAATGGCAGCCCGATCCCAAGTTAACCCCCACGTAGTCACAAACTGCATGGATACTGAAGTCATGGCAGAACAATAAGCCTGGCCAACTCCAATCCTAAGAGATAAAAGAATCAAGGTACCTGCACAACACAATGAATCTAATTTAATCTTATCCTGGAACTTGCATGTATATGGTGAAAACGAATCAATTTTTCAGAATAGGACTTATATATGTGAAGGTAAATCAAATCAGGAATGGTACTGACTTTATTAGCCACCGACAGAACTCAGCCAATGCCCTACTGCTCCCAACAGACCCTTGCCAAATCCAAAACAACTTAAATGTAACATACATAAATAATAGTATTATAATTGGAAATATTTAATTCTACGGTTTGAGGTAATATCTTTTAAGGTTAACCAATTAATCCAGGTTTGCTGATTTGCATACATCTTAATATCTCATTTATAATGCTGAAAACACTTGATCAAAAACAAACCAAAACATCACTCCAGTTACTGGAACCATTTCAAAATTATTAACTACACTGGAAGAAAGCTCAGCCAGGTTCAAAGTAGCACACTGAGGGAGGACCTGAACATTGAGTAAATGTACTTTGAAAAAGTCAAAAACCTAATCAGACTAGATGATATTAGCATACAGATAAGGAGCAGGGACAAGGAAAAAACAAGCTCATTTTCTACAGAGCTATCCTTAAGAGCAGGAGATTTGGCAAAAAGGGCCCAAAATCTGTGTTAATATTTCAATGAGATCAGGTATAATTGAGGTTCCACACACCAACCTAAATTGGTTTTATGAATATTCAATTAAAAAACGTTAAGGTGGAATCAGTGTTGCTCACACACAACACAGCATTAAACATTAGAAAACCAGAAATGCTTAGTGAAGGTCCCCCCACATATATCTTAAAAGAACATCAGTGTTGCAAGAAAACCAAAAAATGTTAAGGTAAAACTTCCAACACAACACACAGAAAGTTTAGTTCTGCCCCACACACATGCAAGCACATGGAGACAAAGTAAAATAAATGTGTGTGTAATGCCACTTGGGGAACTGGCAGCCATACTGCATTAGTCAGTAATTGTGCTGGACACATAAAATGGTAATGTGATTATGGATTTTTTTTCATATTAACTTAGTGAGTTCCTCGTGACAGCTTTAAGGGAGCAAAGTTAAAACTGTCTGGTTAACGTTGCCTTAACTGGGGGGGTGGTATTATAACACCGACATTCTTTTAAGCGATATGCTTAACCAAGTATTTCCTGGTTTTCCAACATTTGTGTTTACATTCTGAAGTCTCATGTTCTGGAAGGGTACAAGGAGTAGGAGACGCTGTTATACAGTAGGAAAATTACCTTCACCTTAACAAATTAATCAGTGGAACAGGTGATATTAGAACTCATGATTTCCTGGCTCCCAGCCAGGTGAACACTATACACTAAAGGTCATTTTGAAGGAAGCAAGCAACATATTCATCTGTCTGATCCTTGTTCCCCACTAAATTCAGAGGAGAAAATGGTGCTGAAATTATGTCAGAATGCAGTTAAGGGGTCTGCACACCATGCTGGCAATGTATAAGTACACCAACACGACTCTGTCATCTCAGGCCTGGTCTACACTACGAATTTAGGTCGAATTTAGCAGCGTTACATTGATTTAACCTTGCACCCGTCCACACAATGAAGTCGTTTTTTTCTACTTAAAGGGCTCTTAAAATCTATTTCTGTTCTCCTCCCCCGACAAGGGGATTAGCACTGAAATTGACATCGCCTGGTCGAATTTGGGGTAGTGTGGACGCAATTCGACAGTATTGGCCTCCAGGAGCTATCCCAGAGTGCTCCATTGTGACCGCTCTGGACAGCACTTTGAACTCAGATGCACTAGCCAGGTACACAGGAAAAGCCCCGGGAACTTTTGAATTTCATTTCCTGTTCGGCCAGCGTGGCAAATTCAGCAGCTCTCAGCAACACAGGTGACCATGCAGTCCCCACAGAATGTTTCTACGTTTCCCCTATCATCTCTGTCCCTGAGGTTATCGCAGATTAGAAAGCGAAAAAAACACACTTGTGATGACATGTTTTCCGCGCTCATGCAGTCCTCCTGCACTGATAGGGCACAGCGTAATGCATGAAGCCATTCAGTGGCAGAGGCCAGGAAAGAATTGCTGTTTGCTTAACGGCAAAAGTATCATGCCTCGCTAGCGATCCTGCCTGAGCCAGGTCGCTGTGTCAGCCTTGGGCGGCGGCATGACCGCTGTGTGAGCAGGAAGGCCTTAGATATAGACATTGGATTAGGTAGCTTCTGTAGCTAGAGAAAACATTCCTGTGCATTTGGCAAAGTCTGTGGTTATCACATTCACCTAACACACGAAAGCCCTGTAGTGTAGTGGTTAGCACGTTCACCTAACACAGGAAACATCCCTGGTTTGAAACAGGGTGGAAACAGGTCACTGTTCCTTTTTCTGACTCCCCTCCTGCATTTTTAGTCTTAGACCAGACTGTGCTGTGAAATTTTACTTTGAATGATGAGTTAAATAATATGGAAGCTCTCTCTAAGTTATAGTCCCGGGTTCCTTATCCTTTCAGCTGCTCTGGTTAGGGGTGGGGAAAATTTTCATGAAGCCTTTTATAGGGACTAATGTTATCTAGGACTCTGAAATAATCTTAACATGGCCCACAGAGTGTAATCCTTCGTTCTGGATTTGTCATTCCACAAGCTGAACTGCTCCTTACTACTGTCCAGGCTTCATGTGCCATGGGAGCAAGGGGCAGGCTGGGGTAGGTGCGACCGCGCTGTGCTGCTGGCTGGGAGAGCAGCCTGAGGCAGAAGCCTCCAGCTCGCATGATATTCTAGGCAGGACTGAATCTCCATGAGACGAAACTTAAAGAAGAGAATGACCTGGATTCATTCCCATTTGGTGCTCTACGAGGAGGATAGCCATGTCTGTCCAGGCACCCCTGATCGACCTCACCAAGGTCTGCCAGCTGAGCGGCACCATGGCAGGCAGGAGCTGCGGACGGAGCCCCAGACAGGCAGTGGGCTGAGCCGCTCACCCCGCTGCCAGTCTGGGGCTCCATCCGCCGACCCGCTGGTTCCGATCATCCAGGGAGGCAGCGGGCTGAGCGAGTCCAGTGGATGGGACTCCGGAAAAAAGGCACGAAACAATTGTCTGCCACTGCTTTCACGGATCGGGGTGTGTGTGTGCGTGTGCATGTGTGTATGACCACACGTACCCAGAACCACCTGCGACAAAGT
This sequence comes from Mauremys reevesii, assembly GCF_016161935.1. Classification (NCBI taxonomy): domain Eukaryota; kingdom Metazoa; phylum Chordata; order Testudines; family Geoemydidae; genus Mauremys; species Mauremys reevesii. The sequence continues at coordinate 4,114,756 of NC_052625.1, forward strand.
TTTTGCCTCGTCAGGCATTGGGAGCTCAACACAGAATTCCAATGGGCAGCGGAGACCACGGGAACTGTGTGATAGCTACCCACAGTGCAATGCTCCGAAAGTCGATGCTAGCCTCGGTACTGTGGACGCACTCCGCCGAGTTAATGGTCTTAAGTGGGGACACACACAATCAACTGTATAAAATAGATTTCTAAAAAATCAACTTCTATAAATTTGACCTAATTTTGTAGTGTAGACATACCCTCATTCTGGGCTCCAAAAAGGTTTAATAACGTCTTATATTTTAAGTGCTGGACCTTTTTTCCTTTCGCAAGTTTTCTCCTAGGTATGAGCAATTCAAAACAGCTTAGTTTGAGGTGCTCAGGTTCTTCCACACACTCTATGCTGACCTGATCTACCCATTTTCAAACCAATTTGACTTTTCTTTAAAACTTCAGAGAATGCAATATGTGGCTTTAAATGGAAATGTGGGTGAAAGCTTAATAATATATTCTCTTAAAAATTACTGTACATGTATTCAGAGGTTATTAATACAGTGCTACATATGCTACTGTGCTCATATCCTATTTGGTTGTGTTACTTGTTTTCTGGTGCATTTGTTTGAACAAAAATGTGATGCTGACATATTAATGTAGCTGAGGCCTGACTGAAATGAGCAATTAACACCTGAAGGGAAGTCTCATTTCTTGGAGGATAGAATTAGAGAGGTAAACAGAACATTGGGTTTAAAAAGAATGTCTGAGCCAACTAAGATAAGAATGAGAACATCTAGGGAGCCATTTACTAACAATGGACAAGGTAAGTTAGACATTTAGAAATTATGTAAAGATCAGGTTGTACATAAACAGTACATTGACAGAGCAAGCGGTACAGAGTCCTGCAAAGTGACCAAGACTATCCAAAAATGTATGATCTAAGAAATAGTAAATGCAATGAGACAGGTAAATGTATATGACGGGAAAGTGCTTCTGTGTAACTTTTGATTGTGGTATGCACTAGACTAGGGGTAGTCAATTATTTTTTGTCAAGGCACAACTTTCTTGGTCAAGGTATAGTCAAGGTCCAGACTCGAGTGAAAATAATAAAAAATAATAAATAAAGTAAAGTAAATAAAAAGATTTCAGGGTTCATACAAGTGTCCAGATTTGGCCCACAGTCCACCTATTGATTACCTGTGTTCTAGACCCACTCCTAAGCTTTAGTCTGATCAACTCAGCATAGCTTTGTTGTATACCAAATAAAGGAACCCGAGTAACTAAATCTGGAGTCGAACTGGTTTCTTGGATCCCAGAGACCTGGGCAAAGTGTTTGCCCAGACCTGAACAAGCTGTTCTGGATAAACTGAGGGGAATCCAAACACGTCCATGTATAGTCCCACCGGAATTGTTTTCTAACTCACGTTGAAGGCAGCGGGCTTGTTACAAGCCCATGACAAACATGTTGGAAAGTTGTCCCGGGCACCTCCTAGCCTAGGCTCTGACAGGGCGGCAGAGTGACACGGCCGGCCGGCCGGCCGCTCCCCTGGCAGAGGAAAACCCAGCCAGCCTGGGCTCTGTTATTGGCCACGAACTGGGACCGCGGGACGTCCCCGCCTGTCGCTGTGCGGGGCTATGCCAGGGGCTGCTCCCCCGCCTGGGAGGGAGGATGGGAGAGGCGGGGGGGGGAGGGCCCCGTGACAGGAGCCGGGCCCCCTGCAGAGCCTCGGACCCCAACCCCTGCGGCCTCCCAGAGGGGGGCTCAGCCAGGCGGGAGGGGGAGCCCGGCGGCTGACAGGCGCTGCCCGCGGCGGGGCCGGCGGCGGGGCCTGCCTCGGTCGCTACCTTGTAGACGTCGCCGTAGGTGCCGCTACCGATGCGCTGGATGAGCTCGAAGTCCTCCTGCGGGTTCCGCCGGGAGAGGTCGCGCACCCGCCCAACGCTCATGGCGCCGCCGAGGCTGGGGGCCCCGCTCGGTCACCGCCGGGGCCGGCTGGCGGAGGGGGGACACCGAGGAGCGATCACCGCCGCCCCCCGGCCTGCTCAGCCAACATGGCGCACTAAGTGACACCGTGCGCATGCGCCCGCTCGCGCGCCTCTGGCCCCCGCGACCAGAGACACGGGACGGGGACGCTACGGCCCAGCGCGCGCATGGGGCGGGGCGAGGAGAGCGGCGCGCGCCCCAAACTCAGCGGCTCTGTCCCGCCCCTGCTGCCCACGTGTCTCCCAGCTGGCGGCGGGCGAGCTCTCAGCAGAAGCGCGGCGAGCCTGGGGCTGGGGCTCCCTAGTGCTTCGCCCTTCTAGTAACTGAGAAACCAACACACAAGCCTGGGGTCAGTCCGCTCTCCATTCCCCGGGCTGTCCTGACCCACTCCCAACCCCCAGCCACACCAACCCCCCAACTCAACAAGGCCCCGTCCTGTTCCCCCCGCCACACTGACCCCCGGCCACTCCCAACAAGACCCCGTCCCAGTCATTGCCTCAGGTTGCACTAACCCCCTCCCCTACACCCAACAAGGTCCTGTCCTGCTCATTGCCCCCTACCGGGCTGACCCTACAACCATGGGCGCCAACTTATATGGGCTCGTGGAGCTAAAGCCCCAGGAATATTCAAAATCAGGGGCTCTGCTCCACCAATATTTGGAGCTAGGTTTTTGCTTTAAAAATCAGCGCGCGTTGGGAATCAGAAGAACTCTGGGCTGCCCAACCGCGGGGAAGCCCAGAGACTAAAAAAAATCCAGCCGGGAATCAGGAAGAGGGCTCTGGGCTGCCTGCAACCGCGGGAAGCCCAGAGACTTTTAAATCCCAGCTGGCCGGGATCAGAGAGCTCTGGGCTGCCCTGCGCCGGGAGCAGCCCCCTAAATCATCCCCCCGCAGCCGGGGAGCTGCTCTGGGCTGCTGCTGCGGACGCCGGGGGCCTTCCCTTGGAATAAATCCCAGCCACGGGATCAGGGGGGGGGCTCTGGGCTGCCTGCGGAGCCCAGAGCCTTTAATCTCAGCCGCGGGGGGAATCAGAGGGGCTGGCTGCCCTGGGGCAGAGAGAGCCAGAGCCTTTTGATTCCCAGCCCAGCCGGCTGGGGGCTAGGGGGCAGGCTCCTCGCGGCCAGAGCCAGCCCCCAGAGCCCAGCGCGGCAGAGGGGCTCTGGGCCTGGGGGCTCCGGGGCCCCCAGAGCCGGGAGCCATCCCCTCCTAAAGATCAGAGGGCCCTGGGGCAGAGGGCTGCTCTGCCCCAGCAGCTCAGAGCCCTGGCTGCTGATTGTCCCCTCCCAGACCCCTGCCCCAACTGCCCCCAGACCCCCACCCCTATCTAAGCACCACTGGTCCTTGTCCCCGTTACCCACTCCTGAGACAACTGGGACCCCAGCCCCTATCTAAGCCTCCCTTCTCCTTGTCCCCAACTGCCCCCTCCTGAGACCCCACCCCACTTTCCCCCAGGATCCCACCCCTACCTGTTGCCTATCCAATTGCTGCCTGTCCCCTGACTGTGACTGGCCCCTGGAACCCCCTACCCCTTCTCCAACCTTGTAATCTTGTGGTACTGAAGTGTTGTAGCTTCATTTTATATCGGCTTACAGGGCGGGAGTGGGGGGGGCACCACCATTTTGGGACCCACCAAAAATTATACAAACCTGCCGCCTATGCCTACAACCAACAAGAGACCCCATCCCACTCATCCCAGGCTGTACTGGTCCTAAACCCAACAACCCATCTCCCCTTGCCAACCCAATCTGTGCTGGCCGCTGTGGCCAGCAACATCCCATCCCTTTTCACTGGCCTTGCCTGCGGCAGTTTCATTCTCCCCCCACTCACTTTCCTGGGCAGTTGGCCTCTAAACCCAGCAAGACTCTATCCCCCTCAAACAGCCCGGGTTGCTCTGCCCCAGGCCTGGTCTACACTACAGAGATAGGTCGATGTAAACTGCCTTGCATCAACCTAACTCTGGAAGTGTCTACACTTAAATATAGCTCCCACCAGTGTAACCACCTCGCTACGCCAACATAATAATTCCACCTCCACAAGCAGCGTAGAGTCAAGGTCAATGTAGTTAGTCAATGCATTGTCCGTTTTTCACTGTGTTACTTACATTGATTGTTACTGGCTTTCAGGAGCCATCCCACAATGCCCCACACTGACAGTACAATCGATACAAGCCCCCCTGTTGAGGATGCACACCACTGACACAAGGAGCAAAGTGTAGATATGCATGAACAATGTAATTACTATGGCGGCTGTATGCCGACATAAGTTAGGTTGACTTAATTTTGTAGTGTAGACATGGCCCCAGTATACAGCACTCAGTATTACATCAGCAAGCACAATGGTTCTCAAACTTTTGTACTGGTGACCCCTTTCACACAGCAAGCCTCTGAGTGCAATCCCCTTATAAATAAAAAAAACACTTTTTAATATATTTAACACCATTATAAATGCTGGAGGCAAAGTGGGGTTTGGGGTGGAGGCTGACAGCTCACGACCTCCCACATAATAACCTTGTGACCCCCGAGGGGTCACAACCCCCAGTTTGAGAACCCCTGAGCAAGCATAACTCATCCCAGCCACACTCAGACCCTGTGAAATTTGGTAGCATGGAACAGCCCAGCAAGACTACCTGTACTTCTTTCCCCAGTTCTATTTATACTACAGCACTTTGTGGGCACAACATTAAACACAGCAGCTCTCCAGTCACCCATAGAGTTTCCCAAGACAAACAGGAGAAGGGACCAGAATTCAAAGGGAGAAAAGAAGCAGGGGAAAAAAAAACTATGATCCCTGTGACTTCCCCTTCCCCACCCCAGCTGTGAGCATCCTTCACACATGGATGAGAAACACCCTGTGACTCTCCCCACAGCTGTGAGTGTCCTCACACACAGGGGGGACCCTGTGGCTCACCCCAGCTATAAGCGCCCCTCATATATTCATGCATGGGATGTGTCAAGCCGTCTGGAGTGGCTCATGAGCATAAGTACCAACCTTAGGGCCGACTATTAAGAAGTAGGGCACAAACCCTAAGTTGGCTGTAAGTTCTATATTTCAGGCATTACAACAACCTCAACACAGAGTCACTGACAGTCCGCAGGAGAACTCCAGTCTGTCTTGCTACCCAGATAAGCTTGCCATTACAATACATGGTCCCTTACTCCAAAAATCACAACAATACTCAGGTTACTTCCAGTCCCATTACCCTGGGTCAATGCACTTTAGATCCTACGCCAAAGACACTTGTAGCCACTCCTATAATAAATTAACTAAAGATTTATGAATTAGGAAAAATAAATAAGAGTTATTTACAAAGTTAAAGCAAGTAAACATACCACACAAATTACTTACAATCTTAGATTCCAAACGGTCATAGAAGCTGTGGTAATATGCAAGCTGTATATGTCTCTAGGGCTAACCCAAGCTGAATATCCGGGGATCCCTTGCTTATGCTTAGAAGTCTTGCCCTCTCCCTGAAGTCCAGGCTGCATAGGGATAACATTTTTTTTCTTATCAGAGGGGTAGCCGTGTTAGTCTGGATCTGTAAAAGCAGCAGAGTCCTGTGGCACCTTATAGACTAACAGACTATTGGAGCATGAGCTTCCATGGGTGAATACCCACTTCGTCCGATGCATGCAAGCCTTTTATTGATGCCTGAATGTGCCATTAACTTGTCTTATTTGCATCTTCATGTCAGGGATTTTTATTCTGTTCCCCCAGAGCTCAAGCTGATGGGATGAGTTTCTATGCACCGCTCCTCTTCATGGGTGTGGGGGGAAGCAATCGACAAAGTTTTTGTCCTCTGATGTTCCACAATGTCTTGTCTGGTGTCTGTGGGTCTTCTTTTGTTGGTGAGGAGATAACACTTCCCTGTGGCAAACTAGTATTTCACACTTGTTAATGCTTCTCTCCTAACTATGGGGGTTTACAATTTTAGAGCAAATACTTTTACAGGTACAGAGCAAATACTTAAATATTATCTTGTAGCATGGGACAAAGATATTATAAGTGAGATTACTGCATGCAGCAACTTACAAGCATTTCATAAAGTCTGAACACTAAATACATTTTCATAAAGCTAATAACTATTTTAACAATACTAACACAGAGATGAGCCAGACTGGTTTACAGCAGTGCAACTGTCAGTGTTCAGCGATGCCTACGGGACGCTGGCATGAGCTGGCACCTGACCTGCAGCATCAATGGTGTCCCTCACACACTCGTGGGAAGGTCTGTGATTTCCTCCAGCCAGGAGTGCCTCTCACACACTCACAGATGGGGGGATGCTCTCACTCCCCCACCCCTCTGAGGCCACTCACACAGTCATGACGGGGACCATGTGAGTCTCCCATCTGTGAGTGACCCTGACACACTCATGGGGGGAGCCTCTGACTCCTCCCAGCCGTGAGCTCCCCTCACACACCCATGGAGAGAGACCCTGTGAGAGGGGACCCTATGACTCCTTTCTAACACACTCACAGGGGGGACCCTGTGACTTTGCCCCTCACAAACCCAAAGGGGAACTCTGTGACTCCACCCCTCACACACCCAAGGGTGGGGGGGGGCTGTGACTTCACTCCCCCCACACCTATGGGAGAGGATCCTGTGACTCTGCCCCTCACACGCCCACAGGTGGAGGGACCCTGTGACTCCACCCCTTACACACTCACGGGGTGGGGGGGACCCTGTGACTTCACCCCTTACACACCTATGGGAGAGGATCCTGTGACTCTGCCCCTCACACGCCCACAGGTGGAGGGACCCTGTGACTCCACCCCTTACACACTCACGGGTGGGGGGGCCTGTGACTCCACCCCTGACACCCAAGGGGGGGCTGTGACTCCGCCCCTCACACACCCACGGGTGGAGGGACCCTGTGACTCCCCCCCTCAGACAGCCACGGGTGGGGGCACCCTGGCGCTGGTCCCGGCCCCCCCTCCCCAGGGGCGCAGAGCGCGGGAACCGGGCGGGCCCGTGAGGGCTCTGGGCAGGGGGCGGCGCGGAGGGCCGGTGCGGGGCGGAGCCGGGCTCGGCGGGAGCAGCCCGGCTCCCCTGGCGGCCGCGCGGGGCCGGTGCGGCGGCGCCGCTGTCCTTGTGCTGCAGCCGGCATGTGGCCGGGCTGTGGCGGCGGGCGCCCGGCGGCGTGAGGGCGGCGGGCGGGCTGGCGGGCGGCGCGATGGGGCGCAGGCGGGCGCTGGTCAGCGCGCTCAGCCTGTGCCTCAGCCTGTGCGCCCTGGGGCTGCTGCTCACCGCCCTCCTCACCGACCACTGGTACGAGACCGACCCCCGGCGGCACCGCGCCGGCTGCGAGCGCCGCGCCACGCGCCCCCGCCTGCCGCCCCTGCCCCTGCGCCGCCGCCTGCCCCGCCGCGCCGGGCCGCCCCCCGCCGGCCCGGAGCCCGCTCGCTGGCCAGCGCTGCCGGGGCTGGGCGTGCTGCAGTCCGGCTGCGCCCGCTCGCTCTTCGCCACCCACGCCGGCCTGTGGAGGAAATGCTACTCCCGGGGCATCGACCCGGACCTGGACAGCCTGGTGGAGAGAGGTGAGCGAGCGCGGCGCGGGGCAGCGGGCACCCTCCGTGCGGCCCCTGGGCGCCCGCCACCCTCTGCACGGCCACTGTGCGCCTGGCACCGCCACCCCCTGCACGGCCACTGTGCGCCTGGCACCGCCACCCCCTGCACGGCCACTGTGCGCCTGGCATCCCCTGCACGGCCACTGTGCACCCGCCACCCCCTGCACGGCCACTGTGCGCCCGCCACCCCCTGCACGGCCACTGTGCGCCTGGCATCCCCTGCACGGCCCCTGTGCGCCTGGCACCCCCTGCACGGCCACTGTGCGCCTGGCATCCCCTGCACGGCCACTGTGCGCCCGGCACCCCCTGCATGGCCACTGTGCGCCTGGCATCCCCACCGCCACCCCCTGCACGGCCACTGTGCGCCTGGCACCGCCACCCCCTGCACGGCCACTGTGCGCCTGGCATCCCCTGCACGGCCACTGTGCACCCGCCACCCCCTGCACGGCCACTGTGCGCCTGGCATCCCCACCGCCACCCCCTGCACGGCCCCTGTGCGCCCGCCACCCCCTGCACGGCCCCTGTGCGCCTGGCACCGCCACCCCCTGCACGGCCACTGTGCGCCTGGCATTCCCACCGTCACTCCCTGCACGGCCACTGTGCGCCTGGCATCCCCACCGCCACCCCTGCACAGCCACTGTGCACCCGCCACCCGCTGCACGGCCCCTGTGCGCCCCACCCCTGCACGGCCCCTGTGCTCCTGGCACCGCCACCCCCTGCACGGCCACTGTGCGCCTGGCATCCCCACCGCCACCCCCTGCACGGCCACTGTGCGCCTGGCACCCCCGGCACCGCCCCGGTGCGCCTGGCATCCCCACCGCCACCCCCAGCACGGCCCCAGGGCGCCCGCCACCCCCTGCACGGCCACTGTGCACCTGGCACCGCCTGCACGGCCACTGTGCGCCTGGCACCGCCACCTCTTGCACGGCCACTGTGCGCCTGGCATCCCCACCGTCACCCCCTGCACGGCCCCTGTGCGCCTGCATCCCCACCGCCACCCCCTGCACGGCCCCTGTGCACCCGCCACCCCCTGCACGGCGCCTGTGCGCCCCCCACCCGCTCCACGGCCCCTGTGCGCCTGGCATCGCCACCCCCTGCACGGCCACTGTGCGCCTGGCATCCCCACCACCACCCCTGCACGGCCACTGTGCGCCGCCACCCCTGCACGGCCCTGTGCACCTGGCATCGCCACCCTCTGCACGGCCCCTGTGCGCCTGGCATCCCCATCGCCACCCCCTGCACGGCCACTGTGCACCCGCCACCCCCTGCACGGCCCCTGTGCCCCTGGCACTGCCACCCCCTGCACAGCCACTGTGCACCCGCCACCCGCTGCACGGCCCCTGTGCGCCTGGCACCCCCACTGCCACCCCCTGCACAGCCACTGTGCGCCTGGCACCCCCTGCACGGCCCCTGTGCGCCTGGCACCGCCACCCCCTGCACGGCCCCTGTGCGCCTGGCACCGCCACCCCCTGCATGACCCCTGTGTGCCTGGCACCGCCGCACGGACACTGTGCGCCAGGCCCCGCCACCCCCTGCACGGCCCCTGTGCGCCTGGCACCGCCACCTCCTGCACGGCCACTGTGCACCCGCCACCCCCGCACGGCCACTGTGCACCTGGCATCCCCACCGCCACCCCCTGCACGGCCCCTGTTCGCCTGGCACCACCACCTCCTGCACGGCCCCTGTGCGCCTGGCATCCCCACCGCCACCCCCTGCACAGCCACTGTGCGCCCGCCACCCCCTGCATGGCCACTGTGCGCCTGGCACCGCCACCCCCTGCACGGCCACTGTGCACCCGCCACCCCCGCACGGCCACTGTGCGCCTGGCATCCCCACCGCCACCCCCGGCACGGCCACTGTGCGCCTGGCACCGCCACCCCCTGCACGGCCACTGTGCGCCTGGCACCCCCACCGCCACCCCTGCACGGCCACTGTGCGCCTGGCACCGCCACCCGCTGCACGGCCACTGTGTGCCCGGCACCCGTGCATGGCCACTGTGTGCCTGGCACCGCCACCCCCTGCACGGCCAGTGTGCGCCTGGCACCGCCACCCCCTGCACGGCCAGTGTGCGCCTGGCACCACCACCCCCTGCACGGCCACTGTGTGCCTGGCACCGCCACCCCCTGCACGGCCAGTGTGCGCCTGGCACCGCCACCGCCCCCCCCCGCACGGCCACTCGGCCCCTGCCACCGCCTCCCCCCTCACGGCCACTCTGCGCCTGGCACCCCCACCGCCACCCCCGGCACGACCAGTGTGTGCCTGGCACCGCCACCCCCTGCACGGCCACTGTGCGCCTGGCACCGCCACCCCCTGCACGGCCCCTGTGCGCCTGCCACCCCCTGCACAGCCACTGTGCGCCTGGCACCCCACTGCCACCCCTGCACGGCCACTGTGCACCTGGCACCACCACTGCCACCCCCTGCACGGCCACTGTGCACCTGGCACCCCCACTGCCACCCCCTGCACGGCCACTGTGCACCTGGCACCACCACTGCCAGCCCCTGCACGGCCACTGTGTGCCTGGCACCCCACCCCTGCACGGCCAGTGTGTGCCTGGCACCCCCACCCCCCGCACGGCCACTATGCGCCTGGCACCTCCCCCTCCCCTGCACAGCCACTGTGCGCTTGGCACCCCCAACACCACCCTATGCATAGCCAGGATGCACCCGGCACCCCCAACACCACCCCCTGCACGGCCAGTGTGCGCCTGGCACCCCCAACACCACCGCACTGTGCCATCACTGCCCAGGCACTATGTGCATCCAAATACCATGTATCCCCTGATCTAGCAATGCATTGGCACTGTGCACCCTTAATGCACCATGCACCCACATCCCCTATGCATGGGTACTATGGATTATGCACCCCTTAATAAACTATGCACCTCCTTACCCACCAATCCACATGCACTTTGCATCCTCTCACCCACCAGTACACAGACATGGTGCACTATGCACCCCCATCATCCCTCAGTGCATAGGAACCGTGCATCCCCCAATGTGTCATACACCTCCCTTACTCTTTAAAGCACAAGAACTTCTCCTACTACATGTGCACCATGTGCCCCGTAATGCACCATGCATCTCTTCTCTCTCTCAGTGCATCAGGTACTCCACTCATGCACAGGGTCCACATACCTCCTCTTCTCCCATGCACAGGTACCATGCATTCCAGTTACCCCAGTGCACAAGAACCATGCACACCTTTATATCGGTACATGGGAACCGTGCACCTCACTTCCCCCCGCAGCGCATGGGCACTGTACACTCCCAGGTGCAAAGGAACCATGTAACAGCTTGCATTCCCCCCACAATGCACTTTCAGGTACTAAGGCACCACTCTTTCTCTTCAGTCCTCCCCCATACGCAGGCACTATAAACCCTTGCTCCATCTCCAGTACTGGGACTCCAGTGCACTCAGCCCCCACAGTGCACCCACACCATGTATCCCTTTCTCTCCCTCCAGTGTGGGGGCACCATGCACTCCTTTTCTCCTCTCCCAGCCCCAAAATATACAGGGAGTAGGCTCCCCTTCTCTAGACCGTTTTGCCTCTCCTTCCTGTTCCCTCTGACATGCTGGCACCATATATGCTCTTTTTACCACCAATGAGCATACTCTCACGCTAGCCAGGCCCACATGTGGGGACACAGACTCAGGATTAAACACACAACAATTATTCATGCAAGCAACTTAAATTGCAGTAGGATTCCTTCCTTTACTGTACATGCCTCTTCCCATAACCTCGTCCTTATGGTTCTTTATTTCTGATATTAATAATTTTCAGTAATGACAGTGAAGGGCACCAGCTTTGCATGGGATAAAGTTATTTTTCAGCCTGCAGTGAATGACATGCTTCAAAATGAGGGATGTTTGAGAGGTTATGCCAACATATAAAATGGCACCATACGCTCGGCTTCCCCTCCACTGCCACAAATACGCTGGCACCAGCCACCCTCTCGCCTCCTCCCCCTCAGTCTGCTCTGTCGGGGGGGGGGGCGGCGAGAGGGAGGATACATGGGCATAGAGTATTGTCTGAGTGTTGATGAGTGATAATTAAGGCTATGTTTTAGTCACAGGTATTTTTAGTAAGTCACGGATTTAGTAAAAGTCATTGGCTACCAATGCTTTATGTGCAGGAGTAGCTGGCCACTCTCTACAGTAGCTGCTCTTCTGCTGCTCCCACAGTTATGCTACTGTGTACGTCTGAGTACATGCTGTCTAATATTAAGCAGGCCATTTTTTGTTACTTCTCTTTGTACCTGAAGCAGCCTTCAAAGGCCTCCTGTACATCTCCTCTTTGGGTAAAAATCTGCACTGGTCCTCTAGTAGAACCTCTGTTCCTCCTTAGTGAAAAAAAGAAATGTAGCCCAGATAATAACACCTCTGTCCCTTCAGAAATTAAAAGGAATAGTCAACAGACATTTGCATCATTTGTCACCCCAATCGGAGATGTGACTTTTCTGCTTCCTCCCTTTATTGTCATCTGTTAAATTAGACCTTTGTAAAACAGCCAAGCCTTTTGTCACATAGACATGGGCTAATCTTCTTCTTTAGTACATACTGGGAAACAAAGATATTTGTTTTATGTTGCAGCAATAGATTAAACATTTTCAAACTACACATATTGACTTAATGCAGGTTTTTTATTTGGTTGGTTAGTTTTGTTTTTCCTAATATTTAACTTTGATATTATATAAGTAGATAATAAACCTTTTAATTACAGCAACAAATAATGTGTAATACACTATTTCATGCTCAAAAGGGTGGGAGGCATCACTTTATCTTCTGTAGCCACTTGTGTAGAGGAACAGGGTAGTTATATTGTTAACATTACGTGCAGTGAATGTTGCACAAAATATCTGTAACTTAATGAAACATTTCAGAGGTGTGCCTCGGAAGACACAAAATTTCATTTACCAGATTGGCCTGAGAATAAAGTAAATAGCTTTCATTATGGCAATGAAGATGCACATTTAAGTGCTGCAATTCATACCATCTTAAGCCAAGCAGTACAGTTGCAAATTAGTAGAGAAATGCAAAAAATAGATATTGCTTTAAGTGTTCTTATGCTTATACTCAGCAGACTCATTGTGACATTTCATTGCTTGTGCCTTTAGGGATAACATTTTGGATTTGGAGTCAGCTACACACTAGAGCACATGCAAATACGTTCCCTGGGATGGATGTTGTATTTTCAGGGCCAGCCCTGCTCATAACCCATTCCCCATGTTTCTGTTTATAACCAAAATGACATTTTGTTCTCTGCAGCCAACATTCTTGGCTTCTGATTAAAGTCCAAGGGCCAGCTCAGCTGGTGTAAATTGGCATCCCTCCATTGACTTCAGTGCAAATATGAAGATATATACCAGCTCAGGATCCATCTCAAAATGTCCCAGAGAGTATCTTTCAATATTAATATGTACGATCACAAAGGCCCTGCATTTCCTCTCACTCTCCAGTTTTACACTGGTGTGTCCATCCCGTTAACTCTTGACTAGCATGAGAGGACCTTCTATCGATATTCCCATAGAGTTGAACTCTAACCTAAGCACATAATCATTGTGTCTGCAGACAGGTAACTTTTTCCTTTCCAGAAACATCACCTCTCTCTCAGGCATAAGGCCTCTTTCCTGAGACTCATATTAACCGTGATAGGCCTTGTCTACACTGTCACAGTGCTGAAACTTTCTCACTCAGGGGTGTGAAAAAACACCCCCCTGAGTGATGTAAGTTTCAGTGCTGTATCACGCCAGTGTAGACAGTGCCCCAGCGCTGTGAGCTATTCCCCTCTCTCCCAGCGCTGGTGCCGCAACTACACAGCCACCTGAAAGCGCTGCCATACCCTGAGTAACAAATGCATTTACAGTTGCTTACCTCTTCAGAAAAAACACCTTCACCTTTGCAGCATAGTTAAATTCAGATCACGACCTTGCATCCCATTATTTTTCATATGCTGTCTCCGTTTAGTTAAAAGGGTTTAATCTGTTTTAATAGTAAATTAAACTAAAAGGACTGAGGTCACGTCACCTCACTGGCTAGGTGCTGGTAGAAAGGGTTCACAAGGAAGGTTCCAGATCCTCCAAGGTATTTAGGCACCTGACTGTCAGTGAAACCGATGAGAGTTGGGCCCCTAACCACCTTTGAGGATGTGAGCCAAAGTTCACATATTGGGTTCAGCCATCTCCTTCCTTGACTCCATCTCCCTGCAGCTCTCATGCTTCCTACAATTCAGCACCTCTCCCACTAGCCTGGCTGTCCTCTGACCTGCCCATGATGCCCTTGGCGAGGGGGGGAGTCTTACTCCATCCCTTTCCTGGGCGATTCACTTTCAGCTCCTGGTGTAACCAGTTTAGTGTCATTATTATTTATATTGCAATAGTATCTTGAGGCCCTGACCAAGAGCAGGCTTCCTTTGTGCTGGACACTGTATGCACACACACACACACACAGAGTAAAGAAAGGTTACTTACTGGTAACTCTTGTTCTTCAGGAGTTCCCTCTGTGCATTCACGCCTGTGGGATTGACTCCCTCTCCTCTTGGCATTTGCACTTGAAGCAGGGCGCATTCGCCCACAAGAACCACAAGTGGGAAATGCACAGAGCCCCTCAAAGAAGAAACACTCCCTGCCCCAAAGAGCTGACAATCTAAATAGACAAGACAGACGCATCTGACCCAGGCCCTGCCCAGGGACAGGCTGCTGCAGGGTGTCTAGGGCTGAGTCGCTGCAGGTGCTGCTTACGGAATGCGTTGGTGAGCAAGCAGCCCTGGTCCAGCTGCGGGTTTGCCTCACAAATACCACAGAATTGCTCATGGTTTCTCTGTCACAAAGCTTCAGTGGTGCTATGCAACCTGTCACAGTGTCACTGAGCTTAGAGGATAAGGGCTGGATCCTGCCAAGTGCTGATTACTCCAAGCCCCAAGTGAAATCAGTGACAGCGCCCAGCACCTTGCACGATAAGACTCTAAGAACAGCCATGCAACTGCGTGTCAGGGCAGTACACTGGGCACTTCAGCTTCCTTGCAATGGAGCCAGATTGCCTTGTTGCAAAGCAAACACGGGGTTATCCGTAGGGGGCCAGGTACTGGCAGGGCCGATGCAAGGAAGTTTCGCACCCTAGGCAAAACTCCCACTTTGCGCCCCCCCAGCTAACCCCGCCCAGCGCCCCCGTGGCAGCTAACCACGCCCACCTGCCCCTCCCACCCAAGGAGGGCCCCCCCCACGGCAGCTAACCCCACCCGCTGCGGCAGCTAACCCACCCCTCCACCCTGGGAGCCCCCTCACAGCAGCTACCCCCTTGAAAGCTCCTCCACAGCAGCTAACCCCACCCGGGAGCCCCCATGACAGCAAACCCCGCCCCCCCGCCACGGCAGGTAGCCCCATCCGCCCCCGCGAACCCCCACCAGGGAGTCCACCCCAGCTCTCCTCCGCTGAGCAAGCCGGCGCTGCTCTAATTCTCCTCCCCTCCCAGGCTTGCGGGGCAGAGTGGAGGAGACTTAGAGTGGGGGCTGTGTGCTCAGCGGAGGAGGCAGAGTGGAGGTGATCCAGGGCGAGGAGCTGTTCCCCTGTGCACCCCCCCCCGTTACCGTGGGCAGCCCTCCCCGCCCCCCCACCCCAGCCCACCTCCACTCCACCTTCTCGCCTGAGCGAGCTTTTAGGCGCCCTCCACCACTAGGCACCCTAGGCAGCCGCCTAGTTTGCCTAAATGGTTGCACCGGCCCTGGGTACCGGCTGTTAAAGCAACAGCCCTTTTTGGGGAGTGCCAGGGAACACCGCCAGTGGTGGATCTCGTAGGCATTTGTTCTGCTGAGAGCATAGCCAAACAGGGTGCCTCTGCATGTGCTGTGGGAGCGCGCACAGGAGAAGCAGCTGCTACATACTGTGACAGGGGTGCATCATGTGTTTTCCCACCCATCACAGATTCACAGGATCGGTGCTATGTCCCCAGCTTTGGATCAGTCTCTAGGAGGAACCCTTTCAGTGTGCCAGACCCCTTAGGGGTCTCCCTTTTCCTCCAGGGTAAGCCACATGGCTTCACTGCCTCCTTAGACTGGACTCTGGGCCTGCAGAGCCTCTGCTTCACACCGTGAGCTCCATTCAGCGAGTCCAGCTGAGACAGATCCCTGACGGAGACATGTCCACTCTGCAGGATTCATGCACCTCGACCATTATTTGCAGCGACGCTCACCCAGCGTTGTCCAAACAGCCGGGTTTATTAGTCATCTGGACACAGCATAGGAAGTCCTTAGGGTAGTGTAGAGAACTGAAGGTTAAAGCTCTGGTTACCCCAGAGCCCAGCCAAGCTGTAGGGAACCCCTTGATTCAAGGTCTCACTCTGTGTCTGACCTCCTTCATCAGACCCAGGTGAGTCCCGACTCCTTCCAGCAGCCAACACTTATCACCCAACCTCGTACCTCTCCGGTCCTTTGATCTCAAGCTGGGGGGTTGTTGTTCTCTAAGGAGAGATGGGGAAGTCCTTATCCAAGAGTCATTGGTTGCTAGGTGTCAATGTCCCGTCTGTATCCCATTGACTTTCAGTGAGATTAGGGCACCTAATTGCCTGCATCTCTTTTGAAAAATGGACTTAAGCTCCTAAATCACTTAGGTGCATTTGAAAATTTGATCCCATGTTCCTGGGTCCTTGTGGGTCTGGGTCCCCTCCAGCGTCTCGTGGGGGGAGAGGGCTGCTTAGGAAAAGGCCCCAGAGTGAACACAGAGTAGCGGGTGGGTGGGTGCACATCCATGCGTGCGTGAACTCTCCCAGACTGAGGAGCTTGCACATCTCTCACTAGTGACAAGCTTCTGCCATTTGTAGGGAGAGGGGGCATTGGGTGTTCAGAACTGGAAGTGCAGAGTAGAAGCTGTGGGCACAGGGAGAGCAAATGGGGAGAAGGAAGTGTGGACTAATTGTATTAAAAGACAATTTTCAGCCTAGCTGTCAATGTTTAACACAGTGTTCTCTGGGGGAACCTGCTTGGTTTTTAGCCGGCAGGTTAATGAAGTCTCTTTCTTCCTTTCCTGAAGGTATTGTTCAGAGATGCACAGCTGTCAAATACCACTTCTCCCAGCCAATGCGCTTACGAAACATTCCATTCAACTTAACCAAGACCATCCAGCAAGATGAATGGCATCTGCTTCGTAAGTACACGAATTGTCAGCTCTCATCTGGGGACGCACAAGTTTCTCCATAATTCTGTCAGTGTTTCACATGAAAAAGCAAGACAACGTGCTGGTCTGTAGATAGGGTTTGCCATGCTGAATCAGACCAGGGCTCTGTCTAGTCCAGTAACCTCTCTCTGGCCAGTGGCCAGTATCAGATGCTTCAAAGGAAGGTGTAAGAAATCCCATAGTAAGCATATATGGAATAACCTACCTACAGGTAAATATCTTCCTAGCCCCCATCCTTTACAAGTTGGCTTATGCCCTGAAGCATGGCTGTTTATATCCCTTCTAAATCTTTTTTAAATTTTAAATCTCATCTGATGTAGCTCTGGATGTTCTTGTTATTTATATAGTTGGTCAGTCTTTTTTTGATTCCTGGTAAACTCTTGGCCTAAATTATAATTTGTGGCAATGAGTTCTACAGGCTAACTGCGCAATATGTAAAAATGTATTTGTTTCTATCTATTTTAGATTTGTTGCCTCGCAATTTCATTAGATAGTTCCTCATTCTGTGTTATGAGAAAGGGTAAATAGGAACCAACCCCTGGTTTAATTTTTCTGTACAGCTCACTATATTCTATACCTCTGTCAAGTCCCCTCTTATTCCTTTCCTGTCTAAACAATCCCAATCTTTTCATTCTCACTCTAAAGTTAATTTTTTTTCATGCCCCTAATCCTTCTTGTTGTCTGTCTCTGAACCACTTGTTCTCTAAGATAGGGTGACCAGAACTGGTATTCCAGGTCAGGTTACATCGTTGGTGCAGGTAGTGACATTAGAACACTTTCAGTATTACTTTCTGTTCCATTGCATCTGCATCTAAACATGTTGTTTGCTCTTTTAACCATTGCTACCCACTGAGGAGGGTTGTTTGTTTAGTCAGCTATCTACTCTGGAGCCCACATCTTCTTCCTGAGTGGTTACAATTAATTTAGAACCCAGATTTGCCTATGAGTGGCTCGAAAGATTCTTCCAATATGCATTACCTTGCATTTGCCAACAGGGCTTGTAAATAGTTCCTTGCCACTCTCTTTTTTGCTCTCAGCAAAAGGGTGGTGTTTAATCTCTGCTCTACTTCTGATATGGAAGCAGATTTAAGAAGAATCACGGCTGGTTTTCTGGGCATGGCAGCTGCTGTTCTTCTCTGTGGATGCATCGTAGCGGCAGTCAGTTTCTTCTGGGAGGAAAGCCTCACGCAGCACGTGGCAGGCCTTCTATTCCTTATGACAGGTATTGTGCCATCTTTGTGTGCTAATTACAAATGAAGCCCTTGATTAGGTTTCTCTTTGGTAGACTGTGCTTGTTATCCATCAGCAGAGAACACCTTCCTTTGATCTTTCCAGTTAGAACTGACTTTCCACTGCAGCTATTCGGGCAGACGTCAAAAAAGCAGGCAAGATTTTTCTGAATATTGTATGAATACAGAAAGGGACCATTTAATTTCTTCTTCCAAAAAAGGGAATAAAAAGATTGTCCTTCACACTGCATACCTGTGCCTGGGAGAAAGAAGAGGTAAGAGCACTCCATTACAGCGCTTGCACAGACTGCAAACTCTAGGACCAGGCGTGCAGGAGCAAGTGAGCATTGTGCCATTGCTTACTTTCCTGCTTGAGCATGTGGATGGGGAAGAGTGGGCAGAGCGTTGGTCCCTTGCCTTCAATTTACCAGCCAGCAAACCTGAGACAGCATGGGAGGGTGTCATAATTTGCTGGGAAATGATTTCTTTCCAAAGCAAAGAGGGAGGCTGAGACTAAATTGTGTTTGAGTTAAAACGTCTGGCAGGGCTACTCCTGGAGGGGTGCAGTTTACACCCCTTCTTTTGCACAAGACTGGGTCTAACGGCAAAATCTAACCCTAAATTCATGTTAGTGGGGAAGACTAGGGAATAGGTTCCCCTCCCCCGCATTCCTTCTTCTTAACTCTGGCCTTAAAACAACAAAGGAGAAGTCTAAATTACAACAAAAGCAGCAGTTGTTTAGTTAAGTCAGTGTAACAATTTTATTTTTGTCCAAGTCATTTATAACTTCTTGAAACTTTCACCCCTCAGGTTACCATTTTCCATCATTGGTCTTTTCCTAAAAATGAACTTTTTGGGGAAGTTTGAGGAAAAGTGTTCAGCTGTTTTTTCAGAGTGAAGGTGACCAGGTGTTGTTTGGTTCGTATTATTAAAAATAAAGGTCTTTCAATTTTTTTTTGCAAATAGCAAAAATGGCAAAGGATAGGAAAGGTTAAATTAATTGTGGGAAAAGCCCTTAATAAGAAGAAATTATTTTTCCTGGTCTGGAGGAAATGTATATTAATTTGACCAAATTATAAACCTCTGAAAACCACATACTGAGCATGTAGATTTTATTTTGTAAACTTGTTAATTTTAAGCACCATAGATTTTATTCCATAAATTTGTAAAGTGCAAGCCTAAGGAAAAATGTATTGTGGCTGTATGTGTATAGCTAATTTCACTGCATAATGAAACATCTAGCCCAATAGATTGCTGCCAACCCAGGAGGGACACTCTGGACAGGGAGACAGCTCCTGCAGACAGATGTGGAGTGGCTGAGAGACAAGGAGCTCACTCATATCTGAGCTGTGCTGGGGAAGGCTGGCTAGGGATGCATGGTTGAGTAAATTACATACATGCCCAGACTAGATTTTGTCAAGTGCATGCAAAACTATTGCCTCAGCCAGCCCACCATGGATCTTGTGAGGTGCGATGGGGCTGCTCTCAGCCATGGATTTTAAGGGGTGCAAGAAGAGTCGTCTCCAATCTGAATATGTTAAGCAGGCCTCATGAATCCACATGCAGGGCACTTAACACCCCTGCTCTGAAAGCATTCTCCTGGGGTAACAACTGCAGCAAACCTTAAACCACTTGTATAAACTGAGAGCTTTTTTCCAACTACAAGAACTTACAGGAACTACAAGAAGTTACATTAAGTTCATAATTAAAATACGGAGCCAGTGCTCAAAGACTTCTATAGTCAGATAAGACCCTGAAACATTGTAAATGCCAGCATTAATACCACATGTTCTATCCAAGTAAGAAAACAGCTTTTGCCTAGTCTTGATTATATAAACTATTGTTTAACAGGGATGTGTTTGCTCTTTTATTTATCTCAGGATGTATAACTCTACTAACCCTGAGACTGTTTTGTTTGCAGGAATATTTTGCACTATTTCTCTGTGCACTTATGCAGCAAGTGTATCATATGATCTAAACCGCCTACCAGCATTCATATATAGGCTTCCTGATGATGTGGAACATGGATACAGCTGGTCTATATTTTGTGCTTGGTGCAGTTTAGGATTTATAGTAGCAGCAGGATGTCTTTGTGCTGCTTATCCATTTGTTAGCAGGACCAAGATTATTCATCTAAAATCTGCCAGAAACTCTTCTGTATGACTGCTTCTCAGAAGATGATCTTCTCTACCCTTGTTCAGTGACAGGCGAGCAATATTGTTCAAGGACTTACCCCCAAAAAAGTGAAAGGAAAGTTACGTTCAGGATTCCATGCACAGATACCTGCTCCTTCAAAATCTACCAGTCGGGAAACAAGAGGAGTTCTGTTCTGCTTTCTAGCTGTCTGAAATCAAATAAAGGAAACACCTTCCCAAGGACAAGAATAGTAGGGGTAGCAACTGCTTCAGTCAATATACTGTGTATACATGTGTCTGAAAGGAAATGAGGCTATTCACACAGGACAAGTTAAATGGTTGGGAAAAGCTGGGATGAGAATTTAGGGCTATTTCTATTTTTCAAATGGTTGTAAATAAAGTAACTTATCAGAAGGAAAAAAAAATGATTGCCAAATGAGTCCAAGTCAGAAAAATAATCATGATCCTAGAGAAAGAAAAGCTTAATACACTTTAATGCAGCTTCTTCTGGACTTGAATTCAGGGGAGGGTTGTTAGGTTTTTGCTGTTGGATAGACCCACTCTCTTCCCCTGTACCCCATATGAATGTTCTGTGTCAAAACAAGAATCCTGCTTAGTTTCATTTCCCTTTGTACTTTATAAGTAACCAAAAATGTTCATTATTTATATAGATGAGAGATTCATTCATTCCCACTGATAGTGTTGGAAGTTATCTCTGTTGTGAAGCTTCAGCATCTTTGTGTTAAACTACAATTCAGTAGTAAAACACCTCCCTCTGCGAACACTGTGTTTGTGTTGAGTAGAAGTTAGGGGGCTTAGAACTGGGTTCTCTCTTGAAGGTGGTGTAACTCAAAGCTGAATGTGAATCATTACAGCCTGCTTTCTAGTGATAGGGTAGTCACAGATCCAGTCGAGCACCCCTCCTGGTTCTCGCTAGACTGCTGTGAAAGGCAATCCAGCTTCTGGCTCCCAGGTTAAGCCTCCAGACTCTGAACAGAGCTCCTAACACTGCCCTTGTGAGCACTACCTCCTCCTTCCCCCTCCCAGAGATGTAAGGATTCTTCATTTGCAACTGCAGCATGAAAGCACGGCACTGCACAATCTCACCAGCCTCCCTCCTTGCCCTTGGGCACTGTTCTGGGCTCAGACCTTTGTGAGTTAGCAGAAGGAACAGAGGCATTCGGGGACCAGTTGTCCCCTTTTGTAACTTCAAATGTTTGGGGGTAGAAGAGGGAGATTGTGCATTGCCAGACAGAACCCAAAGTTGGTGAGTGCCTCCCCCATCCCACAAGCATCAATGTACATAGGCAACTCCCTCCACAAACTACTGGTGAAGAACCTGTTCCTGTTTCCTTCCACTCTTAGGGCAAGTCCTGGAAAGCTGTGTGGCCCCTGTATGAAAGTGAAACCAACTATACCTTCCTTCTCACCAACACTGTATTTATACAGGCTTACCCCAAGTGAGTGCTTGCTTACTCAGAGTAGAGTAGGTGTCTCTTTACAGCGGGATACTTCCTCATGTGCTTTAATAAAGAAGGGTTTGAGGCTCTTTGCAAACTCAGGCAGACATCTCTGCATCAATTAAGTCTGGAGATCATGACTATTTCTTTGCAACCAGAACAGCTAGAGCCTTTTCTGATAAAAGTAGAGCCTCTAGAGAATGAGTGAGAGGCTCATCTGCACACACCCCTCTGAAGAACAGTGTTTCAGGCAATTTGGATTTGCCCACAGCTGTGGAATATTAGCAGCTGAGAAAGGTTAAGGTACTGGCCAACCTCTGCCCACCCCCGACTTAGCTGCCATGGTTAATTAGCCCTTTGAACAAAGGTCCTGGCAAGGGCGAGTGAAATAGCACACGAAGTAGTGTCTTTGTGCTAAACTGCAAACTGGCTCTTGAATCATTTTTATTTTAGCTTATACATTTATCCATAGTCTTGACTGGTAATGCACCTAAAGTCACTGTACTAGAAAGTTTCCAGTTATAAGTAGCTAAATATTCCTTAACAAGGTCAGAGTTTTAAACAATATATGTAATGCTACAATAGTTTTAGGTAGCATGATCTCTAAGTAAGATACACACTTTTCTTAACACTCCATGAGCTTTCCCTTTAGGAAATACTTTCCTTTCCAGGATTTCTGTGGACTTTTACTCCCGGTAAAACTGACCAAATCTGACCCAGCGTGCGACCAGTTTGCTGCCACTTTAAATATAACCTGTCCAATGTGCAGAAGAGCATCATTGTGCAGACTTGCTCTAAAACTCTAAGGATCTTGTACATGACAGTGCCAAAGTTGTACGAGCTGGAGTCAGAGCAGAGATCTCTTAAGTAGTAATAGAGACAGCTAGTGTTTCCACTTCTGTTCCCTTCTGTTCTCCACACTATGCAGCGCTGTCAAAGGTGGGATTCTTTGGGTAAACATCAGCAGGAGAGAGGTTTAAGATTTCTTCCACTGATGGGCCATCATCTTCTGGTAGTATCTCTGCCTCAAACATACGCTGAAGCAAAGCATCAACTGTCCTGTACCCTGAGAAAAGAAAAAAAAAATACATTAGTTTCTATACTGACCTAGGCTAGTTAGCTAGTCCCTTGATTTACTTTATGCTCAAAAGCTGAGTGGTCGAGTCATTTTGGTGATCTGTTCCTCACTGGGTGACAAGTCACTGAGGTGTCTACCCTGCCGGTTTATATCCCCATGCCCCAACAAACAAAGGCAGCTCTTTCAATCAGCATGTGTTATTTACCAATGTAAAAAAACATACATGTGAGAACCTCCCTCTGTAGGACTGGTCCCTACAACACATTTTCTAGTACTTTGGCCAATAACTATTTGAACATCCTGAACAAATCCACAGTGAAAAATCAAACAGTTTTCATTAACTGCTGCCCTTTCAAGGGATTTTTTTTTTTAAATGAAGCAGTTTTGATAGAGCACTTGAAGAAGTAGGGAGCTCCATATGAGGCCTCTAGACTCAGGCTTTCAATCAGTTTGTGTGTTAAACAGGGACTCCAGGCTTATAGTGAGCTTCAACTGGATTCACTAGGAAACAGCCAAGATACAGGGAGAGAGTTTCTGGGAGGGGAGGATGAGCATTAAACCAAGCGGTAAGAGTTGCAAAGAGTTACCAAAGAGCCTCAGCCAGGATAAAAGTGAAGTGGATACAAGGAGAAAACAGCAACAAAGAGGCTTTCTAACATCTGGAGAAGCTGAACCACCAAGACTGTTCCTTGTGTAAGTAGCTACTGCAGGAAACGAGCTTGTGCTGTAAAGCCCGGAAGCTTGACAAAGAAAGTGCTATAATAAAAACAGCATAAACACTATTAGAATCTGACTGGGGATGCCAAAAGCCCCAAAATGCATTCTGATTGGCTGTTGGGCCTGATGGTGCCATATTTAATCACAAACGTGGGCGTGCTCAGATGAAAGAGGTGCTGGGGGCTCAAGCAATTTTTTACTTTCATAACTGACGCAGCAAGCGTAGAGGTGCCGGGGCTATGAACCGCCAAGCCAAGAGCCCCGACAAAAATTAAGCACTGCCAGTGCCCATCATACTTCATGGACGAGAAGATATCCGCGGGTTGGAAATATTCCTAAAGAGACTCCTTGATCCCAGCCTGCCATTTAAAGGGGCTTTTGATGAAGTCTCTAGGTGGGTTTTAGCTGCAGAGAGACAGCTACACCTATATCAGCTTCCCCTGCCTGCCTTGGGACCTGGAGTGCCCTGGAAATCTGTGTTTGAGGAGATCAGGGGAGAATTAAGGTTTTGAACAGCTCATCTCACCAGGAGTGGCTTCTCCTAGAGTCCTACTACGCTTTCTTTTTTAAATGGTCAAGTTAACATGCCATCCTGTAATGGCGACTGTGCACGAGTAGGCTATTGGAGAGGGGCTCAGTTGGGTAGAAGCACACTGCACCTAAAACACACACAGCACAATAGCCTGTGAGGGCGCACTCACTGACTCATTGCTGTGGGCCGATTCATGCCAATTCACAGCAATTCAGTAAATCTGTTTGCCAGCCCCAGGGGTCTTCCAGCTGCAGTTCACCACCCTGGAATATTTGTAATCTCAAGAGAGACCTGACAGACAAGCAGAGAATTCAGCAGTGGATTTGTTCCCCCGAGAAGAGCCTTTGGGAATGGACTTACTTTTAGAAGCTATTTTAAACATCAGCCCTTTAGACTTTTTCTTGGTTATTTCTTCCCCTCCAAGGTCATTCTCACTGGTTTCCATGTTGTCTATTAGTTTACCATCACGTAGTTCTTCCCTTTAAATAAAAAAATATATATCCCTATGAAGCCACTTAAAAATGCACTCCAGTGCTCTCCACAAGTCCATGGACTGGACTGGCTCTCCCAGGCTCTTGCTATTGGGGCTTGGAGTCCCAGCAGTCCCTCCCCCAAAAGGCCACTCTGCATGCAAAGCGGAGCATGGCTCAGAATCAATGGAGCAGAACCCCCACACCTCTGTCAGGAGAGAAGGAGAAGGAGAAAGCAACCTTTTCCCATTCTAACATACAACCAACTGCTGCTATTGACAGACTTTCAACGGGTCAGTGAAATGCCGGCCTCTTACAGCAAGGAGCAGGTGCCTGTCTGCCTCCCACCCTGCAACTGGGAATTAGCAGAGACGTCTGTCCAGAGAAAGTCTCATTTTAGCTGTTAGCCCCTTATGGGCCAAGTCAGCTGCCTGAGCTCACACTCCTCTGCCCAAGCCACGTTCTAGGCTAGGGTTAAAGGAACTAACATCACACCTTTCAGTCAGAGTCCAGATGCCCACTGCAGCCTGTCTAATCGGGGAAATCGGACTTGCTCTAGATACTGTATCTAGAGCAGCCAGAGGCTGTTTTACTGATTTCACTAAAGTAGCTCCCTGAACACCCCTCTCTGCCAAAGGCAGGCAACGGATGTGTGCGCGCAGGAGGGAATGTGAGAGAAAGGGGAGGAGTGTAGGTAAGAAAGCCTATGCAGAAGAGAGTCACCTGTTCCTTTTCAAAGGCATCTGATCACCACAATGGTGGGGAGGCTACGAAATGGAACTGAACTCACCCAGGAGACTCTGGAAACCTAGATCAGATGCCTCAACTCTTATATTTCTCAGTTGCACATCACTAAGGACAATCCCATTACACTTTCCCTCAGTAACTGGAGGTGTTGAGAGACCCACCTCCAAAGTACCACCTTTCCCCTGTAGTTTACTTACTCTTGGATTCCTACTCCCAGCTCTTGAATTTTCCTCTCAATGGCAGTTTCTACTTCACTCTTTTCCAGAGAGTACTCCACAAAGAAAGCTTCTAGGATAAATGCTATGAGAATACTGAATGGGGGGAGGGGAAAGACATGCTGTTTGTATAATCCTGACTTTTATTAGTAACATGCCCAATGTTTTTGCAGAACAAGCCCTCGCATTATTAATAGTTTTCTGCCATAGCAGACTGTGGAATTCATGGCCCATCAGTACACATCTCTTAGTGCCTACATACCATGGAAATGCCCCCAGAGCAATAGATAACCCTTGCTATTTGCCAAAGACACCCCCCCGCCCCCCAACATGTCTTCATGGCCTGGCAGTGAACAGGGATGGAGGAACCCGCAGAGTCCCAGTTAGATTTGCACCTAGACACAGTTTAATTCTTATTCTTTAAGATTCCAGCCCAAAGCAGCACTTTACAGAGTTAAGTGCTGTTGTCCACGAGACTCATTTAGGGCTTGCTGCCTCTCCCCTCCCCAAAGCATCCCCAATCCTTCCTCCGTGGGGGAGACACAATCCTGCATTCCTTCCTGCCGTGTCAGTTCCATCTTCTAAGGAGGAGAAATCGCCCTTTTCATCTGTAAGGTGTCCCCCGTCTCAGTACCTCTTCATGCATCCATCAGCGGGAGGCATTTGCAGGGAAACCACGGTAACCCAGAGCCCAAGCGTATCAGCCCAACCACACAGCAGAGCTGCAGCCACCAGGCAGTAAGAGCCTCATGAACATATTACCTCAGGCCTTCAGCCTGCTGTGGCTCTCAGCCCCATGCTTCCCTGCCCCCAAACAGATGGAAATGTCACTGAACTTACTTTATGATCATGATCACCACCACAATGTGGAAGGCAATGAAGTACAGCTTGGCAGCCTGATGAGTGACCAGGGCAAACCCATTGGCAAGAAGTATAAAGTTAAGGACTAGGACAGATAGGGAACGTCTCCCTGCTGAGAACACCCTGCTTGGGACAGTCAGGATGACGACAAGACAAGACACATTTGAGCTTCCCTTGGTGACACTTCCTAGTTAAAAACTTTACTGAAGGGAATTAAGAGCTCATTTCTTTCTCCATTTTGACCCCATTGAAGTCAATGGTGTGGGGGTGTTTTTCCATTGACTTCTGTGGGCTCTGGATCGGACCCTGTGTTATAGATACGGAAAGGATATCATGCCATTGATTGACGACAGTTAGCTCCATCAGAACAACGAATGAAGATGTGATGTCATTGAAGTTGTTCTTGCAGTATTTGGCTCGCGCAAACAGAGAATCTTTTAAGGCAGGGTTTCCGCACTCCAGGGCATGATGGGCAGTGGAATTCCTGGGAAAGAACTGGATTTTCCCCTGGAATAGTTCCATGCCGATGATAGCAAACATGTAGTAAACCACCTAGGGAGAGAGACCCATTCCCATAGATGGGAATGTCACATGACAGCTTTACCCAGCAGAGTACAGAAGCATCTAGGATTCCATTATCAAATTCCCCAATGCACATTCCACGATGCACTTCCCAGATTCTCTACCTAAATACTGGGGCTCTTAAGCCAACTCTGGCTTCTCTCCAAGTCACTTTTTGAGGATGGCTGGTACTAGAAGATTAACAGAGACTTAGTCCAGGAAGTAGTGATTCCATACAAGGAATACAAATAAACTAAGCATGGAGGGAGAAGAATTTTGAACTGGAATCTAAGTTGATGGAGGTGGGTTTTTCCAATTTATCATCTAATTTTATTATTTTGGGGGTGGAGGAGGGGAGAAAAGCACAGCAGCATCAAGCAGATTATAATATTATATATCCTGGACTGGCAGCTAGGGAGAACCAGATCCTGCTAAATAGCTTTATGCATAAATAATCCTGAAAATATTCAGGTCCACACATACAGCCTTGACTCTGGCCTGAGAGTGACCGCTCTGAAGCTTTATAGTTCGCCTTTTGAAGATAAAAATTGGAATTCTAAGGAAAACAAGGTCATGCTACAGCAGGAACTGCTGCACTTCAGAGTTAGTGTCCAGGTTGCTTACCAGAGCCAGCCCTCCAAAGGTCAGCATCGTCGGCACAATGTTTATGAGCGTATTCATGATGACCCGGAATCTAGAACAAGACAATTCATGAGACCGCCCCCCAGGCTCAGATGTTTACTTAAAGAGATATTCCAGGAATTCCTGATAGGGGACTCTATTGTTCAAAGAGGCACCATTTTGTTTTGCAGGGGTGAGAGAGAGAAAAGTGGTGGCAGATCTCTGAGAGATCACTGGCCCATTTGCCTCTGCTGGTTGTTGGTGCCACTGTCCCACATTAATGCAGAATGGGGCTGGGGTGTAGGCTTGATCCTGTTTAACACCGTCTGCCTGCCTGCCCGCTGCTGGGCAGCCTTGTGTGGCTTCCCCATTTCATAGGGGCAGTGCTTGGTCTGCTCTAGTGGGCTCTCACTTAGGTGTCTGAGTGAGTGGTGGGGCTTATTCCTGTTTGAGGAGAAAGCTGCTAGCGGCCCTTAAGCCTGGTCTACACTTGAGTTCCATTGGTACAAACTTTGTTGGGTTGGGGATGATGTGTCACCAACGTAGTGGTAAAATCCTTTAGCAAGGACGGAGTTTATGCCAGAATAAAGGTGCCTTATTCTAGTACAACTTAGTCTCATTCCCATATGGGAATAACTACCCTGGTATCAAAACCCCTTTGTAAAGCTGTGCAGCCCTTGTAAAACCATAGGGCAGCATGGATACAGCCAGCTACACCAGTATTGCTTGTGTGTGTCACCAAGGGCTCGATCTACTCAGCTGAGCAGAGGTTAGCTGGCTGGGAGACCCGGTCCCCTGCCAGCCTCTGGATCAGCTCAATGCAGTGGTAGAGGGCTACGGCCCCATTACATTCTTTACCTTTGAATGCTATCCACAATCCTGATGAGACGGAGGACTCTCAGTATGAAGACAATATCCAGCACTTGCTGGCTGTTGTATTGACTTGCTGAGAAAGAAAGCAGCACCAGCAGCTTTTAGCATACATGATCTCCAATACTTCCCTGTTTGCTTAAGACAAAGGCTAATTAAACCACTAGGCAAAGCACAGAAAGCGTCCCCCATCAGTCACAGTACAATAGCAGAATGAGACAGAGCCCTGAGATGGTTGTGCATCACAAGATGTTCTATTTCTATCATCCTCAAAGATGTGTGCACAATTCCGGTACATGACACTTCAGATTCTGACAGGGATGGGTGGTTTGTATTTCAAAACCCAAAATAAAGGGGTTTGTTTCTGCCCCCCTCCAACATAAGAGGTAGTATTTAATTTAAATGGATACCTTTCATCGCTATTACATACATAGCTGGAACAAACACAAACTATGTTGTAATCTAAACAATGTTACCTACTGAAAGGGTACAGATTATGGGTTCATTCTTCCCCCGATTGTTATTTAAGTTTTTTTATACTTCCCCAAAACATGCAGAATTCTTCATAAGTTTCAATGGAAACCATGAGTCGAGAGTAATATTAGGAGATAAATCTTAAAGAAAAACAAAAAGCCCACCACATAAGCTACAAGTGCCTGAGAAATTAACAGCCTGCTAATGCCACAGAAGGTTTAAAGTGTAATGCTGTTCTTACCTGATTTAAGTGAAGCGTTGAGAATCGTAGCTATTAGAGCAGCAATAATGATGGAGGTATCAAACCTAGTGTTGATGGAAAGAATTCTATTACACAGATAATTCTATTGCACATGGAAGTGCAGTGCAGGCATTTAGATATTAATAGTGATGGACACAATACAAGGCCTTAGTCTGCAAACACTCAAACGTGTGCTTAAAGTTAAGCACACAAGGATTCCTACCAAGCCAGAGGAACTATTCATGTGCTGAAGCGTTTGCAGGTTTGGGCCCTAAACGGCTGGACTGTGACCTCTTTGGGGGCAGGGACTGTATTTTATTCTGAGTTTGTACAGAACGCCTAGCACAGCAGCCCCAGCCCCAGTCAAGGCTCCTTGTGTTACTTCATGCACTGAAACAGCCATCCAGGACTAAGCAAAGTTTCTACATTGGACATATGGTTTGCAAAGATGACCTGCAAGGTGTGCGTGTGGGGTGGGGGTGGGGGGAGAATGGCTTACACTTCTTTGGTTATTGCTGCTTTACAGTGGATAAGAGACCTAGAATGTTCTTTACTACTTTGTTTACATTAGAATTTCAGGCCCAGTCTGTGCTACAAGTCTCTGGACAACTGGAAAACTAGTGGGTTCCAGTATCACAGGGGGAGAACCACCCAGCTAATGAGAGGGGTGAGGGGATTCTTGTATTGACTGGTGGAACTAACAGCTGTTTCTATTAACAGGTATTTACATCAAAAGTGGGGTGGGACTTAAAGTATGATAAAGCTCTTATACCTACAAGCCCCAATGGATCTGCCGGCAAGTCAGTGACAGCCCCAATATTTTTAGGGCAAAGAGGATACACACAAGAGCTATCACCCCACTTCCAGACCTTCCTGCAGTAGTATTAAAAAAAAAAGCAGCACAAACCCAATTGTTGAAAATGTACATTCCTTTTTAAAGACAAGCCACCACCCCCCGCCCCCACTCTGGTACCAAGAAACCAGTCCAGTTTTCTAATCTTGTACTCCAGTTTGAGTTTAGAGCATTTCTCTTGCCATCTCACATTTGCAATAGCTTTAGTTATATGCTGGTTATGCAAGTATGAACTTTACTAATCTAGTGCTGGTTGTTTTTACAAGAAGAAACTAATTCTAGTAAGAGGCTGAATGTAAAAAGTGCCTTTGGCTGCAAAGAGAAGAAAGTTGCAAGACATTCTTCCTATATCCCCTCTACCCTCAAACCACCGCAACTCAGCGCCCTACTTACCAGTTCCAGAACTGGGTCTTTGCAAAGAATGCCCTGGGTTCATAATTATACACTTTCAGGAGGATCTCGAGGATGTATAAAGAAAGGAAAACCCACTCTGCATAGGAAATCAAGGGGTTTTCCTCATCCAAAGCAATGAATACGGCGTTTATTAGAATGATTACATCGTAAGTCCACACAAAGCCCCTGCAAGAAGTGGGAGGGGGGAAAAAAATGAGTTTGTTTGCTCCTGCCTATGAAGGTTTAAAATATATAAAATATCCCTCAGAAGCCTCCGCTGTGACCTTAAGAGCCCTTCAGTGCAAACTGGCAGAGAGCCGCACTGTTGTGTAGTTCTGAATGTTGTTTAAGATTTCAAATGAAAGCCAGGCACACTAGTCATTAATATCATTGCAAAATATATATATTAAACATTAGATAAGGAATTACAGATGCTTGCTGATACTATGCTTTAAAGTCTGATCAAACAAACAAACAAACAGAAAACCAGGTTTTCTTCCAGACAAGAGGAAGGACAGTTACCTCCATCTCTAATGGGAACTGTCTCTGGCATGACCATGTTCAATGGGCAGTTCATTTGCATCAGAGATAAAAACAGGGAGAACAAATTAATAGGAGGTTCTGAAATCAGCATGGAAACACACTCCCATCTGCACCCCAGTGATTCATCCTGACTCTGGTGAATATCAGGAGACGCAAAAAGATGTTTCTGTTATCCATCACTTCGGGGGCCAGCATTCTTTGTATCCATGAATGGTGGATCCCCTACCATGCGGGTGGGTGCTGCTGGACGGGTGCCTTAGATAGCTTTCTTATCTTAGTCAAGGATTGTAGCCGGTTAAGTTTTAGTGACTTGAAGAGTGTTATACATCTGTCATATTTGTAACCATTTCTGCTTTTAGTTTTGCTTAGTCTTCCTTTCAGTTCTCGGTTAATAAACTTCTTGTTTTATCATAAGCACAAATCAGTGCTGTTATATTAAGCAAAGTGTGAATTCCTGGTTAAATCAAGCAAGCTAGTGTGTACACGGTCTCTAAGGAGACAGTGAACTTGCTAATTTGTGAGTGTCCAGCAACGGGACTGGATGTTGCAGGGAGACACTTCTCCAGTTTCGGAACCGATACACACCAAGGCCTAACCTGCAAGGCAAAGTTAAGCCTGGCAGAGTCCTGAGGAATCTATGGAGCCAGTTAAACTGGGAGTGGCAGGGAGCTGTCAGAGTTTAGCACCAGCAGATTTCTTTGATGCTGAGGCAGAGAGATAACAAGGCGACATACAGTTCTGGATGTTCCAAGAAAGCCTCACAACCCTCCCATCCACATCCCCATTTCCCAGTTACAAAACCAGCTTTGCCATATATCAGCCAGTGTTTCAGTTTAAACAGCCTTTTCCCCGATGGAGAATTTAGGAGAGTTGATGTAACTTAACCTTATATTTGAGAAGCCAGTTACTGCAAGTGTGTATATTCAGTTGTTGACAAGATCTAGCTTTCAGTGATGTTGGAAGTTCAGTCTGCATCAAATCAAACAGTGCTCATAAATAGATGTGAGATGCCCAGAAGAGTAGAAAGGAATTGGAGAAAATTAAACATCAGATTGAGCCCTAAATTAGCTCTTGATTCCAATTTAATAGAGGTCGGTGAAACCGAGCGCAATACCACTTTACTACAGAGACTGCTGGGTCATTATAGGTTTTCATACCTGAATTCAGACTCCTTTTGAGCAAGACTTTATTTTCAAGCCAGAACATACAGCAGATCTGCTGTAGAATACTTGTGATATCATTCAGTGCTTATAGCACGACTGAGTTAGAGGGACTGGAACGTGAAGATGGGGGTTTTCAGTAGCATTCAGCATTGGTCTAACTCCTACTCAAGTTAAGGATCAAACTCCTGTTGACTCAAGTGGGAGCAGAGTTATGCTAAGACTGCGCACTTCTGAAAAAAATCCCACCTGTAGCATTCCCCTTGCAGGGCTGGCATTTTCCAGCCTGCCATCCAGGTGAACACTTGTCCAGAGGTAAATGCTGCTTTGCAGCATCATTATGAGATGCTCATTGTGAGGGCAGAGACAGACTTACTTGTGTTGAACCATGCTACGTACGAATAGGCTCACTGCTGAGTTATACACATGGGGCATCCAGTGTTCCAGGGGGTGGGTTTGTATCCTCATTGCAATCACCTGGATGTTCAGAAGGTCTGCCAGACGCACAAAAGATTTTTTGTCTGTTGTGGACAGGAAAGATGCCAATTAGCCTACATGCATAATAAATGGCAGCATTTCATATTTGCAGAAATACAGGCCTTATGTGAAAAAGCAGTACTGTACTTCACTCTGCCCACATGCACACTGCAACACACAGAGAACACACAGGACTCGACCCCCCAGGCACAAAGGGAGCTTCCTTCAGCCATGCTAGCTTCATACTAGCTAGGAGCCCTCTTCACCTGTGCAGGGAGCTGTGGCATGAAGTTGTAAAGAGACTTGCTGGGGGGGCGGGGGGAGGGAAGAGAGAAAGAAAGAAATCACATCTATAGGACTCATTTCACTCCTTACTTGCGAAAATTTTAAACCTCATCAAGAAGGCCAATCTTTAGGCAAACACGTAGTGGTCAGATCACACATCCACAGTTATGTTAATGAATAGGGATTGCTTAAGTGGTTGCAAATAAAACATTTTTCTATTTAACAGGTGATAACTGAGGAATTTGCTGACAAATAAATGCTGGCTTTTTAGTAGCCCCCCCTTGTAGATTTGTTCCTAGACAGAGGCTGGAAATCTGAAAGCACATTTAAAGTGCAAAGGAATTTCCAGACTGCATCAGATGAGGGCTCCATCTTTCCCAAAATCCTGTCTCTAGTAGTGGGTAGAACAAGATGCTCAAGAGGAAGGCATGAGAAACCCCACAGCAGGAAAACTTCCCCCCCGTCACAGGTTATTTTCTTAACCCCCTTCACTGAGAGTCTGGCTCATGCCTGGCGGCAGGAGAATTTATATCCCTGATAAAGCCATGGCAAAAATCAGATTTACTCATCTGTATGGAAAGAGTTTTTTTTATGCCAAACATCTTTGGAGAGTCTCCTACACATTTATCATGTAGGAGTTTTAAATTTGAGGTCATGAAGGCTCCAAGACACTCTGTGCATGGAAACAAAGTGGCCTAAGTGTTACAATTAAGTAGAAAGAATGTGTGAAAAGAAACTGAATGCTACAAGCTTAGATAAGTGAGGTAGCAGGATATGCCTGGTTGAGTGTGTCACCAGTCACACAAAGCCAAGTGACCGGATGGGTAGATTTTCAGCATTCACTTCAGGTTGATTACATATGGTACATTGAAAATACAGATCTCGCTGCTTAAGCCAAAAAGGTCCTCCCCTACTTCAGTAATGCCTCCCCAACAAGCGTTGGTTTACTGCTACTCACCTACATAACCTTTTTGTTCCTCATCGGATACTCTCAACAGGAGCTCTCGATGGGAAGTGCTGATATCTGGGGCCACTAGTCTGACGAGTTCCTTCCACTGGGCTTCTTGAACAACATACTCTGTGCCCTCCTTGACCTTTAGGATGTTGAAGGCTTCTATCATCTTGTGACGCTTCATGTAAGCAAGTTTGCGGATCTCATTCTGGAGGAGACAATGGATTTCAGATACCCAGAGGGTGGGTTTATTTCCCTCCCATCTCCCACTTATTTTTAAACTTAATGTAGTTTTGGGATATTCGTGAATGCCAGATTTGTTCTTGCATTTCTATACTAGACTGCCAAGGAGGACTCTACAGGAAATGAGCTGAGAGCAAAAGTTCCCAGCTGACAATGCTCCATTCAGCCGGAGAAGCAGAGAATGACCAATAGTCAAGAGTGACTCATCTGGCCAGCTGTGGAGCAGTTGCAGCAGGCTACCAGGAAAGTCCTGCCCTGTCCTCCGCTGTAGAGTGGTCACTAGCCCCTATTTCCTGCTCAGTCTATCAAAAACTTCCCAGACATATCAAGGTGGGATCCATAGCAACAGTTTGCTCCCATGGGACACCTCTTAACAGGTTAAAAACCTAGATGGCTTATACTAGGCCTTGAAGGATGGTGTGCAATTGGGGGAGTGGGAAGAGTGTTGGTATGTAATGAACAGCATGGAGGGGTGAGTCACAAGGGCTTTATTATGGACTGGAAGGCCCTCAAGTTGGAGTAGAAGAGAAGGGAATCGATTTAGACATCACATCAACACTAACAAGTGAGGCCTTGGAAAGTGGCAGCTACCCATCTGATTTCTGTGGTACACAGATGGGAGATGATCCTGCCAACAGCAAGCTCCCGGAATTTGGGCAGAAGAGGCAGCCAACTTCATGCCCTACCTCCACTAGGCAGTTTGCCCAGCAGACAGCATGCAAGGATGGTTTTTGTGGCCTCCTGTTAGTGCATTTGGCAGGAGACCTTGTGTACAAGAGAGGAAGGTTAGTCTGTTTATGAAAGGTCAGTGGAACTTTTAGCATTAGCCCTTTAATGGCAAGCAATAGACATGCTTATCGTGTCCTCATTTACCCCAGAATGTGGTGGGTGCTACTGGAAGAGGGAAGATCTACGCCGCTCTGATTGAATATTGCATCCTCTGCTTTGTCCTCCTGCCAGTGCCTTAAGGGTATGTTACAGAGCAAACACACACTATGCAGAGTTGCTGCTGGGTGGCAGCTGTCTTCCAAGTAGACACATTCTGGAAGGGAGGTTTTCCTAATGTTTAGCAGGAACAGTGTGCAAAGAGGACTGCATCCAGTCTATTGATGAGCGCACACACGGGGCATTTACTGTGAGAATTCAAAACAAGTGGTGGTTGTGGCACTAGCAGCATTAAGTCATTCTGTAGTGTGCATTACTGCAATAAAAATAAGCAGCAGCCACAAGCCCCAGGCATGGGCCAGGACCCCATGGTACAAGGTGCTGGGCAGACAGGCACAGAACAGGGGGACAGGCCCTGCCTAGAGAGCTTCCCTCTTCTCCCCACCTGGTCTTCTTTGACTGTAAGCTCTTCAGAACAGGGCCATGTTTCTACTGAGCCTAATGCCATGGGGTCTCTGGGTGCTAGTAGAACCATTAAGTGACATATGGAAACCTCATTACATGGCTCTAAAGGATGGTTCAGAATCAGCAACCGATTAGTCGTACTGTCCCCTGGAAAGGATGAGTGGCTGGCTGTGGGACGTTGCCTCGAGGAGACTTTCCTCACAGATGCTCTGTGGGTCTCTCCCCTCTCTCTGCCCCCACCACTGAACAATGTTGCAGTATACCCCCACTACTAGGCTGTAACAGGAGATTTGCCATAATGCCAGCACCTTACAGCTGTGCCGTAAGAAGGGTTACTGGATAACCAAAACCCCACTTGATGTTTTCTAGCACCAAAAAAAAAAAAAAAAAAAAAAAAAAAAAAAATCACTGTCCCACTGATTTGGTGGCCTATTGCTGGGAGTCGGACTCACTCCACAAAGCAGTCTGCACTGGATTCACAAACACTTGCGACTCGGAGGACCAGAGGAGGAAACAGATGTTGTTAAAGCAGAACACTCCATGCAGAGATGGGTAGAGTCATGTTATTGCTATGCCCAGTTCAGGAGATGCTCTTCCTCACACACTTTACCTTTAAATGTTTCCTGTAATTGTTGTACACAACAGCCAGGAAGACAGACATGAAGAGGTAGGTGTTGATTACTACATAGGTTATGAAGAACAGGGAATACCACCAACTGAAGTCAAACGCCGGCATCCTAGATGGGGAGAGAGTGGCTTTAGTCATTTTATAGTGAAAGCCGGGATTCATACATAGCAACAAAACCTCTGGGACAGCTTCCAAAAGGCTGTCTCAGGATACATTGCACCTTATAGGCATGAGACTGAAAGCAGCGTTGGAACAGGTCAGTCTGAAATTCAACAAGTCAATCACACCATAAGAATCACAAGCCGCATGTTCTTTGAGTCAAAATTCTTCCCATGGGTGCTCATTTGCAACTGCTAATAACGTGGATAAGGGGAGTATAGAATTTGGCCTTTGGGTGGACAGCAGAGGACACCCCATGCTGCTGTCCTCTCCAGCTCTCTTGTTCCCAAGGCTATTGTACAATGAATGCAGCTCCTGGTGTGGGGGAGGGAAGAGAGAGAGAGAGAGAGACTCTCTCACTGGTAAATGCAACTCTGAATTAAAAGGCTAAAAAGCCACAAAACCCTCACCAGGGTTTGGGTGCTGCCTAGAGGTGATGATAGTCCCCACTGCGGTACAGGTTACAGGGCGAGGGGCAAGTCAGGCCACTCACCATCAGGACAAGGCTAAATGCTCCCACCTCCCCACATGCAGAGTCCATCCAAGCCAGTCAAATCACACAGTGCCCGAAGGCTTTTAGAAGTACTGTGCTGTTTGAGACTTCCTCATTGCCTAGATTATATCATCTGTGATTTAAAGACCCAGAAAACAGAGAAATCCTTTCACGTTAAATACGGTGACAGACTCTGCATGTCTTTCCTTCTACTGCAGCGAGCTATGGATTGGACTCTAGACTGCTGCTCCAGTTCTATGCGCTATGCTGCGCTTCCTGGCTGCCCAAAGATAG
Organism: Mauremys reevesii; assembly: GCF_016161935.1. Taxonomy (NCBI): domain Eukaryota; kingdom Metazoa; phylum Chordata; order Testudines; family Geoemydidae; genus Mauremys; species Mauremys reevesii. The sequence continues at coordinate 4,151,486 of NC_052625.1, forward strand.
GTTGGTGCACCTAGATTGCTCTGCAGATGCCAGGCTGGGTACGTACATGACGTCAGGGCTGTTGGCTGTCGTCACCAGCACATACAGATCAAATACGATTTCTAGGTAGTTTGTAAAATATGGAGATCCTTCCACTGTCCGGAGATTCCTGAAAAGGAAGAGGCACCATGAAATTACACACACAGATACCAAGTCACTGACACACAGCTATTGCAGGGTGGTTGACACTGCAGTCAGACTCCCTATGGCCTTATTTTTTGGAAGTACCCAATACCCACAGATGATAAAGCCAGTCATGGTTGCTCAGCAGTTCTGGAACCCCAGCCATACTTCATCATCTGCAGGATTTGGAGCTGGCAGATTCCCTTGGATCCAAAGCTTGAAACCCACCACACAGGGAACTCCAGAACGGAAAGTGCTCTCACCTGTCACCGAACAGCTTCAGAGCCATGAGAGAGAACATGAGGACGCTGAACATGAAGAGCAGGAAGACGTACGTGATCTCTGGCAGTGTGTTTCGTATACTGCGGAACACTCTCCGGATCTGCCAAGACACAACAGGGAGCATTTAGAAAACTAACTGCATCAGCTTTCCCCACAGCTTTCACACCGGAGTTTGTAGCGCCCCCCCCCCCCATGATTAGGCAGAGCAGGAGACAGGCGTTCTTTCCGTTGACAGAAACTGATCTAGCCACCAGTTAACGATGCCCAACAGTAAACTCCACTCTGTCTTTACACAACCTGTTCCTCTAGGGCCCAAACTGGGCCTGGTCAAGCCAGATTGGCTGCCTGGTTCTTGGAGGATGCCATCTTGGTCTCCAGAATGTCAAAGCTAAGTCTCTAGCCCTTATGTTTACAAAGGGAGCCTTCCAGCTTCCAGCGTCCAAAGATGAACCAAGCGTAAGCTGGTGCAACAATATCTGCCTGAGTCTTCAGGCAGCCTGAGAAAATAGCTTTGAGAGGCCCCGCAATGTCTCATTTGTTTCAATGAGGTAATGCCCCAGGTGTCCCACGACAATGATTTAATTAAAATATTGTTAGCTATTTTACTGTGTATGAAGTGTGTAAGTAAGGAGGGGGCAATGATCTTAGGAAGATCGGCACAGTCTGCTGTAAGGGTATGTTCCACCAGGAAAATGCCACATGACAGGAAACTTATGAGCCAACATATTTCTACTAGCAGTATTAGACAACTTCACACTTGGTATAGACAAGCACTGCCATGGAGGAGTCTTCTCTGGGTTCCATGGGCTTGTTGGCCAACTGAGCATGCACAATCTGCAGGGCATCTCATGTAGGCAGAGCCTGGGAAGATACCAGGGCCTTCTTCCCCTGTCCCCAATAGACAGAAGAGGAGTCCCCACCTATGTACAGCAGAGACACCCTGTTGAAAAGGGGAAGCAATGGTTCTCATCTCACACCCGCCCAAAGATGTTCCCATGCACAATTCAGTCGCTGAAGTCGAACAAACATTGTCAGACTCTGCCAGTCAGTCATCAGAAGGTCTTGGACTGCATCAACTTTAAACTCATCCTCACGAAAGTCATTGCTCCATACAACTCTTAGAAAAGCTCTTTTACCCAGATGCCTGTATTATGGCACAGACAAGTGCGTAAGGCTATGTCTACACAACACGTCTTACAGCGGGGCAGCTGTGCTGCTCTAAGGTCTCCAGTGTAGCCACTCTATGCCGGCGGGAGAGAGCTCTCCCACCAGGATAACACTGTCCACACCGGTGCTTTTGTCAGTGAAACTTACATTTCACCCCCCCCACCACCACTTCTGTGACCGACAAAAGTGCTAGTGTAGACAAAGCCTCCTCTAAGACACTAAATACGCCAAGCTTATAAAGCAAGTTGGCCTCTCACCCAACAGCTCCCCGGCAGGCAGAGGAAGAGTTGTTTAACATTAACCATGTGTACGTCACTTCATGAGCCACAGCTGAACTGAGCTGTATGCTAAATCAGAGTAGGCAGGATGAAAGATTACACAAAAACATGGAGATTTCCCTTGGGGGAGAGAGGAATGGAGATGGGACCACACAAGGCAGATGTTAAGTTATAAGACTGGCCTTGCTGGGTCAGACCAATGCTGCATGTGGCCTCGTCTGACTTCTGACAGTGGCCAGAGACAAAAGCTTCAGAGGGAATGAACAGAACAGGGCAATTATCAAGTGATCCATCTCCTGTTGTACACCCAGCTTCTGGCAGTCAGAGGTTTAGGGACACCCAGAGCATGAGGTTGTGTCCCTGATCATCTATGTTAATAGTAATTGATGGCCCTAGTTCTTTTAACCCAGTTATACTTTTGGCCTTCACAATATCCCCTGGCAGTGAGTTCCACGAGTTGACTGTGTTGATTGAAGAAGTACTTACATATATTTAGCAGGCTTAAAGGAAACATAAGGTACTGGGTGACCCCTGGTTCGTGTGCTACGTGAAGGGGTAAATATCCACTGCCCTACTCACTTTCTCCACACCATTCATGATTTTACAGACCTCTAGGACATCCCTCCCTCAGTCATCTCTTTTCTAAGCCAAACAGTCCCAGTCTATTTAACCTCTCCTCATGTGGAAGCTGTTCCATACCCCTAATCATTTTTGTTGCCCTTCTCTGCACCTTTTCTAATTAAGATCTTTTTTCACATGGGGCAACCAGAACTGCAGGAAGTATTCAAAATATGGGTGTACCATGAATTTGTATAGTGGATGGATAATAAGAGAAGAATATCCTAACGCCCTTTCCTACTGGCTCCCAACGTTGTTAGCTTTTTTGACTCCAAGATCTTTCTTAGCAGTAACAGCTAATTTAGACCCCATCATTTTGTATGAACAGTTGGAAATGCAATGCTATGTGCAAAGTGCACGTTGAAAGAAATAATCCCATCTGCCATTTTGCTGGTTAGAGAGTGCTCAGATACCACGGTGATGGGCACAGTTCAAGAACCTGAACAGAACAGGCTAAATTTTAAGATGCTAGCTCCCCTGGTCCTACTATTCACATGTGGCAGTCACCACTGCCCGTCAAGTCCCTGAAGCTCCTTCTTCCACGTTAGTCACTGCCACACTAACAAGCCTCCACAGACAGACAGCCTGGCTTCAGTACTGCTCTACAGTAGCAATCCACCTGCACTGCCTGAGGAGGAAGAGCTGTGCCAACAAATCTTAGACAACCCTCCAAATCCCTACCAAGTAGGTATTGTCCATATTTACACAGCCAGACAATTTGAGATCACACGGTAACTCAGAGGCAGAACTGGGATTAGAACCTGTAACTCCAGGCTGCCGGTCCCATGCTCTCATTTTAAGAATCTGCTGTCTCCCCACTTCAAAGGGAGTGCCTTGATTGTCAAGGCAGTGATCCAGTCTGTTCATGACACAGGATGAGATGACAGCGTAATTAGCACAGCTGTGATCTAGTTCACCTAGAAGGGTTCTAGAAACAAGTAATTTTTGACAAATGAGCAGAGCAGGCAACAGAAGCAAGGTTAGGGAAGAATAATTAGCACATGAACTTAAATTAAGAATCCAGACAAAGTGAACTGACCCCAAAGAAGTTGGGACCATGCAAAGATTCAGGTTCCAGCCAGAAGTTTTTCAATTCTGTCCGCAGAGCCAGGTGTGATTAGGTAAGTCACTGCATAGGCAGAAGGATCTCTCTCACACACACACACTTTTGAAGCTACTTGCAATTCTCCATTATTTCCACCATTCCAAAGCCATGGAACTGCTGCCTGCAGGAGTCACTTTCTTCTCGCTTGGCTGTCAAAGAGATCTTCACTCAGTGCAGGAGAGAAACCCTGCCGATATGCACCCTAGTCTCCCTCTGTCACAGCCCAGAACACAAGAGTTCCCTGTCACACTCCCTCTGCTCTGCCACAGCCAGGCACCAAGAGCTTGATCGCTGGGGACAATGAAGCTCGAGAAGCATTTTGGATTCACATCAAAGGGAAAGAGGGGTGTGTTTGCACACACCCAATAATGCTCACGCTGACCAACCGCAAGGGTATCTTTGAAGAGAGCCTTGGCAGACACGGTAAGAAAAAAAAAGAAAAAAGAAAAAAGCCATAGACTCTCATTGGCTTCCGTAGAAGGCTCTCTTACAGCCACTCTGTCAAATGCTCTTACTCCAAGATATCAGCAGGCAACTTCAGACAACCACCACCCAAACCCATTCGTGTGATGACCAAGTGTTGCTTACCTGGCGACTTTCTGCAAAGTTTATTAAGAAAATGGGCCTCAGGAATCTTGACCATCTAATGCTGTTTATGTTCGAGATTTTAAGTGCCCCATATATAATCAGGTCAATTAAGGTCACCTGTGGAAGAAAGAGCAGCAACAATTCACAGGAAAGGGTTTGGTCTACCACTCATTGTAACACAGGGACCTGCTCTTTGATAATTAAGAGACCACAGTTTCATGAGGTAATGTTATCTCCTGCAGGAGATGGAAGTTTCAGTAGATTAGACCATGTTATGACATCAAGACTGACAATGCACATATAATAAAAAAAAAATTGCTCTTGCCACATTTTCTTTCAACAGAATTCCAGAAACTGTGCCTCTGTTGTAAGTCATGCTCTGAAATTGATCTATTAAGAGAAGAGGGGGACACATTGGAGCTGTACAAATGGGAAGAACAGGCTGTTTGTAGACCTGGCTATCAACCAGCCCCATCATTTCACACAATCCTTGTCACAACGGAAGTGGAAGTAGGAAAAAGTCTACAGAAGATCTAGCTTCGCACACCTAATTCCTTCACGTCACAGTGACCACGGCTGTAACTCACCAGTATTGCTATCATGATGCAGATATTCTTTGTATCCTTCCAAAACACACTGCGAGGGGTGACTTTGGCAAAGTGCACCAGTCGGCCGAAGAACACCAAAAGGCACAACACTTCCACCAGCGAGGTGGCCTGCAAAGGGAGGACAAAAAGTTTAAGCCAGAAAAATGGTCTTGCTAGACTGCCCCAATATCGTCTCTTTAGCTGTGTTATTCTCCACCTGCCACCAGACAAGTTCAGACAGTGAGCCAGAGGGAGGAGTCACAAGAAACACAGAAAGGAGGCGATATCAGATTGGTTTTCACTGGGAATTTGCTGTTGATTGAGCTATTTTTTTTTAAACCGTCTTTCACTGTAAAATTAAAATTAAAAAAAAAAGTCACCTATTCAATGTTGGCCACTATTTTTTGGTGCTTCTCGCGTAACACTAGGAATTAAATGAGGGTGGCATCTTAGGGAGTTCGTAGATTTTCATGTATGCAGGATTTGGGACAGATGTCTGTCAAGGTATGAGATGCCAGTGCAGTATGGAACTCTATTCTGGAAATAGAGCCCCTAGCTCTTCTAGAGAGCTTTTCATCCATAGATCTCAAAGCACCATATAAAAAGGAGGCCAGTATCATTATCCCCAGTTTACAGAGAGGGGAAGTGACTTTCTCCAAGTTGCCCAACAATGGCCAAGCTGGGACAGATTCCAGGTCTCTGAAGTCCCAGTCTAATTGCTCTATCCCTTAGGCCACACTGCCCTCCCTGATGTAATACACAAGAACCCCGAGCAGATGTCAACACTAAATAATAATCTTAATGGTGCGCTAAGCATCTCACAATGCAGCTCGAGACATAATCCCTGCCACAAGCCAACCTTGGACATGACAAGACCGCAGAAAGGGCGTTAGGCCAGAATTAATAGAAGACTAGTTACTCAAAAACGGCTAGGCACACAGTGCGAGGGAAGACAGACATTTGTTTAAAATAAAGGAATAAAATAGTTAAGTGTCTTCACCGGCCAGTTTCTTGAAGAGTTTGCAGGATAAAGTGCATCTCCAGGAGGGAGAGGAATGAGGTGAGATTAGTGGCCTTGCAACCAGCTCAGGAAGATGTTCTGTGCATAGGGGGAAGCATGGCAGAAAGCAGAGAATACTGAAAGTGAGCCAACAATGTTTTGAACCTGGTGGTGGAGCAGAGGGGCACTCCATGGTACTGCTGATGGATGCACAGCACTCACCACCATTAACAGGGCTTGCACACATTGATGAGAGAGCCATTCCTTGTTTGCACAGGATTATATTTGCTATGCTCCGATAGAGTTCTGAAGATTAGATTAATTCAGCAGTACCAGGGATCACCTGATATTACTATAAAAAAAAATCCAGTAGCCTCCTCTACTGAATGCAAGCAGAGAAATACTCCTTTATACGACAAACTGGAGTATTATAGAAGACATTAACTTTCTCCATCCATCAACAGAACAAAGCTGTTGTTCCCTTTTACCCAAATGCTTACCAAGAAAGGGAGCGGGTACAGAGCAGGATCTTCAAACACAGCAAGGAAAAGGTCTACAAAGATAAAGAAGTAGGTGGCTGCTTGCATAGTCCAGTGGTTATAGAGATAGTAAAGTCTGGGGAGGCAAACCACAGATATTAAGAGTTAAGGCACTAGTACATGTGTATTGATACAGCAAATTTACGGCGGGGAGAAGAATACAAGCCCTTCCAAGCCAACAGAAGTAGGTTAGGATTTCCGACAGTACACAATGGTGGCCCGTGAACACCCAAAGCAGTGGTGGGCAACCAGCAGCCCTGGGCCACATGCGACCCACCACTGACCCAAAGACTACTGGGACACATACAATCTGCATGGAATCATAGATTATCAGGGTAGGAAGAGACCTCAGGAGGTCATCTAGTCCCACCCCCTGCTCAAAGCAGGACCAACCCCAACTAAATCATCCCAGCCAGGGCTTTGTCAAGCCGGGCCTTAAAAACCTCTAAGGAGGGAGGTTCCACCACCTCCCTAGGGAATCCATTCCATCTTGCAAGGCCTCATTAGGTCACACAAAAAAACCAGCTATTTGCTGAGATTTTTTAAGAATTGTCCCTGTAAAGCACTTTCCTGAGTGAGCTAGTTCATTTAGCCAAGTTCTTGTGTATATTGGAAACTTCCTAACTGTTCAGAGGACAGGTAAGACTCAGGACCTGTGTTCTTCAATTCAGTTTCAGAATAAAATGTTAAACACAAAAACTTGGTAAAGTTGCCTCTTCTTTATAACTAGCCCTTCCCCTTAAGCTATGTCACCACTGGAGCAGATAGCATGCTCCTCAGCTCGGGAAAACAGATGTGCACTACCTGCGCTCCAGCTAGCATGCTAAAAATAACAGCATAGCCTACATTCTTTGTTACTAGATTAAGCACGTGCATAAACATTTGTGGAAGCCGAGCTTTAGTGAATAAATTAACTTGATTTAAATCCAAATTTTCTTTGTATCCAGCATCCCCCTCATCCCAATTAAGTGAAGATAGTTTCCCAGTTAAATATTTTAATTCTTCACACAGAATATTGTTGTACTGGATGTTAGAGTGTTTTCTTACCTGACTGCTTGCGGTGAGGTTTCAAATGGAATGTTTCTATTATATTGAGCATCATAAACATAAGCTGCTGCCAGGAGAAGGTCCTGTTGATGATGGGGGTGAGGAGAATGTGACACAGTTTAATTCAGTCAGAATTTGACACTCTTACATTTAAAGACAATTCCAAAGAGACCTTCCAAGGAAGCAACTTTTTACCTTGAGACATTCGATTTAGATGAAGATTAATATAAGTGGTGCTCTGAACAATGGTGCTATAAAGAGACTTCATGACATGCAGATTCAGAAATATATTCTAATTTATAAAAGCACAGGCAAACATACAGCCTTCTCCTCACCCCTATTCATATTGGGTGAGAAACCCAAAGTTCACTGCAGAACAAAAAAGTTGTATGATTATTTACTATAGATTTAAAATTGCTAGAAATATACAATGCAAGGAGAGCTTTAGGTGAGGTCACCTGGTGGTTAGTAACTGTCTAATAACTTTAGGAGTACTTTGCCAGGGAAGTGCTGTGTGCAGAGAGCACTTTATTCTTCTCTCTCCATTGAGGAGATTAGCATATGTTTGTTTTTTCCTTCTCCTGTAGCCAACAGCCAAGTACTCCTAGCAGTACTCTGGATGGGGAAAGCAGAGGTGGAGTTCTCAAAGAGATGAGCTACCTAGGATTCCTGCCATCCTAGGATAGATTTCAAACACCTGAATTCTGTTTCCTGGAAACGTGAATTATCACTTTACCATCTCACTGCATTTGTACCATACACACACTATTTACAATACAGTACCCCTTTAGTTTCAGTCAATTGTATCATTGCATGAATGACTAGAACAGAGGGGCTGATTCGCTTGTCATGCTCTTCTCAAAGAAAGAAGATTTCAGTGCAAGTATTTAACACACAGATGGAGTAGCTCCATACTGAGTTTGTTTAGCCAATGCTCAGCGGCGTTCTGGGTCACCTTTAAACAACGAAGAGTCAGGTTGGCAGCTTGCACTTTGGCAGCTGAGCCAGGTAGTCATCTGCCTTGTTAATGTGGCATGGAAAAGCAATAACACAGGTTCTCTAGTTCAGAGGGCACGAGAGGAAGTTTTGGCTGTGTCTGCAAGTCTGTACTCTAACAGGACTTTACAGTACCCACAGTGTTCACTGTTGTTTAATGGCTTAACTATTAAAATGCTATTATTGAGGGTCTTTCTTCTTAAGAAACTGCTTAAAGGAACCTGTTGACATCTAGTGGCTCTCATGAGGAACTGCGGCAGTGCCAAAGGAAGCCTCTTTGCTCCCAGACACCTGCTCTTCGTTTCTATGCTCTTTAAACCCACCTGCTCTAGTGGTGTTTGTTTTTTTCCCCAGAGGGAGTTTGTAACATAGTTGACAACACACAGCTCATGTCCACACATAGACACATAAGTATGGTGAACAAATGGTTTCTAACCATGTCTCTGGACTGTATTTCAACTCTGTTCATGACCAGGGCTGTAACATAACTCTTAGGCCATGAATTGGGTCTCAGCCTACTCCACTGAGTAGACAGGACCCCAAAATCAACATCTGTGCAGACAGCTTAGCCATTCCTCTGTCTCCCAGGTCATCCCTATGTAGGAAGCCATTCCAAAATACACTGTGCTGCGTGGAGAACACCCACACATCCACTGCTTCTTGCGCAGCAACTGAGGCAATATGCAATAGTTACACAGAATTTCCCAGCATGCATTGATACAAACACCACTGTACAGAGGGGAAGAAACAGACAAGCTAACACAGTTGTGTCAGAAAAAGCACTGCTGATGTGCTGAATTGTGTTGACTGTAGATGTGTCAACCAACCTGCCTACACTACAGATCCATTTCTGTAACATGGTTAAGATACCCACTACCCTATGGGTACATCTACACCGCAATCATGGGCGTAAGAGCAGCTCATGGAGACAGACCCAGGCTAACATTAGCTAGCTCAGGTTCTGGAGCAGAAAAGCTGCAGTGTCCGAGGCTTCAGCGCAAGCTAGCTGCCTGCGTAATTACCAAGGGCACCAGGTCTTGTACAGTGCATGCTGAGACCCACGCTACGGTGGCTTCACTGCTCTCAGTATCCAACTAAAGATTAAAACTGGTTTAGGTATATGCCTACACAAGCTGCAGTCACATCTCATGACTGCAGTGCAGACGTTCCCTACGAAATAAAGCCCTGCTCTAGCCAGTTCAGGAGCCAAGTGCTGTAACCAGATGTCACTTATAACATAGATAGTAAATGCAGTTAGAAGACCAAACATTTTGCCATGTAGAAAGGGCCTTTGTCTTCTCCATCATCTTCCTGTGATCCCATGGGCAACTGATTTTTAAAATACACCAGCATCCCCACCCATTGACCGAGAGGTCTCTGTCCAGTTTCTTAAGAGGGAATAAAGCTACAAGAGCAGCTGGAGCTGCTGAGGCCCCTCTCCCTCCGCAAAGGAAAGCCTGACAGGCCATGGCTAGCCCTGCACCCCTAGACTACCCGAGAGGGGGTCGAAGGGTAGAGAGAGGGCTTCCCCCCTCTTGCCAAGAGCAGGCAGGGGAGCGTGGCCAGCGGACACACCCTGCAGGTGGCCCCTCGCCTGGAGGTTAGTGCAGACCCTTTGCAGGGGCGAAGGGCAGGCTGCCAGCTTTGTCCTGCAAAGGGGAAGGGGGGGTTTATAGCCACAGAGCCCCTCCCTGCTGCCCAGCGTGCATGGGGGGTGCAGACCTGCCCATCCAGGCTCCGGGGAGGGAGCGGGCAGGCACCCGCCCAGGGACAGGCTTGCAAGGCAGCGGCCGGGGGGGACCCTGCACCCCGCGAAAGGCCCCGGCACCCGGGCTGCTGCTGCCGCCCGCCGAGCCCCGTTACCTCCTGCGCGAGAGGCGGGTCCCGGGCTGCGGCGGACATGGCCGGGCCGGCTCCGCTCAGCGCCCCGCTAACTCCATCCCCGGCGAGCCCCGCCGCGAGCTTTAACCCCGCCCGCACGTGACTCCGGGCGGCGGAAACAGCTCCCAGCCCGCGGGCAGCCCGGCGGGGCACCGGGCTCGGGGAGGGGGAGGGCCCGGCCAGGGATGGACAGACAGACTGGGGGGGAGGGGATGGCAGCCGGGGACAGACAGACAGACAGAAATAGGGAGCCGGGCCAGGGATGGACGGACAGACTGACTGGAGGGAGGGGATTCTGGCCAGGCACAGACTGGGGGGGAGGGGATGGCAGCCAGGGACAGACAGACAGAAAGGGGGAGTCGGGCCAGGGATGGACGGACAGATTGACTGGAGGGAGGGGATTCTGGCCAGGCACAGACTGTGGGGGAGGGGATGGCAGCCAGGGACAGACGGACAGAAAGGGGGAGACGGGCCTGGGATGGACGGACAGACTGACTGGAGGGAGGGGATTCTGGCCAGGCACAAACAGACTGGCCACAGATGGGGAAAGGGAAGTTCAGCCAGGGACACGGGGAAGAGCCCAGGGAGGAACTCAGCCAGGGCCAGACGGACAGACAAGGGCCGCCCAGAGGATTCAGGGGGCCTGGGGTCTTTGCCACCAAAGACCCGGCACTTCGGTGGTGGGTCCCGGAGCGGAAGGACATCCCCCCACCCCCCGCTGCCGAATTGCCACCGAAGACCCGGAGCGGAAGAAGCTCCAGGGGCCTGGGCCCCGTGACACTGTTCCAGGGCCCTCGGAGCGAGTGAAGGGTCCTGCTCCAGGGGCCTGAAAAACTCTCATGGGGGCCCCTGTGGGGCCTGGGACAAATTGCTCCTCTTGCCCCCCCCCCCCCGGGCGGCCTCCCAGCAGCTGGGGTCTGCCAGGGCTGGATGGACAGACAGATGGGGGGCACTGGCAGCCATGGTCAGACAGGAGATCCCAGTCAGGGTCAGGACAGAGACAAAAAGGTGGGTTGAGGGGAAGAGGAGTCAAGGAACAGATGGAGAGATGGAGAAAAGCCAGAGATAGATGAGGAGGCTGAGGAAGAGGGGTACAGACAGATAGGATGAAGGAGGCTTATAGTGACATGGGCACAAGAAAGGCGACATACCCTTACACACTGATCCACCTAATCACCTTGGACAACAGAGAAGAAACACACACACACAGCAAACTCTCATACCCAGATAAGGACACACTCACACATGGAACAAGCACTCACACATGACAAAACACACATGCAGTCCCTCTAACACACATTATTCTCTTGCTCCCGTCACAACACATACACAGAGTCAAACACTAAGGCAAGGCAACACATACTAATACAAGGAAACATTCTGTCATACATGTTCAAACAATAGGCCCCATTATTAACTGCGCTGGAGCTGTGACTTTGTGGTGCTGGCTGACCCTTAAGCAGGAGCAGCTTCAGGGTTGTACAACTTCATCAAACTCACACACAAAACTTAAAAGGCAGCTTCAGCAATGTTAAGGCAGAAATGTAAACAACAATAATAATCCCTATCTCCTACATAGTGCTTTTCATCAGTAGATTTCAAAGCACTTTACATTTTACCAATGGAGAAGTTAAGGCACAGGGAGATGAAGTGACTTGCCCAAGACTGGTGGCAAAGTTGGGCTTAGGTCTCCTGAGTCACAGTCCAGCACTTTATCCACTAGACCCCACTGTCTAGGAATTTTTATGTAATGGGGAAAATAGGGGAAGTTGCTTGCAATTATGATCAATTAGCAGTTATGAAATGCAGACAGCAATAGGGAAGCTAAATGTATAACTGAAAAATCTATGTCCAGTAGAGTTAAGGACAATAAGAAGGAATATTAGAACATGTATCAGTGTGATGATCTGGGAAGTCTGTCTATCTATAAATTATGAATTCTGCTTGATACTATGAATTCGCTGTATGTATCTGTATTTTTGAAAAAAGGCGCCAGATGTGTAGAGCCCTGTAAATCTGCGGATATCCGTGGACCAATTTTGTATCCGAGCAGGGCTCTACAGGTGCGATCCTGGCAATTACAACCCGTTACGTCTTCCTTCAGTACTAGGCAACTGATTTAAACTATAGTAGAGGATAGAATTCTCACATACATAGATGAACATGGTAAGTTGGGGAAGAGTCAACATAGCTTTTGTATGGAAATCATGCTTCACCTATTCTATTAGAATTCTTTGAGGATGACAACAAGCATGTGGACAAGGGTGATCCAGTGTACTTGGACTTTCAGAAAGCCTCTGACAAGCTCCCATACCAAAGGCTCTTTAGCAAAGTAAGCAGTCCTGGGATAAGAGGGAAGGCCCTCTCATGGATCAGTAACAAAGGGTAGGAGTAAATGGTCAGTTTTCACAATGGAAAATGGTGAATTGCAGGATCCCCCAAGGATCTGTACTGGGATCTGTGCTGTTGAACATATTCATAAATGATCTAGAAAGGGGTAAAAGTGAGTGGTAAAGCTTGCAGGTAATACTAAATAACTCAAGATAGTTAACTTCAAAGCTGACTGAAAAGAGGTACAAAGGGATCTAGCTATGCTGGGTGACTGGGCAGTGAAATGGGAGATGAAATTCGGTGTTGATAATTGCAAAGTAATGCACATTGGAAAAAACAATTCCAAGTATACATACAAAATGATGAGGTCTAAATTAGCTGTTACCACTCAAGAAAAAGATCTTGGAATCATCACGGATAGTTCTTTGAAAACATCTGCTCAATGTGCAGTGGCAGTCAGAAAAGGTAACGGTGTGAGGAACCACAAGGAAAGGAATAGATAAGATAGAAAAAATCATAATGCCACTATATAAATGCTACAAGAAATAATCTGAGGTCTGGGAAACTTATTTTACAGCGATGGACTAAAAGAGCTCAATTTATTTAGTTTATCCAAGAGAATCTTAAGAAGTGATTCAATCATGATCTATTAGGACCTTAATGGGAGCAGAAATTGGGTATCAGAGTACTCTTCAATCTAGAAGAAAAGGTATAATTAGATCTTTGTACCATGTTTCTACTCTGAATTTGTCTCGCTTCAACTTCCAGCCATGGGACCTAACTGTGAGAGTAATTAAACCATTAGAACAACTCCCCAAGGGATATGGTGGATTCTCAATCCCTTGGAGTCCTCAGATCAACACTGGATATCTTTCTAAAAGACAGGCTATAGCTCAAACAGAAATTATGGGCTTGATGCAGGAACTACTGGCTGAAACTCCGTGGGCTGTATTATGCAAACAGACTGAATTATCATACTTTGTGCCTTCTGGCCTTAATCTATAAACCTATGAAACTTCCCGCATGCATGGACTGTGTGATGGTCAGATGTGCTGATCTTTTGATATGAGGAGAGTGCATCAGGTCACCATTAAGGTTTTGCATTTAGACTGCAAGCTTCATGAAGTCTGGGTATGTATTGCTTTTCAGTATCTGTTGGAGATGGAAGTGACAACCTTATATTGGAGTGTATTTTCAATAGTATTGTAGGTGATGTGAAGGTGGCAAGGAATGCAGGTCGATTTCTCCTAGGTATATCTCACCAAATCAATTCCCTGGCATTGCAGTGGCTTGGGCACTGGTGCGCCTCAGTCCCACCTATTCTCTGCATGTGGCACACAGTCGTTTAGTCTCTGGATGGCTGTAATAATTCTGTCTAATCCAGGTTATTGTGCTCACTATATGGGTAACTGGGTGGGGTTTAGTGACCTGTGATGTGCAGGAGGTCAGGCAAGATGATCTGTGGTCCCTTCTGGCTTTCAACTCTGACTCTGTGATTAACCTTAAAAACATGAAAATCAGAAGTTTTGGGTCAGTGGAGTCTGTCCTGATGAAACCTTAATTGTCACCTAAATTGTTGGTGTTATTTATATTGACTCCACCAAATCCAGAGGAAATGCATGCGTGGATTTGCTGTCTTGGGTTTGTGGTAAATCTGGATCACATTCAGGCTTAATCAGTTCCTGCTCTCAGTTCTCCCTTCCTCTGCAGAAGGCCCCTCTGCTAAGTGTGGTGTCAGCAGAAAGGAAAAGGAAGCTCAGCTTGCAGTCAGAGGTTTCCCTCCCTCCTGTTTCTATGTCATTGTTTGGTATTTCCATAAGCAGTCTATGCCTTTGGTCTGCTGAGAAAGCATTTATCTATGCAGGGACAGAGATAATACAGGGTCGGATATGTAGTAAATGCAACATGAAATTAAACACTTTTTAGATAACTGAATTGAGTGAATTGCTCATTATGCCTCAATAGGCTTCTCCCTTCCCGCTTTTGACAATATTTATCTAGGAGATGTGCCCAAGCCACAAAGTTTGAAAACAAATCTGAACTTCCCCAGAGTCTGGGAGTGTCTGGATTCAGCAGTCTGGAGAGGTCTGGTATTGGAGAGGTGGCAGACTCTCTATACTTAAGGTTGTAGCCGGCTTCCATTATCAAACCCATTTTTTGATCTCCATCAACTTTGGTTCAGAAGATTTGGCCTGAAAATTGTCAAATTTACTCTGAAAGTATATAAAGAATACTTCCATGTTATCAATCTGAGTTACAGGTCACAAAATTATCTTAGTTTGAAATTCTGACTTGTTTTTGATCCCTCAAGCTCAAAAGCACCTTGTTATAATCCCTGCTACACTCTCTTCAGTTTCTCCTTACAGTTAAATCTCCTTGAAAACTCAGGCACGGGGTATCTGAAGAAAGTGAAGCAACGCTGTTAAATATTTTTGTTGTCTAGTTTTAGGCCCAATCCGGCCCCCATGGATGTCAGTGTGTGTTTCTGTGACACTGTATAGGGGTGTGAGAGCATATTGCGCAATTGCAACTCAGAAAGAACAGAAGGCTATTTCTATAGCTATTGGCTGATTCCTGTTCACCATAGTGGAAATTCCAAGGGTCAAACAGGTAGAGGATCAGACCCTTACCTTGCGCAGAGGGTAATTACTTGAGTTGGAATTTGGCCAGGACATCCATTCCAAATTAACATTCTTAATCTTGCAAAAAGTGATGTAGGGTTACTTCTAGTGGTTTACTTCTTTAAATTGGTAATAGCTTTCTTATTATGCTACTCTTGCACCCTCTCCTGAGCTACCTCATTTTGTCCTCACTGGCCAGCTTGTTATTCTCTGCTCCTTTTAGAGTTGGCTTGTTCAATAGATTTCAAGGCCAGAACGGACCTTTGTGATCATCTAGGCTGACCTCCTGTAAAACACTGGCAATAGAACTCCCCCAACATAATTCCTTTTGAACTAGAGCATATCTTTCAGAGATACATCCAATTTGGATTTAAAAATTACCAATGATGGAGAATCCACCATGACCCTCAGTAAATTATTCTAATGGATAATTAGCCTTATTGCTATTCCTGTGCAATCTCTTTTGGGATGAGCCCCCAGTTCCTGTACACTCTGTTCCATGTGACAGGAACTGACCTTAATTTACATGTTTGGGGAGCTGTGGACTTAATGCTTATCTCTAGGCAGAGAGGCCCAAGGCCTCGTGGTGAAGGCACTGGACTGGGTCTCAGGAAATCAGAACTTTATTACTAGCTCTGCCACAGACACCCTGTGTGACCTTAGGCAAGTCACTTTGCTTTCTTTCTGCCTCAGTTTCACCATCTGTGAAAGGGGTTAATAGCACAGTCCTGCCCTGACAAGAGTTAAGTTAATTCATGTTTATGATGTGCTCAAATATTACAGAGATAGGGTGCTGATACCGGTGATGTCTGAAAGTAGGTATTGCAGGAGAACCTGACAGTGCAGTGTACCCTCATATATTATATTGCTGCAGCACCCAAAATGTGCTACATGCTATACAAACACATAGTCCCTGCCACAAAGGTTTAAATTCTAAATAGACAAGTCGAGTGACCAGCCAATGAAAAAACGTTAAGAACACAGCACCACCACCTTCCTTCACCTCTGTCCAGATGCGCCAGCTAATCTGCTCTGCCCTTTCTGATCCAGAGTGAGAGTGCCCTCCTTCTGTCTGTTCACCCCATGGCATAGATTCAGGAACAATCTAAAAGCCTGAGGGAAGGAAACACAAAAAAACTAAGAGCCAGAGAACTCCAACATTATAGATAGTAACCAACAGTGGGAAAAGTGACTGATAGTGTGTGGAGGGGCTTTCTGGCCATGTGGGCAGAACCCTACATAGTTTCACCCGTCCCCAGCAGACTCTGGAAGCTTGTAGTCTGGGTTTAAATTGATTAAATGTGTGAGTAATAGTAGGCCCATGTCTGAAAGGAAGGCCACATCCATTTAATCAAGTACAGATAAGAAAATGTGCTTTGGGCCATGCCCCACCTTCTCTGAGTGTCCTTGGATCCAACAGCAGCCTTGAATCTAACAAGAATCTTACATTGTGAAACTGTCATGTCAAAAATGATAGCTGCGTCCTATCAATCCAAGGTGTTGATAGAATCCTCTGCAGACATTAAAACAGATTACCTGCTCATGCTACTCCATTACACTCATTGGAGTTATGCCAATGGAGAATCTGGCTCACCACGTTTCTTAGGTGGACCAAGCAACAGCCAGCTAGAAAGCAATTGCCTTCACCTTGCATGTGCTATCTAAAGGAAAAAGGACACCTGACCCAATGAAGGAATTTTCACTTCTGAAGTAATCCGGATTTATTTATGTGTTAAATGGGTGGTGCTAATGGACCAAGAATCATTAGTCTGCATTTTGGGTTTGAAAACAGGGATGAAATAAAAAAATTGCTTAAAAAAACTATCTTTCTAGCTCCCATGTCTGAAAATGTGACTCTGGTGTAACTGATGCAGTGGTGTATGCCTGAATTTGCAGAGAGCCTGATACACTAGCAGTAAGAGCTGTAACTTGTTCCATTGCTCTGCTTGCCAAAGCAGTTGCTCCCAAAGGAGGGAAGCAAGACATTTAAGACAACCCCTTCAGCCCAGATTTTAAAGTCCCCTCCCCACCCGCCCAAAAGGGCCTCCTCTCCCAAACAGCAAAAGCCCCCGCGGCCAGAGCTCCCGCCTCAGGAGCCACCTCAGCCAGAGCTGGGGCTGGCTGCACAGGAGCGTCTGGGCGCGTCGTGTGCACGAGCCGCTCCCGCCACGTGGCGGCGCGCAGGACTCGAGACCAGCCGCGGGGCGGGGCCCGACAGGCAGGCGCGTGCCGTCGCCTCGGGGAGCGCGCGCCGCGGCAGTTTGGGCGCGCGGGGCCGCCGTAGCGCGGCCGGTGGAGCATGGCGCTGGGCTCGGAGGCGCTGCGGGAGCGGCCGGTGCAGCTGGCGCTGGTGCTGGCCTTCGCCTCGGGCGTGCTGGTGGGCTGGCAGGCCCAGCGCATGCGCAGGCGCTTCCTGGCCTGGAGGAAGCGGCGGCTGCAGGGGCTGCTGGAGGCCACGCAGAAGAAGCTGGACGTGGCCTGAGCGGGCTGCGGCGGCGGTGGCGGGGTCGTGACCTTGGGCGGCCCCGTCCCGGGCGGAGCGGCGCCCTGGGTCCCTGCCACGCCCCGGGTGTGATCGGCCCCGCTGGGCCTCAGGCGTGTCACGGCCCGAGCCAGGTGTGTGTGTGTGTGTGTGAGAACGCGGTAGGAATGCAGCTCTCTCTGGTGTGGACGCGGCCAGCCTCTGGCGGGTGGGGTAACACCCCCCAACTCCGTGTATCGCAGTGGCTCTCAAACTTCTGCACTGTAAGATAGTAAGCCTCTGAGTGTGACCCCCCCATATAAATTAAAAACACCTTTTTATATATTTGCCTCCAGCATTCATAATGGTGTTAAAATAGGATTTGGGGTGGAGGCTGACAGCTCACGGCCCCTCCTGTAATAACCTCGCAACCCCCTTGGGGGTCCTGACCCCATTTTGAGAACACCTGGTGTAAAGCAAAGTGAAGCGCTTGTGTAAGTGTGCGCAGATCGGGGCCTGAGCGTACGTCTGCATGGCAAAAAACAATGCCCACAGCAGCGAGTCTTGGCTGTGGGATCAACTCACTAGGGCTTTCATTAGGCAAAAAAGTAACAGTGTAGACATTCCTGCTCCAGCTTGGAGACTCAGCCCCCTCTGGGTTTCCTAGCCCAGGCTCCAGCCTGAGCTGAATGCCTACACTGTTGTTTGTAGCCCTGTAGCATGGTCCCAAATCAAGTGCCCCGGGCTCTGAGACTCACTGTTACATGGTTTTCTTTTCAGTGTAGATGTGTCCTGAATTTCTGTTGGTCACTCAATGTCAAAGTCCCCCCCCCCCCTTCTGGAGCTAGTTTCGTTGAGACAGTCATCTTGTTCTCATTCCCTAATAGGAATAATTTACTATCTGTAAACACTGACAATTTGCCATATAAAGATTTTGTTTTTAAATGTGTAGGATTTTTTCTTGAGTAAGGGGCTTATCACAATTATTAGCCACTCTAAGACCTAGCAAACTTGTATGGGTATTGGGGTGAAGGCATTACTTTTAGCTGCCTCTTTCTGGTAACAGGCTTACAACAAAATACAGTAGAACCTCAGCGTTACAAAAACCTTGGGAATGGAGGCTGTAACTCTGAAATGTTCATAACTCTGAACAAAACATTATGGTTGTTCTTTCAAAAGTTTACAACTGAACATTCAGCTTTGAAACTACAATGCAGAAGAAAAATGCTGCTTTTAGCCATCTTAATTTAAATGAAACAAGCACAGAAAGTTTCCTAACCTTGTCACATCTTTTTCAACAACTTTCTGTTAATTATGTTTAACACAGTACTGTACTGAATTTGCTTTTTTTGTGTGTCTCTGCTGTTGCCTGATTCCATATTTCCATTTCTAAATGAGGTGTGTGGTTGACCCGTTAGTTTGTAACTCTGAGGTTCTGCTGTACATAGTCTTAGGTGGCTAAGCCAGGCTATTATTAGACAGAAGGAAAAAGAGAGGAATAGGAAAGAGATGAAATAAGGTGGGGAAGGAAAAGGACATGTGGGAGGGGAAACAGTCTTCCAGGTGATGTTTTGGGATTTAGCCATAGCCAGTGCAGGAGGCAATGCCATCTCAGTCCCACTTACTGTCCCAGCCTGATCAGGACAGATCTCAGGATCAGGATGATGAAGGCCTCAACGGTGTTACAGTAGATCCCGGGAGATGGTGGGAGTGGCAGCCATCATGGTAAAGCTTGTGGCAGTGGTTGTTGGCAGACAGCTGCTACTTTGGTGAGGAAATCAAGAAGCTTTTTTTTTTTTTTTCCTAATATAGCCTTAATAGCCCATTACCTCATTGTTTTGTTCACCAGTTAGGTTTAATTTCTGATACATGAATTTTGGTCTATTGATTTCTGGTTCCACACTGTGTTTGTTTACCAGGAATGATCTTAACACAGTCCTTGAATTATATTAGTAAGCTTTGTTTGGATTAATTCAGTTGTTGTCTCCTTTTTGCATCTTTTCCCATCAATATTTGTGGTTAAAGGTTATAGTGAAAGTTCGTAAGATCTCACAGACTTCTCACAGTTGAGCTAACAATACAGGTAGGCCCAGTTATCACAAGAACTGAGACTTATCTGTCACATGCAGTTCCTTATTCAAGCCCTGTTTACAATATGGAAGTGGAAGGGAGAAATGTGAGGAAGAACAACGATTTGGCATATGTAGGGAATGGCATGTTCCTGCTTCTTCACAACAGTCTAACAGTTGCAGGGATGTATTTCTTGGGGTGACCAGAGACACCTTTTGTCATGTACAGTCAATTAAAAATCCAGTTTCTTATTTAAGCCATAAGTACACTATGGAAGTGGAGTGAGGCATGATGTCTCAGAGCATACTGCACAGGAACTAAGCATCAGGTTGATGAGTGGCGTGTCCCAACTACTTCAGAACAGTCTAATGGCAGCAGGGATGAATCATGGGGGGTGATTTGAGACTAATTTTGTCACGTACAGCCAGTCAAAACCCAGTGCCTTAATTAATTCATAAATAATGAAGTAATCACACCCAGTCATGCTAATTTGATGAAAAACATATCAATGTAAGATTACATTTTTAGAAATGTCAAGTAATGTTGACCTTTGAATAAGGAACCACATAACCACTTGGTAAGGAACTGGTACCAAGTAAAAGGAACCAGGAATAAAGAATCAACTTCAGCTTCCTCGGGGAAGAAGGATTGTGTCCCTCCCTCCAACCCTACACAGCTCCCATATATAAAGCTTGTTTTACTTGATCTTTGCGTAGGGGAGGGCATTGTGGGTTTTTGTTTTGTATTACTGAATACAGAGAGACTATTGGATCTCACTTCAGATACTGTCTATTCAGGCTAGTTTTCTATTGGGAGCCTGATTTTAAAAATAGATTCATCTACCTCTCCCGCTCCCCCAAAAAACTTAAACCAGTATTTGAAACGTTTGCATGTGTGGAACTCTGATAGGGGATACACTTTTTGGGGGGTGGGGGGTGCAGAGAGGGTGGAAAGGGGAGGGTTGGTATTTGGACAAAGATGTCCCTGAGATGTGACCATTTGAAAACTCAAAACTGCTTCTGTCAGCAAGGGTTTGAAATGCAACAGAGCTCCCATTTTCAAGTTTCCATGTGGCCTGACATGGGAATGCACTGCTGGCACTCATGTATATCTTTGACTCTCCTCTGCTTCAAAATGTAGTGAAGTTATCTCAGTCAGGTACTAAATGTAAATAGATCATATATTTGACTATTGCAACATAGTTTATTACAGCACACTCTAAATTCCTGACAGTCAAGGTTGCTTTATTGTAGTCCCTAAATCTAAATGACAATCTGGAAATAATTAGGTAAAGTGCTAACAGCATCGAGACTTACTATTTAACTACCCAGATACTAAACTCGATTTTCACAAACTTGTCTCTTAATAACTGAAATATTGTAATGGTGCTGTAAATAGATTGATTTACCTTTGCTCTCGCATAAATGTTGGTCTTTGGTTGTGAGCAGATGTAGCACTGAGGAGATGTAGCTGTTAGGGGCTATGGGCTTGTATTGGTACATATCAGGAAGCATTTTTGTTCGCAACAAAAATGTCCAATAATGAAATTTTTTTGCTAATGAAATTTTGAGGGAACACCAATGATTTTGGGTACATTTTTAATGAAGTCTTTCTACCTTCATATTTTTGACATAATATATTGTTTTTGTCCCTTTCCCTTTGGTTACTCAATGTTCTGTCTGCCCCTTTTTAATATCTCTCTTACTTCTGATTTTCTTCTTTTATTTTTGATACATTATAATCTGACTGAACCTTGTTTTGACCACCTCTGCAATTTAAATTAAAAAAAAACCAACATGAAATTATGTGCAATTTGTAATTTTTTACTTTCTTTTAACAGCCTTATGCAGATGAAAGCTGACAACTGAATGAAAATAAATGGACTCCTGCTGCATTTGTATCTAAACACAGTTTAAAAGATGGACTTTAAAAACAAATGTTTTGAAAAGCAACCATATTCTAAAAAAGAAGGCATCTGTGGTATCATACAATCTCATTTGCCCAAACTGACATCAGCAAAAATTATCTTCACATGTATCAGAATAACCTATCCTCCAAAATGTTATGGGGTGAGCTTAATTAATTCATATGTATTATGACTGTGCAAACCTGTCACATTATGTTTTTAAGGGATGTTTGTGTCTGTTTTGCTTTGTGATTCTTAAGGCTCATCCGGAGCTACATTTGACCCCTTACATTGTAATAAATTAAACTAAAAATTATATAATTTAAGTTACTTACTAGTAATTTGTAAAAAAGTATCTGTTAAGTGGGGAGTGAAAACATGTAAAGATTCTGACCTTAAACATTTTAGAACTTTGAAAGTATACAACCCAAAAGGGTCGGTCAAAAAGATTAAGGCAAAAGCATACTAGTGTACACTGATAAGATAAATTCGTATATTAAATCAATAATGCTGGGGTTCTTGTCAGAATTCTCTATTTTTGCTGAATTTCAATGTC
The DNA here is from genome assembly GCF_016161935.1 of Mauremys reevesii. NCBI lineage: Eukaryota > Metazoa > Chordata > Testudines > Geoemydidae > Mauremys > Mauremys reevesii. The sequence continues at coordinate 4,173,681 of NC_052625.1, forward strand.
TAGGTCTCTTACCAACTCCATAACTAAGAATACATCAGCCCTTTCTACGCCACAGCATCACTTCCAGCAAAGATGCTGGACATCATGAATTAAAATCCTTGGGACTTCCTTTTTGATTAATTTTGCTGGGCCTCATGCTACATATATGTCAGCTATCCCTATCTTGCTGTTACTTCCATGCATACGTGCACAGCTTTCCCCTCCAAAAATAAATCTCCTAATCAACACATATTTAAAGTGTTTCTATCTTGTTCTCCTTTTATGTTATAGGCAGATGCCAACCCCACATTGTGCCAAAATAGTTAAAAGCTATGTAGGTTCAGAATTCATTCCCTGCCCTTAGCTTTGACTTTATTAAAAAGCTAATGCAAAAAGAGAAAAAAGCCCAAACAGATTCTTCCCATGCCTTCTTCCCAGGCTTGGCGAGGCTTAGACCATTGATTCCCAAACTGTTTACTAAGATGACCCACCAGCTGCATTTTGTCTTCTTTTTTGCATCCCACCCTTACGTATATGCACTCTCTGCCCTTGCGCTGCAATGTGAATCCCGGCCCAGTGCAGAGGGGAAGCCGGGGCAAGGGGGGTTGGAGAGCGGCTCTAGTTCCGCGGCACTAGGCTTAGCTCTAGCTCTCTGCTCCAGGTGTTACAACCTGGTACACAGGGTGTCAGCACCACTGAGGTTTGGAGGGCTGCCAGTGGCTCTGCGACCCCATGTGTCTGGTTGCAATCTCCAGACTGGGGAGCCAGGCCCAGCCGCCCAGGACAGAAGCCACCACTGTGGGATGAGTGTGGGACAGCCTCACTCTCCAGTCCCCTCCTCTGTGCACCTGGCTGGTAAAGTGTATGTTTGCCTAGTTCAAGGCCCAGTGATGAGTAAACCTGGTCCTGGACACAGTGATCCATATAGAATCTTCCTGAGACCCACCATTTGGGAAACACTGGCTTAGATTCCCCTGATCAGGGGGCCACTCTCACTTCACTTCTACCCAGAATTAGTCACAATGAATAAAGAGGTTTTTAACTAACATCTTCTGTCAGAGCTCCCATGCCTTCTAACATAGGGGGTCAACGAACCCAGCTGCTGTGTAACAATGCCATTCAGAATCTTGAAATATTGACTTACCCAAGTTGGAAATCTTGTGTCCTTATAGCTGAGATGTAGCTTGGTTACAGAAGTTTTCTGTGTAATGCTGTATCAGTCTGATTTAGTGGTGATATGGCATACACTTGTGGGCATCCTGTGCAAAATGGAGCTGAGGTCAGGTATTTTAATGTCATTCATTGCAAGACATGGTTCAGGTGCTAGCTCAAACTTTGCACTTACTGACATGTTAAAATATAATTGTACTTATATTTAGTAATAAAAAAATCCTGGGTGCTTTAATTTTTTTTGCAATGGATTATTTATGTTTTTAATGTGTACCTAGTATTTTTTTTTTCTGGAAAAGGTAAAAAGGAAGAAGAAAAGGTAGATGGTAGACATGACAATTTGGGATTTCTGTATAGTGCCTTGAATAATTCTTTGGATATATCAACATAGTTTTTTCTAAATCTGATGTTGCATATATCAGTGTAATTAATCATTTTAATATGATTTTTTTCCTCACGCCTTGTCAATAACCCTAAAAGTGTTTTGAAAAAATCATTAAAGAAAAACGGTAAACCCTCATGTGGAAAGTGCATGTGATTGTTTTGATATCAAGTACATGCTGTAACTTGGCAACACTATTAATTCTATGTAGATCTCTGCTGCATATCCTTATCTAATACTTTGGAAACAAACAGCAAATACTGAAGTGCATGAGCTGTTTAAAGAGTTCAGAGGGAAGCCATGTTCAGAGCAATCACCTGCTAGGAAAAAAATTCCTCTGAATATGTCAAATTAATATGAAAAGGCTACGGAGAAAATTAAATTGCTTCTTCTGTGGCTCAGTGGGTGTGAGAGAGAAGAATTCCAACAGGTGCATGGCTAGAATTTCTGCCTGCAACACAGCTGTGCTATGCAGACTGAAGTCTCTTTTTGTAGTATGGTGGGTCCATCTTGGTCCATGAGTGGAGCTCTTAAGTGCTATGTTATGGCAATAACAACAAAGAAGTTTGGCAGAATTTAATTTTTATTTTGTATAATTTTGGGGGATAACATAGATGTTTATTTCTGAGCATGTTTGCAAATGTACAGCTGTTTAAATTGTCTCAATTGTGGGGAACGACAATCATTACTCACTGAATGTCTCTAATATCAGAGGGGGGAGCCGTGTTAGTCTGGATCTGTAAAGGCAGCAAAGAGTCCTGTGGCCCCTTATAGACTAACAGACGTATTGGAGCATGAGCTTTCGTGGGTGAATACCCACTTCGTGGGATGCGTGTACATGCAACAGATGAAGTGGGCATTCACCCACGAAAGCTCATGCTCGTTTGAATATCTCTAGACATTCTCAAGCAGCATTTTTCTTTGCCTCCCTTTACCTTTCAGTCACCAATGGGGCTATATGTGTGTGTGTGCGTGGATGCACGTGTGCCCACAGCCACTTGGAGGTGAAATCAGGAGCACCCACTGGTTACAAACTTACAGCCCCAATCCCTCCAGCTAACCTAGCCACACAGCACGGAGAGCTAGGCCCGCGCAGACTACAGCTCCCAGCATGCACTGGTGTGGGGGAGGGGTACTTTCGGGCCCCAGTGCATTCTGGGACGTGTAGTCTTTGCCAGTGATTCAGGAATGAGGAGACGCATGCCAGACCCGTTGCATGCTGGGACGCGTAGTTCGCCTTTGTCTCTGCCGCCCTCTGGTGGTCGGGACGCGCGGCGATGACGACAATTCTTAGCGCCCAAGCGTTCGTCTCCTTAGCGACGATGTCCGCGCGGAGGGGTCGGAGCCCGCTGCAGGGGGCTCAGCGGCGGGGCCGCGAGCTGCGGCAGCAGGTACCGCCCGTCCCGCGCACCCCCGCCCCGAAGCTGCAGCGCGGGGAGCGTTGCCCCCTGTCCGTGCGGCGCGGGGGATCCAGTCTGGGCAGGGGAGCGGCGCCCCCTGCTGGCGGGGCGTGGGAGCTCCAGTCTGGGCAGGGAGAGCGGCACCCCCTGCTGGTGGGGAGTGGGGGATCCACTCTGGGCAGGGGGAGCGGCGCCCCCTGCTGGCAGGGTGGGGGATCTAGTCTGGGCAGGAGGGGTGGTGCCCCCTGCTGGAGAGGTGGGTGGGGGATCTAATCTGGGGAGGGGGAGCAGTGCCCCCTCCTGGTGAGGTTGGTGGGATCCAGTCTGGGTAGAGTAAGTGGTGCCCCCGATGTTGTGGGTGGGGGTTGGGAACAACTGTTCTTTGATATCCGAGCCACTGAGCCTATCTGCGCAGTGCTGTGCGCCTCTGAATGCTGGACTCTTACCGTGCAGGTGGATGCATTGCTTGCTGACAGCAAGGAGAGGGGGCCCCTAGACCCTGCGAAAAGGAAGTACCTTTTTCAGAGGTAATTAACCCTAATGGTACACACTGCATAGAGGTGAAGCGCACTGCTATATCTGAAATCTAGGCTGAGGGGGTAACATTTGTGTGATGCACTATTAGCTATCTCATGGCTAATCAGTTTATCACTGAGAGATAACTGCAGCTGGTTTTGATAGAAATTTTCCTAATTAATTTAGCTGATAAATTCATCTTCAGTGATGTGGAGGGATGTCCATATAAATGAATTACTGGCTGGCAGAGTAGACTAGTGGGCTAGGAGCCAGGAGACATGGGTTTTAGTCCCAGTTCTGCCACTGACCTCCTATGCAGCCTTGGTCAAGCTGTTTCACCTTTCTGTTCCTCTTTTCCCCACCCGTAAAAATGAGGATAATATACTGTCCTTCCTATGTACCTTTCCTTTGCTTTGGACTCCCAAATCAGACAGTGGATTGGAAAGGATAAAATACGGGAGGTTGATGTTAACTCTCGCACACTGAACATGTGCATAAACAAAAATATTATACACATTTAGGCCCTGATCCTGCAAACTGTTACGCATGTGCTTAACTTTACCACAGTGGGTAGTCCCACTGAAATCAATAGGACTACTCTTAGCAAAATTAAGCACATGGAGAAGTATTTGCAGGATCAGGGATTCAGAGGCCTAATTAGTACTTGACTGTGTGCACTATTAGTGGACACCTATGGTACTACATAAATAATAAAGGACTTAAAAATGGCATATTATATGTGTATGAGTGAGTTAAGGCTGCCCCATGAATCTTAGATTTTTAATATTTTACTAGAAGCCTTTTACATTTAATTGTCTGTTAAAAAAGAGAAGATAATCCACCTGTGACACTATGGTGTAGTACAGCTGGGTTTGACGTTTTTACCTTGTGTGTATTGATAAACAACCTAGTTGCAGTACTGTGCAGATCACATTCTGCATCAGTGCAATTATATAGCTTAAAACTTACTATCAAGTTTTTCTACACATCCACAGAACCATTTTTTTCTTTCAAAACGACAGTTTTGAAAAAACCTATTCAACTCTCCGCACCAGAAAGCGTCATTGAGAACTATTTACGTATGCAGTGAAGATTTAAAATCAGCCTTTTAGAAATGAACAAGTCTCAAAAAGGTCTTATGCTACTTAACTTTAAAAATATTTTTTTATGTTCAGAGAATGTGATAATTGCTGGATAGAATTTCTGCTATAAAGGCTGTAGCTCAAGTGTAAGGTTATTCGTTATTATTTAACAGAGCAAGGCCCCAATCTTGTTGTGTAGGGCATAGGCAGATTGCTGCACCTGCGTGTGCCCCATGGGAGTCAGCAGGATTTGATGCAGGTGCAAACAGTTGGCTTGTGTGCTACACAGTGCAGAATTGGGGCCTACACTTCCAGTGCACCTTCGGTAAAATATATGAGATAAAATATTTGTTAAACAAGTACATTTGCTCAGGACAGAATCAAAATATTTTTAATAATACAATGAGACCCCTTTAAACACACTTTTATTTTGATGTGCTAAAATGATGTCTTTTTGACAGGTTTATACTGTGCAAGAGAAAACAAGAAGTTTGAAATTGATAGTATGATAGTGTTCTATTTGTGGTGGTTAGCCCTGGCAGGCATAGTATATCTTCTGAGCAGTGGATTGACCATTTTGCTCAGAGAAAAAGTAGCACAAAACTGTAGCAGAGAAATGTAGCTCTGTTCATAGGAAAGAGAGCTTGAGTAAATGAATTTCACATGTATTGCAATATCATGGGCTGAGTCCAGCCATCATTTCTCTCTCTAGTCATAATGCAGTTCTTGTGGAAATTATTCCAGCCAAAGTTCTGAGGCACCTCCATATGTGGCTCCATTGTGTGGAAAAAGACATATGGATGCCATGTGGCTTGCTCTCTTTTCAAAAAACATTTTTTTAAGTTGTAATCTCTTTCTGCTTGTGTGTCAGATGATGTTGGCTTTAGCCTACCATGAGGCAAATACTCGTTTCTTCTTATGCTATTATTTATGTAGCACCCTAGATGCACACAGAGAATTTAGGAAGGCAAAGTTCCTGTTCTAAGGAGCTTAAAATCTAAGGTCCAGATCCTGGATGAATCCAGGTCCTTGCACCTGTGAAAAGCTCCTTCGCCTACGGTCTTGCAAACACTTACATGCTTAACTTTGTGCACTTGAGTAGCCCTATTGACTTCAGTGGGACTATTCATGTTTGTAAAGTTACATATGTACATAAGTGTTTTCAGGTTCAGGGGGCTAACTTACATGTTTCAGAAATTGTACACAGTTTTAGTCATTTATACAGCAGAAGAGATCATACAACCTTTGTCATTTGTTTTCAATATAGATGTATGGAGTTGAAGAAATCAGTGGATGAAAATACATCTGTTCTTCAAAACTTGAAAAAAGTAAGTTGAGAGGTTAAAGCATTTCCTATTTTCCCAAAATAAATTGTACAGAATGTTCAGAGAATGGTAATATTCTTAGATTGTAAATTCTTCAGGACAGGCACCATCCCTAACTTTTTGTATAGCAGCTAGTCTGGGCTCTGATCTTGACTGAGGTCCTTTGGGATTAGTCTAATATTAAATCATGATATATTTTTCTGCATGCCTTATAATGAAAGTTCTGTAGTTGAAGAGTTTCTTAGCACTACTTAATATTCCATTGGGTTTTTTTAATAGGAAAAAAATCATGGAATTGCAGAATAAGAATATAGATTTTCACCCCCCTCCTGGCTAGATTAAAGATCTAGAAAAATGTTAAGGAACTGCATAGTAATAGATTTCAGGACTGATATTATCTAAACAGGAAATGGGAAAATGGCCATCCCCATGCTTAGTTACTTAAATGATATCAAGGCAAGAAGCTAGAACATACTGATGAAACAAGACGTTAAAAGTAGCTGAGAGCGCTAAGGCCTGAATGCATTTAATCCTAATACTCCTCCTTCTCCGTCCCCCTCCCCTGCCCACCTCTGGCTGTTCTAGTTAACTCACCGGAGGGCCTGATCCGGTAGGTGGCCTACTGGATCAGGCCCTGCGTATGACTTAGGTGGCTGAATACTTATCTTCCCCTGGTTTGTGAATTGTTCTGAGGCTTAGGCAGAAGATAGGTGCCCAGATGCTTAGAGGGAGGCAGTACTGCGCAAACCCAGAGGTGGAAACGTAGGTGCCTAAGGAACTTTTACTGCAAAAACTTAGGTGCTGAGTGAATTTAGGCACCTGCAGGATTTGGTGGTGGTTGTGCATTGCAGTGGTGCCAAAACAAGTATTTTGGTGCCTAACTCCATTTGTACATTCTGGCCTAGATGATTAGCAAACACAATTTAGCTGAGGGTTTAGCCTCATTTGACTCCTTCAGCAGTTTGGTGTATTCTTCTTTTTTAGACTGATGAGCCTGCACCTGTGGGGAATTATAATCAGAGAAAAGAGGAGGAAGAAAAACAATTGTTAAAACTCTCTCAGCAGCTCCAGAAACTTGCTGCAGTCCTGAGTCAGGACAACGTGACCAAGGGTTACACTGTGTAAGTAGTATAAACAGGCAAATACATTTTAATTAGCCTATTAAGAAATATTAGGGAACAGGTGGCTTATAAAAATGTATTCATTTGTACAGCTGAAACAGACTCATTCTCGCATGAGAGAAGCTGAAGATAAAATACCAAAAAATTCCATATAAACTGTTCTGAAATGTGGTCACTATAGCATTCATAGCCTTTTCATTTTTGTCTTTTTATAGTATGTCCCTTCCAGACATTGAAGCATGGGCCACTGCTCACCTATTCCCTCAGAGAAAACTTTTCTTCTCTATGCCCCAAACGTTCTAGCACCAAGAACAAAGAGGCACCAGTGGAAGCACAAGTTGCTAAACTGGAGAGCTGTGCCATGGGAAGGAGGTTTCTCTGGGGTCCCTGGAGGCGAGAGCCCTCTTTGCGCTCAGGGAAAATTGAGGCTCAAGAATTTGGGGAGAGAAAAATAAACCAAACCATAAAAAGGGCCAGACCTGACTGAAAGGCAGGGAGAGGCACATAAAAGAATAGTGTAAGCAGGTAGGCACTGCACAGGCTGAAGAGCCAGAATGGTGGCTGAAGATGCACAGCTCCTGTAGGGAGCAGTTTTGTTGACCGCAGACAAGAAGGATCTGACTAGAAGATTCCAAGGGTTGTGGTTAGGTCCAGATTAGAATGTAACCATCAGGGGTTGGGAAAGGGCGTTTATCTTCTGGACTGCAACCCCTGGCCATAGGGACCACTGCATCCCTTTAGAGTCTGGGAATTTCTGCCTCTTGTGCTAGGAAGCTGGGACCCAGGAATGAGAACCCTGCTGCAAGGTAACTTCAGAGATGCGAAATGACAAGGAAAGTAATTCTCATTTATATTCTGTAGAAGAGATGATCCATTAAAATAAGAAATTGTGGTAAACGTGAGGTATCATTTGTCTTGTGCAGAGATGGGAAATGTCAAAATAGTCCTCAAACAGAACAGGAAAATGAGGAAGAGGAGGATGAGGATGAAGAAAGTAGTGGGGAGGAAGATGCTGAAGAGGAGGAGGATGAAGAAGAGGATGATGACGATGAATTGGAAGATCAACCAACAATTAAAGAATGTATCACGGTCGGTGATTTTGTTGCTCAGCAGGAAGGGGATCTCACGTTTAAGGTACATATATCTTTGAAAATATTATAAAATGTGTCTGAACACATACTGCATCCTCTGAATATCAAACGACTGTGTGTATTGATGGCTCAGAACTCTGATTAAAAAAATTAATGCAAATCCAATGCTCTCTCCAGTCCCTCGTTTCCAATTGCCCATCTCTTCTTCTAGAACAGGGGTTCTGACCCCTCGGGGGATGGTGAGGTTATTTGGTGGGGGGTCTCGAGCTGTCAGCCTCCACCCCAAGCCTGGCTTCGCTTCCAGCATTTATAATGGTGTTAAATATTTTTAAAGTGTTTTTAATTTATAAGGGGGAATCTCATTCAGAGCTTGCTGTGTGAAAGGGGTCACCAGTACAGAAGTTTGAGAACCACTGTTCTAGACACGCCATCTTGTCAGACTATCCTGTCTATACAAAATAGAGCTTCTGGAGTAATCCTCGTATCCAGCTGCTCTGACCACATCCAGTTCCCTGCACTTGCTGCTTATTTTTTTTCCACATCAAATTCAAGCTCCTTATGCACATCATCAGATCTCTACATAAATCTCAGCGCTTCCTATGTCCCTCTTAATTCTCTTTCTTTGTTGCTCCCTTTGTTTCCTTTTCCCACTCTTGCCATTGTGCCTTTCATGTTCCCTTAAACTTGGGGTCTTATTTTTGTCCACTGAGCGTTCCTCCATACTCCTTTAATATATATTTTCCCATGAATCCTTTCTACACTGGTCTTAACAAAGACTCACCAACACCTCCTTTATCTGATGTGCTGTCATGTGTTCTATCTGAGATTGTGAACTATTTGGGGCTGGGCTGTATCTTATCTTTGTTAAAGAGCAGTGTGTGTGTGGCTAGTAATCTCTGGTTGGAAATGTTGTGATGAAGCTTTTTCAGACTACTGTTTGGAGCAAAGCAGTCAAGAAAACTCCTTACAGATGCACACTTAACAGTGAAACCAGTCCGTGCTTTTAAAAACACTTTAACAAACTGGAGACTGCCAAAGCACGAACTAGCATGGTGGGGCTATGAGCTGCCATGTGGCACATGAATGTTTGGGCCTCCGTCTTTTGTTTCTGGCCGTTTGAGTGTGAAGAACCATCTAGCAACCACTCCTTTTGACTCAGGAGCATATTTGATAGATGCGCTCTGAAAGGAGCCTTTGTGGCTGGAATCTGTAAGGTTAAGTATCTTTGTTTACATTTCCCCAAAATCTACTGCGCCTTCAAGAGCAGCTGAGCAAGAGGAAACCTTGGAGGCATATTCTGAATGCTTGGCCTGTAACTCTACTAAAATGCCTTCTAAATTTTGTTTCTTATCTAAAAATAAAGATGAGCTTTTACCACCACTGGATATCAGGAAAAAGTAAACTAGTTCACTAAAACTGCAGTTGTTTCAAAGAATTCATGATAAACCAGAATATGAAATCATCAGGGTAAACCAGTCCTAGATACATATTAGATTTAAGAACAAATTAAAAGGCAGTTGCATTTTATTCTAAAAGACAGAATGTGGCCGACAGTTGTTCCATGAGTAATTTTTAAACATCTGAATATCAATGCATTTGTCTCTTTTCTTCTCTCTCTCCGCCCGCCCCACATTACTGAAGAAAGGTGAAGTGTTGCTAATACTTGACAAAAAGCCTGATGGTTGGTGGATTGCTACAAATTCCAAAGGGGAGAGAGGCCTTGTTCCTAAAACCTATCTCATGGTTAGTATGCTTCCACCTTCGTCCTTTGTATTTGTACATCAGAAATATGATGGGTGAGAGTGTATAAAGCTACAGATGGTTAGCAAAGCATTTTTTCTCACTTCACAAAGATAAATTATATTGCTGTTAATTTTTTGTAAACAAAAGCAGACCCCTTGAAACACGAGCTTTGACATGTAAGGGCAGCTGTGAATACCTAGTAGTGCTATAGAGTAATTCATATTCTGAGCTTAAAGAACACTTTCAAAAGCTCCTTTTAACTTTGTGCCAAAGTTTTTATGCCCTATGAGGCTTATTTAGGTGCATACATGGCATTTGTGCACTTAAATTGGGTAGATGTCTAATGAGAAAACATGATGCACACATTTGCGTTTAGATAACCCACTTGGGTAGATTGAGTCCTGTCCTGAAGTCTGACCTTTTGTGTCTTGTTGCATTGCAGGGGTGGTTCTCTCTTGTGAGAGAGCCTTGCAGGGCCAAATCACAGCACATCAAGTAGCTATGGTTTCTTTGTACTTGGAGATTCAGGTGCATTTTCCTCTCTGAGGAGGCTTGCTCTGGAAATGAGCTCTCTTGTTTACTATTTTAAGAGGCAAAAACTTGCTGCCATAAAAAATGTAAACTTATTGACTGTAGCTGCAGAACCAAGGATCACATCATATTCTCATGGTACCCTGTAGATGTCAGTCATTTTGTTCCCTGTCCATTAAAACCAGCTAAGCTCCTCTTCTGAGCTAGTGAGACATCCTGATGAGTGCTCAGACTGTTTTTAAAGTCTGAACTATGAAGTAGGTAAAACACTTGACAACTTTAACCCTGAATTACAGGCATGCAATAAAGGAGTTGGCCGAGAGCCAAGTGAAGAGGCAAGTGAGGAAGACATAGAGGTGGTTGATGAAACAGCAGATAAAACCGAAATTAAAAAAAGGTAAATTGAGGTTGTATTGGAGAAAATGAAGTGAAATGTAACCCCCTCCTTGTCATCTTTATTTTTTTTAATAGAGGTGGTAAATTATTTGAAATGCAGTACTTTGTCAGTTATGTTTCTCTTGGTCTGTAGCAATGGCTTTTCCAGTACAGGGGCAGCTGAATTTATTGTATAGATTTCCAGTTTGAACTTTGCTTTCAACTTCCAGTCATTTCTTTCTTTACTAGGGTTTTTTTTTGCCCCCTCATAAAACCAAAGAGGGGCTGCTGTCCTAGCTTCATAAACCACTCCACAGAGTGCAAAATAGCAATGTGTTTCCCAGCTACCTGTTGATGGGCACATCCACCTGATGTACTAGATTTCCATCATTCAGCGACAGATGCATGTGTTTTATAGATATAGTAATTGTTCATTATGCATCCATATGCTGGAAATGCATTCATATTGTTTTGCTTTATGGTATCCTTTTATTTCCCACCCTACCTACAGAACAGATTCTCACTGGAGTGCTGTTAGAAAAGCTATCACAGAGGTGGGTATATTTCTTAAGATATTACCTTAATGTTGCAATGTCAGTGTAATTCATGGCTACGCTATTTCTCGACAAAGCGAGGTCTGTCAGTGTGGTATAGCAAAATGGGAGGGTGTGTGTGATCATCCATGAGATCAGTCTGAGGATGTTTTGTGCTGAGAGGCCAAAATAGCTCTTAAATACCTTAGGGGAACAGGACTGAATCCCAAGGTTTGTGTGTTTTCCTTTGTGATTGCCTGGCTTGGGATTGGAAGTTAGGATAAGGACATAAGATAGTTGGTAGTTAGTGAAAATTGCAGCAAATTTAGAAAAAAAAAACCTTATGTTTTGAGCAGAATAATGCCATTGATGTGTTGGCAACCATGGGAGCTGTTCCTGCAGGATTCCGACCATCAACTCTCTCCCAGCTCTTAGAAGAAGGTAAAATTCTCTTGCAGTAATTGCAGTGCAGGATCCATTATCATCTGTGATAATGATAACCTGTAGGAGAACACTTCAACCTCCCTGGCCACACAATAGCAGATTTTAAGGTGGCCATCCTCCAGCAAAAAAACTTTAGGACCAGACTCCAGAGAGAAACTGCTGAGCTCCAATTCATTTGCAAATTTAACACCATCAGTTTAGGACTAAACAAAGACTGTGAATGGCTTGCCAATTACAGAACCAGTTTCTCCTCCCTTGGTTTTCACACCTCAGCTGCTGGAACAGGGCCCCATCCTCCCTGATTGATCTAACCTCGTTATCTCTAGCCTGCTTCTTGCTTGCTTATATATACACACCTGCCCCTGGAAATTTCCACTGCTTGCATCCGAAGAAGTGGGTATTCACCCACGAAAGCTCATGCTGCAAAACATCTGTTAGTCTATAAGGTGCCACAGGATTCTTTGCTGCTTGTGATGAGTTTCTGATCCAAATTACTAGTCTGTTAAGAACAGTCTCTTTCATTTTAAATTATTCATGATTGGTTGCCCATACTGGTTGTATATGACTCAGTAGTGCATAAGAGTCTTCTTAGTTTCTTTCTTTATTCATCTGGGGTGAAATCCTGGCCCCATTGAAGTTAATGGCAAAACTCCCTGTGACCTTGATGATTTCACCCCTGGAAGGGGAGAAATCTCCAAGACGGTTCCTGTAAGCAGTGTAGAATAAGAATACTAAAACCCCTGCCACAATTTCTATAGCCATAGCTTAATTGTGGATTTAATTCCTTTAAGCTCGAGAGGGCACTTGAAGAATGTTGATAGCAATGTTTTTTATTAATTGTACTTTTTGATTTCCTTTTATCCTAAGAAATAAGATGGTGTGGGTAGAAAATGCTGTGTTCCATAGATGGATGTTTCCCTGTAATGGTGAAATCTATAACTAAATTGAATCTATGCCATTAGGAGAGATGGGTGAGTGAGTGTAACAATATAATAAAATGTTAAAACGTTGTTTTTCTAGGAAATCAGTTTCAAGCCAGTTACTTCATACAGCCTGAATTGACTCCTTCACAACTGGCTTTCAAAGACCTAGTGTGGAACCCTGAAAAAGACACTGTAAGTAATTTCTGTTGATAAAGTTCTGAATGCTGTCGCTTTTAGGATAGATGACCAGAGTCTTTAGATGAAGACGTCCAGAGCCCAGAAAACAAATACCATGTTGTTCGTAAATATTGAAGTGAGATAAATGTTAACATTCTTCTATGTCACGCCAGGGCATTCCAGGCAGTAGATATTATCTCATCCTACTAGCTGACAGCCAGAACATCAAAAGAAACATGTGATGTCAGACCCTAGATAAGAGCCAATTCCAGCTGAGCATACCTGTTGCTTTCCTGTCTTCCAGGTGAAACAGCTGTACAAGGCTGAACTAATCTTTTAGTTAGATCTTAAACTTTTGTCTGACATTGTGAAATCCCTCGGTTCAGTTAAGTAGTTGTTTTTCACTGTGAGGTTTTGATTCATTTTCTAACATAACTTTGCAACATCATTTGAATATTGTAGTGGCAAAAATGCGTGTAAGCCAGACATTTAGAAGAGAGTAGCTCAGAAAATTGAAATGCCAGACTTCCTCCTGGGTCTTTGCTTATCTTGTTATCAGTGGGAGAACCTACTCTTTGCCACATTAAATTAACTTGCATCTTCTACGTTATGGATGTGAATTACAATACAATGTCATTGTCATAACGCAGAGATGATCTGCACCAACCATTCCAGCTTACAGTGGATAGACAGGATGTTCTCAGCCCTGTGTCTTGTCTGATGGTACATTATAGGACACATGTACATGTTCCAGATGTACATGGAAGAGTGTTGAACTTGGCCTGTATCTGTAGTGTGGGTCTATGGACAAAACTGAAGGGTTAGTGGGTAGAGGTGGTGTATCCTGCCTACTGTGGCATGGTAGATAAGCTTCAGATGTTTGTCATTATTAAAAACAAACAATCTGTGTTGTGCAAATAAGTGGCCTGTGTCCAACCTTAACTGTAAGCTTATGCTCCAATACATCTATTAGTCTTTAAGGTGCCACAGGACTCATTGTGGCTTTGTAACTTGACCGTGCTTTTTGCCAGGGCTTGTTAGATGGCTTTTTATAAAAAATACTTTGTGGTAACTGATGGAGGTGAAATAGAACTGGTCTCAAGCCAGACCCTGGTAGACCTGTGTTCATGAAAGCACCATCACACTTAACGTTAGTTAGCACACTTGTTGTCTGAGCAGAACAGCCAAGAGCTGAATGGCATGGAGACTGACTGTTGTCCCCTAGAGGGGGCTCTGCACAAAAGGGTTGAGATATTGCAGAAAAGCTTTGCTGTTGCCCTTGTGCTATACCTGTTCTGTGGATAGAGTAATCCAGTCTCCATGACACTGTGACACCTGTCACAAGCCCTAAACACACACACACACACACACACACACACACACACACACACACACACACACACACACACACACTCTCTCTCTCTCTCTCTCTCTCTCTCTCTCTCTCTCTCTCAAACACATAGTTATACTGTTTTTAGGAGGACCATGTAGATTTAATTCTCTGTTTTATTATTTTGTCTGCTTCACAGATTCTGCCAAGACCAACTCGAGTATCTCTGATTTTAACTTTATGGAGTTGTAAAATGATTCCGCTTCCAGGAGTGAGCATACAGGTTCTCAGTAGACATGTTCGACTCTGTCTTTTTGATGGTAACAGGGTGAGTTTCTCTGATGCAATAAAATGTAATGTTCCAGAAACAGTGAGGTTAAAACATGATATATTTAAGGGATTTCTGAATGGATTAAAAATGATCACAATTGGGCTGCCTCTTATTATGGGTAAAATTTTCAAAAGTGCCTAAGTGATGGAGGAGGTTAAGTTCCATTTTTAAAAGTGACTGAAACATGGCACATGACTTATGAGGAGAGGTTGAGGGAACTGGGCTTATTTAGTCTGCAGAAGAGAAGAGTGAGGGGGGATTTGATAGCAGCCTTCAACTACCTGAAGGGGGGTTCCAGAGAGGATGGATCTTGGCTGTTCTCCATGATAACAGATGACAGAACAAAGAGCAATGGTCTCAAGTTGCAGTGGGGGAGGTCTAGGTTGGATATTAGGAAACACTGTTTCACTGGTAGGATGGTAAAGCACTGGAATTGGTTACCTAGGGAGGTGGTGGAATCTCCATACTTAGAGGTTTTTAAGGCCCAGCTTGACAAAGCCCTGGCTGGGATGATTTAGTTGGTGTTGATCCTGCTTTGAGCAGGAGATTGGACTAGATGACCTCCTGAGGTCTCTTCCAACCCTAATCTTCTATGATCTTGTATAATTTAGGAGCCCAAGTCTCATTGAAAGTCTAAGGGACTTGGACTTCTAAATGCCTCAGTCACTTTTGAAAATGGGACTTAACTTCTAAGTCACCTAGGTTCTTTTGAAAATTTTACCCTAGATCCCCAATTTCATTTAACCCATTTTTACACACAAGAAACAGATCTGCTGAGTATGTGCTATTTTTTACAGTCACTTTTTGGAGTACAATTGTACTTTCATCTTAATTGCAGTTTACACACCTCTGAAAAAGTAATATGAAAATGAAATATATAAACTTACTATAACTGGGCTAATTTCAGAGACTTTTATTTTAAAAAAGAGCTTTCTGTAAATTCACATTATTTTAGTAAAGAAATTCTCAATGCAAATTTGATTGTTTGTCTAAAAAGCACCAAGCATCCTTATACCATTGTATAAATTATAGACAAAACATTAGTTTCTTAAATCCAGATGAATAAAAATCTTATAATCCAGAGTTTCAAAATTCTGAAAATCTTTCATAATCTGCCACCAACCTCTGTGGAGTCCTCAGAGTTCAGAGGACTCTCCTCATTCATTTCACCCCACTATTCTCACCCCTACATCAAATCAGATATGTTCATGACCGAGGCAGTGTCGCGTTGCACCTTCTGCAGCTGCTGCTAAATTTCTAAAAGCATTGCTAGAGAGGCTGTGCTGTGCTTGGTGATTCTTCTTTCAGGGAATGTGGTTCCTCTGCAATGTTCTTAACACATCCTAGCTAAGAAGGGTGAAGGACAGACGTGGTCTGATCCTGCATTGCAATGCAGAGTGCTGGACTAGCCTTGCATGATCCTGTATTTTCTTAGAGCTACATAATTTTCCAAAAAACTAGTTTTTAATATTTTCCCCACCATAATTTCCTCTCTCATTTTAGGTACTGAGTAACATTCATACAGTTAGAGCTACATGGCAACCTAAAAATCCCAAAACATGGACCTTCTCTCCACGGGTAGGTATATAGCACAGCAAATGGACTTGGCCAGTATGTGTGTGAATCTGCTAGTTGTAATACAGCATACTTAGATGTTGTCAGCCAATAGGTTCATCTCACTTTTAGTCTTCTTACATTTTCTCCATATATTAGAAAGGTAAAAATGGGACTAATCTGTACTGTGCCTGAGGCATTTAGCCCTCCAAAGCGTTAGCTCTGAGTGAAGGCCCGTATCTTGCAAACGCTTGCTATCGAGTACAGTACTTAGTACCCAGTAATCCCAGCGACTTCATGGTGATAAAGCA
The DNA here is from genome assembly GCF_016161935.1 of Mauremys reevesii. NCBI lineage: Eukaryota > Metazoa > Chordata > Testudines > Geoemydidae > Mauremys > Mauremys reevesii. Next base: position 4,189,999 of record NC_052625.1, read on the forward strand.
CAATGCTTGGTAGTGTTTGCAGTATTGGGCCCTAACACCGCATCTCTGTTGGCTCACTTAAGTCAACACTGTTGCAGTTTCTCTCCGCCAACAGATCTGACCAAAACATTTTCAGTTTGGGTCAGTTTGATGCTGGTGATAATACCTGGCAGTCTCCACCCATAGATCTCAAAACCTTCTACAAAAGTGGGCATGCATTGTAATTCCTGCTTTGCCTATGGACAGACTGATGCACACAGATGAAGTGACATGCCTAAGGTCACAAGTACGGTATAGCTAAGATACGGTAAATGTTGTAAGGCCCGCAGCTTCATCGCCTCAGAGGGGAACCGTTAAGGTTCTATTAGCTAATCAGGTCTGGGTTCAGTGTAGGCTTGGCAGAATTCCATTTTTTTTCAGTTTCAACAATATTGATTTTTTTTTTCAATTCTTAATTATTTTTATTTTTACAGTTGTGGGAAATTAATGGAGGATAGTGTGAGGTTTGGGAGGAGCCATTCAGCAGCAGGATGGCTTCCCCCATGGCTGAGGGCTTGTCCTCCTCCCGGGCCTGGCCAGGGGTCTCTGCTCTGGCCGGCCAAGACCATAGCCTTCCCCACACCTTGCGTCTGCGTCCATTGTCACCAGCTCTGTAGCCATGCAGCTCTGTGGTCCCATGACAGCAGGGCAGCAGAGAGCTCTGTGCTGCTGTGGGGCCGGTGACATGCCATTCTCGCAGGCACAAGGTGCGCGGGGGAGGATGTACTTGTGCTGGCTGTTGCCTATGGATAATTTTTTTTGTCGATTTCAGTGTGAAGTTGAAATTGACATTTGACAACAACTGTCAATTTAAATCGAATCCTGCCAGATAAAGTTGTGTGTGTACCAAGGAAGTGCTGTGAGGAGCGGGTGTTAGTTATTCAGCAGGTGGCACTCTGTGCTTGGAATCAGTATAAACTTGAACACTAGAATGTGTTATTAGCAATGGAAAGCAGGAGAGTGCTGCTGTGAATAAACTTCCTTTGTATTTTCGTTATCACAGCTTATGACTGATAACCTGCCTTAAAGTGATGTTGTGTAGGATCACTGTACGCTGTCAAAGAACTGCTGTATGTTAACCCCAGTGGTGGCTGTGTTTCTCTGGTGTGCAAAATCGTCTCTTATTTGTAAAATGTTTTGAGAGCAGATCATTACTAAGGGAGTTACTTTTACAGATTAGTAGCATTTTATGGAAAAACAGAATGAGAATAGTATTTTTTGCCTTAAATTGAATCTTTTTAGTTAAAAGAAAGTGATGAATAATGAGATTGAGTCTTTTACAGAAGATCCTAGAATCAATGTGTTCAGACTTTTTTAAAAATTGGAATCTTGAAGATCTACACTCACATCTTATTTTTGTTTTAATTTATTAGGTAACAGGCATCTTACCCAGCCTGCTCGATGGTGACTGTTTCATCAGGTCCAATTCTTCATCTCCAGACATTGGTATATTATTTGAACTTGGCATCACTTATATTCGCAATGTAAGCATATAAAGATGGATACATTTTCAGAACTGAATGTTTTATTATTAACTTCCAGAATCTCAACATCAAACAATCATAGTACAATAGAAAACTTTTTGTTTTTTATTTTTCCTTGGCTTTACTAGTTTTTTTTAAGTGATTTTTAGTGCTAGTCAAATGTTAGATTGACAGCAGTGGAAACTGAAGTCTTATGAATCCACAGAAAAGGTATAACATCCATCTCACCCCACCCACTACCATCTGTGGAGGAATAGAAAGGTAGTTTTCACTCCTTGTTTAGCGATCAGAACACTTTCTTTTTCTGATCACTGGTCATCAGAAAGTTTTACTTGTCCTGAAAGCATTTTTACTGGTCTTCCAAAGATCTGACATGCATTGTGAATATTAAGGACAAATTTCTTATCATTCTGGTTATCATCTTGCTTTCCCCATTGCCTTCCAATTTTGGCATGATTACTAGCTCATAATCAAATTGTTTAAAAATAATCTTTTATATAATTTGAAAGCTGAAATTGCAAACTCTTTCAAAAATGTACAACATACTGGTTACTAGCTCTAGTGGTTACTATCTGCCTGATTTGGTACTTATAAGGATTGAAACTAGAGGGTGATGTGCAGAGAGCCAGTTATCAAAGGCATGAGCCCCCGTGAACTCTGAGATATAAAACCAAATAATTACACCACTGGAAAGCAGAGATTCTTCGCTTTCATTTCGGATGGTTCATGAAATATTGGCTCTGAAGAATCACTTGTTCCTCTGTCTAACAGTACTTTTTGCCATTGTTTCAGGGCAGAATATAGCAAGTTCAACATGGGTCATATAGTCCCGTTCTGCTGAGTCACCATATTACCTGCTACAGGAGAAAAATCACAGTTATAATTTCATGGTCTAGGTCGAGGAGAATTGTCTATATAAATAGACTAGCTCTGTGTCTTTTGATCATTGGCGGTCTGGAGGGGCCTGTTGGGGAATGATGGCCTTCATTATGCTATTTGTCTAGTCAGGATTTTATTAAGGATGTGTGTCTAGAATATAGTTGTACAAGGGCTAGAGTTTGTGCAAACACCCTGTTGGTCTTAATAATACCTAGCTCTTGTATAACACTTTCCATCTGTTGATTTCAAAGCACATTTTACAAAGAAGGTAGGGATCAGTATCTCCATTTTATACATGGGAAAATTGAGGCACAGAGAGGCAAAGTGACCCCCCAGGGTCACCCAGCAGGCCAGTGATGGAGTTGGGAATGGGACTCAGGAGTCCTGAGTCCCAGTCCAGTGTTCTATCCACCAAGCAACGCTGCCTCCATTACAAGTAAAATATTCTAGTGTTTGTGGTCACTGATATTATAAAAATGGTGCATCCGACGAAGTGGGTATTGACCCACGAAAGCTCATGCTCCAATACGTCTGTTAGTCTATAAGGTGCCACAGGACTCTTTGCTGCTTTTATAAAAATGGTTGTTATAGTTTGATAAGCTTCACTCAATTTTTTTTCTCAGCGCATCACTAAAGGTTGTTTGGAGGCTTTACAACTATGCATTTCCTTATTGAGGGCTTGTCTACATGGTGCAGCAAAGTGTGCCAGAGGGGTGAGATATGTGAAGTGCAGTAATGTGTTGCACTCTACCCTCCCCATGTAGACCCTGCTGGTGTGCTCTAAAAGGTACCTAGTTTGTGTTAACCTAGTCATGTTAACCCAGTGTGCTTTGCTGGCGCTGTGTAGGCAAGTCTTTAATGTCTTGCTTTCTTTAGAATTAATCTTATCTTTGCATTTCCTGGCTTTCTAAAGCTTGTTTTTTATAAATTACAACATTTTGGTAAGGTTTTGTAACTCTTAAATTACTGTTATGAATTCTCAACCTCAACTCCAGTTTAACTGGTGGTGGTGGTGGTTTGTCTGGTAATGTAATTTCAAAGGCCTGTGGGTGAGTGGATTTGTTGTTTGGTTTTTTTTAAGTTCACCGTAGACTAAGGGTAACTTCGGACACACAATTGGACAGATATTTTCATGTGGTAGTAGCTGCACAATTGTCTAATTCCTGCCCAACCTTTATTTGAAAATCAGGCCCATAATCTCTATTTCACTTTTTGGTTGCATGCAAACACATGCATAACACACACAAGGTTAGGGCAAAAGACACTCAAAAATGTTGTGATCAATACCCAATCCCCTGAAATTTTCAAGGTATATTTACATAGTCTGGAACCTTTCATATTTTGAAGGGAGATCTTTTATCTGTGGTTCCACAAAATGTCATTCATCTCTTAGGTTTTCTATTTTTAGCTGGCAGAATAAGAAGTTTTATTCTTCTCTTACTTTCTAGTCAACTGGTGAAAGAGGAGAGTTAAGCTGTGGTTGGGCATTTCTAAAACTCTTCGACTCGAGTGGAATTCCAGTTTCTTCCAAGTAAGTTGGCTGTATTTTCCTCTCAGAGTATGAGGATTTTTTTTAAACACATACTTTTGCTTGGATTTTTTATGTAAAATTTTTTGTTGCAGTTAGCAGTAGAGCTGGAATTTCACATGTATTAACTGTATATATAAGGGCATGTGTATTTAATTGTAGAAAAGTTAATCAGATTTGGGATTCTAATATTCAGGTGATGCTGGAACTTCCAATCAGCATGTTTTTGTCCTAACTATCCACCCCTCAAAGGCTCAAAATTAAGTATCCAAAAACTGGAATGCAAGTGTATTTTGCAAATCTTTGTTTACAGAATGATTGTTTTTTGTCTAGATTACTACACAGATATTAGGTTAAGTGGAAAAAAATAAAAAATCCAATTTATTAATCCCATTGACACTCAGTTTATATTTTTGCATTTATCTTGGCCTAGACAGTGAAAATCAATTTGGTCACTTTAACTTTTTCATAGATCCATAGTCTATAAAGCCAGAAGGGACCACTGTGATCATCTAGTCCATAGAACTTCCCTGGATTAATTCCTGTTGGAACTAGAGAATTTGTTTCAGAAAAATATCCAATCTTGATTTTAAAATGGTCAGTGATGGCAAATCCACACAACCCTTGGTAAGTTGTACCAATGGTTAATTAACCTCACTTAAAATTCTGCACCTTGTTTGCAGTCTGAGTTTGTCTAGCTTCAACTTCCAGCCTTTGGATCTTGTTAAATCTTTGTCTGCTGGACGGAAAAGACCGTTATTAAATTTTTGTTCCCCTTGCAGGTACTTATAAATTGTGTTCAAGTCACCCCTTAACATTCTCTTTGTTCAATTGAATAGATTGAACTCCTATCATTATGTCTTTTGTTTACAGGTTTATGTCTAATATTCCAAAAGCTTATGCTTCAGGGCTTCAGCTAGCCACCTGTAGGGATCAAGAAGGGATTCTTTCCCTTTATCCCCCCCAATGTATTCTGGGTTCTTTGGTCTCCTTCCTTTGAAGGATCAGAGATGGCCACTGCTGGAGATGGAACACTGGACAGGGTGTGTCATGGCTCTGAGGTGGCATCAAGCATTTCTCTCTCTCTCTCAATGCTTGGCTGGCTGGTTCTTAGTCACAGGCTCTGGGGCTAACTGATCACCATAAGTGGGGTCAGTGTAGGGGACCAGGGCAAGGGCAGTCTGGTTCAGCAGTCACAGCTGAGCTGGGGTTCACACATCAAGAAATGTAGTTGGTGTGCAGGGGTTGGGGAATCGCTAAGACCGGGTTCCATAAGCCAAGTGTTGGAATCAGAGTCAGTCTGGCATCAGAGACTGGAGATAGCACCGGCTGGAGTCAGGAGGCAAGAGTCAGAGTTGAGCTGGGGTCGGAGACTGGAGATTAGGAGTTGAGGTGAGGTTTGGAGTTGCACCAGGCCAGAAGTCTGTGTGCGTTGCCCAGACAGCTTCCTGGGGCACCCTCCAGGGTTAAATAGTGCGATTGGCCAATCAGAGGTCTGCAGAGTATTGTCACTCTGGATTCTTTGGGCTGGATTCTTTCCTGTGGCTGCTACTCCCCATGCTCCCTGGCTAGGGCTCTACATGGCCTCCAGTGGCACTGTGAGGATGTTAGCCGTCTCAGGCTCTGCAAAGGAGGGTTCTAGTCTGTGGATCCTTATAGTCAGGAAGAAATTTCTGCCCAGATGGGATTGCAGTGGCCTTCCTCTGCAGAGTGTTGGTGTGGGTCATATGCCAGGATTATCTATGTATATCTAACATAATAATTTTTGTGTCATTGTGGTGACCTTGGTCCTTCCTATTCTCTGTCTGTGGCACATATTGGTCTAGTCTTCTGTGGGCTGTAATAGTTTGGTCCAATTTCAGTTGTTGGGTTTAGTGTGCGGGTGCTGGGTGGTGGTTAGTGGCCTGTGATATACTGGAGGTCAGATTAGAGGTCTGTGATATAAAGAAGTCCCTTCTGGCCTTAAGCGCTAGGACTCTATAAAGTATTTTCTCCAATCCTTTAATTGTTCTTGTGGCACTTTTCTGAGCCCTCTCCAGTTTATCAACATCATTCTTGAACTGTGGGCACCAGAACTGGGCACAGGATTCCAGCAGTGGTCACACCAGTGCCAAACACAGAGGTAAAACAACCTCTCTACTCCTACTCAAGATTCCCCTGTTTATGTATCCCAGGATGGCATTATCCCTTTTGGCCCCAGCATCGCACCAGGAGCTCATGTTCAGCTGATTATCCACCATGACTCCCAAATCATTTTCAGAATCACTGCTTCTCAGGATGAAGTCCCTCATCCTGTAACTTATAGGTCCTTAGTGCTTCAAAATGCTACAGGGTAATATTTGTTTGTTTAAAAACACTGTGGAATTCACTACCACAAGAAAGGACTGACACTGCTCTCACTGCTAGCAAAACTAAACACAAATCAAAACAAGCAGTTTACTCCACACATCCAAGGGGACAGAATGAGGGAGATTGTTTTGTTTTAAAAAGTTGTGAGATGTTCCCATCAGTTGATGATGGAAGAAAAAAAGAAATCTACTGTCTGCTCTGTCAATACTCCTTTTAACAATAAAAAGCATACAGTGCAAGAGAAAAGAGTTTTCTTCTCATTTCTTTTCTCTTAGTGTATTGCTGACCCTTCCATAAGACCCTGCTGCTAATACAGTGATGTTAATACAGTGTCTAGAATTTTGAAACAAAATGTTTATCTTCAGGATGAAAACTTTCAAGCTTTGATGGCTAAAGTTTGACTCATAAATTAACATTTAGCTGCCTAAATTAAATATGGATTCACAAGATTGACTTTAGGCACCAAAGTTAGTGTGGATTTAGGAGCCTAACATAAGTTATACAAATTTTAAAATTTCTCTAGTAGTAGTAGAAGTATCAAGTAGTAAGTGAGCAGAAATCTTGTGCCTGTTAAGTTACCAAATTTATTGAAACATGAGAAATGTCAGAAAGTTGAGCCTAGAATCGTCCCTTAGAAGTGTCATCTTTGAATGATTGAGCAGTGTCAACACAACAGTTTCACATTATTAAAATGTATTTTTATAAATACCTTTGGTTGCTGTTTGAATGAACAAATACAATTGACACAAGATGAAGACTGCAATTTGTGAATATGTGAGTGAGAAGAGACCTTTGTTCAGACTGCAGAAATACAGGTTTTTGGGAATGAAAACATGATGAATTTTTTGTTATATTTCATTTTAAACAACACTTTTGGACTTGCATTTAAGAGAATTATTGCTAGTACTTGTTTTCAAATGTGGCTTATTTGTTACTGTAGAAGAGAGTCTTCAGGCTTGCTTCTTGAGTTTCAACTGTTGTGAGCGATTAAGCAAAATCAGCTCCTATTAAAATATTAATAATAAAGCAAAGATCGCTCTTATTTTTAAAGAAAAGAGATCCAGTTTTTATTTTCAGAGAAAAGTGATGCTATTGTTTTCATTTCCCCCGATTATGTTTATTAAAGTATATTACTGTTTATTTACAGGACATATGAGCTTCTTTTGAATGGTGGCACACCTTATGAGAGAGGTGTTGAGGTGGACCCATCAATATCAAGAAGAGGTACAGTTTCACATGTACATTACATAAATGAAATGACACATATCAGTTGGTTACTGTATTTTGCAACCTTGCAAGCTTATAAATCCTCTGAAAGTCAAGCATAGTTACACGCTGCACTCAGAACCTCAGAGTCCCTTTGGCAAATTGCAGGGAAAGGGAAAAGAGCAGTTATGAGCTCATAAACAGCTTTATTTTACAAGCAATGAGGAAATTGACTTTATTCTAAGTTTGTTACTGATCTTCATTCATGCCAATGTATTATCAGCATTATCTATAGTATCTGCAATTATGTCCTTCAAATGGAGACAAGCAGGAAGAGACGGGTAGTAAAACAAATATGTGGCAAGATGATGATAGATTTTTATTGCCACTTTTTTGTAATAACCCACATTATTCAGACTTGGCTTCAACTCACACCAAAATGTGATTACCTCAAAGAGATGGCAAACTTTTTCTTTTATAACATGTCCTTCCAAAGAAGCTCTCCATGCCCTGATTCTCTTAAATAGACCTTTGCAGTGGAGGGCACAACCCAGCTTCCATTACATTATCCTTTAAATAGTACCCCAAATGAAGGGGTAGAGAGAGGTTGTTTGGATGCTGGCTAGGAGAATTCTTCTGTTTATGTGTCTGAGTGAATCTGATGTTAACATTGGCTGGTGTCATCATTGTTTAGGTCAGTGTTACTCTGACCTTGTCTTAAGAGTTCCATGATTTTTAATGGCTGAGATTTGTTTGTTTAAATGGATGCGTACAATAGTGTATTGTTTCTTGAATTGCACTTAGCAGCCTTAAATAAGTTACTTGTTATGGAATATGTAGTGTGTGTGTGCATATCCTTCATTGCAGTAAATGAAATTTCACTGTAAGTGGGTTCAAATGATGCATTGTCGATATTTTAACCAGGGGGTGCCCCCAGTGTTCCTCCTTCGCTGTAATAAACCCAGTTTGCCAGAGGTCCTTGTTGTTGCAGGACGTGGACAACCTCGGCCACTCCCGACTCCCTCCAAACCAATGACCTGCTCTTCTCTTTCTTTGTTCTGTTTCATTTGCCCCTCCCCTTCTCAGCATTGTTTCAAGGGCCGGATCAACAGGCTGAAAGAGCATACGTCTACTTTGACTGAAAAATCATACGCTGGTGCCAAGCTTTCCTTCATAGATAAGCACTGACTGTGCTATGCCTCTCTCAAGCATAGGATGCACCCAAGGCTACACATAAAACAAATCAGAAAAAAGTTCTTTGGTACTTGCTGCCTAGATCATGAGGTTATGCAAGTGCACTTAGGAGATGTTGACTTCAGAATGTGCTAATTTTAAATGATTTTATTTCTTGGTTCAGAATCAGAAAGGAAGTTTCCTTTTCATGCTTGAAAAGTGGACTTGGAAACTGAGCTTCACTTTGCCATGTGCATATTTAAATGTGCCTTCTCATTTTATAATACTCAAACATCAAAAATGAAATCAGATGTTTTGAAGCTAATTTCAACTGTTTGTGTCTTAAGCAAGCAGTAGTGTTTTCCATCAGATGATAACACTGAAGAAACAGCCTCAACTTCTGGTGAAACTGAGATCATTAAGCACACGATCAAAAGGCATCCTGAAGTAAGTGTCCTATGTGTGTAAAAATAAAGTGAAGATCTGTCCATGATAATTTGTGTCAGTGGATCAATTCTAATTTAATGTATAACTGAAAAAAGTTGATCACCCAGCATTGTCTGTGTTTTTTGTTTTAGAAAGTGCTCTGTCTATGTACTTGTATAGCCTCAGTTACCATAGTATAAACACATATTCCACAAATGTTAATCAAACCATACAATTCATGAGTTGGGGAAGTATTGTTATCAGGCAGATTGAGTGACTTCCCTGAGGTCACAAAGGAAAACTGAAGAACTGGGAACTGAAGCTAGCTCCCGAGTCCTTGTCCACTGCCTTAAGTACAAGAGCATCCTTCCTCTTTATACGTCCCCTAGTGGAGAGTGCTTACTCCAGAAGTGTAATCCCTATAGAAAACAGTGACCATTGAGGCTACGTATGTTCCCCTCAAAGAACTGAATGTGTGGTACAGGGTTATATAATGATCATTGGTGGAGTCACCTGCTAACGAAAGCAGGACCAGAAAGAACTCACAAGACCACCGCAAAGGATGAGGGTTAATTTCCTTAGCAACACTACAAATGTTGATAGTGACTTATCACATATTATTGGCCCACTGTGATTTTTGTCTCAAAACAAGATCCTCCTTCCCTAGAACAGGTTCAGTGGAGGAATCTAAAAAATGGGATTGGCATTAATGGAAGAAAGTGGCCAAACACACTCTCCTATAAAACAGCAGATATGGTGGCTTACTTGGTGGCATCACTATGATATAGAGAACAATTGGCTTCACATTCTGCTTTGCCTCTGGAAGTACAGAGTTGGGGTGTTCTGTTCGAAGGACTAGAATTCTTTAGCCAAAAAAAAAAAAAGTGTGAAACTGGAGGCACTTAAGGATTCAAACTTGATACAAGTCTTTGGGTTTATATCGGGTTGAAGCTAGGGGAGCAAAGGCTATTTACACCAACTGAAGATCTGGCCCAGACTTTGGAAGTCAAGAGAATATTTTTTGGTGCTTTGGGGAAGGTCAACATGTGGCATGTGTGTGAATTAAGTATAGGCACACGGAGAACTCTTGGCCCTTAGAATGTAGATGGTTACTATTTCAAGATTCGTACATAATTTATACTTTGTATTGGAGAGTAAGCTTCTTTAAGAGTGGGATCTGAATTTAGACTGGCAATACTGCAGCAGTTGCTCTATAAACTGATTTGGCAATTATGGCTTGATCCTCCCACTTTGTAATCAATGGGTGTTTTGCCATGGACTTCATCAGAAGAAGAATCAGACCCTTTAAAGAACAATTTAGTCTCTCCAAAGTGTCTCCTGTGTAGAGTTTAAATATATTGCTGCCTGGGGAAAATCTGAAATTAGATGTGCATTTTAATGACTGTTCTTCCGTTTACACAATCAAACTCACACTACTTTTGACTAGCTCTCAATTTTTTCCTGCTTTAAACAGTTGGAGTTGGTGGCACCGAACTGCTTCTCACAGGCTATGCATAAAACACATGATCACAGTGATGGCTTTGTGAACCTGTAACTTCATATAATATATGTTTGTTCACATACATTGATATGGCTGTAATATGTTTTCCACCTTATGGGAATGTATTGCATGAGTTGTTTTGGAAACAAATCTATAACTTTTTATTTCTCTTTCTAACAGTCTGCTACCAGAAACATTAATTGGCAGTATGTGCTACATTCATCTCTTGATATTTTATCGACAAATTCTCAGTGATGTGCTGCTAAAGGACAGAATAAGCATGCAAAGTGCTGGTAAGAATTGTTGTTCTGGTGAAAAAGAGTCAGATGGGAAAAGGTAGTGTTGGTACTCTCGGCTTCTGGTCACTTTTTCAGGAAGAGAATATTTCCAGAATTACTAGAAGTTAGGCCTAGCAGAATATAGTACAATACATGCACCCAAGTTTGTATAGATTTTACTTTTCTAAAAAGTTTAAAGATTTGCACAATATAATAGATCTCAGCCAATTAGGAGGCAGTGTGTTGTTTTTGTAATGTAATCATTTGTCATTAACTCCAGTTTAAGAAAGATCTGGGGCCCAGTGTGTTAACTGCCTTATATTTCTTGCCGTCGTATGCAGTTTTACCTACATGTTCCAATTTTCAGAAGTATGAATGAAAATAGCACACCGTATCTAGAGTGTATAGACGTTCTATAACCATTCAGTTTGGAGAAACTTCATTTGCAGTTTCCAGTGGAAACTGAATGAAACCTCTTCTCCCTCAGCCATTTTTAGAGAGTCCCGTGTTTCTACTCAAGAGTCTTTTTAAAAAGTTTATTAAGTATTTATTTGTATTTCAGGCTAGTAATATTTTAACTGCCTATTTTAAAATGCCTGTTAAACTCTGTAAAAAGTAGTCAATGTTGTTTCATTTTCCTGATACATTTTGATAATGATAAATTACTAATATTTCCTAAACCTTGAATATTTCACCTTTAAGATGTGGATACAATAGAACAGTACAATAGTTTACATTGTGTTCGGAGGTATTCAAAATCATGAGAAAGTGCAATGATATTTTATTAACGCTGAAATTCTGAGTCATTTATAGTGCTGATGTAATTGTAACCTTATTTAAAATCTCATTAATCATAATAGAGATAATCGTTTTCCATTTCAGATTTAATCAGTAATCCTATTTTAGCAACTTTCCCCAAACTCATGGAGCAGCCTGACCTTATGGATGCACTTAGGGTATGTAATACATCGTATATTGATATGACACTTCTAGGCTTTTAAGGTATTACACGTGATTTGGTGTGGATTTTTTTGTTGTCTTGTCAGTAGTAAATGGAAAAAGCAAATGACAGAGAAACTACAGTTCTTTCAAGCTTGTGCAGATTTGATGAGCCTGCATTCCTCTTGTACTTGATTGCCTTCTTTAACTATGATGTAGATGAGTAAATGTGATAGAAGCAAAGCATAAAGATGTATAAATTCTACTTTAAAATTTCCCCATAGTGTCTGGAGACAGATTCTTTTGGGAGGGGGACGGGGTGAACCATTTACAAGGAAAGAACTGAACAAATTAATTGAAATAGTACAGTTTAAAAGCAGACATTTAATTTTACTAACATCTTTCTTTTTTTTTTCATACTTACTGCTTTTCACAATTTGTTAACTGATTAAATTCAACCAGTACTAAACAAGTGTTCTTCTGTCAGAGAAATGGACAAGCTCACCAAGTAAAATGCAGATTTTTGTGGCATCAGAAAGTATTTGGCATTCCAATGTTATCTGCAAATGTAGGATTTTAATAAAAAATAGTAAACCTGTGTAGTTGTAAATATAATCTTGCAGATGTAAACCAATGCACTGCCGTCTTCCTGAGTCTGCAGACACACTGTAGTAGTATCTCTGAGATGTGAACTGCCCTGATCATCTCGAAGTGGTATTAAGCAAGTTGACTGCTAATCATCTTAGAAGAAGCATTTCCTGTTCAGCCACATAGTTGATGTTCCTCAAAAATAAGGTTGCAAATTAAATAAATTCAATTATTTGCAAAATTTTAAATTGTCACAATTTAAATGTTTTTTAAATTTACAAAAAAAATATTTTTAATCTTCAGTTTTTCTCCTTGTCACTCACCTCAGTCCAAATTAAGGAACCAAAGTTAAATGTTATAACACTGTTTGGACACGCAAACTGTGTTAGGATTGTTTTCTGAAAGATGATTTACCTTAGATCATTTTTAGTGGGGTTCTAACTAGTTAGGGGTTTCTATACAATTTGGTCCAGCAGTCATTCCTTTAACTAATGTTAATACACATTTTGATTCCTTAAACATAAGGATGGCCAAGTACATATGTGAACTAAACAAAAAATAAACTCTTATAAAATTCCCCATTGAAACTCCCTAGATTTTGGCAAAAAGTCCCCCAATTAAATCTCATTGATTTTGGAGATAGACTGAGCTGACTTCATCAAAACTCCCTGCAGATTACCACTGCTCCTGGAAATGACCATAATTATGCACTCTCTTGAGAAAAGGGACAGGAAAACCATCTCTATTTACTCCTTCAATCCTTTTTGTCCTCTTTGGGTTCATGACATTTCCCAGATGGTGAGAAGAATACTAGAGTATTGAGGGGGGAGGGGGTCACTCTCTGGTCTCCCAGAGGTATTTAAAAGTTCCAGGAAAAACTTTTCTCCTCCCCCTGGTCTCTCTCTCTCTGCTGTCATTTCCCTCTCATCCTTCCAGTCCAAGTCCTGTCCTGTTAAACATGCTTGTTCTGGAGAATGTATGGCAGTGACTAGAGAGATAGGTGGAGGGAGGACAGATCTCAGATTTGTGACAGAAAGCTCTGCATCCTGCTTTGTGGCCTCATCTTCTCTTTGATGTCTGAGGACAATACTCCAGGTATCAACTGGATTGAATCAAGTCAAAGAAATGTCTTTTGCAGCTCAAAAAATGACCTTACGTGCATCTTCACAGCTTTCCAAACTCAGTCTGATGTCAAGTTCTGTGTTTTATTTTAGAGCGCTTGGGCAGAAAAGGAAAGCACATTAAAGCGATCAGAAAAGGTAATAACAGGTTTTCTCTGTGAGATATTAAATCTAATCCAAGCCAAAGGTATTGCTATCAGTGCTGTAACTAGCTGGAATCATTTCTGTCATTACAATTTTTATAGTACTTACTTCTAAATTGACTCCTGTCATTAACAGAAATGGGTTGAGAAGAATTAAGTACGTACTATAAATGCAGTTCTTCCCATCTTTTTTCATCCACACTTGTAGTATAGTATCTAGCCAACAAAGAAGGGATCTGATGTTAGCTTGTAATTATAACCAGCTTGCCTCAGTGTTAATATAGGATCATCATGGGTTGCTTTGCAACACTCATAGTCCATAAATGTAAATACCCCTAGTGGTTTTGGTCAGTGTAGTATGACAGACTATTTTATTTTATAAACAAATAACACTGAGCATGCATGTTTTATTGGCTGTAGGCCACATGCTTTTAAAGTTGAATTGCTAAGAATAAAAAGGTACCCTTTGTAGTTTTGTTGACGTCAATGGGAGATTTGGATCAGGTCCTTGACATACTGTGTAAAGATTACATCATTTTTCCCCATAATAAATAAACTTCCTTCCAGCAAAACCAGTGAAGACAAGACTGGAAATCCCTGGCATTTCTAATGTAAAAACACAAACAGGAAAAACATTTTTTGGGGGGAAAGAAAAGGGACACTGACTCTATATGGTAGATCTTAAAGGACACACACAGTTTTTCCCTTTACACTTAACAGTTTCATGTTATTTCTTTTTTTCAGTTAAGCTCCTTTCACAAAGGAGCCCATTTGTATCAAGGCAGTTTTATCAGGAGTGTCATGAAATAGAGTTGGTACTTGTTGGCACCACTGAATTTTAGTACATTAAAGTATAGTGCAAGAAAAGTTAAGGTTAAACATTTTAAAATACACCAGATTAGGCACACTAAACATCAGTGTACATGATAACAACACTGCTGACATTTACATGAGACAGTAAATTTTTGAAGCATCATGGGTTTGTCAACACAGAGTATCTAAAGATGTTCCTGAGAACAGAATAACAGTCAGCAGAATTACTGTATCTTCTCATTTTAATTTTGTACATATGACTCACTAGAAATGCTTTCAAACCGCACAGGCTTGCGCAGGGGCCTTTCTGAACAATTTCATTTTCTTATTTTTAGAGAGACCGAGAATTTCTGAAGTCTGTGTTTTTCCTGGTGTACCATGACTGTGTCTTCCCTCTTCTCCAGTCCACTTTCCTCCCGGAGCACAAGTGGGCAGACGAAGAGTCTGAAGCCTCACGCTGGAAAGTGATTGCTGACTTCCTGAAGCGGAACCAAGAAAAAGACAGTGCACTCTACTCTCTGCTCTCCTCAGAAAGTGTTCACAAAGCTTTCGATATTTCAGAGATCGCATACGACTTCCTAGGACAAGCGAGGAAGAGCAGTGCCTCAGTTTGAGTGGACTTTCAGGCACTTACACTGTCACATGTACAAGACTAAATTAAAAACATAACTAATCGTCTGACCAAAATGAGACAGGATTATATTACCACCTGGGCTGGGTTTATTGTTTGTCCAAAGCATATTTTGCAAGCAAATTGTATTGTACATCACAGTATTTGCACGTCATAAATTTTCTTTTTTACACAGCATATACTAATGGTTTATAACAAGTATTTTATCTCCTTATCTACATGATTTTACAAAAAAGCTTTGTTTTCATTTTTAAATGAGTACCGTTATCAGTGAAATCCATTGCTGCTCCTGTTTTGTGTAGCTGAGTGTTATGAAGCAAAAGTGACCCATTATCCTCCTTCAAACTCTCCTTTGCCTTGATGCCTACAAAAAACAGCTAGGCTACAACCTGTCATGCTGAGACCAATATTGCCTCATTGTTTCCTTGTACTCCCGTCTGGGTTTGTCTGTATCCATCTTATCTCTTGACTTATATTTAGATAGTCCCTGCCTCAAAAGCTGACAATCTTTTTGTTCTCTGCCTAGCAACTTGGGGTCTTGGTCTATGACTGGAGCTCCTAGGCACTGCAATAATACGAGTAATAAGAACATATTGGCCATACGGGGTCAGACCAAAGGTCCATCTAGCCCAGTATCCTGTCTGCCGACAGTGGCCAATGCCAGGTGCTTCAGAGGGAATGAACAGAACAGGTAATCATCCAGTGATCCATACCTTGCCTTCTGGCAAACAGAGGCTAGCGACACTTCAGAGTATGGTTTTGCATCTCTCCCCATCCTGGCTAATAGCCATTGATGGATCTATCCGCCGTGAATTTATCTAGTTCTTTTTTGACCCCTGTGATAGTCTTGGCCTTCACAACATCCTCTGGCAAAGAGTTCCACAGGTTGACTGTGCGTTGTGTGAAGAAACACTTCCTTTTGTTTGTTTTAAACCTGCTGCCTATTAATTTCATTTTGTGACCCCTAGTTCTTGTGTTATGAGAAGGAGTAAATAACACTTCCTCATTTACTTTCTCCACCCCAGTCATGATTTTATAGACTTCCATCATATCCCCCCTTAGTCGTCTCTTTTCCAAGCTGAAAAGTCCCGGTCTTATTAATCTCTCCTTATATGAAAGCTATTCATACCCCTAGCCATTTTTTTGCTCTTTTCTGAACCTTTTACAGTTCCAATATATTGAGATGGGGCGACCACATCTGCACGCAGTATCCAAGATGTGGGCGTACCATGGATTTATATAGAGGCAATATGATATTTTCTGCCTTATTATCTATCCCTTTCTGAATGATTCCCAACATTCTGTTTGCTTTTTTGACTGCCGCTGCACATTGAATGGGTGTTTTCTGAGAACTAGCGACAATGCCTCCAAGATCTCTTTCCTGAGTGATCACAGCTCATATAGACCCCATCATTTTGTATGTATAGTTGGGATTATGTTTTCCAATGTGCATTACTTTGCATTTATCAACTTTCAGTTTCATCTGCCATTTTGTTGCCTAGTCACTCACTTTTGTGAGATCCCTTTGTAACTCTTCACAGGCAGCTTTGTACTTAATTATCTTGAGTAATTTTGTATCTGCAAATTTTGCCACCTCACTTTTTACCCCTTTTTCCAGATCATTTATGAATATGTGGAATAGAACTGATCCCACTACAGACCCCTGGGGAACACCACTATTTACCTCTCTCCATTCTGACAACTGGCCATTTATTCCTACCCTTTGTTTCCTGTCTTTTAACCAGTTTCTGATCCATGAGAGGACTTTCCCTCTTAACCCATAACAAATAATACTAATGAAGCATTGACTATAAAGTTGAGCCAACTATTTAGATGTAACAATATTTTCTACAGTTCATTTAGAATGGCTGTGTTCACTTCTTAGTTTCAGTTTTAATATGGGCCTCTACTTAATGAGAAAAACGCAGGAATCTAGGCACAATGCCCAAGTGGCCAGGTAAATTAGAACGCAAGGAGAACAGCAATAAGATACTTTTCTTAGGGAACTAGTTTAGCAAGGTCAATCAGGCTGAGAAACAAGTGTTCATCATGCATTCCCAGGTAATGAGCAGCAGGATCCTACTGTGCTTTAGAACACTCACAAAAGGTGTGTTGGTTTTGTTGCTAAGCGGGGGCTCAACAAGATAAATAAACCCTCTGTACTCTTACAACATTAAACAGATACTTGTCTTTTGGGGTTTAGTGTCAAGTAATCACCTACTTATTTCTATTGTAACCATCGCAATTAAAAACTTTTAATCTATTAAACTCCTGGAAGAATGAGGAAAAGCCCAGACTTGCAGTAGAAACTTTAAAAGTTGAATAAACACTTTTTCCCCTATTTCTTTTCCCTTTAGCTGGATAGAGCCTTTTACTAGAAAAGCTCCTTGCTTGACTGTCTGATCTTTTCCCAACAAATACATTTACCACCATCTAACAGTTATCGGTATTGTCCAGCGTTGTTCTGAGTCTAGTCCTGCATTTGGTCATTAGGGGCCGATGTAGTACGTGGCACCAGGCAGTCTCTCTGCTCTCCCTGCTGGCACAAGGCCTGGAGGGAGTGCCCAGGAAACAGGTGGGGGCAGCCAGCAGGACAGGGAGCCTGGGGGCAGGGCCTGAATGCAGTTTGGAGGAGATTGGAAAGGGGCCACGTAATGGGGCAGGCTGCCCCTGGCACTCCACAATCTTCCCCCCCAACAAAACTATTTTTCAAAATACAGAAACAGGAGACCTGCCCCGTCCATGCTTCCTCTTTGCCCTGAGGCCCTGTCCTCTGGCCAGGCTGGAGGCCAGAGCTGGGCAGTGGTAAGAGCTGCCCAGGGAGCCTGGGCCATTGTGGGGAGCCCCAGATCCTCCACCTGCCTTAGGGGGCGCATCTTGGGGGGTGGGGACATAGGCTAGGGGCTGCTCTTTGGCACCCTGGCCCACTGCCCCTACTATTCTGTCCACGGCTCAGCAAGACTTTCCTTACAATCACATCTCTGAGCTGCTGGGGGCCAGGCTGGTTATCAGAACTGATTGCAGGGAGCCTCTCTCGCCTGTTCTTAATGCTCCCCCTGCTGGGCCCAGCAACGCAGAGGAGGGAAGCTGCCTGTTCAGACCGCAGAGGGGACAAGAGCCAGTCCTGGGAGAGGAGTGGTGGAGCAGACTGGAACAAGGAGACGGGGAGTAGGGGGAGACTGGAGGCTGGCAGGGGAGTAAAAGATGGAAACTAGGGCTGGGATTTGGGTAGGGGGAGGCTGGGACTGAGAAAGGGGGGATGGACTAGGAGCCAGTGGAGGGGAGATGGGATTGGCTGGGCAAGGAGACGAGGACTGGGAACTAGTCAGAGGGGAGACAGATCTGATGAGAAGCTGGGCTGTGGGGGGAGAACTGGGGCTGGCTGGGCAAAGAGATTGGGATTGAGAGCCAGTGGGGGATGGGAAACATGGACCGGGGCTTGAGCAGAAGCCAAGGGGGGAGGGGATGGAGAGAAGATTGGATGAGGAGCCAGAAGTGGGTGGAGGGGATTGGCACTGTCTGGGCAAGGAAAGTGAGACCAGGAATGGGGGAGACTGGGACGGTATTTCCGGAGAGGTGGGACTAGTGTTTGCTAGGCAAGGACGCTGGGGCTGGGATGAGTAGCCGAGGATGGACACTGGGACTAGCTAGGTAAAGGATTGCACTGGCACCAGGGGTGGGGCAGAGACCGGTTGGAGAAGATGGGCAAGAGTTTGAAAGTTGCACAGAAACCCTTAACTCTGGCATTTCCTAACTTTTAAGTCCATGATGTTGCAACCTCAATAATGTAGGTTTTGTTTCACACGTTGGGTAAGCACTGCCCAGGGTAGGTCTGTATTGCAAATCAAGGTGTGATGGGGTGATTGTAGCACACAAGTAGGCATACCTGTGCCAGCTTTAATCCTGCTAGCATGGGTAACGAGCAGTAAAGACGTGGTGGTGTGGCCCCTGGCATGGGCCAGCAACCTACGGACCCAGGGTCCCTGGCAGGCTTATCCTGGGGCAGCTAGCCTGGGCTGATATCCGTGCTGCCATATCCTCGTTATCACTGCTACCTGGGCCAACTTTTTTTCCTTACTTAATTGGCCTCTCAGAGTTGGTAAGACAACTCCCACCTTTTCATGCTCTCTGTATGTGTATATATAGCTCCTCACTATATGTTTCATTCCATGCATCCGAAGAAGTGGGCTGTAGCTCACGAAAGCTTATGCTCAAATAAATTTGTTAGTCTCTAAGGTGCCACAAGGACTCCTGTTCTTTTTGTGGATACAGACTAACACGGCTGCTACTCTGAAACCTACATTTAAACTGGCTATGCCCACCCGTGCTGCAGTCAGACCTTAATTTGTAGTGCAGATGTACTGTAATGTGCAGGGGAGAGGGCAGTTCTGTGGGGGGCGTTAACAGATTGGAAACACCAAAGGGTGAGAACTGTTTTTTAGGGTAGTCGGAGGGGCAAGACCTGGGTGAAATAATCTCTCAGTGGGAGGAGTGGAAGACCCAGAACGTGGGACTTTTGAGAGTTAGCAGATAACGCACTGTAGGGAATGTTCCTGCCCTGGCCGGGTGATGGACTGGGTTTCTTAATACATTTCCCACTCTAATTGTTCTTTTCTAAAAGTCAGCAAAACCTTGGAGAAGATGTAGGCATTGATTACACACTGCCGTGGCATTGCTGGTTTGCAAGCAAACTCCTGGGGCCCAGGTGCAGACTTAGATGTGTGTAAGTACACGGTGTTATGGAGTCCTGGGGTCTGGTCTGTGGCCTCTGGTACCTGGGATTCCTGTCTCCCCGGCTTCATGCAGTGGATCCAGCCAAGTGGGAGTCCTGTGCGAAGCTCGTACTGTGCCCCTTCAGGGCACGATTCTCTCAGTGAGTATTCACAGCGCCACAGGCAGCCTTTTCAAAACAAGGTCGCCATTTATTAGTCACCTGGCGACAGAGTCTGAAAGTCCTTTGGGTTGGCACAGAGAGGCAGATGTTACGCCACAGTCTATCCTGGTCAAACTGGTGCCGTGAGGTAATGGTCTCCCTCTCTGGCTCCTTCTCTCATCCCTTTTGTCCACCTAGGTGATTGCTCCGGAGTCCCCCCAAAGGGCACTCCTTGTCCCCATCACCTAGCGTTTTCCCCATTGGTTCTCCAGCTCAGTGCACAGGTCCCATCTGCTGGGTTTTCCGGCTGCTCAGTGTAGGTTGTTCAGTCATTGGGTTGTCTCTCAATTCTGGATGCTCTGTTGATCTGGGTTGGTTTCAGCATCTTCTTTAATGGCCCAGGCAGCTAGGTGACACACACCCATTATGACTTGTATTTTGCCTTGACAGCAGAGTTAATCCTCCCGTTCTCTCCCAGCTAGCTGTGCAAGGTGTAGGAGGAAACTGAGGCACATATCAGAATCATCAAAATATTACAAATCATTCCCACTTTGTCACTCATGCTTTTATTCACTTTGCAAGGAGTGAACTTGCCTCACTCGAGTCCTTTGTTTAATTAGCCATAGAGTAGCTGATGATTCTTTTGGCTGCAAGGAGTGGAATGACCTGCCGGGCTGGAACTGGTTTTACTGATTACATCCAGATGGGCGTGTCAGTGGATAGTACTTTAAGCTGTGCATGCCGATGGTGTTGCACAGATAACCACGGATAGCGGAGCTGACCCTCTACCTGTCTAAGCAGAGAAGAGATGGCGTCAAAAGATCTCCCTCCACCTGTTACCCACACAGAACCTGACATACCATCTGGAGCAAAAATATTTAGAACAGTGCCATATGCTTTTATCCTACCAGAGCTAGTAAGTATACTGAACATTTTTGATTGATTGCTATGGCAAAAACTAAAGGCTATTTCAGATTGTTGTGTGTGGTGGTGGTGATGGTGGGGGGAATCCAGAACTAGCACAAAAAGCAACCATGGTAGGAAGAAAACTATGTGGAGGGAACGCTTACTTCTGCAGCTACTTGCATTAAAAATCATATGGTCTGTCTCAGGGCTTGAGTCAACCAAAATAATGGAAAGCACCGAAAACAGCTTGTCATTCTTGCATGGTGTAGAAGTTGTTTTATCTTTGTATTAAGTCAGATCTTGGAAGTTAAAGAAATGTCTGTCTTTTCTTCTTCAAGGCTGTATTTCTCTGTCTATTGAAGTTTTCTGGGGGATCAAAGGTTGTAGTCACGCAGTCGGCTTCTGTCATATACAAGCGATGGCAGATTTTCTTAATATTCCAGAGTCCAGAGTCCTGGCCATGCATTCCAGTATGTCTAGTCAGATTATGGTGTGATGAAGTGGGGGATTTTCTTGACATATGGCAATTGATGTACTTTGATATACAATACAGTCATTAAGGTCTGTTTATAGTCATTACATGGATAACGTGGAGCCTGCACCACCCACCCAAACAATTATGTGGCATATCTGTTAATTGCAGCTTCATATTCAGACAGCCACAGGAAAAGATAAGCTGACACGTCCATTAGAAACTTCAGCATCTTGTCTTTATCATCGGCTTTGTGCTGAAACTGAATGCTGACTGTGGTACCATGAACAAAATACTGTTAAAATAGCATGTAAATCAGTGATACTCAGCTCCTGAGCCACTGAGGTCTAAATTAGCCACCATCATAACCCAAAAGAGCCACAGCAGTGTGAATTCATTTTCATTTACTATACTGCTATATATTCATATTTAAACAGTATGACAGGGAAAATATTGTGTGCGTGCGTGTATATGATTCTCACAGCAAAATGACTGACCAAGTATTATTATATTATCAACTGCAATTGGTTAATAACATAGTAAAAGCCTCCTGATTGGTTAGTGACTTAGACTGGCTAATAATTAAATTGGTGTTTTAATATCAAGTGCTGCAAAGGGCTGCGGGAGATACATTAAAGAGCCCCTTGGAGCTTGCAAACCTCGGTCTGAGCATTGCTGAGGTAAATCGTGACATGCCTTTCATTGCAACACGTGTTATCTTTCATTTTAAATCCTTTTGTGCTGCTCAGTCTCAACAGAGGCACTGTTATGCTTCTTTAGTATGAACTAGTGACTTTGGACACCTTTTAACATTATTTTAAATGACCTGAATTGCCCCAAATTTGCAAGCAGGGGGGAGGGATAGCTCAGTGGTTTGAGCATTGGCCTGCTAAACCCAGTGTTGTGAGTTCAATCCTTGAGGGGGGCCATTTGGGGGAACTGGGGGGTAAAAATCTGGGGATTGGTACTGCTTTGAGCAAGGGGTTGGACTAGATGACCTCCTGAGGTCCCTTCCAACCCTAATATTGTGGGAGTGGCTAAGATTTATCTCATGGTTGGATCCCCTTTCATGGAGATGAGAAGCAGGTATCTCTAGACAAAGAATGTTCTTCCGCCAGTGCTCTGTGCACACAATAGCTGTTGTCTCTGAAGTTCTTAAATGTCACATTCTGTATTGTATACATATTTAGGAGTTATTCTCCTTTTGAGACGCAGGAAGAGAGAAGCTAAAGTCCCAACCCTTCGCACATTCTTACTGTGCATTGGCATGATGTATAAGGCCTGATATTCCACTCACACCGCTATAGATCAGGAGTAACATAGAGTCATAGTGTTTAAGGCCTCCAGCTCACCTAGCTTGACCTCTTGTATCTCACAGGCCACCACCACCACCCAGCCCTTGCCCACTCATCCCAGCAGCCGAAATGAGACCACACTATGACAGCTCACAGGACACTAGATGGTAAGACAGGCAGAGACCAGGAGGGACTCAGGTGCAGGGCCAGAGAAATGCTTAAGTGAGATGATCCTGGCAAGTGACCCACACTCCATGCTGCAAAGGAAGGGCAAAAACCTCCAAAGTCGCTGCCAATCTGACCTGGGGAAAATTCCTTCCCGACCCCACGTATGGTGATCACTTAGATACTGAGCCTGTGAGCCAGAACCAACCAGGCAAGCACCTGAGAGAGAGAGAATGTGCAGTGCCACCTCAGTGCCTCCCCAGCTAGGGTCCCATCTCCAGCTGTGGCCAACTCCAATTCTTCAGAGGAAGGAGATTAAAAAAACCCAAAACTCTCCCAGAATACAGTAGGGGAAAAAAATCCCTTCCTGACCCCTGCCGGTGGCTGGATGAAACCTTGAAGCATGAGCTTTTAGGAACATAAGACATAAACCAGAAGTGAGTGACGTTGGCTGAAGTCCATGAGTTCACGTCTCCTCTCTTAACAATTTTAAATTGATGTTGCTCCCAGTGACTTCAGTGGAGTTTCTCCCAGTTTATAATGGTGTGAGATGTGAACTGGGCCCAATGGGGTTGAACTGGTGTGTGAATAATACCCGATAACACGCATAATATTAGAGGATATTACACGTTATGTACGATAAAAGGAGCCTACATGGACACATCACAATGGTTGCTTTTGAGCTGCTATAACATGGTCATTGTGACACGTCAAAACTTCCTAATACGGTACTGCTACTTCCCAAGCTTTAAATGTGGGAATGTAGGTGGAGCTGGTATCAATGCTTATAGTTAAGGTTGCCTAACGTTTTCCACTATAAGACCCTGTTCAGTTGCTTATAACTTTTCCAAACCATTTGGGTTGAGTATTTCCATGCTTGGGTCTGCCTCAGACTGATTTTTATGGGAAAGTTTTAGCAAAAAGAATTCTGCCCTTCCCAAGAATGAGGCTAGTGAAAAATACGTGGTTTTTCCCATTTAAAAAAAAAAGGTGTACCCTGGGAAGCTCTAGCAGCTCTGTGCTTTGGAGCAGGGACTTGAAACTTGGCAGGGGGAACCATGCTGGTGTCTGGGAGGTGCCTATTGCCGTTCCTGTGAAAATCTGCCAGAGCTGGCCCAGATTATGAGCCCCTGAGCACTGCAGTTCATAAAAGCTCAGAAGAGGCTTGTTAGAGTTGGACAGCTAAATTCTCCAAAGCTTCTGTTGACACTGAGTATAGAGTTGCCAGTTTTGGTTGCACGTATTCCTGGAGATGTCATCACATGACATCATCATTAGTGAAAGATTAATTCCTGGAGACTCCAGGGCAATCCTGAGCATGCTCCATCCCCTCCCAGCTCCTATGTGTGATGACTGAGCATGTACCATCATAGGAATGGAGGAGCTGAGCAGGACTTTCCCTACAGATGCTCCTCCTGGCTGCTGGAGGCGGCTGTGGCCCCAGGCCCTGGAACTGAGAGCAGGGAGACAGCCTTGCTGTGCTCTCAGTGCCTCCTCTGGAGACCAGGCCCCGTGGAAGAGGAGGACACGGTGTCTTGCTGGGATGGGAGCTAGGAAAGCAGTGATAGGAGCAGGCGTGGTGAGAGCGGATATGAGCAGAGCGGGGCCTGGAGGGAGAGAGAGAGACGGGCCGGGGGCATTGGGGATAGAAGCAGAGTTGGAACAGGGGTAGAAGCCCAGGGGAGAGGTGCAGGAGCAGAAGGGGATGACGAAGACAGGATTTTGGAGGGGCAGAGGGGCTAGGAAGCTAGAGGGATCAATGCAGAGATGGGGGCAGGGGCTGAAGGGTTTCTCAACTGTGGGTCCCAACCCAAAATTGGGTCGCCAGAATGTTTCCAAGAGTCACGCGGGGGCTCCTGCAGCTCTGAGCCCGAGGGGCAGGCTTAGGGTGACCAGATGTCCCAATTTTATAGGGACAGTCCCAATTTTTGGGTCTTTTTCTTATATAGGCTCTTATTACCCGCCACCCCTTGTCCCGATTTTTCACATTTGCTGCCTGGTCACCCTAGGCAGGCTGGGCTCGGCCCCCCATTCCAATCACTACAAGCTCGGGGGTCATCATGATGATATGGGGGCCGGCCGGGCCAAATCTGAGTGGGTGGGGCTGCGACCCCATGCACCAGGATGCAATGTCTCTCACCCAAATTCAGGGCATGGGGTCAAACCCACACAGTGCTGAGACCCTGGAGGTTGCAACACCTGGATTGGGGAGCTGAGCTCAGCCATCCCGTCAGGACCAGAACCACAGGAGCCACTGCTGCAGGGATTGTGGGATGGACTCTGCAACCCCTCCCTCCTGTCTCCCCCCTGGCCTCCCTGGTTGGAAGGACCCACCCCCCTGAGGAGAGGACCCAACCCCCCTGGGCCTTCACCCCCAGGGGCAGGACTCAACCCTCACCCCCCCCCCGGCCTATGTACTGGGTGGCGGCGGGCCAGTAGCATTTACAAATAGTTGCTGCGCCCTAAAAGGTTGAGAACCCCTGCAGTGAAGCACCCCCCCGCCCTCCATTAGTCCTCAAGCTCAGTGTTCTCTTGCTGTCCAGGCTCGCACACGGAACGCTTGGCTTTGCGACCTTCACGCTCTTGTGACATTGCGTTGGGCGCTTGTGTCTGTAATATTACACTACAGGGCCAGGGAGTTATTGAGTTGCTGCTACAAAAAGCCACCGAGAAAGCAAAACACAGAACTCGGCGAGGGTAAAACGGTTGATTCAAAGTGGGAAGTGCTGGCAGACAGAGCAGTCTGGGCACTGCTCTGCCTTAAGACAGCTTGTTGTGCCTCGATATTGCAGGGATCTCTCGATAACAGGGCATGTTACCAGCCTAGTCCGGTTTTCAAGCGTTAGGTACCTACGGGTCTGTCTACACTCCAGCTGGGCGCCAGCCTCCCAGCCGGGCTCGACAGACGTGCACTAGTGCCGCTTGATCTAGCGTGCGAAAAATAGCCGTGTGCACAGTTTGGCCTGGGCGGTGGCTTGGGCTAGCTGCCCACACTCAGAGCCAGTGGGTTGGGCAGGGGCGGACTCGCCGCCCGCCTGTGCTGCAGCAGCCACGCTGCTATTTTTAGCATGCTCGATCAAGCGGCACTAGCGCGAGTCTGTCTACCCAGGGTGGGTGTACTCTGTAGCAGGGGTTCTCAAACTCTTGTCCTGGTGACCCTTTCACACAGCAAGCCTCTGAGTGCGACCCCTTTATAAATTACAAACAATCTTTTGTGTATATTTAACACCATTATAAATGCTGGAGGCAACGTGGGGTTTCGGGGTGGAGGCTGATAGCTTATGACCCCCCTATGTAATAACCTCACAACCCCCTGAGTGCTCCCCACCCCCAGTTTGAGAACCCCTGCCCTAGGGGCCTGATCCAACTCCTACTGGAGTCTTTCCGGGGCCACCAATGGGAGTTGGCTCAGGTCCTAAATATATAATGACATGCACACAAAAAACCATGAAGGCTGCAAACCAAGGACTCAGAAGTCAGGAAATGCCAGAATTAAGGTTGTCTGTGCAGTGTGGCCCCATGTGTGTATCCATGATGATCCAGTCTGTAATTACATGATCACATGCTGGTTTTTCCCCAGAGGACCCTGCCTCATGCAGTGCACAGGCTGGGCGGCACTCATGAGCACCTAGTCAATATTTTGTTTTATCCTCATTGTCCTCAGGAACACAGGGAAATGGAAAGTGTCGGGACACCGTAACTATAGACAAGACCAGCTCTGCCTATATTTTAGGCAGCACTATACCCATTTTAAGCAACAGAACGCTGCTTTAGGTGATTATTGATTGTTTTATTTAGTCTCCCTACTCCATCCCATTCAGACTGAACCATCTATAGAAAATGGACATTACCCTTCAAAGCCAGGACACGTGGTGGAGACAGGGTGTCTTTTTATGTCACGTTGCCATAGACAGAAGCAGCAGGTAGGCTGGGTCATTGTGCCCCAGGGTGGCAGATCACCTGGGCCTAATCCTGGACCTCAAGAAAGTGAAGACTTCCCAGAGAGGCCTCGCAAATGAAACACCCCAGTTTAACTTAGTTTTGGGGGGATTAGCATATCTTGGGAGAGCGCTGCAACCTTGACTCATACAGACGTGGGTCTAAGATCCCCAAACACCCATTGGGCTAACACGAGGAGCAAGGGCCTGTGGGGAGCAGGCCGGGCCAGAGCAGATGGGGTGACTGTGGCCATGTGGTCATGACCAGGCTGGTTAATGTCTGATGCCCTTTGGGTATCCACAGTTCATCACAGCTGCTTTGCCAGAGCTACCCTGCCCGTGTCTTGTGGCGTGACTCTGCCGGACTGAGAGCAAGGGCCTTTTAGTGCGTGTCACCCTGCATGTGAGTGTCCGGGCTGGGCGAACCCGGGTGGGAGGTGCCCACGTGGCGCTAACAGCTGGAGCGGGGATGGCGCTTGCCGTTAGGGGGCTTGGTGCAGTGTCCACCACTACCGAATACTGTGGTACCCGAGCACTCCCAGTGACCACAGCGGCAAGGCTGGTGGCAATGCAGTGCAAGCACTACGGAAGGGGATCGGTGTGAGGGAAGAATTGCTCTTTTCCTCCTTCTCCGGTTCCTGCTGGCTGATTGCAAAAGACTGGTACCACCCTGATGCATGCCTCTGGGACCTTTTATCTGAAGATCTCCAAGCACCTTAGGCACAAGTAATTGAGCCCGGAGGTAAAGTTGTGGTTAGATCCATTTTAGAGCGGCACTGCTGTCGCTGAGGTACAGATGTGTTACCCCAGGGCAGACCTGAGAATAGACTCCAGGGCCTTGATTCTGACCTGCCGCCAGCTGGAGCTTGGAGGGCAGGGTTGGTTCCCTTTTGGGGCCAGCCAGGGATCCCTATGGGTTACAACTCTATGGTGGCCTTAAAGGGCCATCCCACACAGCCTGCACTCTGCCCTGAGCCCCGGGCCAGGATTCCCAGGTACGGCAAGAGGGTGGGCTATAAGGGACACATCCTTCTAGGCTTTCTGTGGTGTATCCATTGATCGTCATTATGTAAATTAGGCAATGATACTGCCGGATTTTATCATTTTTGCATGACGTCCCTTGACCTGTGCTAGGGGGTCACGACCCACCGTGTGAATCCCTGTACATCAGCCCGACTCTCTTCTCTGTGACGGGCATGTGGTTTGGACATCCTCTCTGTGGCGCTTTCCCTTCCCCGAGGGTCGGGTGCACCTTTAGCACTACAGTTCGGAACAGGCTCCTGTAGTCACAGATCTGCTAATTGTAGCAAACACACCGACTGTAGGATTTATTGGTATGAAATCCTGGACCGCCTGCCTGCAAGCCTCCTTCAGGTCAGTGATACGCACACTCCTTCCTTATGCACACCTCCCGGAAACGCCTTCCCTCGCTGGAGGGCAATGATACAACAGGAAAGCTGTGGCTCAGAAAACCCAACTCATTTTTGAAGGTGCTGGGTGTGGGTTGAGAAACATATGCTTTATGAAGCCCTGGCACCGATAATAATCTTACCTTGCACTTCTAGAGCATCTTTGAGCCATGGCACGTCAGAAGCATTTACTGAGGGAAGGTTTGTAATATGCCAGGGAGGCAGGGAAGTGCAGTTAACCCTACTGTACAGATGGGGAACTGAGGCACAGAGAGATTAAGTGATGTGCCCAAGGTCACACAGATAGGCTATGTCTGTGGCAGGGCTGAGAAGTGAACCCACATTTGACTCCCAGCCCTGTGCTTCTACCCACTAGAAAGCCACCTTTGCTTAGAGATAGAAGGTATAAGCCAGGGCGCGCACACCCTCGTAGACAGCTACTAGGGATACAGCAAATGGATGAGTTGCTGAGGCAGAGAGAGTGTGTGTGAGAGCTGGCGGGGGGGTTCTTTCTGCATGAAAACGAGGGAGGCTGCAGAGGTGTGCAGCGCTAGCATGCTTCTGTCCTGGGGAAGAAGGCGGAAGGACTCTGCTAGCGGCTGGAGTTGCTGAGAGAAAGCGGGAGGTTGGATAAAGCGTGGAGGGGAACACTGAAAAGAAGAGAGGGGACAGGTTGACACCATGTAGTGTGTGTGTGTGTGTGTGTGTTTCACCTCACACGACACCTTTTTGTACACTCAGCATCCCAGTGGGGGAACCGTGGGAGCCGCAGGTGTTCACACTTCTGAAAATAAGGCTGGGATATGAGACTGTGGCTGTGGGGTGAATAAATGGGGGAATCTCTAGGGCTCTGCCAGGGATATGGACAGCCCACAACCCCTGGATAAAACAGCCAATCTTCTCCTAAGAAAAGAGATTTTCTATTTTAAACTCTGGGTCTAGGCTCACAGCTGTGAATGGAGGGTCCGAAAGGTCCTATCTCCGCTGGCTTTACAGTACAATCTGTGGAAAGTTTTTCTAAAGTTTATCTGTATCTGTATTAAGCAGTGCTATCAGCTTCCCTATAACTCTGCAGGTGCAAAGCCTCTCCAAACCACCATCAGAAGGGCTGAAACGTTGCCCTCCCAAGATCCAATATGCAGACACAGTATGTTGGGACAGTACTGGAAAGGAAGGAAATCAAAGTCAGATCCCAGAAACACGACACCTGCAACATTTCCCTTCCCACATCACCCTGGTCCTAATGAAAGTCTCCTGTGTTGCTTTGAGATCAATATAAGGCTTTTGATGCACTAGATCTACAGTTTCAGTGAGCTACTGGATTTCTGAATTTAATATTTTTTAAAGGTGAAATGGATTTCTTTCTCCTCCTGAAAAACCTGTCTGATTGCTCATGAGGGCGGGTCAGTGCCTCTCTTCAGTTGCTTCTGGCTTTATTGCTAGAAATGGAAGGAGAGCCCTGAGTAAACAAACTAACGTGACAGTGGCGGAGGGGTGGTGGTGAAAAGTTCAATGTCAGATTTTTCTTGGCAGCGTTTTTATAGCTCAGGGGAGGAGTCTGGGAACACCTTTGCCAAGTATGTATTGTGTTTACGTCATTGATCTGAGCGGTTTTGCTAGAAGCAAACATTCAAAGAGCGAGAGAGATGGCAACGTTCTGGTTTACACCATTATCCCGCCAACACTGCCTGGAGCGTTACCTGTGAAACGCTTGTACTACAAGACAAAGGGTGGACTCCTGGCTCTATTGAAGTCAATGGTAAAACAAGGTTCCTGGCTAGCTAGGTGGTTCTGCTGGTATCTCCCATAGGCTCCCCCTTCCAGGTGTTTGGTCTTAGAAATTCTGGTTGCTTTGCTGTATAACCTAATAATGCCTGATCCACTTAATAAAGAGGAGTTGGATACACGGCTCCTTGGCATTGCTTCAAATGAATTGTCCAGGGAGCTCCCTCTGAACCCCATTACATTGTGCTGTTCCCTCTGCTGCCTTCTGCAACACAAGGCCTGTTGAATCACATCAAATACTAACTACACTTTCTTGTCCAAAAACCTCATCTGTGACCTTCCATGTATTCTTCTCTCACTTGTGACCTATTTCGTCCTTGTTGATTGACTTCAGAGTCACATCTGACACATGCCCTGCTCCATCATTGCCTTCCTGCTTCAATGGGTTCTGCTGATTTTGCAGGCCATAGTTCACCCTATTTCTATTGGTCTTTTAATGGTAGCAGAACATTTCAAAAAATCAGGTCTGTTCTACTTTGTCTTTAAACGCGGGCTGGGATAAGGGGAGTAGACGCGGCAGGTGACCAGAGAGCTATGGCAAACACGGGACAGAGGAAGTGAGTGCACAGTGTGGTAACCAGTCCTGGTGGTACTACGCAGGGAGACCCACAATCTGTTTCACACCTGGCCATTTTCTTCTGTTTTCCCAAAAGAATGACGACTCGGGAAGCACCCAGGCAGAGACACCCTCCTTAAGTGCATGCAGTACGATAGAGCTGTGCTGATGCTCACCTGTTTTTCAGTTTGATCAGAAATTGAAGATTCACACCAAGCCCACTGGAAGGTTTGCTAGGGTTTTGTTAGCATTTTGAGTGAACCTAAGCCAGCTCAGGGGGTTCCTTTCAATGTGATCCCACCCTGGTGACTGGAGTTTTGACTTGGGTTTCACTTTGATGTTTTGATGTAGAACCATTGTGGACTGAAACCAAAGAAATGCTCCCTTGAGCCTCTATGAAGTGGAAGTGCGAGTTTCACAAAGCTATAAGACTCTCCAATCCAAAGCTGGAGTGAAGTCAATGGGAATCTTTCCACTGACTACAACGGGCCTTAGATCAGTCTCTCATTGCTTGTGCACCAGATAAGGAGATCTAGATCTCTCACACCTCTTTGATGCTGGTGTAACTCGCCTGGCTCCTAAATGTTATATGTAATTGTGAGCTTGTTAGATACTCTATTCCTGGCGATTTGGGTAAGTCAAAGGACGCTTCCTGACGGAAGTAAAGACAAGGGAGGGTCACTAATGCTGAAACAATGCAGGTAACAAGTCTTTGGATGTATTTTGCTTTCTCTGTGGCTTTTGTAGCAGCAGTATAACACAGCTCAATACCTCCCCAGCCCTTGTAATGAAATATTACAGACACCACCACCAAACACTATGTCACAAGAACGTGAAGGTCGCAAAGCCAAGCACTCAAAAGTTGGCAAATGCCAACTTTCCATGTGCGACCCTGGACAGAAAGAGAACAACGAGCTTGAGAAATAATGGAGGGGAATGTGCTTCACTGCAGAGGTTCTCAGCTCCCGGGAAGAGGTCCACAGATTGACATGACCTGGTTCAAAGGCCTTAGCAAACACGGGACTTGAAACTACACAAAAATAATAGCCTTGATCTAGGCGGAGAGAGTCCATCCAAGAACTGACAGGCGTGAGCCTGTGACCAAAAGAAACAGCCATTGCAGGAGGATTTGAAGTATATTAGACCTACGAGGGTCTCCATGTGGCAGATGGGTGACACCTGGTAAGCTTGGGTCGATGGCAGATTATTTCTTTTCTTACATTTAATTTTATCCTTAACATAACAGAATGTCTGTTCTGCAGCCTGTACAAGGGAAGGCCAACACGTATGCATGGTAACTACCTCCCAGTTTGATGCTGTTCTTGAGGTTTTATTCCAGACCTTTACCTTTAGTAAGGAACCCGGTGTGCCTAGATTCAGACCTTTTCCCTCCTCTTCCATCTGAAAGTTCCAGAATAATTAAGGTTTAAGATCTCTTGGCATCTAGAGTTCATAAATCAACCCGTAGACTCATTAATATAGTCATCAGAGGTCTATAGAACAAGTCTTACTCCATTCAGTTGGGCATTCCTGAAAGTTGAATACAAGTAAACAAATTGTGAAGTGGTTGATTTGCTCACCACTGAAAAATGAAAAGTGTCTGCTTGACTCTGTTAAGTTGGGTGCAGCAGTGGGTGGGGTGGAGATCCGAGTGGGAGGGCGCAGGAGAAGTGGGTGTGGAAGAAAAAGAGCGGCCAGGAGGGAAAGTGTGTTAGGGAAGCAGTAAGATATGACGGGCGCAGCATTTCTGAGCAGTTAGTCAGTGCCTCGGGGTGGATTGTGCAGCACAAAGATGAAGGTCAAGTGGTTTCAACTGCTTGAAAAGTGCAATTATCCCCTCTAAACTGCCTGTCATGGCTAATAAATAAATAAATGGTCCCACCTATGCTGCCTGTGCATAGCAGAGTGTGACGCCCTCGCTGGCCAGGATTAGAACAATGTTAGAGCTATTTCACAACAGCAGCATTCGTCTCCTCCCCAGAGGGAACGCTGGAAGCCCGTTCTCTCTCCACGATGGGTGCTGAGCACAGGAATCAAAGACCACGTCCTGGGAGACATACTCATGAGCACTGCACTCTTCTCCCATCCCGTGTGAGCCCAGTCCTGCTCTCAGTGGGAGCCTTTCCATTAACTTCCATGGGCACTGGATGGGCCCTGACATTTGTGACTTTCAGTTGTAGTTTAGACCTGAAATTAGACAAAGGTTTCTAACCATTAGAGGAGTGAAGTTCTGGAACAGCTTCCCAAGGGAAGTAGTGGGGGCAAAAGACACATCTGGCTTCAAGACGAAGCTTGATAAGTTTATGGAGGGGATGGTATGATGGGATAGCCTAATTTTGGCAATTAACTGATCTTTGATTATCAGCAGGTAAGTATGCCCAGTGGTCTGTGATGGGATGTTAGATGGGGTGGGATCTGAGTTACTACAGAGAATTCTTTCCTGGGTGCTGGCTGGTGAGTCTTGCCCACATGCTCAGGGTTTAACTGATCGCCATATTTGGGGTTGGGAAGGAATTTTTCTCCAGGGCAGATTGGCAGAGGCCCTGGAGGTTTTTCGCCTTCCTCTGCAGCGTGGGGCAGGGGTCACTAGCTGGAGGATTCTCTGCAGCGTGAGGTCTTTAAACCACGATTTGAGGACTTCAGTAACTCAGACATAGGTCAGGGGATTGTTACAGGAGTGGGTGGGTGAGATTCTGTGGCCAGGGTTATGCAGGAGGTCGGACTAGATGATCATAATGGTCCCTTCTGACCTTAAAGTCTATGAGTCAGGAGCATGGATGGCTTGGAAAGGACGTTGAATACTCTGCAGCATGTGTGGCACATGACTCCTCCATTTGGGGAGGTTGCATGTGCCCAGACCTTGGCCCCACCCCTAGGCCCGCCCCTGCTCCAGCCCCACTCGTCTCCCTCTCCACCCGCCACTCACACCTCTTGGCCCCTCCCCCAAACTCTCCCCGCCCACCAGCTGGGCAGCTGAGCCGGCTGGCTGCTCACCCCTCGCTCGCGTGCCTCTTCACCCCCTCCTGCAAGGCTCCCGTGTGGGCAGAACAGGGACAGGAAGAGGAAGAGCAGGGTGGGCAGGCAGGGCCCCGGCCGGGGCACCCACCCTTTCGGCGGCAATGCGCTCCAAAGGCAGCGAGTCAGCTGTTTGGGGAGGCGTAGCCGCTCCTGGCCTCTTATTCCCACAGCTTATGCTCTGCAGGAAGAAGAAATGACAGCTGAGGGCGGGGACTGGAGCCTTGTGGGTGTGAATAATGTTTCCTACATGACGTTGTCTGTTGTTGACTATTCTCGCGGCTCCGTTCGGCCACTGTGGGGAAGGGAGTGCCGAGTCGGGCTCCATCATCCCAGCCATCCTTCACAAAGAGCAAAGCCATAATCCACCACCGCTTGGCAAAAGAATGACGTGCTCTCAGCAGCGCTGGCCCTCAAGGCCACGCGGCCAAAGCTGGCGGTAGGATAGTGATTGTTAGGGGGGATAGCACTGCCCGGCATGCTACAGAGCCCCATTGCACAGTCGGGTGAGGATAAGGCTATGAAGGGACAAACTCATGACTGTATGGAACAGACCTGTGTGAAAATGCAGGAAGTTTTTGCCCATTTTCATAGACCCCATTTCCTCCCCAGCTCCAAATTGGCATTTGCAAGAAATTTCACAAGACTTCAGTTTGCAGAGCCTTCTTTCACAGTGCAAACGATTTCGCTGGAAAATGGCCTGGTTTAGCATAACCGGGAAGTACATGAATTCCCCTCATGTTCAAATGTCATCGCCATATTCTAGTCTTTGCTATGCTGTACAGCTTCTTGGACCACTGTCCTCATCTCTGTGAGCTCCATGGAGCACAGACCGTCTCCTTGTTCTGGGTGTGTCCAGTGCCTAGCACATCGGGGGGCTGGTCCATGACTAGGGCTTTTAACCACTACCGAAATACAAATAATAAATCGCAATAACGGAGGAGATAAGCACTTTCCAGTCAGGCATTAAATATTGTGAGGTTGTGACTAGTGGACTCTGAACTTTAAGGCAGAGGCCAACCAGATCTAGCTTTCAAGAAACAAGGCTTGCTGGTCAAGTTTTTAAAATATGAATATCTAACAACAGGCCTCTAAATCCATATTGAGCCACCTAAAAAAAATGACCTGCTCTTCCAACATACGTAGCTCCCTGCAGCAACCTTCAAAATCACTGACAAAACTGCTACTGACTTCAACGGGAGCAAGATCCAGCCTTGGATGTGATTGAAGGTCTGCAGTACATTGTGTTTATCTCCCTTCATCTATTACCCCTTCACTGAATCCGAGAGAGGTCTGCAAATCTCAGGATCCTACTTCGTATAGTGGGGGAGTGGAAATACCATTTGTACTTTGGTATGAATTTCATCCGCGTTTCTACATGGCATTTGCTCCCTTCCCCCTTAATAAAATTCCTCTCCACAGTCTCTTACCGGGATATGCTGGCTGCATGATATCAGCCAGGAAAAGTAGCATAGGAAGGAACTTTTCCAAGTTTTTGCTCTGCAGTATATGCCAGTGCCTGGTATTTTATGACTCTGTTCCAATTCCAATTCTTGCTCAGCAGACATTATAGATCTCCTACTGTTTTTCACTGGAGAAATTCCTTGCATTCATATTGTGAGTTTGGCAAGGATAGTTCAGAAATCTGACAGGCTGAATTGGGATCACAGAGTAACATACACCAATGATGAATTGCAGAGGACCCAGCTGGGGTAAAGATCCAAAAGACGCTAGAGCTTATCCAAACCTCTCGATTCTGCCAAATTATGCTGGAAACCTTGTGGAGAACTGATTGCTTGTGAAATTGCTGATGCTTCTGATCACAATGTTCTTGTGCTTTTTCCTTGGTACTTCAGCCCATCCACATTTGATCCTGGCTAGAAGCGAAAAGAGACATGAAAATGGCAAGTCATAATTTTAAAGTTAACCAAACAAGATTTGGATGTTGAAAAAGGATCAGGTCTACTTTTTCATAGTCACAGCTTTTTAAGGCCAGGAGGGACCAATGTGACCATCTACTTTGATCCCTGCATATTGTATGTCAGAGAATCTCACCAGTGATTCCTGCAGTGGAGAGAATTATTCTGCTCTGCTATATAAGTGAACACTATTGAGTCCAATAACTTGTAGCTGAATTAGAATGTATCTTTTAGGAAGACATCCCATAAGAACATAAGAACGGCCATACTGGGTCAGACCAAAGGTCCATCTAGCCCAGTATCTTGTCTTCCGAGAGTGGCCAATGCCAGGTGCCCCAGAGGGAATGAACAGAACAGGTAATCATCAAGTGATCCATCCCCTGTCGCCCATTCCCAGCTTCTGGCAAACAGAGGCTAGAGACACCATCCCTGCCCATCCTGGCTAATAGCCATTGATAGACCATGAACTTATCTAGTTCTTTTTTGAACCCTGTTATGGTCTTGGCCTTCACAACATCCTCTGGCAGAGAGTTCCACAGGTTAACTCTGTGTTGTGTGGGAAAAAAAAATCTCAGTTTGAGTTTTGGTTGAAGAGTTGGGTCAACTCTTACTGGGCTTGATGCGATCAGGAACAAAGAATGTAGTCCATACTCACGGGGTGCGGCTTTATCATGGCTCCTCTGCGTGGGGACATTCCAATACTCCTCTCCCAAGGAGCACTCACAGGCTATACGCTTTTTGGAGCAGGGACTATAATTTACCAGCTGTCTCTACAGTACCCAGCACATGGGGCCTAGGCACCAGTGAGGCTCTAGTCACTGCTGTCATACTAACAATAATGAGGGCAGAGCTGGTGGGCCTGGTGTATTGTCTCTTAATATTGAGACAACCAAGCTAGGGACAATGAGAAATGCAATGTATGAACAAGAGCAAAACTGGCTCTCTCAATGGAGTTCATTGGGTTTCTCGTTTGTTTTTGGCAGATATTTGGATGCTGGGTCTGGATCCTCGTAGCTGCCACCACAGTGTATTTCCCTATGCTGCAGGGATGGGTTATGTACGTCTCACTGAGTTCATTTTTCTTCTCCCTGATGTTCCTGTTGTGTTACCTGTTTGGATTTCACAGAAGCAGTGACTCGTGGAAAGTAGTGGTAAGAACACACTCACTTATTCCGGGTGTTGCTGCCGGTGGTGGCTCTTCTCATTCCTGTGACTGCCTTTCAGCTTCAGGTCTCACCTCTCAAGCAGAAAGTTGACTTCAGAATTGACTTTCCATGTGTTCTGCACTTTCTGATCTTTTCACACAAAGGGTCCTGCAGATGGAATCATCCCAGGTCATTCTGCAATGTTCTTACTGGTTCTTCTGACATTTCTTTTAACATTGCATGTGAAACTGATGCAATTCAACTAGAATATAGAAAATAGGGTAGATGCAGGGCCACCTGAACCCTCTGGTGTTTGGGTCAAACCTCTTGGTACTTCCTTTGTAGCTACAAAGCCAGTTGGTTAATAACAGGATGTGAGGTGTCCCGGTGTACTTAAGGCTACAGAAGAGTTTTAATTATAATCTATTTTCACATGCTCATAGCTTATCATTTGGGCTGAAAGGGGGTGGTGTTTTTTTTCAAGTTTGAAGAAAACCTCTTCAGTCATTTTTAAGTTATGGGAGAGAGAAAGGAGAAAAGAAAATAACACAAAAGCTCTAGCCGTGTCCTTCTGAGCAGAGCTAGCGCTAAAGCAGCTGAAGACAGTGGTGTGACAAAACTGGGGCTCTGTGGTGCTAATAGAACAGTAGCCTGGGCTCTGTGATTTCAGAGCCTTTGCAATGTTGGTCGCATTTGCCTGCAGATTCTAAGCTGCTGCTTAAAAGAGTTTCGTTCTTCCATTGTTGCAGAAATGAGCCATCCCAATGTAACGTGATGGGCAACTGCTCTGCCAAGCCAGTCTTGCAAAACACCTCCCTCTGTGCCCAAACGAGAGCAGCAGAAAGGGTAGGAACTCACAATGCCCCATCGATTCTGCTTACCTCAAGTTGAACATGCAGAATCTACACTTGCAGCAGCATCACCTCAGCTACATTGAACATATGCAGCATTTTCTATTCTCGTTTCCTGCTACATAACATATTGCCCTTTGAAACACTACGCTCAAGGAGAAAGTTGGTGGTGTGATTAAGGCACGAGATCAAGAAATCTGGGTTCAATTCCTGGCTCTGCTGTAGAGTTCCTTGGTGAGCTGGTGTATGTCTCTCTGCTCCCCATCTGTCCATTGGCCTAACAATACTTCCCTGCCTTACAGGGATGCTATGAGGGTAATGTCATTGTCTGAGAGTGTGTCGAGATGATGTAGGGCATATAAGCAGATGTCTAGTAAACATATACAATAAAATATACAGGTGAGTTAATGATGCTGTTGAACCTTAACTTGGGCTTTTCCTATCTTTTTGTGATTATTAACTGTGAAAACTTAACGAGCCATTAATGTACTTTTTTTGCTTCTATTAATAGTGTAGCATCACTCACTGCAAGCCTGGGAAGACACTTTCATTCTAAACCAACTCTTTTAAATTGCTTGTGACGTGCAAAATGTTTCCTCTTGGGCTTGACTGTCACATGCCTGGTCCCAGCCCAAAGAAGATTTAGTTGCTGTGGAACATTTGAGAAAAATTGTTCCAGATGTTTTTGAGTCATGCAGGCATCATCCTTCCCAATTGTGTAGAACCGAAAAGCAGACGCTGGACAGCTGAAGGGCCATAACTATGCTGTTGAGCTGGAAAGTACAGCTGTCATGTAAGTGAGGAGGAGGTACCTGCACTGTGAATGTGTATTTCAACATCACAAACCTTCCTCTTTTGTCTCTTGTTTTGCAGGATAGTCTGTATCATGGAGCCACTGCAATTTTCTATATGAGCGCGGCGGTCTTACAAGCTAATGCAACAATCCGCTCGGAGACTGAAGTGCTTGCACAATATAGTCCTCGTTACTATCAAATCAATGTCGCTGCCTCGGTAAGCTGAATGCTTAGAGTATTGATTAGCCACAGTTTCTTGTAGGCACCTCTATTTCCTGTGTAATTTCCATGGGAAAGTTTCAACATTGCTGAAATTTTTTCAGGTTTTTTTGGTTGGAAAAATCAAAGCCAAATATTTCAGGTCAGGTAGGTCATCCTGGATCGAAACAGTTTGGTTTGTCAAACTGAACTGAACCACTTAGTTTCATGTCAGAGTGACATTTAATCTGAGTCTGCCTGAGCTGCCATGGTGCTTGATGGGAGTTGTAGTTGCGAGCCTCGTGCCCTTATTCTCCCCACTGGGCTCCCTGGCCAGACTACATCTCCCATGATGCACCGTGGTCTCCCCTTTGGCCGAACAGCAGTGGTGTTTCATAGGATCCCGTGGCCGCAGTTTACCATGGGAAATGTCATCCAGCCCTAGGAAAGTCAGGGCACAAAGCACCCGAACTACAACTCCCATGAGACACTGTGGTGGCTCAAGTGGATACAAAACAAAAACATTTCTGAACTGAAATTTTTTGTAACTTTTTGGTCCATGAAAAATTTTGATATTGTGCCTTTTCCTCATAACGGGGGACGGGAAAGACAGAAAATTCTGATTTCCAGTCAACTCTGCTCTGGAGCTTTCCCACGGTTTGAGTTTGAGATTTTATTCATTAATAGATTGGCAGGATCACTTTAAGGACATAAAATCCACTGAAGAAAGAACATTGGAGGGGTCACACTAAGGACATAGATTAACATAAGGCTGAAATCGGTAGAGTAATTTCATTGCCAAGTAATGTTCTTTCCATTTTTCCTTTCAGTTCTTTGCTTTTATCACGGCTCTGCTGTATATTTTACATGCCTTCAGCATCTACTACCAATGAAGGCTGCTGTCAAAGAGAGAAACGGGTTGACTGAGACAAGCAGCAGTGACACCCGGACTTTGTGTACCTAAAACAATGG
Organism: Mauremys reevesii; assembly: GCF_016161935.1. Taxonomy (NCBI): domain Eukaryota; kingdom Metazoa; phylum Chordata; order Testudines; family Geoemydidae; genus Mauremys; species Mauremys reevesii. The sequence continues at coordinate 4,229,369 of NC_052625.1, forward strand.
TTTAATAGGATTAAGAACATAATTCAGTGTAAATGTAGGTCATTTGGAGCCTGGCACCGCTTCATGTTAATTTTAAAAGATATTTGTTTTATAAATCTATAAATCTTAATTTTTATACAGTATTGTGTATTTTCTGTCTGAAAGCAGTATCGTTTGGGGGAAAGCTTGTTCAAGCAGTCCTCCACAGCATATCGACATCTTCTCTTCCCCACGTATCACAATGTCTCAGCTTTTGGTCATGTCCAAAGGCTCTTTGGCTGTATGGTCACATATGCTTGTGGTAGGGGTTGCATGAACTAACTTACTGAAAAATATAAAGGTCTCTTTGTTTTCTTATGACAGCTGCTTTGTTGTGTATTGTTCTTTTCGTTAGGTTTCTCTGTCGTTCCGGTCTGATTAGAACTACGGTTCCTCTGAGCTAGTTCACACATCTCCTGCCGCTTGTGCAGTGAAACGCCCCTCACCTCCGTGACTAGCCGGCCCCATTTCCAGCACCTGCTCCACGTGCTGAAATCCATCCTTGTGCAGAGCGCCGGCACCAGGGCTGTACACCACTTCAGTCCCATTTACACCTATGCGGTGAAGTCCTGATGTCAATGGCCGAGCTCCCAGTGATGTCAATGGGGCCAGGACTTCACTGTATGGCCAGAGAGCAACATGAGAGTCTTGTTTTATGAAGCTCTAATTTTCCATCCAGAGGTGTCAGCCAGTGTTACCTTCTCAGCAATTTCCCCTAACAGGAAACCACAGTGCCCAAAGGAAATAACTGTAAATGGAAGCAAATAAGTCAGGTGGCAATTCCCTACTTTTCAGGGGGTTGTGAGACAACATTAATTATTGTTCCTAGGTGCTTTGAGATCCTCAGAGGAAAGGCACTGAAATGGTGTGCGAGTATTAATGACTGGTATTATTAATAAGCAATCTCAGAAGCAGGCCTTTGTGCTGCCTATAGATGTGTGCGTGTCACTATTGTGGGAGGAAATCTACATGAATGGCTAAGCACTTTACTTGCTGGTGGGAGATTCTTGTTCTGCAAGTAAATCCCACCATGCAGTTAGCTCTAACTCCTCAGTAAGACACCTGGAGTATGTCTACACTGCAATTAGACCACCTGCAGCTTGTCCGTGGCTTGGGCTAAGGGGCTGTTTCGTTGCAGTGTAGATGTCCGGGCTCGGGACGGTACCCAGGCTCTGGGACCCTGCGAGGTGGGAGGTACCCAGAAGCTCGGGCTGCAGCCCAGGCCTGAAAGTCTACACTGCAGTGAAACAGCCCAGCAGCCTGAGCCCTGTGAGCCAGAGCCAGTTGGCACGGGCCAGACGTGGGTTTTTAATTGCAGTGTAGACATACCATTAGTCACAGTGGGCCAGCTGCTCCATGGAGAAGACATGAGCAGCCCCCCTTGTGCCTCTGCACAGCAGCCAGGCATCACAGCATTTCCTGGGATCCCTGGGGTGTGCCCATGAAGCACAACAGACCCCAAGAATAGTCCCTGCTGAGGGAGGGAAGGCAGGGAACATGGGTTCCTAGGTACATAGCTTCCAGAAGCGACCTCTGTCATTATCTAGTCTGACCCCCTGCATAACACAGGCATGGAACAGCCTCCAAATAACTCCCAGAGTCAATCGTTTAGAAAAACAGCCACTGTGGATTGAAAATTTGTCCGTGATGGAGAATCCACCACGACCCTGGGTAAGTCATTCCACTGGTTAATTACTCACTCCTGCAAATGTACGTCTTTTTTCCAGTCTGAATTTCTCTAGCTTCAAGCTTCCGGACACAGTATCTCGTTAGCCCTTTTATTTGCTAGTTTGAGGAGCCCATCATCAAATATTTGTTCCTCCTACGTACAGACTGTGACCAAGTCTCCCCTCACTTTTCTCTTTGTTCAGCTAAATAGATTGAGCTCCTCGCGGCTCTCGCTATCAGGCATGTTTTCCAATCCTTTATCATTCTTGTGGCTCTTCTCTGACCCCTCTCCAATTTACCAACAGCCTTCTTGACCCCTGGTTCGAGCCGTACCTTTCTCTGACATTGTTTATAACAGGGTCTCTCCTTTTAGGAAATCTCCCCTGACATGGGTGGTATTTGGTCTGCCCCGTAATAATACGAGCCGGTAAAGCTCCGTGACTGGCCCGAGAAGCTTCAGCTCACTCCCGGCGCTCCGATTTTGAGCGCTGCTATTTGAAGGAGATGAGAAGCCGAAGCCAAATCCTGCATGCGTTATTCAGGCAAAACTACTGCTGAAGGCAAGGCGGGGCTTTGCCTGAGCTGTCGCTAAGGGCTCAACATAGAGACGCCCACCGACATTACTGGGCCCTGGCTCAGGGCCGTAAATACAGATCTATCGTACCCAATGCACCTCAGTAACAGGAGGGCACAGTACACATTCAAGGGGGTCCTGCCCCGTGCTCCTTGCCGATTCCCTTTGTCGTGTGGCAGCCAAGGGGTGAAGTGGAGCTGCCCTGCTGTGCGGGTGTGGTGGATGGTGGATGGAGGCTGGGGCTGCCCGTGTGCTGGGGAGCAGAGACAGGGAATCAGCCACCGCACCCTAGCAAGGCCTGATGTCTCGCATCCCTAGCAGACAAAAGAAGGGCAGGAATAGGAAGCGTGCGCATCAGAGTGACCCCCGCAACCCCCCAACTGCCTCCCCAGCCGCGATCGGAGCCACAGCCTCAGCGAGTGTACACGGACGTCAATGGAGCAAGCCTGGGTCATGCCAGCTGAGAATGGAGAGACATTAAACCCAGTAGCTGTCACTGCCCCTCTGCAAAGCTACAGTGGCAAACCTCACCCCCGCCCCAAGGGCTTAAGGGTAACTGTGAACCCCCATTCCCCACCCCAGGGCCTTGTGGGTAGCTATAATCCCCCTTCCATCCCAAGGCCTTATGGGTAGCTGTGATCCCCTAGCCCCACCCCGTAGCCTTATAGGAGCTGTGATTAGGGTGACCAGATGTTCCGATTCTATAGGGACAGTCCTGATTTTTGGGTTTTTTTCTTATATAGGCTCCTATTACCTCCCATCCCCATCCTGATATTTTACACTTGCTATCTGGACACCCTAGCTGTGATCCTCCCAACCTGCCCCAGGGCCTTGTGGGTAACTGTGATTCCCCCATCCCCAACCTGCCCCAGGGCCTTGTGGGTAAATCTGCTCACCCTGTGATGGTTCTCGAACTGTGAGTCACCTTGTTACCGTCTGCCTCTAATGAGATGGAGCCTTGCCTGTGGTGGCTGGGCGGGAGGTCCCTGACACCACCAGCCTGTCAGTCACTCAATCCTGCTCCTCTGGGCTATGCCAGCCCTGGGTTAGCCTGGCCGGTCAACAGGAGGTGCACCTGAGTCCCCTTGGAGCATGCCCCTGTGATAGCCAGCGCCTGATACTGGCTACTCACAGGTAATCCCAGATCCTCTGCCCCCAAAGGCACTGTGGGCCCGCGTTTTACCTTAAACCACGGCTCCTGTAAAATCACAGTGCCCTTGTAATACACCAAGAGGGTTAGTTAAGAGAGACTAGAGAGTCAACTAAACACAAGGGAGAGTGGTGGGAATAAATGCTTACACGGCAAAACCAAATAATAAAATGTGAACAAAGGCCTAGATTTAGCCCTAGTTCCCTTTCCTGGCTAATAAAGTTGTTTCCACCTCAAAGTTCAGCGTGTTGCAGAAGTGCCTGGTTTTAAAGGAACAGTGAACCCTCAAAAAAGTTTGCTCTTTAATAAAGTTTTTTCCCCCCTCAAAGTTCAGTCTGTTGCAGCGCTGACTGGCTTTAAAGGCACCAAGATGAAAACACAAGACGTCTCCTCAATGAATGGCTACACAGAACAGGCTTTTTTCTCTAGTCATAGACAGGATGAGCCCATCTGGTGTAACAGTCCGCACACCTTTTTTACCCTCAAATGGTTTCACCTGTTTTGCATTGTAGGTGGACCTGCCATGTTGTAATCCCGTTCCCAGACTGCCCCACTGCAGGCCAATTGTGCAGCATGGTTAGAAACACTGTTCAGTTTAGGTGCAAAGCCAAACAGAGGGGGGGTTTTGGGGTGTGGCTGCATTATTTAGTAGCATCAGAAGCTCATCACAGTAGGGTTGGGGCCTTTGTAATATTCTAGCCAGGGCTAGTTGACAAGAGTGAATAGAGGCCAAACTACCTCCAACATGATTTAGCTCCAGCCTATGCTGTACTTCCTGCTAGCGCTGTGTTTGTGCTGAAATTTCAGCTCATTGAGTGATTCAGTAGGACCTTCCTTCCCAGCACCGGCTGGGTATTAATTAAGACGGCCCCTTTTCTGTAGCATATATTTAAAATAAACACTCCCACACTTGCTATGATCATTTTATAATCCATGACAGCTTGCAAGAGGCTAACATGTTTGTTACTAAGCTACCAAGCGTGATGGGTGAAGTCACAATATCTGCACTACAGCGCTGGGAACCCAAGATCAACACAGCACTGCTCACTTGCAGCAAGGTTTGGCCATATTAATAACTGACGCTAAACTGAAACCAGCCCCTCTTCACCTGAAATCACTGTGTGCACAGAGGGTTTGATGATCAGTTTAAAAACTGATTTTGAAGTTAGACTGGGGCAGCTTTCTCATGTAGACAAAGCCTTAGGCCTGCGGGAGTGTATGGTCCATGTGTACTAAGCTAATGTGTTGGATCAGAGTGGAAAGAATGGCTGCATGGAACTAAACTGATTCACCAGCTAGCAATTCAGATTTGCTGTACCGTAAAGTCTGATAAACTTCAGACTGGCAGCTCCCACTTCTCTGAGTCTCGTGATTCCTCTGAGAGATGCTAGCTTGCTCAGCTAAAGCTCACTGCTTATCCCGAAGCTACTACAAAATGTCTCCCAGACGTTTGGAAGGGCTGAAGGATGTTTGAAAGGATATGCAGAATTTGCAGGCCAAGAAGGCTTAATTAATATTTAACTAGCACTGTGCAATTTATATAAATCCTGCTAGATTATGTTTGTGTATCATAATAGTTGAGCTGTGATTTTCTACAGCACATTATAAATCAATGCATCCTAAGCACATTATAAATCAATACAGCTGCAGAATTAGCCGACATGAGCTACAAAGGTAATGGGGATACACTAAAGATCTGGCCCAAAGGCAGCTATAAAGCAGGGAATATCTTTCATGCTCGGTGAATACTGGGCTTACAGTACCTCCATCTGGCCATGGACAAAACCAGTATCGAGATGAAGACACATGAAATGGGGATAAAACAGAAAAAAGTGTGGAATGCAGTGTTGCCAACTCTCACAGTTTTATCATGAATCTCACAATGTCCACTGGGTTCCTTAAAGTCCCAGCTCCGGAGTTGGCTAAGTATGGGGGGAATCTCAGCCTTCTTTTTTTTTTTTTTAAAGTCAGTTTTAGCCTTCATGGCTGCAGAGAAAAGCTAGAAAATGTGAATCCTAAAGAGTAAAAAAACTAGAAGGCAAACAAAACCAACCCTCTATGATCTCTCAGACAATCTCATGATTTTGTTGGCCTGACATGATTGTTTTTAACTCTTGGGGTTGGAAATATTGGGACCCCTACAGCTCTGAACCCCAGTGTTCTGGCTCAGCAGCAGTTTAGGTAATTAATATTCAGCCTAGCCATATTCCTCCCGTAGTCTCAGTGGGATATTGTATTGTCTGTGCTAAAAATGAGTCTCCAGTCCTGTAAACACTTTCACATGAGCCTAACTTGATTCACCCCCTGGAACTACTCACATGGGTAGTAACATTTTTCACATGCATACGTGTTTGCAGGATCAGAAGCCTTAGACGTCCGCCTCCTTCTCAGGACATAGACGGGGCCACAGCCCTGAGCAGAATGAAGGCACTCACTAAATATTAACGGCATCATTCTTCACTATTTTAGGCTCTGATCCTGCAGCCATCTCTGTGTGCGTGGGCCTTTGAGTCCATTGACTTCACTGAGGTTCAGTGGCTTGCCTGCACAGAATTCATTGTGTTGCAGGGCACCGCGGGGTGAGTCATCAGCAACTGGATCTGAACCTGGACACTCTGGATGCACGTGCATGAGTCGCTACTGCCTGAGCTCAACCACCTCTGCATGGAGCCTAGTCCCAACTAGTGGGGGAGAGAACCCCGCACTACGCAGGGTACAATTAGAGCTGACCAGAGGATGACACGTCCCTTTCACAGGCCTCACAATTTTGTTTCACGTTGGAACATTCCGGATATAGCTGTAACCTACCGCCCAGGTGGGTTGAGAGCCTGAATTAATTGTTTCTAAAGCTCTCTGGGGTCACTGGATGGGAGGCAGTAGATAAGGCAAATTATTATTATTTCTGACTTGTTATGGGGTAAGGAGCTAATGCACGATCTGCTCAAAGGTGAGCTTGACACCGGTCTAAGCAATAAATGGATTGGTGGCTGGCGACTGGCAGAGAACGAGAAGGCGGTTTATGCCTCTCAGCACAGGCAGTACCTGTAATGTGTGTTTGCAGCAATTTGGCACATTTAGGGTCTGATCCAAATGTCCACGGGAGTCTTCCCATTGGCTTCAGTGGGCTCTGGATCAGGCCCTTAACCTAGTGGATAAATACAGATAAACATTTTCAGCTGCTTTCTCTTGTTTCCTGCTGGCAAGTAGGATTCCAGTCTGCAGCCTGCCCACTGGGCAGATCAACCACAGGACGAGGTGGGACTGAGAGACAGCTGCATGGTGCAGTTATTCTTTTGGCCACTTGATGGACCCATTACTATGCTGTTTGTTACTCATCTGAGCTTAAGGGCACCAAAAAGTGGGATGCCTTGGTTTTTACCCAAATTCCTTTACAGGTTCTTCAGCCGGGACTTAAAGGGCCAGAATTTCAGTGGGGGCGAATCAGCTTAGCTTGGCTGAAATCAATGGGACAGATCCACAGCAGGTGTAAATTTCCCCAGCTCTGTTGAAGTCAACAGGATGGATTGTCAGTTGGTGTAAATCAGCTGGCGTTAGCTCCATTGACTTCAAGGCAGCTACACCTCTTTACACCTCCTGAGGATCTGGCCCCACATGTTCTTACACGGTAGAACTGGTCCTGCCTTTGATCACTCCTGACTTTTGCTCTTAGAAATGAGCCCCCTTTACATCTCTCTGCCAGTACAAAGGGCCTTAGGCTGAGTGTAAATTACAAATACACATGAAGGCCCATTTAGGAAGAACAATGTAGAGGAGATTTAAGGCAAAGGAGAACCAGGTCCTCTGTGTTCAGCTGCAAAAGGTAATGCGTGACGCATACTTCATGCGAAATCCATTTCTGTTAAGAGATGTGCAATAAACATTGCATTCTTAATCATAGGAGGCAAGCCTTCATTTTTTTCTTTACTTAAATTTTATGTGGCCATCTTCAGGTGAATCTTAACTAGTTGTAGGGGGTCTAATTTGTCCTCCAAACGAAATAATTAGCTCATAAGCTTTTTGGTCTGTGTTTGCACTGGGGTTCCTAGGTGCTCTGCTAACACAAATAAATAATAACGTGGCAATGGGTCTGTATCGTGTAGCATGTCAGGCACACACGCTTGCTTTGGAGAGCTGGAGTCTGAGGTTTTGCAGCTTTCTGTGGTCATCAGGATGCGGTTTCCTGGGTAGCAGCCAGGGAACCTCTGCGGCTGGACCGCACTGAAACCTACTTGTGGAGGAATAGAGCCCATAAATAGCAACACTGGACCGGTTCCATTAGCAGAATGAACCTGCCCAAGCCCGTAAACTCAGGGAAGGGGGAAATGTAAAGCACCAGGAAGCATCCAGCCCTGCTCCCAACCTGTCCTCTCCCCAGCTGGAGGGATCTGAAGCTGGGGAGACTGGGCCTGGGGGGAGAGTGGAACTTTAGAAGCAGCTGGCCAATGCAAGGGCCCTACCAAACAGGAACCTGTCGCACAAACACGTCCAGCCGTGCCGTACACCATGTCAAATATCTCTTACCTTTAAAAACATGCTCTTGCTGCTATTGCAGGAGACCAGGGCTATTGGGTCAAAACCAGGGTCTCAGCTGGGGCGCTGTGATCACACGTGTAATAAGACAAGGCTACGGCTCACACACGTATGCCCAGCCGGAACTTGGCTTGCGGCAGGGCGTTGGTTTGGAATGTTTAGCTTTTATTAACTTCCTCTTTTTATGCCAGCCAGCTGGGAAGAGCGTATTTATTTATTTTGCTGAACGGGCACGGCTGGAAACGCCCACTGCAAAGACCAAACACCGATAGCTATTTTCCTGCTGATGTTGCAGAGCACAGAGGCTGAGACCCTCAAAGGTCTTTAGGCACCTAACTGAACCCAGTTGGAGACCCTTTGAGGACCGGGGTCAGAATGGCTACCTGACTACACAATAAGAGGCCACAACGTGGAGATGCCCACTGAGCTTTTCTGTAGCCAGTTACTTCATTTTATCATTCATTTATTGTGTGAGGTTACAATTAACTCACATGCCATGTCAGATACAATCACTGTATGCTAAATAGAGTTAAGCTGTAGGATTATAGACGTATAAGAGTGATTAGTAGTTAGAAGATAATTAGGTATCTAAATAAGTCGTGCTGAAACCCAAGGCCTACAGGCTGAGGCCTGTACGGGCTAGTCTACACTTACCAGCTGGGTCGACGGGGTGAGTTCGACTTCTCGGAGTTCGAACTATCGCGTCTAATGTGGACGCGATAGTTCGAACTCCGGAAGCGCCGCGGTCGACTCCGGTACTCCACCACTGCAAACGGCGGTGGCGGAGTCGACCTTGGAGCCGCGGACTTCGATTCTGCGGCGTCTGGACGGGTGAGTAGTTCGAACTAGGGTACTTCGAATTCAGCTACGCTATTCACGTAGCTGAATTTGCGTACCCTAGTTCGACCCCGCTTCTTAGTGTGGACCAGCCCTAAGATGTCAGCTTAGCCATACGAGGCCATAGGCGTAAGAAATGCTGGACATAAGTGACCAAAGAATGACTGTATGTCACACAATTATGGGAAAAGGTGTGCCAATGGGTGGTATTGTGAAAAATTAACTGTAAGATTAATTTTTGACTACAAGATACCCGGTAGTCACCGTGTTCGAACACATGCCCTAACCGCAGGGAATATGTTGCGGGTAAATGCTAATGAGAGTAAAAGGAACTCTAACAACCTATGAAAACCAGGGTACCACAATATCCCTGGGGGACACAAGCCAAATAAGGAAAAAGAGTGGGGGTACCCACCACGCACATGCGCAGAGTGTTGGGTGTCTGACGTTTCCACAGAACAGAAATTCTGATTTCCAAACAGCAATCAAAAAGGGAGACTTCTGTAGCACAACTACAGTTCTGCTCCATCTCCAGAAAGATCTATTGGAACTGGAAAAGGTGCAGAGAAGGGCAGCTAAAATGATTAGGGGCATGGAACAGCTGCCGTATGAGGAGAGATTAAAAAGACAGGAACTGTTCAGCTTCGAAAAGAGACTATGATATGATAGAGGTCTAGAAAATCATGAAAGGTGTGGAGAAAATGAATAGGGAAGTGTTATTTACCCCTTCATATAACACAAGAACTAGGAGCCACCAGATGAAATTAATAGGCAGCAGGTTTAAAATAAACAACAGGAAGTGCTTCTTCACACAAAACACAGTCAACCTGTGGAACTCACTGCCAGGTGACATTGTGAAGGCCAAAAGTATAAATGGGTTAAAAAAAGAACTAGATATGTTCCTAGAGGATAGGTCCATCAAAGGCTAGTAGCCAAGATGGTCAGGGACAGAACCCCATATTCTGAGTGTCCCTAAGCCGTGGAGTGCCAGAAGCTGGGACTGGACGACCGGGGATGGATCTCTTTGTAATTGCCCTCCTTTGTAAAGTGCCTTGAGATCTGTGGATTTATTATTTATTATTATTATTGATAATCACAATAATGAACAGTCCAATGCGCTACTTGAGGACAGTTCTTAGAATGAAGCTCCCGGATGCTAAAAGAAAAATACATGAGATTTTACTATGTTAGGCTGGCATTTTCAAAGGCATTTAAGGTGCTCAGCTCCCACTGATTTCCAATGGGATTTTGCTGCCTAAATCCCTGAGACACTTTTGAAACTCCCAGTTTGAAATACAGCGGGAGTGGCTTCTCTTTTCCTCCCCTAGGAAATGAACAAATAAAAACAACTAAGACAGTAATGGGCAAAGCTGATATGATGTGCAAGAGGCCAGTATGCTAAGCTATGTTATTACAGAGAAAATGACCTGGCACTGAAAGAATTAAAATAATGTCATTCTTGTTTGTTCAGGCTTGTTTTGCCTATGCCAGTCACCTTGACATTTCTGAAAGAATTTTTCAAGTATGTAAGTTCAAAAATTATGCAACTTGACAAAACAAAAGGTGGGTGGGGGGGGAGAGAAAAGATTGATGGAATAAATTTGGAGAGTCATGCAATGCCCAAACGGGGGTCTGAAACAGAAGGTGATGTCTGCAGCTTGCAAAAAGCAAATTCACGTTGTAAGATTGCAGTCTGGGAATGATTTGTGTTTAATTTATTGCCACAGGCATGAGATAACCAGACAGACTTCTAGATTAGGAGAAAAAAGTGGGCCAGATCCTCATCTGATATAAATTGGGGTCATCATAATCATTATCATGGCAAATTGCAAAGCAATGTAGTCTCCTGGTGATCGAGTGCTATCTGTCAACCTCTAACTATTCCTTAAGGCGGTGTGGCTGGATCTTCAGTTTATGATCATCACTGGCAATCTTATCGCATCACTGAAGCTTTTGGTGATTGCTGACTGTGCAGCTCCATTCCTGGTAAGTGTGCTTTGGGATTGACATTTTAACCACAAATTGGGGTAACTTCATTGAAGGCAATGGGACTGCTTGAATTGGGACCCTGAAGGGGTTGCTCCACATGACCTTCTGGGATCCCTCTGAATGGAGTGACAGAGCCAACGTGAAACAATGTCAAGAGAAAAGATTTAAAACTGTTGAAGCATTTTGTTTACACATCTCCAAACCAAAAAAAAACAACCAACCATTTTGGAGGGGGTTCAAAACATCTTTTCATGTAAAAATTTAAGCTAGTTAGACTAAAAAAATGATGGGGGGAAAAGTCAGTCAAAATGGAACCTTTCAAAATTAGCCAAGCAAAATATTTCGAATGACCCAACACAAACAATTTTTTTTTGAAAAATCATTTTTTCAGTTTGCAAATATTTTCAATAGTTTTTCTTTTTGTTCTGATTCCAGCCAGGAAAACCTGAAGGACTCTTGGAAACTGTCACAGGACACAACCGCCATTCCCTGCCAAGCTCTAGGGAGTGACTGACCCTTTCCCTGCACCCCCTGCCTGTTGCCAGCTTCCTGGCTTTATAGGCCCTGCCTATTCCTGCTCAGCTGAACCTGCCCGCAGTTAGTTCCCTGCTCCCTAGCCTGTGGAGTCAGTAGGCCTGCCCGGCCACCTTAACCCCTTCCAGTCCTGGCGGGGTGGACACTCCATTGCAGATGGGTGCGTTGTATTTTGTAAAGATAGTCACGTGGCAGCATAACGCCTGGGCAGTGTAACTGCTAGACAGGGCATTAAAGGAGTATCAGGCTCTCCTCCTTTACACGGCCCAGCAGCTTAGGCCTGGAAAGGATATTAAACCTTGTGTGTCAGGGCTTAGGCCACGATCTAACTTTTAGAGACCTAACGTGGGGATCGGTTTCCTCTGAAGCATCTGGTACTAGCTACTTTCAGAGACGGGGCTAAATGGACCTGGGTCTGAGCCAATCTGGCAATTCCTTTGTTCCTCTGACTGCTGATTTGTGCTGAAGACCACACTCCTTAACATGACTCTCCTAATGGTCACGTTCATACATGACCCATCGATTCTAGTCAAGACAGGCCCTGAGGGGCACCTCCTTCAACCTCGCTCTTTAGCAATGGCCCCAAAGCATGGCAATACCTCAGCACAGCCAGCACCGTTGGGCTTCCCATCCTGCAGTGGGATCCACGCCAGCTCAGGGCTGTGCCTGCTGGGAGCTCACGGCAGGCACGAGGCCTTCTTGCTTCAACTCCCAACTGGAAATAGACGTGGGCAACCTGAGATCTGTTCTGAGCGGGGGAGATTTCCACCCAATGGGCTTCTCCAAAGCCATACCAATGCTCATGCGCAACCCACGCGTTGGATAATTTGTCTGTGTAATTGTATGCTTTGCTCTTAAGCATATTGATTCTAAATCAATATGGAGCCGCTACATCTAAAAATATAAAATCCCATTAAACTGATTAAATTAAAACTAAATCAATCTTAAATTACCGCATACAACTTAAAATTGTTGAACTAGCATATTGCCTTCAAATAAAATTATTTCATTCAAACAAGACTGTAAGGAGCTATCAGGGAGAGATACCCGGTGTCTCTTTCACAGCACGTGCCTACGTACAGAGCTAAGAGCTTAGACCCCATACAGCCTAATGCTACTGTGGTGTCTTGAGCAAAGCTGGGCTTGATGACCCCTGGGCTCTTACTCCTCAGGATGGCAGGAAGCTGGCAATGTTGGGGTGGCACCAGGCTCAGCTCCTGTGTTCTTAGGATTCCCTCCATTTAACGTGGGTGCCAGGGGATGCTGTGAAGGCCAAAAGTATAACTGGCTTCAAAAGCAAAATTAGGTGCGTTCAGGAGAACAAGTCCATCGATGGCTATTAGCCAAGATGGTCAGGGATGCAACCCCATGCGCTGGTGTCCTTGAGTCTCTGACTGCCACAAGGTGGGACTGGACGACAGGGGATGGATCGCTTGTTCTGTTCATTCCCTCTGAAGCACCTGGCACTGGCCACTGTCAGAAGACAGGATACGGGGCTAGAGGGACCATTGGTCTGACCCAGTCTGGCCGTTCTTATGTTCCTAGGAGAACTGAAGCAGTGTGATAAGGCATCGGAGTAGGACTCAGGAGAACTGGGTTCTGGACTGGCTGCCATTGACCTGTGTGACACTGGACATGTCACTTCCCCTCCCTGAGCTGCTTATGCCCTTTGTTGGGCTTGTCTATTTACACTTGAAGCAATTTGGGACAGGGACTGTCTCCCACCCTATGTTTGTCCAGCACCTAGCACAATGTGGTCACAGTCCAGCCTCTAGGCACCATTGTAATACAAATAATCGCCATAAAAGTTGGCATTGCCATACGTGTCTCCTCATGACCGACAGGCTATGCAGAGCTCAGATGGGAGGCTGGTAACCCCAATGGGGGATTTAATAGGAGTGTGTGTGCGGGGCAGGGTGTGCGCTGGAGAGTCCTTAAGGCTATGACAGGGGACACACTAATTTTGTGGAAGCACAGATGGGGAGATGGCATTGAAGAGCTAGCGGCAGCTAGATCATTTGCACGGAAGCAGTGGGCAGAGTTCATTTCAGTCACTCCATTACACATCATCGCTCGTGCTGCACAGCTCTGCTGCTAATATCGTTTGCCTTTACTGCACATGAATCTCACTACCAGGAGGTGCTGCTGCCAGGGAGAAAACTATCCTCGGCCAAGGCTCTAAGGGTCGGCGATCTGCTACACACAACATAGAAGCTACTGGAGTTGCAACGTGCCCAGGGAATAGTTGTGGCTGTGAAAATGCATGAGAACTATCCTGTAAGGCCAACTCAGACAGTTCCTACCGACTCCTCATTTGATTTCAACAGGCATCGTGCCTAGATAAGTACGGGGGGATTTGTTCTGTAGTGCTGACTATAGCAGACCAGCAGAGTCCCATTAGAAGTCAGTGGAGATGCAGTGTCTTACACCAGATGAGGATCTGAGCCCTCTGGCTTCAAGTGGATTTAACTACTGTATAATTTACCTGATCAATCCATATTAAATGCTGAATCCAATGTGTCCGCTAAACCTTTCAGTGGAACCAGCCTTCTGGCCTAAACTTTCAAAAGTGACTAGTGCTTTGGGGGGGCCTAATCTGAGACACCCGAAGGGCTCCCCCTCTCCCCGCCCAATTAACAGAATGGAGTGTTAAAGGGCCTTAAAGTAGGTGCAAATTACATTCACGCTCATTGTCAGGCTCCTTTCCATGGCCAGAGCTGTGTAAAATGGACCACGTAAATGAGAAGTAGGTTTCCAGTCTTTGGCAGTCAGGTCCCTTTAAAGTGTCTAGTTGGTCATCCAAAAACTGGGGCATCTGAGCTCGCCAGTGTTAGAATGGATGGGAGACCTTGCTGCTGGCCGCCTTTATCTTCATGGCTTAGGACATTTGTAATTCATTGTAAACAACAGTGCGGTGGCAAACGCAATGAGCCACAGAGACTCACAGCCAAAGTTAGTGCAATTGCTTTTATGGGGGAGAGGGGGAAAACCAGGAACTTGACCTTAAAGGATGAAAGCTCCAGCTTGTTGGAATCCAGTGAGGACTTTACAAAGAGAAACTGATCCGTGAGCGAAAATCGGAACCTGAATCCTTCCTGCAGCCATTGCTGATGGCACAAATTAGGCTCCGCCCTCTCTGGCTGTCAAGCTGTTGACAGAAATGGCTGCCTTTTATTTCTATAACTTAGCTATTTTCTGAGGAGAAGTTGTTGGTCTATTGCTTAACCCCAGCCTAGAGGACCCGGGACGGCTTTTCATCATCTTCCCCCCCGCTTTGACCTGTCTGGCTTGGGAGTCAAAACTCCCACTGGCATAGCTCTTAGGGGTCGTTGGAACACACAACCCCCACTGCATCAAGGCACAGTTCCCACTGCATCAAGGCACAGTTCTCCAGGAAGGAAAGGGATTGAATGAAAAAATCCTCAGTTACTGCACTGGGCTTGGGACCGGTCCCCAGGCTTGCTGAGAATACACTGGGAACAGTGTGGGGCAGCTATGAAATGATTTCACAAACCTGGCCTCTCAAAATCACAGCCCACCTGGCCAGATTTTCAAAAGAGCTTAGCTGAACTCCACTGAAAATCGGGGCGCTGCTGGGTACTGAACACTTACCGAACCTGGTGCACTATGTCAGGGCCTGAACGGGCGCTGACATTTCAAAAGCTAGTCCTGATTGTGGGCTCTGAGCATCTGAAAATCTGGCCCTGAGCTTTTTTTTTTTTTTTTAAATCAAGCCATACATGCCTGCCAAACAATGCAGCAGCAGCTTATTTCAGTCATCTGAGGTGAACTGAAAAGGTTTCTTATCTGCCAGGACCTGAGTTCCAGATTGTTTCTCCAGTAACAGCTGATCACTGGCTCCTAAAGCGCTGTGGAGAGCAGTAGTCCTTATATTGCTTCGGTGATGCGACCACCGAGTGCATGGGAAGGGCAGAACTTGCGACTTGCTGATAAGCGAAGGATTTCTCAGCTATTTGGTTCGGCGATTTATTTGTTTTTACATTTTTGTGTCTACCCTCCAGTCCTTTTGTATTTTCAAAGAACATTTTCCCATTCACTTTTTAAGCCCAGCAATAAAAAAGAAAAACTCGATGGGAAAATGTTCCTGCCTCGTGAACTTAGTAAGGGTGTATGTGTGGGTGTGTCTGGAGGAGTGGTCAGATCGCCCAGGATAAGTGGTTATTCTGAGGCCAGCTATGCCAACGGCAAAGCCAAAGTGAGGAGCCTAACCCTGTACCTTGTTTAGGAGCTGATTGTTTCGTTGATACAAATTAAGTTAGGCCTGATAAGCAGCAATTGCAGCTAGGATCTCTCCAGCAAAGAGTTACAAAACCAAACTAAACCCCCTCTGTAGAGGCCCCCATCTGCATTTGGTCGAATGTCTAGCAGCCTGGCTTTTACAAGAATTAGCTCAAAGGGAAAAGTCCTATGGAACATAATGGAAAATGATTTTTTTTAACTTACAGAATTTAATAGATCTATCTTAGGCACTTTTATGCTCCATCACCAGAGTTTTTGAACCCCAACACCCCTGGGAGGCAGGGAAGTGCTATTATTCCTGGGGAACTGAGCCCCGGAGAGACTAAGTGACTTGCCTGAGATCATACAGGAAGTCTGTGGCAGAGCAGGGAACTGATGCCCCAGAACTCCCAGGCTAGTGCTGTCACCATTGGACCATCCTTCCTCTCTAAAAGATCCTATAGGATAGTAACTGGGACTCAGGAGACCTTGGTTCTATTCCACTTTCTGCCACTGAGTTGCAGGGTGACATTGGGCAATTCACTTTGCCTCTGTGTGCCTCAGTTTTCCCATCTGTAAAATGGGGACAATGATCCTGCCCTCCTCTGTAAAGTGCTTTGTAAGACTAGGTGTTCTTATTAAATTCTATAGGATTTTTGACAATTGTTTACTGTGTTGTAGACACACTGGTCTCAGGATATTAGAGTGGCAAGGTGGGTGAGGTAAGTCTAAGCTGAATAAATCTGTCCCAACTTTTACTTAGCTTAGACACGCTGGTTACCTACCCCAGACCTGAAAAAGAGCTCTGTGGAGCTCCAAAGCCTATATCTTCCACCCTCAGAGAGTTGGTCCAGTAAAAGGTAATACCTCACCCACCTTGTCTCCTAGAGTCATTTCTATGGAACCCAATTGGTTTCATCTATATTACATTCCAGCGGGCTTGTCCATGAGTGGGGGTGGGGGGAGAGGTCTGGCTGTGCAGAGGTATGGGCACAGATGCTGCCTGAGCCTGTTCTAGAGGTTTTTGGAATCTCTTTCTTTCAGCAGGCTACCAGACCCCACACCTGATGGGAGAACTGCCAGGAAATGTTGCAAACCGGTCCTCGAAGCCCTCTTGCTTCCTTGTCTGATGATCCCTCTGTCTACTATCCAAAATCTCTTCCCCACGTAGAAACAATGATCAAGTCACCGCTTAGCCATCTCTTGGATAACCTAATAGCCTGGGACTTAATGTCTCAACTGTCATTTGGGAATAATACTCTTCTTCCCGCCCCCACTTTGTCTTGGTCTTGTCTGCTTATGTCTGTATTTAGCAATTCAAGGCAGGGATGTGCTCATGTCATGTGTTTGTACAGCACCTAGCACAATGGGGCCTCGAACTCAGATGGGTCTTCTAGTTATTATGGTAAGGACTTGGCTACACTTACAAATTTGCAGCGCTGCAGCAGGGTGTGAAAACACACCCTCTGCAGCGCTGCAAATTGCGGCGCTACAAAGCGCCAGTGTAATCAAAGCCCCAGCGCTGGGAGCCGCGCTCCCAGCGCTGTCCGTTATTCCCCACAGGGAGCTGGAGTACGGACAGCGCTGGGAGAGTTTTCTCCCAGCGCTGGCGCTTTGACTACACTTAGCGCTTCAAAGCGCTGCCGCGGCCAGCGCTGCCGCGGCAGCGCTTTGAAGTTTAAGTGTAGCCATAGCCGTAGTAACTTCAGCACAGATGGCGTAGCTTGGCCCTGGGTTTAGACAGTGCTGATTTTCCTTGTCACTGTACACGTCAGATGAACTTTTGACACACTGCGTGGGAGGCGTGTGCACACTTTCTGGTGCTCCGGCAGACAAGGTTCCAACCCTCCTTTCTAGAGCGTCTGTTTACCGTTATTCGCCCCGAGGCGCAGAGAAAGAAGACATCAGTGTGCTAAATGTGCAGCCCTGACCTCTGCGAGATTGACACGCTGCTTTATCTCCTCTGGAATTATGGAGACACTTTTTGTAGCTCCTCACACAAAAGCTCCAATTTTCACAGCAGCATTCATGGCTGAAAGCTGCCAAAGGAGAATAATCACCATGTCCTCTGGCCCTTGTGAGCTCCTCCAGACAAATGCACCAGGCCACGAAATGGCTGGCCATAGCTACCATGCGCTGGTAGCACCCTATAAGTGACATGGCACTTTGCACAGAAGAAGCCTGTGAGTTTATTATCATTAAAATGATCATTGGCAAAGGGCAAGTTCCTCTGTACCCGTGGGTGCTTTCTGATTAATCCGCTCGAACAGGAAAAGGAGCCAACCTTTCCTTTCTAATGTGTGTGGCTCTGCAAAGTCAGACCCAGAGCATTAAAATAATTGCCTCCCACGTGTAAGTGAACAATTAGCATGAGTATGTATGGCAGACTATAGGAGCAGCATGGGACTCAGATACTTCCTGAAAGGAACTGAATACACATCTTTGCAAAGTGTCATTTTCCCCTCGCAGTCACTGTTTGCCCACCTGAATCACACGCAGGCTCCACCAATCACAAGGAGGAAGAGAAGGCAGCTGCACAGCGACTCAAGCCAGGAAGCACCCTTCCTCTCTCCACAGGGTGCCTGTGCATCACAAGGAGAACATTATTTCCTCAGGGAGGAAGGCTGTGTTTGTCAGGGACCCCAGGGAACTGATGAGGTGCTAATGTAGGGGACTTTCCGTGGCTTCTCTGCCTGAGCTGTCAAATGCCATAGCTTGTGAGAACAGAATTACAGTGGGTGATCCAAAGGCTGGGTAAATACAGATTGGATGCAAAGACCATTACAATGGCAAGACCTGCTGTCCGAACACTGCTCGCCAAGCCTGCTGCATTTTCTAATTTGTTCTCATGTCATGCTGCCTACTTGTAAACAACACACAGTAGTGATCTCGCCCCAAATGAAAAAAAGTGGCTGTGAGAAGGTGGCTGATCGGATATGTGGGGATTTCCACTGGGGAAAGTATCAAGATGCCTGGCTGACTGGATAGGCAAACCATGGGTTATAGCATGGATCAGAAGATGGGCTCGTTGCAAAGGCAATCGAGACAACTGTCATCCTCGAGGGGAAAAAATGCAGAATGGTTAAGAGAAATTGAGGACAGAGAATGGAGATGTAGTAAATTCACAGCTCGGAGCAAAAAAGGGTCCGTTGTTTGGGAAAGCTTCCTTCTAAGAGACGCTTTTGTGATGTAAGTGTGCTGGTGAAGGCAAACAAAGTGTCAGGGAACGTTGTGTATCCTAGCAGGCCCCTTCTTCAGTATGAACATTTAAGAAAGAAAGATGGTGTCATGCTTGTAGCGCAATAAAGGAGCTTTTGAGGCCCAACCACAGGCCTTGTCTACATGGCAGTGATGGGGTGTTACAGTGGTGTGGTTTCTAAAGTGAACTAACAGGTTGTGCATTAATTGGTCTCCTCAGATCCTGCTGGTGTGAACTAAGTTTTCATAGAATATCAAGGTGGGAAAGGACCTCAGGAGGTATCTAGTCCAACCCTCTGCTCAAAGCAGGACTAAGCTCCAGACAGATTTTTGCCCCAAACAGCCCCCTCAAGGATTAAACTCATAGTCCTGGGTTTAGCAGGCCAGTGCTCAAACCACTGAGCTATCCCTGCCCCCTAAGTGCACTTGGAGACTTTTAGTTCACACCAGCAGGAGCTATGCAGCTGGACTAATGAATGCGCAATGTATGTGTGTGCTTCAGAAATGACTCCGCCACAGACCGCTTTACTGTTCCATGTAGACAAGCCCTCAGTGACCTATATCTGCAGCCACTGACGTTAGGGAAACTGATGGGGAGCTAAGGGAGTAGACGCCAGAGCCACAATGCTGCACCTGGGTAATTTACAGTGCACAGAATTCATCCCGACAAAGTCAACGAGGGCTGCTGGTGTGAGTAAGGGAGTTCACGTGTCCTCAGCTAGTGCCAGTTGGAGTAGCTGCCCTGAACGTCATTTACACCAGCTCAGATCTGAGACCTGATCCAAAGCCGGCTAAGTCAGTGGGAGTCTGGTGAACGTGGAGACGGTTTCTGTGTCCTGAACGAGCTGCATGAGACGTTCCTGAGGAGCTCAAATGGTAACAAACGCAAAGGCAGGCCCTGGCTGCAGTTCCATTCGCATTGGGATATCTGGTGAATATCTGTTAGGTTTCTGGTTCCCTGGACAGCTGTTTGATGGCCCTGGTGTAAGGAGTTGGTGGCATGTGCGTCTAGCAGGCTGTGCTGGGAGGCCAAGGAGGGAATCAGCCCTGAGACTGGACTACTCACGCCTCCCTACATGTGAGAGTTTCAGGGCAGAACAGAGGCACGCTGGGGAGACGGTGCTTTTGCTGTACCGGGCCTGCTCCGGAGCCCATTGAAGTCAGTGGAAAGGCTCCCATTGAGCAGGGTTTGGATGGGGGCCCTCTGTCCATAAATAGAGACTTCTGTTTCCATGGCTGTCAGTCTGGCACCTCTCCTGAGCCCTGCATTCACTTTAAAAGGAGAAAAAAAACCCACCCCTATTATCCATCTGACTTTTTGGATGCTGTAGAAGCTGATTCCTCCCTCCGCTCACCACTCTCACACACTGCCTACATAAAGGAAATGCTCCTATACATGTGCTCTGGGAATTCCAGTCCCAGATGTCTATGTAAATCAAACTGACATGCACTACAGCACTCTCCATGTGGCTGGAGCTGTGCAGTGCTTTGTTAATTCAGTCTGTAAGGGGCACATCATTTAAATGTCAGCTCCCTTGAAAAGAAGCATATTGCTGCCGAGGGTGCGGAGCTGCTATCCCTCCACCAGCTTAAAAAGCACATAAATCAGAATGCGCCCGCTAACAAAATATAACACACCCGACTCCACGCTGGCGTTGTCACCAGATCTTGCAAACTCAAAACTCCCATTTAAACAAAGGGAGCAAGGGCCACAGGACTAGGACATTGATTGTTGAAATGCAATCAACTTATGGCTGAAAAATTATTGTTGTTTGTTCCATAGCACTTTACATAAGAACATAGGAGATGTCTTCCAACAGTGGCCAGTGCCAGGTGCCCCAGAGGGAATGAACAGAGCAGGTAATTGTCAAGTGATTAAAAGTCCCAGGCATGGACCTATTGTGTTAGGCATTGTGCAGACACAGAATGGAAAAATAATCCATGCCTCAAAGTGTTTACCGGCTAAGTAAAAACGATGCCTGGGTGTGTTTCCTTTCTTTCTTTTGATTCTATTCTATATAGGTTCTTATACCAGGCTCATCACCATAAGTATCTGAGCACCGTCTAGAAGTGCATTAAGTGACATGACTAACATCTGTTACGTTTGTTCTCTCATCCTCTCCCCAGGGTTTTGTTTTGGAATTGTTTTTATTCTCTCTCTTTCCCACATGTTGCTCTGTTTATGCCAGAGAGGGCAAGGTGAAATAAATGTCCCTTGCAGTTGGGGCAGAAGGTGGTGAGATTTGGTCCTTACTTTCTGGGAGAGTTTATTCCACAGTCTCGGATTGGTCCCCAGGATCTCATTGTTGCCTGCATGGCAATGGCATTATTTTGGGGATAGGCTTGTCCTGGCTGTAGCACCACTGATTTCTGTGGAGCGATGAGTGTTTACACGGGCGCATGAAGTGTATGAAGTTAAGTAGGTGGGTAAATCTTTGCAGGATTGGGGCCTTCTTGATGAATAGCTTAAAGTGACTGGTTCACGAACCACCCACTGGCTGCAAAGTATTTGTCAGAACGAGCTGGCAAATAGTTACGAACATGCTCGCAAAAGACAGGGCTTGGGCTGCAAATGATTCAGAAACCGAGAATGGGGCTAAATTTGTAACAAAATATTATTGGCAACATGGAGTCCAACCACCTCCAACATTCTCTATTAGGAAAAACCTCAAAAGAATAAACGATTCGTCAGAGCCAGGCAGTTTGCATAAGGAAAACCTCAGCATTAGAAAACAAAAGCCCTGAAATGGAGAAATGCAAATCTCTGGACGGATATAACCACTAGGGCAAGCTAGTCAGCTGAGAGTAGAATACCTTTCCCCCAGTATGCTCCCTGGTAAAATAGCTCAGATTTATTGCTGTCCTGCGGGGCTCACGGTGACGTTCGAGGGAACTTGAGTCAGCCGAAGCCCCCAAAGTAATATTTAAACTGCTCTGAAGGCAGGAGTCAAGGAGGCTTGTATTGCATGATGCAAAATGCAGCTCTATGAATGAGATCGTTGCTAAACTACCTGGTTTTGCTTCACAGGGGGTCACAGGAATAGTTTTTCCTATTTCAGCATTCACGCTCCTTAACTCAAACTGAAGCTGGGTCACACTCTCAGCAGTTCAGCTGGTTCCCCTTCCAGCTGGTTCCCCGTCCAGCTATTCCAATTCACGCCAGCTGAGGATCTAGCCCTGACAAGTCCTTTTCTGTGTGCGTTTTGTTAACTTCTGAGACTGGGTGGGCAGAGTGAGAATGAGAAAGCCCGGACCACCTTAAAATGTTTGCCTTGTTTATGGCAGGCACACGTGAGCTGCTTTTGTCTCTCTTCATGCTGAAAGCTTTAAGTGTAAAGACTTTTTATTTGAAGAAATCCCTACTGCTTAGGTAGGTGCTGTTTGCCCATGTGAATGGGAGCCGGTGGACAAGATGTACAATCCTTTGCTTTAAAATAGCTCCTTACTTTTTAGTCCACCCCCTTGTACACAGTC
Source organism: Mauremys reevesii (assembly GCF_016161935.1). Taxonomy (NCBI): domain Eukaryota; kingdom Metazoa; phylum Chordata; order Testudines; family Geoemydidae; genus Mauremys; species Mauremys reevesii. Next base: position 4,251,580 of record NC_052625.1, read on the forward strand.
CCAAGCCCCGGGGCCTTTCAGATTCATTTGCAGGTAAACACACCGTGACAGGCCGCAAACCTATAACCAGCGAGAGTGGTCACAGCTGTGGCCTGTAAGGATGCGTCCAAAGGCCAAGCCTGCTTAGGAATGTTTGCTGTCACCACCAGCTGTGGGCAGCAAATATTTTCCATCGCGTACCAAGTAAAAGGTCTCATAGTATATTCCACACAGAGCACTGACAGTCTGGCTCTGTAGCCTTCTTGTTCCAATGCTTAGGAGACACCTACTCTAAAGAGCTGTGGAGACAAGATGGAAGGGCTTTAAAGAGCTCTGGTTAGTTTTGTTCCTCTTTGGCCGTTTAATGGCTCCGTTCAACATGCAATCAAATTCCCTGAGTTCATCTCATGCCCGTATTTCTTAGTTTGCTAGCCAAGGGACGGCCTGTTCTTCCTGCATGGTAGAGCCAGATCTGTATGGAAACCGTTAGAGGCTGCATAATACTCAGTCACTGTTTATTGTGTGATTTGGGCTGTAGCAGGACAGACGTCTTCCAGTTTGCCCAAGACACTAAAACCTGCTTTCAGGAGTTCCACAGAGGAGGCGAAGTTCAGGACCCAGCAGAGTCGGGAGCTAAGAGACAAAACTGTAGTAACTTGTTATGTGTCCAGCTATCTCTGCACTCACTTCCCCTGAGTTCATTCTGAGTCCAGCTTGTATTTTGTGAATGAAGGGATGCAGCCTTACACGAAAACATCTTTAAAGAGGCAAATCTACTTTAGATCTTCTAGTTAAAACTCAGAGACAATGGAGTCCTGGCCCACAATAGTAATAATAACAAATAATAACTTACAATCTGCCCAGGAGAGGTGCCTAGCAGAGGAAGGGAAGCTACACTTGCCCCTCTATAGTTTGCTGGAAAAACCTCCGTACACCACAGGCCCTGCTCCTCCTCTGGTGTAAAGCACCATAGCTTTATGGAGTTAGTCCAGCTGAGGATCAGGCCCATTTAGTCTAGTTCTTGGTTCAGAGGAAGAGTGAAATTCATCCCTCCATTTAACTCCACTGGTTGAAAAATTTTCCAACTGCACATTTTTTCACTGGAAAATCCCATGTTGTCAACATTCAAAATTTCAGCATCACCGTGTAGCTTTAGATGACATTTTGTTTTGCTAATATTGGGGAGGGAGGGAGGCATTTTTAAAGCATTGGAAAAGAGCATTATCGGAACAGAACATTTCAATTTTTCATTTTGAAGCAACTTTTCATTTGGAAATTTATTTTCATTATAATATATTCTCATATTTAAAAAGTCAAACCCGGAACAAAACATTTTGATTTTAACAAAATGGAACATTTTGATTGTCCTGAAATTATTATTATTCTCCACATTTTTTTTTGCAAGACGTTTCAAAATGTTGATTTGTCGTCACAGTTTGGGACAAAACAAATTTTTGAAATCTCAAAATTTTTCACGGGATGGAAATCCTGTTTTCCGGCCAGCTCTGCTTGTGAACTTATTTACAGCGTTCCACACATTAGGAACAACACTCATGTTTGCGCAGTGATGCTAAGCAGCACACAGTTAGGGATTTAGATCTGCTCTAGGAATCATTTGTGGGAAGTTCTCTGGCCTGTGTTGTACAGAAGGTCAGAGTAGGTGATCCCAGTGGTCCCTTCTGGTCTTGGAATCTATGACAGCTCCAGTGGCCATTGACCTCAATGGAAAGATTTCCATTGACCTCGGTGAGCACTGAAATGCACCCTTCTTGCAGTAACCTTGCTGCCAGTTTCTTCTCATTTTCTCCGGGCTTTACATTTTCTGTATGGTAATTGCTCATATTGCTCATATTGCAGCATTTTTCAAATGGAGAACAACTAAAACCACACCTTAACTACGGTTCCTGACTCAAACGTTGCATCAAAAATATTTTTGACAAATTATTTTTTATTTTTTCCATCATTAATACTTTGGCTTTTCAAACGAGACAAACATTTTTTTGGGAAAAAAATGGTGTCGTTGAAATTTTCCACTTTTTGTGAGTAACCATTTCATGTTTGGCTAGGGGTGGAGAGGATTTCTCAGAAAAACACCACAATTTTCAGTTCATTTTAAATGTTCCATGGAAAAGGATTCCCAGTAACAAAGCTCTTCTTAAAGAGGCACAACTGGTAAATTTCCTATAGTAATGCAGTATGGTAAAAATGAGTTCTGAAATATTCCAAGTTTAATCAACATCATCTCATGTGGTGCTCATGTTTCAAATGGTGGAAGAGCCCACTTGGCATGCAATGGAATGAGATGCTCACATGCATAAGAACGCAAATTTGCCAAATCACAGTGGAACAATGGAGTTGAATCAAGTATGCTTTCCACTTTCCGGCATTGGCCTACATCTGGTGCTTCATAGCATTAGTTCTCAAACCACGGTCCATGAGCCACTGGGGACAATAGCACTTCAAACGGGTGCTGGCAAAAGTCTATAGTGTAGACAGTCCCTGCTACAGAGATCTGTCTTCATGTACATCGGCTCTCCAGCTGGAGGGGCAATGTCCAGCCCAGGCAGATGTACACACACTCTAGTATCAACTGAAAAATAGCACCGCAGCTGCAGTGGCACGGTGGTGGGCTGCTGAGTAAGTATCTCGGGTTCCAGGCTGGATTGTACTTGGGTGGCTAGCAGAGACGACCCAGGCCTGCTGATCGTGGGCAGGGCAGAGTGAGGGCAACTGGCTTCAGCAGTGTTACTCCGCATGCTCAGTACAAGCCAAACAGCAAGTCGGGGGGAGGGCATGTGACCCCACATGCCCCCCTGCCTCCACATGTTGCCTCTGCACCCAGGGTGGAAATTACATCTCCGGCATAGATGTACCCAGTGTCTGGTTTGTTTTCAGCGTAAATTCAAGCAGGGTCAAATCTGAGGAGGCCACCAGTGCTGGGAGGGTGGCAAACCCACTGACGGACAGAACTTAACTGTTAAATAACATGGAAAAATCAGAGCACTGGGGAAATGCAGGCAACAACCGGAGATTTGGCACAAAGAGATGGCAGAGGACAAAGTAGCACAGATTCAAAAGTAGGGGGAGGTAACCAGTTGGCCAGTTCACCTTCCATGACAGTGAGGTTATTGTCACTGAATCACCCTAACACTGCCTTGGTACCACCTTTGCCTGTAGCCACGCACTCTGGTTGCAGCAGGGAAGGAGTGTGGGATCTGGCAGCTGAAATGGAAAGTGTTCATGAAAAAATAGCTGACTCAAGAACAGTTTGAGTCAGTTTGGAACAGTTTGAGCATGGAACAGTTTGAGAATTACTGCTTCAGTGAAAGGTGAAGAATGCACCCCTGATTCCTGCCACGACCCAGGTGAAGATTAAGGTATGTCTGAATTAGAGCGACCTTGAAATTATCCATCCAAATGATTTTTTTATGTGAAAAATGGCTGTTTTGTCTAAAAGGCCATTGTCAATTAAATATTTTAGCTATTCACTGAAAAACCACAACATATTTCAGTTTCTGGGAACTGAAAATGAAACATTTTTGGAGATGTTTCTGTTTTCAGCAATAGCAAACAAAAAAAATTAGTGGCCCGGTGAAAAAAAAATGTTGGTTTCATCAAAGCCATTTTCCTAACTTCCTGACATCTTTCTGGTTTTGTTTGCTGAAAACCAAAAGTGTCTGTAGCTCATTCCAGGACTCTGAACAAGTTTGTGGAGACTTTGTTACTCAGCTAAACTTGGAAACACCAAATGCCTCTCTCAGCATCTTCTGCGGATGCTTTTTATCTGTCTTAGTAAGGGGTTGAAGTCAATGGAGCGTCCTACGTCACACCAGATGAGGAGATGGTCCCTTAATTTTAACACTTTTAAATTCTTTAATATATATAAAATGGCCGCATGACACAGCCACTTTGATGAATATGTTAACCTTATATTTTTAATACCAAATCTTTTGTTCCGGACCTCATCCCAGCCGCCTGTACATCTTGTTTACCTAACTAAATGTGGTAGTTGAGAGTACTTATAGAAGGAGATCATGTGAGCCACAGTAAACAACCAACAGATGCAGGGTATTTATTTTGTTGTAGAGCCTTTTCATAATTTTTCATAAGTCACAACAGTTGTTTTGCTTATAGACTCCTCAGAGGGGCCTTTATTCTGTACCAGCTTCCTAAAGCACAGTGGGCACCTGTCATCGGCAACCAGCTGAATTATAGTGCTCATAGGAGAGCCAAATTGAGATAAGAATGGGCCAGGTTCTCAGCTGGTGTGATTGCTCCACTGACTTCAAAGGATCCACCGTGCCCACTGAAACCAGCGGAAGGGTCGGCTCATCACTTTGGCATTGGTCTTCTATTATAATAGCCCAGGAAACAGTCCATTCATATGAAGCACAAGATCCAAGTTGCTTTTCCAGATCTTAATTGTAAATCCTCTTGTAGGAGCCAATGACAACAATGGGCAAACCCTGGAATTCCGTCCCCAGGGAGTGGGGCTCTCTACTGCTTCCACGACCACTGTGCTCCTGCTCTGCAGAGGGTGATGGGGTGGGTCTGCGTAGGCAGCATAACCCGCACCCTGTCCTGCTCCTCTGCCAGCGCTTATGACAGAAACGGGGGGCAGCCCATGGGATCCCGCCTGTCGCATGAGCCGACGACTGGCTACACTCCCCAGGCATAAGCATTATGGGTCAGATCTTTTTGGTGTAAAAACTGGTGTGCATTGAAAAGTCAAAGTGTGTCACCACCACCAAAAAGGGCTGGAGTGGGTGTGAGTGACCCATCCATCATGGAGAAGAGACTGCAGAGAGAGAGAGATACTATATGCGGCCTGGGGGGGGGGGGGCTGGGGGAGGGGGGGGGGGGGGTGGGTGGGGGACATGGCACACTGCACTGAATGGAGACAGCGCACAGCTGCGGCTGGGGCTGTGGGAGACCTTCAGGGCTTAGGGAGGCCTCTCTCCTACCTCTGAGTGGCACCGCACAGAATCTCAGGCACTGCGTCTAATGAGTCCAGGGGAATGATTAACACGCTGTTTATCCCTGCGTTGCGATCATAAATGAAGATTGTAAGAAGTTGGGGCGTAGCCCTGAGTGCTGCAGGGTCTCACTAGGCATTTCTTCCCTGGTTGATACAGGGCTGTTTATCATTCCGTTTATTAGAGCCGGTCAACAATTTTCACACAAAAAGTACGTTTTGTCAACCCGTGGCCTTTTCTCCCCGAAAGAGACTAAAAACAGCAGTGGTGAACCGCCTCTGACCAGAGAACGAACCTAGCATCTCGGCTAGGATTGTAGTCAGACAACTGGCCTGCTAGCCCGAACGTGCTGTCCTGCTGGGAATTGCACCTCCAGCTGCAGGGTAAACATACCCTAAGAGACTTGCCCAAGGTGATGCAGGAAACCTGTGGCAGAGTATGTAATTGAACTCAGGCCTAATCATCGAGCCATCCTTCCTTTCAAAGGTATTTAGGCACTGAAGTCCCACTGACGTCAATGGGAGTTAGGTGCCCAAATACCTTTGAGAATCTAAGTGTTAGGGCTTCAGTGTGTTTTGGATCAGACATTTATAGAGTCCACCTCTCTTCTTCCCTCAGCCCCCAAAAGTTTCTTGTCACACAAGCAATATATCCAGACATGCAGCAGGACCCAGCTGGCACATCTTCACTTTGTATATTCATGTAACTCAGGCACCTCCAATTGTTCTGGTGCCTTATTTTACCCTGTGGTGCCAGCACTGAATCCTGCAGTTCATTCAGTTAGCTGCTGCTATGGGACTTCCAATCATTACAGAGGGGAAGAACATTAGAGTAGTGCCTGGAACAGTGACTACACCTAAGATAGTGATACCTGCTGGTATTTTTGCTGTTATGTTACGTTTGTGGTCACTTAAGAAAAGGGCCCACATGAACTGGAAATGTACTTAAAATCCAGAATAAAACAAAAACATGGTGTATGAGGAGCAGCCACTCCTCCAGCAACGCTATGACCACACATAGGACCAGATCCTCAACCCTGTTCATTCTGCTATGTGCTGCTCAAAGCAGATTTCATGCTCCACCTCCCTGTTTTTCACTGACATTGTAAATGTCAATGAAAATGTCCACTGAAATTCCAAATTCCAAAATAGTTTGACCAGTCCTAGCACCGTGTGACTTAGCTGACCTATCATACCACTTCGCTTTCACAGGCACACTGGTGAACAGTTTTCAAGCACAATTGTTTGTGCAAAACAGCAGTTGTGCAATGCTGAATACTCAGCAAATTTGCAAAAAGTGGAGTCAGTTTGTGGACAATTCCTCAGTCGGAAAAAGGGCTAAATTCATTAACAATCTGAATTGTTTGCTCAACGCAAGTTGGGGGCATAATTAATTGGATATTTTGGAGCATGTAGCAATTTTCACATGCAAGAGGCAACATACGTGTTTATTACATGATCACATTTCCACATATGTGCATTTGGTTAAAAAAGGCATAGCTGTAAAAATGTTATTTTTTTTCTCCCTTGTGCATTGTGTTAAATGGAATTTAAACTGTGGTTCTCTAAAAAGTGACTTGATAAAAATCAGCATTTCATGCTGATTGAGCTAAAAGTCATGGAGAGACAAAGTTGCTCTAGTTTTCACAGGAAAAAAAAGGTTTTGTAATCCCCATAAATTCAGTTTGGACTCTAAACCTCAGGTTGGGTTCTTTCCTCCTTATACATCGAGGTGGCCAACCTGAGCCTGAGAAGGAGCCAGAGTTTACCAGTGTACATTGCCAAAGAGCCACAGTAATACGTCAGCAGCCCCCCATCAGCTCCCCTCCCCACCCCGCTCCCAGTGCCTCCCGGCCACCTGCAGCCCTGCCGATCAGTGCCTCCCCCTCCCTCACCGCACCTCCCGATCAGCTGTTTCATGGCATGCAGGAGGCTCTGGGGGGGGAGGGGGAGGAGCGAGGGCATGACAGGCTCAGGGGAGAAGGTGGGAAGGGGTGGAGTGGGGGCAGGGCCTGGGGCAGAGCCAGGGGTTGAACAGTGAACCCCCCCCCCAAGCACATTGGAAAGTTGGCGCCTGCAGCTCCAGCTCTGGAGTCGGTGCCTGTACAAGGAGCCACATATTAACTTCTGAAGAGCCGCATGTGGCTCTGGAGCCATAGATTGGCCACCCCTGTTATACATCATCCCCCGTCAAGAGAGGACTCCAGTCCAATCCTATCTTTTGCAACTCCATTGTTTTCAAATCATGCCCCACAAAGACACCTGTACAACCCCACTGAGGGCCTCATTTGACCTGAAGATTCTTCATTATTGGCAATGAAGCATGAAAAGCAGCGGAGGGGAAGGGGGAAGAAAACTAGCCTTCTATACCCCATGCTGAGTATGCAGATCTCTGGCACTTAGCGAGGCAGCTTTGTCTTGTGAGCAGCGCCTATTTGATCTGGCATCACTGAGAAACAATCTCAGGCCCCACATGTAAATCCATGGTAGGGATCATCCTCGAATCGCGGCAGCGTCGATCAATCATAGCACCTCCTAGCACCAGCAGTTGAGTCAGACCCCAACCCTTTCCAACCCAGCTCCGGCTCATGAGAACCATCATATAAACCCTTAACGTGAATGGGAAATTCATGATAATGCGAAAGAAGTATGGCCCATGTTCTCTGTGACTATTGCAGGGGCAACACATGTATTAAGGAGATTACCCTTCCTTGCACTCTTGATAAAGTATTTAAATTATAAAATTTTTGCGTACGCCAGACTCTTGCTTTCTCAGCCTCGTTAAAGCCTCAGAAAATGTTTTCACGAATTATGAAGCCCCATTAAATGTTGAATCTAATTAGGAGAGACTTGGCTGTGGAGTTCTTCAAATAGTTAAGTAAATATTATACAATCTAATTGTAGTAATTCCCTTATGGTGCCACTGTCAGGGACCTTTCTTATTGCCAGAGTAATTCAATAGATATGGGAAAAATTCTACCCACCGCAGAGTGTCGCGTATTGAAGTAGTTCCCGGTTTGAATCGATGAGAGCTGTAAGTGGCCAGGTAAAGTTATTTTCTGACATACCTCTCAGAAATAAGCATGTATTTGAGGAATTGTACAAACATCTCCTTGAAAAACAGTCCTGAAATATGGAGTCATCTATCAGCAATGAAGATCACAGATGTGATTAAGGCACTGGACTGTGAATTGGGAGAACTGGTTCAGGTCTCTCTCTGCCACAAACTTTCTCTGTGGACTTGGTCAAGTCATTGAATCTCTCTCTCCCCCTGTTCCTTATCTGTACAGTGGGGATAATAATACTTCCTTCACCTGTCTTGTCTATTTATATGAGAAGCTCTTTGAGACAGGGACTGTCTTTTACTATGGGTATGTACAGGGCCTTGCACCATAGGGCCCTCTCACTATGGGCTTTTTAGTGTGATTGTAATGTGAATAGCGAGTCATAAAAATAACAATAATACTACTGATTGTGGCAGGTTTATACAGCATCCAAAATAGCTCCATTTCAGCTTTCTGTGCCAAATCCTGCCCCAATTTGCATGCGATGCTGCGCCATTGTAGCAAAATCTCTGTGTTGTAGCAACATGATCTACAGAGATGTACAAACCATTCTGCATTTCCCAGGAAACCAGCACCACTGGGTTTTTGCCAGCCAACATCAAAACTACCAGCTTTTCTATAGCTACAAATGTCAGGTATCTTTCAGCTCTGATAGGCTAGCAATGAGAACGTTCTACCTTTGGAAATTGGTGCTCAGCACCCTAATATATATATATATATATATTTAAACTAGTACAACTTTGAATATAAACAAGGGCTCAGATTCTCGTCCTTGCTCCAGTCCCTGTATGCTGGGTAATAGGCTAGAGCGACATACAGGGGCTCTGAAAGTGCGGGATCTGGCTGGGGCAGAAATCTTCCAGAGCAGGCTCTGAGGAAGACAGTGGCAGGCTGTCTCCCGAGGACCACCTTGCAAGCCCTGGAATAGGGCATGACAGGTGTAGGGCTGGGGATAGGTGGGGCATGTCTAGCTATCTAAAGTTACGTGTACATGTGGGGCTTAAATTCAGCTGGAGCTGTTCAGAGCAGAGTTCTGGTAAATATTTCCACTCCCCCTGGAGTTTCCATAGCTTAGTGTGTGTGTGTGTGTGTGTGTGTGTGTTGGGGGGGGGGGTGGTGCATGTGCTGGGCTCTGGGAAATACTCTATGCGAATTTAAGCCCTGTGTATCTATAAAACCAGTGAAGCAGGGTGCTGTTATACGAGAGAATTGCTGCCATTGTTAATCAGATTTATCACACTCCAGCTTGATTACTGCCTCAAATCCCCAGATAAGTCGATTCAGCCATAATGTTAATACATTATCAGATGAACGTCTCAATTGATCCTGACAATAACGTTTACAGCACTGTACAAGAATACGATGATGCCTTTCTCATCTACTTGTTCAACGATGATTCTTTTGTCCTCATTCCCTGCTTCCTTTCATTATTAAAATACCATACTACTTACTGGCAAATAATTGATTTCTATTGCAATGAAGAGAGAGTAAATTCCTCTGTACAAGGAACATTTATTTTGAAATTATTCAACACCAGTGCAATTGGGAGCGTTCGCTATCTTGGATTAATTGTTATAATTACTGGCAGAAGGAAGTTAACTACTTTGTATGTTGTCAAGAAAAAGGCAAGAAAAAGGTTTGTTTCCCCTCTAAAACAAACCTAAATGAACACAATTTATTAGGCTTGGCAACTAGACATGTCCTATCACCATTTTGTTTATGGATGGGCATCACATCTTGGATAATGTGACAGATGCCTGAGCCCTACATCAACCATTAAAGCAAATCTTTTGTAGAGTTTGAAAAAATGATATTAACTAAAAATGTGATTTTTATAACAATATTGGTTTACATTCATGCCTTAGGTTATACAACAAAGAAAACAAAACAAACAAAGCCACTCAATGAATCAAAATGAACAAACAAAAAAACAAAACAAAATCCACCTTTCCTGGGTAGACACAGTTTAGAGGTTTCAGAGGGGTAGCTGTGTTAGTCTGTATTGGCAAAAACAATGAGGAGTCCTTGTGGCATCTTAGAGACTAACAAATTTATTTGGGCATAAGCTTTCGAATTTACACCTAAATAAATTTGTTAGTCTCTAAGGTGCCACAAGGACTCCTCAATTTTACAGTTTAGAGGGTTAACTTTGGATCTCCCAGGTGCAATCCAAGATGTGTGTGTCTCTGTCTCTTACACACACACACACACACACACACACACACACAGAGGAGCAAAAGATGGCTATATACCCTCAGACGCTGGGTGGTATGAAGTGCATAATGATAACAAATTTTCAGTGTTGCCAGCTAAGAGAAAATATGAAGATTTTTTAGAATAGCACATTTTTTAAAAATGTCATTACTACAACTGGCTTTCTTGTTACAGTAAAGATAGGTGCTCCTATAATGACTTGTAATGCAAATAAAAACTAAAATTAAATTTAAATTAAATATTAGTTAAAAATTGAAGAGGAAAAATCATTTCTCAGCAACCAACCAAATACATTTAAATAAAGCAATGTCAGGCTGTGTATACACTGCTACAATATTTCACTTTTATTGTCTTAAGATGTGTATAATAATGTTTCTTCCAGTGCAAGAATAGATGACACTTTTTTAAAACTGATGTTAATTTTAACAGGTTTCTTTAAGCTGCCATTATAAATGCTGCTCTTATAGAATAAATTATAAGGAGGTGGAAACTGTAAAAAGGAATATGCCTCTCAAAGAAGCAGAAATACCCTTTGCTGCCAGAAGGAGCATCTGAAAAATGCATGCTGGTTCAAGAAGAGGTTTGTTTTTCAGATCCCGGGATTTCTTTGCTCTTTCCTCCAAAGGGCAATTTTTCTCCCCTGCACGTCTGAAAAATCAGACTTCATATGGGCTAGATTCTCCCATCCTTACATTTCATACATCTTACTGCTTGAGTAGCCATACCAAAATCAGTAGGACTAAGGAATTACTCAGTGAGAGTAAGCATTGAAGAACCTGGCCCTACAAACCCAAGGGCCGTATTTCCAGCACATTCAAACCAGCCTCCATTTGAGTGTACCCACTTTTATGCATTCAAACCACTGTGCTCCCAAAAGTGGCAAGGTACCCGTTTTGTGCATGCCTAGCCTGCATTTACAAACTCACATAGATGTAAGAAATGCTGTTTCTCTCTCTCTCTCTCTCTATCTGTTGTGCTCATTGCAATAGTATCTGGGCACCTTAGTGCCTCATGGACGCATATGGACAACGCTTTGTGTGTGCAAAGTGGGAAAGGATTAATTATGTGTATGCTTGCAAAACCAGTTGCTTGTGCAATGGTGAACACATGATAATAGAAACCATGGTGGAAGTGTGACCTCAAATGTATTTCCAAGGTCGGGGGTGAGCAAGTCCTAAGTCTGTACCAATCCCACCTCACACAGCCAGTGTCTAGCCTCTGTCTGGCGTATACAGTAGCTGTTCAGCCCATAAGCTGGGAGCTCCTTTAGTTAGGGCAAAATCCAGTCACATAAAGGAATCTAGGTTTGATGAATAGTGATTTTTTGTGACCTGAAATGTTAGCCATCTTACTCATTCGTGAGTCACCTCCCCTGGAAGCCAGTGATGTTTTCTCTCTCTCAGTAGTAAACAGACATAATAAGAAACAAAGTCCACCTCTCATTCTACCCTTTCGGCGCCTGTGATTGGGCTCTGTCAAGTGCCTGGGGATGACACGAGACATTGTAGAGGAGGCCCCGATCCTGCAAAGACTTAAGACTTTGCAGGATCGAGGCCTAAATCTATATCTTTTGTCATCTCTGTTTGTTTTGCCTGCCTTCCTGACTTTGCTGGGAGTACACGTCCTGTGCTCATCGTGGTGGAGAAATAAAAAGGAATTAAGTTCCAGATCCTCAAAGGTATTTGGGTGCCTAATCCCCACTGGAACCTGTCAGGAGCTAGGCCTTAGTTCCAAACCGCCTTGGTGAGGAAGGCAGCGTAATTGTGTCCAGAGGTCAATTTGTCTCTCCAGCACATCAAAGCCATGAAGACGTTTTATCATTTAGCTAATCTCTCTGTCTAGGCCCCGATTCAGTGAGCAAAAGTTTAACTTTATCCCCTGACCCTCTGCTTCAGAAAAGCCTCCCAATTCAGGACAGCCGGTAAACGTACTTATGTACGCTGCCGAATTAGGGGGCCAACGTTCTGATATGGCCCCATCTCCAAGCTGAAAAACTGATGGCACAATATGGCCCGAAGTATTTTAAAAATAACGGATTTCAGCCCTTTCTTTGCTTCTCTCAGTTCAATTAGGGTCCATGGTTTAAGGCACAAACTTGTCTGTTTGCAATGATTGGCCTATTTTATTTCATATGTTTCTAACTATGTTTTGGAAGAGCTTCCTCTTTTTCCTTCTCTGCATTCAGAGTATGTGTAAAAACAGTAGCACTTTAGCTATGCCTTGTATAGTTATGGTGATTCAACCCTCCCTGGTGTGGAGAAGATTATACCTGCATAAAGGTGCTTTCTAGTACAGCTGTTCCCATATGGGAAGGGAAATAAGCCACCTTTATATGGGTACAACTGCATCCACACTATGGACTGTATCAGGGGTAACTATTATAGTTAAAAAAAAAAATCACACCCCTGATTTATATTGGTACAAAAACAATGTGTAGACAGGCCTGTGAGGCTGATGTATTGAACACAAAGGGATTAGCTTGAGAGACTGGGTACAGGGCTTAATTTGTAATGAAAGAGGTGCCGGGACTCAAGCAATTTTTTTACATTCATAACTGATGCAGGCAGACTAGAGGTGCTGGAACTATATGAATGGCCAAGCCTAGATGTGCTGGGGCTTAGCTCTGGCAAGTCCTGGCACAAATTAAGCCCTGGACAGGTGGAAGAAAGAAGAATCACAAACCTAAGGGCTAACCTTCTAAAAACAGGAAGAAAAATCCTTTTGCCAAATTCAATCCATTTTGTTTCTAAGGCTGCATCATTCTCACTCTTCCCAAAGGAAAAAAAATAAATTCCCAACTAATGTTTCTCAGCCATTTTAATTAAACAATATACAGGAATAATTAGCAGAGTAGCGATTTTTCACAATCGCCGTATGTTTTTGAAGGAGAGAATGCTATCTATGCTGTAATTAAGCAACTGGGGTGGTGTGACCACTGCCAGTCATGACCAATGTTGTCTCATTGATTCATTTTACGCCTCATCTCTCTCTCCATCTGTCTCTTGTCTTATACTTCGATTGTGAACTCTTTGAGTCAGAGGCTGTCTTTTTGTTCTATGCTTGTACAGCACCTAGCACAATGGGGCTCTGGTCCCTGACTGGGGCTCCTAGGTGTCACTACAGGGCAAAATATGAAATAAATTAATAACAATTCACTCCGTGCTGAGGGGCAACACAGACCTACTGCCATTAAAATCTCCCTTCAGCCCCCAAAATGAGGCTTACATGAGATCTCAGGTTTCAGAGTGGTAGCCGTGTTAGTCTGTATCAGCAGAAAGAATGAGCCGTCCTTGTGGAGTCTCTAAGGTGCCACGAGTATTCCGCATTTTTGTAATGAGGTCTCAGGGTGCATATCTACACAGCCAAGAAGGCCTGTGGAAGTGACTCTCAGAGACCATCTCATGGGACTTGGTTCTCACGAGGCTCGTGCTGTGGAGTTAAAAATAGCCGTGTGGTGAGTTAGGGCCATCAAAGGGGAACGGTCTCAGAGCCCAGGCTGAGCCCAAGCCCAAATGTCTGCACTGCTCTTTTTGCTCTTCGGCACCAGCTCTGCAAACCTGAGTCAGTCGACTCAGGCTCTGAGACTTCCTGCCCTGGGTTTGTTTGTGCTGTGTAGATGTATCTGAAGCGGCACCTAGACCTTCTCCTGCCGTTCCTCACCATGGTGAATTTCACCCTGCGTCCATTAGAACCAGGAAGAGCTCAATATGGATTTCATCGTAATTTAAATTTGCCTCGTATCTTATTCACATTTCAAACAGTGCTCTAGGGGAGGGGGGAATCCCTCATGGAGATATAATACCATGGAAACACTTTGAGCTGGGATTTTTTTAAAAAGCTTTAATGTCTATTACGTTACAGCACCTGTCAATCTGGTGGGGTCAAGAGATTGCCAATTGAGGGCTGGATCCAACGCCTGTGAAAGTCAATGGAAAAACTCCCTTTGACTTCCGTCAGCGTTGCATCAGGCCCTGAGAAACTAAGGGCTTGTCTACATGGCGCTGGCAAAGCGTGCCAGAGGGGTGATTTATAAAGTGCTCCATTGTGCTGCACTCTACCTGCCTTGTGCAGACCTTGCTGGCACACTCTAAAAGGTACCTAATTTGCATTAACATTGTCTACACTAATGTGAACTGAGTCCCTTTTAGAGCACACCAGCCAGGTCTACAAAGGGGCAGCTAGAATGAAGCACATTAGTGTGCTATACACATCACACCCCTCTGGTGCTCTTTGCTAGCAGCGTGTGGACAAGCCCTAAGCTGCCTTTCATTAGACTGGTATGTCAAGTTTCCTGCTACAGTATGAAATAAATGCCAATCACTTGTGCTGTCAGCCAATGGAAAAAGCTCCCAACTGAGCACTGGCTTCAGATCAGGCCCGTATTGTTCCATTCTTCTCTCCACATGATAGGAAGCTCTGGTTCAGGGCAAGTTCAAGCTTTCACTGTCGAAAGGAAATAATTTCCTCCTACCTTCTGACATTTGAGGTTTTTCCAAAGTGAGAAACACAAACCTTATTTCAAATGTTTATTGCTAACAACAAAACCATAATAGGATTAATCAGTCTCTGGATACCATTGATAAGATGGGCATGATGGGTTCTTTTACTTCCCAAATGACCCCCTGGGGCTGCATTCATGGAAAGCAGGTGATGTGAATCTCTGTGTCACTGTATGCAGAAAGTGGAAAGAAAACAAAAATTAACACCTCCGCTGTTCCCTGGGGGTGCTGGGAGGACAAGCTTCCTTGAGGAGAAAAGGGGCCTTGGTTTGAAATTTCCTGGTACAATTGTTTTCCTTCTGACACTTCTGGTAGATCCTTTCCCTTTAGTGGGATAATGCAGTGTTTTAACTTTAGCATGCATTTAGGGGGCCAGGCGATTACAGACACCTGCAGGCTAATGAGTTCTCACGCTTTTAAAGTACAGAGAGAGCTACCAGGACAAACTGTGCCATTGCTCTGTTAAGCAGAACTCCTCATTGAAATTAATGGGATCTTGTACTTAAAAGGTGACAGGCTATTGGAATTTGCTACATCCTATTTCATTGCATTGAGAATGTTTGTCAGAGAATAAGCTCTTTGGGTTAGGGGCGGTCTTTTTGTTCTGTGTTTGTACAGCCCCTAGCACAGTGGGGCTCTGGTCCAGGACTGAGGTTCCTAGACACTTCTGAAACAGTACAGTTACTACCACATATCCATGTAGTAACAGGCAATGGAAAGGCACCAGCTGCTTGTCTGTCAACCTGCTAGGACTGAAAGTTCCAGCATATGCACTCTGAAAAGCACCACAGTGTAGGATATAAAAAGTTCGGACTCTCATGTCTTACTCAGCAGCTCTCCCAGATCAGTTTATAAAGGTTTAGGACCCGATTTGCAAATGCCCCGTTACATTCTCTGGCAGTGTAAAGGGGTCTTAAACTGGTGGAAATGCAATTTACGCCTATTTTAAGGTGCAAATTATACTTTTACACAGGCAAATTCATGTAACGGGGTCTTAGTAAAAATGAGCACCAGAACCTTGGGATCTCAGGACTGGCTCTTGACCTCTGGAGCGTACGTAACATTGCACAGTACAAGCCAACAATGCAAAATGTGAAATCAGAGCACTTCTGGTTAAACATTGAATTCTCATGGCTTGAATGCAGGGACAGCAGTGGGAACTTCTTCCATAGTTGGGAAATTACCTAAAATTAGAATATTCAGGGCAGAAATCTTAGCAGTGGTTAAAGATACTATGCCTGCCTTCAGGACTGGGGTGAGTGTGTGTGCACAATCAAAATCTTATACCTGTAAACTTCCTGTTAATTTGAATGAAAAAAAATGAACCTAGTAAAATACAATGGATTGTGCGAGGCTACGGGTATGTCTCTACTACAACAACTTCAGCAGCACAGTTGTGGCTGTGCCGCTGTAGCATGGCCGTGTAGACGTGTCCTACAACAGCAAAAGGATTTTCCCATCTCTATAGTTAATAGACCTCCCCGAGAGGTGGTTGCTTGGTCAAGGGAAGACTTAGCTGCATCTACACTGAGGGTGGGGGGGTGAAATTTTTCACAACCCCTAAGTGATGTAGTTAGGCTGATCTAACTTTTAGGTGCAGGCCAGACCTAGGATCAATTTAGGCTCTGAGATGGCAAAGCCTTATATATGTGTTTAACTTCATGCACTGTGAAAGTGTAGGTGTGTGCTGGGAGATCTTACTGGTGCTAGAAAATCCTCTTTAAGGTCTTGCCCCTACTACTATTGAATTCAGTGGGAATTATTGTGCCATTGGCACCAGTTAGAGCAAGATTGCATAATAATTCCTCTTTGTATTGTTGCCATTTTTTTATATACGGGGGAGGGGGGAAACCCGCACTCCCACCAGAACCATACCAAAAAAGATCTAATGTGTATGTACTGATTTAACTGAACTACAAACACTAAGCTAAATATAGATGATCTTTTGACTTTGGATTGATCACCCTTATTTATATGCAATAGCCTCTTAATTAATTTTACTTACGGTAATTCTCTCTATATTTTCCCTTCTAAACAATGATTTTGTCTGTTGTATTGTATGCTGTTAAACTGGGGGGGGGGGGAAGGAAACGGTTAAGTGCATACCTTACGAAATGTTCTAATGTGGTGTATTAGAAGAACAAAAAAAAAGTTGATCCATCCAGAAAACAGACACTTATTTGCCCCAGATTTGCCACTTATGTGAAGAGCCCATAACTCACATCTCACTAGGCCTCAGTTTCCCATCTGTAAAATGGGGATAATATTTCTTCCTTTCCTCCATCTTTTGCTGCTATGTGCCCAACATGCCTCTTCCTCCTCCAGGCCTGTCCCTGGCATGCCCTCTACACCAAAGCTTGCAAGAGTGTCCTCAGAAGGTGGCTTTTCACCTGTCTTCCTCAAAACCTCTGCAGGATGAAGCCACCCTAGCTGGAACAGGTAGCTTTTAGGGACCCTTGCTGCTGTTTCAGCCCCTTTGAAGAGAGTGACTTAGACTTAAGGGCTAGAATGAACCATTCTGATCATTTACTGTGACCTCCTGCCCAACACAAGGCCACAGAATTTTACCCAGCGAGTTCATCAAGTCAAATAACTTGTGGCTGACAAAGCGTTCAGAAGATAAGAGAAATCTAACAGGAACAGGCACGTTGAAAATGTACAATTGCCTTGTTTTCATGTGCCGGGGCTATTTAAATAGTCCAGTTAACGGATTTATGATTATTCATTCTAAGTAGCTGTCTTGTAGGGATATGGCTGCTGTTTAATATCAAGGATTCTTTAAAAGTTTAGTCTTAATGAGATAGAAAATGCTAATACTGGAGGTGCCCTTCATCTGAGGAGCTCAAAGCACTGTACAAGCATCTGACTGCACTAAAGGGATCATGCAGCAAACCATTGTTTAAAAGCCAAGGCGGCGGCTGTTCTGCACCCTTCTCTTCGGGCCTAATCCCAAACCCAGTGAAATCAATGGGAGTCTTTCCATTCACTGCAATGGGTTTTGGATCAGGCCCCCCATCAGATTCAATATGGCGCTCCGCCGAACAAACGACAGGGGGCGCTCTACCACCATTTTTCAATCTGTAAGACCCTGAACGGACGCTTGGAAGATGGTCTATTTCCATCAGGCAAGATACAGGAGAAGCATCAGTCTATCCATTTTTGTTTAAATAGTGTTAATCAGATCCTGGTTCTCCACACTCATTCCCCAAAGGTCTCCTCTGGCCTCACTCACCAGAGGACACAGTAGCTTGGCTTTTTTATTGTTATCTTTAGTTGACAAATAAATAGAGGCTTTAAAAAAGCCAGAAGAAAAGCATCCAATTTTGCAGAACAAAAATTTATATTAATTTTTTTATTTTCAAAATATTCATTCCCTCGCTTAAATCAAAAAGGTGACTGGTATTTATTCTGACGCCTTTTAAAGTTACTATTTAATATACTGTGTGGCTTATTTAGCAAAGTCTATACCCCTGTTTATATGAATCATTTGATGAGTGTCTGCGATTAAACGAAACCCCCTCGGGGATGCTATATTAGCATTTTATATTAGTGCTAACCTTCATTGTTAGAGCTAGAAGTGTTCGTCTTATCTGGAAAAAATGGGCCACACTGCCCCATTCATTTTGAAAGTGATAGATAGATAGATAGATAGATAGATAGATAGATAGATAGATAGATAGATAGGGATTAGAGTGACCAGATAGAAATTGTGAAAAATCAGGACAAGGGGAGGGGGGTAATAGGTGCCTATATAAGAAAAAGCCCCAAATATCGGGACTGTCCCTATAAAATCAGGATGTCTGGTCACCCTAATGGGGATAGATAGAGAGAGAGAGAGAGTGGATGGGGATAGATAGATAGATAGATAGATAGATAGATAGATAGATAGATAGAGAGAGAGAGAGAGAGAGAGAGAGAGTGGATGGGGATGGATAGATAGATGGATGTGGAAAGTTGTACATGAGAAAACGGATGCAATGGCGTAGTTCCGTTTCCTATGACAGAATTTTGAGTCACTTTCTCTCTTTACAAGGAGAACTGCGGAATTCCGATGGAGTGGAACTGTCTGCGGGGTATTAGCAACGAAATAGTCAAGATTCATTCCACTGCACAGAATCGCTGTTTTCTATTGCATGAGAAAAACCCGTTAAATCCTTGATGAACCAACACTGTTAAATAAACTTGACTTGGTTTAATATCTCAAACGGCTAAGGTGTCCTCTAGAATAAATACAGGTTTCAGCATTTGGTCAGATAGCGACGCGGGAACAGCAAGAAGGTCGTTGTGTGGGTTTTGTAAATCATGGGTGCTTATTTCTATCTAGCTATCCCGCCCTCTATCATTAGATTTGAAATGAACACACACTTAGCAGCCATAGCGAGAACGATTGGCAGAATTTGTACAAAGCAGATTACGTAGCATCACCTTTCCTTTGGATTCTGTTGTGTGCTGGCCATGCGTATAGATAGTTTCGAGGTCGAAGTCTTGGGATTTTCTGTCTGGTTTCCTGATGTCTTAAGGGTTTTATTATTATTATTAATTATTAATTATTACTATTATTATTCTGGCCTTGCTGTTACTGCCACAGTTTGACTGGCACGTGATGGGGTTACGGGCTGCTCAGGGGCGGTGGTAGAAAATCAGTGATTTCCTGGCGTAGGGCTGTTGGCTCCTCTCACCTTCCCCCTGTTTGTTTTAGTTACGAAATGTTGTAGGCGCCTCGGCTGTGGCTGGGTAACCTTGGAACTGTCTGTTCTGTCACAGACAAATGGGTGATCCCAAGTCATTTAGCACCTTACCAAAAAATGAAGAAAGCCCGGGGCATGGCTTGGCCGAGGTAACTGCTGCGTAAAATCCCCCCCCTCTCCCGTGACTTTGTTCTGGATCTCGCGTGCAGCCAGGGCGCTCCGGCAAGGCACAGCTCCGGGGGAGTTACAGGTGTGTAAACAGCTCGCGCTCACCGGGACAGGGCTTTGCAGATTGGCTTCCGAGCCGCTCGCCGTGTGGACAGCCAGCGAGCTCCAGCCGGCAAAGAGCCCCGGGTAAATCAATCCGGAGTGGAGAACCCAGCCCGGTGCCCGGCGGGCGGCGAACCAGGGCCCCCAGCCCCGCTGGGCAGCCCTGGGAGGGAGCAGTCCAACGTTGGGCGGCCAGGCAGGGGGAGGCCCCGCTCCCTCCCCAGCCGCAGTCACAAGCGCAGAGACACCCGTCCTGCAGTCCCTGCCCACAGGGCAGCACCCCGCTCCCCCCAGCCCGGCTCCCAATAAAGCCGGGTCCCGCTACCCCCCTCGCTCCTTCTCTGGCTCGCTCTGCCCGGGGCCACCCACCTCCGGGGCAGCTCGGGGCAGGTGTGCGCAAGCGGGGGGCCAAGGCGAGGAGGCTCCCGCCTAGGTGTGAGCTGATTATTCAAATCGGCTGCCCAGGATCTGGGGATTGGAGGCTCGCGGGGGCGCCCGGCGCTATATCACTGGGTGACGGGAGCGCTCGTCCTCCGCCTCCTGCTTTTCCCAGCGCCGCCGGGCGACTCTGGCTGCAGGGGGAGAAAAAAAAAAGAAAGAAAAACAAACCCACCCAAGCAGCAGCAGCAGGAGCAAGAGGGGGGGAAACGCAGCCACCCCACCCCAGCAGCAGCAGCCGCTCCTGCCCCCTCCCCCTCCGCCCGGCTCAGGCAGAGGGAGTGAGGCAGAGGGGAGGGAGGGCTGGGGTTTTTTTTTTTTTTTGGGTTGTTCTCTCTCTTGTCGTCGGTTGTTGTGGCTGTTAAATTTTAAACGGCCATGCACTCTGCTTCCAGTATGCTGGGAGCCGTGAAAATGGAAGGGCACGAGCACTCGGACTGGAGCGGCTACTATGCGGAACCCGAGGTAGGGACAACTTCTCCCTCTATTTGTGTGAGTCTCTGTCCCCCCTCCCTGCCCATCCCACACCCCCTTCCCGTCCCCCAGCCGCCGCCCGTTCTCCCCTCCTTCGGCGAAAACAGGGCGCTGGGTTGATACGACACCGTTGTTAGCCTTGAGATAATATTAACTTTGCGATCAAATATTGACTTGCGGCGCCTCCGAATCCTCTGCCCTGCCTGCGCCGCGCTCGCCTAACAAAGTTGTGTTTGGCGTGGGACTGTCGGGAAGGGGGGGGGGTGGCTGAAGAAAACAGGGGGGCGGGAGGGCAAGGCAGAAGGGGGAGAAGTTTAGGGCTGGAGAGCTGGGTTTTGAGACGCGTGGGAGAGGGACACGCGCCTCGCTGGGCTGCGGAGAGTCCTCCTGCGCCGCCTCGGGTGGGGCTCCCCGCGCGTGGGGCTCGTGTGGCCGGGGCCGAGCCAGCCGTCTGCCCCGCGGTGTATTCCCTCCCCACGTAGTCTGCAGTGCAGCCCCCGCTCCCCGGATCGCAGGGTTGTTTTGCTGATCCAGGGGGTCGAGCGGCCGGCACATTTCGTCACGATTTAACACACACTCCTGCGCCCCCCCACACCGAGTCCCTAACCCCCGTTCCCAACCGGGGGCGAGCGCTCCCCCTTCCCGGCGCTTTGGGGTGGGAGCAGCCCCCGCCGCCCCCCCCAGCTGACTGCTGCCTTTTCGGACCCAGCAGAGAGCAGCTCGCCCCGGCAGCCGCGTCCTACACACCCCGGGCGCCGCGGGGCGGCTTGCGGGGCGCCCCCCGCCCGGCCAGCAGCCCCATTGCTAGAGCAGCCTAGGGGTGGCGGGCACTGCGTGGCAGCCGAGGTTAACCCCCCCTTCTCCTTGCAGAGCTATTCCTCCGTGGGCGGCATGAACCCGGGCCTGGGCATGAACAGCTACATGGGCATGTCGGCCATGAGCAGCGGCCCGGCCCCCATGAGCGGGGCCGGCTCCATGAGCATGTCCTACAGCAACAGCGGCATGAGCCCGTCCCTGGCCGGCATGTCCCCCGGCCCGGGCGGCATGGCCGGCATGGGCAGCGGCATGGGCCCCCACCTGAGCCCCAGCATGAGCCCCATGGGCGCCCAGGCCGGCTCCATGAACGCCCTGGTGCCCTACAGCAACATGAACTCCATGAGCCCCATGTACGGGCAGGGCAACCTCAGCCGCTCGCGGGACCCCAAGACCTACCGGCGCAGCTACACGCACGCCAAGCCGCCCTACTCCTACATCTCGCTCATCACCATGGCCATCCAGCAGTCGCCCAACAAGATGCTGACGCTGAGCGAGATCTACCAGTGGATCATGGACCTGTTCCCCTTCTACCGGCAGAACCAGCAGCGCTGGCAGAACTCCATCCGCCACTCGCTCTCCTTCAACGACTGCTTCCTCAAGGTGCCGCGCTCCCCCGACAAGCCGGGCAAGGGCTCCTTCTGGACGCTGCACCCGGACTCGGGCAACATGTTCGAGAACGGCTGCTACCTGCGCCGCCAGAAGCGCTTCAAGTGCGAGAAGAGCAAGGAAGGGGGCGGCGGTGGAGGGGGCGGCGGCGGGGGGAAGAAGCAGCCCCCCCAGCAGCAGCAGCAGCAGCCGCCCCAGCCCGGGGAAGGAGGCTCCTCCGACAGCTCGGCGGGTGGGCCCGAGTCCCCCCACCCCGGCGCCTCGCCCTGCCGCGAGCACAAGCGGGCCCTGGCCGAGCTCAAAGGGACCCCCCCGCAGCAGGCCCCTTCGCCGGCCCAGCACCTGCTCGCCCCCCACCACCTGGCCCACGAGGCCCACCTCAAGCCCGAGCACCACTACGCCTTCAACCACCCCTTCTCCATCAACAACCTGATGTCCTCCTCCGAGCAGCCGCCGCCCCCCCACCACCACCCGCACCCGCACCCGCACCACCACAAAATGGACCTCAAGGCCTACGAACAGGTGATGCACTACTCCGGGTACGGCTCCCCCATGCCCGGCAGCCTGGCCATGGGCCCCGTCACGAACAAAAGTGGCTTAGAAGCCTCCCCGCTGGCCGGCGACACCTCTTATTACCAAGGTGTGTATTCCCGGCCCATCATGAACTCCTCCTGAAGCTCCCCTGCCGAGCCCAGCCGGCCCGGGGGGGCCGGAGCTTGGACCGCGCTGCTCAGGTCCTTGGCTCGGGCTGTTGTGTCTGTTTGTGTTCCGAGCTCCCAACCCCATCCTCAAAGGACACATTTCCACCCAGCCAGCCTGCTCCAAAGTCCAAGGGGCTGTGGGATCAGGCCCGGGAATTGCCCCGGTCTCTTTAAGCCCCGATTTCAAGCGGGGGTATTTGGTTTATTTGGTTGGTTTGTTGGGGAGGGGGTATTTTATGTCATGGGCAGCAGAGGGTGGGGTAATCTTTTTGTTGCAGGGAGTTATAAATATATCTATTTTTTTTTGTGCGTGTGTGTGAAAGTGACGGGAAACAACTTATTCAGTGTGAAACAATGCTAGTTTTTAAACCGGGGACCAAAAGTCTTGTCACGTTGTAAAAAGAGAGAGGAAAAAAAATTACAAAAGAAAAAAAAAGAGAAAAATTCACAAAAAGAAAAAAAAGTCAGGATAGATTGTTGTAATTGATACAAACGTTTGATGTTACTGGGAGAGTAAACTGCTTGGATCTGATTAATTTATCGTTTCTGTATGCTTTATTTATGGCTTATAAATGTGAGCTCTGGTCCCAAACAGCCAGATTTTCACAAAAATATATTAAAGTGTTATTGGCGTTTTTTCCCCCTGAATCTTTTTCTTCGGATTTTCCAATTTTTTCCCACTTGAGGGGGGAAAACACTGACAGGGAAAATGGAAAACAAATTGGCTCAATTTATTTAATAATTTAAAAAGATATTTCTACATAGTCCTGTAGCTCTGTGTATATTTATTCTCTCTGTATAAGTATACAATCATATATAGTGGGAAAAAGAATGTAAGATAACTTGTTATATAAGATATAGAATATATACACATATGAAAATATAAGCTATATCTCTACACATACATCTACGAAAAGAATATATATAGATATAATGCACATCGATTAAAAGATATATATATAAAATACACACATAAGTGCATCTTAGATATTTTTCACGTGTAGCTGAAAAGTTTGACGAGTTCCCCGGATTTGTCCCAAGCTGTAGACACTCCAGTTCTAACCAAAAGGAACATTTGATATTGGATTTCACTCTTCAAACAAGCAAGCAAGAAAACGAAACAAGGCGTCATTACTAATAAACCCGCATTTACCTTGGGCTCCTTCCAGCCATTATAGATCATGTTAGTCTTATAAATCAGGAATTTACAGCTGATTACTAAAAGCCACCCTCCCTCATTTCCCCTTGACACAACCCTTCCCCCCCCCCAACCCCCGCTAGTTATCCAGACTGTTCAAAGACACGGAATTCCGTCTGAAAGGCAGGAGCCGTGTAAAACACACTGGGTCGGTCTCTATGGCGCCAGGTGACACGCTGCATAGACTGTCCTTCATGTCATGAACTTTGGAGTTTGCAGAAACCTTGACAGGGATCAGTTGAGCGACGGGCAGCCGAGAGCTCCCTTAAGTCCTTGAGTTGCTCGAGTCGCCCGGCGGACCAAGGGCCCTGAGAAGCTAGAGGGGCGGCTGGAGGAAGGTGGATGAGCCTAAAGGCTGGGCAAGATGCGGTTGAGGGGACTAGTACCTAACCCAGATACAATCAACTTCTTCGCCTTGACTGAGCCCCCGCAGCCCAAAGTTCTGAGTGACCCTGAGCATTGTCCAGGCCTGGCCACGCACAGGCCATGTTACAATCCCTCTCTCGGTTTACTCTGGGGCTACTTTGGGGGCGAAAAGGGAGGGACTGTGCGCCCTAGAAGGCGAATTATTTTCACACCCATCAATATAAACGCAGGGCTCCCCCCCCCCACGAAATCACACATATTTACCCGTGACTTCGATACCTGCAGGATTGGGGTCGAATTTTTTGGGACAAGATACTTTCCCTTTATCACACAACAACTGAGGAAGACCCTGAATGTGCCGCCAACATACATTCCACGGCTGAATCTACTGAGGTGATAACGAAGGAGAGGGTGTAATGTATATTCAACTCTGGAAAGCTGTTTTTATTTATACATTACATAGATCTGAATAGGTTTTCATTCCTCCTGTTAATTGTGTATATAGAGAACTGGCAGGAATAATGAACATGTTCATATTTATGGATCATGATGAAAACAGTTTGCTAGATACATACCCACACACTACAATTAACAGGAGCAGTGCATGTGTGTATAATTTCAAATCCTTAATCCCTGAACGAACCAGTGGAGATAGTGAAACAAGTTAACATGTGAAAATCTATTCACTGTAACGACGCCTGTGAAAATACAGTGGATTTCATGTATGGCTTATTTTGCGGGAAAAAAATGTCCCCAGACTTCTGTTGTTTACCTGGCCAACCGTCTGTTTCTTCACAGATTTTACTTATTAGAGGAAAAATAACGTTCAACTAGGGTAGATTTGCATTTTTCACACCCAGAAATATCCATATACACATGGAGGGTTTAACCCAATATGACAAGAAAAATAATCGACGCTGCACTGAAAAAACTCCGTCTAATTGTTGATTTGTTACATATCAATAGATGAGAGATTTGTGGATCTGATTACAATATAATTAGTGTTTGTGTGAGTACTGTTACGTCTGTATCTAGACACGCACCACTACAGGGCCGTATAAAAATGCCATTGTGTAGGGAATAAATCATATCTAATATACACACTGGTGGTCACTTGTTTTTCAGAGAGTAGAATCAAATGACCCACAAGTTTTATTTTATAAACCGAGAATGAGGTGCTATTTTTTAAAACCGCTTCTGGTGGTTTGAATCCAGCAAACATTTCGCCCTGAAAGCAAGTCCTCTGCCTGCCTGCTTAAAACACAGCCCGATGCTGAAATGTTTTTTTCACGCAATAAATTCACCCCGTTTCCCAGGCACTTGTTGTTTTCCCACGCGTTTAAGGAGTAATAGATCTGTTGCCCAAAATAACATTCAAATCCTTCTTAAAATTCGCCATTGTTCGGGGGAAGAGAGAGCGGGCGGGGGTGGAAAGAAACCTCCAAAAACAAAACCAAACTAGGATCCAGCCAGAAATCTGTCCCGTCTCTCCGCTGCAAGGACACACACGTTGTGAACCAAAGCATAAAATGTGTTTCATTATCACATAAAAGGCTCCCGCAGGGAAGGAGAATAGCAGCAGGGAATGAGGCTGATTTGGGGACAATGACGCGAGACTGCGATGCTCTAACCTGTTATGTTCTGTATCACATGCCCATTGTTCAATGGTAGTTTTAACCTACTTAGCGTCTCTCACTCCGCTGATCCCAACAGATAAGATGTAGTCCTGGCCGCATACATAAAAAGGATGTCATTTGGATGCCTGCTTTAGAAGCAGATCCTTTATGTGCTTCGCTCCCTTTCCCCATGGATCGTGCACACACCCAGGGTGGAAAAAAAAAAACACACCAACAAACAACCTCCCCCCCTCGATATATTTATTTCTCCACCACATCAAGCTCTTGCTGCTGCGGCTGGTGGTTTAAGTAACCGTGAGCGGTGAATAAACAAAAGTCACTAAACAACCAAAAAAAAAAATCTAGATCCAAATTCCAAGAGGGTAAACTTTCAACACCACGTCATACTTCAGCAAATTTACACAGATATTAGAGTGCGTCCCTTTCCGTTTTTTTCCCTTTTGAGCCATTGTGCTTAACTGAATTTTATAAAGCTGATCGATATCTTGGTAAAATATTCATTTTTAAACTAGCGGGCAGTGAAATCTTTGCTTTGTGCTAAAGTCAACAGCCGCACAATTTGAGCTCCCATAAATGCAGCGATGCCACTAGTAGTGGCAGTTGCTCGAGGCTGCTTAACGCTGGATTGTCATCGCCATGTGCAGCTCAGGGGGCAGCAGGTAGGTGATTTCCAGAACTTTTTTTTTTAAATTCCAATCTCCAGATTCCCCATTTCCACCCCCCCTCAAATTAAACCCAGCGAGATAAACAGGGGGGCGATCCTGGGGAATCGAATAGGGCTTTTGCCATCTGTAATTTCTTGGATGAAAGCGGAGGAGGTTGAAACAGGGAACACCCCACGCGTAATGATCTCGGGAGGATTGTTTTTTATTAAGTAGTGGTTGATTACAAATTTAAATTTAATTTTTTAAATTCAGTTAAAAGGGAACCCTCCCTCCTGGGGGTCGAGAGAGGAGGAAGCAGTGAAAACCTGACCCTACGCAGGGTCTTTCTACGGCTCAGTTTATGGACAGTTCATTGCAAGAAACTGATTTCTCAGGGACTAATCCGCTGAAAATCCACGAGTCTCGCTCGCGTTTCGTTTGCGAGTTCTTTCCCGGAAAACAAACTGGCCATAGCCAGCTCCTTCCGAGGCAAGCGAGGCTCTGTTGCATTCGATTGAGTTTTATAGCACATGGAATTGTTTTCATATCGATTCACTTCGCTTTTTTCCTGCTGATTGATCTAAAACATGCTCTTTGGTGTTAATGCACATCCGAGCTAGTTGAATCCTCCTTCCCCCGGCACACACACACGCGGGTGTGTTATCCTAAACACAGGTTTACGGAATGAAAGCTTTACGGAGAAAATCGGAGCATGCATTTCCACAGCAATTCCTGAAGCCTGCCAGTTTATGAAAACTTCAGGCAAGGCATAGCCGAGAAATGCCTGTACAGACCCTATACCTGCCCTCAGTTTGCTCGGTGATCACTTTCAATGCGTGGCGGTGAATTTAAAGGAATTCGTGTTAGGCATACGTGCATATGTAATAGAGTTCACTACATATGAAAAGGCAAAGGAGATTCTAAAAATGTTTAATTGATTCTCATTCTTAGGATATACAAATCCATATGCATTGAATTACCCTGACAGAAGATACCAGAAAAATCGATTTTAACTGGTATGAGGGGGGAGTCCTCCAAAAAAACCAACACAAAACCCAGAAGTGACCACATTAAAGATAGCATTAGCAAGCGCCACTCTTTAAAACGTGTTTGGGTTGTGCCTAGGAGCCGGAGTGCTCAGAGCATGCAGAAAAGGGTTTCCAGGTCGCTAGTAAATGTCTTTTCTCTCCCAAGAGGAAATAGGAAGGATTATTATTAAAAATCGAGGCGCAGAGAAAAGCAGGACTCGGGGATCTCTTTATCCCCTTGCGAACGGGTTCCAGGAGCTGCGCGTTTGCAAGCGGTTTCTGCAGACGCGATCTGATCTGACTTTGGCAAACGGATTTCATTTCGCGCCGAAGCAAGCTGGGTGAGACACTGAAGGCGGCTGACACGGGGTATTCGGGCCCTCTGCACAACAGATCGGCCATACAAAGGGGCCAGTGTGATACCGTTCTGAAAACGGCCCCGGGGCGGTGGGGGCAGCCAGGGATTTTTCTCTCCCCCTCTCCCACGTGAGATGGCAATTAATAAATTCCACGTGAAAAGGGAGGCGAAGGGGCCAGTCGCGTCTGACTGATGTGACAGGTTCTATTTCCCGGACGAGATGAGATCTGGGCAGGACACACAGAGAGGCTAATGGTTTTTAAATAATTAATAACCTCCCGGTTCCACGCGTAATGCTGCTCCTCGGATTCCTCAATTACTTGTCATTAAACGAGTGTCTATCCACGTACCGCACTTGGGATCTTTTGATGGGGTGCGGGAGGGGGGGGAGCGAATGTGTGTGTGTGTCGGGGGGGGGGAATTAACCTCAAGTCAAGCCCACTCCAGGACTGAATTAAATAGGGAATGGCCTTTGTGATATTGGTTCACAGCTAGGCGGTCCCTTAATGCAGTGGTACTTTGGGAAGAAAGCTAGCGTTTTAAAGAGATCTAATCTGCCAAATGGCCAATTTACGCGCCTGATCTGTATCGTGTCCATGCTCTCCCCCACTTCGGCCCCCGGATTTTTTCTTTTTATTAATACGACACAAATAAATACATCCTCGCTTCGCGCCGCGTCAGAAAAAGGACGCAGAGACCGGCTAGGGTACGGCGCTCAGCACCGGCTGCGTTTCTAGGCGGCCATCAGCTGCTCCCTAAGGAGTCCCGGCAGCCTGAGTTGGTGGGGTCCGTGTGAGAGCCCCCTCACCCCAAGAAAGCAGCCGCCCCAGCCTCCTTTTCTGATGAGAAAGAACGGACTAATTGCGCCCCTCCCCCCAATTAAGACAGGTTTCCACCAGCACAACCAAGAGCTCCAAAGTGGGGCGCACGCGGATGCACCTAATTCACAGAGGACTTGACAAGACACCTCACCCCATTTTCATTTATTCTAGCAAAAAGAATGGACCCCCCCAGCTGGATTGCCGATGTGCCAGGTCACTCTGATCAATCAAAGGGGAGAAGGCACTTTTCACCCGCCCGACACCCCCCTCCCTTCTCACACGAAGAGAATAAGAGGAGCAGGGTTTCAAATGTCACAGCGCAGGCCCCGAATGCCTTTAGCTGGGGACATCTCAGGCTGACGCGTCTGCAGGGCCATGGCAACCCCAGGCCAGTGCAACCTTTTCCCTTTAACTCGGTTCAATCACACGGCTTGCCCCCCCCCCGCCCTCTGCTTTGCATATTCCAGCGAACAAAATCCGAAACCTTCCCCTGCCCCCACCTCCCCCAGACTGTATTCTCGCTGGATGAAGCAGCACCAGAGACGCGGGACTCTGTTTGACCCGCTAGTTCCACCCAGCCTTCCAGTCCTGGAACTGGTTATGCTCCAGGATCAGGGTGATTTTTTTTGGGGGGGGGGGGAAGTACGGGGTCCATCCAATCAAACTTAATTGCTTTTGTGTAGTCTAAAGTCCGTTCCGCTCATCCAGCCGAAAGGGCCCAGGTTGCATTAAAACTTGTCTGAAGATGCAAAGTCAATTTCTCTAATCTAATGAAAGGCAACAATCGAGCGCTGTAACGCTGGCTAAAGGAGCTGGCTGTATTGCAGCTGGGTTGCCTAGTAATCAAAGTATTCAAATTCGCCTGCTACGAAAAGTCAGTTTAAAGTGTAATAAGGACTTTCTCTAGCGATCATGGTTAGCTCTCCACGGCCGAAGTCATCCCAGAGGATAAAATTCGCTACAATCACGGCTCCATGTATTTAAACGTGTCTATTTATGAATTTAATCACGAGTTTCACACCCCACAGTGAAAATCTAAGGCCCCAAATATCCGAAGCGCTCCGGATATTTAACTTGTCTATTTAAGAAATGAAAAGCCAGTTTAATAGTGAGTTTCACTATTCAGAGTTAAGATCTGAGGCCAAAAATCATCTAATTGTGTCCAGCACTTTTTTTTTCTTATTTCCCGTCCAAAGGGGGGAAAAAAAGCCACCTCTTTAATTGTTTGAGACGGGTAATGACATGCAGGGATGGTCTCAAAAGACACCAGACATCAAAGCACAAAGAAGATGACACATCCAGCAGTTTGATAAGAAAGTCACACTTCCAACTTTTACAGAGAACTGCCTGGGTCTCTGCTGTGTACCTAGTGTGTCAAACTTTGCAAAGTGTGTTGCCCTCTAAACAGCCAGGGAAGCCACCCCGCCAGGCCTTTTATAATTCTATGCAAAACATGCATTTATTGATCATCTTAAAAAATCCTGGGGGTAAAATGAGACTAATTATTGTCGGGCTAACAAGGAGTGGAACACCCAAGTAGAAGCTGAGCCGGTCTCCTGGGAGACTGATGGAGACTATTTTACAAGCTGTAATTCTGCTTTAGACTATTGCAGGCTAAAGTCAGTTCACATTATCCTCTTTCTTCTAGAAATATTCCTAATCCGATATTTCGGTGGGGAGAAACTCGCTTCTCCTCCATGGTATATTGATCCGTAACCCGCCTAAAACCAGGTATGGGGGGAGAGTGGAAACCAAAGCCTCCGAGTTTGCTACCTCTGCAGTGTCTAACCTTCAAACAAGTAAATATTAAACAGCATGCCATGTGGTGATGGATAGTCTGCTGCCCTGTTCACTTGAGAGATTCCTCGCCAGTATAGCTAAAAATGGTTGCTGGGAAAGGAGTACCTAATTGCTATTTTTCTACTGGGGGCGTTTTGCTTTCCCGGGGGCGTGATAATAGTCATGAACTCCAGGCAAGGCAACCGAAATTAGTTTGTTGTGGGGAACATGCGGAAAACGATTCATCCGGAGAAAAATGGAACCCGATTGCGTTCGAATCGGACGTGTGAACTTTATGATTCCAAGTCATTTTGCAATTTGGGAGGATGGGAGTTGAAATAGGCACAAAAAACATTGCGCGGGTTGATTTTGTTCTGGAAATAAGGAGAGTCCCTTTTGAAGAAGAAATTTCGTTAGAATGTCGGTAAAAGCACAAGACAGCGCAGGAAATAAACTTCCAATTAATATGGGGAAGGGAGACTATAGAAGAAGTTATCATTTTACACGCAGAGTTTCTGTCTTTCGTTCGCTACAGATGATTTATCCATTAAAAATATTAATGAATCTACGGGCACTGGAAAAAAAAGTTTTTTTTTAAATCGTCATTTTAAAATACAGGGATTTAAACCTAACGTCCTTGATAATAAACATACAAAATCTGAGTTAAAACCATTTCTAAATTCATATAACACAGGAGTTTTTCCAATCGCAGTTTTGCTGAGTTAAGCATTAATCTCACTTCAAAGGCTACACAGGCAAATGACTACAAAAAAATTAAACTGAAAATCATTACACTAGGACATGCTCCCGTCAGTTTTAAAGGCGAAATCTTCCTTGATCTCAGTGCAGGTTTCTGCGAAAGTAGAAAAAAAGAGATGGTACCAGGCTTGCTGCTTCTAACGGCAATTATATTAAAACAACCCGAAAAACCCTGTTGCTTTGGGAAATGGCGTGATATGAAACCAGAAGGGTGAACACAGCGGGTATTCGGCTGTGTTTAAAATTAATGACTCAACAGGTCGCTTCAGTTTTTGAGCTGGCAAGAATAGGACACCGGAGTAAATTCGTTTTCATGTTATGTTCTCTTGTTCACACCGCATTTCCTAGTGTCCTTCCTCACCTTATCCGGAATCCCGTATTTATGTGTTGAAGGACGAGCAATCCTTACACCGAGCGCTTTGAGACCTAGGGCTGAAAAGCGCCGGTCTCAAAGACCAGTGAACAACACAGGACTCTCAACATTTTCTTCAGTGGCCTCTGGATCAGGCCCTAAAGAATTCAGATGATGCTACTGAAGGTTCGAATGGCGTGTCCCCTCTAATTACCTTATTTGTAAATACCTCCATTGCTGCATATTTAAACACTCTTCCCCTCCCCACCGCCATCGGGGACAAAAATCTGGGGGCTCCTTTTGATCCCTGTGCCTCCTGGTTCCTGAATCAATAGGTTGGAAATTATGCGGTGCTGTCACGAGGTCTAGATCCACTTTGTAGAGGTGACTCTACCTTGGCGGTCCATTATATGCAAAACAGAAGAGGACCGCGCAAAACAGAAGCTCCCGCTGTTCATGCTGTGGCTAACTATCCCCAAATCCCAGGCATAACACCTGCTTGGACAAGACAGAATTTGCTTCGGGCTGGAAGTTCTAGGGGGTGGAATAATCAGGGTTTTCTTTTACCCTGTATTGATACAGTCCATTTATCCCGCTGCTATTTTTTGGAAAGGCATCAAAACTAGCCTTAAAAAACAAAACAAACAAACAACCTCCCCCCTCATAAACCGCTCTTATTTTCCAGCTCTCTCATCTCCTTTATTTATTGATTTCAGGGCTGCCCGGAGGATTAAGGGGGCCTGGGGCAAAGAAATTTTGGGGGCCCCATCTATAAAAAATTGAAATACTATAGAATACTATAGTCTTGTGGGGGCCCCTGTGGGGCCCGGGGCAAATTGCCCCACTTGCCCCCTCCCTGGGCAGCCCTGATTGATTTGCAGGGTTGGTTTTTTGTGTGTGTGTGGAATTGAAAATGTTGTAGATGGCAAGCTGAAAAAAATCACTCAGCGGAATGGATCCAACCGCAGCAGCTGGGGAACATCTGGCGGGGCATGGAGAGCGCACTGGAAGTGTATGGGGAGGGGGGGGTCTTAGATCTGAAAATTCGGTCGATCCGTGCGCGCAGGGAATGATGGAAACTGTAGGCTGCTTCAATAGGCGATGGGAGAGGTGTCTCCCACTGAACTCTGCGTGACCCTCACCTGGAAGACTTGCTAAATAAGGGCTGCGCCATTAATCGCTTTGCAAACCAGGAGAGGCTTTGCGCGTGGATCTGGCTGTCATACCTAGGAGCTCCCCGGCTTCCAAAAATCAAACGCAAACCCGCGGGTGGCCGCGTCTATTCAACCTCCTCCTGCAGCCTCATAAACTCCCCGGGACCTTAAAGCGCCCAGGAGAGCTATTTAGGCAGCTAGGGCGAGCGAACCGGGGTCTTCCCATTGCTAGATGCTGCTGTTCCTGCAAGAGGAAGAGATTATTAGAGCAACACGTTGACTCGGTGTCATTCAAGACGTCAGCCTGAGCAGCAGAGAAGAGGGGACCCCATTTACACCATTGATCGCTTCGGATCAGGGCAGGGCGCTAAACAAGGGACTTCCCTTCCCACTAGTTTCTGGAGGTTTGGCAATCAGGACATGACTGCCCTTGAGTTCAGCGTGTTCCCCACCAGCTCCCCCAAGCGCGGACTGCCACCTCTGGACTTGTGGGTTTGTCCCGGGGGGGTCGCGTTACATTTCTGGCCCGGAAACCCAAACTCAGAGCGGGTATCCCCGACACCCCAAGCTGCCCCCACTACCCTCAGCAGGGCCGAATGCTTCTGAGGCGGAAAGTGTCAGGAGAGGGCTCGCTAGGGAGAGCTTTTGTGCCGGCCCTGCAGAAGTCCTGGCCACTGCAAGGGAACCAGCTATGGGGCAAACAGCTCCTCG
Source organism: Mauremys reevesii (assembly GCF_016161935.1). Lineage (NCBI taxonomy): Eukaryota > Metazoa > Chordata > Testudines > Geoemydidae > Mauremys > Mauremys reevesii. The sequence continues at coordinate 4,285,112 of NC_052625.1, forward strand.
CCCAGCCCTGTAACGATACTCAGTCCTGCAAATAGGCACAGGGTACCATGACCTCTGCGCCCGGCTCTTCTCCTCGGCTCATGACAACTGCGCCGCTGTCACTTACACCGCGCACCGGCCTTTCTTCTGCTCTAGGCCAGGGCCGGCAAATCAAAGCGCCTCCCCACAGCCGCTGATCGTGCCCCAGATCCTTCTCTATCTCCTGCGCCATCAAGCCCTGGGAAGGAGTTGATCTCAGGTGCCTAACCTGCAAGTACTGAGGAAGGACAATGTTGAAATGGCAGGTGAACAGAAGAGGGACATTGTCCTGGTTTTTGTGTAAAGGAAAAAAAAACTTTTCTAAGATCTGTTTTTTTTTAAAACATTTGCATAGAATAAAAGCTTTAATAAAAGTTATCAGCCTGCCAGACTCATTGAGAGAGCTCGGCTCCGTAACCCGAGACAAGGGTCCATTGATTGTCTGCAGCGGTGTTTAGATTCCGCCCTTCCTTTGTCAACAACGAAAAGTAACCTGCCCTTGTCCCCCTCTCCGTCCCATTGAATCGCGGCCTCTCTCACTTTCAGCCTGCGCCGGTTTTCCGGGCGTGCACCCGTGTCTCGTTTGCTGGCTGAAATACATTGAAAAGGGACCAAGAATTAAGTAGCGGATCCGATGAGGGAGAAGGGAGGGGTCCGGCGCAAACGGGTTCTTGGAAAGAGAAGTGAACAGCGGAGGAGACGGAGGTTGCTGTGGCTTTTGCTTTTACGACCCCCTCAGGTGTCCCTACAGCTGTTTTGCAGAGCGATGCTAAATTCAGGAGGTCTGGATGCTTTTCCCTGGATGTCCTTCTCCGCCCTACTAACCAGCTGTCCCCCAAACGCAGAGAGCCGGCTCCTGGCCAGGCGTAAATACGCGCCGCTCCTCCGATGGACATTTTGCCCAGGGATGATTGTTTGTAGACGGTGATTCCTTACTGACGACCCCTCATCTGAAGTCCCCAACCCCTGCGTAACTGCAAGGATCCGCAATGGAGCGGGGACGTTAGCATGAGAGTTGCGGGCAACATTTTCTGCTTTGCACTTTGGGGAGAGACGGGCACACGGGGAAAATCCCGGAAGGAATTGAAGCCGCGAGGAGGACGTAATGGTGCCCTCGGTTTTTGCAAGAGAGAGACAATCCTGAAATCAGACAGGAGCTTTGCCTTAAAAAAAAAAACAAAAACCCTCCCCCCGCCCCATCGCTAGTGGAATGAGAGCCAAACATAGAAACCGTCGTCCGAGGAAGAGGAAACCTTCCCCCCAGGACAGAAACCGACACTTTTACCGGCGGAAACAAGAAAGTAGCTAAATCCAAGCGAGGACATGTGGGCCACCGTCTAGTTTTATATAGAAGGGAATTAAACTCTAGTATGACTAGCTTAGATGGGTAGATTTTCTATCCAGGAATCAAATGACGGCATTGCTAGCGTATCAGAACGTAGTTCCTCATCCCACTTCTCTCTTGTGAAGCATACACAGCGACGGCCACAATTATTTCCCTTATGATCGATAGTAGCAATAATCAGTGACGAGTGATTAATAAAGCCAGCTGGGACGGAGTAGTTTTTATCCCTCACTCGTTATTTCAGGCAACACAAAAAGCAGGGAACTGTGGCAGAATATAGGCGACGTGTGCGTTGGGATTCACTTTTCTTTTGGATACACTGTCTTTTTACGGGAATGAGTTTCCAAGACAGTTGCACTGTTTCCCCCTATCCAACAAATTCTCTTTGCAAGGGGTGGGTTTGCTGGGGAGTTTTATTGGGAAATACGGGGCCCGATCCTGCTTCCAATAAATGTCTGTGGCCAGACTTGGAGGGGGAAAGCAGGAGCACATTATTCGCCACACTTGTCACCGCTTCTGGAGCTAAAACTGAACCAAGAAACGCCATAACTCCTGGCTTTGGTTTCAACGGTCTTTTCTGACTCCTTCACACTTTCATTTAACCCTTTTAAAGACCCTGGTAGCGCAGCTCCCAGGTTCGCCGAGCCTCGGGACAGAAAAGCAATTCGAAATAGGGTTTCACCCCGCAGCACTCCGGACCTAGCCCTGCGGAGCGCACCAGCCAGCCAGGACTAGGAAGGGGACAATGCTCAGGAGAGATTCGTTCACAAACGGCCGGGCACAGACGCCAATCAGGAACCCATCCAGACCGAACGTCAGTCTTTACTCCCCTGGGGGGTCCCACTGACCAAGGAGAAGAGCAGGCGTGAGCCCAGCAGGTTATGGGTTAATCGGAGAGAACGATCTGTCCGTCGCCTCTCCGGGCAGTGACATCGGGGCAGACGAAGGATTCTCCGCGCCGCGCATTGTGCGGGACTTTGCGCACAGATGCTTTTGAGGCGGCCTGTGTGTGTCAGGTACCGCGCTGGGCGTGGAAAAAAAAAACCCAAACCTAACTGCGGGAAACTGCCACCCAGGACTATTAAACAGAGAGCAAAACATTTAAGCAGACCCGCATCTCCGGCTATATACACGCAGAAAGAAACTAATCGGTGCGCATAGCTATCCCAATACACGTGCGTGTTTTGTATAGTTCTGACACACACACACATACACACACACACACACCTGTTATCAAGTCCATTTCTGTTAAGCCGAACTTTAAATGTGTCTTGACAGACAGGGGGTCGGTGTGGAAGGAAAGGATTCCCCCTCCCCGAATCCTGCACTGGGACCCGCTAGCTCCATTGTTCCAGCAGATCCTGTTACAGGATACGGGACATTACTAATGTAGGGACTGATCCTGCCCACTGAAGTCCAGGGGCGCTTCACCATTGACTTCAACGGGGTGAGGCTCGAGTCCCTCAATTCACCGCCTGAGTCAGTAGCCCTGGACTGGATGCGATCTGGGGGCAGTCAGACCCTTGCAGAGTTTGCCCCTTGCTCAGTTGTACTTGGGGTGCGTGTGGCTGTGTTTGTGCGCGTTTAGCGCAACTCCAACCCCAGCGATCGGCAAAGTAACGGTTAAAACAAAAGTGATCAAAATCTCATTAGGAAGCCCCATACAAAGCTCGGCGCATAAGTGTCCCGCCGTGCACGAGCGGAGGAGAATGCAATTCAGATACGCTCCGTCTTGCAAAACTATTTCAGGTGGAGGCTGCTGATAGCACCCGGGTAATGCCTTTCGCTGGAAGCGTGATTTTAAATAAGCATCTCTCTGCTTGTTCATTACAGCCGGGCGGAAGGCGGCTGACGTGGCACTGTATTTACCGGTGTAGCCGAGCATGAAATTGAATGTTCGAAAAGTTTTTAGAAAATGCAAATCGCATTAAAACACAAGCAGCGTGTCCCCGATTTACAAGCACCAGCTGACCGGGGATTGGCGCCCAGAGAGAAATGGAAAGGAGATCGGGGACCCAGCCTATTTTAAATCGCTATTTTCCCAGACGAATTTTTTGTTCCCCCATGACAGAGGATCTCACCCTCATGTCAACAGGCACTTTGGAGAACTGGCGAGCCTGCGAAAATGACCAAAGTTAGCCAGAAAAGGCCAGCACGCTCAGCGATTGTCATGGGTGGCCAGTAACACTTAACCCCCCCGCCCCCAACAGCAGGGGGGAGCTTTCCCCGGGTAGAGTTACCCCCCGCATGTCCCTCTGGTCTGGCTCGGGAAAGCTATCCTGACAGCACAGCGCAGCAAACCCACCCCCTGCCTCCAAAACAGCTGGCAGGTTTAGTCTGTTCCGTGCACACAAAATGTTACAAGCACGTTGGATGGCAGGAGTGAGATCACTTGATCATTGCCTGTTAGGTTCACTCCCTCTGGGGCACTTGGTATTGGCCACGGTCGGTAGACAGATACTGGGCTAGATGGGCCTTTCTTATGTTTTATGTTGTCTTTCGCCGCACACAAAAGTTTGTTGCGGCAGATCCTCCGCAGATCCTGCCGCACGCCCAATTCGCGGGGGGAATTCCCCCATTTAGTCCTCTGACTGCAATGGTAGAGGCTGGGTAAGGAGGACAACCATGGATTGTCCCCATTGCCGGTCATTGGACAACAATCCACAGGACAGGGGTTACCAGAGCAATGGGGTTTTTTTTTTTGGGAAAAAACTTTGCTAGTCAAATTTGGATGGCAAAATAAAATCGTAGGGAAGACGGCAGGGAACCAATGGGTGCATCCTAAAACACGAATCTGGCAAGGATTAGGAAATGCCCAGCTTTGAAATAGTATCTAGCAAAGCAATGGGAGCATTCGTTTTATTAATACAGAACTATTTAATACCCTTCGCCGCAGGATCTAGCCAGATAGCACAATGTCTCCAGCACTACTTCGCCACAGACTAAACAGGTCTGTCTTTCTCTCTTTCCCACCACTCCCCCCTACAATAGCGCCTGACTTGGGGGGTTATTCCACCATTGTATTTCAGGCGAGCCTCCTGCTGAAGATAAGGAAGGGTCGGTTTTCCTCTCAGTCACACCGGTTACTGGTGTGAATTCCCCCGATTCCAGCACCTTGATGCACTCCGAAGATCTGGGAGTGGGTGGTTCCAGGCTCGCCCCCTGGGGGGAGGATCGGGCCCCTCCCATTGTGATCAAAGCCGACACGAGCCATTCTGCCGAAGTCGAGAGGGAGAAGACAAGGGAGCTTCTCTGCAAACGCGCCCCCGTTTTGTAATGAAGCCTCGGCTAAAAGCGCAGCCGGCACTCGGAATACAGCGCCGTGAATGTAAGCGGAGCATCCCAAGGGATGAAAGCGCACGTGGGATTTATTGTTTCACTATCAGGACGTTAGGTTAATTCGGATCACACCTGAATGCGTACCCCCCCTTCGGGAAATCGGCACTAACAAAATGCCCTCATTTCTCAGAACTGGAGAAAACGGGTCCTTCCCGGCTCCCTCCCCTATCCTCTATTCCATTCCAGCCCCCCCAACCCCCAACTTTTGTCACGTGGTAAAAGTTTTAAATATTTGCTGAGCCCCTCTCCTCTGTGTCTCCTTCCAGAAGCACCCTGCTCCTCCCGAGCTCGGGACAGTCTGGTTTTCACTCCAAAGCTTAATGGTAATTGCCACCTGCCAAAAGAAGCCCTTTCTTCTCACAACAGACCTTCCGCTGCCACAAGGCTTTGTCAAGGAAAAGCGCAAAACAAACAAATGAACCAACAAACAAAAAACAAAAAAACCCCAAATAAACCAACCAAACCCCCCAAACGAAACCAACCCCCCCCAAAAACAAACCAACCAAAAAACAAACCCAAACCACCCCAACCCCCGCACAAACCCCCCAGCCAGGTGGGAGTCTCCCTATATCTATGGCTGTTGTCATTCAGAGAATCCACCTAACATGTTTTTGCTCCTAGGAATCCTTGGGACCTTCCCAGCAAAGTGGAGAGGAGACAGCTCAGGGGCTGAGTTTTGGGAGCTGTGCCCCCCCCCCCCATGGCCTATTCTTCTCACAGCAGAGCGAGGATCTGGAATTGTAAAGGGACCAGCAGGGAACTGACCAGGGAACCGTTTTCACTCAATTCCCACATTCTCTGGGATTTCTCTCCTTATCCCCTGGGCAGCCGCCATTCCCCCCAGCCTGTTAGCCAGGGACAATGAGCGAGAGCCTGGTTTAATTTAATTTTCCTGTCAGCCTAGCCAGAGCTGCACTGTAACCCTTACACTTACTCCTGCGGAGCGGGGCTGCTTGGTGTTGCCATTTGCACCAGAAAGGCCCCAAAGGACACTGTTCTGGGAGCCCCAGGCGTGCATCAGGCTAGAACCCAACGAGGTTTCCACTTGAGAATAGGCCCTAGCTGCCATTGATACATAGCACTAGTAGATCCAGCACCAGGCTGCAAGACTGGGCACAGGGCTACCCACCAACCCAAAGCTGCAAACCCTGAGAGGGGAAAGGAAGAGAGAGAACAAAGGAGGAAACTGTAGATGAGCCCAGTTCTAACTATTCCATACAAGTGTGTCCAGACAGCATGTGACACAACCTGGGATTATAGAACGCTTCCCTCAGTGCAGCTGGAGGATCATTACATTTGCCATTCAACACCTCCACTGGGGTTCATTTGAAAGGAACGAGTAAGAGGTCTTGGAAATGCAGCATTGTTGAATCATTCTGCCACCGAGGGCCCGACCCTGCCACACCCAGGGCAATAGCAAAACTCCCATGGTAGAAAGGATCGTGTCCCTGATACTGCTAAGTTTTTTTCTGCCCTAGTGAATTTTATCACTGTTTGTCCTACTTGGTGGGGGGAAAAAAGTATCACTTTATAGAACTACTACTTCCATGTTTGCTGTTTGAATCAACTTCAGTGTTTCCAGGAAGCCTTGTATTGACATATCTTCACCATGGCCATTCCCAGCCCTTACATTAGTTGAAAATAGAGGCTTATCAGTCTAAAAAGTAATGAGTGGTCAGCAGCAAAGATATGAATGTGTTTATTGCCCCATCATCCAGTATCTCAGCCTAGGAAAAGAAAAGAAACAGCTTGTGTTTGTAGAAATGCCTCCTGCTTTCATCACTGAAAGGAAGGGCTACCTAGGAAAAGTGACAGTCTTATTAATATCCTTTGTGTGATTTCAACATGAACAGTAGGAACTTGAATTAAGTAACTGTTTTTAGTGCGCATATGTTTCCTTTTAATATCTCTGCTCTCTTCTGTACTGCAGACATTAATCTCCTAAATGCTTTTTTTATTACAGTCAGACTAATTTCAGCCCAGACTGTTCATTTAATTGACAACTGACGTGACATAGGGTGTTTTATGTACTTAATGGGTCTCTTTGTGTTCTTGGGTTCATGCAGCAATATTTTGGGTGTCTCCCTGGGAAATGAAATGCATTTCTAAACTTTAAGATTCTGTTCATAAATGCATTTGAAATACATTTGACATGATCACTACATGCAGCGACAATCTCTAATTGTATAATGCGTTTGCACAGCATTTTAATCCAGGCATGCTACTGCAAACTGCTAGAAAGGACGGCATTTGTAGCTATTACAGAAATATGCCTACACTGATATAAAAGGTGATTTTTCTGTACTAAAGCTGTTAACAATCCAGAAAATTTACTAAATACAAAATGGAATCTCATATAAATTTTTACTGCATGCAGGATGTAAGTTCTTGCTGACACTAAGATATCTTTACACCTCTATGGGAGTGTGGAATGGCCTTACTGAAGAGTGCACACATTATCCCTTCCCGCAGCCTTTGCTTTAAGGCACATTTACATTGCCAGAGTGGTGGAAGTGGAACTTAGTGTAAATGAGACTCAGGCCCAATATGTGAAACAAAGCAGTTCACTGTACTCCACAGAGATGGACTTCCTTTCTAGACATTTTTTTAAATGTAAAGATTATCAGAACAAAAATGATTTCTCTCACTTCACCTGGAAGGAAAGAAGAAAGCTGAGTAAATGTGTGTTACATAGAGTGAATCAGAATAAATGTGATGTTTTGGCTGTGATTCCCGTTTCAGACTGAGGACATAAATATGAAACAAGGTTAGAGTAAACCCATTGCAATTTAGGATAATGATTAATTAATTGGTATGTTTTAATCTTCATATTTCTTATTTTAATAATCCCAGAAGAAGTCTATGGTAGGTATAAGCATTGTAGCAAATATGTAACTAACTGATGTTATTGCTGCTGTATGTATTTCTTATTAAATTCCCAAAGACCATCTCGGTTTGCCTCTTGGTGTCTGTATTTGTTATGGTGACTTGTTTTAATACCTTGAAGTTCTGTTTATATGTCTTTGAATGACACATAGACTAATTATATCTGTTTATAGCCGCAAGTTTAAATGTGAACTAATGCATTGCTCTGGGACATCCTCAGCGGGTGTAAATTGGTGTAGTCCCACCTGCAGTAAGTGTCTGGCATGGGGTAAAACACAGAGCATCTGAGTCACCACTGAGTTACTCCAGGTTAACACTGGTGGAAGTTCATCGATTTCAACGAAGGTTCACCAGGGTAAAACTGCACTGATACAGGTGTGAATGAGGACCATTGAGCCAGATGCTCAACTGATGTTTTGACTTGTTTTGTTTTTATTATTTATATCACAGCAGCGCCTATAAGCCCCAGCTCAAATCAGGACCCCGTTGTGCTAGGTGCTGTACGTACATATAATAGACAGTCCCCCCCCACATGGTGAGATTACAGTCTAAATAGACAAGACACACAAAAGATGGGAAGGGAAAGAGAGGTGAAGTTACTTGCTCCAGGTAACACAGCAGATTGAGTAACAGAACAGGAGGAGAATCCAAGTCTCCTTAATCCCAGTTTACTGATCCACTGGGTCTCACTGCTTCTCTCTGATTTCAGTGACTCTATGCTGGTTTGCACCCGCTGAGGATCCTTTAATGGAAAAAAGAAATCTTCCTCTGCCAGATAAGAGGGGATTTCCACCTTTGATCACCTGCTGAGGAAACTGTTCCCCCACCATGGTCATATATGATAGATTAAACACATACGGTATCTACAGCCATACATTTTTCACTGATGGGGGAAAAGAAATGCCTCCTTAAGAGGAATATTTGGAGCCATTATGAGATTCCTGGAGAGAATTCAATATGCATGTGCACCTTCACATGGGCAGAGCAAGGGGCTGAGGTCCAGATTCAGCAAAGTATGGAAGCACTTGTCTAATTTTAGATAGAGGAGTAGTCCCACTGATGCGTGCAGAGTTAGGCATCTGCTTCAGTACCTTGATGAAATGGGACCAGATGCCCCCAGGCCTGCATTCCTTGTTCCTCTGAAACTCCCACTGACTTCAGCGGGAAGGTTGAGTTTGTGAGGAATGGAAGATCAGCCTCTGGAAGCCAAATCTCTCTCCTCCACACATGCCCCACTAACCCTGCTGGGCAAACCGGTCTGACACCGTAGGAGGCTGGAGCCAATATAGCATCTGTGATCAGCACCGTAAGAATTTAATGTCTTGATCCAGCTCCTGTGGGAATAAATGGCAAAACTCAGTGACCCCTGCGGCATAGGATATTTTTTCCCCTGGGTTTTGATTTTTTTCTTTTGGTGAAAAAATTTGGTGTGAATTAAAAAAAGGGATTATTTCAAGGATTTCTTCTTCAATCAGAAACTCTCAAGCAGCTCAAATGTGACCTAGTGCCACTCCATCCTAAGAAGCCCTGCCTCTCATTTAAAGCTGCCCTCCTCCTGCCATATCCTCAAGGGAGTGAGTCACCAGTACTGGTCCCTTGTCTACACAAACATTTCGTTCACGGCAAGCTGGGGTGTGAACCTACCCTGCACTAGCCTGCCGTGCTCTAATTCCACGTACACCTTATTCACACGCATTAACAGTTCTAGTTCCATTTCGACGGGGACACGATCAAACCGCATTAACTATAAACACGCAGAAGCAGGTTCGACAGGAACCGTTTGTCTGTGGCAGGCTAGTGCAGGGGAGATTCGCTCACCATCTTGCCATGAACTAAAAGTTTGTGTTGACAAGCCCTTTGCCGCTATGTGCTTCAGTTCCCCATCAGCACTTTCCTACCTCATGGGGGTGTGTGTGAGGATAAATTGGTTAAAAGACTATGAGGTGCTCAGATACTGCAACAACGGGGAAGACGTGTACACAGGCAGCTGATCAGAAATAAGAATCTATATTACCCAAGGTTCATAAATGTGTGATTTCATACCGTGACTGCATGTTATGAAAAGGAAAACAAATAGGGACCCCTCCCATCAATCTTTCCATACAAGGGAGAGGGTGGCACTCCCCCAGGTCGAGATCCCACCAGCTAGAGACTAAGCCGATGTATGTCGATCTGTAAAACTGGAATAGAGTTCTCATAGAAATAAAACATATTGTTATAACCTTTCAGGAACAATTTTTTTACCCTAATTTATCTTTTTCTGCTGCCGTTGGAAATCAGCCAATTGATTATTGATTTCACCGGGGGATGCGCAGGAGTAACCAAAGGCACAAAGTTACTTCTTTATTCATTTTATATTTGGAGGAATTTCTCCTGCATGCATTACTACGGATATGTCAACACTGGTCACCGAGGCCGGGTCCGCAGGTCTGTGTAAATCTGGGTTTACAATCGCTAGACCCGGATCTCACACAACCCTACTCCACTATGCAGACTTTCTGACTCAGATCTATGGCTTGACCTGCGTTCACACTGCAAAGTTACAGGCTTGAACCTGAGTCCCAGCGGGATTCTGGTTCTGATCCATGCTCGTAGCGAGGCCCTAGGACATGGGTCCTGAATGCTTGTTGACCCGAGTCAGACTGATTTGTGTGTGAGCAGAGCCCTGGGCTTAGTGTGCAGTGTAGACATACTCACTCTCTGCCCTGATTTAGAGCCCGAGAGGAAATGTCCACATGGCTATTTTTAGTGCCGTAGCATGAGCCTTGTGAGCCTGGGCTGAGACCTGGGGGCTGAGACCTATCTACACTACAGGGTCACCGTAAGCTGCCTTGTGTTGACCTAGAAGTGGAAGCGTCTTCCTTAATTTTGGCTGCTGCCCAGAGGTGGCAACTTTACGAGTTCCCATGGGGGCGGGAGGGAAGGTGGCTCAACCTCCGCTACACCCCAGGACTTGCCCCCACTCAACCCTTTTGCCCAAACCCCACCCCTTCCCACCTCATTCTGCTCCTTCCCCTCCCCCACAGCGCCTCCTGCATGCCGCTGAACAGCTGATCACAGCAGACAGGAGGCGTTGGGAAGGAGCTGATTGGTGGGTTCTGAACACCCACTATTTTTTCCCTTGGAACACCCATGGAGTCTGCACCTATCCGGCCACCAATGTAAGTCTCTCTACGCCAATTTAGTAACACCACCTCCCGGTGCATCATAGAGTCATGGTCGATGTAATTAGGTCTATGAAATGTCCGTGTAGACACTGCATTGCTTACGTCGACTGTTACTGGCTTTCAGGAGCGATCCCACAATGCCCCACACTGACAGTACAACCGATACAATCTGTCCAGGTGAGGACATGCATCACTGACACAAGAAGCCAAGCGTGCACACACAAAAGTGATTTAATAACCGCAGTGGCTGGTTGACTTAATTTTGTAATGAGATTCACTGCCGCGGGGTTTTTTGCAGTGTAGAAATAACATAGAATCGTTAAGGCCTTATCTACGCAAGAAACTTGCACCAGTTTTAAACTGATTTGGTTGAGCTGGTGCAAACTGCTGTGTGAACATTTATTTCAGATTCAAAAGAGGTTTACTTTGGTTATGTTTAAATTGATTAGGAAACAGTTGAAGTTAAACTGAAATAAGCCACTCAAACTCAAACAAGAGCATCCCCAAATGCGTTGACACTGGATTAAACTAAGTCGGTTTAAAAACCTAAGTGAAATCGGTGTAATGCTTTTGCATAGAAAAGAAGCAGAATTTTCAACTGTGCCTGACTTAGATGGCTAAGTTTCATTTTCAAAAGTGGCCTAGGCATTGTGGATCTTAGGTCTCATTGAAAGTCCATGGGAATTAGACTCCTTGAGGCCCAGATTTTTAAAGGTATTTAGGTTTGCTTCAGTGTTGCCATGCCAAAGTGACTTGGACAGCTAAGTCCCATTTTCAAACCTGACCCAGGCACTTAGGTCCAGATATTCAAAGATATCTAGGTGCCAAATTCTGATTGATTTCAGTGAAGGTATTTCACCAAAATACCTCAAAGACCTGGGCTTTGGGGGCCTAAATCCATGGGATTTAGGCTCATAAATCACTTTTGAAAATGGGATTTAGGAGCCTACGCCACCTGAGCACTTCTGAAAAATGTATTCCAGGCCTTAGATTCACAACCTTCCTGCATGATGGGTCATTATCATCATCTCCATTTCACAGAGGGTGTAAGGCTGACATTTTCCAAAGTGGCCTCCATTTCTTTTTGGTGCCCAGATTGGGTCTAGGGTGACCAGCTGTCCCGATTTTATAGGGACAGTCCCTATTTTTGGGTCTTTTTCTTATATAGGCTCCTATTACCCCCCACCCCCTGTCCCAATTTTTTCTGTCTGGTCACCCTAGTTGGGTCTGATTTTCCTGAAGTGCTGAGCAACCACAGCACCTGTTGATTTCAATCTGACTTGCAAATGCGAAGCCCTTTCTGAAACTTGGGTTCTCTAGGTTTCTAGAGGGGAGCTGAGAAATCAAGGCACTCAAAAGCCAGTGGCCACGTCTGAAAACTTTGGCTTAAAAGACTTATCTGGGAGAGACACGAAATTGGATGCGAAGCAGGGAACACTCCTACTGATTCCAGTGGGCATTGGATTAGGCCGTGGGAGTTTGGATCCAGAGGGAGAAATGCTGCCAGGTTTGGACTTCCCCTCCATGAGAATAAAGGGACTCCATATGTGCCCTGAGTCCTTAGGTTTGTCCATGGAGATCTGGATGACTGTGGGATTAGATGGGCCACTCTCTTCAGCCACACTGTGGGGTGGGAAAACTACCTCCCTACTGTATGAGGCCCGGGGAACGCCGGGCCTGATCCAAAGGCCATTTAAGTTGATGGAAAGACTCTCACTGGCTCCCAGGGTCCTTGGATCAGGCCCTTGGTGAATGTAAGCTCCTGGGGTGAAACGCTGGTTCTACTGACGTCAATAGCAAAACTCCCATTGATTTCAATAGGGCCAGGATTACACCTCCCGAATTTCCCAAGTATCTCTAGCCCTGCCCCTTCCTCCCTATGGGGTCTTCCACGGAAGACAGAATCTGATCCAGAATGTCTCCCTTCACTTTGGCTTTCCTGTCCCCCATCATCTCACAAACCTCCCCTGGGGCCAATGTGCCTTTGTACCTGGGTCTGGAACTTCGCAATGCGTTTCCATGAAGGCAGCGCTAAGAGTTCAGTGCTAGCATAAAAGGGGCTGCAGATTGCAAGCCGAAAAGGAGAGAGATCGGCCCATCCTGTGACCAGGGAGCCAAAAGAGCTGCTTTTCCTTCCGAGTTACTCATTAACCACCGCTCATTTGACAGGATCAATATTTCAAGCCAAGGAGTAAACACTTAAGATCCAGCACTGCCTTGCTCCTTTTCCGTTCCAAGATGATTTATTTTATAAAATGCATCTGCCTGACGAGGAAGAGGAGAATGGAGCCCTGGGCCTTTTATCGGCAGGATATGCAAAGCACATTTATTTCGCCTTTTATCTCTCGAATTGTATGTTGATCCCATACATATAGATGGATTTTGTTCAGGTAGATAATGAAAAGTCAAGTGGAAAATTTACACAATGGCACTTAAGAGCTCGGCTTTCTATTGGTATATAAATTGCTTTATTATTTCATTCCCTTAAAGAGGGACTTCAACACCAGGGAACTCTTTAAAATATATCATATTTAAACACAACTCCATTTACCTTTTGTGTGGGGTTTTTTCTGGTAATTTCCTTGCCACTTTTGTTAATTATCAAAGATATTTGTGTTTAAACAAGGGCTTACGCCTGGCCACCCCCCCGCTCGCCATCCATCTTCTTCGACTTGTTCCCCGTGTCATGTCCTAACGTGGAATTTCCGACCTGACAACCAGGCCTGCAGCAGCAAAACATATACATGTTTATAGCTCAGTCTGGCAATACCTTGTGAGCGATTATTAATTCTCCCTAAGCAGCTTTCATTCAGCCCCTCTAACCCAGAGGCAGGCGTGCTGCTTAGCTTGTGAATAGAGGCCACTGCATCGGAAAGAACAGCTTGGAACAAAACCAGAGGAAACATTATTAATAAACATCTTCTGGACATTTGGAGGCACATATAGGCTGCTCCAGCTTAAAGCAATTAATTCACGATACTGACAAACTCTCCAGCTCTTTGACAGCTTGGAGCTGAAATAAAAATGCTAGTTCTCCAGGGAAAAGAAGAGCATAGTTGGCTCTTTTCTGGACTGTTTGCTTATAGGCCCAGAGAGCAATCTTCCTTGCAGAATGAAATGCAAGGACACAAACAATGTACCAGGGAGAGAATAGAAGATGGGAATGAACAGTTTGAACTATTTGCTCAGCAGAAGGGCAGCCACAATGGTCGGCCAATGGCTTTCCCATGCATCAACTGGGGCTTCTTAGGCCCTTTTGTTGTTCGTCTTCTTCCTCTAGCCAGATAAGAGCACAGCTGCAGAGCTGCAGTTAAGTCAGGCCTTAGACTTATTCACGTAAATCTCATGGCACATTTACTGTATTTTCTGCTGCAAAAGACCTTCCCTCCTTTATGCGGTTCAGTATTTACTTGGAAGCCAGAACTGTATTCACTTGCAATCTTTCAAATGCAATTAAATCTCTGCCTATGCGATGGTTATTGCTGGTCCATAGTGCAGCTTTTGGGGTTGCTTAGACTCATCTCGAGTCTCTGAGGAAATCAGAGTTTTTCTCCCCTGCCTAAACCTGTTAACGGGTGTCCCTCCCTCTAGGATTATCAAACTCTCTAACTAGTACAGATTTGCGGATGCTGTACTTATGAAAGTCACCATAGAAAATAAAGTATCACCGCACAAGACAGGCGGATGTGACTCAGTTTGCGGCAAATGGGAAGAAACCCAACAGCCAGCTCCAAAGTGATCCCAGAATATTACACCCCCGCCTGAGACACATGGTTGAGCTTTGAGGAACTACTATATTATAAATAAAACCTAATAAATATTATTCTCCATTATAACATATGTATATAATATATACTCTGTCTGTGAAGATCGTCCTTTCCAATCTAACCCAAGAAGGGCAGAATTTGATTTGCTCTCATGATATCATTGCAGCTCAGCAAATGCCGTCATTAAAAATAAGTAGGTGGCAACGGCAGCCGCCCCCATGCAGTTGTGCTGAAAGTTCAAACCTCCCCAAAACGCTGACAGTGTGGTGTGTGTATTTTCACTCGTTGTCCTACCCCCCGCTGTTGGTTTTGGGAGCAGGGATCCAAGACTTAATTCTGTTGTAATAGGGTTGATTTCCTTGAAAGGTTTTACGGGGTGAAAAGGCAAAATGCCAAACACTAAAGGAAAGGACGAGCTTGCTAAGATCTCTTTAAACCTTGGTCGTCAAGGAGCACACCTTGTTTAAACACTGCTTTCTCTCTCACACAATCTTGGAAACCTCTGGGTGTTTCTTTTTCCCCCCTACTGGGTGGTCAGGAAGAAAGACTGAAAAGCAAAATGACTCCTATTGTCTCTAGGCTGTCTTAAGAACTGACCTCACGTGCCTGTAAAGAAGACAAGCACCTGTTATCTCCAGTGATCCCATGCTTCTGGGAGCACAGAACTCTCCCTTCACCAGGCGAGTACCTTCATGTTGCATAGGAGAAAAAAGAGTAAAGTTTTTTCCCCATATCCATATTCTCACTGAGTATAGTTCAGTGGCAGCATTGCAAATCACAACTGCCCCCATGTCCTGTGTTTAGAGGGGCGTCGCTCCTTTCAGATGCTTCCCTTCTACACAGATTCGGGGGTCCCTGTCTTTTTCATCATTGGGAATTATTTCCATGAGACATACAGACTCATCTTACTGGGGGAGACAGTGTTGACTAGCTGTGCAGCTACTGGCTGGGGCTGGGGTAACTTGGGTTCTGCCACTGAGATTGGGTGATTTGTTGCACTTCTCTGTGATTCTGGTCCCCTTTTGCATGTTTAGATTTGGGGAGTGAGGGGCTGTCTCTCATTATGCATATGTACAGCACCTAGCACGATGGAGCCCTGACCTCAGTTGGGGCTGCTAGGTGCTACTGTGATACCAATAATAATAATGAAGCTGTGGAAAGAGTTATTTAATAATAATATCTAGCTTTTCAGCTTAGATCTCAAAACACTTTACAAAGGAAGCGCTAATCATTATCCCCATTTTACAGAAGGGGAAACTGAGGCAAGGAGTGGTGAAGTGACTTGCTCAAGGTCACTGAAAAATGAGGGACTGGAGGTCGTTTAGCCATTAGGCCACACTGTCTTGAGAATGATGTGGCCTGTATGAGTAATTGGGTTCTTTGTCACACACCGTGCCCCACCCTGATAAAACCAGATTTCTGTTTCAATAGGCTGCATGTCCTGATGCCACTTAAATGCTGAAAAATTAAAACGTTTATGTGACATTTCCAAACAGTAATCTGGAGGGTTTGTAAACAAGTCATCCCCTACCTTACTGTAAAGTTTGCCCACCGGAAGGGATATAATAAACCTCATTGTAACAAAATTATTTTTTGTATATATATTCCTAATCCCATAGTTGCTGCATGTGCCTCGCACAATACTAAAGAACACACACCCATTAGGACACGGATCCTCTGCCAGGTCACTACCTGTCCACGTTTGTAACTCTGATCTGCCTAACCACAGCTCAGATCTCTGTCCCACTGGGCCCACTGGCCATCTCGTTAGTTGCAAGGTGGTTCTTTGGCCATCAGGAGACATTTATTTATACAAAACACTAAAGAAGGGAGCCACCCATGTGCACTAGCCAGCCTTCACAATATGTAAAAATGCAACACAATGAACGTTACAACGCGGCTCAAGCACAGCAGCACAGTGCAGTATAACCCAGCTGCAGGAAACCAGGCAACGCAAAGCTGAGATCCCAGCCTATGCATATTCCTAGGGAGGAAGGCTGCTCCACTGGTTAGTACAGTAGCTGAAAGCTGAGTTCACGCCCTTGCTCTACCACAGACTTGCTCTGGGACTTTGGGCGAGTCACTTAGCATCTCTGGGTATGTCTACACTGCTGCCGGGAATGATCCTCCCAGACCAGGTAGACACACGTGCTGGCAGAGTTGGAGCTAGTGTGGACATTTTGGGTCAGGCTCAGAAGCTTAGGGGGTCAGTGGGCTTGACAGCCTGAGCCGGAATGTCCACATTAGTATTTTTAGCATGCTAGTGAGAGTCTGTCTGCATGGCTTGGGAGACCTGCTCTCAGCTGCAGTGTAGATATACCCTCTGCCTCGCCACTCCCCATCTGTAAAATGGGCACAATCGCACTGCCCTGCCTTTAAATACACTAAAGATTGGAAAGTGCCATGACACCATGGGAGTGGGGGCTGGTTAAGATGAACAGCCCTGAAAGTTTCCCGCTATTACAGATCAACCGAGGGAGTGAATCCCAACAGCCTGCAGCCCCCTCTTTGTATCAGTGGGGCTCCAGGCTGAGCATCTTCACTGATCTCAGCTGTGGTGGTAATGGCACATGGAGAGAGGAGATCTCTCAGATAGGTAAGTCCTGACATGGATCATTTCACCATATTTCCAGTGCACATCCATTAATGACTCACCAGCTGGGTTTTGTTTTTTTTAACCACTCAGGAACTAAACCTCTGCAAGTTCTCAGCCATCTCTTTCCATTAGGGGTTAACAATAGAACTGGTTGCAAAATGGATTTTCCATCATGTGAAAAAAGGTCAAGATTAAAAAAAGGCTACTAAATCTCCCCCCCCCCTACAAAACAACCTCCCCCCTCCTTCCCCAAAAAATTGTTTTAGGTCACTCAAAACATTTCATTTCAATATTCTAGTTTGAAAATGTTTAAGATCTAGCAGAAAATACACTTCAAACGGAAAGTTCATTTCATAATGAAGGATTGAAACTTGGAATTCCAAAAACACGTTGAAGTAGGACATTGTGCCATTTTCAAATTGAAAATAAAACAACATTTCACCAACCATGATACGAGTTCGCGAAACAATTTTTGGCTATTTTGAAAGGGCATTTTCCGATGGCAAACGGCTTTAACAAAAGCTTCTGAGCAGGTCTAGCTAATGATGGTTTGAAGTAAAGGAATGAGGATACACTGAAATAACTGTACAGTGGCTAATTAAAAACTAGAGTCCAGGACCTAGCTCCTGTAAATCAGTGAAGTTCCAATGACGTTGATGGAACTAAGGATCTGGCTCAGAGCTGGCCGAGCGTGGCGAGCATGGAATATTGATCTGACATATATTCCTGTTCCTGGTCATCCCTCCTGCAGCTAAGACACGTTAATTAATGAGACATTAAAGAGACTGAATGACACTTACCACTAGTTACTTACAGAGCTAATTTCCAAAACACTTTGCAATAGACAAAGAGAGAGTGCTGTTAATGCAAAGTAATTTGTGCTTTGTTCCTGGTGAATGAATTTAAGGGAGCAAATATAGTTATGCAGAATTTAAATGAAGGGAGACACTAATGTAAATATAGCAATGCAACTGCATGTTTAAGAAATCTGAGCAGGCTACGGTTTTAATCAGGTCTCTTTCACTCAGGTGGCATTTTAAATCCTCATCGTTTAAATTGGATAAAATCCTTAGGCTATAGGAGGGTGAAAAAGAATTGTGCTCTCTCTCTCTCGCTACCCAGGGTATTTATCTCACCACCATTGCTATTGTTTCTGAGTGCCTTACAATCCTTAATGTATCAGAGGGGTAGCCATGTTAGTCTGGATCTGAAAAAGCGGCAGAGTCCTGTGGTACCTTATAGACTAACAGACGTAATGGAGCATGAGCTTTCGTGGGTGAATATCCACTTCATCGGATGCATGATGGATGCCTCTGAAGAAGTGGGTATTCACCCACGAAAGCTCATGCTCCATTACGTTTGTTAGTTTATAAGGTGCCACAGAACTCTTTGCCAATCTTTAATGTAATTATCCTCACAATGCTCTGCGAGGTAGGGCCGTGCTATTGTCCCTATTGAGCAGATGGGAAACTGAGGCACACGGAGCCTTAGGCTGTGTCTCCATTTTGAGGCTGGGGGCGGGGGAGCTGATTCCCACTCAAGGAGACACACTAGAGCAGGCGTGACCCTTTTAGAACTGAACTGACCCAAGCCTTTCAGACGTTTCAAAATGTTTTGATACATTGGGACCTTCCCATTTTTTTCCCCGTGTCAGAGGGAGGTGCTGGAACTCTGCCCACCGTCCAGCTGCCAGACAAACACTGACACTCCAGAGATCCCTTCCTGATCTTTATTTTGCCTTGGGGGAAGGAGGGTTGGAGGAGCAGTGGTAAGGTGACCAGACAGCAAGTGTGAAAAATCAGGACGGGGGTGGGGGGGTAATAGGCGCCTATATAAGAAAAAACCCCAAATATCAGGATTGTCCCTATAAAATCAGGACATCTGGTCATCCTCAGCAGTGGCCCACTCCTCCGCTCTGGTATCTGTCAGGCAGCACCTGGCTGGCTGTCTCTACTCTCCTAGCGATATAGGGGCAGTCATCTGGACTATTCCCTTCTTCTGCTGCTTTGGTGGGCTTGTAAGTCTGTTTTCCCCTAAATCCTCCAGGTTCTGCATCTCCTAGGGGTGTGGGAGAACTTCCAGCCCCTTCACACTTCCACAATGGGACCCCAAAATATCCCTCTGGTCCACACACAGCTACTGCACTTGCCCTTTGCCAATCTGGGACCGAGATGCCCAGAACGCACTGGGACGGAGTCTGGACCCTCAGTTCTCCCAAGGGAATGAGATGCCCAGGGCCGCCCGGAGGGTGGGGGCAAGTGGGGCAATTTGCCCCAGGCCCCGGGCCCCACAGGGGCCCCCACGAGAGTTTTTCGGGGCCCCTGGAGCGGGGTCCTTCACTTGCTCCAGGGACCCCGGAAAACTCTCGCGGGGCCCAGGCCTCCGGAGTTTCTTCTTCTCCCGGTCTTCGCTGGCGGGGGGTCCTTCCACTCCGGGGCAGAAGGACCCCATGCCAGCGAATTACCGCCGAAGGGCGACCCGCCGCCGAAGTGCAGCCGTGTCTCTGGCGGTCATTCGGTGGCGGGGGGGTCCTTCCGCCGCGGGTCTTCGGGGCACTTTGTCGGCGGGTCCTGGAGCGGAAGGACCCCCCGCCTCCGAATTACTGCCGAAGCAGGGGCTCCCCCACCGCTGAAGATCCCAGGCCCCCAGAATCCTCTGGGCGGCCCTGGAGACGCCAGCTCAGCACCTGCCCTGGATCTAGCGTTCTCCAGCTCAGGTGGGCAAGTGAACTTACTGCAGAACTGAGGGCAGCGCGGGACAGGAATATCGGCTGAGACGGGGTTTGCGTTTACTAAAGAAAACTCATTTATTTATAGGGTGGCCAGATTTTTAAGGGGGAAAACCAGGTCCCCTTGTCCTGGGTGGAAGGTTAGTCAGGAGTGGGTTTGGGGAGACAGCGTGGTTTAGTGGCAGAGCACTGGACTGGGGCTCTGGAGAGCTGGGTTCTGCAACTGTGCTACTGGGTGACCTTACTGCCCCACTCTGTGCCTCAGTTTCCCCCTCTGTAAATGGGGGATGCCGCTGCCGTCCTCCTTTGTCAAGCACTTTGAGCCCTACTGATGGAAAGAGCCAGGTGCTGTTATTAGTGGGGTTAGGGAAGTGTGAAGAGGGAGCTGGGGTGGGGCAGGAGAGGAGACACGAGGCTGCCCATTCCTTCCTTTATACAATCCTTTTCTGTTTCTTTTTCCTCATTTATTTCTTCTACCTCTGTCCAGCCCCTTGCTGTCCCCTTTCACTCTTCCGTCCCGTCTCCTTCTGCCACGTTTATTCATTCTCTCTAGCGCATCCACCCTCAGGCCCTTGCTTCCCACACCTCCAGTACCCTGTCCCGATTCCGAGCTCCCCGGTGGTGCAGAGCCCGCATGGATGCCAGGGGCTGCCAGCTGGTGAGCGGCCTGGAGGCTCAGCACTCACAGCAGTGCCGAGAGTG
Source organism: Mauremys reevesii (assembly GCF_016161935.1). Lineage (NCBI taxonomy): Eukaryota > Metazoa > Chordata > Testudines > Geoemydidae > Mauremys > Mauremys reevesii. The sequence goes on from NC_052625.1 coordinate 4,305,660, forward strand.
ACTGACTCCGCATGGACCTGACTGAGTGGGAGGAAGGGGCTCGAGGAGACGCTCCCTGGGTGGTGCCAGGGTGGCAACGTGTTTGCCCAATACAGCTGGGGTCAGTCTCCCTGATCCTCACTGCTCCCCTAGAACCAGTTGTCCATCTCACAGACTTCAAGGTCAGAAGGGACCCACCGTGATCCTCTGTCTGATCTCCAGCACATTGCAGGCCACAGACCCTCCCCCACCCACCCATCCACTCCTGAAATAGACCCAACCTCTGGCTGAGTTACTGAAGTCCTCAAATCGTGGTTTAAAGACTTCAAGTGACAGAGAATCCCCCATTTACACTAGTTTAAAGCTGAAAGTGACCCATGCTCCCTGTCACCTGCTGCTTATACAACCAGAAGAGCTGAATACCTCAACAATGTCACTAAATTCAGCCTCACGGCTCCCATGAGGTAGGTATCCATCCCCATATTACCCCCAGGGAACTGAGACATAGAAACACACCCAAGACCTCACAGAGGAATGTTCTGCTGTAGTGGGGAATTAAACTCAGGTCAGCTGAGCCTTCACTACAAGACCCCCCACCCCCCTTCTCCTTCACAGGACTCCTCTGTTGAGTCAAGGCCAAAATATTTCCAGTACAACTGAGGGGGAACACAGGATAGGCCCTGGAAAGAGGGACATTTTAGGCCTTCAGGGACTCACAGCTATTTATACACTGCTTAGCCACAGATGGAGTTATTTTGGAATAGCTATTCCTGAAGAAAGGCTTGTTTACACGGGAAATAACCCGGACTAACCATTCTGCACTAACTCCCCATGTGGACACTCTTATTCTGCACCAAGAGTGCCTTTGTCCACTTTAGCTTAATCCACTTTCAAGGGGAATTAAGCTGCCCCCCGTTTCCCCCAAACGTGTCCGTATGTGGAATAGTTATTGCACTTCACTAAGCGAAAAGGGAAGAAGGCACTCTTTGTCCAGAATGGAGTTATTCAGGAAAGAGCTAGTGCACTTTAAATTCACACCCTCTGCTAGAGGCTCATCTTAGACCAGAACACAGCAATCCAAGCTTATCTCCCGTTTTTCAACTAGATCTAATATGCTCTGATCCTGCTCCCACTGAAGTTAGTGGTAAAGCTGCCATTTACATCAGTGGTGCAGGACCAAGCCAATGAACCGTAATCTATGAAAGAACCCAGGCAGGCTTGGAGGATTGACTGACTGCCTGCTAGCTCTGGGATAGGAAATCTTTTTTTTTTTTTTTGCAAGAGCTTTGATACAAGCAGCTGAGTAGGGCTGCTGACTCTCTTTGAATGAATTCCTCCTTCTCTGTACAGTTAGGGAGCGTGGCTGAAAATCAGAGCTGTTTTAACTTTTTTATTCAAAATATTTTCCTGCCAAAAAAATTGGATTTAATCAACAATGAAAATTTCCATGGGAAAAGTTTTTTTATGAACATTTTTCATTTTTTGGATGGGACATCTGGAAATGAAAAAAAACAACAACCCTACCTTTCATTTAGTTTTAAATTGGAATTTTCCTTTCATTTTATTTTTCAAAAGCTAACCTGAAATTTCAAAAGTCTGTTTGTGTTTTTCTGCTTTCAGAATACAACAGAATGAAGGATGTTTTATGGACTTTGGGGGGTTTCCTCCTACTTTTGCCTTTTGATATTTTTCCTCTTCCCCCACCCCCGAAACTTTTCAAAAGTCTCTCAAATTTGAAAGTTACAGAATTGCAAATGGAAAAATGAAACACAGAAACTTTGCCATTCTGTTACTTCTCAAAAGTTGGAGAAGTTTTGAAAAGCTAGGACACAGGAAAAAGGAAAAAATGGGCTAACCCACTCAATGGCAAAAATGGGCAGAGAGTGGGAAAAGTTGATTTCAGAAATTATGCTAAGAAAATGAAAAAAATTGTTCCATTTTGAACACAAAATTAGGCATAATAATACTAATGATACCTGGCTCTTATCTAACACTTTTTATCAGTACATCTCTAAGCACTTTACAAAGAAGGTCAGTATCATTATCTCTATTTTACAGATGGTAAAACTGAGGCACAGGCAGGCGAAGTGACTTGCCCAGGGTCACCCAGCAGGCCGGTGGCAGAGCCAGGAATTAGACCCCAAGTTTCCTGAATCTCGCCCAGTGCTCATCTTAGTCAATTAGGTCAGAAATGAATAGCTCACTTACGCAATGTTGTTGTGACCATGTTGGCCCCAGGATATTAGAGGCACAAGATGGGTGAAATAATAATATCTTTTGTTGGACCAACTTCTGTCGGTGAGAGAGAGAAGCTTTTGAGCTACACAGAGCCCTCCTTCAGGATCCTGGTCACTAATGGGCACTCCTCACTTGTCCTTGGCCATTGTGCAGGTGCAGAGTGGGAGACAGCGTGCAAGAAATCGTCCCTTTCCTACTCTTCCCAGGGGAGGACTAGGCCAGTCACTAGCTCAGGGACTCTCCCTTCATGCCCCTTGGAGGGTTAGGAACCCAGATCATGGAATCTCCCCGCACAACCAGCAGAGTGGTCTTAAGAGATGGTGCAGCCTTTGCACTCCCATTGCATGCTGGGAAGTTGAGAAAGAAATTGAGTCTCCTGGGGCACAATCCCCTTCTGAGCTCCCCTTGGGGAAACATGGCTTGGGTTGCCTTCACTGCCCATTCTCTTACAAGCACAATCTGGCCCTTTGTCCATGTTCTCCCACGTACTCTTTGTCTTGTGCCTACACAATGCCTTGGTGGCCAGTATCCTCACCCTCACGGTCAAGATTGAAAGGAAGCTGGATGCCACTCAGATGAAGTATCTCCAAGTGACTGAAAATATCAAATGGTTCGAATTCAAGTTGGATGAAGAGATCCATCTTCTAACGCAACATGTCCTGTGCTCTCAAATGGTTGCCCAATTCTCTTTAAAGCGGTCTGGTCACCTGCTCCGAATGCATACCAGCTTCCTGGCAAGAATTATCTTAGTTTCGACCCAATGAAGGCAGGATAGAAAAGACACCCTGGAAGATGTAAAACACGACGTTTGGATGATGTCAACAGACACCCGTCCCTAACAGGCATTCTACCTTGTTATGCACTAGATTTGGTTCTGGACAGAACATCATGAAGGCACAAAATGCGTTTGGTGGCCACCCTGCTGTCTAGACAGCATGAGAACTAACTAATTGTAGATCTCAGGCCCTTTGTGACTGGACACTATCTGTTCAGCGCTCGCCTAGTGCTGTGCATGTACACAATGCAATACAAGTTGCTAATCATCACTAACACCCACCAAAGTTTGGGGAGGCCAGTATCAAAGTCCTTCAGCACATATTCAGTGAATAGTAACAATGGTTTTAATAGTAACAGTGTTTTCCCTCCCATCTGTGACATACCAGGACACAATCCAGACTAGTGGGAGTCTGTCTCACCCCTGCCCTGCAACTGCGGATGCCTTTGATGCCTTGCTCTGGTAGCCGCATCTGGGCTGCTCACAAACAGCCTTCTATCATGCAGGACGCACCCTGGGTGTCGTGTGTAACTGCAGCCTGCCCAGCCTGGGTTATACTGCAGGTGACCACAACACCCTCTCCCCTCCCGCTCAGCCCTTGATCCTCCTCCAGACATGTATGTCCTGTACTGCCCAGCCCTCCCCTGGGCAGTACAATATATTAAGTCCATTATTCCTTTAAGGGGATAAGATGCCAGTTTATTACCTTAAATATTTATGCAAACACTTCAATTTAAACACACTGGATTAAATAAAACAGTAAAGTGAGTTTATTAACTACAAAGAGAGCGATTTTAAGTGAGTATATGGAATGAGGTGTAAAAGTCAGAAATGGTCACAAGAAAAAGAGAGATAGAATGCTTACTAGTGCCTAACTTAAACTATATTAGATGTAAGAAAATTTCTCACCACATGCTACCAGCAAGGTTACTGATCAAACTCCTCATGTCAGGACCCCTTCCACAAAGTCCAACAGCAGTTTCCTTTTGTCTTCTCAGAGGCAGAGAGAGAAAGAGAGGGCGGTGCCTTGGGGTGTTTCAGCCTCCCTCTTGAAAAACATTTCCAGTTGAGACCCAGGAGATAAAGAGTCTATGGGGAAGGATGTTCCCTGCTGGTTTTTTTTCACCTGTTTGAACTTCCTCTGTCTTCCCTTCCTGCTTGATGACTCTATTTATGGCTTAAATGCAAATTAAGGCAAGCACTCCTTCCTTCTTTTGTTTAGGACAGAGCTGCCTTCTGCCTGGGCAGGTTTGTGGGATTTGGAATGTGTATTAATAACACCATACAGAGAATCCTACAACTACATGCAATGTTGCCACACATATTTTACCAGGAGAATACTGACCAGAAAATTATGAGTTTTCAGATGATACCTTACAAGGCATACTCTGTACCAATATTATTGCAATAGTGTGTAGTGTGTGAATACAGGGGTGTATTCCATCACACCCTCAAAACCCAGCCTTTTTTCAAACTACAAAATCGTTGACTTTTTCATTCTTTGATTAAACATTCCATGCTATTTTATTTTTTGAAAATTATAAAAAAAATTATTGGCTGAAATCCAACACAATTGGGGGGGGGGGGGAGGGTATATTTGTAAACAAAATAAAAAAAATTCTTACCACCCCCAAACAAGAGCAGCTTCTAAATTTCAGACATTTTCACAAAAATGCATTTTTATTTTTGACTGGCTCGACTGCTCACACGGTTACCATCACAGCCACCTTTGGTTCACTGGCTCCTCAGGCCCGATCCAAAGCCTATGTAAGTCAGTGGGCGTCTTTCCATTGACTTCAATGGGCATCGGATCAAGGCGCCTCCGCAGCACACACCTGTAATTCACCACTGATGCACCTTTGACTTTACTTCATTGTGAGAAATGCCAAGTTCAAAGCTAACCTCTGTCATTGTTTCCCAGAACGATCTGATTACAATTCATGGGCCTGATCCAGGGCCCATTGAAGTCAATGCCAAAGCTTTAATTGACTTGAATGGTGCAGGCCTAAGCTATGTGCCCACCATTTGAAAGCTGTTAGGTGAATTAGTGGTCACTTAAAAATGCTCGATATTTTGTGCTTCTTTAAAAAAAAAAAGGTTGAAATTTTAAAAAATGATGATCAAACCCATGTTTGCCACAGCTCGTAAACTATAACTGATATTCCTATGTCCTATTAAACTATTGCTAATGTGCTTTGTCTATCTATCTTAGGTACTTACCAGGTCCCTCTCCCCATAGTATCTGAGTGCTTCAGAATCTTTAATAGATTTACCCTCACAACACCCCTGCGAGGTAGAGCAGTGCTATTAACCCATTTTACAGATGGGAAACTGAGGCACAGGAACTTGCCCAAATGTGTGGTAGAGCAGGGGATTAAGCCTTGGTCTCTCAAATCATAGGCTATACCCCGAACCACTGGACCATCCTTCCCCTCCCACTGGGCCACCTTTCCTAACAACTTATTGGCAATATTATGTTTGTTAATATTCCTGTATTCTAATAAACTATTGTGAATATTGCTATACCCTAGTGTTGCTGATATGATTTGATTGGGATGAACAAGGAATACAGAGTTGGTCTTTTGGAGAGTCACCAGCCCAGCAGCATAAGGTGATTCCAACCAGAAGGCCAAATTTTGCACTGATTTAATCTCCATGCAGTCCCAGTTCCAGGTGACAAACAAAGGCCACAATCCTGTGTTGATTTCAGGGCAGAGGGCTGTCTGGATCAAAGGTTGCTTCAACCCTTCCCTGACATAAAGGGAGTCAGAAGTGGCCCTCCTGGAATGAACTCTCATTCTTGTTGTCCTAGGAGCAAACTGCTTTCTTTTACATTAACTGCCACTGTATACTGAACAGCTAACGTTTGTGTCACAGGCCAACGAAAGCCCTGGGCATTTTGTTCCAATTGTTTTTTCAGTTGAAGGAGACATTAATAAAGACAACTGAAAATGCTGCTTGTAAAATGATTTGTACTAAAATCTGATTTATTCTGTTAACTCCTGCCAACGTTTCCCTGCTGCTTTTGAACAATCTGTTTCTAGCCTAAATCATGAACTTTGGGCTTTGGGGGTGGGGAAAGCACTTAAAACTGCCTAACCTACTTCAAAGCTGGGTGCTCCTGAATCAGAACATAGGTGCTTGGAACAACAATCGGTATTAACTGTAACCCTGAAGGGGCTACTTAACTGGAGCTCCTTAACCTGGCAAGAGCCACACTCCTTTTTGTTACCCTTACTGGAACAATATACTTGGCAATTTCATTTTATTTTTAAAGTGAGTTTAGTGCCTTTAAAAGGTACCAACTGCCAAATTACTGGGCTGTGTATTTATCCGCAGAACAGACAGATTTTGGGAAATAGCCAGACAAACTCTCCCCTAAAAAGCGACAAAGAGTCCTGTGGCACCTTATAGACTAACAGACGTATTGGAGCATGAGCTTTCATGGGTGAATACCCACTTCGTCAGATGCATGTGGTGGAAATTTCCAGAGGCAGGTATAAATATGCAGGCAAGAATCAGGCTAGAGACAACGAGGTTAGTTCAATCAGGGAGGATGAGGCCCTCTTCTAGAAGTTGAGGTGTGAACACCAAGGGAGGAGAAACTGCTTTTGTAGTTGGCTAGCCAGTCACAGTCTTTGTTTAATCCTGAGCTGATGTTGTCAAATTTGCAAATGAACTACACTTTAACTGATCACTCTCCTTAGAGTGTGTATGGTAATGCCCATTGTTTCATATTCTCTGTGTATCTCCCTAATGTATTTTTCACTGCATGCATCTGATGAAGTGGGCTGAAGCGCATGAAAGCTTATGCTCAAATAAATTTGTTAGGGTATGTCCAGAATACTCACCGGATTGGCGGGTAGCAATCGATTTATCTGGGATCGATATATCGCGTCTTCTCTAGATGCGATATATCGATCCCTGAACGCGTTCCCGTCGACTCCGGAACTCCACCAGAGCAAGCGGCGGTAGCGGAGTCGACGAGGGAGCTGTGGCCATCAATCCCGCGCCGTGAGGACGAGAGGTAAGTCAAAATAAGATACTTCGACTTCAGCTATGGTATTCCCGTAGCTGAAGTTGCGTATCTTACATCGACAGCCCTCCCCCCGCAGTGTAGACCAGGCCTATGTCTCTAAGGTGCCACAAGTACTCCTGTTCTTTTTGAAGTTCAGCAGTTTCTCTTTGAAGTCTGGTCCTGAAGTTTTTTTGCTGCAGGATGGCTACCTTTAAATCTGCTATTGTGTGTCCAGGGAGGTTGAAGTGTTCTCCTACAGGTTTTTGTATATTGCCATTCCTAATATCTGACTTGTGTCTGTATATTCTTTTACGTAGGGACTGTCCAGTTTGGCCGATGTACATAGCAGAGGGGCATTGCTGGCACATGATGGTGTATATTACATTGGTGGACGTGCAAGTGAATGAACCGGTGATGGTGTGGCTGATCTGGTTAGGTTCTGTGATGGTGTTGCTGGTGTAGATATGTGGGCAGAGTTGGCACTGAGGTTTGTTGCATGGGTTGGTTCCTGAGTTAGAGTTACTATGGTGCGGTGTGCAGTTACTGGTGAGAATATGCTTCAGGTTGGCGGGTTGTGCCCTGCGGCTGATGTGCTACAAAATTATCTTAGGTCTGGTCTCTACAGTATTTTTACTGATATAACTATTTTGATTATGTGTGTGGTGTTTTTTTTTACCAATATAGTTATATTAGTACAGGGGTCGGCAACCTTTCAGAAGTGGTGTACTGAGTGTTTATTTATTCACTTTGATTTAAGGTTTCGTGTGCCAATAATACAGGTTAATGTTTTTAGAAGGTCTCTTTCTATAAGTCTAGAATATATAACTAAACTATTGTTGTACGTAAAGTAAATAAGGTTTTTAAAATGTTTAAGAAGCTTCATTTAAAATTAAATTAAAATGCAAAGCCCCCCGGACCGGTGGCCAGGACTCCAGCTTTTTTCTGCCCCAAGCGGCAAAGAGAAAAAAAAAAAGCTGCAATCGGCGGCACTTCGGCGGCTGCTCTACTGCACTGCCGCATTCTTCGGCGGCAATTCAGCGGCTGGTCCTTCCCTCCGAGAGGGACTGAGGGACCCGCCACCGAATTGCTGCTGAAGACCCGGACGTGCTGACCCTTTCCATTGGCCGCCCCAAGCAACTGCTTCCAGTGCTGGTGCCTGGAGCCAGCCCTGGGACCCAGGCAGTGTGAGTGCCACTGAAAATCAGCTCGCGCGCGGCCTTTAACATGCGTGCCATAGGTTGCCTACCCCTGGGCTAGCACGATCTTTAGCGAGGATGCAGTTACACCGGTATGAATTTGGTTTAGACCAGCATAATTTATTCCCCTGCACATATGGGAATGAGGTATACTAGCTTAAGCACTTTTATACCAGTATAACTGTGTCCACATTACAGGTGGGTGGGCTTGTCCCACTTTAATTACACTAGAATCGGTAAAGTGGTACAATTTTTGTGTGTAGACAACCCCCCAGAGGCACCACCTCTTTGAATGAGACAGTCCATACCAGGCCTGTTTTATTATTAAAATGGTGAAATTAAAAATAAACTATTCTCTGCATTAAGCAGTTCTGCTTCTAAGCAGGACTGTATCCTTTACACAGGTGTCTCTGAGACTGGGTTGGAGGAAGCACATTCACAACAGGAGCACCCTGGCCCTTCTATGATCAAGAAGCCAAACCAGCCAGGAGAGGAGAAAAAAGAAGACCCTGGAAAAATAAATGGATGATTCTGTGGAATGGTAGTGGGAGCTGGTGCTTTTCACCTTGAAGTGTCAATTTCAAATCCAGAGCAGTAGTGACCAAAGTACTAAACCACCTGACAGGTATTCAGTGGCCTGCGTGAAATGAGTTTGGTCCTAGTGGTCAGATGGACGTGATACAGACACCGCCACTGAAGCTGGTTGCTAAATGAGCACAGCTGCTTGTAAGTAGGGACTGAATGGAGTTATAAAGGGAGCAACTCTGTCGCTCTCCATTCAGAGCTGAGACATTGGAAGGGCAACGTGGGGCTATGTCCACTGTGCTCTCGGCTTGATCCGCTCTGTAAATAAAGACGATGCTGTAGGGTATTTTCAAAGCTCCCTAAGGGATTTGGGCACCCAGTTCTCATTACAGTCCCTGGGAACTGGGCATTTGAGTCTCCAGGTCTGCCATCTGGGTGCCTGGCACCAGATTTACATTCACTTGACCCAAGAAAGCTGGCCATTAAGTGAGCTATTTTATGTGGTTTTAACTTCGTAAAGTGCACATGGCTCAGGCCTTCGAGCACATGGACAGGAAGTTAACATATTGACCTATGGGAACCAAATACCCTGCATCTTCTGTTGCTCTTTCCCGCCAGCATCCCAGCTCTTTTGTTTGGACAGATGCTTGGTTAGCTCCCACTTGCCTCATCCACACCTCAGCACTGGTAAAGCAGAGAGGGCACCATTCCCGCCTGAAGAAATAAAGAGACCTGGAGCCCAAACCACCTTGCTATCTCCCTTCATGGTCTCCCAACGAGCAGGACAGAACGTGGCATCCCCAACGAGGCAACTTTTACAGCAGCTGAGTGAAATCTCCAAAAGCCATGAATACAGCCATGACAGCACAACACCATCCGTCTCTGCCACAGTAGAAAATCACCCCTGGTCATCAGATGACAGAGCCAAAAGGATTAGCACTGACAGATGATTTTTATGCATTGGCAGAAAGAGACTGTTGCTCAGAGAAACCAGCAGAGTCTCTGTATTGTAACCCAGGTATTGAAAGTCAGATTGGACTCCAGACAACACCAGAGCTGCTGAGTCACACCCTTCTTAATCTCCTTTCCTTCCAAAGCCATCCATTTCCATCTCGGACATGAATTTAGGTTTGTGTCCAGCTATGACAGTGTATCATGAATCACCCTAACAAGGGGCAAGAGTTACAAAGCCGTGTTAATGCGGAACCCATAGAACTCGGTTGGGTCTCAGGGTCGATATGCTTTGCAAGCCTGGCTGCAGGAAGGGGGAACTGATGAACCCCACTGGTACATTCTCTTATCAGGCTCCCTCTCCCAAAGCCACTCCCCGTCGTCTCTTCCCTCACTTCCAACAACTAATCTTCAGTCTCATAAGTTCAAAGAGCCTTGGTAGTCAGCAGAAAAATGCCTATTTCCTATAAGAGCATTCGGCCGGGAAAATGGGAAATGTTTTCCCTCAGGTTTGAAGATGTATGTGGGTTACAGATTCCATCAATGGAGAATTAAAACAAACAGGCTGAGATTTGGAGATTGGTTATCCTCTCCTTGCCCGGCAGCCCAATCTCCCCTTGAAGGTAGGAGTGCTGGCTAGTCTGTCCTATCTGATGCATGGCTACTCTCGGAGAGGTAGATAGCAACTGTATTCACAGCATCCAAATGTTCATCAAACATTGGAGTCCTCTTCTGGAGCCACATGTCCAGGGGAGGAGCTTAGAGTCTTAGGGGACGTCTGTCTTGCAAATCACAGCTCGAGTGCACGTATCCCAGTTAGCTTGGATCCTGGAGCAGTGAAGCTACGGAAAGGCACACTTCACCATGGGGTAGGCCTGTGAATAATTCCACATGGCTCCGGTACCGGAGCTAGCTAGATCAAAGCAAGCTCAGGTATGTCTACTCAAGCTGCAATTCCAGTGTAGACATAAGACGCAGAAACAGGTAAAACAAGACACACAGTGTGACCCAGAAGGGGGTTTGTTTGTGGGGAGATAAGTTGTATTTTCCCTGATCTCATTGTCCTTCTCTCTAATGGTGGCACGTGGAGAAGGGATTTGATGATAGTCAGCATGATTAGGAGTGGTCTGATCGTCTGTTGGAGGGCCTGGTCCGAGGCTCATAAAAGCCAGTGGTGAGGCTCCTACTGGTTTTGATGGGCTTTGGATCAGATGATAAATGCCTCACTGCTCCGCTTACAACATATAAGCCAACCTTTAAAATAAATACCTTTGTGTTCCACAAAACTATCCCGTGGAGGCAGGGTTTGTCAGTAATGCCCCAGCACGCATTAAATTGGGATTTCAGAAATCTCTAGTAATATTTGTAATACTGAATCAGTCTGTAGGGGCTCAGCTAAGTCCAATGCTTTGTACGTCTCTCGAACAGTTTTAAGGTTCCTCTTTTTTATTATTTAGAAAATAAAAAGGGAAGTTTGAAAAAAAATAGCACTACAGCCAGAATAAATCACATCTTACCGGCGCTGCTAGAGACGGATTTCGTACTATCGTTATCCATATGGCTATTTCTTTCCCCATAGAATCATTCAGCATTATTATAGATACCTCTTCTATCCCGGAATGATTCAGAATAATTAGGATGCAGAAGATACCGGATAGAGAATAAAACCAAAATATTATAATGCTATAATACGAATCAATGGTGTGGCCTTTTCTGGGATACTGTGCCCAGTACTGGTCACCTCATCTCAAAAAGGCTATTGCAGAATTAGAGGATGTTCAGAGAAGGGTGACAAACCTGTTTAGGAGCAGGGAAAAGCTCTCATATGAAGAGAGATTGAAAAGGTTGGGATTGTTTACTTTAGAAAGGAGATGGATAAGAGGGGGCATGAGAGAAGTATAGAAAATGATGAATGAGCTAGATGAGGTAGATTGGGAGCTTCTGTTCTCCCTGTCTCATAACACAAGAACAAGGAGCCATTCAATGAAATGGAAAGTTGGCAAATTCATAACTGATAAAAGGAAATACTTTTTTCACACAATGTATGATTAGACTCTGGAACTCATTGCCACAGGATGTCACTGACATCAAGAACATAAGACTAAAAAGGGGATTGGATATTTATATGGATAACAAGAATATTCAGAATAATTAAATGTTTCCGAAAAAAAAAGAATTTTAGAAGGGATATAAAACATCATTCTTCAGAGCTTAATCCTGAACCATTACAGGTGAGGGTGAAACCGTAATGGGAGCAGAATACCTCATAGCTGCCTATGGCAGGGTTTCCATCTGGTCTGGCAACATGAGGGTGCCTGGTTGGTGTCCAGAATCTCAGTTTTAATAAAAATAGTAAGTCTCTGTAGAGATTTCAGAGACCCAGTGGCCACCTTGAGCAGCGATTCTAAACAGTCACAATTAATACCACAGCCTCTAGCTTTTTGGAGAAAAGTTGGAAAACATGAAATGAGCGTAAACTAATGCGATGATGCCATTTTTTGTTCAAAAAACTTTCTACTGCTGAGAAAATAACGACTTCCAGGGTCTTAATGAGCCACTGCGTAGAAACCTCCAAAATGTGTATGGTGACTTAAAAGGGCTCAGTTAAGTGGGTGGGCCCAGGGTCAAGATGATTCAGCGCATTTCAGACAGTTCCCCTTTTCCCAGTTTCTCCAAATCTTTCTGGAAGAATTTCAGGTTTTGGAGAAGGAATGCTACCCCAGAGCAGTACCTAGTCGTAGCCCTAGTGAAATCATCACATTTTGGCTCCAAAGTCTGTAAGGGGAAACGCGGTTTTCCTTCTGATATACAAAGAAAAGACAAAGAAATTTCTTCTTCTCGAGGAAAACTGCTGCTAGTTTGAACTGCATACACATTGTGACTCACCAAAGAGAATTTATTCCTGCATTTGCTGCCCTAAGCAAGACTGGCAAATTAGTATTTGAAGTCATAATATTGATCATAACTTCATACTGAATTCCAGGCTACTGAAGTGTCTGCTGTCCATATTTCCTTAATAAATCCGCTTGAGTTCAGTGATAATTAACATGCAATTAAAGTAAAGTGTTGCCACTATTAGCTCTCGGAAACAAAAGGAGAAAGAAAACGATTCAAGTAATTTCATACAGCTGGAGCCTGACCCAAAGCCCTTTGAAGTCAATGGTGTCGAGGAGGGTCCTTCCATTGGCCTCAGTGGGTTTCGGATCAGGCCTCGTATCAGCAGACTGAATTCTGCTACTACATGATCATTGACAATGTGTGCTTTTCTACCGCTTGAGACTTTCAGGAATGTTTTTCATGCAGGAGTGTAGTGCATTCAAAACACAGAAACCACCTTAATCTCAGCAAGACCAACAAAGATAAGCAATAGCTTTGAGTTGGCTGAAATTAGCAAATGGATCTGCCGCACAATGCCCTTGTTACCATTAGCTGTGACCGCTGAATGGCACCTAGTAAAATATGCTGGCAATGTTTAACAAACCATCCGTCTTTTACCTGTTCCTACTCAACAGAAACCTTTGTTTGAACCATGGGCCTATTCAGCTGCTCTGCTATCTGCTTATCAGGAAGATTAATCTCCTTGGTATCACCATATTAATTTTAAAACAGCCTTTATCATTTTGAGTCCTCTTCTGGAACAGCTTAATGCTGGGGAAAAGTTTGTTTTTTTAAATGTGGAAGCCAGATTTTGTGTTTGCCAAACGGCTATCTACATGCCTGCATGTGAGTCATTCGTATTATAAGAATAAAACCAGGAAAAACAAACACCGTGTAACCGCCAGCACCTGTAGATGGCATCTGAACGTTCATGCCAAACGGGCACTTCTGCATGCCAGGCTTCCTTCCTATTCCAAATACGATCATTCTAGCAGCAGCTAGAGGCCCAAATTGAGACCAGAGCCCTGGTGGGCCGGACGCTTTGCAAACACAAATTCAGAGACAGTCCCCATCCGAAGAGCAAAAAGGACAACCAAAGCATTAGGGGTGGTGCTGTTTGCAAGCGGGGAACTGAGGCACAGAGAGATTTCCAGTGGGAGTTAGGCCCCAGATTTGATTTCAATGAGAATTAGGCACCTCGATACCTTTGAAGATCTGGGCGTAGGTAACGTATCCAAGATCGCACAGGGAGCTATAGCAGAGCCAGCTATTGGCTCTTGATGCCCAGACGAGTGACTTAACCACAAGATCCACCTTTACTGCCATGCTTAGGCATCAGTGAGCTGGCTAAAACTATGGACTGAAAATGGTGTTTTCCCATGATTACAAATCAAGTTATCTGGTATTCAATAACCATGCCTCAGATACTCTTCCTTGATTCTGAGAACCTGGTAGGGCCCCGCCTTGGCACTATCAGAGAAGGAGACACCTCATCTGCGATATCCTTCCAGTCTTCTCCTGGCGTCTGCAGGAGCACCTCCGTGGGAGCCAGACATCCCAGCATCTGGATACTCAGCTAGATTTGGAGTTTGAGCTGAACTTTGCAGCGATAGCAGACCCAGACTGGGACCTCTGACCCCAACGCCGTGCATCTGTGCGCAGCCCAACATTGGGTTCATCCACACTGCTCAGCCCCAGCACGTTTACGATACCGCAACACAGGACGTACTATCCAAATGGATTGGATGCTTATTGGGAAGTGGAAGACCTGGGCTTACTTAATATACATTGAAATAAGCCCTCCTGGGATATGTTTTTACTGCAGAATTAGCCTGGGTGATCGGCACTGAGCCCTTGGGGTAGCCTTGCCTCAGTATGAGCAACCACATTGCGAAGCCTCACTGGTAGTGCACTGACCTATGTGCATCTCTACCATCTGGGGGCACATCCCATGGGTCTTTGTGCTGCAGTAACCTCCGCTGCCCTAGGATTCTTTCCCGGTGAATTGTGGGAGAACGTACCTGCCCTTCTGAGCACACAGGGAATTGTGGGAAGGCATTGGAGGACTATGTGCCCTGCAGTGATTTAGGCTGCATTCGCACTGCAAAGTGGGTGGGTTACCAGCCTGAGTGAAAATGGAACCTGGACTCTAACAGAGGGTTCTCAACCTTGTCCTTTCAGAGGCCCTCCCAATATGCTATAAAAACTCGATGGGCCACCTGTGCCACAATAACCGGTTTCTGCATATAAAAGCCAGGGCTGGCGTTAGGGGTAGCAAGCAGGGCAATTCCCTGTGCCTCCCCTCCCCCTCCCCCGCCAAGCTTCATTACTCAGATTTCAGCTTCAGCTGGTGGGGTTCAGGGACCTGGGCTTCAGCCCCATGCGGTGGGACTTCAGCTTTTTCCCCTGGCCCCCAGCGAGTCCAACGCTGGCCCTGCTTGGTGGCCCCCCTGAAACCTGTTCGAGGCCCCCTAGGTTGAGAGCCAGTGTTCTAACAGACCCGCCTTGTGGGGCCAGCTAGCCTGGGTTAAAAGCACCGCTCACCTCCGGTGAGAGATTGTGTGTGTGGATAGGATGGGGGCTAGTGGGTAACACGTGAGTAAGAGCCCAGGCTAACTCTGCAGTAAAGACACAACCCTATTCAATGCCTGTGAGGTCTGTGGTCACAACTAGAACTGGGAGAGCTTGGAGAAAACCACCTGGCAAACAGCCTCTCCTTTCTATTTATTTATCACACCAAAACCCGCCAAGTTCATAAGCCTAGTGAGAGATTTCTTTTAAGTTCCCCAGCATTCCTTTCAAGTTCCCCCACTTCCTGCTTCGAGCGAATCCCACTTCAATACTGGATTGATTCAGGAGTGGGCATACTTGAAAGGGACTCTCTTAGGACCAAAACTTAGAGAAAGAAAGGTCAATCCCACGCAGCATTCCTAGAAGATGGCTTATATTGATATGGACTCACAATTTGAAAACTTCAGCTAGTGCAGCTCCTTTGATTTCTTTTACACCAGCTACAGATCCGGCATCCTTTGCTTAAAGAAAGCCAGAGCCAAAACACCTCTTCAGCAACCTATGCATCAGAATCCAAACTGGGTTTATTTGTTTTTAAACTATTAAGATACCATGGGCTATTCTATGATTTTCCCAGCTTATTGGTCCACTGGGCTTCCCCTGCTCCTGCATGCTGTGCAGGGGGCTCGGTCCCCTAAATGTGCAGATTTCATTAGATCTGCATGTACCCCGTGGACCCTAAAGTCCATGTACCTCCACAGAGCATTCTCGCTGACCCCTATTCCCCACGCTAGCTCTGCTTCTCCCTAGCTGACTGTCCCCTGTTACTGTGGGCTGTCAGGTATGGGATGAGAGGGTCTCTGGCTGGTCATGCTTGGACCAGCATTACAGACAATTGCGATGTCAATGATCAAATATCAGTGTGCAATGGGAGAATGCTGGAAAGAATAGCTGCTCCTCAGTCTACCCCTCCGGGCCTCCCAAAAAACCTGTGAAACCCTAGCCAGTTTGTGAGATTTTATTAAAAAAAGGAAATATGGCCAGACCACAACCAGTTCCTCCACTGGGGTGAATCAATCTTCGCTGAAATGACTTCAATAGAGCTGAATTGATTAATGCCAACTGAGGATCTGGCCCTGTGGTTTTAAATTTAATCGTGAGTGAGGATGACATTGCGCAAGGGAGACCCGAATGCTGAGTTAGCACAGAACCCGTTTCTACAACACCTAGTTGAAAAGCAATTTGAAAATGCCAGTCAGTGTAATGAAAGGAAATGCAACATGGTGATCAGTAGTCTGAGAAATCTGCAGCCTCTAGGCACTCTTGTTTTTTTTTAATTAACAACATAATAATATCGATTTCTTCTTTTCATTTCAGAAATATTATCTTGCCCAATGACCAGTGTTGTGTTGTAGCCGGACAATACGTTATTTAGATGGCTCAGGCTCCGTGTTTGCTGAAGCATACACAGGGATGGGTGGAGGAAGCAATAAGAGTTTAGTAGGACCAGTAGGTTAGGGAGCAATATAACCTTTATCAGTTTGTGTTACCCTAGAATAAATGAGTCTCTTGTTCCAGGCTAATTGCCTTCTAGCCTAGCACAGAGACCACAACAATAAATTCCCCAAGGTTTATTTGACAGTAGGTTTTATAATGACTGGCAAACCACTGACTGTCATAATTATGTGTGGTCCTTTACCATTAGTGGTAATTCAGAGGCACATAACTAGAGCAGAAGATTTCTGGAGCATTTCCATTGTTTGTTGGGTGGGCTCCTGGGAAGTTCATTGGTAGAAATCTTGATTTCATAGAATCATAAAAGATCAGGGTTGGAAGGGACCTCAGGAGGTCATCTAGTCCAACCCCCTGCTCAAAGCAGGACCAACCCCAACTAAATCATCCCAGCCAGGGCTTTTGATACACAAATGTCTGGTTAAAAACAAAAAGGCAGCAAACTGTTGACACATTGCGCTCCCATTGGGAGTTTTCGAGGACCTTTTCTGCTCCCTGTCTGTTGGATACAACAAATGACAAATCCACTTGTAAGGTAAGTCAGCATGGCAGCCGGCAATAACAATAATACTTAGCACCTTTCTTCAGTAAACTGGTGGCTCTAGAAGAGTCTCATGAGGCACTGTGCCCATACTTCTGCAGAGCCAGACCCCTCCACTCCCAACTCATGGACAAGTCCTTTGGAATTTCATACAGGTGAAGCCAATTGGGTGCTACAGAACTTGGGTGAGGCACTATCTTTTATTGGAGGGGAGGGATAGCTCAGTGGTTTGAGCATTGGTCTGCTAAACCCAGGGTTTGAGTTCAATCCTGGAGGGGGGCATATTTAGGGAACTGGGGTAAAAAACTGTCTGGGGATTAGTCCTGCTTTGAGCAGGGGGTTGGACTAGATACCTCCTGAGGTCCCTTCCAACCCTGATATTCTGTGATTCTATGAATGTCTGTTGGTGGAAGATATAGGCTGTGGAGCTCTTCTGCAGGTCTGGGGGAGGTAACCAGAGTGTCTAAGCTAAATAAAAGTTGTTACAGATTTATTCAGCTTAGACACTCTGGAGCATCACAGAGATCTTCCTCAGGTCTGGGGAATGTAACCAAAGCCTACATCTTCTACCAACCGAAGCTGGTCCAATAACAGATGACATTTCCTCACCCACTTGCTGCTCTCAGACCCTGAGACCAACGTGGCTACAACAACACAGCACACAATTATCTAAAATGGTACAGAATGTAATACGAATACCTAGCTCTGATAAAGCACTTTTCTTCAGTAAAAAGAACAGGAGTCCTTGTGGCACCTTAGAGACTAACAAATTTATTTGAGCATAAGCTTAGTCTCTAAGGTGCCACATGGACTCCTGTTCTTTTTGTGGATACAGACTAACACGGCTGCTACTCTGAATCTTTTCTTCAGTAGATCTCAAAGGCAGTTGGGATCGTTATCCCCATTTTAAACAGACGGGGGATATAGAGGCACGGAGCGGTGAAGTGAATTGCCCAGTGTCACTTAGCAGGCCAATGTCAGAGCCAGAACTAGAAGCCAGAACTCCTGAGTCCTAGGCCCATGCTCTGTCCACTAGGCCACTGACTAAGACACAAAGAAAATAGCCTTGTGGTTCTAGCAGTGATGCTTTGCCATGTGGGGGACTGGATGGGCCATTGTACCAACTCTTTTGATTTTCTCATGAATTTTGCAATATTCCCTAGCCTCTGTTTGCCAGAAGCTGGGAATGGATGACAGGGAATGGATCACTTGATGATTACCTGTCCTGTTCATTCTCTCTGCGGCACCTGGCATTGGCCACTGTCAGAAGACAGGATACTGGGCTAGATGGACCTTTGGTCTGACCCAGTATGGCCGTTCTTATGTTCTAATATTTAGTGTTTCTTTAAAACCTCAGCTCCTGGAGTCATGTGATGACACGAGACTCTCAATTTTCATTAAAAAAATAAATAAATAAAGGTGAGTTTCTGCCCCCGTGTTTCTGGGAAAAGGCTGAAAAGACCCAGGAACCAGAAGATGTATTAAAAGAACCTCACATTTGTTAGTTTTTATATTTCATGATTTTGCAATGCTTGCAGCTGGTGATACTAAATCTCAAACTTCGTGGACTGGCAAGGGCATATGCTGTATTGTGGAGTGATTTGCTTTGGCCATCTGAAGGCCTGGTAATGGCTCCTGCTCAGGGGCCTTTCAGGATGGAGAGAAGAGTCACCAGCAGGGAGATGAAAGGTCCTGGAGGGCTCCCTCCAAAGGGAATGTTGGAAAAGCTCGCAAGAAGGGTTCCGTTATTAGTGTAGCAAAAAGGCATTAGCCTTTCCATGGTGGTGGGCCTACAGGCCCAGTCCGTGAAAGAGGAAAACAGTCATGTGAAAATGAGAAACACAAGAAGTGTGTGTGGGGGAAGCTGGTATGTCTCATTTATTGCTGCTGTAGTGACCATGAAATGAATCCCTCAGCGTGAGAGATGTCATAGTCAAATGGGCGTTACGACTGCCGTTTGATCAGATCTGCATAAACATCCATGCGGCTCTGTAACCGAGCATTCTTTTAACCTCACTTCCGTCTGGGGCAGGGCTTACGTCCTCTAATGCTCTTTCTGGATCCAGTACGCTGCGGACATGCCAGTTCCAGATATAAAGATCCATGGCACAAATGGGGTTCACCTTAAAGTGGCCTCTTCCAACAAATCAAACCTTTCTGTTTAGTTGCGAGCCCAGTGACAGTGATAGACAAGAGATCTACGTGCAGTAACATGCCTAGGAATCCCAGGGAACTCACTGTCCTGCCCTGCTGCAGAGTTCAGGTGGAACCTTGCGATTTTCCCTCCCGAATTCCAAGGAAGGCAGAGTGCATTGCAGAGCAACCATGCAAGGGGTGAAGCTCTGGCCCCTTTGAAGGCAACAGCAGAACTCCCATTGACTTCAATGGGCCAAAATTTTACTCTGCCGAACCTTTTCTCTGAATGTTTCTTGTCCTGCTATCGCCACAACCACTTTCTGTTTCATGTCAATAACAACATGGGCTTCTATAGCTGAGTGAATTTGCTACACTCCCTGATGGTGAGAAGAACTTTAATACAAAGGCTCTGATCCTGCAATGAACTTCTACAGGGGATATCTACCCTGCCATAAAAAAAAACAACAACACGTGGCAACCACATCTCAGAACCTGGGGCAATTGATTCGGGCTCATGGGGCTCAAAAATCACAGTGTCGCCATCCGGGCTTGGGCGGGAGCCTGGGCTTTCAGACCCACCCCCCTCGTGAGCTTTCAGATCCCATGAGCCCGAATCAATGGACCTGGGTTGTGGTGCCACGGTTATTTTTATGGCAACTGCACCAGTGCCGCGGCTCTTTCATTGCAGTGTAGGCATGCCCTAAGTGACTTTCCCAAGGCCAGACAGGAAGCCTCTGGCAGGGCAGGATTGAACTCATCTAGCACCTTAACCATGGGGCAAAACATCCTCTCTGTTACCAGAACCGGGATCACTGGTGCATTTTATGTTCCTCTCCCTTTACTGATTTTGTCTCCATATTCATTTTCACTTGTGTGTGTGGCGAAGAGGTGGGTTATTTGCTTCTTTTTTCTCCCCCACCCGCCAATACAAACATTTTCTCTGGCCCTCCCCCTCCAAACAGATCAAGAACACCTTGATTCATGGAAAGCTGCTGCATTATGTGAGGATAATTTTGCTGTCTATGCTTCCTCCCTACTTGGCTCTCGCTCTGGCTGTGTTGTGATGCGTTCTGTGGAAAGCATTCAAATCATTATTAGCACAAGCCGGCAAAACAAACACTGTTTGAACTTTGACCCACAGTGCTGCCACTGCTGAATGCATCCCATCGTTTCAGAAGGTGCAGATCTTTCTGTTTCGTCTAACCGTAGCTGGAAAGAGGTATTTGCTGATTATCGATTATTTGAATTAAATAGGCTCCATTGTGCTGTGTGCTGCATGTACACACTGCAAGAAACAGCCCCTGCTCCCAAGGCCTTTCGATCTTTAGTAGAGAAGAGTGGTGTTCTAACTGCAATATTGCACACTGGGAAGTCACGTGCAGAGAGATTAAGTGACTTGCCCAAGGTTATGCAGGAAGCCTGTAGTAAAGTTGGGAGTGGAACCCAGATTACTTGAGTTCCATTCACCTTCTGACTCTGCACTACTCTGCTGAGCTGGGCCGAACGGGGATACCCTGGAAGATTTTTGCAGCTGCGACTCTCTCTAGGTCTGTCTACACTGCAATGTAAGCCCAGGGTTAGTAGAACTTGTGTTACCAAACCCTGAGTTTGTTAACCCCAGGTTAGGAATTGTTGAACCCTGGGTCCCAACCTGGGGCTTCACATCTACACTGCATTATGTGGGCCTGAGTCCAACCACCCTATCCCTGTCTTCCTAGCGCCCTCCCAAAAATGTGGCCACGCTCGCCCTTTGTTCATAGTCAATTTTCTCACACTGCACTACCCACTATCCACCATTCACTATCCACTATCTTGACTGTCCAGAGGACAAAGAAAGTTGGCTCGTGGGATACTTTTGGAGGACTCCCAGAGCATGAGTCCAGTGCGGCTGTGTTTATACTGCAAAGCAGTAGGGTCTCAGCTTCATTTAGGCTTGGACCCTCCAGCCCTGTGGGGTTCTGGGACCATGGGTCCGAGCCCTGG
This sequence comes from Mauremys reevesii, assembly GCF_016161935.1. Lineage (NCBI taxonomy): Eukaryota > Metazoa > Chordata > Testudines > Geoemydidae > Mauremys > Mauremys reevesii. The sequence goes on from NC_052625.1 coordinate 4,326,902, forward strand.
GGTCTTGCAATTTGTGTAGACAGAAGGGAGGTTGGGCTTGAGTCTGGAGTTTGAACCTTGGGCTTACATTGCAGTGTAGGACATACCTTCTCATTCTTGGCTGTACAGTACCTAACACCATGGGGGCCTGATTTCTGCTGGAGCTGCCAGGGGCTACTGTCATGCAAACATCAGAACAAACAATGTGACTCTAAAACTATGCTTGAGGAGGTATTGCACAGAGAAAGGAACAATGGTTCAGGAAACCAGGCAATCAGTCACTACACGGCTTACTGGGAGCACCTCTTTTCACTACAGTTTGTTGTTCCATACCAAAACCTATTCTTTGCACCACCCTTGAGCACATGGATTCAACTCCAGAGGGCTCAGGGGGGAGAGGGGGAGAAGAGACATTTCTTCCTCTCCCTGGCTGGGAAGTGGACTGCAAGAACAGACTCGGTACCTTCTGTCCTGTCCACCTTCTTTGCTGGGTAGGAGTAGCAATGGATGTGCCTCATAGCTTGCTTCCCAGAGCCTAGCTCTGTGATGTAAGAGGGATGAGGATCCTGCCGGGGCTCCTGGCACACTGCCACCTCTTTGCACAGGCACTGCCCCCTTTTGGCAGATTTCATGGCCCTCCCAGGAGGCTGGCACAGACAGGATTTGCCTCTCAGAAAGAAAGAAGAGCATCTTTCCTTGCACTCTCTAGAACGTTACTTGTAGCAGTTACCAACTCCTGCTTCCGGGTGTAAGCTGCTCTCCAGCCCTGGAAGAACGTGTCCTCAGTGGGGTATATTGCACAGACAGGTGGGCTGGGGATACTTTGTGCCTTCCTTTGAGGCACCTGGCACCCGGCCCAATCAGAGAGAGGATAATGGATTAGATGGACCTTAGCTCTTTTCTTATGTAAAGCGGCCAGGGTGGAGCTTGCAGCCCTGTTTTAGTGAACTCTCCAAGGAGTACATTTATTACACACTTCTATTTAAATTAAAAAATGTAAACGTGATGCCAGAATGATGGATGATATATAAATGCCTAGGTACAGAATTTTTATAAATGGTACAAATGTCAAATATTGTCTGTTGATTTATTTACCCCTCCGGAAACGTATTTTTGTTGTCAACAATATCCCAATTCCATCCACTTCGGATGAGTCTTATGGTTAAGACATTGGACTAGACCCAGGAGACCTGCGTTGAATTCCAGGCTGACACTGGCCTCCTCTGTGACGTTAGACGCAATTTTTTTTTGTTTTCCATCTTTAAAATCTAGATAGTCATAGATTTTTCTGTCTTCTCTATTGAGACGCTCTCCAGGGGAAAGAGTGTTTCCTACAATGTGTATGTACAGAGTCTAGCATACTGGAACCCTGAACTTGGTACATTCCTCGCTTTTTTCAAAGCTGTCATTCTCATATGCCTTGCCAATGGAAACGAGCAATTATGGTCCAAAATAAGGGAGAAAAAAACATGACAGTGCCTCCCTCTTTTCTTCAAAATTTTGACATGGGAAAATTTTGAATATCTGAAAAAGGCTGTCTGGGCTCCATAGCTGATCTGAAACAGGATAAAAATTTCAGATTGGCATGAAAGTTTCATTGGCATTTCCCCAGATTATTATTTTATTTATTTATTGTATTTTGAAATTTCCTTGAAATTTGAAAAAAATAAAAATCAGAGCAGTTCTACTGGTCAGTGGGTGAGAAATCTGTCATCTTTATTCCGAGTGCAGTTCTACAGTAAGAAAACACGATATTGAGTAAGCAGCTAACGACATACAATCTGTGATGGGACTGAGCCACTGGGCAAAATTCAACACAATTCCACTGACTTCCATAGGATATGAGAGCAGGCACCAGGGCTCAGGTTTTCAGGTATTGCTCCTCTCAGCACTGCAAGGCCTACGTGAGTTATATGGCTCAGTCTCATTTTTAAAAGCGACTTAGGCACTTAGCAACCTAAGTGTCACTGAAAGTCAATAGGACTTAGGCTCCCTAAGTCACTTTTGAAAAAATGAGACTTAGGTGTCTAAATCAGGTAGGCCTTGCAACGCTAAGCAAAGCAATGCCTAAATACCTTTAAAAATCTGGGCCCAGACGTATCCCTTTGACTTGGGGCAGTGCTGGCTTTCAGAAACGGTTGCCACTGAGCCACAGTCATTGTGTGACGGGCCATTGGTTTAAATGTTTATCCCCTTTGTAAGTCATTCTTCCTCAGGAGAGGAGATGCATTTTTTGTTTTCCCGTCTTCACAGCATCAGTGAGACTAGTGAGGAGATCTGGGTGAACGCTTAATGGAAAGGAATTTTTAGATGAATTTCGCTTTTCCTTTGTTTGTGAATTATGCAAAAGGATTTTGATTTTTGCAGACTTGGGGTCACTTTCCAAAGGGCCAAAGTCATTTTTGAAAATGGAATTTAGGTGCCTTTGAAAATTTTGCCCTTGATCTTTATTCAGAGCTGTCTTCTTAACATTTTATGCAAATGTATTCCACCCTATAGCTTGTTCTCCAACTCTTCTGTTTGACAATGTGCTAGTGGTTATTCCTGGTAAGTGATTATTTGCCAAAGTCTTGTGCTATTGTGTCTCTTCCTGGACTGAAACTTTTATAAATAGGAGAAAGGAAATCAAAGGCATATTCAAGAAAGCCACATTTATATTTCCAGCACAGCCTTTGGGCAAACACGCTCTCCCACAAATACTCCTGAGCCTTTCCCTTTTGGAAACCATTCTTGTCCCATTAAAAATTGTTCACACAAATATTCATGAAAAGCAAATATAAAACTCTGGCCACACCACTGATGCAGAGTTCCTTTTTTTCAAATGGACGTGCAGGGGGACCTTCTTGAGCATTTAATTTTTTGCCTTTGTCTGTGATCATGTGTGTGTAAGTAGAGCGGGTTGGAAAAAAGGGGAGAAAAATTGTGAATTTTAAGGAAAATTTTCCAGATTTGTGTTGACATTTTGACCAGCTCTATCACTGGTGGAAAAACATGGGAAATTTTCACGGAAGTCTCATTGACATATTCCCCCCCCCCCTTTTCTTTTGTGAATTTCAGAATTTGAAATTTCATCAACATTTTGAAATGCTACCAGCTCTAGGAATAAGACTTTGATCTCTGGCTGGCTCTCAGCTGTCAACATTTGTGTAACTGCCTCTTCTTGATTTTTATAGCTCAGCTCTACTATATAAAGGAGGGGTGACACCTGGATAGTTTGCAACTGCTGTATGTTGTTGTAGCGGGCGGCTGCCCCACTCTGATAGGCAGGGGTTAAAAGCAGCCAAGCTAGGCAGATTGGGGAAGCAGCCACAGCTGTGGCCAGCTCAGTCAGGGCCCAGCTGGCCCTGGTAAGAGGGCTGTGGGCCAGGAGCTGAGGAGTCTCACTCTAGCCCTGGAGCGGGAAGGGCCTGGCTGCCTGGGAGCAAGGTCCCTGAAGCACAGCAGTGCTGGGGAAGGGCAAAGGGAGCTCCAGCCTGGTAAACCCCCAGGCCGTGGGCCTTGTTGAAGGCCTACAAAGAGGTCCTGGGGCTACAGAGGTGCAGCCCAGGGATAGGCAAAGGCAGCAGGTCCTACCCCCTTGCTGATGATGGGTGGCCATGACAGACTGCAGTCTGCCCCAGTGAGCGGGGGATAGATGAGGACTGGCAGTAGCCACTGAGGCAAGGTGGGGATAGAGGGTTGGGGGTTCCCCTGGGAGGGGAGAGCCAGACTAAGGGGGTGCTGCTGGGGGCAGAACCCTGAGGAAAGGGGCACTGGGGTCCAGGAGAGACACAGGGCCTGACACAGGTGAGACACCCACCAGCAGCGGGTGCTCCGAAGGCTGAAAAGAACTAATTCCCAAAATGACCAGCAGGAGGCCCCATAACAGTGAGTCAACTTCTCTACAGTTGTATAACCCACCACTGAAATTATTGCTTTCAGTGGACAGCTCCCTGCTTCTTTGCTGAATTGACTGTCCTGGGCTGTATAATTTAGTGTTGTTGTGATAGGAGTTTTACCTGCATTTGCCCTTTGTTTTTCTCTACTTGCTAAGAACACAAATTAGAATTTATTTGAATGGGGGGGAGGTAAAAAGGCAAATTATTAATTAACTTCATCATAAAGGAGGAGTTGGGGGTTAAACTTGGGCTGGACACAGGTTTCTCAATAAGCCCTTGGGTTTTAGTGGCATCGAGGAGTTGCAGTAACCCTAGCACAGTGGCTTTAATCAAGTTTGGTGCTGTTTTGGGGAAAGTCTTAACTTATGTTGGCCTGAAATTACAGAATAATACTTCAGTTTGCAATCTGCTACAGATGGGTGGAAATTTTCTTATCAGCAGACACACCCACGAGCTTGGACTTCAGACTCGAGAGGCAGCAGGGGGATATTGCCTCGTGCCATCACTCAGCCTCCGAGCAGGTCTGTTACAGGCTCTCAGGGAACCGGATATATTCTCCAAGGATGAGAACCTGTCTGGACGGGGAACAGGTGGCGATGGGTTTGGGATTATTAAAGCATTGGCCCTGTCCCTGCTGTCACTGGCTGGGCGTGCGTGTGTGTGTGTGTGTGTGTGTGTGGAGTAGCTGCATTTTTACCCTCTTGGGACCTGAGCGGGGAGTAACTGCGACCGAGCGTGTAAATCATCTCTCTTTCCTGGGGCAGAGCAGTGAAGCACTGGCTAGCTCTCAGCATGTGTCTACACAGCAAAAACCCTGCCCCTCGGGGCAGCGAGTCACCGAGTCCGGGTCAGCTGATTGGGGCTCACTGCGGGGCTAAAAAGAGCAACGTAAATGTCCAGGCCTGGGTGGAGCCTGCGGGGTCACAGTCGGAAGGCCGTGTAGTTGTAGCCATGTTGGATATTGGAGAGACAAGGTGGGTGAGGTAATATATTTTATTGGCTTTTATCTTTTAATATCTTTTCATAAAGGATATTACCGTACCCACCTTGTCGCTCGAATAGTCAGAAGGCTACAGGTTTTATCAGTGGTGTTTTCTTCAGGCCACCCTTTCCAGAACATCAGTTTAGCACCTGCTGTTTTACACTTGCAAGGCTGGGAAGTTCAATCAGGTAAGGATGCAAAAGGCAGGATTGAGACATCAAACTTCCTGATTAGCAGGTGGAGAGAATATCTGTACTCACATATTGGGAAATTATACATCTGAATTCTAAATCTGGACCCAGGAAGTGCTATATAAGATTTTCAAAAGAGCACCTCAACAAGGAACCGGATTTTCGAATGTGTTCATCTCCCATTGAAAATAAAGGCACTGCAGAAATTCTGGCTCGTACGTAGAGTTGGTTGGTTCCCACAAGAAATTTTGACATTTACGTTCTTTGTCCTAAATTGGCAAGAAAAAGTCAAAATATTAAAAATTTTAATAGGACAAAAAGTTCCCAAATATTTTGAATCAAATGTCCACAAAATTCATCACTTTTGATTGAAACAAAATGCATCAGCGCTTGAATCATTTCAGTTTGAACCAAAACATCTGGCTTGGCCCAGACCCTTTGAAACGATACATTACATTTGAATCAGCATTTCAACACAAAAGGTTTCATTTCTAAACGCCACTTGGGAAAATCAAGACATTTTGTCAACATCGGCATTTTTCGGTGGCAAACCTGGGTTGGAATAAAACCGCATTTTCGGATCATCAAGTTTTTTGTTTGAAAATTTTCAGCCAGCTCTACCCGTAAGAATGATTATCCTAGTTATTATTCTGTATGGGGGGAGGGATACCTCAGTGGTTTGAGCATTGGCCTTCTAAATCCCAGGTTGTGAGTTCAATCCTTGAGGGGGCCATTTAGGGATGTGGGGCAAAAATCTGTCAGGGATGGTACTTGGTCCTGCTGTGAAGGCAGGGGACAGGACTCAATGACCTTTCAAGGTCCCTTTCAGCTCTATGAGATCTGTATATCTCCAAATTACACTTCCTCCAGTAAGGAGACAGTGCTTGAGCCCCCCAAACTATCAAGCAAACATGGTAAGTAAATGCTGTTCTTCTGGCCTAGGGACTCAATGGACTGGTTCTGTTCTGAGCTTTACCACTGTGATGCTGGGCAAGTCACTTCCCCTTTCTGTGCCTTAGTTTTCTCATTTGTAAAAATGGGGACAAAGATACTGACCTGCCTTGCAAAATGCTTGAGATCTACTGGTGGAAAGTGCTCTATAAGAGCTAGGTCTTGCAATCCATAGTTACATGAGGGTAACTGATAAGTATTTGGCACTCCAAATTTCCTTCTCTGACTGTGTGTACGTCATTGGTTTTGTTAGGTTTATGAGTTTCTGTTTGCTCCATTGTGGAAAAGAAAAAACAGTATCAGACTGTATAGAATAGATTTGTTTAATTATCACGCTGATTGGTTGGCCTACATTTATTTCCCACAAATGGATTAAGTCAATTGCAGAGCAATACGTTCAATGCCTTTCCATTTTCATGAGTACAAGGCCTATTTATTGTGTGCTGGAATAGCTGTATGTGCAATGTACTATGCAACTGTCCAGGGGTGTAATCTGGTTTCATACTGTAACTGCAGGACTTTCTTTGGGCTAGATGGCACCTTTCTGCACAGCCCTGACAAAGAGATGGTGTGTAGGCCGCCCGGCCCCAGGAGAAATTGGGACTTGGTGACTCCCAGTGCCTCCTGCATTCACTCCAGAGGAGCAATAATGTGCTCTGAATTTACACCAAGCAGCAGATTACGACACCAGCGAGGATGGGATGGGAGCCAAGGTTCCATTTCCCTCCCCTCTTTGTCCTGATCGAGGGCATAGAGTAAGCATGCACCCTGCGGCTGCTTACACCAATGCACCTGGATCCAAAGTCCTGGTAACCCACGCAGAGAGAGGGTGAGTGCTTGCTAAATTTCACCTCCTGAATTTGTAGATGACCGAAGATCCGGGAATATCTTCACAGAGGCTGAGCATCTCCATGGGCCTCCATATATCTCACTTGCATCAGTAGTAATGTTGTTCAGTGCCCTGCTAGAACCCAGTCCCACTAGAAATCACAGTCACAAAGGGGAAGTTACTGTTGCTTCAACCAGCAGTAAAATCGGGATAGAATTCTGCTCTAAAATCCACCTGGACCTTAGAGGACATACCAGACAGAGCCGCTATCCCCAGCTCTGGCCTCCAACCAGACATGCAGAGGACCATTTGCAGCACCTGGGTTCTAGGGAAGAGAATACAGAAGAACCATAGTTTTTGCCTATTCTTTACTGGTTTGAACCTTAATATGCCTCATTTTGAGTAGAGCTGGAGGAAAATTTTTGGCCACAACGTTTTTTGGCTAAAAATGCTGATTCGGTGACACTGAAACATTTAACAATTCAGCAAAACCCACAAAAATTCACTATTGTCAAACTCCCCACCCCCCCAAAAATATTCAGAAAAAGTTGAAACATTTTATTCTGACATATTCTAAATGAAATGTTTTGATTTTTCTGGTTTCCAAAGGACTTTTCATTTAGAAGCTTCCCTAATTTACAACAAACATATGAAACGTGCCATTGTAGGTCAAACAAAACATTTTGTTGGACCTCAGATGAAATTTTTATTTGACTGAAAATTTGCTTTGATTTGCTGAAAATTTTAAACAATTTGTTTTTGATTTGACCTGAAACTTTTTTTCTATTTTTTTCAGACTTGTCAGCGACCCAAAAAATCTGCTATTTGCACAGCTACCATTCTGAGTCCTGTGCACGCTGCAGCAAGCAGTAGTAGGTGACTCACTGATTTTAAAAACTCCTTCTAATCTGATTGGGCCCAATTCTGATTCCATTATGCCGAGTGGAACCTTACTCCATGAGTGAGCCCGTGCAGTCAGTCGAGGAGTCAGGCACTACTTAGACTACGTAAAGAGCAGAATCTGCCCCACTGTACGTAGGCATTTAAGTCTTTTTAGATTTAATCCAGAAGAAATTATTTGCCTTGCTTTGGAGAACAATATTTAAACTACATGTACAGTCCTGTCATATGACCATTATAAAAAATATTTTATCGACTGCACAAAAAAAAAGGGTACTTATTGTTCTAGGCTGGAGTTTTCAGTGCGGTACCCAACTTGCATCGAAATTCGTTCCTAACTCCATTTTCCCCCTTTGAAAATTTCAAGGCTAATAATTAGGCAAAAAGTTTCCTTCTTCATGCAGTATGCCATAGCCAGACATAATACCACGTGCATTTTGCATTGCATTCAGGGAGAGGCAGATCACTCTTCTGTTTGCACTGCGTTTAGCTATTATCAATATTTATATAGTAATTCAGAGGCAAATGAATCAAATTCAGCTCTAAAACACATCAAATTGCCCAATTTTTTAGTGCTTTACATCAGAAACAGAAATGGCTCCTGCAGTGAGTGTTGGAGTCATTGGAGCAGCAGCATCTTCATTGCATGTCCTCAAGCAGTTTCTTTTGCAGCTCCAAATAGCAGGCAATAGGAAGTCCTGAATGCATTGTCACCGGACAGAGACTTCCTTGCTTTGTTTCAGGGCATTGTGTTTTCTGTGGCTGAAAGTATCTGAATTATTTTCCTAACAATAAACCTTCTTTTTAGGCTGGCTCCACCTCTGTGTGAGGTGCACAGACAAGCTGATTACAGTGATGAAGGAGAGGAGATATAAGAAGGGTATTTTGTATGAGTTTTAGTTTCTAGTTCATAGCCTTGCTCCCTCTTTCTAGGCTGAAGGGTAAATGATCGGCCCTAAAAATCTACCTACAGCCTAGTGAATTTATCTAGGACTCGGTTTAGATTAATAGATTTTTAAGGCTAGAAGAGACCATCTAGTCTGGCCTCCTGTATAAGAGATTCACCCAGTAACCCCTGTATTTAACTCAATAACTTGTGTTTGAATAAAGCATCTATTCCTCTCTTCCGGAGCACATCTAGTCTTGATCTGAAGACCTTAAGAGATGGAGAACCCACCACTTCCCCTGGTAGTTTGTTCCAATGGTTCATCATCCTCAGTGTTAAACACGAGTGCTTTATTTCTAGGTGCAGAAGGATTAGATTTCTATTGGTAAATGTTGATTTCAGGGCCACCCGGGGGGGAGGTGGGGCAAGTGGGGCAATTTGCCTCAGGCCTCAGGCCCCACAGGGGCCCCACAAGAATATAGTATTCTTTAGTATTGCAACTTTTTTTTATGGAAGGAGCCCCTGAAATTGCTTTGCCCCAGGCCCCCTAAATCCTCTGGGCGGCCCTGGTTGATTTCACCATACACACGCAAACTGACAAATATATTTCCATCGACAGGAATCAAAATTTACAAAATAAGAAAAATGCTGCTTGAGAACTGATTAGAGATTCATGTAAGGATATTTACTTTGTATATTTGGACACGTGATGTTGACAATATGTGTTTTAACAGTTTAAATTTTGAATGTCAGTGTCTACTTTCAATAATAATTATTGTCTGATCTTCCTATTGTCTACCCCCCATCATTTCCCACAACTATGAAAATTTAAATTGATAAAAAAAGAAAAAAAATGTTTAAACACCGTATTTTTGTGCCACTGGGATTATTTAAATGGATACAAATTACTTAAAAATAAACATCAATATCATCTGTCAAAATAATAAAAGTGGAATTCTGCCAACCCAACTTATTGCTCATTTGAATTTTTCTGGCTTTACCGTCCAGCCATGGGTTCTTGATATGCCTTTCTGTGCTAGAATAAAAGCCCTTTAGTACCCAGTATTTTCTCTTCGTGCAGGTACTTGTATACCAAAAATCAAGTCACCCCATCATCAAGTCATATTCCTTTTGACAAGCTAAACAGATTGAACTTCTTCTGTCTCTGACGGCCGGGCATTCTCTCCAGCCCTCACATCATTTTTATGGCTCTTAACCCTCCCCAATTTTTCAACACCATTTAAAAAAAAGACACACACCAGAACTGGATGCAGCAATCCTGTATCGGTACCTGAGGCTTTTAGGGCCTGATCCAAAGCCTGCCGAAGTCAGTAAGATTCTTTTCATTGACTGCAATGGGTTCTGGATCGGACCCATAGGAGGCAGCTGCACCACCTCCGAGAGAGCATGAGGAGACATCCTGCCTCAGAGAAGCAAGATCCCACCTGCTGCACCTGACCAGCTGGAGCAGCACTGCCTCCCCTGTGCGAGTGGCCAGTGCGGTGGCGGGAGGAGGGACATGACCTCACTTCCTTCCTGCCTTTCTCTGCCCTCTTCATGGTGTCTTGTGCCTCAGAGCACTGTGGAAGGGGAAAAGTCCTGTGGTTAGGAGTGTGCAGCTGGTCCAAGGGGGTCAGGCTCCGAGCTCCATCCCAGCCCTGAGAAGTGATAGATCAGAGTGCACTGCTCTCCCTGCCTGGCAGGACGCTCTGTCTGTCATCATGTATCATGTGTGATTGTCCTTGTCTTATTTTGCTTAGCATGCTCTGACTTTAAAATCCCAGGAATTGTCTGGGTTTTTTTTTTTTTTAAAAAAAATAAATAAAATACACACACCGACACATTACAGAGCCTATTCAGCTCAGGCCAACTTTTGCTTTTCTTTGCCTTTTGCCTGGCTGGAAGTACATGACCAGAAAGTCCTGCCTCTTTGCAGCAGTGCAGCAGCAGATCGTGCAAGGGGATTCAGAGAGAAGGGAGGTTTCAGTGGTACTCATCTCCACGTAAGCACGGCTTTGCAGTCTGGGTCTGTCAAATCTGGTGGACTCCGTGTCAAGCCGCCTGCAGTTGAGTGTCCACCTTGATAAACTGGAGTTTACACAGCTGCTGGACACCTGGTCTCAGAGCTGTGCTAACGCGTCTATGCTGCACTGCTGCAGAGACCTTCCTCAGGTTGACTTGTTGACTTGTGTCCACACTGCAGGACATGCAGGACAGGACACGTCACAGCAGACCAGCTTGACCACCTAAAGACAGAGGGGGGGAGGGCCAGAGCTCTCAAGCCAAAAGCCAAACCACAATGTCAATGTTTTAGCACCATACTGCAAGCCTCAGCCTCATGAAGCTTGTGTCTGTGCTCTGCTGGAGTGAGACTGCTGTGTATGCTACAGTGAGGGAAAGGGAAAAATGCCACACTTAGCTGAGTGCTGCAATGATATTTCCTATTTTCCCATCTCATTAAAAAGAAAAATAAAATTAATCTATTTTAAAATTAATGCACTTATTCCAATATAGCAAAATCCAACCCCTGCTGCTGCCCTGCCCCAAAAATAAAAAGTGCTGCCTGATGCCTGAGGCTGGAAATGGGGAAAAGGTGGCTGTTGGGACTCCTGAGATTTTGAGACTTTGATTTTTTTTTTTTTGTTTTGAAGCAATGAAAACAAAACACATTGATTCAAAACACACAAATTTTTTTTTCATTTTGAAAATTTTTATTAAATAAATTTTTTTAAATAAAAAGAAAATAAAAAAAAAAAAAAAAAAAAAAAAAAAAAAATGTTTCAAAATCAAATTGATCTCATCATTCAGGATCTCAGCCCCAGCACGCTAAGCGTGCCCCGCGGGCGGCATGCCGCGGTCGGCGGCGTGCCTGCGGAGGGTCCGCTGGTCCTGCAGCTTCGGTGGAGCATCCGCAGGCACGTCTGCGGGAGGTCCACCGGAGCCGCGGGACTGGCGACCGGCAGAGTGCCCCTCGCGGCATGCCGCCATGCTTGGGGCAGCGAAATGGCTAGAGCCGCTCCTGATCTCAATGAAACATTTCGACCAACCGGAAATGGATTCTCCACCCCCACAAATTTTGTTTCATGGGAAATTTTTGAATTTTTTGCTTTTGCTCTGTTTTGGAAGAGAAAAAAACATTAAAAATGGCAGCATTTCCCACAACATGGAAAACCCAATTCCCACCCACCTCTAACAGGACTATCTTGGCTATTCTTAGATGGCCTTGGTGTCAAGAATATATCGTGAGACAGATTCTCGGGTCTAGATGACTTCACATAATTGTCAAAAGCACCTAAGTCCCACTGTAAGTGTAATGGGATGTAGGCTCCTAAATCACTTACGTGCTTTTGAAAATTTTACCTCAAAAAGCTTTAGATGCCATCAAATGACCTTTAAAATCCAAAGAATTCCTTGACTGATAGGTCTGAAATGACACGTAAATGATTTTCCTCTTTGATCTAAAGGAACGTGGCATAACAAGCAAAGGGCCCCACCATGAACTCCTCATACACCACTACTTTGGGTGTACAAGGGAAGTGGACACAGGCTCTCCATGTGTCATTAACAAAGCTACAATAATGAGCTTGGCTGCCTGAAATCCTTTGAGCACAGTCCTAGTGGCCTCACTGCCAAGAGCGCATTTTAGTTTTTTTAAGGTAAAAACGGGAGGAACAAAACTCCTCCCTTGCTATGGGAGAAGTAGCACTGAAATCTATCTGTACCTTGCTACGCCAGCAGTCTCACTGGATCAGTACTCGAGCAGTAACAGATCACCTAGCAGCAAGAGTAACGGTGGCTGAACGGGGCCAAAAGCTTGTGGATTGTTTAATCACTCCTTAGTTTTGCACTTATTTTACTTACTTTCTCTAACTGCAGACACACAAAGGAAGACGTCACATGTGCTTACAAAGACTGAGTGGAACCTGGTAATAGGCTTCAAATATGTTAAGAGCTGTTATAAAGAGGACAGCGATCAATTGTCCTCCATGTCCACTGAAGGTAGGACGAGAAGTAATGAGCTTAATCTGCAGCCAGGGAGATTTAGGTTAGATGTTAGGAAAAACTTTCTAACTGTAAGGGTCGTTAAGACTGGAATAGGCTTCCAAGGGAGATTGTGGAATCTCCATCGTTGGAGTTTTTTTTTTTAGGGACAGGCTGGACAAGCACCTGTCAAGGATAGTGTAGGTTTATTTGGTCCTGCCTCACCGCAATGGGCTGGACCTGATGACTTCCCAAGGTCTCTTCCAACCCTACATTTCTCTGATTCGGTGGAGCACTCAAATATGGTTATGTCAAATCTGAACTGAAAATAGCTGCAGAGGAAAACGCTACCTTCTGTACATGCTCTTTATCTGGAACAAGCATTACTGCTGCGTACACATGCTTTATTGTTTAGTTATTGAAGCATGTAGGAGCCCTAGCTGTGGACCAGGACCCCATTGTGCTAGGCATTGTACAAGCCCAGAACAAAATGACAGCCCCTGCTTTAAATGCACTGCGAATACTATTTTAATTGCAGCTGCTCTCAAAAGAGCACACCCCTTTATTGTTTGTTTTCTCACATTGGTTTAGTGGTCTTGTCATTTCTTAAGCATTTTGGTAGCTAATATAATAGAAAATGTTGTCATCTGCAGAGACAGTAGAATGCCTTGAGTACAGCAGCTTAAAAATTCCATGAAATATCCAAATTTTACATTTTTCAGTCAACATTTCAAATTCTGATTGAAAAAATGTGTTGACAATATTTTTGCAAATCTCTCTCTGCACCACATTTTTGGAGCAGATCTAGTCTTGGGAAAGATGCCAATGAAGTTTTGCCTGAGTCTGCGTCAAAGACCAATGCCCAGATCCACAAAGGAATTTAGGTTCACGGCTCCCATTGATTTCAGTCAGGCACAGAAACACTTTTGGGGATCTCGGTGAAGTACCTAGAAGTTTCACTGTGATTCTTATTTAGGCTCCCCCAAATCCTGTTTGCACAGCACCTGGATTAAAGCCTGGAGACCTCCCTACTCTTTTGGGCTGCTCAGCTGGGGTTTGCCATACAAAACTGCAATGGATACCTGCATCTTATTTGCTAAGACAGAAAAAGCAGAACTGCCCACTTGGGCTCTGTTGTTAGGATGTCAGAGAAGAAAAACTGACCACGATCTCATTTTAAAATCTCCTTTAGTCTCACACACCAGAGCTTGAGTGGACAACCCAACCTAAACTGTTTTGCAACTATGCACTCAAATAAAAACCAAGGGCCTAATTCTCATTTACCCCAATTCCTGTACAACACTCTGGCAATGTAAAGAAGCCTTCCAGAAAGTCTAAAAAGGAGACTTTTGTGTGTGAAAGAGAATCTGGCCCTGAATTCATTTCAGTTGTGTCTCTTCACTGTGTTTGTCCTTTTGTGTCCACTGTCTGTGTATATTCTAGTGAATGAGCTTACTGACAGGAATAGCTGTGGGAACAACAGATCATAAGCACAGAAATCAGGAATTTTCACTTTGTAAATGGGAAGTTTTTGAAACTTGTGCCTAAGTGTTACATTCATTCAGTCTGGGAGGGGGAACAATATCATTTGGCCAGTGAGGCCAATCAAACTGAACCAACACTGCTCCAATTCTGAATTTCAGAAACCAGGTACTCAAAAACAAAGCTAGCAAAGAGTCTGCCACCAAAGATGTGTTTAGTCAGGGTAAGACTGTGCTATTTAAGTACAGCCCAGAAAGTAAGGAGAGATGTGGATCTGTAGAACCCTGTGAGGAGCACCAGGACATATTTTGTTTCCAGGAGTGCAGTCTCTGCACAAATGCTGCTGCTGCTGCTAGCCCCACCTCGTCTCTGACCTTCCTTGCTCTCTTATTATTAATTATTATTTATAATTTGTATTACAGTAGCAATAAGAGGTTCTGGACTGCATTGTGCTAGGTGCTGTACAAAACACATACTAAGGCTCGGTCCCAGTCACAGAGAACTTACAGTCTAAACAGATGTAGCAAAGTGGGGGGACCTAGGGTGACCAGACAGCAAATGTGAAAAATGGAGACAGGGGTGGGGACAATAATAGGAGCCTGTATAATAAAAAGACCTCAAAATCGGGATTGTCCCTATAAAAATCGGGACATCTGGTCACTCTAGGGAAACCATCACAAAGAGGTGAAATGACTTACCCACCATTACTTAGCAGGTCAGTGGGAGAAGGGGAAAATACAACACAGATCTCCTGATTCCCAGCCCAGTGCTCCATCCCCTAGGCCACCTTTCCTCTCCACATTCAGCAGGCTGCTCTGTGCGTCGTCCAGGGGAATCAGAACGGAGCAGGCCCTGGGCTCTCCTGAGTGCAGGGGCTGGAATTCTGCCTAGCCCTTCAGCAGACTAAGAAAAAACATGAAGGTCCTTGTGTCTTTCCCCATTGGGCACACACATGTAGGAGCCAGTCTGAACAATGCAGAACAAGGAATACACTGCAGAAAAGTGCAGGCTCTTTGCTGACAAACCAAGAATAGAAAAAGAGGCAAAATTCATCCCAATAAGTTATTTGCTAGGGATTATTTGCTGAACACTAAAATGCACGTGTGTATGTGCACACACACCCAGAGCAGTAATTGACAGTTGCTAGCAAGTACACAGAATTATATTCAGATATTTATTTGTATATCTCCCTGTTCTTGGGTCCCAAGGCAAAAATCGAGATTGGCAATATTTGTTTGCTGTCATTTAGAATTAGGTAACATCACATTTTCTTTTGTCTCAGAGTATAAAAGAGACCATTAGTTCTGCATAAATAGGATCATAACCACAGCTTGTGTAAATCAGCATAGCAATATTGGTGTCAGAGCTACACCCATTTTGCACCAGTTGAGGATTTGGCCTATCAATGCAATATGTAGAAGAGGAAATGCACGCTCAATTGAAAAGGAAAAAAATAGATTAAAAAAAGTTGAAGCCAGGTGAAATGAAATCTACAGCCTACAGATAGAGCACATGCGGGCAATGAAACAGGGAGCTATGAGTCAATGCGTTCATTAGTACCTGGTTATGACTGCAACTGACCTGATGGCAAATATGAAATATCAAAGCACTTGTCAGCACTCCTGAATGGGACAAAGAAAAGGCGCATTAATGATTAACTCTGCTAAAAGCTCAGGCTTTTGTATTCCCATGGCGCTTGGACTATCTCACTGCCATGTGACATGCTTGGGCCATTTTCTAGCAGATTGGGGAAAGCTAGTGAGCAAACACAGGTGCTTTAGAGCCAGCAGTGCTGTCAGGGACAACCACAAACAACACCAGCTATGCCTGGCTAAATTAGCTCCTGTGTTTGCCTCCATTTTTGCTTCCTGGAGATCTTACTTTCTAAGTCCAATGTCTTTTGCTCTCGTCTTCAACTATTCACACGCAGCGTTTAAAAGAAAATAAAAGGAGCACACAGCCAGTCTTCTTTGAAACAGCAACAACATTTGATGATCAAATGCAAAGACCCAAGTAAACTAATTAAAACTGCTCAGGTCTTTAACTCCAAAAACAAAACCATTTTTCTCAAGTAGAATTATTTCGGTGATCCTAGCCAAACAGAGCGCCAGCAGTGAAAGCACCGTAAACATTTGCAAGATGGAAGCCTGCTACAATCACTCCTTTGGTCTTGATGGCATTTCATAATAGACCCAAAATAGGAAATAATCTCAAAAGGGCTCATCTGAATTCTTCCAAACCTGACAAACACATTAGGATGCTTTTTCTTTTCTTTCTTTTGTTCTCTTTTTTCTTTTGCTGTCACTTACTGTAAGTTACACTGGGCTATATTGCTGTACAGTGTGACCTCTCTGGCACTGTAGTTCAGAGTCAAGGTCCCTCTAGTGGTATTATTTGTTTTAATTTATTCCTTCCATAGCACAAATCAGACAGACTTTCTTTTCCTGTTCAAATATTTATATATGTGTATTATTGCACTGTGCTTAAACACATTGCAATCACACTGGAGCAATAAAGAACAGACTATCAGCGTGAGATGATAAAGGTGCTTTGAGTAAACATCAGAAAATGAAATAAAAGTTATAAAAAGTGGGCTTGGGACGGTATAACTGTCTACAAATAATCACTGTATCAGCCAGCTGATATTCAAGCAATTAACGACAAAAAGTAAGAAATTGTATCCAAGCTGTGCTATTGAATTTAAATAATGCGTTCTCTTCAACCTTTGAAGGAGAGAATAAACCACCATGCCATTCCCACCATGGGGCTTGCAGCCATTCAGTTTTGTACACCGGCCTAGACTTTGTGCTTGTGTCAACCAGTTAACTCAAGGAAGATGGGCTAAAATAATTCACTGGGACCGATTGTGTCTTCTGATGTTGCACAGACAATGGCAAGTTGTCTCAGGTCTGGCACTTAACCGTTCTACTCTACATATCTTACCTTTATTTAGGCCAGAATTCTCTCTGTGACTCTCTCAGGAACTCAGCTGGGTAATGGGGAGCTCTGAGAAGAGGAGTTCTGACTAGCTAGCTATGGGGCAGCAGTCTAATGGCTGGAATAGCCTCTGTAGTTCTACCACTTGAGGTGAAAGGATGGAGGATCTGCATAGCAGTGAATCTCTGGCACAATCCACTGAGCAGAGTCTGCCCATCCACCAAGGGTGTAGAGTACCTGCATGCCCGCTTCTCTTGATTCTACTCTCCCGTGGGGCCTCATCCAAAAAACATAAAGTCAATGGAAAAATTCCCTTTGACTTCAACAGGCTTTGGATCAGGGCTCACGAAGTGGAAGCACACTGCAGAGGGCTGTCCACGCCAAGGTAAGTGGGATGGATCCGGACTTCCCCATTGTCATGTAATACTTCCAGTTTTGTTGAGTGTTCTCTGAATTGCATAGGGAGTAGCTGAAGCTCGTGAGTATAACTGGGAGTGGTGGGGGGATGAACACAGGAAGGCAGCTGCCTACGGAATGAAGCACCCAATATTAGCTAGTAAGAGACTGGATGGGATGGACCAGTAATCTGGCTAATCGCATGCTCCGAGGAGTGATTTAGGGTGAGGTCCATTGTGGAGAAAGAGATTTTCATCATGGACTAACTAACATCGTAACAAGTGCATCCAACATGGACTAGCATAGCAATAGGTAGCATCAGCATTAGCAGGCTCGTGGTGTGACTCAGACGCATTTGTTCATAACTTTTTTCTATTTTTCAAAGGATCCCTCCTCCCATTCTCCAGAAGCCCAGCTGCCCTGTCAACGACAGCCATTTCCAATGTTCCAATTACAATGACTCTGGTCCAGATCCTGAGAAGTGCCGAGCACCGGTCACTCACACTGATGTCAGTGGGTCAAATCCTAAAGACCTTACTTGGTTCTCACTTGGAGGCCTCACTCATGCAAAAGCCCCAGTGATTTCAATGGGTTTTGAACTGATTAAAAACTCCTCCTCCTCCTGGGATCCATAGATCCCTCACTCCTGCTTGGAAAGGTTTTCATCCACCTCTGCAGCTTTCCCTGACCTCATGGAGGCTGTCTGTGAGGATGACGACCAGCACTGTGGGTGAGCCAAGGGAGAAGCCAACAGCCATGGTCCAGAATTAGGGGGAAATCATGTTTTTGGCCCCACATTGGCCCTCAGGCGATTTAAAGTACAAGACAAACAGCTAGAGGCACCTTTGAAAATCAGGCCACTTATTCATGTGCATAAATAAAGACTCAGGAGTAGACCTGGTTGAAGTTTTGTCACTGAAGCATTTTTCAGCAAGAAACAGCTTTTCAACCAAAATAACATTTTTTTTTTCCCCCACAGCAAATTTTCCTTTGGGTAGAAATTTTCTGTTTTTTCAAGGAAAAATGTTAACTGACATATTTTATTATTGTTATTATACTGAAACCATCTGCAGACACAGTTTTCAGGGAACCACCCGTCTCTTATGAA
This sequence comes from Mauremys reevesii, assembly GCF_016161935.1. Classification (NCBI taxonomy): domain Eukaryota; kingdom Metazoa; phylum Chordata; order Testudines; family Geoemydidae; genus Mauremys; species Mauremys reevesii. The sequence continues at coordinate 4,345,402 of NC_052625.1, forward strand.
TAGGCCAATATGGCTAAATCTGGAAAGGCCGTGTAAATAAGTCAATACATCAATGAACTGTACCACAGTGTAATGACTTCTTGACAATGAGAGTAATATGACCGGTGAGGTTATCATTGATTTTTCTCTGATAGCAGCATTTTGCTATTAAAATGAATCAGCGTATTATTTATTTCTTCTACTGCTACTAATGAAGAGGCCTAGAGGCCCCAACTGAGATCGGGGCTGCACGGTACTAGGTGCTACACATGTCCATAATGAGGGACTGTGCCTGGATGTGGGCTCGTGTGTAGGAGCAAGCTGCTCTGGTTTAGTCTAAGGAGTGAAGTTAAACTGTACCCCTCTTTTTGTAACTCTCATTTCAGTTTAAGGCAGGTGTCAGTTAAACTGAAATAAACCACACGTAAGCAGAAATGAGTGTGTCCGCATGGGTTTGAATTTAAACTAAACCAGTCTACATTCACACCTTAGGTTAAACTGATGGAACTTTCCCTTGTAGGCAAGAGAGACAAGAGGTGGGAGCAGAAACACAGGCACGAAGATGTGAAGGGTCTTGCCCAAGGCTCTGTTACATGTCAGTAGCAGAGGTAGGAACAGAACACAGGTCTGCTGTATGCCATGCCAGTGCCCTGTTGTCTGGGCTCTATTATCTCTTTGGCCTCATCTACACTATGGGGGTAAGTCGACCTAAGTTACACAACTCCAACTAGGTGAATAACGTAGCTGGAGTTGACATAGCTTAGGTCAACTTACTGTGGTGTCTACACTGTGCTGGGTCGATGGGAGACACTCTCCCGTTGACTTACCCTACACTTCTTGTTCCAGTGCCCTACTGGAGTCGCTGGGAGAGCAATCTGTGGTCAATTTAGTGGATCTAAGACCTGCTAAATCGACCCCCGGTGCATCAATTGCAGCAGTTTCGATCCCCGGTACGTGTAGACATGCCTTTTGTCTCTCCTAAAGTATTTTAATAGAAATGTTCTAGGGGCCAAACATGAAATATTTGAAGGTACAAAATGGGAAGACAATTTCAATCATATACAAGGACTCCACAAATGCTGAAAAGAACAGAGGCTCAGAACCAGCGCCCAGCTTTTGAATGAAGGACAAGGATTGCAGCTGCAGTGTAGTTCACTTTGGGGAAAAATTAAAATCTGTGTATTTAGCAAGATTATGCTTGAATCAGTACCAATTTATTTTGCCAGACTGAGCGGCAGCCAATTCTCTCCCATGCGATGATGGATAAATATCATTAAATAGGAAGAGATGGAGGAGACTGATGCCCTTGTATTAGCAGGAAATAACATCACAAATCGTGCTGGAGAACGAAAGTACAAAATTGAAGAGATTTGGATGTAAATCATCCAAATGAGACAGATTAAGTCTGCGGGATAAGAGAATGAACTCCAGAAAGTGAAAGTCTAGAAAGAATAAGATACCGCTCTAGTTATATTTACCGAGAGTGTTAGAAATTGTGATACTTAAAGAACTTGGCAAAACTCTGCTTACATCTGCATAAGCCGTTAACAAATGTCCCAGGACTCATTGTGTATTACAGTTTATGGACCATAGAAAGGCACCTGTGTAGCCTATGCATTTATATTATGGTATTCTAAGCCCTTGGGGTCTGATCCGAAGCCCATTGAAATCCATGAGAGTCCTTTCATTGACATCCATGGGTTATGGATCAGACACTTGGTGAGGCAAATCAAGAACAATCAAGTGAATGACAAACCGCCTAGTGACATCAATGGAACAGGATTGGGCCCTACCTGCTGAACTAGTCATTCAGATCTGCTCCAAGGAGAAACTCTGAACTTGAATTAATATGCAAACTAGATACCATTAATTGGGCTTGAATAGAGCCTGGGAGTGGATGGGTCATTACACAAATTGAATCTATTTCCCCATGTTAAGTATCCTCACATCTTTTTGTCAACTGTCTGAAACGGGCCATCTTGATTATCACTACAAAAGTTTTTTTTAATACTGCTGATAACAGCTCAGCTGAATTAATTAGCCTCTTAGCATTGGTATGGCTACTTCCACCTTTTCATGTTCTGTATGTGTATATATATATATATATCTTCTTACTGTATGTTCCAGTCTATGCATCCGATGAAGTGGGCTGTAGCCCACGAAAGCTTATGCTCATATAAATGCATTAGTCTCTAAGGTGCCACAAGGACTCCTACTATTCACAGAGGTGATCTTCATTGTGGATTCTGCTCCTCAGCTCTACTACATTCTTGAAAGCTCGATTTTATTTCTTCTTCTTCTTCCCCATCCCTTGTTGTGTTATAGCAGGAAACACCGGACTTATCAGACCCTTGGTCCATCCATTCCTGCAGCCGGTTTCTGACAATGGGCTGTGCCAGCTGCGTCAGAGAAAGGTGAACGAAACACCTATAGTGGCCAGTTATGGAGCAAGATGCTCATAGAGCAGTTAGAGATCGATTTATACACTGAAGCAGGAGTATTTATATCTAGAGCTGGTTGAGGAAGGTTTTTCCCCCCCCATGGAAAAGGTCACCCAAAATGACAATTTTTGGTTTGCATAAAAATTTTTCTTCAAAATGTGTCACATTTTCCTAACCCTCTCCCACCGCAATTTGAAAACCAAAAATAGTTTCTGTTGCCAGTTGATAAAAACCTAAAAAACCCTACATTTTTGGTTGCTGAAAAGCAAACTTTTTCAGTGTTTGGGTTTTTAGTTTTTCAATGAAAACCTGACAGTTTTCTACCAAAACAATATTTTTTTTGGTGAAAATTTCCATTTTGTTGAAAAAGCCTGTTTTTGTCAAAAAATGTTTGAACAACTCTAAATGTCCCTTATTTTCTAAAATTATATCCAGTCTAATGTAGCTATAGGTGTTCTATTAATCATATCAGTGTCTGACTCTTTATGAATCTTACTAAGCGCTTGGCTTCATTGATACCTTGTGAAAATGAATTCCACATGTCTCATGTAATAAAAGTATTTCCTTTTATCTGTTTTACACATGCGGCCTTTCGGTTTCATCTAACGTCCGCTTGTTCATGTATTCGGAGAGTGTGACAGGAATTAACAGGTGAGCCTGCACTCTGATACCAATTAGTTCTCTCAGAGAAAGCTGTAATTAAAGATAATTCGCTAATTAGGCTGGTGGGCTGGGTGAGCTAATGATAGACATTTCAATAACAAGAAATTTTGTCCAAAGACAAAATATTTCGGCCAAAATCAGAAATATTTTGATTTGGAAATGCTGACAGAGTATCTCATGGGAGTTGTAATTTAGGTATTTATGCTATCATTCTCCTCTATCAACCAGGCTCCCTGGTTGGACTACATCTCCCATGGTGCACCACATTCACCCCTATTGGAGACGGATGCCAGTGTATCATGGGAGTCCTTGACGATGGCGCATCATGGGATAACCTGACTTTATTAACCAGACACAGTAACCAGAAATGAATAATGTCTATTAGATGAGTATTATTGATTTTATAATATTTAAGTTGTTCTGCATTCTAGTCCTTATGCATCCTAGTAGCCTGTTTTCTCTTTTGACCAGCACTACATACCGAGCTAAGGTTCAGTGAGTTATCCACAGGGTGCCTTGGTCTTTTTTTCAGGTGGTTACAATTAATTTAGCACCCAGAAATGTATATGTTTTGTTCAAATGTGTGGCACTTTGGATTTGTCGATACAATTTCCTCTACTATCATGTTGTCCATTCACCTAGCTTTAACTACCTCTGAAGTTCTTCAGTTTTCTCTTGTCTAGAGTAACCTAATAAAATATTTTCTACAATTTTTTCCATCTTAGTGTTCACTACCTTTCCCAGGTCACTAATGGCTATAACAAACAGCACCAGCAGCAAACCTTGCAGTACCCTACTATTAATCTTTTGCCATGTTGAAAACTGACAATTTACTCCTGTACTTCACTGTCTTGTTAGTTTCTGATCCATGACAGTATCTTACCTCTCACTCCATGGCCACCTAGGTCCAGATCCTCAAAAGGTATTTAGGTGCCTATTCCCATTGATTTTGGTACTTTTGAGGATCTGGTCCTTACTTTCCTATGTAACCTCTTGTGATGGACTTTGAGTGGAAATTTTGATGGGAGCTGGTAGCCAAACTCCTTTATGGTGCTTTAGAAATCCCACCCTTTGTCAAAGATTTTTTTGAAAGTCCTAATAAGCTAGGTCAACATGTTCTCCTTTATCCATTATATTTGTGTATATGTGGGAAAAATTCTAATAGTTTAGAGAAGTACAATTTTTCCTTTGTATCTCATGATCATCTAGATCTTGTATAATTCTATTTAACTATAATTTCCTAGTATGAAGGAAGTTTTACTGTTTATCAGCTAAGAAAAAAAGACTACATGTAATACACAGAGTGCACAATGGTGTGAGGGCCTGTAAAGATTCCACTGGTGCTCATTATGGATGACCTACATAATGCATTCAGGGCCCTAACCAATGGCTATTAAACTCAATAGAAAGACTCGCATTTACTTAATGGGCTTTGGATCTGGCTCTTTGTGGCTTTGCCACTCATGAGTAGTGTGTCCATTCAAATTTATAAATACTCTCGCACACCTCATCCCAGATTCCCTTGGGATTTGTTCCCCTCTGCTTAGGTTAATAAAGAGGTGCATCTAGGCTCTGTCAGATTAATTTTTCCATCTTGCAATGGGATGTTAGCTAAGATTCCCTTTGACTTTGATGGGGAGGTGTGCTAATGGTTTGAAAATTGGGCTATTAGATTGCAGTCAAGGGGAGTTTTTCTATTGATTCCAATGAGCATTGGATCAGGACCCTAAATGACCAAAACCCAAGACTGTTTTGTAGAGATAAAGTACTATTTAACCTTAATTTCTTGCCCAGTATCCACCCTCAATCCAAGTCCCTGCACATATACTTTGAATGGAATTTGATAATTTGAAACAATTTCAATCATGTTAAACCAAGCAGCATTTCTGAAAGCCAAACCTCTCATTTGAGACTCAGCTGAAAATGAAACGGCAAATGTCCACTGAGCTTGAAAAAGTAATACAGAATTCAATGCAACAAGGGAATGTTCAACTTTCATGTCTTATCCCCCACCTCCACTGAATAGCTGCTAAATGGAAAAACTACAGTGATAAAGAAACAATGTTGGGTGTCATTTAAAAATTATTGTTTGGAAATCCGCAGATATTAGAGAAAAAAAAAAACAGAGGAATGTTCCCATTCCTTCAAATGTTAACAATGAGTACCGGAGAGAGAATTGCGTAGTCCAAAGTGTTCAGTTATAGAATAGGCCACCAGAAGAGATGAGACTATGTAAAACCTGTCCAGATAGTATCTATCCATGAGTTCCAGGTGAACATAAGAATGAAGTAGCTAAGGTGTAACAACATTATGAAGTTTAAAATCAGCTACTATACTGGAGGGTTGAAGGGTAGTAAATAAATATTGTACCTTTTTTTTATTTTTAAAGCCAATCCTGGGAATAATTAAAAAAAAATAAAGTAAGAGAGAGAGAAGCTAAGGGCACTATTTGTGGTAAGACTGGTATAGTGATCCAGGAGTTCACATTTGTTACTGGCTTGGTGAAATGTAATAATAGAATATACCACCAGTTTGGGGTGTTTGCCCTTGTTTTCTGACAGTCTGCCTTGACATAGGCACTCATAGTTGTGAGCCACTCCAGACAGTGTGATGGCTTGTTTTCTGTTTTCATTGTATCCTGTGATTTTTGGTGGTTGTTTTGTTAGGATCTACAATAAACCATGAGTAATTGTGGCTAATCTGAAATTATACAGGAGCTCGCACTGTGATGCTGTGGCCTAATAGGCTAATGCGATTCTTGGCTGGGTAACCTGGGAAAGATTGAGTAGGAGAAGGGAGATTACATCACATCTGCATATAGCATTGGTGTAATATTGTGTCTAGTTCAGGGGCCTGAGAGGGTTCAGAGAAGAGCCACCAGAATGATTTTGAGGCCCGGAAAATGAGACACTAAGGAGCTTAATATATTTGGCTTAAAGAAGATTGAGGTAACTGGACCATGGTCTATAAGTACCTACAGAGGGAAAACAAATAATAGTAATGAGGGTTCTTTAATTTAGCAAACAAAGACATAACAAGATCCAGTGCTGGTCTATGACTCAGGCCCAGAGATGCAACGGTAATACAAATATATAATAAACTTGAAAAATTCAAACTAGAAATTAACCCTCTTGTTTTTAAACAGTGAGGATAATTAACCATTGGAAAAACTACTCAGGAACGTGGTAGGTTCTCCACAACTTGGGGTCTTTAATTGAGGTGGGATTTTTTTCTAAAAGGAATGCTCTGGCTCAAATACAAGTTACTGAGCCTGATGCAGGAATCACTGGATGAAATGCTCTGACTTGTGTTGTTGAGGAGGTCAGGCTAGATAATTATAATGGATTATATTAAAAGTCTCCAAATCTAGTAAGACTCCCATACAGTGCAGTCTACCAAATGCTGGAAAGAGGAATTCTCTGCAGAGAGAGAGACGCGCAAGAGAGGTTCAGTGACCCCATGCAGGAAATCTGTATGACGTTCAGTTTCTCCTGCAGTAGCAGAGAACCTCAAAATATCTGCACAAACGGACGCAAAATACTAAAAACAGTGCAGCTGCCCCCACGGCTCACTGTCATTTTCCAAAGTCCTGACTCTTGAATGACTCCCAAGGCACTTTTGGTTTTGCAATGTTGCTGCTGCTGGCCTCACTCACCATTGTATGATATCAACTCTTCAGGTAAGTAACTACTCAGAATGCTCCTGTGACCCAGTGACTCCTTGGCAGCACTGGCCAACAAGCTGGAAGGTTTGGGTGTGCTTATAGAATACTGAGTTATTTTCTCTGCTTTGCAGATGGGGAAACAAGGGAAGTGATATTGTTGCAGTCAATGCAATGTGTGATAAAGATTTATTGCAGGTAGAAAGCAAATAAAGGTGTGGTAAGCACTTCTTTATTACCCACAGTATGATTGCTTATGTGATCAGTGGCTGGAATCTATTCAAATTCATGTTAAATAAAAGCCCTAATAGAGATGGAGTTTTTTCTGCATTATGATGGCATGTGGTCATTGCAAAAACCTGCCAATTGCCATGTTTACTTAGTTCCTGCTTTTCTGGAATGTCTGCTGTTTTTTAAAGGCTTAGGACAGGTCTGCATTAGAAATCTTGCACTGGTTTAACTAAAGCAATTAAAATTTATCCAATTCAAATGATGCAACCCCCTAATATAGATATGCTTAAACTGGCTTAACCGTCACTGAAATCGACTTTGCTTATTTCATTAAGGCCTGGTCTTCCCACAGCGGTTGCACTGGTTTAGCTTATTAAAATTGGCTTACAAACTGAATTAGTTAAAATAGGCACAGAACTCTCTACAGTTACTATATTGATTTACAGGTGACTTGTATGGTTTAGCTTGCATCATGTAAACCAATATAAGTGTGGCCTTGTGTAGACCCAGAGTTGCCCTGATATGGCTTTAAATCTATTTAGTTAAACTGGGGCAAACCCCAATAGGGACATTCAATCAATTTTAAGACCATTTTGTATCGATTAGCTTAATTTGGTAAGGAATAGAGTTAAAGTAAACCAGGTTGTCATTGCATTCAGATAGGGTTGCCAACTTTGTAATATTTAAAAACCGGACACTCCAGCAGGAGTGACGGAACCTCCCCCTGCCCCACCTCTTCCCCCGTTCACTCCTCTTCCCCGCTCCCTCATGGGTCGGGAGGGACTCACCTGCAGAGCCGGGGTTGGGAGCTGCAGCCACCCAATGCAGGTATGAGGTGGACCCAGCTGAGTAGGCGCTGGTGTGGGTGGCGACCTGGTGCCTCCCCCGCTAGCAGTAACTGGACTTTGAGTGTCTGGTCAGTAGATCCGACCACACATTGCCAGGTCCCTTTTTTATACTGGACTTTCCAGTCGAAAACTGGACATGTGGCTACCCTACATTCAGAGTATCCACACAGGGAGTTGAACAAAATCAGTTTTTAAACCGATTTTTGTTAAAATGGGTGCAACTGTGTGTAGACAAGGAGTAAAAATTTAAAAAGGGATTCCATACTTGGGGCCAAAATTTTAAGTACATTTAGATGTCTGAAAATGTAGATAGGCATCTAGGCATTTTGAAAATACCACTCGGCATCTAACTCCCATTGATTTTGACAGATGTGGCTAGAAACTTTTGAACACCTATTTACACCTTTAAGCACCTAAATACCTTCACAAACATGTCTCTTTAGCACTTAGGAGTCAAAGAGTGCCCAAGTCTCATTGAAAGACAATAGCACTTAAGCTCCTAACTCCAGATTCTCAAAAGTATTTAGGTACTGAACTCCCAATGAAATTAGTGCAAGGTAGGTTCCTAAATACCTTTCAGTATTTTTGAAAATGGGACTTAGGAGCCTAAGCCACTTAGACATTTTTTAAAACTTGACCCAAGGCCTAATTTACTAAACCAAGTTAAACTATCTTAAGAAAGGATTAAAATAGGTTAAAATACATCTATATCGGGGTTACACCAATATAGCTAGATCAATTTTAAATCAATGTAGTGAAACCAGTGTACGTTTTCTAACACAGACAAGCTCCTAGCGTCAAAGGTGATAAAGAGTATTTCTGTTGCAAACGTTGAAGATGGCTCCGGATCTGAGCACCTGATGTCATTGACTTTACATCAGGTGCTCAGCATGTCTCAGAAGCAGGCTCTAAGTGACTAACAAAGCTGGGCTTTCTACACTAGAGAACAGCAAAAGCTGCTCCTTCAGCATCTTCCCACAATGTGTAGGAACAAAAACTACTTTATCAGGGGACTTCGCCTGGGGGGATATGGTAAACACCTCATGTTCATCTTTGGGGTCTCTCTCACACACACTTTCTATCTATTATTTCCTAAAAGTTTCTGCACATAGAAGATACTTCTCCCAGGCTCTAGGGCCCAGCTCCTCAAAAGGTATTTGGGCACCTAACTCCCCTAACTAATAGTAATAAAAAATGCCATCCATCACAAAGATAAAACCAGCTGTAGCAGAATGGAGGCCAACCTCCAAAAGTGTACCAAAAGAATGAAGCATCTCCCCAATGAAGCCATCTAGCTGTCCCCCACTCCTGAGCCCACCCCAAATGCCTGCTGCAATAGATGAGCTTTGCAGCATGTTCTAAAGGTTGGCAAATTCAGGCTACTTCAGAGCAGGCACGGAGAATGAATTCCAGGATCAAAGGGTCTTTGTGGAGAACGCTCCAGCAGCAGCTCCCTCTCATGTCAACAGAGGAGACTACAGTTAGAACATTAGATGTGAACACAGCTGCCGTCCTATGGACTAGAAAAGAGGTGGTCTCTCAGCAAGGCAGATCCCAGGCCATTTAAATCATCATAGCTCAAACCCAACACCTTAAACTCTACCCAGAAACCAACAGGGGACCAGCGATGATTCCACCCCACTGGCAGTGTGTGCTCACAGCAAGATAATCCATTTAACAAGCTAGCAGCCACCTTCTACATCAGCTTCCACTTCTGAATGGATTTCCCAGCCTTCCCCCGGCCTACAGTCATCACCCTCCCTTTATCTCGACTGAGCTTTAACCATCTTCCACTCCTCTCTTGCTCAATCCCTACTAGATACCGAGAGAGACGCTAGACTACACCTACTGGACTGGATGAGATAAACTCAATGTCAGCAGCACAGTGCCTTGAGCTCATTTGAAAATCCCTTGCCTTGCAGATAATTGACAAATGAAACAATTGCCCATCAAATAGGAAGGCACCATCTTGACAACTTGATAATACAAAGCTGGATCGAAAGCATCAGCTTTAGCATTAGAGACCATTGGAGAACAAAAAGTTAGGAAGTTGTTGCAAGCTAAAATCTACTTGATTTGGTCTGATAAGGCTCCAGACGATGTGCGGCCAGATAAATGAGCGAATATAATGTACTTAAGGTTAGTTTCTGGCCCAAGCAGCTTATCGGAACCTGTTCAAATCTCTTTGGACTTGAAACCTGAGCTTTCCTTTCGGTACCCTGATTATCACTGACAGTAGCTTTGGAAGATACTTAGCCTTGGTTGCCTAAGAATTGCTTTGGCAGTAGGTGGGTGGGAGGAGTGGCCTCACTGAACCCTGACAAACACACAGCTGGGAACCAGTCTGGCTCATCTGTGTGTTAATGTTGTTAAAATACATATTCGAGTTATAAGAATGTGTTTAGTCTTGATGAAACGCTTGTAGGATGCTGCATATGTTAATCTCAATTAACATCTGTACCCCACGTTATCAGGTTATATTAAGTGTTTGCGTTGTACACCTCTAACTGTAACTCATCAGGCAGGAAAGAAGCATTAGTACACGGAAAGGCTAGGTTCCTACAGAAAGTGTTAGGTCCTGCACACAAGAAGGCCCTTTGAACCAAAATGAGCTATTGTGAAACATCAAAGGACAAAGATTTTGCTGGTTGCTCCCCCCATACCCATGAAGAGGAGACGTGCACGAGGACTCATCCCATTAGCTTGAACTCTGGTGGAAGGAAATAAAAATCCCTGACAAGAAGAAACTGCATCCCTGTGCTGCTTGGACTTCAGGGAGAGGGCAAGACTTCTAAGTATAAGCAAGGGATCCCCAGCTGTTCACCTTGAGTTAGCTCTAAAGGGCATATACAGCTTGCATATTACTGCAGCTTCTATTACCTTTTGAAACTTAAGACTAACTCATTTGTGGGTGTATGTTTACCTGCTTTAACCTTGTAAGTAATTCTTATTTATTAACTATGAAAAGAAATCTTTAGATTGTTTTTTATATATTTTGCTACAAGCGTTGTCTTGTGTGAGATCTGAGGTACAATTGACCTGAGGTAAGTGACTGGTCCTTTGAAACTGGGAGTAACCTGAATATGGTTGTGATTTGTGGTGTAAGGGACCATCCATCACAAAGGCAAGCTTGCACAGGTGATAAGATAGTCCAGAGTACTCAAGGGGATGGTCTGTGACTCCATGTTAAGGATGCTATAATGTTTCAGGAGTTTACACTTGATGCTTAAGCACAGAACCCACAACCAGCTGGGAGTTTGTACCCTGATTCGTAACAATCTGCCCTGAGGTTGGTACAGTGAAACCCCGCTATAACGCAATGTTTGGGGTCCAAAAAATTCCATCGCAATAAATGCGGGGTCGCGGTATAGCAGGGTTTCAAGCTGGTCCAGTTTAAGTCAGTGGTCCCCAACGGGGTGCATTGATGTGCGCCGCCTAGTACCCAGCAGGGGAGAGAAGCTGCGGCCCCTCGCCTGCCGGGGACAGAGAACTCCAAGGCTGCGGGCGCCAGTGCTTTCTATCCCCAGCAGGCGTGGGGCCGCAGCTAGTCTCCGGCTTCAAGAGGAGTTCTCTGTCCCCGGCAGGCGTGGGGCCGCGGCTAGTCTCCGGCTTCAAGAGGAGTTCTCTGTCCCCAGCAGGCGTGGGGCCGCGGCTAGTCTCCGGCTTCAAGAGGAGTTCTCTGTCCCCGGCAGGCGTGGGGCCGCGGCTTCTCTCCAGCTTCAAGAGGAACTGCGGCTCCCCGCCTGCCGGGGACAGAGAACTCCGAGGCTGCGGGTGCCGGTGCTCTCTGTCCCTGGCAGGTGCGGGGCTGTGGCTTCTCTCTGGCTTCAAGAGGAGCTGTGGCCCTGCGCCTGCCGGGGACAGAGAGGACCGGTGCCCGCAGCCCCGGAGAAACTAGAGAGAAGCTGCGGCCCCGCGCCTGCCAGGGACAGAGAGCACCGGCACCCGCAGCCTCGGAGTTCTCTGTCCCCGGCAGGCGCGGGGCCGCAGCTTCTCTCCCCTGCCATGGTGTTGGGGACCACTGGTATTAGGCCTTAAAGGGGAGCCAACTTATTATCGCGTTATATGCGATTTCGCTTTATGGCGGGGTGCGTTATTGCGAGGTTTGACTGGACTCACATTCGTCAGCTACTCTAGACTGCTTGAGAAGGAGATTTTTAGGTTTAGAGACAGGAAAATGGAAAAGGTAAATACTACATGAAACTAACATGACATCTAAAAATGGAGTCATCCCTTCCATGTTGTATGTTGCATGAGAAAGATGGTCTGCTGGGTTCCAGGCACCTCTTTGGAAGCAACACGCCCAAAAATCCACCTATAACTTAAATCCAATCTGAACTTTTCTTCGAGGCTCGATTAAGGCTGTCGTCACTGCAGTGTGTAAGCCGGCGTAATTGGTACCAGGATCTGAGCATCTGGGTTAACCTAGCAGCCACACTGCAAAGCCATACCTGACTTACTGGGTCCTCACTGGTGTTGAACTCACTTGTGTGTGTTGCTAGGACTTCGGGAGGTATATTCCAGGGGTCATTGTACTGCAGTAAGATGAGCTGCTCTATGATTCTTTACCAGAGAACTTGTCTGTGCTTCTGGGCACATGGCGGGGGAGGAACTTTGGGTAGGCACTGGAAGACATCAACACTCGATTGACTTAGACTGTGACCTCACTCCAAAATTGGCAGCTTACCAATCTGAGTGAAAGTGGAACCCGTCTTCTAACCCACATCCCCAGCTAGCCTGGACTGAAAGCCCCACTAAATGCTGTTGAGAGGTTTTTGTATGTGGATGGGATGGAAGTTCAGGGCAATCTGGGCTAACTTTGCAGTGAAGACACTTGAAACAGTTAACATTTGAAATGGTTCAGGTATCTGCTTCCTTCTGCACTTCCTGCTGTGGGCCGAGACCTGAAAGAGAAATACCCAAAATACCAGTTCTTGCTTGTCTGAAACCAGACTGTTCTAAAGCTCAAGGAGGTACAGCTCAGTTCAGATAAGAATCAGAATCTTGGGTTGCTTATCTGAATGCAGCCTTCAAACCTTTTTGTGGTTCGGCCCTCACTAGTTAACAGGGTACCATTAAAAGCCTGGGCTCTTGTGTGATATCTTTAGCCTTTTCCAAGTAAATATCCTTTGAGACTCCCATCTCACTCACCGATAGTGCATTGTATTCCTTCCATCATGGATAGGTCTCAGGCATAAGGGGATTTAGATCATCTAAAGCATTCTGTTTAGTCATTTAGATTTAAGTAATTAACACCTTCCAATTCAAATTCACATTTATTGTTGACGAAAAGGTCTCTGGGAGGGTGCTAGATAAATCCCTTATGACTGAAAACAAGAATAAGGGCTACATTTTTCAAAAGCAACCAGTGATTTTGGATGCCCATACTGCCTTCAAAGGGGCTTAATTTTCTAAAGATACTCTGCCTTGTCTGAAAATTAGGCCCTTTAAAGGTGTCTCGAGTTGGGAACAGAATATCACAATTCACTTTGGAACATTTAGGCCAGAAGTCACATTTTAATAACAACAAAGTATCGTATCACTTGAATATGAAAGACAAGAAATGCTGCACATAAGCTTAAAAAAAAGTAATGCCCAATTCTTCAAGCAAGAGGACATTTCTCAGTTTACACTCCAGGGAAATGCAAGGACTGAATAAAAACTGATGAATGCCCTCAAGGATCTGGCCTTTAAAGTATAAAATGTTCCTTGTATATGAAAAGAGAGCATGGGGGACTATTTTTATTGTTTTGAGGAAGGATGCTCTTTTGTGACAGCTCTGGACTGAGATTCAGGAGATCATGTTCATTTTCCACCAGAGACTTTTTACATGACTTTGGGTAGTAGGGAGCCTCAAACATTGGTAGGTCCTACTGGGGCTACTGTAATTTTAAATCATCATTGTCATATCATCATTATAATGTTCAGTTCCTTAGGCACTGGGAGCCCTTTCAACACTACTCAGGGTCTAATACTGAGATGTAACGAGCCCCTACAATTCCTTGACTACCATGTGAGCTGTAGGTACCCAGCCTCGCTCAGGATCATCCCCTAAATGAGGAAAAAAACCTCCTATCAAATACTTGATAAATGACATGTTTTAACAACATTTCCTTTACCTTAATACAAACCAGTTTTTGCAAGTCCACAGGAAGAGCCATGTATCTTCATGGATATGTTAATTTGCATTTTTAAAAAAGGTCACTACAAATTGCATCTCTGGAGTAAGTGAAAAACATATGGTCACTTGCCTACCAGGGGTTATTAACTTTACACTTTCCATCTGGAGTCTATAAAGGATCCATTCTAAGAGATAATAAAGATCCAAGGTCATATTCAAGCACAGGGCTGGCTATAGGCAAGGCTTGCTGTATATTAAAGGGGGGGGGCAAATCATAAAAGCTTTGTTCATTCTAAAAGACAGACAGGCATACACACGGAATTCTCTTTAACACAATCGCACATGACAAAACATGTTTTCATTTTATTACAAGCCACCCAGCCTCATAAACAGAAGAAGGCGGAAGATACCAGAATGGATAAAACTCAGCCCAAATAAATGAAGCTTGGAATCTATGAGATGCTTCGTCAAAGCAAGTAGCTGGCAATAAACCAAGGAGTAAAACACCAGGGTAGGTTAGTTGCAGTATTTGATAAGTGGTATTAGAGTGGGTCAAACCAGAGAGTCATTATCAGTGGTTCACAGTCATGCTGGAAGGGCATATTGAGTGAGGTTCCACAGGGATATGGAGTAAGCACTGGAATAAATTGCCCAGGGAGGTTGTGGAATCTCTATCACTGGAGGTGTTTAAGAGCAGGTTAGACAAACACCTGTCAGGGATGGTCTAGATAATACTTAGTCCTGCCATGAGGTCCCTTCTATTCAGGGGCAGCTCTAGCCATTTTGCCGCCCCAAGCATGGCGGCATGCCGCAGGGGGCGCTCTGCCGGTCGCCGGTCCCGCGGCTCCGGTGGACCTCCCACAGACGTGCCTGCGGAGGGTCCGCTGGTCCCGCAGGCATGCCTGCGGATGCTTCACCGAAGCCGCGGGACCAGCAGACCCTCCACAGGAACACCTGCAGGAGGTCCACTGGAGCCGCCTGCCGCCCTCCCGGCGACCGGCAGAGCGCCCCCCGCGGCATGCTGCCCCAAGCATGCGCTTGGCGTGCTGGGGCCTGGAGCCGCCCCTGATTCTAGTCCTAGGATTCTCTGATTTTGAAATTCAAAATTTCAATAATGTTTTTCATTCAAATTTTGGATTCTTGTGTGGGAAAAAAACTAAACTAAACTTTAGTGCAAATTTTCATGAAAATGTTTCGTGTTTTGAACAGGCTTGTGACTTCTTGGCAATTGAAAGTAGTGGATGGACCCACCATGGAGTAAATTCTGTAAGGCTGAAATTCACTCACAAGTGGGTAGACAGTGGATAGTCCCTAGCATATGAAAACAGCACACTTGCAACACAAGGGAGTGGGCAACTAAGGAGTAGGTGCAAAAGAGGCTCATCCCCTCATGTACTTGGGCAAACCTGGGCTCTGTGCACAACATAAGAGATATCATGGAAGGAGCAGAGGAGGGACTCCAACATAGATATTGCATAGGGGTCTAAATTAGCTGTTACCACTCAAGAAAGATCTTGGAGTCATTGTGGATAGTTCTCTGAAAACATCTGCTCAATGTGCAGCGGCCGTCAAAAAGGTGAACAGAAGGTTGGGAATCATTAAGAAAGAAATAGATAATAAGACAGAAAATATCATATTGCCTCTATATAAATCCATGGTACACCCACATCTTGAACACTGCGTGCAGATGTGGTCACCCCCATCTCACAAAAGATATATTGGAATTGGAAAACATTCAGAAAAGGGCAACAAAAATGATTAGGGATATGGAATGGCTGCCGTAGGAGGAGAGATTAATAAGATTGGGACTTTTCAGCTTGGAAAAGAGATGACTAAGCAGGGATATGATAAAGGTCTATAAAATCATGATTGGTGTGGAGAAAGTAAATGAGGAAGTGTTATTTACTCTCTCTCATAACACAAGAACTAGGGGTCAAATGAAATTAATAGGCAGCAGGTTTAAAACAACCAACCAACCCCAAAAAAGAAGAAAAGAAAAGAAAAGGAAGTATTTCTTCACACAACGCACAGTCAATCTGTGGAACTCCTTGCCAGAGGATGTTGTGAAGGCCAAGACCATAACAAGGTTCAAAAAAGAACTAGATAAATTAATGGAGGATAGGTCCATGAATGGCTATTAGCCAGGATGGGCAGGGATGGTGTCCCTAGCCTCTGTTTGCCAGAGGCTGGGATTGGGTGACTTGAGGGGATGGATCACTTGGTGACTGCCTGTTCTGTTCATTCCCTCTGGGGCACCTGGCATTGGCCATTGTCAGAAGACAGGATACTGGGCAAGACGGACCTTTGGTCTGACCCATTATGGCCTTTATGTTCTTGTGTTTATGTAGATTTCATAGATTTTAAAACCAGAAGGGACTGTTATCATCATGATGCCCAGCACAGGCCATAGAATTTCACTAGGTGATTCCTGCATCTAGCCCCAAAATGTAGAGTTCTATCAAAGCATTTAATTTAGAAAAATATCCAGCCTTGCTTCAAAGACTCTAAATGATAGAGAATCCATCGTGTCCCTTAGTAATCTGTTCCAATGCTTAATTACTCTCACTGTTAAATGTTTGCATCTTATTTCCAATCTGAATTTTGCTGACTTCAGCCTCCAGTCATTGGATCCCGTTATGCCATTGTCCAGTAGATTAAAAACCCCTTCTCTGGGCAGGTACTTTTAGAGTGGGATCAAGTCACCTCTTAACCTTGTCTTTGATAAGGTAGACAGATGGAGCTCCGTTAGAGCCACTATTAAAAACAAAACAAAAAACCTGCTCTGTTTACTAAGGGTTTTGTGCAGGGCCGTAGGGTTCACCCTGATGGAGAAATTCTCAGAACGGTGCCTTCTTTTTGTGCACACATTTCTACCCGTTGAAAACATACCCCCTTTCTGATGAGAGAGTCAGCAAACAATTTAAAATGATGAAATGCCATTGCCACTTTTTGACTGCTGATTTTCTGATACTGATGGAATAGCTTTGGAGATCTTCGGTTACCTCTAATATTGTATATAAACTGGTTTTTTTAAACTGTTTTGTTTGATTTCTTCCCTTGTCCTCTTTTGCCTCCTTTTCTCACAGGCTTGTTTGCTTTTCTCACTGCCTTCTCCTCTGTTCTCACCCAGATTTTTATTGGATTTTTCTTTTCTTTCGGCCCCTTCTCTTCTCCTTCCTTCACAGTCTCTCCTAAGCAGGAAAGAAGCCTGATCACGTGAGAGTTCATGCTGAACTTTTGAACCCCCTGATGTTGGAGTGAATTTGAGATGAGGTTAAATAAAGCCACTTATCCCTAACATCTATATTCATAAAATTGTATATTTATAGAGCACCTCTGGAACTACCCTCCATTGAAATGTAGCCATCTCTAGAGTGGAATGTGTCCATAGTATAGCAGGAAGTAGACACACACCAGAACAGTTAAGGGCGAGCAATGAGGAAGAGTATTTCAGGGGAATGTGAGTAGGCAGAATATAATTGCTCACATTGGAAGCTGGCCAGAATAAAACTAATCTCAAGAAAAATACTTGGGGATCTTGATGACCAAAAAAGTGGTCAGAACCTCAGTTTTACATCACACCACACCTTCCATAGTGCAGAGTCCCTACAACACTATGACAGAACACTGACTCGAAGATAAGAATTTCATCTACAAATCCCCAAAGCTACTTACTAATTACATTACAGCAGCACCTGGATATCCCAGCTAAGATCCAGGTTCTGTTGCGCTAGATGTTGTACAGCCACATCATGAGAGACAGTCCACACCTTGAAAAGATGATGATTGATGATCCTTATTTGTGTTGCTACAGTCACAGATCAAGACCTCACTGTTGTAAGGCACAGTACAAACAGAACAAAATGATGGTCCTGACCCAAAGGATTTTCTATTATTATGATTATACTGCCCCTAGAGGTCAACCGATTTGGGACCCCACAGTGCATGGCGCAGTGCACACACATAGAAAATGGAAGTTCTTGCCCCAAAGATCTTGCAATCTAAAAGACGAGACATAACAGGTGGGTTAAAAAAATGGATCAGGATGGGAGGTGGGAAGACAAGGTAAAAATAATAGGATGCACGTGATACTTAGCTTATGCTAAAAAACAAGGGGGACAAAAGAAGGGGTACTACATGTATCTGAGACTTGAGGAACAAAGAAATGAAGGGACTTGTCTAAAAATTCACACGGGAAGCCAGGAACTGAATCAAAGTCTTGTGAATTCCAAGCCTGTGCCTGACCACAAGGCCATCCTTCTGTATAAAGATTGGGAGAGTGCTAAATAATTAAGAGGACAGGCCACCAATACCAAGCAACTTGCATCACTTGGTAAGATGGGCACAAGCAAACACTATGCCTTTTAATATGGCCAAAAGTAAAGTCATACCTCGAGGAACAACAAATCTGTGTCATCCTTCCAGAGTGGGGGACTCTATCCTTGGAAGCAGTGACTGAAAAGGACTTGGTGGTCACGGTTGATAAACAGCTGCATACGAGCTGGACATGTGACGCTGTGGCCAAAAGGGCTAATGTCATCCTTGGAGGTATAAACAGGAATATCCAGGAGAAGTAGGGAGGTAAACACCTTTGTATTTGGCACTAGTGTGACCACTGCTGGAACACGGTCTAATTCTGGTGTTCACGGTTCAAGAAAGATACTGATACATTAGAGAGGGTTCAAAGAACCACCACCGGCATGATTAAATGATTGTCAAACATGCCTTGTAGTGAAAGACTCAAGGAATTGAATCTATTTAGCATCACAAAGAGAAGGCTAAGGGGTGACTTGATCACGGTTCATAGGTACCTACATGGGGAAGAGCAATTTGATAACAGAAGACAAGGATCTAACAAGATCAACTGGCTGAAAGTGAAGCTAGAGAAATTCAGACTAGAAATAAGGTGCAAAGTGTTGACAGCGAGGCAAATTAACCTTTGGAGCAACTTACCAAGGTTGTGGTGGATTCTCCAGCAGTGGCGATTTTTAAATCAAGACTGGCTGTTTTTCTAAAAGAAATGCCTGAGTTCAAAAAGGAATAAATTCAGGGAAGTTCTACAGGCTTTGAAATGCAGGAGGTCAGATCAGATTTTCTGGCATTAGACTCTATGAATCGATACCCTCGGTTTTCCTTGTGGTAATAGGCAAGTGATGGGAGACTCCAGTACTAGAAATGACCCAGCCTGACCCCGGCTCAGCTTGGGAGATCAGAACCTGAGGTGTGTTGGTTCTGGGCCATGGGTTGTGCTGAGAGGACCTTATATTTTACATCTCACTTTGGCTTTTATGGGATTTTTTATTCAGTAAATACTGAGCACCTCCTGAGGAGGGCACAGACAATGCACGCTTACTGTACTTAATGGCATCCCACAAAGAAACAATGGGAATTCCTTTTCAGTGTCTTTTTACACATGCAAGAGATTGAGACAAGAGTGCTGGAATAGAGTACCATCCAGTCGGTCCAGAAGCAGGGAAAAGAACTTCTTTTCTAGAGTTGGATGGGAAATGGTTTTGCCGTCCCGTGAAAAATTTTGAGATTTCAGAATTTCCCCCCAAAAAGTCAAAAATTCAGAAAGAAAAAAAATCAGTTCAGGTCAATCAAAACATTTCACTTGGATAATTTCAAAATGTTTCATCTGGATTTCAACCATTTTCTAAAAAAAGTTATATTTTAGTTAGGTTAAATTTCTAAATTAAAGGTTGTTTCAAACTGGAAAGCCCATTTTTTTTCTCCATTTAGAAAATGTCAAAATGGGATGTTTGAACCATTCCCACATCAAAAATTAGTCAAGCTGAGAAATTTGTTGAAACTGACCCTTCTTCAAAATGTTTCAGTTCTGACAAATTGGTATTTTTTGATGAAAAAAATTCAAGAAATTCCTGACCAGCTATAGTAATTTTATTCCAGAAGATGAAATGAAGCATCTAAAATATTTTATCTTAGTAAAACCCAGTTTGGTATGATTTTTGAACCAGTGAGTGCCTGATGCTGTGGGTAGAATTTCTGATGAGGTCAAGTCTGGTAGTTACTCACTTGTTTGCAGAGAGTGAGAATTTTAAACTTAAATTTCTTTAATAGCTCATTAAGGAAGCAAATTTATTTTGACAGACCTGTAGCCAGGAAATAGTGTCTTAGTGATTCATGTGTGCTCTTAGGGAGCATGTTTATAATGCAAGAGGAGGGCTGTGTGTTAAGGTAGCTGCTGAGTTTCCTTGACAAACAAAGGGCCTGATCCCGCAAACCCTTATTCACAGGAAGAGAAGTGACTCATGTGAATAAGCAAATTAATCACGTGGACTATTTATGCTTTGGCGGTTTTGCATTACTCTGCTGGCTCAAAGAAGCTCTAAACACAGTTTAACACATTAACTGGGCATGCCCCTTGCTGTAGGTCTTCCCCATCCCATCCCCCAGCACGGGAGGAGTGGCATGAAATGCCTCCGAGATCCAGCTATTTCTGGCTAGCTGCAGAAGTTAGAGCAGATTTTGGGCTGCTCTAACTTGTACCAGGGACCAGACAGGTCCTCCTGCCAGCCCCAAGAGCGAAGGACAGCAAAGGCTGCGCAAAACCACTTTTGCCCTCCATTCTAATCTTGCACCAGCTGTTGCTCAGCCAGACCAGAAAATGTGATAGTAATTTTGTAAGGATTTGCAGGGTTGGGCCCTTCTTGTTCACGGCTGCTGGAGCATAGCTTCTGCGCCGTTTGCTCAAAGGACTATTAATGAGCCTAATAAATCTCCTAACATTTGCCAAGGAGCAAATCCAGTCTCCACCTCTGTCATTATTGAAGTCTCTCCATGCAGGAGTGGCTCCGATGGGAAAGGGAGGGAGTCCGATTCCAAGGGGCTCTGCAAAGCCTGTCAAGGTCCATGCGGACTTCTTGTATGACAGCATGCAGTGGGTGTGTCCAGGTGGGACATGGCCCATCAGGGCAGGGACAGGTGTGTGGATCTTCCAGTCCTCCTCCTCCACCTCCACACACTGAGGCAGCGTTAGGGTGTCCAAGGCTGAAGTAGCTCAGCTGGAACTGCTCCCTGGGTGGCAGGGCCAGGCCCAGCCCAGAGGGGGCAATTTGCCCGGCCCCCGCCCGAGCTCCCCCAGGGCCCCCAAAGAAAAAGCTCCGCCTCCGCCTCCTCTCTCTCCTGGAGCCTCAGCGCCCGCGCCGCGCCTGAGCCCCGCCGCCCGCCCCCCCGCGTGGGGGGGCTGGGGGGAGGCTGCTGCGGGCCCCGCCGCCGCCCCGAGCGCCGCCAGGGGGCGCGGCTGCGGGGAAGGCGCGGGTCTCACAGCCCGCCCCCTCCCTCCCGCCCCTCACCACGGCGGGCCCTGGGCGGCGGGCCTCCAGGCCCTGCCGGGCGTGGAGGTAAGGCGGGAGGGCCCGGAGAAGGGGGGGCGGGGGCGGGGGCGCGGGGGGGCGGCGGGGGGGGGAGAAGGGGGTTCGGTCCCGGACCCCCGCGCCCCGCGCGCCGGGCCGGCCCCGGGACTACCCCACCCACCACCACCGAGACCCGGGCGCCGGGCGGCGGCCGGTCCGGCAGCGGTAATTCGGGGGGTTCCCTTCGGGGGTCTTCGGCCACTTCTCGTGGGCCCCCCCGCGGAAGGCGCCCGCCCACCGCCCGCCGCCCCGAAGCTGGGTGGCAGCATACCTCCCCTTCTTTCCACTGTGTATCTGTCTGGCCCCCAGCCCAGATGCTTAGTCTCAGCCTTGCACTGAGGATTTGCCTCTGGGGATAAGGCGCGCGAACCCTGCTTTCACATAGCAGCAGCAGGTCATTTCTGGAAAGAAAACCTAGGGCCCAGTTCTGCCTTGGGATTTTTGTGTGCAACTCCCATTGATGTCAGAGTGACAGGGTGACCCTGAAGGCAGAATTGAGACCTAAGCCACTAAACCCTGTGTTAGCGCTGGCTGGTTGCCAGGTTTTAGACTTTCTTTGCTCACTGTCAGGTCCTGCATCATCCCAGTGGCTGGATCTCCCCTCATTAAGAAGACTATAAGCACTTCCATTCACAGGGCATGTGTGTCATGTTTCCAGACACAGAGAAAAGCCATGAGAATGACACAACACTGACACCCTTTCTAGCCAATAAAGACTGACCCATAAAAGAATAAAAACAGGAGACTACACAAAAAACAAACAAAAAGCCCCCAAACCCAAGCCTCTGACCCCAAGCAGAGCTTTTACCTTAAAAAGAGAGAGACCTGCCTGGGATTCCATGAAATCCACTAGGGTCTTCATGATTGGTTTTACACGAAAGGTGCTCAGGCCCTCTTCCTCGAAGGGAACAATGGGAGTTTGGCACCTAAACACCCCTGAGGGTCCGGGCCTCAGAGACTATAGGCCATGCAGAATAAATCCTTGAGAGAGAAGATAGGGAGCAAGCCTATGGTCAGAGCCTCAGGCAGTGTCAGTTCAGAGCAGCTGCATTAACATCGACCTCTCTAATGAGAGCCAAGCATGTATTTCAAGTTCAGTGCATGCTTAAGTGCATTGCTGAATTGGGACTTACATTTAAAAGCTTTCAATGGAGGGGTTTTTTTTTTTTAAATCATTTTCTGGCAATAGGATTTGTAAACACATCCCATCCCGCTGTCTTCCCATCATCCTGTTATAACAAACATTGGCTCTGGGGGATTGAGCTCAATTATCTTCGCCCCTTTTCATCTTTTCCAGCAAGGTGGAATTTCACTAAACAGATCCCCTCCCATGAGCTCCCTCTATGCCTAACACTTCTCTTCCCCCCCAGACACTTTTAAAACTTCATTTTGTGACCTCAGGTAAAGTTTTTAGAAGCGCTGTTGTAATTTAGAAGCCCAAGTCTCATTTTCAAGTGACTTAGGGACCTAGGGCCAGATTTTTAAAGGCATTTACTTGCCTAAAGATGGGGAGAGGCGCCTAGTGGGATTTTAAAATAGCTTCTCCATATGGGCACTTTTGAAAATCCTAGAAGGTGCCTCTCTTCATCTTTGGGCAGCTAAATCCCTTTGAGAATCTGGCTGTTGGGCTGACTTTCCTGGGGATTTAGGGTCCCAATTCAGGCTGCTAAATCACTTAGGCATTTTTCAAAATGTTACCCCTAATCTCAGTTAAAATTTAGCAGAGTCCCTTTCCTTTATTCCACAAAGAAAGTATTATTTCACCTACACCAAAACAGTTGAAAATCCATTGGTATAATTTATTTCATGTACATTAGTTTGGGGATAATTGTTTAAAGTTGTTTTGAAGAATGTTTTAATATCAGATTATTTCTTTAAACAATACTAAGGACATATCCGGCTCCACACAAAGACTTTCTATTCCCCCACAGTGCCTAAGAGGAAATAAAATTGCATAGAAGCAGAATTTCTTTCCTAACTGCATTGAAATCCAATTTTAAAATGAATACGTTGACAGGCTACACACTGTTGTTGTATTCAGGAGAGCTTTGATATTGGACAGCATACCATATTATTTTGCTCTGAAGCTCCAGTTTGCAGCTCTAACTCCTCAACCTAAAACATGTGCTCGGTGTTGGTATATTATCCGCATATATGCCTCTCCATCTGTATGGTATTGGATGGTGATAAAAATCTCTTTAGGAAAAAAAATTCACCACCACCAGGCACTAAACTATCTCTGTAAATAATAATCACAAATGGATTTGTCTGCTTTTGATTTCAAAACACACGAATGTCAGAGTCCGTAATGCTTCCCTGGTCTATTGAAATATATTTCCATATCATAACATTCCGACTCCCTCCTGCTTATTACTGATCCCAGCCATCCTGTAACAAACCTATTCAGGGAGGCCCATGGAAAGGGAAAAAGAAATGCAATCCATTCAGCAACCTTTGCTTCTTCTGACACCCTCTGTCTCCTCCTCTGGTTCATAAAGAACTTTTTGTTGGTTCTCAGCAACCAGGGAAGGAGAATGCAGCCGGCTGGATCATGGTTGATGCTGTCTGCAGAACATGAACAGTACGGGGATCGTTTGACCTTGGATGTGTTGATTGCAGTGCGGGGACATTAGCAATAAATAAAGGCAAGTGGGCAGAAAAAGACTGAGACCCTCGGGGACTCTTGTGTCTGTAGGGTCAGACTCAAAAGAGGCTTGATTTGCTGCTATATTTTAACTCAGTCACTGGAATAATTTATCAGAGCAAGGACAAGTCTAATCCGAGTGCTTGCAATATAATGGAGATACACTGTACTCACCCTATGCAATTAGAGCCTGCTGGGTCTTTACTTAGGGCCTGAGCTAGCAAAGTAATTTAGTAGGTGTTTAAGCATGTGAGGAGCTGTATTGATTTCAGTGGGATTACTCATATGCTTAAAATTAAGCACATGCTTACATACCATGCTGGCTCAGGGCCAGAGGACACAGTACCTTGCAGAACTGAGCCACTCGGCCCTGATTCATCAAGGTTCTTAAGCATGTGCATAAAATGAATGGGGCTGCTTAGTGGCTTAATATAATGCATGTGCTTATGTACATTGCTGAACTGGGGGGTTGGGGCCAGATCCAGCTCCCACTGATGTTAATGGGAAAACGCCGGTTGCCTTTAAGAGGTGTTGAATTGGGTCCCTTTAAGAGAGTCCTTTCTGGGTCTCACATTAGTTTTAAGTGGCCTTCAGTGAAATTACTCTTCATTTACACCAGTGTATGGGAGGAGGATCGGGCCCATTCATTTTTTTAAGTCAGCTGCTCTGCTTGTGTCTAACTCGTCTTCCCCACTATGGCTTGCTTTTCCTTTGGAAGACCATTGAAAGGGTTTGAATAATATACCAGGAAAGAACAGACCAATAAATTCAGTACTCAAAAGATTAAAGACTACACTCAAAAAAATATCTTTCCTGTATCACAGCACAGGTGTTTGTTTAGCTTAACCAAACACAGCACAATATATGAAAGACACAAACTAATAAAGGCACTTTGTTTTGTAAAACTAGCCTTCAATTAGTCAAAATTTTTACCTTCTTTTTTCTCCACAGATGCTTTTATCTATTTCTGTTTTATAGGAGTTGCATATGTGGGATCAGGGTTTGTTTTGTTTTCTTTTTCAGTCAATTAAAGTCATGCTTAGCAGACTTATGTGGCAGGTGTACATGCCTCGGGCAAGGGCAGAGATGGCTCTCGCCCAAATTCACTCTCAGTCAGCTGCCTTCACTAATTGTTGTACCTATTAGCCTGCCTTCATTGTAGATGAACAGTCAACCTACTTAGGAGCTGAACAATCAGCTTCATGCGGAAGCCACCAGGGAAAATGCAACATGTGGAAAAGAAGAAGAGGACTGAAATGAGAAGGGCAGAAATGTGTTGGTGATGCTCAGGATCAAAGAAGAGATGCAAGGGTCAGGGCTGGCTCCAGGCACCAGCCAAGCAAGCTCGTGCTTGGGGCGGCAATGTCTAAGGGGCGGTATTCTGGCCAATCCTAGGGCGGCATGGCCGCCCTATTTTTATTTTTTTTTGCTTTGCCTCTGGGTCTGGCCACCCTGCACCCAGGGTTTTGCGGGTTTTTTTGCTTTGCCTCTGGGTCTGACCACCCTCCGCCCTGTTTTTTTTTGTTTTTGCTTGGGGCGGCAAAAAAGTCAGAGCCGGCCCTGGCAAGGGTAACTTGCAAGGAGCTTTCAAACTCGCTTTAAATATTCGTTCCCAGGAAAACATGACTATGGTCCAAGACTAGCATCCCACAATGCAATCTGTCTTAGGTACTTACATGGCCCCATCATCCTAGTATCTGAGAACCTCTCAGTCTTCAATGCATTGATCCTCTCAACCCCCTACCAGGGAGGTGTTATGCCCATAGTGCAGATGGAGAAATGAATCACGGAGAGGCTAAGGTCCAGTTTTTAAAAGGCATTTAGGAATTGCTGCACTCAGGATTGCAACATCTAACTGATTTAGGCACCTATGTTTCATTTTCAAAAGGGACTTAGGCAGTCCTTCACTGGAGATGTCTTTCCTATGTAAAAAAACCCAGTTATGAAGTTAAGGTCCAATTTCTCCTTTCCCTGCAGAGCTAGAAATGGGAGCTGGGATCTTTCGAAAGAGGAGTTTGAAAAGCAGACAAAGAGGCATATAGCATTTGCTTCTGCCACTGGGAAACCCACCTGATATCCTGCCAGCTTACCCGCCTGACTCGGCCACTCACCTGGCCGGCTACCAGGGAGCTGGGGCTTCTGAGAAACCCCCAAATGTTGTTGCTGTGTGAACGTAGGTGTTTTCTAAATGAAATATTGCGGGATTTTACTTCCATGACAATGGTTGAGGTGTTGGCTTTTTTCCTGATCGGGGACAATTTCCTCCACCCCGAAAACCTCAAATAATTTTGTGGAAGTGAAATGAAGTTTCCCAGCCATCTCTGTTTATAACCCAGTGACAAATCTGGCCCATTGATTTTTGATATTGGACTTTAGTAAATACAGGAGCAGACCCATGGTAACTAACCTAATTCAGCAAAGCACTTAGTCATAAGCGTGTGCTGAAGTCCATCCCAATTCACTTGCTTCACTTTAAGCACATGCTTAAGTGCTTTGCTGAATCAGCACGTAAGGCACCTGGCTGGTCAGGCAGAGGGATGGAAAAATGGTTTGAATAAACATTTGAAAAACTCTCTCGAATGTTCCTTAAGTAGTTCTTCTGTAATCTGAGGAATGGAAAGAGGAGATGATAATGAGATGTGGGATAAAGGTTTTATTTGGCATTAGTTTGAGGTGACCTGTAGAACTCACGGAGAACTTTACCCATTTGTGAGCAATGCAGCCATCTTACACTCTGTAGAGTTTTATTCATTCACATCTTACACCACTCCAAAACTGGTTTTCATTTTAACACAACCCTAAAAATGCTGAAAACTGGAGCTGTTTTAACCTATGGAAAGAGTAGGAAGACAAGAAAACAGGCTCATGTGCTTTCTCCATATTAATTGCCTGTACAGCCATTCAAGACTATTATTTGTATCACAATAATATCTCAAGGCCCCCACTGAGATCAGGACCCCCATGGTGTTAGGTGCTGCACATACACATAATAAGAGACAGTCTCCATCCTGAAGAGCTTATGCTCTAACTAGTCAAGTTGGACAAAAGCAGCAGCATTATTCCCATTTTACAGATGGGGAACTGAGGCACAGGGAAATTAAATGACTTACAAAAGGTCACACCAGATAAACAGAACTTGTAATGGACCTCATTTCTTTTAAATTCTGAGTTTTAACTACAAGACAATCTTTCCACTCTGTTAGAAAAGTGGCTTGTATCAAACCTCACGTTAACAAACCTTATTCTTTTGTCCTGCCAGGTTGCCACGAAAATAAATATTCTGCTTTCTTTAAATGTATTTCTCATTGATGAGATGCCCCCTCCTTCCGAACACATTCGGTTATTTGCTGCTGCAACATTCTCGGTTAGTCTGACAGTTAGTAATTAGAGACCCTGTGAGGAGTAAATGCCTCGTTATGTAAAATAAAATGTTAAACTGGGCGATAATGGAGGAAATTAATAATGCCCAGAAGATGTTAAAGGTAAATATAATTGTAAGGTAAACAGACTGGCTTTAAATATTGGCTTTTATGTGACAGCTGCTTTCTAAGCACCTGCTTTTGACTCTTATTCACAGCAGTAATTTACAGTCAGCGGCTTTTGCTTAGGCACACAATAAAAAAATGTGCTGAATTCTCATTGTCTTAGTTCTCCTTTCTTGCTCACGAGGTTGTCTTGACCATCATTTTATCTTGACCAGTGAGACGTTAACACCGTTATGATTCTGGTGTGTCACAGAGCCCAGCGAGAACAAAAAATACATACAAATAATATCTCCCTGCCAGTCTCGGGAACAGCTGGTATTTACTTTCAGGACAGCCATATTTCCATACTTCAATGAGCACACTGTTCCTTCTGTGGATTGCAATGCTGATAGACAACATCTCCCAGATCCCCCTTCAAGGATGGCACAAGTTCATGGCCCTGAATCAGTGCAGCACTTCGGCCCATGCTTCATTTTAAGCTCAGGCTTAAATCCCTCTGCAGCTGATCGGTCTCTGTGAAGAGGAGAGAATCCCCCCTTATGGATCCAATTGCAGGGCTGAGGCAAAACAGAGTAAAGTGGAGACAGAGGAGGACCAGGGAATGAGCCTGTTTGGAAGACCTGGGGTGAAATTCTGGCTCAATTGAAGTTAATGGGAGTTTTGTCATTGTCTTCAAATGGGGCCAGGATTTCATCCTTTGTATGTAACACACTCAGTCAGAGTTGGGCCTTGTTTAAAACTCATTTAAATGTGACAAATATGAAAGATGGACTTGAAAGTTTGGGGCTGGATGTTCAGCCTAGGTAGGGGTGTGTGTGTGTGTGTGTGTGTGTGTGTGTGTGTGTGTGTGTGTGTGTGTGTGTGTGTGTGAGAGTGTGTGAGAGAGAGAGAGAGAGAGAGAATATGAACATAACATAAGAACGGCAATACTGGGTCAGGCCAAAGGTCCATCCAACCCAGTATCTGTCTACCGACAGTGACCAATGCCAGGTGCCCCAGAGGGAGTGAACCTAACAGGCAATGATCAAGTGATCTCACTCCTGCCTTCCATCCCCACCCTCTGACAAACAGAGGCTAGGGACACCATTCCTTACCCATCCTGGCTAATAGCCATTTATGGACTTAACCTCCATGAATTTATCCAGTTCTCTTTTAAACCCTGTTACAGTCCTAGCCTTCACAGCCCCCACAGGTAAGGAGTTCCACAGGCTGACTGTGCACTGTGTGAAGAACTTCCTTTTATTTGTTTTAAACCTGCTGCCCATTAATTTCATTTGGTGACTCCTAGTTCTTATATTATGGGAACAAGTAAATAACTTTTCCTTATTCACTTTCTCCACATCACTCATGATTTTATATACCTCAATCATATCCCCCTCCCCACCCAGTCTCCTCTTTTCCAAGCTGAAAAGTCCTAGCCTCTTTAATCTCTCCTCATATGGGGCCCATTCCAAACCCCTAAGCATTTTAGTTACCCTTCTCTGAATGTTTTCTAACGCCAGTATAGAATGAATTCAAATTGCAAATAGGAGCATATACATCATTTAGGGCCTGACCCAATGCCATAGCATGCAGGAAAACCACTTGAAGGTTGAGCTTGTTCATATAGATCCCAATTCACCAGTCAGTCTCTAGTCATTAAAGCACGTGTTTAACTGCAGGCAGGTGGTTAAGTCTCATTCTTTCTATCTTATGTGGTCCCCCGAAGTATTTTTTCACACAATGCATAATCAACCTGTGGAACTCTCTGCCAGGGGATGCTGCAAAGGCCAAGACTAGAACAGGTTTCAGAAAAGAACTAGATAAGTTCATGGAGGACAGGTCCATCAATGGCTATTAGCCAGGATGGGCAGGGATGGTGTCTCTAGCCTCTGTTTGCCAGAAGCTGGGAACGAGCGACAAGGGATGGATCACTTGATGATTCCTTGTTCTGTTCATTCCCTCTGAAGCACCTGGCATTGGCCACTGTCAGAAGATGGAATACTGGGCTGGATGGACCTTTGATCTGACCCAGTATGGCTGGTCTTATGTTCATTAATATAGTATCTGAGCAACTTTCAGTCTTTAATGTATTTATCTTCATAAAGCCCCTGTGAGGTAGGATAGTGCTATCATCAGTGTTTCACTGATGGGGAACTGAGACGTCAAGAGGCTAAGTGTCTTGCTTAAGTTCACACAGGAAATCTGTGGCACAGCAGAGAATTAAGCTTTGGTTTCCCAAGTCTTAAGCTAGTGTCGTAACTATTGGGTCATTCTTCCTCTCCATGCTTTAATGGGCACTGATTCAGGCCCACATACAGCCTCTACTTGTGAAACTAGTTTGGGGGGTTGTTCTGTTTCTGACGTGTATAAGATGCTTCTATTGTAGTAGGAATGCCTTTTTAAAAACGGAGTCCTACTTTGGGCAAACGAAGCCATCCGGGGGCCAGATCTGTGGTTGGTGTGGATTGGTGTAACTCTATGGACTTCAGATGTATTGGATGCATCTGACGAAGTGGGTATTCACCCACGAAAGCTCATGCTCCAATACGTCTGTTAGTCTATAAGGTGCCACAGGACTCTTTGCTGCTTTTACAGATCCAGACTAACACGGCTACCCCTCTGATATGGACTTCAGTGGAGCTGGGCTGCTTTCCACCAGCTGAGGATCTGGAAAGGCTTTACGTTCCAGGAGACTCAAACTAGCTTCACGAAGCAAAATAAAACAGTTGATGTTCACAAAACTGCAGACTCCATGAAGTTCGGCTCACCCTAATTTTGACTAGCCCAGGAGAGAAAGACATCCATTTAGTGTTATTGTGTCTAATTCCTGTCACCACCCTGCAAACTGCACGGCCTTTGCTAGCAGTAGCTGCTGCACTCTGCATTTGTACTAGGTGGGGATTTGTCAGCTCAGATTCATTTAATTAGTTATGAGGCTCTGCACTGCTCTGCATAATGCTTAGACCTGGTCTACACCATAGATCGATGCAAGGTAGCTTATGTCCACCTAGCTATGGAAGTGTCTACGCTTAAATTTCACTCCTGCCAACGTAACCGCCCCACCACGCCGACTTAAAAACTCCCCCTCCACAGGTGGCGTAGAGTCAAGGTCGATGTAGTTAGGTCGATGCAGCGTCAGTATAGACACTGCGTTGCTTACGTCAACTGGCTTTCAGGAGTCTTCCCACAATGTCCCACACTGACAATACAATCAATACAAGCGCTCCTGGTGAGGATGCACACTGCCGACACACGCAGCAAAGCTTAGACCTCCATGAGTGATTTAATTACTGCGGAGGCCGTATGCCGACGTAAGTTAGGTCGACTTAATTTTGTTGTGTAGATGTGGCTTTACATGTTGCACTAAGGCACTACATGATGCTTTACAGGCAAATTAAATGACAGATCTGTGCCCTGAGGTGCTTACCCATGAGGCATTTGATCTTGCAATCCTTATTCTCAGGAGTTGCAAGCACACCATTCCCTTGACTGCAATGGGGCTATGAAAGCATATAAGGACTGCAGGAGTGAACCCAAGATTAGACATAACTAATTGAAATGGTCCACTGAAAACTTTCAGTGTAAAATTGGGTTTTTGATTAAAAAATATTTGCACAGAAAGTGTCGGCGTTCCTCAAGGAAGAAGCTTGAAAATATAAACACTACAGGCTCAAAAAGCAGATACAAATATCAAGACTTCAAAAGTATGATTTTGCTTTGAAAAAAAAAAAGCCATGAAAACAGATTGTTTTCCCATCCAAACATCTTTTTGTCTGAGGCAGCTTTTGAACAAAAACCAATACTTTGGGGACTAAAATGTGATTCTTCCTCCTACCCCTCCCAGTTTTCAGGTTAACGGTTTTCTGCTGAAAATTTCAACAAAAATGAATTCCCCTTCCCATTTTCATCTAAATTTCCTGCAAGGCAAAACTCTATTTCCCAACCAGCTGTTGAGATCACAGCACGGGATGGCAGTAAACAAAGGATGGGGTGAGGCATACGGGCGAATGAGAAGGCTAGGAGATATCAAGCATTCACAGTTCTAAAGAGAGACATGTACAACCGTTCATTCAAATAATTTCCACAGGGCCTGATGCAAAGCCCACTGAAGTCAATGGGAATCTTCCTCTTCATTTCAATGGGTTTTGAATCAGGCCCTTAATCGATTGGATGGGATCCCTTTCTGGGCTCAGTTGTTATTTTGGGGACTGTAGGGAGAGTCCTAGCCATCTCTCTGACCACCTTACCACCACCTGCTGAGTTTATGCACAGGCAATCTGGCTGCTACTGACTAGCTATCAAGTACAAAATCAAACACCTGTGTGCCGGATAGGCACTGTGTGTGTGTGTGTGTGTGTGTGTGTGTGTGTGTGTGTGTGTGTGTGTGTGTGTGTGTGTGTGTGTGTGTGTGTGTGTGTGTGTGTGTGTGTGTGTGTGTGTGTGTGTGTGTGTGTGTGTGTTTAGGGCATTGCTGATCTATCTGCACAATGTTCCATGTGCCAGATGCTTTCCTAGGAAAGGGATGGAGAAGAGACGCCATGAAACTGAAAGTCCATAGTACAGTCATTAAACAATTTGTTTTTTCTGATCCTGCTCATCCGGTTATAACCTACTGCTGGATTTTCTATCCTCCTCTTTTCACCATATTTAATTTCTCCTCTAACACTCGATGAAACTTTCAGCCGTGGCTTGCCAATGTAATTTTCTCTCTCTCTTTGCTCTGACACAGCACTAATTCCCATGAAAAACAACATGCTAGACCAGGGATACTCAGACTGAGGCTTACGAGCCGCAGGTGGCTCTTTAATGTTAGTCTTTGCAGAGCATGCTACTAAAAGACTGATTTAATTATTAACCAATCAGGATGCTTTTACTATGGTCACTTGTTTCCTTGCTCGTGGAGAGCTGTTGAATCTATAGTGCTATAGTAAATGAAACAAGGAATTCACACAATGGCGGCTCGTTTGGGTCATGTTGAACGTTAATTTGGCTCCTGAACCACTGAGGTTTGAGTATCGCTGTGCCAGACAGTCATGCGTGCTGTACAACAAAAAATCCACCATTCTCAGTTCGTAATTCCAGTGTTGCCAGCCCTCGTGTGATTTTATCACAAGTCTCATGGTTTTCAGTATTTTTCTTAAAGTTCCAGCTCATGGAGTCATGTGATTACAAGAATCTCAGTTTTCACTGCTTAAAAGGCATGTTTCTAGCCCTCTTGGTTGCAGAAAAAAGCCTGACAACCTGAACTCTACCGGCTCAGAAAGCAGGAGTCAAATGAACACACCCCAGATTTATAGAAATCTTATGATTTTTAAGCCAATCCCATGATTTTGGGGCCTAACTCACGATTTTGGAATGCTTGGACTGGCAGCACCCCATCATTCCAAAGGGAATTTAGCACTGTTGAAAGGTGTTAGATAGTGGAGTAAGCACAGGTCACCCCCTGAATTCTAATCCTATCTATGCCACTGATTTGCTGTGTAGTCTTGGGCAAAACATTTACTCTCTGCATTGTATTGCATATTTTAACTATAAAAGCACCTAACTCCAGGGATAGGAACTTAAGCAGAAATCAAACTATCAATATAAATATATATTGGTAGACAGGCAGTCTGGAGAGGGGCTGTCGATGCCCTGCCCCAGGTTGTGTGATGCAGAGGCAGTTGGAACTAGTCACTGAATAAAGAGGATCTCTTCCAAGCACTCTGGGCCCAAAGTGGTTGCCGAACACCACAAAATGACTCCAGGAAAAAACATATCCTTTTTCCTAGATAACACAGGGCCTAGATGGGTTCTTTTTGGCTGGGAACTAACTTTTGTTTTGGTTCAAATGGGCTCATTTCTGAGTTCACGATGGAAGGTGAAAGAAATCGAAGGTGAGATTTTCAGAGATGCATACAAGTTTTGGAAACCAATTTCCCTTTAACATTAATTAAATGAAATGAATTTATTAAAACAGAGTGTTCAAATCCCTTAGCAGCTTTGAACATTTCAGCCGAAGTTTTTGAGTAGTTTTGCATTTTCCACACCTTTAACATTTTTCCTAAAATATTTGTTGTTTTTAATGCTACGCCAGACAAGGAGAAAAGAAAAATGTGCTTTAACCCTCTCTTCTCCCTGCCCCCTCTGTCCTTCTCACAGTATTGCCAGCCCCAAAGATCTAAAACTTATGAGTCACAGCCTGAAAAAATAATAAAAAACTTAATTATGAGGGTTCTTTTTCTGTAATTAAAAAATAGCTGTGTTCTGTTTATTTGCCTTCTGGTTTTTAAGCCTTTAAAGTATACTTGGATCACGTTGTCAAGCTCTTCTCTGAAGCAATGAGGCCTAGAAAATCATTTAAAAAAACCTAAAATCCTGAGATTCTCACATAAATCACAGGACTCCAAGAGCTGGGACCTTAAGACACACCAAAAATCACAAGGCACAAGATAAAATCGGAGGAGTTGACAATACAGTTATACACTTTGGGCTTGATTCCTGTTTACACGAAGGCTGTTTTGCACAGCTCTTGCAGTATACACAGGCCTTACATTTACTCTCACTTTATGGCCCCTTTCTATTTCCTGAGTGATGTGAAGTGGGTTTAGTATAACTGAGAATTTGTCCCTTTGGACCTGATTCTTAGTTCCAGGAAGAACCCTACAGAATAAAGGGGCCTTAAAATGAGCATATATGCAAATAGATATACGTTACACTGCCAAAGCACGGTAAAGGAGAAATCAGGCCTATTATGTTATAGTTCTTTCAATCAGCTCCAGAAAATAATAATCAGGATCTATAGCAGAAAACAGTGTCATAAGTATTTCAATGTCAAGCGTCTTTTATGGTTAAATGGTGGATGGGAATCATTGTTTCAAAGACCAAAATATTGATTACAAAGGGCATGCAGTAAACACAGCCTGAATCTGTTCTCTGGGGCTGTAATCACATTCTCACTTACAATAGGAGAATAGCTGGGAGAACTGTTTAACTGTTTACTACTTCAAGACATTTTAAAAGGTAATGAATGTACAAACATCACAGGAAAAGAGCACTCTGGTAACATGGCTTAGGCTCATGATAGAAAATTCAAACAATATTAGACTCAAAAAGTCAACATTAGACACACTTCTACTAAGGACCTACAAACAAACAGAGTTCCTCTGTACACACATTAACAAACACAACTCAAATGATGATGGCTGCTTTCACCTTTTCAGTGCCTCCGTTTAATATACAAGCATTGTAGTGGTTATTGTTTATTTCCAGATACAAGAGCGCCGTTTGCTAAGGGTTTTCACTTTTAGTGCATTTTATGCTGGCGACTCTTGTGTATCTTACAGCCTCTTGGGAAGTGCAGGGTTGGATTGAGGACTCACTTTTAAGATTTATTCTACCAAATTCCCAGTGGAGTATTCAGAGTTTGTGCACCCGTGGGTTTGAGAGCTATGAGATCTTGCAATAACCCGATGGTGGAGCAAGAACAAACTTCTTTTCACTGAGCCAGCTGTAGGAACACTTGGGGAATGTCTACACTGCAAAAAAAACCCCAAACTCATCTACAGACGGGGCTTGCATTATGGAGCTAAAAATAGCTATGTAGACCTTTCTGCTCAGTCTGGAGCTCAGCCTTTGAAACCTGTCGAGGGGGTGAGTCTCAGAGCCCAAGCGAGAGTGTCTATATTGCTATTTTCAGCCCTGCAGTGCAAACCCGAGACTGTAGCTCCAGGCTCTGAGACTCGCTGCCCAGGGGTCTTTTTCTGTAGTGTAGACGTACCTTTGGTTCACGGCAAGCTGGGTTGTAAATTTACCCCACACTAGCCTACCGTGCACTTGGTTTCCATGTCGGCCCTTCTTAGGGTGACCAGATGTCCCGATTTTATAGGGATAGTCCCAATTTTTGGGTCTTTTTCTTATATAGGCTCCTATTGCCCCCATCCCGATTTTTCACATTTGCTGTCTGGTCACCCTAGCCCTTCTGCCGTGTACTAAAAGGTTCCTAGTGTGCTTTAATCTGTTTCAAAGCAGAGCAGATCAAAGTGCACTGAACAATGGTTATTGTGTGGCAGCAGGGTCTACGCAGAGAGACCTAGTGTGTAGCAGACTACTGTGGGGGTAGATTCACACCCAGCTGGCTGTGAATTAAGCATTTTTATAGACAAGCCCTTTCCCCAGGTTTCACAGTGGCATACCATTGCTTTCAGTGGAGTAGGGTGACCAGACAGCACGTATGAAAACAATCGGGACGGGGGTGGGGGGGTAATAGGCGCCTATATAAACACTAAGCCCCAAATATCTGGACCGTCCCTATAAAATCGGGACATCTGGTCACCCTACAGTGGAGTTACTACTGATTTACATCGGGGTAAGTGACAGGAGACTCAGGTGCTGTAAAATTTGCTCCATATTTGCAACTTTGAGCTTGAAGGAAGCTGCAGCGTATGGGAAATCCCTTTTTCTATTGACAAAGATGAGACGACTATTAAGATTATATTTAAAAACCCTAATACAAGGGCTAATTACCAATGATACGAGAAGCCACCATCCTGGTCACTGGCTGACGGAAGGCTAAACCCATGAGAAGCTCCACAAGTTGAAGGCCGTGTGACACAGCTGTACCGACGCAGCTGTAAGGTCGCTCATGTAGCCACTCTATGCTGATGGGCGAGAGCTCTCCGATCGAGATAATAAAACTACCTCAACGAGTGGTGGTAGCTCTGTCGGCGGGAGAAGAAGTTCTCCTGCCAACATAGTTCTGTGCACACGATCACTTATGCCGGTGAAACTTATGTCGCTCAGGGGCGTGTTTTTTCACACCCCTGAGCAACGTAAGTTTTGCTTACATAAGTGGTAGTGTAGACATGGCCTTAACTACAGGTGTTTCAGCTGACTTCTGCATTCAGAGGAGGGGCTGAGCAGAGGGCGGGGCCTCCAAATGGACAGAGCACAGAAGAGTCTGCTTTGGCTCCTCCCCCTGCCTGTGCACCCTTCCCAAAGAGGCAGAACTGGGTGGGGTGGACATTAATGCTGCATTAACCCCAGTGACTGCTTTGGCTTGTAAGGACTCAGGAAAAAACTGAGTAAGGACTTTAGGATTGGCCCATAGTGATCCATGCCCCCTTGTGCAACCAATCAACAATCATGCCGGCTAAGCCTCCTTGTGAAGTGAAACTGGCTCCATAAATGAGATTAGCCATGTCCTCTGCCCAGTCTGTCGCAAGAGAACCAACAATCTGCCCAGCAGCTACCACACTGGAATGTGGATGGGATATGCGAATGGTGAGCACCCTTGGAGTACTTCAGCAGCTAATCCTGAGCCAGATGGCCTGCAGAGACAGACCATTTCAGGCCAACCGCGTGTCGTCCAAAACCTGTCGGGCCAAAACTTTGCTCTTCTGGCACCAGCCCATGCGTCCCAGCATAGGCAGGCATGACTCTTAATGATTAATGTTTATTGATGTACTGCCTCTATAGCTAGTGTCATCTAGTAGTCTTCTCCTCCAAACCGTCACTAGGACACCAGATTATGTTCAACATGTTCTCTAAAGCCTGGTCTACACTGTGGGGGAGGGGAGGGAAATCGATCTAAGATACGCAGCTTCAGCTACGAGAATAGTGTAGCTGAAGTCGATGCATCTTAGATCAAATTAAAAGTACTTACTTCGCGTCCTCACGGCGCGCCACGCCGCGGCTCCTCCGTCGACTTTGCTTCTGCCTCTTGCCGAGCTGGAGTTCAGCAGTCGATGGGAGAGCGATCGGGGAATCGGTTTATCGCGTCTACACTACACGTGATAAATCGATCCCCAATAGATCGATCGCTACCCGCCGATCCGGCAGGTAGTGTAGACATACCCTAAGTGCACATTGTATTTCATTTAGAGAAACAGCATTGTGACTAATGAAAGATGATTGATGATGATTACTACAATAGCACATGGAGGCCTCAGGCAGAACCGGGGTTCCATTTTGCAAGGCACTGAAGAAATGCAAAAGCAAAGATGCTCTTTCTTCATATAAAGATAGACAGAAGAGAGGTGGGGAGGGATGGACGGACAGACAGAAGAGAGGTGGGGAGGGATGGACAGATGGATGGACAGATAGTCTTATCATAGTTTCATTAATCACAATTATCAGTTCTCTGAACCATGATTTCTACTGACAAGTGTAACGCATCTCTAGGGCTGGACCTTCAAAGGCTCATCACCCACAGCTGAGGTTAGATTTCCAAAAGAAAGATTTCTACTTTCTTTTAGGCACCTAAATTAAAGGTCTTTTTTAAAGCACCCAGCAGCTCCTACTATTTAGGTGTGTAAGTGGGAGATTTGGGTGCTGAATTTCTTTGAAAATCTGGCCCTAAATATTGCACAGAATAATGAGATCAGCGTTTCTTGACGATGCTAGCAATGAAACAGAAGCATGGTATTTAGAAAACAATGATTTCTGGCATGCTGCATAATTTACAAGAAGGAAACATAGTATCTTTGACAATGTTTCTGGTCTAACTGTTGTACTGCAGAGAGAAAATATTCCATCACTGTGCTTCAGAGAGGGTGAAACTATTCTACACGTTCCAAATTTTACCCTGAAGATCTTTCCGACCGAAGGGAAAGTCTGCTAATAAAGGCCATCCTAATTGTTATTGGCCCTGTGCCTCCTAGCAAGATAGTCAATAGCACAAAAGAGTCAAATCCTGGACTGATGCTGCTCTTCATAGTCTCTGATAATGCAATGCTCTTCCACAGGATCAAGGTATTAAGGTTTAGGTTATTTGTATTGATTTTATGTGCTTCCATGCTGTGTCAGTCATGCTCATATTTGTGGTTCACAAATTCCTCCTTTAAATGTCACAGCCATTTCATCTCCTTTTGCCATCAATACTGCAAACCACTGGGTCTGTTTATTAACCCCAAATGCCTGTATTGTTGTATGAAGCTTTATATAAATGCATTCACAGACCAATCTCTGTACATATATTTTTTGGACCAAATTCTTATTTAAAAAGAAATACAAGGACCAAAAACATTGCTTTAAAATGTGTTTTTCTTTCATGGTCACAGAATCATACATTGCTCCAGACAATTCTTAGGCCCTCTAGTGGCTAATAGGTTGTTTTAAATGTCTGAAATTCACCAGTAAATATTTAAATATGTAAGTGTAACTAAGTTTAATTCCATGTGCAATTATATATATTTATACTAAGAGCTGGACTTTTTGCATGGCCATTTTCACTGCCGATCAGACTGCTCTGTCAATTGCAAGGAAAACTACAGAGACAACTTCATCATGAGTATAAAGGATTTTAGCTTTATAAAGGCTCTCTTGACAATCTGGAGTAATTCTTACACAGCTATACAGATAACTAAGTGAGCTATCAATTTTAGGCAAATATCCCCCCCACCCCCCAGCTGTGTTAAATAAATGGGAAAAGCCACAGCGATATCTACAAACATATAAGGATAATGACTGTATTTATTAGCCATTGTCCTATTTCATCTGTGAGCCTTTAACAAACACGCAGCAGAAATAAAAATAGCAAACATGTTTTCCCTTATTTCTCTGCAAGCGCTTACTTAAGCTTTTATTATATTTGGCCATGGGACATTCGGTAAACTTACTGATGATATCAGAGAATGATTTTACAAACAGTAAAAGTTACACTATTGACACCTCCAAATTCTGGAGTATTTACATTGTGTTAGGTGCACACTTGCTCAGTAAGATTAACAAACATTACTAGAAAGGCTATGGCCAAATCCACCCTGGTTGTTTATAAAACCTTTACAACTCATCAGCTTCCACTAACATACTGGCACTGTTCAATTACCATCACTTTTAGAGAGCCTTAGCAAAACATCCAGTGCCCATGTAAATAGACAAATCTGAAAACTAGCTGGTCTGTTGGCTTACATACTGTAGGTAATGTTTTCTTTTGCTCAAATTTGTTCTAGAAACTAATCACGCTCTGATAAAGCCATCTGCAAATATGAGAAAGATTGACATCCACATGTCAAAGTTTACACAGCCTGACCAAGTGTACATATAGTACAGATGATGTTAGGGCCCTGCTGTTCGGAGTTTCTTCAGGCCATGTTGGAATGGAACATGCCGTATAACAATGCAGGCTTCTGCGCATCAGCCAAGCCTGCCTGTGGAGTTATTAGAAAATGTCACTTCCACCAACATATTTTACACTCTGAAACTGGGGCATTGGTGGCGCCATGAAAATTCCTCTCAAAACGTACGCTGCACACCTGCGCTTTAACTTATCGTAGAGCACAGCATCGATCCGAGATAGGAATTATTCACATCCCTTATGAAAGCAAACCTTTAAACTTTAAAAACCGACCAATCAGTCTCACCTAGTGTGATTTAAATGCTGTCCAGCTGTTGGTGGAACTGGTGGGGAGCAGAGATGACATGTAACTTGTGGTGCTGGTGGGCAGGGGGAGATATGGGGGGACATGACCACCTCATGCATTGCCTCTGGGCTGTGGAGCAGCACCAGGGCAGCGGTGAGTGAGCACCTTCAGGGAGCAGCTCATAGCAGCCGGGGGCCAGCACCAGGAGTTTGGAAATCATCCTGGCGGACTCGGAGATGAATTGTGCAGGTCATCCCAAGTGAGTGTCAGGCCAACTTCTATCCCACTCAGCCCCATCAGGCCTTCTATTATGTGCCACATATGGGTACATACCACCATGGGTAAAGTTTTCAAAGTGCCTAATTCAATGGGACTTAAGCTCCTAAGCCACTTAGGGGCTTTTGAAAAAGTAACCCCCCTATTGCTAATGAATCATATATAGAGCATATACATAACCTCTCTTTTTATAGGAATTGCTAGTGAATTGAGCTCAGTATTCTTGACCAACAGGTGGGGATATATTGTTTGATAAATAGAATTGTTAGAATGTACTTTGAATGCCTAACATTTGTTCTCTGCAATTGCTTAATTGCAAACGAAGGCTCCAAAGGCCTAGGTCCGGAGACACGGATTTAAGTTGAATTGCTATCCTGGTAGTAAAGGGTGAAATCCTGGCCCCATTGAAGTCAATGGGAGTTTTGCCAGTGATTTCAATGGGACAAGGATTTCACCCAGACCATGTATTCCCTTCTGGAACAGGGCACTTTGGTAGCCACACAATGTAAGGTTCCTTTCTGCTCTGTTCCACTTATTAACTTTTACCTTGTGCTGATATGTGCAATACTCCACACCCAAGCTATGCAGGGGAAAGAGGCTGAGCATGGGCAGGGCCTCGGGGCGGAGCACAGGTGGGGCATTGAGGGGGAAAGGGGCTGAGTGGGGGTGAGGCCTCAGGGTGAAGTGCGAGTGGGGCCTTGGGGTGGAGCAGCAGGTGGCGCCATGGTCCGGGCACCAGGGCCCACAAAAATCCAGCCCTGTGGGTGCTGAGCACCCCCTATTTTTATTCAGTTGGTGTTTAAGCCCCGGAGCACCCACGGACTCTGCGCCTATGTCTGAAAGCGTGAACTGTCATCCATCTTTCTGTGCTCAGTCCCATAGTTGTCTGTCTTATCTATTGTAATCTCCTCAGGGCAGGGACCATCCGATACGTTTCTACAGCTCTGAGCACTGTGGGACTCCCATCTTGGTTGGTACCTCTAAAATGTTACTTTAAATAAATAAATAAATATAAATAAATATAAAATGAATAAATAATAAATAATGAAGAATTCAGGGTTCTTAAATGATCCTTTGGGCTGGCTATGAGTTGGTGGCATCAGCTCTTTCTGGGTGTTGTTTTTTAAATGCCAGAAGCGAACGCTTGAAAAAGATTCAAGGTGAAGATTAGTCAACTCCTTTGACGCAGCACATTTTCCCCCATTGAAGAATGGCCGATAGAGTTGGTCAAAGTAAAAAGGATTTTCGTTTGGCTTTCCTTATATAAACAAGGCTTTTGTTGACTTATAAACAGGGCTTGTGCTTGGGGTTTTGGACTGGATTCCAGTGGTTGGCATCTACACTCTGACATTCCACATACAGAAAGAGAAAATAAATCACGAACGGTTCACTTGGCCGTATTTAGAAAGAAAGGATTTACACAGAATTTAATGAACTTCCTGTCCTTTTCTAATCAAATAAAATATTATTCTCACCCAGCGCCGGCATTGGATATGTGCCTTGATGGCCTTGTGTAGGGTGCCAACTTGGAAGGGGTGCAAAGTGTGTCATGCTCCGCATCCTGGAAGTAAATGAAATCTTTGAAGCGGACCCCCAGCGAGAGCTCTAAACTTCATAAAAAACACGCCGGAACTGCGCTCAGA
Organism: Mauremys reevesii; assembly: GCF_016161935.1. Lineage (NCBI taxonomy): Eukaryota > Metazoa > Chordata > Testudines > Geoemydidae > Mauremys > Mauremys reevesii. Next base: position 4,387,093 of record NC_052625.1, read on the forward strand.
GAACTAGTAAAAAAAAAATCCCAGGCCAGCCTGATAGGTGGAATAATGCTCATTCACAAGACTTACACTTGGCTGAGCGTCACAATCTTCTGATGCGAGCCGCTGGCTATTCAGTGCGTTACCCTGTTCTAGAACATTCCCAGCTCTCTCAAATGCCCCTTCCTTTGGTCCCAGATGTATCTCCATCCTCTGCTAAATTGGTGCCTGCTCCTGCTTGTTTTGTTGAAAATTATTTACATCAGAAATAAAGAATCCTGAAGCTGAAAGTATGTCTACACTATGGAGACTATGCGAGGATAGCGATGTTGGCATAGCCCAGAGCGTAGATGCAGCCTAAACCAACAGAAGGGGTTTAGCTGTTGGTGTGGGAACACCAATTCCATGAAGGACATTAGCTTCCATGGACGTAACTGTGTCTACACTGGGGATTATGTTGGCAGAGTTATATCGTGAGGGGTTGTGGTTTTTTCACAACTCTTGGTCAACATAGCTATGCTGCTATAAAACTTTCAAGGGTCAGCCAAACCTGAGGTTAGAGAGGGCAAGGTACACAGAAAGGATGCTGTGGAGACTTGTGGTTTTGGCTCTATAGGTTGCCAATTCAATCCCTGGTGTATTGGCCAAGATGGTGAGCTTGGCTCTCCCAAGCTTTTTAAAATTTCATACACAAATAACTGTTTTGTGTTCCTCATTTTGTGTCTTTGTCACATGCTACCCTTCGTCACATATATAGGCTCTTGTAGTTTGAGAGGTATGGACACTCCTCTGCCACCCTGCTCTTCTGAAGTTGTCTTCTGCCTTTATGATGCCACCATCCACTTTCCCACACCCAGTCCCTATGGCCAGACAGCGATCCTGGCTCTCCTAGCCTCAGTATTGTCTCTAATGATGTTCCCATGTGAATAAAATCTGTAAAGTACAGAAGTAGTGATTTTATAATGGGATATTCTTTCTTCCTAAGATGATTGTTTTTGGTATCCAGGCTTCATGGCTTCTTTGCTGCTTTCCAATAGCTTAATATGAACTCTCTTCTTCTGTATTAGTAATAGCCTGTTGCTCCAGGGATTAAGGCTCATTCTGTGGTTAAAGTACTGGCCTGACACTCAGGAGATCTGGGTTCAAATCCTGACTCTGCCACATACTCCCCGGGCGACCTTGGGCAAGTCACTTAATCTCTATGTGCCTCAGTTCCCCATCTCTAAAATGAGGCTATTAATCCTCCTTTTGTCTGCCTGATCTATTTAAATTGTAAACTCTTTGTGACAGGAAGTGTCCCTTACTGTGTGCCTAGCACCTCGGAACCATGATCTCTGTTCGAGGCCTCTAGATGGTACTATAATATAAATAGTAATAGTGAAGAGAAGTAAAGGAAAAGGCATCAGGTTGATTACAGAGTGGATTTGAGACCTGGTCTGAGTGCCTGCTTCCTTTTAGGGCACAAAAAGGATGGAACTTCTGGTAATGGCAGAGCAGAAGCACCCGTTCACTTCCCCACCATCCCAGGTGGCGCTGGATACAGACCCTCAAGTGAGAGGCCTGTGGCCTAGACAAAGACTGAGGTAAGAGGTCATTTTGACCTAGGACTTTGGGGTATTTTTTTACTCCTATTTTTCCAGAGCTAGGTGGTCTAGTTTAGCTGGAGAACTAACCCAACCAGAATGAGGTCCTGTGGAGATGGCAAGGAGATAAAACCCTGCCACAGCAGGGAATGGATTTTAAAAAAGATATTTCTCCTACACCAGAAAATTGATAGGGGGGGATAACACTTGTCTGCTTTTCCCATGCGAATCCCTATCAATCGATTCGCACAAGGTTAATCTCTATGGATTTGGAATCGTGCTCGCTATTTCTTCACCCTGCTAATGCTTCTCAATAAAAGTTAGAGACGAAGAGTCGTATAATAGTCACCTACTTTACCTCATCTGCACGTTGAAGGAAAATCACATATTTGGGACTGTGTTCAGGTCCGATCTAGTGCTCATTGAAGTCCACGAAAAGACGACCTGTTGGCTTCAATGGGCTTTGGATCAAGCCCCAAATGAACGGATACTGTCCACATGATCTAGGATGGGATTTTCAAAAGTGCTCAGTATTGGACCTAACTCTGCACCCACTGAGCCTTCAATCGGAGGAACGTTAGCACAGGGCTGTGCCCCTTTGAAAATCCCACCCTGGGTCTCTTGCATCATGTTTCCTATGTGAGCGTGCTTTGGAGGGTTCCCCAGGGTTTAATTATTCATTTCTAGAGCTGGTCAAAAGCTGGAATTTCCATTCCGCGCAAAATTTAGATTTTCTTTTCCATTCCAAATCAGAAAGACAAGCGGGAATTTTGCATTTTCTAATGTGGGCACCAGGCTTCCAGGGAGTAGCCTGAAACCACCAATTAGATTAACTAATCAGATGTCAGCAGTTAATGACTGTCAGCCATGACTGACCTTGGCCAAATTCCAACAAATGGTTGAAGACTCCTGTCCAAAGCACTCCCCACCTCAGCCAACCCTGCCCTACGCTTTCTGTACCTACTGATTTTATTATGGTACTGGTCTGTTGCAACACTGCCGTATCCTACTTCTTGGTTATGAATTAACAGTTTTATTACTCCTTATTACTCCGTTAGACTGAGCACGAGGGATCCAAGACCATTGCCAAGCTGAACACTGAACACAGAGCAGTGGTGTTTTGACACCAGATCACTTAACTATTGCACGTCTTATGTCATATGCTGCAAAAATGGATCTGATTCTCATTTACACTAAGGCTCCTCTACACCACACTGGTAGAGTGTAGGTACAAATTACAGAGCAGCATAAAGGGGCATTAGCATCAATGAAAATCAGTCTCCAAAACTGTCTATTTCCTTTTTAAAAAAAACAAACCCCGAGGCCCCAGTTTAATAGAAACTCAAAGTGCAGATTCACACGTGCTAATATGAGATGTTTAAGGATACTTGTTTGAAAGCATATCAGCATCAATCATTGTCCACTGCTACTTGAAAAACAACACCGATAGACTAGTCCCTAGCAAAGCTTTCTCACTGCCTCCGCAGCATGCTGCAATTCAATTAGTCATGGTCAGAGGGTGGCATTATTATTCATACATTACTGATTGTTCCCAAAGTCAACAACACTAGGATGGGGTCTGTGATCCTCTCTGTGCCTTTAGCCAGGACACAAAGGAAAATACTATGGAGACCCTGGGGGTGGGACATTTTGTCTGAATTCTGATCTTGTTTGTAAGCTTCACAGTCAGATCTTGCTGTTTTTCAAAGTCCTCACAGAGGCGTGTCAGTTTATGCATACAAAGAAGCCCACAAATATTTTACTCCTATCAGTTCCATGATGGACCTTTTAGAAGGGATAACTTTTTTTTCCAAAAGCCACATGCTAATATTAGGCACACTGAAGCTTAAACTATGCAAATAAAAATCCTGTCACCTTAGAATATAATAATGATTGACAGCTTAGCAATTAGCAGTAAATAACCATACTAATGCAACACAGATATCATTTGCATGCTGCAGAAATGGTAACCAAAAACTGTAATGGACTATGAAGCCAGCTGTTTATCATTGTGAGGAAAGCCAATGTATACACAACATGCAAAACTGACCAAAGTGTTTAAGACCAATTTCTGTCCTCAGATGTCCCTGTGACTCTGGGGCCAGTGAAATTGATGGGAACTGTGCAAGGACAAAACCTGGCCATTCATGTGAACTGGCAGCTCTTTGAATCATTAAAACTCCAAGAGACAAATTTTGCCATAATTTACTCTTTGTAGAACCAATTCAAAGTCCCCCAAGACTGAAACCAACCAAATCCTCTCCCTTTTCACATGGGGAAAATTCTCAAATCAAAACTGAGTCTCAGCCTTCACGCTGTATGAATCAACTTGAAACAACCCACATCTGGAGTAAATGTGTTAAAGAAATACCATGACAAGATTGCTAATTGGTTTACACCTTGCTGTCTGGCCTGTCCCCCAGGACCCCTCCTGCTAGGTTTATCACCTCTGCCAATGGTGCAAATTGCAATCAAAGATGAGAAATTTGTCAGGACATCATGATTTGCGCAGCGATTTAATTGGGTTGCCCATGATGTAATAAGCAAATGCAAAAATGTGTTAACTGCTGCAAGAAGAATTTGAGGCCATTTGACATTTTACAGTCTGCCAAACATAGCCATAAGAGCTGAAGACCCAAAGCACCCTGCCTACAATAGCATCTTAAATAGGAGCTACCCAGCCAACCAGGGGACTTTCCATGCTTGGCAATGCAATTAATCATTTGCAACGTGGCAGCGTGAGGCAGGCCATTCTGTGGGTGGATTCCTGGGCACCTTAAAGTCAATGGCAAAATTCCTATTGACTTCAGCAGAGCCAGGATTTCACTCAGGATCTGAAACCTGACCAGCAGAGTCTTGCAGAAGGCTTGTGCACTGAGCTTCCCTAAGATCTGTGGAAAAAATGCTCTTTCTTCTGTTTCTCCCTAGACCATTTTAACAGTGTCACTACTGCAAATTCACATTGAACTGTAATACTGAAGCTATTTTATTCCGCCCTCATCACCGTTGTATCTGAGCTCCTTCCAGCAGTGCAATAAGTGACTGGACTACACATCTGTGCCAGGTGGTTTGTTCTCCCTTACACCAGGGGCAGCAGAATGGGAGGGTGGTTAGGGGGGCATGGCCCCCCTCACTTTTTACCACCCAGAAGGGTAAGCGACAGGGGGAGGGCAGAGAGGAGCGAGCAGAGGGCAGGCTCTTGGGGAGGGGGGAGAGGCAGTGTGGGGACAGGGCCTCAGGGGAAGGGGCGGTGTGAGGGCAGGGCCTCGGGGGAAGGGGAGGCAAGGTCATGGTTTGGGTGCTGGTGCCCCTCCTATCCCCACTTTTAGGGAGCTTCCACCTCTCCTGCCTCACCTGCTCCCCCTGGGGAGAGCTGTGTGTGCAGTGAAGTGTTGGCTTCTGGTAGCAGGGTTTTGTTTGGGGGGCAGGGAGGTTCCAATGTACACAGGCTCGGCCGACGTTAGAGGAGACAGGTTCAAGGAATGCGCCTTGCTCGGAGAGTGGAAAGTGGGGAGGTTTGTGATGGCCTATAGTTCCCGGGGGAGTTTGGTCCCCAATCTCAGAGCGGCCTCCAAGAAAGCTTGGCCTCCCGCACAGGCGAAGCCCGTGGCGGCTGAGCAGTGGAGTTGTCAACCATAGTTTTCATCCCAGAGCTTTAGACTCCTTTACATACCCTGGATGCCGGCCACTGAGCACCTTGGAGATAAAAAGACCGGAACAGTCTCAGGTTGGCTTTACTGCGATAGTCACTGCTACTGAGTAAAAGAAAACCGTCCCCAGATAAAATAACACGGTGGACCAGGGAGAAGGAAAAGCTGCTGCTGTTTTGGCGACAACTTAATTTTTAACCTCCTGCACACTCCTGGGGCCAGTTCTGTGTTCAGCAACACCCATACAACGACATGAAAAGAGAACCATGCGGCCAAACGTTGCACTCACTGAGGTTACAAGGAACTTTAGCAGGGAAGGTTCTTACTTCCACTCTACTTCCCAAGGCTACTCAGGTGCTTAAAGCGGCGCGCAAAGGTTTGTAGTGGTGTCAGGGAGGACAATTTGGCTCCCAGCCTTTGCGGGAGTTATTTTGTAGCCGGCCCTGTGTGTGGTGCAGTCCATAAAGATGTTTTTTAAAATGTGCAAAGCTTTGCTGCCTGATTTGAGATTGCTGTAGCATTAGAGGGCAAGGATATTAATAGGCTCAGTTTTAGATGCCAGGTTGTATATTTAGGAGTTGCTATATCGGGGGTAGTGTTGCTAACCCCCCACATTAAAAAGCCATCGAAATATAGGGCTGGAAGGGAGCTCGAGAGGTCACCAAATCCAGCCCCTTGTCTGGCGGCAGGACCTAGTAAACCTAGACCATCCTTGACAGGTGTTTGTCAAAGCTCTTTTTAAAAGCTTCCAATGATGGGGGCTCCATGTCCTCTTTGGGAGGCCTATTCCAGAGTTAACTACCCTGATTTCCCTGATATCTAACCTAGATCTCCCTTGCCGCAAATTAAGCTCATTACTTCTTGTCCTGCCTTCAGTGGACATGGAGAACAATTGATCTTTTCCTCTTTATAACAGCCCTTAACATCTCTGAAGGCTGCTACAGTCCCCATCCCCCTCAGTCTTCTTTTCTCAGGACTAAACATGCCCAGTTTTTTTAAACTTTCCTGATAAAAAGGTTTAGAAAACCTGACCTATCATTTTTGTTGCTCTCTTCTGGACTTTCTCCAATTTGCCCACAACTTTCTTAAGTTGTGCTTCCAGAATAGGACACAGTACTCCAGTGCTGAGCAGAACGGGACAATTACCTCCTGTATCTTACATAGAGAAGGCCTGTTAATACAGGATTGCATTCCTTCCCCCTGGTTCTTAATACAGAATCATATTAGCTTTTTTTGTAGCTGCAGCACATGGATGACTCACTCAGTCAGTTTGTGGTCCACTATAACCTCCAGATCCCTTTCAGCAGTACTACCACCAAGCTATTTACTTCCTCTTTGGTATCTGTGCATTTGATTTTTCCTTCCTGATTGAAGTACTTTGCACTTGTCTTTATTGAATTTCATCTTGTTGAATTCAGATCAATTCGCCTATTTGTCAATGTCATTTTGAATTTTAAACCTGTCCTCCAAAATGCTTGCAACCCCTCTCAGCTTTAGTGTCATCTGCAAATTTTATAAGCCTACTCTCTACTCCATTATCCAAGTCACTAATGAAAGTATGGACTAGTACCAGACCCAGGACTGACCTATGTGGGACCCCACTAGATACACCCTCCAGTTTGACAACTAACTCTTAGAGTATGGGTCTTTCACCCAGTTGTGTATCCACCCTACAGTAATTTAGTCTAGGCCACATTTCCCTAGTTTGCTTATGAGAATGTCACATGGAACTGTGTCAAAAGCCTTACTAAAATCAAGGGGTATATCATGGCTACTGCTTCCCCCCATCCACAAGGTTAGAAATCCTATCAAAGAAGGACATTAAGTTAGTTTGGCATCATTTGTTCTTGACAATCTATGCTGACTATTCCTTATAATGCTATTATCCTCCAGGTGCTTACAAACTGATTTTTTAATAACTTGTTCCATATCTTTCCAGGTATTGAAGTTAGGCTGACTGATCTATAATTCCCCAGGTCCTCCTTGTTTAACTATAGGTACTATGTTTGCTCTTCTCCAGTTTTCTGGGATCTCTCCTGTCCTGGAGGAATTCTCAGAAATAATTGCTAATGGTTCTGAGATTGCTTCAGCTAGTTCCTTAAGTACCTTAGGATGAAGTTCATTAGGCCCTACTGCCTTGAATACAACTAATTTAGCTAAATATTCTGTGCTTTCCCTATTATGGAATGTGTTCCTTCTCCCTGGTTGTTAATATTAATTGTATTGAGTATCTGGTTAGCATTAACCTTTTTAGTGAAGACTGAAACAAAATAGGCATTAAACACCTCAGCTTTCTTGATGTCATCAGTTATTAGCTTTTCTTCCCTGTTAAGTGGAGGACCTGCTCTTTCCTTCATCTTTCTTTTGCTCCTAATGTATTTAAAAGAACCTTTTCTTATTGCCCTTTATGTGCCTTGCCAGGTGTTTCAGATTTTGTCCCTACATACCTGTGCTGTTCTTTGTACTCCTTAGCAATTTAACCATGTTTCTTTTTTTTGTAGGATTCAGTTTTGATTTTCAGGTAATTAAAGAGCTCCCAATGGAGCCATATTGGTATCTTACTATTCTTCCCATCTTTCCTTTGCATCAGAATAGTTTGCAGCTGTGCCCTTAATACTGTCTCCTTGAGGAACTGCCAGTTCTCCTAAACTCCTGTTTCCCTTAGATTTTCTTCCCCTGTGCCCTTAGCCACCAGTTCTGAGTTTAATATCTGCTTTTGTTTTTTTTGAAGTCCAGTATCTTTATTCTGCTGCTCTCACTCCTTCCTTTCCTTAGAAGAATGAGATCTATCCTCTTCTGATCACTACCCCCCAAATTATCATTCACCTTCAGATTTGCTATTAATTCCTCCCTGTTGGTTAGAATCAAGTCTAAAGTAATTGCCCCCCTGGTTACTTTTTGGAACAAACAGTCATGCCCTGAAGCAGGGCACTGCTAGAGAAGCTCTTTATCAGCTCCTGCCTCTTCAGCCCCCAGTCCATTCTCCCTGATTGGGGCTGGGTGAATCACCCTGTGTTTGCCTGGTAACAGACCACACCTGCCAGCCTCATTAGCAGGAGCTATAAGGCCGGAAGGGGGAGGGGGGGCAGAGACTAAGAGGGAGAGGTCAGGATCAGAGGAAGTAGGAGTCTTCTAGTCTATTACTAGCCAGGCCAAACAGTTGTAAAGCCTGTATATAGTTGGAAATGTGGGGGTGGGAGACTGATTGTGAATAAACAGGGGTATTGTATTAGGCTGAAGTGTCCCTGGCTCATGGAGGAGAGGGGTGCAGTGTGTACCCCATTACATCCCTGATACAAGAACTTATTGAAAATTTTGTTTTGCCATATTACTGTCTCAGTCATGAGTCAGGCCCCCCAAATCATAAGATTGGCTTAAAAATCATGAGGATTTTTTTTTAAGTACATTTCAGGTTCTTTTTACTTGCCTTTTGGTTTCTGAGCCTTTAGGTTGTACTGGGGTCCCATTTTCCAAGTTTTTCTATGTAACCACGAGGACTAGCAACCATAGTTGTGTTTTTTTGTTTGTTTTTTTTAAGAGGAAAGCTGAGATTCTCATATAGTCACATGATTCTAGCAGCTGGGGCTTTAAGAAAAACACCAATGAGCACAAAACTCATGAGAATATTTCAAGAGCTGACCACACTGGTGGACTAGATCAATGGTCCATCTAATCTAGTGACATGTCTCTGATAATAGCCAGCCCAAGTTGCTTTAGAGGAAGATGCAAGAAATCCCATAATGGGCAGATGTGGGATAATTTACTCTCCTGCAAAAGGGCTCATCTAATCCTTAGTAGTGTCTTAAATGCAGATTATGGCCCTGATTGAGCAAAGTATACAATCCTGTACTCAAGCACACGAGTAGCCTTTGGCAGTAGAGTGAAAGTAAGGATTTTAACAATTAAAGTTCCTTATAACCTAAGTGGGTGCAACATTTAACTGCATATTTGAGGTCTCTTTCATGTCACACTCAGAGAAAAAGCTTTTAACATTTTCAAATGTCACTTGATTTGGGGCTTCATGATGAGCTTAGAACATGTTAAATTTCAATAGATGTTGGCTGAATTCAGAAGAGTGTATATCCCACCAGCCATGTAACAGTCCCAACCTCCTCCTCACTCTTCAAACTAGAGAAGACTGAAAACAGGATAAACTATGCTGCAAAAAATATTAGCAATTTTCCCCCTTCCTTTTTGTGTGTGTCAAAATTTAGATGAAACATTTTTTGTCAAGATTAAAATCAAAATTCAGCCATCCCAATAGCTGGTCAAAGGCAGGGGTGGGAGGATGGCATGTTCTGGGTTTGTCCAGTACCTAGAGCAATGGGCTGATCCATGATGGGGTCTCCAGCTGCTACTGTAATTCTACTAGTAATAATAATAGGGGTCCAGCTGGATGGGGTGGGGAATTGGGAAGGTGAAGGGTGGCTGAGCCCAGGATAGTGATGAATATTGCCTGGCTCTTGGGAGAGCTGGGCAGAGGGTCAGACAGTTTTGCCTTAGAGGTGTCAGTGTGTACACATTAATCTTTCAGAGGTGCACCTCAGTGGGCTCTTTTTGAGATAGAGAGCCACGGTGAGCAGACACCTGCTCAGTAAGCATTGACCAGCCCCTCTGCTTGCTCGTGTAACCTTTCCTAACAATGAGATTCCCTAACACACGGTGCCTTCAAGCAGGGCTGGGGGAGGTTTAACCAGTTTGTTGATCTTGGCAAAGGCTGCACATCTCCCGCAGGCCCTCAAAAAGAGACAGGAACCTCGACAGTGGATCACACAGTTACAAGCTGTAGGTGTTGTAGACTGTGGCTGTTCCTCTCAGAGATGTTACAAATTCCGCTGGCCATGTCAGAGGAGTTTGTAAGCTTCTCACCCCCAAATACTCACCTCAAGGAACCCACAGGCGGCACCAGACGAGTATGTTTTCTGATCCCTATGTTGCTACTGGAACTCACAGCCTGAATCAGCTGCAGCACAAGAGCTGGTAATGTAAGTGATGGGAACTGCAGCTATTTCTTTCTTGCAGGTGACAAGATCTGTGGATGCACTTGCATTGCTTTGATGGGAAATCATAGGGATTCATTTGGTTCAATACCCAATTAATGTGCTATGGACAATAGAATACATGTAGAAATATCACCTCTAATAGCTGAAGGCTAGATCAGGGGTGGCCAACCCGTGACTCCAGAGCCACATGCGGCTCTTCAGAAGTTAATATGCAGCTCCTTGTATAGGTACTGACTCCGGGGCTGGAGCTGCAGGCATCAACTTTCCAAGGTGCTGGGGGGGTGCTCACTGCTCAACCCCTGGCTCTGCCACAGGCTCTGCCCCCATTCCACCCCTTCCTGCCCCATCCCCTGAGCTTGCCGTGCCCTCACTCCTCCCCCTCCCCCCCAGAGCCTCCTGCACGCCACAAAACAGCTGATCAGGAGGCGCTGGGAGCGGGGTGGGGGAGGGGAGCTGATGGGGGAGGGGTGCTGCTGACTCTTACTGTGGCTCTTTGGCAATGTACATTGGTCAATTCTGGCTCCTTCTCAGGCTTTGGTTGGCCACCCCTGGGCTAGATTCTAACTAGGGCTCAATGCCCAGGGAAGGCAGTAATAGGGAATAAGAACCCCCTTTATCCTCCTAAACTGGCTACCTGGACCTAAGGTTCATCACTTGCCCACTTCCTCCCATTCTGGAGCAGGTGGTTGGAGAGGGCAGGGTAAGGAAAAACCTTGGCTTCACACTCTTTACTCATTGGCTGATGTAACCCGGCCATTATTGCTGGAGGAGTGCAGTAGTAACTTATTGCTAATACAGGCCAGCAGCAAAGTACTCATCCCCCCAGTAGCAAGGGAGAAGCAGGAAGGGAATTATGACAGATAGGCATGACTCTGAGTCACAGGGTGAAATCCTGGCCTGACTGAGGTAAAAGGCAGGCTCCCATTGACTTCACTGGAGCAAGGATTTCACCTTTCATGACTCATGGGACTTCTCCTAGGGTGACGCAGTTCATGGAAAACCCCTTGCTGTAGGCTGTGCCTAAAGGTACAATCCAGCTCTAAAAAAAATTCAGCTCCAAGGAGTCAAAGCAGTCTGATGTGGTAGCACCGACTGAGACGTTCAGAAGGAAGTAGAGGCATTTACACTTGGCCAAAAGAATTGGCATAATGAATTTTCCAGAAGTAAAAAAAAAAAACCTCCCTAAGGGTTCCATAACTCACAGCTGACTTGTCTGGCTGACTTCAAGCTGGGTGAGGGGGACGTCATAGTTCTGTTTTGAGTAGATCCCAAAAATTGAGCAGGGGGACAAAAAAAGCTTTTGGCTGAAATTCTGGGGGCCAGGGATTAGTCTAAATGAGGCTGATCATGGTAAACACCTTACAGTTGTAACTCCAGAGTTATTACCATGGCTCCACGATGTCTGAAAGGGCATTTTATGTGTCACCTAATCCACAGTCCTTTCTGCCCTGCCCAACAAATCAGGCTGAAATAAAAGTAATGACCTGATAACAGTAACGACGGCCATTTTTCTAAAAGGGACCCTTTATCGGTTCATTTGTATTCCCCTCCTGCCTCTGACTCTTCCAAAGGACCAGTCCAAAGGCAGCAAAGAAGCAATAGCCAAGAAGCAGCCAAAAAAGTCATGAAATGATCTATGTAATGTTTCATGTCAGTAACTGGAATTATTTTGCATAGTGCTACTGTTCTGGCCCATTGACAGCATGATTTAATGTTGCAGTTGCTTGGTGTTGACATGACAACTGTAGAATATGTCGTAAATATCCTAGTAGTGGACATGAATGGTATGTTTACATTGTGTGTGTTGTATTGCATGACATGTGGCCACACTATTCGCTTTTCCAGTTGGCAAGACCTGGGGGCTGGGAGTTTTTAAAACTTACTTACTTTTGTTTTGGTTTATAAGCATTTTTGTGGCACTTATCGCTGTAGTATCTGAGCATCTCACACAGTTAATGAATGAATTGGCTGAAATGACTTTCAACCAGTTTCCAGAGCACTTTAGTCCAATATGCGGTTGAATTGCCGGAGAAATGAAGCCAACTATTTCCTTAAGGGGGAAAAAATCTTCAGTGGAAAACAGGCTTTTACATGTGGACAGTTATTTATTAAATTATCTGCATATTATTACACGAAGGGCCTAATCCAAAACCGACTGAAGTAATGGGAGTTTTTCCATTGACTTCAACGGGTTCTGAATCAGGTTTTGAATGGAAACAGTCAGCCAAACTCTGCTCTCTGATATGCGCCTGGAAATCCAGGTGAGGTCACTAGGCCAGATTCTATTCTCAGTAACACTGGTGCAAACCTGAAGTAATTGCATGGCAATCTGTGAACTTCAGGGATTTAAGTCCCAAGTGAAGTGAGGTGAACTTAGTTTTCCAATCACTATGTGCAGGTCAGTTGGATTAGCTGTATTTTCCAAGGCTACTGGTAAAAGGAGGTATTTACGCAATAAAAGAAAAGAAAAAAGGATATTTGCACACTTTGAAATTGGATCTTCTTCCACTGTTACAGATGTAGCTAAACTGTAGAACCGCTTTGGGGACTGTCCTAGTCTCCTGGATCAGACAGACCTTCCTCAGAGCCCAGAGTAACAGGGCTCACCTGGCCTTTGCGTCCATGGGGCAGGTTTTGACACAAAATACATTCCCGAAGGGTGAGCTTCATCTCTGTACTGAGAACAAGTCGCGGCACCACTTAAGGGCTCCCCTACCCCCCACACACACTTTTGAGGGTTTCAATGGGACGTAAGTGGGTGCTGGCCTCTGAAGTTCACCCACACTAAATAATGAACTTGAGCAACAGCCAAAATTGATGCATCAATATCCATGCAAACCATGTTGGTTTTCCCATTTGACCTTCACGTCTGCTGTCTTTGGACTGCACTGTAACTACTGTCTGTGCACCAAAGACCAAATTCTACCCCTCTAAAAACAATCTCCTATATCAAAATTATAGAGCTCTTGCACCAGCTGGGAATTGCCAGAGCACAGCAATACTCTGATCATATTCCTTTCTCTGGGGACCCATACCCCTTCTCTGGGCACACAGCTGGGCTTTCCTCTGTGCGGGGGCATTATCAACTGGGCACTTAGATTAATTGTATGGCCCTGAGCAGAACAAAGGGGCCATAATTTGGTTCAGGATTGGGCCCATTATGCTCTTCCTGGCCTGTAACTCTTCACATACTGTCTCTGTCCTAGAACAACTTGTGGACTGGGAAAACAGGTTATAGTAATTTAGAGATATTATTTAAGTAGGCAATGGATCAAGCTCTTTGGAGGTATTAGGTCTTGTACTGGACTGCTGCAGAGAGGTGGGCAGAAGCTGGACCTGATCCAAAACCTATTGAAGTTAATGGCCCAAGGAAGTCAGTGAAAACATTCCCCACTGATGCTATTGGGTTTGGCCCATGATACCCAAAGGAATTACAGTTTTTAATCTCTCTCTCTCTGACACCCACACACACCATCACTTTCGAATCTGAACAACTCTTAAACATTTAAAATATGAATCAACACCAATTTCTCTTTTACTTCCTTCCCAGGCTGCAGAAGAAATATCTTGGTTAGTTTACTGAGCTTTGGTCTGCTTGTTTGGGGTGTGTGCATGTAGGCTTCATTGACTTAAGCCTAAACTGAACAATAATGGGTCTGTATAAATTAACAGGGCAGAGGAAAGAGAAAGACCTAGTTGAATTGATAGAGCCGACATTTCAATTCTCAGTTCAATCTACAGCAGCAGAGAAGGATAGTGGGTTACCAGTTTGGACTGAGGTTGACATTAGATAACCCCCAAGGAAATTGTGCCTTCACTTGCCGGAGGCAGCAGGGTCTAGTGGATATGGCACTAGATTAGCAGTCAGGAGCCCTACGTTCATTCCCACCTCAACCACTGAATGTCTGAATAACACTGGGCAAATCTCTTCACTTCTCTGTTCCCACTCCCATTTTTTGTCTGCCTTGCTTGGGATAAAGAACAGAAGTACAAAAGCTTATGCTCAAATAAATTTGTTAGTCTCTAAGGTGCCACAAGGACTCCTGTTCTTTTTGTGGATACAGACTAACACGGCTGCTACTCTGAAACTTGCCTGGGATAGTCAAGGAGGGTCTCTTACTATGTGCATCTATAGCATCTAACACAATGGGGCCCCGATCTCAGCTGGGGCCTTTAGATCTTCCTATTGTGCATATCAATAGAATAAACTTGCTGATCAGGCTGAAGTTGTTACACAGAACAGAGCTGAGTGACAGAGGGTTATATTCAGAGGGAATCTATGCCAGAATTAAAGGAGGGCCTATTTTATGGACGGAGTGTTGAACTGGTGGAAATGACTTTTAACAGGAGCAACTGACTGTCCTTGGGAGTGGGGGAGTCCGAGATTTTTCCCCCAATCATCCTTTTCTTTCTAAACACCTCTAAATGTTTTATATCTTGTTAGTGTGAAGACCACCCCCCTTGTGCTAGACTGTAGATAGGTATGCAGTATGCAACTACAGTCATAAAATCAGTTACTATTGCTTTAAGTTTTCTGGCTAGAGGGGATTTGCTACACTTTAAATTTAGAGTACCACCAGAGGGACTGATTCTGTTCCCAGGACCGGCGTAATTTCCATTGATTTCAGTGGGAGTTACTCCCTCCTGCAGCAGGGGAATCAGCCTGAGTGGAGCAATGCCAGTGTAAGGGAGGAGAGAATCTGTCCCTCTAGCAGACTTGTAGTGGCTCTTGCAGGGCGACATGCTCGAGTATATGGTGCATAATCCCACAAACGTGTAATAAAACTGGTCCAGCGACATGGGGTCCTAGATCCTATTTTTAAGGGGTAAAATGCAGATCTCCGTTAGAAACTGCATCGGCTCTGAATGAGCAGTTAGAATCAAATGAGTGAAGCAGCGGGTAAGATTTTCACTTCACTGCTGGTGCTTTTACACAGGGTAGAATGGTGTAAAGGGTCCCTACAGGCCCTGGATCTGACCACAGAAGTGCTGCGGTGCAGGAATTCAGGCGGACGGCCACAGACTAATCTTTGAGGGCCCCCCCACCCCCCATATAAGTCTGGGGGACAGGACAGGTGGGGCATAGCTGCAGCACACGGCACCACAGAGATTCTGGGCAGTGCTGCTGGCCATACGAAGCCGGGATCAGGCTGCTGTAATTTAGACAGGCCCCGAGCGCTGTCTAAAAGGTAGGCCGGGGTCACCTCCTCCAGCCCCCCGGAGCAGCCCAGGATTGGGAGGGCACAAAGCTGACTCAAAGCCCTCATAACCTCCCTTCCCCTGGGCTGCGTGTTCTGGAGTGCGCCTCTAGAACATCACCCAGAGAGTGCTAGGGCCTGAAGGCTTTGGATCTGGGCTGGGGAGGTGCAGAAAGGGGAAGACTTGCTGACTGTGCATTGAACGCCTCACCCCAGGCATGCCCTGTTGTGTGAAAAGCCTAGGGGAGGAGTAACTTGATTTCTGAAACTCCCCGCCCCCGACACTCGCCCTGCCTGCCCTCGGAGTGGGCTAGATGAAGCAAAAGGGAAGTTAACGCTGCTGGATGAAACGTTTACTAGCAGGAGGGATTCCTGCTGCAAATCTGGGCGTACAGATGAGTTTGCTGTGTAGAGTGGCTGCTGCGAGGCTCTGCCCTGTTCCCAACCTGTGGATCACAGCTGCACAGCGGGTTTGGGTAGAGTGGAGAATTCAGTGGAGGTGCTGTCCCCACACTCCCTCGCCTCCTCCAGTCACGCTGCACTCCTTAGGCGTGATTCTCCACTGTGCAGTCATCCACACCTGGGCACAGTGGGCGTAAAAGCCACCGCTCTCAGCTGGCCCTTTCACGCTCACTTTGCATCCACGGATGCCACTGTCACCTCGGGAGTTGGGGGATATGAGGCATGTGAGACTCTCAGCTTTCATTTAAAAAAGAGAGCTAGGGAGACTAGCCCTTGGGGCTGGATGGGAAAGCTTGAAAATGTGACCCGAGCATAACCCAAAAACTTCAGAAGGCAAATAAAAAAAAGCACCCACGGTTTAAAAAAAAATCTCATGATTTTTAAACCAATCTCAGGAGTTTTTTTGGCACCTGTTTTTTTTAAAAACTCTTGGGGCTGGCAAGAGTGAGATGTCCATGACTACCCAATGGGCATGCTGTGGAAAGACAGTGCCCTGGTCTAGTTTTTACCTGCGTTTGCTCCCCACTGACATAGTAGAGGAGAATGAATGTGCCTGATGTAATTCAAGAAGACAAGGGATTTCTGAGTTAAGAGTTGAAAAAGTGGCTCAAAAATCCATAGAGGAGGTATGGACACAATTCTCTGCTGCTGTAAATTGGTGCCACTCCAGTGACACCAAAGCAGGCAGGCCAGTTCATATCAGCAAAGTATTTGGTCCTATATCTCTGTTACTGAAACCCTCATTTCAAGTTCCTCTTGTGCCTCTAGATTTGCTGAGATTTGTGCCCACATATGCTGCAACCCCATATCACAAGTATCGGGTGGCAGGGGCACGCTGTGTGATTTCATACTGTGTATTTTATATGTAGCAAGGGAGACAGACATTTAGACCTCGATTATCCATTATGGAATCCTGCACCGTCAATTCCACTCGTGCAAAGTGAGCGCAAAACAGTACTGGTGGAGTTTTACACCTCATCTGCACTAATGTAAACGACTGCACAGTGCAAAGCAGTGGCTAATCAGGGCCCTAGCCACTGGTTTTCATGGTTCTTTTCAAGTAAATAGTTTTAGAACTCTTTCCTGACTACATCATTCTTCTGTTGATAAAACTTAAAAACAAGATTTGCAAAACTGATTAGTGATTTTGGCTGCGTCCATTTTTGCATGTCCAGTTGGAGATGCTTAACAAGGGATCTGCTTTTCATAAAGTGCTGCTGAGCAGACGTTCTCTGAAAATCAAGGCCCTTGAAGGCATCTCAAGCTATGCATCCAGTTACTAGTCACTATTTTAAAATTTAAGCCTAAAAACAGTTAATAGGCCCACAAAAATATCCTTGGCTAACTCCTCTGCTGGAATAAATCAGTGTCACTCTGCTGATTTACACCGGGTGGGAATCTGGCCCATATATTAAATAATAGATCCTCCTGCCATGCACACACAGAAATATACATAGGTGCATATGAACAGTTGTGCATGGATGTCATTGTATTTCCTAAATTATAAAGTTCTGCCTGCGATGTTCAAACAAACTGGCAACATCTGCAGCTGCTTCTAGACAGACAGACAGTCTGATGTGAATTATTTAACACTAAGTGCCATGACCTCTATTAACAAAGGGAGATGCTTCCAGATCTGCGGGCAGCACCCTGGGAAGCAGCTGGATCCAAATCAAACTAACTGAAGATGGGTTAGAATTTATTATACAAGCCTATGGAAAGTTGCCGCTAAAGATGCTGAGAGAGAATGCATGCCAATACAGCACTCTAGTAGCTTAGCTGGTAAAATCACAGTCATAAATTGTGCTTAGGCTAATGATCAATAGCAAGGTACGTGCGCACACACATACTCTCTCTCTAAAGGACAGATTTCTTTAGTGATCTTGCACTTTCAAAAAATAAAATTATATTGAAATTTCCTGGGATTCCCTCCCACCCCTCTGCAATCAAAAGAAAGAACTGAAAGAAATGTGCACTTCAAGGCTTTAAATCTGAAACTTCCTAATCCCCTGAAGTCCACACTAGACTTCTTGCCTCCATGGAAACACCAAAGCATTCATCCAAGTGATTGGCCTCCAATGAATTTTAGATAAGACAGAATGGAAGGGAATTGATGTGATTTTAATGCAGAAGAAAGCGGTGGAAGGGAGGTCCACTTGGTTCATATTTGAATAAAGCAAACATGACAGACAAAAGGCTGACAGCTGTAAATGACATTGTCAGTACAAAAATTATCAGCCAGTTTACAATCTGTTTGCTTATGTTGAACAAACAGAATGTGTGTGGCATCCTTTGGCTCCATGAATGGCAGAAATACTTGCAGGCTCCAGAGAGAGGCAGATATCTGTTCTCCTACAGCCCTGCCACTATTAGATAGCCATTTGACAGCCACACTGAAAAAAAGAAATTCTCTCCTCTGCCTTTTTTCTTCCCTCTTGCCTTTTTTTTTTTAAAATACAAGACAAGCACCAAAGTTGGGAATAGACACTTGTCTTTTTGTATCAATGGTGTGAATTATGTCGGTAGTGTTGCTGGATCAAGCCGTTTACTAATGTGTCTGACATTCCAAGTCACAAACCTTCAGTTACCTAGCAAGAGTCGCGGTCAACAGTCTTCATTTTTTATTCCTTATAGGAAGCAGATTCTGCCCCCCCCCTAAAGAATGGCACTTTCCCTGCATTGTCTAGCCTGTCTCATCGCTCGCTTTGCTTTGAACTTGCTTAATGTTTAATTCTCCCACTGAATCCGCCCTCCCTCCCCTAAAAAATATTAGCTACAAGGAAAAGCAAACAATTGTTTAAAGGGTTTCAGTGCATGGGGAGCTAATGAAATATCTATTGTCCTCTGAAGATTGGGGTGGAAATCTTTAATCCAGTCGTGTGTAATGAGTTGTGTGGTCTCAGTTTAACCCTCTTCCATTGTAGCCTACAATCCATATCATATTGCAGAAATCATTTTCTTCCTTCATAAAGACTGGGAGAAGTGCCACAGGTACTAATTAGCTTCCCACTTTGTTAGTGGATCTCTATTGTGCTGCACTGTCTCTCTCTGCCTGAAGGCATATGGCTGAATTCTACACCTAACAGAGCTTCACCTTTGAGATCAATTCTGTTCTATTCAGGTTCTTATCCTGCACCCATCACCATGGTATCTGAGCACCTATTTGCACTACATAGAGCTAACCAAACCTGTCATTCACGGAAACAATCGACCTTTGCTGAACTGCCTACTAGCATATGGTAATCTTACATTAAAAAGCAACTGGCCATGAATACCTACCTTTGGATTTTTATTTCTACTTTCAGATCTGACCATTATTACATGCTCACCCTTATACCCTGAGTGCTAAAGATATAAGAAAATCGATCATTTTTTGTTGTGGATCATGTCCATTTCTTTCATGTAGATTTAAAAGGGAAAAAAGAATCTGTTTAGTGGCACTTGGCTTGTTTGATCAGAAAGAAAAAATAATGACAGGTGAGAATGGTCTGTTTGTAGCAGATAAAGGGAGTATAATAAGAACAGAAGAATACAACAATTGCTTTTCAGGCAGTCAAGCATCAAAACACATTTACTTCTATGAAAAGTTTATCCAATTATTGCAAACCGGATGACGCTTGCTAGGTTGTGTTACTCTTTTCATTTTAATCTAATTGCTGTTTCTTTTTCTCTGATATGGCAATCGGTCATAAAGAGTTGACCACCATTAAAGCTGTTTGATTTGGAGCCCTGTAGTGTTTGACTAAGAGGGTAAATGCAAATTTGATGAAAGAATAAGGATAAATTTACATATCAGCTTCGGCTCACATGGAGAGAGTAAACATTCTGTTTATCTCAAGTGTCACTTTATGATTTCAGTAGAATATAAAACTGACCTTGGCCCAGTCATTGCAAAAGACCTGAATGAAATATATTGTTGTCTAAATACAATTTACTCAAGTAGAACTTGTCAGCAAACCCTGCATAACTCAGCAAACAGGGTTAGACAGCAGGGTCGCTGAGACAAAATTGCTCTGATAAACTCCAAAATGAAATTCTTGAATGTGTTATAATTGGCGTGTGTGTGTGTGTGTGAGAGAGAGAGAGAGAGAGAGTTTACCTCAGAAACACAATTTCCTTAATCAGGGGATATTTTAAGATCATGTCAGTTTGTTTTTTCTGTAAGAGATTAAAAGAACAAAATAGTAATAATTACAAAATTACTAATGCAGCGTAATGTGCAGTACAGAATTATTTTAAACAAAATATCGTTATACTACAATCAATAGTCAGGGTTTTTTTTAAAAACACAAACACATCAATCCACATGGATTTTGTAGGTTTTAATCATTTGATTGCTACACTGTTCAAGTTCCTAGTGGTTCTTTCCCTTGCATCAGTTACAAATAAAATAACTCTCAGATGCATGTTTGTAGCTACAGTAATCTTTTCAATTTCTTTTCCCCAGCTATGTCACGCTTCATAACCTTGGAAAAGAAATATGGACTTTTGGTTGCTAAAGAAGGTTCCTTAGTTTATATAAAAATACTTTTAGACAATTCAAAATATGTTCAGCATTATTGTGTGCCCCCTAGTCAATTAAAAAAAAAAAAGTGAAGAGAACCCAGATTTTCTCCTACTGCGATGGAAGCAACGTCTCACAAAAGTATCAAAATGACCAGTGATCTGTTCAATTAATGATGCTGTTTATTTAATAATGAGACAAACCAACTAAACAAACATGAAAGTAATCTGACCTGATGTATTTAATTGTGACAAAGAGAAATGAGAAAATGGAGGGGAAAAAACATCTATTTTTAAAGTAAATACCCCCTGCCAACTATTCTACTGATCTAGTTGGCTTTTTCTCTCTGATCTGAAGGACCTAACATAAGGATGTAAGACAGAGAATTGATGTGACACTAACAGAGACAGGGCATGTTTAATTTTGAATTAAGCTGATTCTTTAGGGGCTTGATCCCAATCCCACTGAAATTAATGCAAAAATCCCACCTACTTGTATGGTGCCAGATAAAGTCCTGGGTATTTCTTGTTAAATTCACTCAGAATCCACTAAGGAGTAAGCAATCACATTACCAAGCCGCATTGCTGTTATGTTGTTGTTGTTATTATTGACAGTAATGCCTAGAGAACTCAACTGAGATTGGAATCCCATTGTGCTTGGTGCAGTACGAATACATGCATTAGTCTTTGCAAGATCAAGGCCACAATCAGAGACTGTCTTAACCCCAAAGAGTTTCTATTTTAAACAGACAAAGGTTGCAAGGAGAAAGAGAGGCACTGAGAGGTGAAACGACTTTCCCGGGGCCACTGACTTCTCTTAAAGAAGCACCCAGTGGAAGTGTGCGCTAAAATCCTTCACTAGCCCTGCTGATTTCATCGAAGCTGCATGTGTGAATCAAACGAGATATGATGACCATTGCTGAGCTAGGGGCAAATTTTGTTGAGTTATTCCACAAATGACCCCTTTGAGTTCAATGGCATGACCCATGGAGTAAGTGTTATAAGAATCAATATGGCCCTTAAATATTACGGGTGAAATTCTGACTCCATTGAAGTCAATGATAAAACTTTCATTAACTTCAATTGGGCCTGAATTTCATCTTAGATTTTTTTATATGTTTTCTGCTTTCTAGTATTATGCCATAGTTATAAAATGATGATAAATGTAATACATTTAACTGTGTCCATCATTCTTTTATAGTATCTTTTTGTTATTCCTTCAAAAATACCACTTCACGGACAGGGAATCCTGCAGTCCTAATACAAATTCCCATTCAACCTCATGGGACTCTTGTCTATACAGGAACTGCAAGATGGGACATGTGGGTTTATTTTGAGGGGGACGATTAGTAAGATTTCATACCCAGCTAATGCATGCGCACTGTAAGGCTCATAAGAACATAAGAACGGCCAGACTGGGTCAGACCAAAGGTTTATCTAGCCCGGTATCCTGTCTTCCAACAGTGGCCAGTGCCAGGTGCCCCAGGGGGAATGAACAGAAAAGGGAATCAAGTGATCCATCCCCTGTCTCCTATTCCCAGCGTCTGGCAAACAGAGGCTAGGGATGCCATCCCTGCCCATCCTGGCTAATAGCCATTCCTCCATGAACTTATCTAGTTCTTTTTTGAACCCTGTTATAGTCTTGGCCTTCACAAAATCCTCTGGCAAGGAGTTCCACAGGTTAACTGTGCAGTGTGTGAAAAAGTACTTCCTTTTATTTGTTTTAAACCTGCAGTCTATTAATTTCATTTGGTGGCCCCGGTTCTCTCTTATGGTTGCCTGTGATACACGTGACAGAAGGAATGGGTTCTTAAAGACATCATTCTTAGAATAGCTAGTACAGCCATTGAACTGGATCCTGGATCTTTGACATCAGTGGGAGTCGTACCACTGGAATCAATTGGAGCTGTATCAGCTCCCTGGGGATTAGGTTTAAGATGCCATTTGGAGGCAGCCTCCCAAATGTTTTCACTTTCTTTTGAGAGATGAGTCCAGACCCCTCAAAATAGATTGAGGGGGAATGGACGGAAAAAATGTGGATTAACCACCCTCCCACCCCCATGCCAAAACACAAAACAAAAACCTTTCCCCAAATGCTTTTTCTCACCGCTGCTTGCTCACAGTAGAGCCCCTATTTTACTAATTGGCAATTGAGCTCAGAAAATTGGACATCCCCAAATGACACTGCATCGCTTTCTTCTTGTCCTTCTCACTACTGGATAGCGATTTCCAGTGCACTGAAGGCATCAGAAGGGATGTCACCTTGTTTTTCATCAACAGGACTTTTATGAAGTGACCTTTTCCTATCGGGAAAGACGGCTTATGTGACTGGTCATTGGTAAGACTGAAGGTTCTACTCTATTGGAATGGGATCTGTGGGGTTTGATCAGGGAAGGAGAAGGCTTCCTTTCAAGTCACTGGATCTCTATCCCCATTTATAGAGAGTAGTTGCATTTCCAAGAGCGAAAACACGGCTGCATCTCACAGGGGAACAGGCAGTACAGTAGGAAAACAAGGGATTTTAATCAAGTCCTGGACTAGTGCTTTGTTTTATCATTTCAAAGGTGGTCAAGAAAAGAGCAAAACATTCATTTTGATGGGAGCAAAACTGGGTCCTTAACAATGCACCAAGAATTTCTAAAATCATATCCTCGCCGTGTATTGTCACTACTGCGTATTGATTATTATTTAATGCTGGCTTTTATTTGATCCCATCACAGGCTGCAAGAGTCACAGGCTTGTTTCTGCAATGGGAAATGACCCTGTACACTAGAGCAGTTTTAGGGGTCAGACGTTATATGAAGGAGTGAGTCTTTTTGGGGAGAGAACGGAAATGCACAACACAGCTACGGTTCCCACAGAAATTCCGACTCATTCCCATGCACAGATTAGTATTTGCTTTACCATAGTCACTGTTACATCTCCCTCTCTCTCTCTGTCACATTCACATAGTCTTTCACCCATCCCAGAGTCCCACTTCTGCTGAATTAGGGAGCAGATAGAAAAGAGAGCCTGGGGAAAAATACTTCAAAAATTACTTCTGATCAAATCCATGCAAATCTGCAATATGAGCAGCCACCTATGGGTGTGCGTTCCACAAGAGTAGATGTTCCACATAAGGAAGAGGCATTTTCCCCCCCTGAAGGTTGCAAAAATACCTTCTTTTAGAAGATCCTGGAGACCAAAACCACAGCAGCTCACCAGTAACCAACTCAGTGTGAATGTTCCCTATTCAACTGTATATAGCACAGAAGTATTGGCAGGGGGTGGCATCAGGGTAGATCAGTACAAATGAAGCAGATAAACAAACAATGTAGCCTTGGTACTCAAAAGTGGGAAATGCACATAATGACTGAGATAAATCAGAGTTTGAGAAGGAAAGCTCAGTTGATTGAATGTGTAGCAACACTGTGGAGGAGATGACTCGCTCATTAGCCAGAAAGGCAAATGAAACATCTCAAGTCATTTACCACTTGTGGTTTTTTTTGTGTGAATTACATTATACAATACAACAAACCCAGAGCAATTGTCCATTGTTGCTGAGTTTGTTTCTCAGCACGTTCAGACAAATACATACATACACACATATATATATATATATAGAGAGAGAGAGAGAGAGAGCCTAAAAGGAAGATTTAAGAAAGCTCAGTTACAAATCATTTCTTGTGCACATATATTTTAAAAAGATGAGCAACGTAGTCCACTCTTCTACTTACATTTAATACACAACAGGGTCTATTCTTATTTTCAGGCATGAGGATACACGGATTGAGAATAGCTCCCAAAGTAACAGTTGCTATGATCACAATACAGGAAGTAACTCAAGTTGCTATAGTGGTCCAGCAGTAGGCTTGTGATTAGAGCTGCATGGGGGATGGAAATTCCATTTTGTGACAACTTCTGAGGTTTCAAATGTATTTTCATTCCACAGTAGAATGTAAACAAAACGTTTGGATTTTTTTTTGTGATACAAGGTTGTGTGGAAACAGCTGTTTTCAGATCGAAAAAGCTCAGGATTCTGTCGGTCTCTCAGCCAAAGTGACCAAAGAACTCTAAACCTCAAAAACCAGCTCCACAAAAGCTTGGTTGAAACACATACTCTCAAGAGAGTGTTTTGACGTCGACAAAGCAGCATATTTCATTGGATTTTGTGAAAAATCATCCCAACCAGCTCTATTTGTGATGCTCCAAAGCAACGGTCCTTTTACATCAGCTTAATTCAATCGCTTTTTCGCACAGCTCCCATTTAAAATTAATTATTGCTATTAAAGTAGTGCCAAGAGTCTCCAGTGGAGGTCAGGCCCTATTGTATTAGGTGTGAAATGCCCATAGTCTGTGGACTCGATTTTGGCTTTTCTACATGCTCTGAGTCCAGGATATCATGTAGCTGGCCTGTCCCCGGAGCAGACCAGGGCCTGTATTGGCTCTGTCGCAGGCACAAGCTGGTTTCAGGTTTCCCCCTTGCTCCAGGGGAGGAGGGGAAGGAACCGGCCCTATCCCTCACACAGATTACAGCCCTCACCAGCAACTCGGCTCTGCTGGCAAGTAGAGCTAAAAACCTAAATGTTTCTTCACCAGAAATGCTGATTCATCACAATGGAAACTTTTCACAGAAATTTGTCAGAACTGACCCTTTTTCAACAACAACAAAAAAAGTTGATGAGTTTCAAAGTTCCCCAAAACAGAACATTGCAACATTTTTGAAGTGAACAATTCGGGTTTTCCAGTTCAAGACAACTTTTTGTTTTGAAACAGAAACTACTGAGAGTAAAAAGATGGAAAATGGTCAAAATCAGAATGAAATATTATGAAATCAAAATTTGCCTGACTGGATTTTTGGGAGGTTTTGTTTGGCAAAAAAATTTCAAGATAGATTGTCCCAGATCAGGACAGGATTTTTTTTTTAATATTTTGAAAATGTTCATGGGATGAGGAAGCTGTTGTCCATCCAGCTCTACTGGCCAGCAGCACACACAGTGGCAGGTCACAATCCACATCCTAATGTAAAATTCTCAACCTCAGAGCTGATGGCATTTTTTTCTTACAAAAAAAAACACCCCAAAACCAAACCTTTTGGTTTTACTAATTTTCAACCTTCGGGCCAGAGCCTCAGCTGAGGAAATCAGCTTGGCTCCATCCCCTTCAATAGAGCAATGCCAAGATTTAGCCTTCCTATTCTTGCACTGGCCTCTATCAAATCCATGTACGGTTACCAAATGTCCCAATTTTATAGGGACAGTCCTGATTTTTGGGTCTTTTTCTTATATAGGTTCCTATTACCCCCACCCCGTCCCGATTTTTCACATTTGCTGTCTGGTCACCCTAAATCCATGCCCGATTATTATCTACTCCCCCCACACTTTTCATATTCTCAGCATACAGGCCATTAGCCCATTTCACACACAATCCCACCTTCCTACTAGCACTGCAGGCTGATCCATTGTTAGCAAACAGGTTCATGATTCTGCAAGTTCCAGGCCGGGAACAGGTCTATGAGATTGACCTACCACAGACTGGTCAGATTTTACATTTTGATCTCTCTAGTCATATTAACTAGACAATATTTCTCAACACGTTTCCACTCGGTCGAGAAAATCTTTTGTAAGCAGAGGCACAACGACAGCGGTTTATGGAAGGCTGTAGGGTAGCTGCTGTGCGTACCAGTTCTTTTGTTCAGCCAGTGCTTTGTGGAGAGCAGATTCCTGAATAGGAACATGTTAAGTGTAATGCTGAGATGTGTCTGCATAAAGGGACATCATGTATTGGCTGTGTGTGTGGGAAGCTCATTGCAATATGATTTTATTGAACTAAAGCCATGGGTAAAATCACATAAAGGTTCACATAAACTACCCCTAACTGGAAATTGCAGCTGAACCTCTAGCTTTAACCCTCTGAATCTTAGGTGAATTTCCATAATATGTTGCAAAAGGGCATTTCATTGTTGATAGTCAATGGGCCAGACCCCACCCAGTGCTTACTGTTGATGGAACTCCTGGTGATGGCTCCTAGTTTGCTAGAAGACTGAGTCATTGCAAGAGCAGGAAGTGTAGCCCATAATTTCCCTTCCATGGCAGAGTGTGTGTGGGGGCCCAAATAGAGCTAGCGCAGCCCCCAGAATAATACTGGCAGGGGAATTGTTTGTGGCATGGACAGCCAAGACATGCATTGACCAGATGAGCAGGTTAAAAACGGCTCATTATTTTTCCACAAGAAATTTCAAACATTTTCATTTTTTTTAAAAAGTTTCACCAGATTTTTTTTTCAGATTTTCAACTGAGAAGCTAAACCCAAACCCAAGTTTTTAATTCAAAGCAGATTTAAAAAAACCAAAACAACCCAAACCAAAAGTGTGTTCCATTTCTCTGTGTGATGGGTTCTCTGCCCCACCCCTCTTTCTGGGCCCGCTGGCTGTCCCAATAAAGTGCAGAGAGGCCTCCAGTTACGCAGCACCAGTGGCTTTATTTACACACGCAGTTCTCTCACCACCAGTGTTGAGCTACCTACGAGACTTGCAGGGTTAGTTCCCCCTTTTCCTGCAGTCAGCCAGCAGCTAGGAAAGTGACCTTTTCTGCTGGCTCCCAGCCCTTATAACTGCTGGCTTGTCAGGCCCGCAGGTGGAGCCAATCCGCAGGCCAGGCATCAGGTCTGTTTCACCAGCCCCACTCTGTTTCTCTTGATTGGAGCTGGCTGAGCAGGGGTAATTAGGTGCTTTTGCACCAGCAACCTGCTACACTTTGTTTTCCGGGGTTTGTGTGTGTGTGTGTGTGTGTGTGAGATAAAAAATAACTGGCAAGTTTGGACCAAAATAAAAATTTTCCACATTTTGGAGGAAAAGGTGCTTTTTGGTAATAAAAATAAGAACATACGAATGGCCATAAGGGTCAGACCAATGGTCCATCTAGCCCAGTATCTTGTCTTCCAACAGTGGCCAATGCCAGGTGCCCCAGAGGGAGTGAACAGAACAGAGAATCATTCCCAGCTTCTGGCAAACAGAGGCTAAGGACACCATCCCTGCCCATCCTGGCTAATAGCCATTGATGGATCTATCCTCCATGAACTTATCTAGTTCTTTTTTGAACCCTGTTATAGTCTTGGCTTTCACAACATCCTCTGACAAGGAGTTCCACAGGAAATGTTTCAATGAAAAAAATGTGTACCAGCTCTGCTGGTATGAGAGCATCTTCTCAGCAGTCACCACCAGCGGCATTCCTAAGGAGATTGGGGTATAATTTACAAGCTGGTGGAAAACAGTAGTGCCTGTCCTTTCTTGGTGTGGCTCTCAACTCAGTTGGGATCCAAGCTGGGGCAGAAAGAGGTAAACTTCACCACCTTGCACAGGGATTCTGGCCCTGATCTTGATCACAGGAGAATCCTGCAGTATTGCCTCCTTTAGTTCTTGAAGGATAACCCAAGAGGAGAAAGCCCTTCTGCCTGACCAGGGGCTTGAACCCTGGAACTTCAGATTAAAATTCTGATGATCTACTGACTGAGCTAGCCAGACTCACTTAAATTTAAATCCTCAAATCCCTAAATGGCCCCGTCAACCGATTGAACTCACAACCCTGGGTTTAGTAGGCCCATGCTCAAATCACTGAGCTGTCCCTCCCTCTTTGTAGTTCAAGCCATTCATTTTACCAAAGTTCCAAGCAACAGATCCAAAGCTCATTAAAATCAATTGAAAGACTCCTACAGACTTGGGATCAGACCCCACATACAGGTAATCAACTATTGGGACTGAGGACTTTACATTTTAAAGACTGTCTCTGAAATTTGTCAATTCCAGATTCTCAGGTGGTGAAAATCAATGTCATTCCATTGGCTTCAATAGAGCTATGTAAATTTATATCAGCTGAGGATCTGATCCTAAATATTTTAAAGCCAGATGAGAAAACAACTCCTCAAATAGTATTATTGGATGTTACTTTACAATATACTGTTAAAAAATACTCAGTTGCTCTATAGGTTGGAGATTTCTTTGCAAGCTTTCCTAGCTAGGTATGACCTCTCTCCCTCCCCCTCCCCTGGATGAAAAATCTGGTTTATAATGGAAATGCTGACACCACCTCAATTATAGTGGTGCTATTGGGCTCTGGCGTAATGAAGGAATTTTCTCCTTTTTGTACTATGAATACTAATTGAGGCTAGGTTTTAATGCAGCAGCAGTACAGTAAAATGGTGCCATCTAAAGGAATTGAAAGCAAAAGAATTCCAGTCACCAGTGAAAGTGACAAAGACCATCGGAGTTGTTTTATCATTTCTCATTCTTTTTAAAAAAAACCCCAGACCTCGCAAAACACTATTTCCCAGAAAATAAATTCTGGATACTAAGATGTTCTGGATAAATACAAGCTCAATTGGCACCTCTTAAGTGATGTGTGCACGCTTGTACAGACAACACGAGACGGGCACTTTAGAAATATCTATACACACAGGTTAGACGGTGTCGTTCGGCCCAGTCCTGAGGAAGAAGTAACGCAGCGCTGCACTGCCTCCGGAATAGCTCCAGGAGATACCGTGACTCAGAGAGGAGTCTAGGTCAAAGAGGAAACAGGGGAGGAATTGTGACTCAAAGGGATAGTAAGTTATGGCTCTCCCAAGTTATCTCAGCTGCACTGGTCGGCCTGTTTAGGGAACCGAGGAATGGATATGTGCAGGGCCCTACCAAATTCACGGTCCATTTTGGTCAATTTCATGGTTATAGGATTTTTAAAATAGTAAATTTCATTATTTCAGCTATTTAAACCTGAAATTTCACAGTGTTGTAATTGTAGGGTCTTGACCCAAAAAGGAGTTTTGTGGGGGTCCCAAGGTTATTGTAGGGGGTTTGCGGCATTGCTACCCTTACTTCTGTGCTGCTGCTGGCAGTGCCGCTGCCTTCAGAGCTGGGCAGCTGGAGAGTGGAGGCTGCTGGCCAAGAGCCCAGCTCTGAAGGCAGAGTCGCTGCCAGCAGCAGCGCAGAAGTAAGGATGGCAACCAGGGGAAATTACACTGAGCCAAAACCTGACTGGCATGAGGACGTGCTGCAAGACCCATCTCTATGCTAACGCTCTCCCACCATAACCAAAGGGTTACAGTGTCAACTACAAAACCAAACAAGTATTTTTTTTAAAAAGGAGTTTTTCCTCTAGTGAAGGCAAAGAGAAGATTCCTCTACTAAGCATACATACCATGGCCATCTGGGCGTGAATTCTCATTTACACTAAGGTCCCTTTCCACTGCTCTGACAACAATTTATACCCACTTTCAGTTCCCTGGACACTGCCGGAGAGGTGTAAAGAGGCTTTTGTGTAAATGATAATCAGGTCCTAGATTCAGTCTGTAGGTTCATCACTTAGATACTTGCTGGATCTCACTATATCCTTCCACTGGCTAGAGCATGGAAAAGCCCCAGTCATTATAGTGATGACGTACAGTGAATGCCTCTTGATAGAAGCTTCCTGTGTGTTGCCCAACTTCACAGTGGGCCAGATTCTCTCCTGAATCAGGGCTAATCTCAGTGCAGGAGCATCAGGGAGCTGGCTCTGGTTCCCTGGTTCTGCTACCAGACAGCTTTAAGCTGCACCACTGAGGTAAGGTCCTTTACGCCTCCCAGGCCAGTGATGTGTTGCCATGGTTTGGTTCCACTTCACCATGCCCTGCCACCTCCCCTTCTTCCCTGACAAGCCCACTCTGTCAGGTTGCTGGGAGAGGCATGAGTGTAGACCTAGATGCTGCAGAATAAAGCCCAGCAGAGAGCTCTGTAATACTAAGAATTCTCAGATGGATATCGGAGGCCAGACTGTGGTCCCTTTATGCTACCTGAGGGGTGCCAAAGACCTTTATGCATAAATGTAGGAATACAAGTATCTAATGAAGTGGGTATTCATCCACGAAAGCTTATGCTACAATACGTCTATTATAAGGTGCCACAGGACTCTTTGTCGCTTTTTTCAGACCTCAGTGGTTCAGGAGCCAAATTAGTGATCAACATCACCCAAAAGAGCCACAGCCGTGTGAGTTCATTGTTTCATGTACTATAGCACTATTCATATTTAAACAGTGTGACAGGGGAAATATTTAGTTTATATATATATACACACACATTATATATAATTCTCACAGCAAATAAGTTAATAACTTAGTGCAAGTAGATAACTTAATTGGTTAACAACACAGTAAAAGCATCCTGACTGGTTAATAATTAAATCACACAGCATTTTAATATCATGTGCTGCAAAGTTGCAGCCTGAGTATCGCTGCCTTAATGCAAAATAAAAATTCGCTCTTTTCTCTTAAAGCCAATAGTAGATAATTTTCCCCCTTGAGTTTTAAAGTTTTGATAAGATTCCTTATGCACATAAGAGGTACCCTGTGAGTATTGGCCCAGATCCTAACGCTACAAAAATCAATGGCACAGTGCTGGCCTGTTCTGTGATCCTTAAGTACAAGCAAAGTACAAGTCCCTGGCTTCTATTTGCTCCTCATTTATGTGCCAAGGGAATTTGTTGGGCACTTCGGGGCCGGACTTATAAATAGTTCCCATACTGTGTTTATGCAGCATGTAGCACAATGTGGTTCAGGTCCAGAGCTGGGACTCCCAGGCACTATAGATAATAAATAATAATACGTAGAAAAAGCTATACAGTGGCACTATGAGCCATGCTTAAAACTGTCCTTTGGAGCTCCTATAAACTGACATTGTCACTGAGACCAAACTTGAATTCCCTGCGTTAAGTTCCAGACATTCAAAAAGTTGCACTCGTCCAATAATTCTCGTCTTGTGAGTATCTAACAAGCCCAAACTACAACGAAAATCAAAGACCTGACATGTTGCATGCTACGAAACAGGCAGCAGACATGGTTTACAGAAGAGTCACAGGCATCCTTTACTCTGAATTCCAGCTGCATTAGGAAGGCCCATGCTTTTGTTTCTGTGATTAATTATTTTTTTCCCAGGGTTTCACATTTTTACAGCTCCCCCCCCCCCATTTTACTCAACTTGAAACCGATAAGACCACCCCGCGATAAAGACGTCATGCAAAATGTATATGTCATTAATCACTTCAGTTACCTTTCAATCCAATGCATTCTCTTCCCTTATGTTATTGGAAAAATAAACAGACACGTATTTATAACAGCCCCTTAGGGCAAAGTCAACAGTTGCCTTTACTTTCTGACTCAACATCTTCAGCTCCAGCTAGATTGTCTTTAAAACTCTTCTAAACACTACAAAGAAATAACTGTATTTTCCCAAACAAATGATTTGGATTCCATATGGCATGATGATAGATGTAACTCAAAAAGTTATCTTAACATTGTACCTTGGTTTCTGGGCACTGTGAGTTTAAAGCTATAGCCTAGGTTGAAACTAGTCTTCAGATTTCTGATAGTCAGGTTAAGACATGCTAGAGCCTGTTCTATAGAAGAACTAATACATGCCTTGGGTGCGTAGGGAGGCTAAGGGCATGGAGCCCTGGGCTTTCAACCACTCAAACCATGTATTAATGGACCATTAAAAGAGGCAAACATACCTTAATTCTATTTCACGCATCTTAATAGGCTGTTGCAACCTGAATAAAGCAGAGAGCTCAAAAAGTTAGGAAATACCAGAATGAAGGTTGTTTGCTAATGCAGTTGGTCCCCCTTGTGTATGTGTGTTCTGATACAGTCTTTAATTATATATTCACATACTATTTTTTCCCCACAGGACCCCTGCCTCATTCAGGGCACAGGACGCACCTGCTCTGGGAATGAATTACGCTAGTGTAGCTAAGGACACTGCTGCTGCACAGGTTAGAAAGGGTGAAGTGAAAGAGGAAGGGGACTGCAGGAGAAGAAAGGAGGGTCTCATGGCCGTGGAATGCAGCTCTGGAGAACTGGAGTCGATCCCTTCCTCTGCCACAGACAGTACGGCTGCACTGCAGTTGCAGAATGTAGAGACATGACTGAGTTAGCTTCGATCTAGCTAGTGGCTGCAGCCACTCAAGTTTGTGCCCAGGACAGTGCGTGGGTGAGGGTAGCCAGTGCAACCACTCAGGCTGCCATGGCTGTACCACTCTTGTTACTCACACTAGCTAGATCGATGCTAGCTCAGGCATGTCTACATGTGCTCCACCTCGCGACTGAAGTGTAGACATACCCAGCGTCCCTATGTGATGCTGGGTAAGTCACTTAAGCCAAATTTTAAACAAGGGGGTCATTAATTGTGTGTGCCTCATTTTTGAGGTGCCTGATTGGCACAAGTGCTGAACACTTACAGGGGAGCTGTGCTTTGAACCTATGAAGTGCTATATAATGTTAAGCACACTCCAAAATCAGATGTGAGGCAACTCAAAAGCCCCCCCGAAATTAATGACACTTTTGACTCTGTGTCCCAATTCCCCATCTGCAAAAAAAGGGACCCCACCACTTCAGTTTGCAGGAATGTTGTGAACATAAATTCTTCAATATTTGTGAAGCAGGCAGACATTATAGTGATGAACACCACAGAAAAGCCCATGAAGAATTTAGCAATTCTGTCTTCAGAGCAGGATTTGAATAGTGTGTAGTAAATAAGGCCTGGGAGTCTCACACTGGACAATGAGGATAAAACTAAGTGAGTACTATTCATCCAGTGCATTGAATGAGGCAGGGGTCCTGTGGGGGACCCCCCCGATATGATATGTAATTAGACTATCATGTGTTTGTCATTCCCAATGTTAAAAAAGATTGAAAAAGCCAGGAATCCCATCACGTGGCATACCATTTTCTGACCAGTTCTATCTGCTAGTGAGTGGACCCATGTAGGACCCAGCAGCAGAAGACCTAGGGCCTTCTTAGTCTAGTTGGACAATCCATTGTTTTTTTTTAAGTCACATATCATCACCATCTCTCCTGCCTCTCAAACTCAACAGCTTCAGAGTAAGATGGTGACGGTGGTGCACATTCTCAGCCTGTGCCGCCCGCTTCCCAGCAAGTGCCGGGATGGAGTTAGGGTTGCCAGTTTTGGTTGGATGTATTGCTGGAGGTTTCATCATGACATAATCTTTAATTTATGATTCATCTTTAATTCCTAGAGACTCCTGGACAAATCTGGAGGGTTGGGAACCCTGGATGGAGTGAGGAAGGAAAAAAAAAAAAGCAAAAGCAAAATATGGCCTTGTGGGGAAGACCTAGACTGGGAGCAGAGACCTGTGTTCCTGGCTCTGTCACGTGCTCCCTGAGGTACCTTGGGTGAGCCACTTAAGGTCGGAGCCTCAGTTTCCCATATAGGATGTAGGAAACATCACTGATCACACCCATGTCCTTGTCTATTTATATTTTAAGATCTTCAGGGTAGGAAATGTCTTATTGTAGATATGAGCAGCAGCTAACACACTGGTGTCCTGGTCACAGTTAAGTCATGGGAAGCTTGTACTTTACAACTATGTTATGATGTAAACATTTATCTAGCACAGGAACGGGACCCAGCTACTAGCAGCAGCAGCCAGCCAGAGTCTGACCCGTCCCCTGCAGCCCACACCCCCACCTTACAAAATGGAGGCTGTGCAGCCATATCCTTACATGGCATGGGAAGCTACCAAGCATAGAGTCACAAGGCTGTACGATATAAACAATCCAGGCAGCTCCATTTCTCCTCACTCAAAACGGGGGAAAAAGGGTTCAGACAACATGGGAATGGTTTATTTATTAAAGAGGTCCTTGGCACAGGTCCTTATAATGTATTATGCATGATTAGAAGTTCCCCCTCACATCAGGCTATTGAGAGATGACAGGATTCCACATTGCATTGTTGGGTGCTACCTTTGTTTGCTCTCAAGTATATATCTATCATCCGTCATGCTTAGCAGAGTTAAATAAAGATCACCTGTGACTGTTTGTAAAGCTAGGTCTCTTCTTCTTCCAGGGCTCCCTACAACCCCACAGGGACAATCGACTGGCCACTAAGTTATTCCAAATATTTTTGAATGAAAATGTCAGCTGAAGATCCTCAGCATAAAACATACCTACAAAGACTGTTTGCAAAGCAAATTTACCCAGGATTTCTGATACCTAGGAAAGTTTTTTCTATTATATTTATTTAAAATTACAACAGTTTACATTAGAAACAAGCTCAAACAATTAAGGTAAAAGATAAATAACTGCATACAGTTTAATTTTTCAAAACGCAAACATACATCTTTCATTGTTCCATTATCGGAGTATTAAGCACAATATAATTGCACAATGCATTTTCGCTGACTTACAAGCTCAGAAGTTAAACAGGCCCGACTTTTATGAAATAATCTTTATTTCCCTCCCTTATGCAAATCATTGTCTGCGAGGACTCGGAATTATCCAGGGACACCTTTAAAGTTAATTTCGGTTGTGCTGTTTCCAACATGAATGCAGTGACTCTCAACAATCCATCAGCCTCCTGCACTCAGGCCCGTCAAGTTATACTAGTTCAAAGCACGAGTCTGTAAGCCGATGGAAGCTTTGCTTGCGTCCTTCCATGAACTGCTCAAGACCTCTGCTCTCTCATGGGAGTAACTGCCTGATCGGGAACCACATTACAAATCCTGTCCTGGGGCCCAACCCAATGCCCATTGAAGTTACTAGGAGTCTTTCAGTGCTCTGAGAATGGAGCCCAAATGGCAGGGAAGCTCCCTATAGGACATTCTCTCCCAGGATATACTGAGTATGAGCTCCTGTAATAATAGTGAACCATTAGGGCCAGATGCTTAGCTAGAATAATAGCTCTTTTGACTTTAGCGGAGCTCTGCTAATTTACACCAGCTGACAATCCATCCCTTAAAGTTTTTCAGTTATAGAGTGAAACCCTGGCCCTATTGAAGTCAATGACAAAATTCCCATTGACTTCAGTGTGGCCAGAATTTCACCGTTATCCTGCAGTTCAGCTGAGGATCTCAAAGCATTTTACAAGTGCAAGTACCATGGAGGCTCCGGAACCAGACAATGACATTTAGTCAGCACTGGGGACAATACGGAGCCATAGGAGGCATAACAATTCCTTCCCAATGCCCCAGGCTGCAAGGGGAATGTCATGTTGCCATGGGCGGCAGGTGAACCCCCCCTTTGCTGCTCCCACCCCTTCTGGCTGAGCAGCCCCCGCTCCTTCGCAGCCGGAGGACCCCTGGGTTGCTGGCTGGCCCCAGGGCCAGCCTGATGCCAACCCCTGGGCTGCCAGTGGGCCTGAGCACTGGCTCCAGCACCGGGCCGCTGGCCTGATCTCCAGGTCGACCTGAGCCACCCCAGTCCCTGGCCACCTGCTGGAGTTGAGCCCTCCCCTGGCTTCAGGGGAGAGTGGGAGCGAGGGCAGGGCCTCTAGGGGGAGCAGGGGCGGGGCCATGGCCTGGGTTAGGGGATGCTTAGCCTCCCTCGGCCTATGGTACCCGCCACCTATGCCCATTGCACCATCCCTTCAGATGGTGTCATTGGTACATCTGGCGGCCCAGCGTTGGGGGAGGGGCTGGATCCTGGCTTCTTTAATGAATTGATTTCAGCTATCAAAAGAGAGTCTAAAGCATGGGCAAGGAAGACTTCAAGGGGTATATTTTAAAAGTCACCTTTAAAATAGCTCCGGTGAGAACAGAGTGTTGTTATGTCTATTCAACCAGCATTGAAGTTGTGTAGTGTTCTGATTTATGACTATGAATACCAATCAGACAATACGAGCCATCCTTTTATAGTCTCCCAAAATGCCCCAGGGAATACTCCGATGCTATTGAAAAAGCTGGCTTTAAAATAATCCATTTAAAAGGAGGAAATAATAGGAAGCTCAGATGCACCGATCTTGTAATTCTTGTACTAGAACTACAGTCCAAAAGGACCTATTGCATCAATTGCAGATATGGGGCAAAGCCTTTGGAGTCAGTGAATTTGGCTTTGGAGAATATATCAGGTCTGTAGTAAGAAATGAGTACCATCGCAGGAAGAATAAGAGTCTAGATCTTCCTAATAGGAGCATGGAAAAACACATAGGAAGAGGAACAGAAAAAATTGGGATTGTTTACCTTAGAAAGGAGATGAACAAGAAAGGACATGGTAAAGTATATATAATAATGAATGGCCTAGAAAAGGAAATCAGGAAGCTTCTGTTCTCCCTGTTTCATAACACCAGAACAAGGGGACATACAATGAAGTTAAAAGGTGGAAATTCAGAATCTAGAAAAGGAAATGCTTTTTCATTCAATGCGTAGGCTGTGGAACAAGAAATCATTGAGGCCACAACTTAGCAAGATGCTGAAGGGGACATTATATGCCTAAGAATATCCAGAGTTGTAATGATCAATACTAAAAAGTTTTGAGAGGGATATAAAACCTCATGCTTGACAGCTTAAGCCAATCTCTAATTATTAAAGATCAGGATGACAGCTAGTGTAGAATCCAAGCTCTGCGTAAGCTTGAAAGCTTGTCTCTCTCACCAACAGAAGTTGGTCCAGTGAGAGAGATTACCTCACCCATCTTGTCTAGCTAATTGGGAGACAGATTATCCCTGTATTCTAGGGCAGAAAGTTTAAAACAAACATAAGGGAGTACTTCTTCACACAACACTGTCAACTTGTGGAACTCATTGCTAGGGGATGTTGTGAAGGACAGAAGTATAACTGGGTTCAAAAAAGAACTAGATAAGTTCATGGAGGATAGGTCCATCAATGGCTATTACCCAAGATGATCGGGGACACAACCCCATGCTCCGGGTGTCCCTAAACCTGTGACTGCCAGAAGCTGGGACTGGATCACTCATGTCCTGTTCATTCCCTCTGAAGTGTCTGGCACTGGCCACTGTCAGAAGACAGGCTACTAGGCGAGAGGAACCTTTGGTCTGACCTAGCACAGTCATCCTTGTGATTGAACGCTTTATGTTGAAACTTTTCTTTGACAGAAAATTGAGGTTTTGCTTAAACACATTTGTTTTTTAAAAAGTGTCTGTTTCCTGAGGAAAAAATGAATGTCTGAAAACCCAAATATTTTGCCACAAAATGGAAAGTTTTTGGCTGAAGGCCAAGATATTTCTATTTGGAAATGCTGCCACAGTGCCTCAGAGCCACAGTTCAGTTTCCTCATGTCCTCTTTCTGCTCTACGGACTAGGATCTCTGACTGGATTCCATGTCTCAAGCATCACCACAGCCAGGGGCTCCCACCGTGGAAGATGTAGTCTGACCAGGGAGCCTGGCCTATAGAGGATAATGGGAGCATAAGGCACAAACTGGATATGTTCAGGTTAAGACGTGTGATATAGGGCCCTTCAAGGCTCCTGCTAGAGTCACTCAGGTGGCATCGAGCTGAACCATTCTAGACATGGAAGGAAATGTTCATAGTTCAAGTCACCAACACGTGTTTTGATTAATGTTGCTGGAATGAGGTTGCCGCCCCTGTTGGGGTGTTATCTGGGGGACATTGAAAAAAACCCAGTGGAACAGCGACTCAGGTGAACTGGAGGTAGCAAGCTTCACTATCATGGCTCCCACTGCCTCTCACGGTCTGATGGGACCTACCATGACACTACGGGTCTTTGTCATTCTGATCCTAGGGGTGTGGTGGGGGGGAAATACTGCCCAGAATGAGTCAGAGACAGGGAACCAAATGACGCCACCACTTCCATCAGCATCGGTTGGATCCTAAACATCTAAAATAGGAACCTGGGGTTCCTGCTGTCATCCCCTCCCTAGTGCCATTTTCCTCCCCAGACTTATTTTCTTTTTCCTGCCTCCCTGTTTAAGAAGAGTCTGGTGTAACCATTTACAACCCTGCTGAGAAAGGCAAGTGACAGCAGCCCCCTGGGCCAAACCCAGGGACTGACCTTGGGATCTCCAGAGACAGAGGAATGAGTCACTACAGCTTGAATTAAATAGCCAAACTCTCTAGTTGGGGGCTGTAACCGACTCATCTCTCTTCTGTTGACAGGGCACAGAGGGACACACAAATACACAGCGATCAGTGGGTGAACACAGTGTCTTAAACAGACCAATGCTGGCAAAAATGTGCCAGGTCTTGCAGTGTCCGATAAGGTTGTGTTTTGTGTTTCCCAACAGCGAGATCGTAGAAAAATAGTAAGAATCGGAGACAGGAGCTGCATTCTTCATCTTTTGAGATTCTTTTCTCTGCCCTTCTTTGTGTTTGTGTCTTGTTGAAATCTGACCCTGTTTCCTTTAAGACAAAACAACTCCTGACTGCCTAAACTAACCGTTTCCTCTCCTCCTCGCCCCCAAAAGACAATTAATACTCTCTTTGACAGTCTTTTTAGTTGCTGCTAAACAGGGATTTCTCCCCATTGAAGCCTATAACACCAAAGGGAAAGAAATATGGGAATACTGAAATGAAAGCCTCAATTTATTAAGTTTCAAATGCTTTAGCATAGCTGTTCTTTCCCCCATGTGTTTAATTAAGGGTTAAAAACGGCTTTTAATGGTGGTTGTTACAAGGAGAGTCACCAGTGATAACACCACAAGACCCTACCCTACACTGACTTGCTCAATGTTATACTAAACAAGGCATCTCACCCATTGCTGGACCTGAAAGAGGCCCCCTATCATCACAACAGTAGTTGTGGAGATGTCCATCCAAGTATCCTCACTGGGAGGACAGATGCTAGCTCAGCTCCACCAATCAAAAAGAATACCTGGGATGTATATTTCCCCTCTCTGATGCCTACCTAAGGATCACAACTAGAATAGGAAGGAATAATGGACTTCCTAAATGATGATCTAATTTCTCCCCTTAATTCCACACTTTTCAGGTGAGCGAGTACTCACGATCTCTTGCAAAAACTCAACTCGTGCTTCTTTAGTTTTAGAGAGGCGATCCAGTGTTGGTGGCTCTCTTTGGTACTTGGGCAGGCCATGCATTTCTCTACCCCTTAATACCCACCTCTTGTTAACCACAGCATCCCAAACAAACAGTCAGACAAAATCTTCAGGTCAGTTCTTGACTAACATGAACGAATCCCATGGGTGGGGATGGAAGCATTTGCATGAACTCTTCAGTCTCAAACGGCTCTCCTTGGGGGCACCTGTGAAAATACTTGTCTAACCCAGCTAAGCTTTCTGCCTGGCAACTCACCTGGGTGCAGAGCCAAGATCTTTTGTGGGGAACAGAGCTCTAAGTGAGCCACACCTGCTTTTCTCTGCCTCTCTCTTTTGAAAAGTACCATGCGTGTTCAGGCCTAAGTCTGATTTAGGAACCCTTTGCATGTATCTTGTACCCACACAAACTGCAGCCCATGCCTTGAAAGAGGACTTCCCAGCACTGACTGATTTTCTGGGGCAAGTGTTATGGTAAAGATTTTGGATATGAAATATTTGAAAAATGGACAAATATATTTTGCTTCTATTATTGATTGCAAAATGCGGAAAGTAAAATCAGTTCTCTACCATGCAATCCCTACTTGAAGCTTTCATGAATGCAGGCATCTGAATTCTATATCACAGGGAATTTATTTCCTTGACGGAGAACATACTCAGCTCAGGGGTACGAAAGAGACTGTATGATGTCCATTTAATTTCTGTGCTAGCCATCTCTCTCTCTCTTTTTTTTTTTAAATTGGTGGCACCTCTATTGTGGAAAAAATAAACACTGGTGAGTAGAACTGGTCCAAAAAAAGGGATCATGTTCATAAAAATTTTCACCAAGAATTGTCTCATTTATTGACATTCAAAATCTAGATGAAAAATGGTGGATTTTTAAACATTTGATATTGTTCCAATGAGTTCTATAGCTGACTGAGAAAGAAAAGGATTTTTTTTTGCAGATTTTCATCAAAAAATTCTATATGGTCTTTCACTGAAATTGTAATTAATTTTTTTATCAAAATGGTGAATTTTGAAGCCTTTTGACCAGCTCTTTCGGATCGCTATGAAAATCCTGTGGCCGATAGAAAGAAACGTGGAGCTCACTATTGCAATGTTGTCAGTCATAGGCTGACAGTAATGAGCTCTGTTGTGGTATATCAGACACAGAGAGTATCATGGTGAGGCTCATTGCTTTTGAAGGGTAAATGTTAATGATTTAATGGTGACCACCATATATTGTTATACATATGCAGTGTACTAAGCATAATACTTCCAGACAATACTTGTTATGTTGGCAACATTGTTTCTTGCCTGATATAAAAAGTCACACACAGTAAAATGACATCTCCGATCAACTTCTTCTTGTCCATTGCCTCTGAGTGATGTTGCTCCCCATTAGGGTGACCAGACAGCAAATGTGAAAAATTGGGCCGGGGGTGGGGGGTAATAGGAGCCTATATAAGAAAAAGACCCCAAAATTGGGACTATCCCTATAAAATCGGGACATCTGGTCACCCTACTCCCCATTCCGCTCATTTGCATGCTACAATGCTGTTGCCAGGGAAAGAGACATGTAGAGGAATTCAGAAAACCTACTGAGGGGGAATGGGAGTATAGTATCTGGGCCAGTATGGAGCTCTCTCCATTGCACCATCAAATAGAATAGTGGATTTAAGGCCACGTCTACACTAAAGACCTGTGCTGCTGTAAGGTCTCCCATGTAGCGGCTCGATGCCGATGGGAGAGACGTTTATATGGATAATGAGATTGGTTATGGAAGAGAGAGAAACCCTCCCGGCTTCATGGCAAAAGCCAACCACTATCGGACAGGGTTAGGGAGAAATTTCTTCTCTGGTGAGGTCATTCCATAACTGTCCTTTTACAGAGTTTATCACACCTTCCTCTGAAGCATCTGATGCTGGCTGCTGTTGGAGTCAGGCAGTGGAAAGAGATAGACCAATGGCCTGCACTTCATGGGAACTGCCAGACCGGGTGCTACTGAGCTGGGGGGACCTAAGGAACACCACAGCTTCCCTGTGACTTTCCCCGCTCAGGTCAGGACTGGCATAGTGAAGCTACATGGACTGTGCCCCAGGTGAAGTGCCTGATTTACTGCCTAACCTCCTATTCTAAGGGGAGTCTACAATAAAAAATGAAAGTGTTCCTCTTGACTGGGGAAAGAGAGCTGGGAGAATGTAGGCCTCCTGCTGACAGAGAAAGTGGTGGGGAAAACAATCTTCCAGCCACCTCCCTCCAAGAATTAGTCTGGCCAGTGTTCAATAAACCTTCCCTTAAAGTGAACGTTCCCACCAACTACTGCCCTGCCTCGAGTCTGCCTTGCCAAAATGTAGTTACTGAACAAACCATGGTCTGCTGGCTCCCAAAATTCCTGAGCTCTGTCAGCATCTGAGATCTTTCCCAGTCAATCTTCACACCTAGATCCAGAAGAAAGACTTCTGGTCCTGCTGGTAGAGGGACCAAATATCAGTGTTTCTGATACACTATTAGATTGGTCACTGGTCCTCACAGTGCTACTCATTTGCTTATGGAAACGTGTGGAGGTAATTAGAGACCTTTGAACAGGTTTCATTCACTCCACTTATCACATTGTGATATCTACTTCTTGTCATCAAGAGTGTCCTATCATCTCTTTAGTTACATGAGTGTAAAGGCCAGATTCTGATCTCAATTACTGCAGGCTGAAGCCAGAGTAGTTATCAATGAAGTCAACTCAGTTACTCCGTATTTACACCAATTTTAGTGCAAGCTGTATCTAGCCCTAAGTGTGATAAAACCAACCAGAAGTAAATATTGTATGTTGATGAAAATAGAATACTCTGCTATTTAATTGGGATGTTATTTTAAAAATCAGATTAATCATATTTTTGGCCACAAAATATAATCTCAAAGATTTGCAGGTGTTAAACTGTAATCCTATCAAACCTTGACTTCTTTGCTATTCTTGTCTTTCAATAGCAAAGAAAACTGGAAGCGTCTCTTCTGCTACTTCTGAACAGCTGTTACCATATGTTACTCCCTCCCCCGCACATTTGTATTGTCAACGTATTCTTCCAATTGAAAAGAAACAACAGTAGGAGTTCTAAAAGGAACCTTTGTTTCTTTCTTTTTAAACTTCCCAAACAGCTGTGTTCTTCGTAGCTGAAACCACCCCACGAGTAATGCATTGGGACAGAAAGCAACATCTGAATTCTCCTGCAGCTGGCCAGTTGGTGTCTTATTACAGCAGTTTTTAAAAATCATATCAGTCTTAGCAGAGATTAGACACCTTCTTCCCGTACAAAGCATTCAGGGGGTCAGTTCCTCAGCTGGCATAAATTGCATAGCTCCACGGATGTCAGTGAAGCTTCAACAACAAAGCCAGCTGAGGATCTGTCCTGTAATTCTTGTTTTAAGAAGTGTTGCAATGGTCAGTTTATGCAAACAGTAGGAGGGCTCATGAACTCTGAACCTTTCACAACCTAAAATGAAATGGTTTGTTAAAAGAGCTTGGGCCACAGAACATTAAATGTGAACGACCTCACTTTGCTATGACATTAGGGGGCAAGGCCCTCAGCTGGTGCAAACTGGCATAGCTCCATTGAAGTCACTGGGCCAGATCCTAAGTCAGCTTAGCCCTGTTGACTTAAATAGAATGACGTTAGTTTAGGCCAGCTGATGATGTGGTGTTCAGAATGGGATAATTGACTTTGCTTTCGGACAGCTACAGGGATAAGTCAGACTTTCAGGGAAGAGAATTTTAAAGTGTTACTGGAACTAAAATTTATATTTAAAAAAAAAACCTTTTTCATTACGGCCACATTATTCACATCTGTGTTCACAAAAAGAAGCTACTAAGGAAGATACAACAATGATAACAACTCAGTATCTAGACAGTCCCAATGCCTCAACCGTAACACACACATGCACAAAAGCAACGTGTCAGAGCCCGAAGACAAATGCTTCTGGAACAATACTGAGACACAAGCAAAAAGGGCAAAAGGTCAGACGTTATTTGGGTAAGTCAGTATGCTCTTAGTAGTAATACACAGTGGTCGAAACAAAACTCTAAAGGTCAGTTTTGTCTCCTATTCTGTCCTCCTGCGTACACCTGCCTTTATGGCCTAGCCGGTACAAAAGAGCAGGCAAGTGGTCTCTGCAAAACCAATACCAAACAGGCTGTTTCCTGCTGTAAAAGGAAGTCCGAGCGACATGGAATTCGTACCAAAGACGAATTTTCTGTCTGTGGCAACCCTGAAATAGCCACAGTTTTATGGGTGTTTCCCGTTCACATGTGTATGTAAGAGCAGAACCCTGCAACCGGGGTTCCAGCTCAATGTGGGAAGTTCGGCAAAGCAGCCATCCCACACTGATGATCTGTCTGAAATTCCAAATGCACCATATTCACGCATCCCAGAAAATAAAAGAAAGAGAAACCAATGTTGCTCATTTGGGATTTTCTTCCCTCCAGATCTAAACACTCAGTGTCTTTCTCTCCCTAAATCAAGACAACAGCAGAAGTGGTGGCAATCTGCTCTTTGAACGAAAGTTGTCTCAGGAGAGGGAAGGTGCTCCGTCACATGGGAATAGCTATTCCAAGAAGCCACTTGAAAAGTTACAGTTGAAACATCTGTCCATCATACCGCAGACTACCCAGAGTTCACTGTTGAAAAGTCCAAAGGCTACATTCCCCTGCTTGCATACACACATTCCGGCTAGCTCTCCCTGAGCTAGCATGAGCAAATAGTGCAGTGAGGGGAGCACAGGTAGCTGCTTTGGAGGCACGGCTTAGCTTCAGGCAGGTTTGTAGTCCCTGCGACACTACTATTTATACTCCTGCTAGCTCAATGAGAGCTAGTGCGAGTATCTGTATGTGAGCAGGGGAATCACCTCACTAGCGCATAGTGTAGATCAGGGGCAGGCAACCTTTCGGCACGCGAGCTGATTTTCAGTGGCACTCACACTGCCAAGGTCCTGGCCACCAGTCCGGGGGGCTCTGCATTTTAATTTAACTTTAAATGAAGCTTCTTAAACATTTTAAAAACCTTGTTTACTTTACATACAACAATAGTTTAGTTATATATTATACACTTATAGAAAGAGACCTTCTAAAAACGTTAAAATGTATGACTGGCACGTGAAACCTTAAATTACAATGAATAAACGAAGACTCGGCACAGCACTTCTGAAAGGTTGCCGACCCCTGGTGTAGATGTAGCCCAAGAGTCAATGGGTCCATTGGCTTCAAAGGATTTAGAGTTGGGTCAATGGTGAGTGCCCTTGAAAAATCTCACCGTACAGGCTTTCAAAGATACATATGCACTCACAACAGATTTTTCCACCCCCAAGGGTCCCACAACTGTCCAAAAATAGGGATGGGCAGGTAGAGGAAATGCAGGAGCCCCTTGTTGTTTAACCTCTAACTCAATTGGAGGGAGGTTTGGGTCGATTTCCCTGGTGGAATTCACTCCTTTTCTAGATATTGCTAACACATTCTGGAGGCTCACAGAAATATGGCTGAAGAACAACTTTGGAATGCACCAAACAAATTCACATGGATGTCCTCCTCCGTAATTCCAAATAAACTCTTATTTTCTTCTCCCCTTCCAAAGTTTCAGGGA
The DNA here is from genome assembly GCF_016161935.1 of Mauremys reevesii. Lineage (NCBI taxonomy): Eukaryota > Metazoa > Chordata > Testudines > Geoemydidae > Mauremys > Mauremys reevesii. Next base: position 4,431,839 of record NC_052625.1, read on the forward strand.
CAGAACATGAATACCTCAAGCAAAGTGCACCTAGTATAAATTAGTTTGCCAGACCATTATCCACTCCCACGGTTAAGAGAAAGCATTTGTATGCTAATACAAAACTGATCAATAGATTCCACCGTCCTTCATCTTTCAATGGAAATAAGGAGCCAAAATACCTTTGTGGATCTGGGCCATATAGTTTATTCCAGGGAAAGGGTGAAAACATTAGTGGGAACCTCTTGGTAGAACACTGGTAGCATGTCCATGATACAAAATTTCCATTCAGAGTTGGTTGAAATTTTTGCCGCTTAAAACTTTTCCTCTTGTAAAAGATGCTTTCATCAAAATTTGATGAGAGAAATGTAGATTTCAATTAAGTTTTTTTGAGGTTCCAATGTAAACTAACTGGAAATGAAAGTTTTCTTCTAAAGTGTTGAGGTGAAATGAATTAATTTGGACATGATGCCTATGTTTTAATCAGAAACGCTGACATTTCAAATTTCAGAATTTTTCATTTTGCAAAAATTTTCAGTATGTTGACTTGTCCTGCTTCAGAGTGGCAAGTAATTTAGAAATGTTGATATTTCCTGCAAAAGGAAAATTCAGTTTTTCAAACTCCTCTACATTCATGCAGCCATGTTCAAAGTGTCCAAGGGGAATAACAGTATATTCAGCAATTGATATATAGCTTAATAGACAGATCACACGTTGAACATGGGTATCCTTTCATCTGTCCTCATTACTTCTTCTGACAGAAAGCAAAAGATTCTTTGTTCACCAACCAGCGTATAAAACTTTCTGTCTCATTTTTACAGTGAGCCTGATCCAAACCTAGTGAAGTCATATGAAAAATGACTTCAGGTCAGACCCAGCATTAGTATTAAACGATTAAATGATTTGACTCTGATTCGAGGGTCAAAACCAAAAGTCAGGATACTTGTGAACATATCTGAAAGAAGTGAACATTTTGTTTGATGTTTTCCCATGAAGCTTTTCAGTTAAAATGTCCAAAAAAGCCCATCCATTTCAGTGGGGGACACACTTCCCTCCTCACCCCGTCCCCCAGTTAAATGTGATTCCACTTGGGGGGGAGGCAGAGAGCAGGGGGAAGAGAAGCAGCAACATGTGAAAAGGAAGTGAGCTTTCAGGTGAACATAACAAAATAAAAGAACAAACTATTTACAGTTTTAAAGTCTCCAAAGATGTTTTGTCGAAATCCCAAACGTCTTTACTCGGCCCCTGTAACTTTAACGGAAGCTTTGCTTAGCTAGAAAAAGGAGGAAGAAATGACCCAAGATTTGGCACTTGGAGTTTTGATTCGTATTTTAATCCAGAACAATTGAGCCGTTCTTGCTGAAAAGCCTGGGTTCAGTATTGTCCTGATTTACACCTTGTGTAACTCCAAGGTAAACAGACACAATCTGAATCCTATGCAAGAGCTTCTGAAATAGGAAAAGAATTAGATAGCTCTGAATAGTCGGGTGTTATTATCAATGAAATTAAGACTAATTTAATCACTATTGGCAAGAGAACTGAAGCACAGAGAGACCAAAGGTACATCTACTTCTACAATACACACACTACACAACACAGGAATAAACAGTGTAGACAGTGAGGCACTGCTTAGATGAGGAAAGACACACCAGCACCCTGTGGTTATGTGCTCTCCATCATGACACAAGCAGCACTTCCCCCATCTACACTTAGCAGCGTAGTGTTCCGCTGACAGAGCCTTTCCCCGCTGCAGGGACAAGCTCTGTCAGTGGGGAGAAGCTCCGACAGTTTTCCTCCACTGCCTTCCCCCCACTGGCACCGCCTTTCACTGATCCGTGTACCTCCACACTGCACCGTGGACACAGCCTGCTTTTCACTGTAGTGTGTAGCTACATGGACCCGACACACTGCTGCAAGAGTTTGTCCACGGTGTAGAATTGCTCCGCATCTAGGTCACATAGGGAGTTTGACTTGAATGGTACAGGATCAAGCCCATTACGCTAGTATAATACTGCCACCCATAAAGAAGTAATTGAGTTCATATGATCAGGGCCGGTTCTACCATTTTTGACGCCTCAAGTAAAAAAAAAAAAAAAAAAAAAAGCGGCCCGGACTGCGTTGCCCCGAGACGGAATGCCTCCTCTTAGCATGTGCCACCCCAGGCATGTGCTTCCTCCACTGGTGCCTGGAGCCCGCCCTGCATATGATCGCAGAAGCCATGTTCTCTCAGTGGATGACTCCATGCATTTTTTCTGCTCTTCGGTCTCATCACTGTGAGCATTTTAAATAAAATGGACGTTAAAAAATAAAGAATAAGGTCAACAAAATCAGTGGCCTCTATTTCAATGCCATTTCCCTATATTCAGAGGCAGGGTGATCCATATGGAGCTCCTTTTCAAACTGCCAAGAGAAATTTACATTTTCTTCATTGTTGCATTTTCCAATAGCCTTAGAGAAGAATTCATACGTTAGCCGATTTTCCAATTGCCGTTGGTTATTTGACTGCTAATTTGATTGCGGATGTGTGCTTATGGCTTCGTTGTTATTTAGATGAAAATCATGACTGTCATTTTGAGAGGGTTACCCACGTCGGTTTTAGAATGTTGTTTTTACATTAACTCATAGTCACAATGGGCCCAGTTCTACTCCCATTAAGTCATTGGCAAAACTCCCATTGGCTTAAATGGCAGCAAGACTAGGCCCTACAACAAAAGACATCAATACAGCTCCTGAGCAGGTGGAATGGCTTTTGGGGGGTGGAATCCATTGGCTTTAGAAAATTGCATGCTAGTATTCTTTTACTTCGCCTTATAGTTTCCTGAAAATATGAGCGAAATCAGAGCATGTGCAATTAGCAATGTGCAAGGGTTCTCTCCCATATCAAGGCCCCGCTTCCGTATCTGGAGCCCGCTCTGATTTAGGGTGGATCTAGCTAGGAAACTCCTGCAATTTAGCGATGTGGGTATGGCAGGATGGTCCTGATCCACCGATACCTGGTAGCACCCCTGGAGGAGTCCTGACCCCCAGGTTAAGAACCCAAAGCTTAACCTAATGAAATCAATCACATAAAAATGTGCGTGGGGGGAGCCTTTTTAGAACCTGAGTTTCAGTCAGCAGAGCTTTGCAAGTCAATATGAGTTACGACTAGTGTTGAGCGTATCATGGGATCAAGCACTTAAAGAGCATGATTTAAAAAGTACTGTAAATATACATTTTAGTTTTGTATGGAAACAAGATTTGTAGCACTCAAATGTACATTCAGGGACATCACTGTTAAAAAGAAGAGATAAAGGTGCATAATCAGGGTTATCTTCCCAAGGAGTCAGGGATAAGGAATTTGAATGCCAACAATTTGAACCGTGTTTTAAATAAAATATTTTAGAGCAACTCCTCAGCTGGCATAAAACACCACAGCTCCACTAATGTCAAGAGAACTATGCCGCATCATGCCAGCCGAGGATCTGACACTCCATCGTTCCTTTAGACTTTGGATTCGCTCGATGCATCGGAAATCCTAGGCATAAATGAAGGACGGCATCAAAGTGATGGAGAGAACTTCTGACAAAAATAATCAGAGTGGCGTTGAAAGGTATTGGCTATGCTGCAAAAAACTATCAATCAAAAGCCAATATTACACAGCTGAGTCTTTAGCATAAGCAAGGGAAATTAGTAGCTGAGATCATCAATGGGAAAGAGTTCTAGACTCCTGACAGACAACTGGCACTCAAGTACCTGACAAAGAATGTCTCACAATTGGAACCTCCTGTATATGTTGAGCAACATGCTATGAAGGTTGAGAGGGACATAACCAGTTCAGAAAGGGATTTTAGACATTTCCCCCCAAGACATTAAAATAGAAATAACAGACTCGAAATCCATTTGCACTCCTAAGACATTGGCAGCTCGTTCACTCTAAGAGAACGTGGTCACTTCTTTGGCATGAGGACAGCCTGCTCGTGTTTCTTGAAAGCACCGAACTGTGCAGTAGTTTGTATGCTTTAAAGCCAGCAGCTGTATTCTGCCTCTTGAGCATGAATGCACTTGTCAAGGTCGTCGTGAAGAGCCAGGTAAAAACTAAAATACGCTGCTCGAATGGATCTGAATCGGCTTTGCAAGTGGAGGAGCCTAAAGAGCTGCTAACATAGAAGTGCTGTTCAGAAGGAGATGTCTGTGTTGAGTTCTCAATGTGACTGGACAGGAGGGTCGATGCTTGTCTGAGATGGGACTGCATGGGTGACAGCGTCAGAGGAACTGAGTGATGGGGAAAAGCCAGGGTGGTGAATGCCAGCTGTCTGAACTCACAAAGCAGAACCTTTTTGTTTCCTGATCCAGCTTCTTACTATGAAGGAACCTGTCTATTTGAAGGGTTCAATCTGATTCGCTGAGTGTAAATGCCAAATCGCCCCCTGTGTGCCAGGAACAGTGTGGATCTCCAACCAATATCAACTAGAGATCTGCATTTGCGGACCTCATGGTGGGGGAATGAAGGGAATGATTGGGAGACCAATTCTATTTCTACAGAGCTCCTGATGTGAGGCTAGCTTTACTGGTGTCTTGTTTCAAGGTTTCTCATCTGGGCTTCCAAACAGTGTGCTACTCAGTTATTCTCAGTTATACTCAGCTTGAGTTTACAATGAAAAACATCCTATCTGGCACGAACAAGGCTGCTCCTGCTTCCATTGATGTCAATGATCCTGATTCCATTGATGTCCATGATCCTGCTTCAATTGATGTCTATGGCAAAATGCCCATTGACTTCAGTGTAAACTGGAGAGAGTCCAACACAGGAAGCACAAGTGTGTTTGTACAGGGAAACCAAGGCATGGCAGATAATCCGTACAGATTTCCCACTAAGGATTAATTTAGATTATTAGTTTTCAAAAACTGTATATATCAAAAAATGATCTTGTAACTTCCTGTGCTCTCTACATGTTCTCATGTTAACTGTGACCAAAGGGTGAGGACCCGAAGGACATCAGTTGGGATTTTTGTATTATGAAGAAAGTTGCAGGTATATCAGTATAATGAATGGCACTTTCCTCCTGGTTGCTGAGTGATATGAGCTAACTGTGGAATTGCTAATGTAGATGGGTACCTTTGAAAATGTTATGCACTAAGTCATTTAGAAGCATAAGCATCTTTTTCAAAATGCACAGGCCCCGATTTTTTAAAGTATTTAAGCACCTTGAAATCAATGGGAGTTAGGTGTCTAAATACCTTTGAGATCTGGGCCTTAGGAGGCTAAGTCTCATTGAAAATCAATGTTTGATTGATCCAACCTATCTCTTTGTCTTTATTCTGCTTGATTTTCATTATGGTTTTTAATTTAAAGTTTATTATGAATGAACAACATACACATTCACTCACTTTCAGGCAATATAGAACATTGAAGTGGGAATCAAAAAGATTGGGATTCTATTCCAGCCTCTGCCACTGACCTGCAATGGGGCCTTGGGCAAATCACTTACCTCTCTGCCCCTGTTTCTCCACCCAACTTTTGTCTATCTTGTGTGGTTAGGTTGTAAACTCTTTGGGACAGTGATTGCATCTTTTTATGTGCATGTATCTTACCTGGCAAAATGGCGAGCCACGCTTGGGCAAAAACCTTGAGTCACTGGTCTAATACGCGGATTAGAAACCCTTTGGAGCAGAGACTGTCTGTGTCTGTATAGTGCCGAGCAGAATGGCAATCCATGACTGGGTCCCATAGGTGCTACTGTCACTAAGAAATACTAAATAGGCTTATTTCAATAATTTAAGCTTTCAGACAATTAAATGTTTTTGATGACTCCTGTTAAATAAGAATCGTAGGTAGCAACATCACCAATCACAGCCTGAGCAAGGATTAATTTCTTTCTTGGCACATGTCCACCATTCAGCTTGCCACTGAAAATAACGAGGATACCATAAAGCAGTCAAGGTCCTCGACAAGTAACAGAGCATGTAGTAAATGAGGGGCGAATAACCAGTTACCATAACCCATGTAATTGACAACACTTTTGTCAGAAAAAGTGTATGTATTATTGCTATTGCGATGATCCTGTACCACCGAATTCAATGATACCTTTTTCATTTACTTCAATGAGTGCAGGAATAGCTCCATAATGGTCTTTGTTACAAACTGGCCCTGATATGATATTGTTGTATTATGATTGTTTAAATACACTGAAATCCAGTATAATGTGGTTGTTTTTGTACCTGTGGCCCAGATCCACAAAACGGTCTCGGCACCCAACTCCCATTTATTTCAATAGAAGTTAGGCGCCTAAATAGCCTTGTGTCTTTGTTCCTAGATAAAGTCTAGTAGAGACAATTGCACCAGTCTCTGTCCTACATATTTAATCAACAACCCATGAAGGATCCTACAGCTTCAATCACAAACGCAGATCAAGCACAATCTACAGCGCCTGATTTTCAAAGACACTAAGCACACACAAATCAACGGAAGTCAACGGGATCTGCATTTGCTCATCCTCATTGAAAATTGGGCCGTATTAGCCCTGATCCAAACTCTGTTGAACTCATTGGAAAGACTCCCATTAACTTCGATGGATTTTTAGATCAGGCCTTTCATAACTGTGGATGTCCGAAGGGAAATGCAATCTGAAATAAAAAAAAATACTGTTTAGACTGTAAACGAACGGTTTGGGACTTAATGTGTGTTCATGAGTCACAGTGGTGTGTAGGCTAACAACTAAACTATGTTGGTAAACCACAAATCCTCTGAATCAATATTGTTAAGTTGACTGTACTAATAATGGCAAGTCGTGCAGTAAGTATTACTACTCTGAGGAAAGTAGAGGGTTGTTTTTTTTTTTAAACAAAGGTGACATCAAGCACACAAGCAACGTACTTTGAAAGCAAGAAAACCCTCAGCAAAGCTGCTTGCGGAACTACAGTATGTAAGGCAATCTTAGAAAGACAGTAAACAAAACTTCTGTGGGACAGTCCGAAAGATAAGGGCACCTCTGTAAGTATCAGCACCGTGTTTCCTAAAGATCACACTGATAGCCACGTAAGGCCTGATTCTTCCAAAGGGCCTTGGCCATTTTTCAAGGATCAGCGCTCAAAACTGGAGGCAGATTCTCAATATAGCTCTGTAGATCATTAGGTACCTAAATAAGTGCCTGATTTTCAGGGTGATGAGCAATTCACGATTTCCGTGGAAGTCTTTGGGGGGCAGTCCCTTAAGGTCTCATTCTCAGGGGCGGCTCCAGGCCCCAGCACACCAAGCACGTGCTTGGGGCGGCATGCCGCGGGGGGTGCTCTGCCGGTCGCCGGGAGGGCAGGAGGCGGCTCCGGTGGACCTCCCGCAGACGTGCCTGCGGAGGGTCCGCTGGTCCTGCGGCTTCGGTGGAGCATCCGCAGGCACGTCCACCGGAGCCGCGGGACCGATGACCGGCAGAGTGCCCCCCGCGGCGAGCCACCGTGCTTGGGGCGGCGAAATGGCTAGAGCCGCCCCTGCTCATTCTGCAAGGTGCTGATCACCCTCAATGCCCATTGATGGCACTCAGCAACTTGGCGGGACACGCTGAGCGCTTTGTAGGATCTGGCTGCTCAAGTGCCATGTTGTGCCAGCAATAATGACCCCAAAGTCTCCATTCATTTCAGTGGGGAGTTCTGTTGAACAAGGATTTCTTTCGCGATGGCACCCAAGAGGCCCAATCATGGACCAGGGGCCCCGTTGTGCTAGGTGCTGTACAAACACAGAACAAAGGATGGTCACTGTTCCAGAGCGGGGACCCAGGGATTCTTGAGCGGGATCTACATTGGGAGAGAGGAGGAGGGAAAGAGAAGTGTGAGAAGTGAGTGAAGAGGGAGCAGGAATAGAAAGATACTAGGGGTGGGGTGGACCTGGAAGCAAAATACAGTGAGGGGTAGGAAACCAAACCTAAAATCTCCCCTGAACCTCAGCTCAGAATTTGAGCCAAACCCAAACTGGGTACAGATTCTGGTTAATTAAACACCCTCCTCCCACATCTCCAGCCTTAGAGTCATAGAATATCAGGGTTGGAAGGGACCTCAGGAGGCCGTCTAGTCCCACCCCCTGCTCAAAGCAGGATCAACCCCAACAAAATCATCCCAGCCAGGGCTTTGTCAAGCCTGACCTTAAAAACCTCTAAGGATGGAGATTCCACCACCTCCCTAGGGAACCCATTCCAGTGCTTCACCACCCTCCTAATGAAATAGTGTTTCCTAATATCCATCCTAGACCTCCCCCACTGCAACTTGAGACCATTGCTCCTTGTTCTGTCATCTGCCACCACTAAGAACAGCTGAGCTCCATCCTCTTTGGAACCCCTCCTTCAGGGAGTTGAAAGCTGCTTTCAAATCCCCCCTCATTCTTCTCTTCTGCAGACTAAATAATCCCAGTTCCCTCAACCTCTCCTCATAAGTCATGTGCCCCAGCCCCCTGATCATTTTTGCTCCACTGGACTCTTTCCAATTTTTCCACATCCTTTCTGTAGTCGGGGAGTCCAAAACTGGATGCAATACTCCAGATGTGGCCTCACCAGTGCCTAATAGAGGGGAATAATCACTTCCCTCCATCTGCTGGCAATGTTCCTACTAATACAGCCCAATATGCCATTGGCTTTCTTGGCAACAAGTGCACACTGCTTCCTCATATCCAGCTTCTCATCCACTGTAATCCCCAGATCCTTTTCTGCATAACTGCCACTTAACCACTCGGTCCCCAGCCTGTAGCAGTGCATGGGATTCTTCCGTCCTAAGTGCAGGACTCTGCACTTGCCCTTGTTGAACCTCATCAGGTTTCTTTTGGCCCAACCCTCTAATTTGTCTAGGTCACTATGGACCCTATCCCTACCCTCCAGCATATCGGCAAACTGCGGCCACTGGGAGTTGTGGGCGGTTGTGCAAATGTAAACAAACGGTCTGGTGGATGCAAGTTGCCCACACTGACTTAGGTACTCGGAAAATCCACTAGGCACCAAACACCTTGGTCAATATAGCCCGAAATCTCTTATCAGGGAGCCATAGGACAGTGGTGGGCCCAGGACAGCTTTCACGGGGGTTTTCTAAGCAGGGCCGCATGAGACTTGCTGGGGCCCAGGGCAGAAAACCAAAGCACCACTGCATGGGGCTGAAGCTCAAGCCTGAGCAACTTAGCTTCATGGGGCCCCCTGTGCTGTGGTGCCCGGGGCTGTTTTCCTGCTTGCTACCACTGCAGCAGTCAGCTCTTCTTGCGACTCAGCCTGGGTGCATGGCTTCCGTGGAGCTGGGTGCGCTGGGGCAGGGCCCTCTGAGCCTGTGGAGAGACACAAGGCCCTGTGACTTTGGCAGGGCTGATGTGGATCTTAGAGGATTGGTGTGTTCTGGGCCAGGAACTCCAGGTGGTTCCATGGTGGAGCAAATCCTACGCCTCCATAAATGAAGCTGGGGGAAACTCCATGAGATGAGCCCCTTGGAGTTTTCCTCTTCAGTCTCCTCCTGTAGCATCTTCCTGGGGAGTGGGGAAGAACCCTCTAACCACACTGCCTTCTGTTTACCTACCACAGAGCTGAAGTGAAATCTAAACAAGCTTGCCCCGCCCTAACTTAAATACAAACTTATTTCAAAGTCATTACCAATCCCTCATTAAACAATGCTCCTGAACGCTGCTGCCGAAAACCTCTCTTCTCATAGATTGCATTCTCAAGTCGCTCAGCACCCTCAGTACATTGTAAATTGCCTGTCAAATGCTCCCTCCAGTGGACAAAGCAATGAAAAGCTAAGGCCAATTTTGCAATAGTGGATGCTTAAAGTTAGGATCTTATTCATGGATCTAGATGCCTACACAGGGATTTTAGGTCTGAGGGACTTAGGTGCTCAAATTCCAATTAGATTTCAGTGGGAGCTGAGCAATTATGGCCAGATATTCAAAGATATTTAATATCAGAGGGGTAGCCGTGTTAGTCTGGATCTGTAAAAGCGTCAAAGAGTCCTGTGGCATCTTATAGACTAACATACGTATTGGAGCATGAGCTTTTGTGGGTGAATACCCACTTCGTCGGATGCATGTAGTGGAAATTTCCAGAGGCAGGTATAAATACGCAGGCAAGAATCAGGCTAGAGATAACGAGGTTAGTTCAATCAGGGAGGATGAGGCCCTCTTCTAGCAGTTGAGGTGTGAACACCAAGAGAGGAGAAACTGCTTTTGTAGTTGACTAGCCATTCACAGTCTTTGTTTAATCCTGAGCTGATGGTGTCAAATTTGCTGATGAACTGAAGCTCAGCAGTTTCTCTTTGAATTCTGGTCCTGAAGTTTTTTTGCTGCAGGATGGCCATCTTTAAATCTGCTATTGTGTGTCCAGGGAGATTGAAGTGTTCTATAGGTTTTTGTATATTGCCTAATATCTGACTTGTGTCCATTTATCCTTTTCTGTAGGGACTGTCCAGTTTGGCCAATGTACATAGCAGAGGGGCATTGCTGGCACATGATGGTGTATATTACATTGGTGGACGTGCAGGTGAATGAACCGGTGATGTTGTGGCTGATCTGGTTAGGTCCCGTGATGGTGTCGCTGGTGTAAATATGTGGGCAGAATTGGCATCGAGGTTTGTTACATGGATTGGTTCCTGAGCTAGAGTTACTATGGTGCGGTGTGCAGTTGCTGGTGAAAATATGCTTAAGGTTGGCGGGTTGTCTGTGGGCGATGCCAACTCTGCCAACATATCTACACCAGCGGCACCATCACAGGACCTAACCACATCAGCCACACCATCAGGGGCTCATTCACCTGCACATCCACCAATGTAATATACTCCATCATGTGCCAGCAATGCCCCTCTGCTATGTACATTGGCCAAACAGGACAGTCCCTACGTAAAAGGATAAATGGACACAAATCAGATATTAGGAATGGCAATATACAAAAACCTGTAGGAGAACACTTCAACCTCCCTGGACACACAATAGCAGATTTAAAGGTAGACATCCTGCAGCAAAAAACTTCAGGACCAGACTCCAAAGAGAAACTGCTGAGCTTCAGTTCATCTGCAAATCTGACACCATCAGCTCAGGATTAAACAAAGACTGTGACTGGCTAGCCAACTACAAAAGCAGTTTCTCCTCCCTTGGTGTTCACACCTCAACTGCTAGAAGAGGGCCTCATCCTCCCTGATTGAACTAACCTCGTTATCTCTAGCCTGATTCTTGCCTGCATATTTATACCTGCCTCTGGAAATTTCCACCACATGCATCTGACGAAGTGGGTATTCACCCACGAAAGCTCATGCTCCAATACATTTGTTAGTCTATAAGGTGCCATAGAACTCTCTGCTGCTTTCAAAGATATTTAGGCACCCAAGTACCTTTGAAAATCTGGCCTCTAACTGCTCATGTGTCTTCAACTATCCCAGTCCTAAATAATAAATGGCTTGATTTTCAGAAGTGTGGAACACCTGCAGAGGCCACTGAAGTCAGTAGGAGTTGTGGATGCTCAGCACTTCTGAAAGCCAAGCTATTCCTATTTAAGCGCCTAAATATGGCTTTGGTGTTGGGATTTTCAAAGAAGACATCCAAGTCCTATTGAATTCCAGTGAGATGTGGTTAACTAATGTTGACTGAATTTGTCTCGACTAGGAAAAATGGTGGAGGTTAGTTTGGGTTAAAGGTAACATGCTAGCTAAGTCAGATCCAGGGCCGGCTCCAGACCCCAGCGCGACAAGCACGCGCTTGGGGCGGCACTTGCTCCCGGGGCGCCTCCCACGCATGACTGCTTGGGGCGGCGGAATATGTAGAGCCACCCCTGGTGAGATCTAAACTCAATCTTTTCCCCAATGTAACAGTAATGCCTTTAGCTGGATTTTAGATGGTAGATTTGTCACCTACTAGCCTAGAATAGGCCTACCTAAAAAATCAAGCCAAAATCATTACCCTACCTCTAGGGAAAAGGTCATGCTTAGGTTGGGTTTAGCTAGCATGGATTGGCTATGCCTGATTTAAACTCGACCACGTTTCCTTGTCAAGACAAACCCTTAGACTTCTTTGAAAGCATCCTCCAAGGGATGAAATCCTGGTTCTAGTCAAGTCTGTGGCAAAATGCCCATTGATTTCAGTGGGGCTCAGATTTCAACCTAGATGCCTAATTTCAAGGTCCCGAATTTGAAAACAGCAGTCCATTAAAAAAAAAATTCATACAGTAAATATTTTCAAAGCTGTCTATATTTCCTGCAAAACAAAGTTTCCCTGAGTAAAACTATTAAAAAAGAAGAACCCAAGTAGGCTATATCTCAATACCTATTTTAGGAACAGAACTGGCCAAGATTTTCAAAAGTGACTCATAATTAGGGGTGCCTCCACTTTCAGATTCCCAATAGGAGACAGTTATAAGGGGCCTGATTTTCAGAAAGAGCCCAGCACCTGTCATTTGCAAATGAGGTTCTTTTAAGGTGTGTCGATTTGGGTGCCCAAAAATTGATCACTTTTGAAAATAGCAGCCAGACATTTACACCATTGAAGAAATCTATCACAAATGGACGCTCTTTTCAGAGACACATTACTCCCTTTATTTGTTTTCTTTTCCTACCAAAAAAGAGCATTTGATCTTAACATCACTGTAACATCACTTGAATGTTCTGCTCTCGAACAGGGGGTAGATGTGGATAAGCATGTCTCCTACCCCTAATGTAACCAACTTTTCAGCACCCTCAAATTCATTTAAATGCCACATCAACTTAATCCTTTGGTTAATGAACAATGGACAAACTATTGTTTAGGAGTTTTAGAGCCTAGTCAGAAAGAATGCACACTGTCAACTTGTTTCTTGGTGTTAGGAGTAAGGCAGTAAGAGCACAGTGACCTACAAGCTGCCATCCAAAACCAGCTTTTCTGTTAAACCAACAGCTGGGTTCCAGCTGGCTCTTTTTACACCCCGTACTTACAGTTCACTTTAAAATAGAAATTAGGTCTACTGCTAATAGGCTGCATCGTGGCCCAGCTTCCACGGGGGCAGAGGGAGACTGGTAACAAGTGTGAAAAATCAGGACCCCTTTTTCGAGGGTGGGGTGGGATAGTTGGATATATAAAACAAAGACCCTAATATTGGGACATCTGGTCACTCTGCAGTGGCACAAGGGAATCAGAAGGTTGTAAAGTATCTTTACTCTCATTTGTGCCAGTTACCTGCATCCTGGCAGGGGGAGAAACCTCTGGCCAAGTTGCTAAGCCTCCCCCACTCCTGCAGGAGGTGGGGAATGAGTGAAGTTAGCTCCGCCTCCAACATGCCCCTCAGCAACATGTCAGGCAGCATACGCTGTGCTGGGTTTATCCCCGGAGTGCTTTGCTCCCTCCCCAGAGCAGTGGGGAAACTGAGCTGCATCGGGGCAGTGCAATGTGCTACCCCATAGTCATCTATAGGCAGATCATACAGGGCGCAATCCTGCAAGGAGCTCAGCACGAAAGCTCATGGGATTTGAGGGTGCTCAGCACCTTGCAGAACAGAGCCTGGTTTAGCCCTATAAGTATAATTATCTCACGTCCTGTAAGACTTCAGAAGGATTGCGGTCTGGTTAAGCCACTGGACCGAGATTCAGCCTCTGAAACTTACCAGGCCTGAGTGAGGGCCTTTTGAAGCTTATCCAGGGACTTGCCAAGTCTCCATATAGAGCTAATGGGGGACAAAGAGGGGGGAGACGAGTCAGGAGAGGTGCTCAGAGATGCATGATAAATTCATTTTTCACATGGCGCTGCAAGTTATCACATTGTTCTTCAATTCATCACGTGTGAAACCTCCAGATGGGTGTGGTATGAGACGGGTAGAGTATGAAATACCATTAATGATGCCCACAATTTCTTGTAGACTGCTCAAAAATACTGCCCATGGTGCTTAATCCAGCCTGGCCTGGGTTTATAGACATGTGAAGTTCATCTCCAGATACAAGGTTTTCCAAATTTCTGTAAAGATCAGGGGTAAAAAGCAAAGTTTCCAGTTAGGGGATCTTCTCTACAGCCAATATTTTATAGTGGTAAGTAGTTAGCATTCAGCTTTATTGAACATTCCCATGAACTGTCATGTTTAGGGCTATTCTGAATGAATGATAGGGAAAACTGGCATATATTTTTCAGCAGTTGTGCCCTGTGCTCATTTCTGGAGACCCAAAAATCCTTTCTGGATTACACATGCAAATTAATTCTACCCCACCGGTAGATGAAGGAAATAAAATGTTGCTTTCAGGAACTTTCACTGAGCTGTTCCAACATATGATCTGAGTCTGTGTGTAAAGCAAGTTGAAAATTTTCGATCAAAACTTTTTTCGATGAGAAATTGGGTTTTTGAATAAATGAACATTTTTGTGTAAAGTGTCTACTACTTTCCATGACAATTTTAATTTTTCTATCAGAAAATCAAAATCCTCAAAACGGAAAAGTTTTGGTAAAAAACTAAACATTTTTTTCTAGTTTATGACTAAAAAAAATCTTTTTGGTCATTGTTCAGTTTCTGAAAACAGATTTTTTTAAAATGAGAACTAGAAATTCCTCCCTTCCTCCCTTTTCTGACCTGCTCTGCCTGCACAGGTGGACCAGTGCACGTGCATGCATTTAATTGCAGGATCAGGGCCTATATTATTATTCTTGGCATCTTGGATTCACAGAAACAATGGAACTCATTCTGTTCAAACAAACACCTACCGTATTAGTTAAATCAAACCCCTTTCAAACAGGCCGATCCTGACATCAGAAAACGCAGTTTTCCTATTAAGTCGGAAAGCAATTATCTTGGATTAGCATCAGATCAAAAGGGATTATTTCAAGTATTGTTTTCAAAACCCATAGGGTTGGTGGAATTATTATACCATAATAATGCTGCAAGCACTGAAAACTAGTTACACTTATACAGGCTCAGAAGACGACAGCGGCATGACAGAAAACCTACGGATTTCCTCACATTACTGCTACTACACTGTGACCTCATGGTTTTTGACCAATGACGTAACTGCATACAAGAGATTAAAATGTTACACGTTATTAATTAATATGTGAAGCACTTCCAGAAGTTTAGCCTGGATCTGCACAGTCAGACAAATGTTAGCAGGATTGTCTATGATACTGAATATTTTATGAGTGATGGGTTATAACCATTCAGGTATTCTCACTCGATACCCTACGTTCTTATCGGAAACTCTTCAGAAACTGTAAAACAACAACAACAACAACAAAACAGATGGTGATGTGGAAAGAAATGCATGAAAGAGGATTTTCACACAGACATACACAAAAGTTAGGAAAATATTGACTGTAAACACCTGGACAGAGATCTGATGCTGGAGCCTCTTCTCCCACTTTGTGCAGTTTACTCAAGGACTGGTAATAACAACAGCCCTTGCACTCAGTGAAAGCCAATGTGGCAGGCTGAGTGGAACTGGAGAAAGGGGATTATGTTCCAGGAGGCACCTAGACTGGTGAGGGACCAGCGGCTCAGGAATATAAACATCAGGCTTCCTGCTGATACTGATAGTCCAGGGCCTCAACTCGTAACACTGGCCTGCCAGTGAGGGAGAGTCTCAGCTGATGCAACCTGCTATTGCTCTCGCTTGACTTCAGTGGAGCTATGGTCATTTATGCCATCTGAGGGGGATCAGCCCCGTCGGTAAAGCTGAGCTTCCCACCGCTCTGTTTGTTGGATCTCTTCTTGCTAATCTCCTCAGCGGGTGCCCTTTGTCCCAAAGAACGTGGGGCCATGCGCCACCCCCGCCCCCAACTCCATAATACCCGAGTGCCTCCCTAGTATTAATACCACAGGGTGACTGAACTTGTGTGCTCTCTGCTCCAGTGGCTGTTTAGGGGGGAAGGGAAGCTGGTGTCCACTGAAGCACAGTTCCTCCCCGAGTTGCCATGGCTTTCCACCATCACGGTCCTGCGCCTCAAAGGCACAAAATATGTCAGGGAACATTTCCCAGTCTCCCCACATTACGTGCGTGGCCACTGATCTGCAAGCCTGCTGCTTAAGATGACGTCTCCCCTGTAAAAGGTAGTAATCCCAGGAAGGGCGTCATACCCATCTGACTGGGGTGGGGTTATCACCACGGAAACCGAGGGATGCCCACACCATCATATGATACACACATTCCACCATTCTGCCTGTCACTACCTGCGTAGGGCCCTGATCTAATGAGCATGGACATTGGTGGCAGACCGTTCATTGATTTGAGTGGGCTTTGGATCAGGTCCTGAAATTCTCACCCTTTAAATTTCCTCTCAATGTTCATAGCAATCTAGTAAAAAGCACCACACGAAACTATCCAAAAGACAAGCCTGCACTGAGAAGCATGGTAGAACTCTACAATTCTCCCCATCTCAGAGTCTTTGTGGATAGTTCTCTGAAATCATCCACTCAATGTGCAGCGTCAGTCAAAAAAGCGAACGGAATGTTGGGAATCATTAGGAAAGGGATAGAGAATAAGACAGAAAATATCATATTGCCTCTATATAAATCCATGGTACGCCCACACCTTGAATACTGCGTGCAGATGTGGTTGCCCCATCTCAAAAAAGATGTATTGTAATTGGAAAAGGTTCAGAAAAGGGCAACAAAAATTATTAGGGGTATGGAACGGCTGCCAAATGAAGAGAGATTAATAAGACTGGGACTTTTCAGTGTGGAAAAGAGGCAACTAAGGGGGCGATATGATTGAGGTCTATAAAATTATGACGGGTGTGGAGAAAGTAAATAAGGAAGTGTTGTTTACTCCTTCTCATAACACAAGAACTAGGGGTCACCAAATGAAAATAATAGGCAGCAAGTTTAAAACAAACAAAAGGAAGTTCTTCTTCACACAACACACAGTCATCCTGTGGAATGCCTTACCATAGGATGTTGTGTAGGCCAAGACTATAACAGGGTTCAAAAAAGAACTAGATAAATTCATGGAGGATAGGTCCAACAATGGCTATTATCCAGGATGGGCAGGGATGGTGTCCCTAGCCTCTGTTTGCCAGACGCTGGGAATGGGCGACAGGGTATGGATCACTTGATGATTACCTGTTCTGTGCATTCCCTCTAAAGCACCTGGAAGACAGGATACTGGGCTAGATGGACCTTTGGTCTGACCCAATATGGCCGGTGTTTGTTCATAGATTGTTCATAGAATGTCAGGGTTAGAAGGGACCTCAGGAGGTCATCTAGTCTAACCCCCTGCTCAAAGCAGGACCAATCCCCAGATAGATTTTTGCCCCGGATCCCTAAATGGCCCCCACAGCCCTCACTTTGAAATATATTTTTGGTCATACTGTTTTGATAAACTTTACTCTTTCTTTGAGACAGAGCATGGTTTATGGATCAGTCTTTAAAAGAATAGGAGTAGGACTCTGGAGCTCTGGATTCCAGGCCAAGCTCTGCCTCAGACTTGCTGTGTAACTTTATGGAAGTTATTTAACATAACATTTCAGTTCCCTCCTCTGTAAAATGGGAGGTAATAGTAGTTAATTACAACACAGAAGTATTAGTGTATTAAATATATTAAAGTTTGCAAAGGACTATGAGATTCACAAAGCGAATGTGCTATAGTACTGAGGTGCAAGTTATTATTTTTATGTCACAAGGGTTATATTTTAGACTACAAGATAACCATAAATAAAAATGCCCAATTATACCATATTTCCCATCACAGAGTACAAAATATATGAATAATCTCAAAATATAGCATAGGCCTCTATATTCCAGGGATCAGAGGTTGCTAGATTCTACAGAGCACAAGTTGTTTTAGAGAGCCACCAAGTGGACAAACGGAGCATAGCTGCACAAAACTAGAGTTTTCTGTAGCATATTTCCATAAATCAAACATTAAAGTGCTACAAGAAAAGGTGATGACAACAATCGTCATCATCTCCTTAAAATCAGTTCTTGTGGTTCAATCCTTTATTGAGGAAAAATAAAATGTATCTACATTATAGGTCAGACGGAGACCTCCCTTAGTCATATGGGTGAGCAGACCCTCACATGAATAGAGCCCGTGACAGGATACTATTAGCAGCTATGGATAGCCCTTTGGAAGCCAGCACCCTAGTTACTTAGATCACCCAGGACGTGGGGTGTGGTTAGGATAGGAGAGAGTTAGGTAGCTTGATTGGGTTTGGAAGAGTAGACGGGATCACTTACACCTGTAGGGAGCCTGCAGAGATAATGAGGTAATCTGGGAAACCCAAGGAAGAAAGCAAGTGGAATAAAAGGCTGGCCCAGGGAGCAGGAAGGGGGTCTCAATCCACCTACTGCTGTACTGGAAGAAATAATAATACTAAAGACACTTGAAGGTCCTTACCCCAGTGTACTGTATAATTCACCAGGAGGGCTTAGCAGCTGGGTTAGCAGGAGCTGACGTGTGCAGGGTGATTTTTTTCCTCCCTGCAAAATTTCCAACAGTTAACAACATTTTCAGATTTTCTCCATGACCTTTTGCAAAATTTTCCATCTTCATTAAGCAAAAGTCTTTCTAGCCCCCAGCAGCGGCTCGCTTGGAGTCTCAAAGCTTCACTTTCATGGAGAGACTTTGCCCACACCTAGTTCTCGTTTAAACCCTTTTTGTATTAGTCGAGCAGCCGTAGCACATCCAAAAAGTGAACGAAGCACCAGATTAGTCCAACAGTGCCTCGCCCCAGCAGTTGTCCTACTGAGGTCAATGGAACTACTTGTGGAGGAAGGTACTACTCCTCAATGTGAGTAAGAATGCCACAGTCTGGCCCAAAGAAGATAAGGATATACCCTTCTGTGTCTGGAAACAGCTCATAATAACGGGTCCATACAAATCTTATACACCTGTGCATTTTTGAGGCTGTGATAAGCAGGAAAAGTGTAGTCTGGTCTTCTTGAGCATTTGTAGACCGATAATAATGTTAACTTTGCATTAAGGTTCCTTCTCTCTATGTATAACACCAAGACTACTGTAAATTGAAAAACCTCAGCATTTAAAACAATACCTCCACCTTGCTTTCACATGGTGCTTTTCATCAGTAGAACTCAAGCTGCTTTACAAAGGTCAGTATCATTAAAGGGCAAAGGGCAAATCTAGTGCCCATCTATAAAAAGGGAAATAAGGACAACCCGGGGAATTACAGACCAGTCAGCTTAACTTCTGTACCTGGAAAGATAATGGAGCAAATAACTAAGCAATCAGTTTGCAAACATCTAGAAGATAATAAAGTGATAAATAGCAGACAGCATGGATTTGTCAAGAACAAATTGTGTCAAACCAACCTGATAGCTTTCATTGACAGGGTAACAAGCCTTGTGGATGGTGGGAGGAAAGCGGTAGATGTGGTATATCTTGACTTTAGTAAAGCTTTTGATACTGTCTCGCATGACCTTCTAAACAAACTAGGGAAATGCAACCTAGATGGAGCTACTATAAGGTGGGTGCATAACTGGTTAGAAAATCATTCCCAGAGAGTAGCCATCAGTGGTTCACAATCATGCTGGAAGGGCATAACGATTGGGGTCCCACAGCGATCGGTTCTGGGTCCAGTTCTGTTCAATATCTTCATCAGTGATTTAGATAATGGCATAGAGAGTACACTTTTAAAGTTCGCAAGTGATATCAACCTGGGAGGGGTTGCAAGTGCTTTGGACGATAGGATTAAAATTCAAAATGATCTGGACAAACTGGAGAAATGGTCTGAAGTAAACAGGATGAAATTCAATAAGGACAAATGCAAAGCACCCCACTTAGGAAGGAACAATCAGTTGCACACATACAAAATAGGAAATGACTGCCTAGGAAGGAGTACTGCGGAATGGGGATCTGCGGGTCATAGTGGACCACAGGATAAATATGACAGGTTTCAGAGTGGTAGCCATGTTAGTCTGTATCAGCAAAAACAACGAGGAATCCTTGTGGCACCTTAGAGACTAACAAATTTATTTGGGCATAAGTTTTCGTGGGCTAGAACCCACTTCATCAGATACATGGAGTGGAAAATACAATAGCAGGTGTATATACATAGTACATGAAAAGATGGAAGTTACCTTACCAAGTGTGTGTGTGGGGTCCGTCTAATGAGACAATTCAATTAACAGTAGAATAACAAGGGAGGAAAAATCACTTTTGTAGCGGTAATAAGGGTGCCCCATTTCAAACAGTTGACAAGAAGGTGTGAGTAACAGTAGGGGGAAATTAGTATGGGGAAATTAGATTTTGTAATGACCCATCCACTCCCAGTCTTTATTCAGGCCTAATTTGATGGTGCCTAGTTTGCAAATTAATTCCAATCCTGCAGTTTCATGTTGGAGTCTGTTTTTCAAGTTTTTTTGTTGAAGAATTGCCACCTTTATGTCTGTTATTGAATGACCAGGGAGACTGAAGTGTTCTCCTACTGGTTTTTGAATGTTATAATTCCTGATGTCAGATTTGTGTCCATTTTATTCTTTTGCGTAGAGACTGTCCGGTTTGGCCAATGTACATGGCAAAGGGGCACTGCTGGCACATGATGGCATATGTCACATTGGTGGATGTGCAAGTGAACGAGCCCTGGATGGTGTGGCTGATCTGGTTAGGTCCTATGATGGTGTCCCTTGAATAGATATGCAGAAAGAGTTGGCACCGGGGTTTTGTTGCAGGGTTTGGTTCCTGAGTTAGTGTTTTTGTTGTGTGGTGTGTAGTTGCTGGTGAGTATTTGCTTCAGGTTGGAGGGCTGTCTGTAAGTGAGGACTAGCCTGCCTCCCAAGGTCTGTGAGAGTGAGGGATCATTCTTCAGGATAGGTTGTAGATCCCTGATGATGCACTGGAGAGATTTTATTTAGGGGCTGTAGGTGACAGCTAGTGGCGTTCTGTTACTTTCTTTGTTGGGCCTGTCTTGTAGTAGGTGACTTCTGGGTACCCTTCTGGCTCTGTCAATCTGTTTCTTCACATCACCAGGTGGGTATTGTAGTTTTAAGAACGCTTGATAGAGATCCTGTAAGTGTTTGTCTCTATTTGAGGGATTGGACAAATGCTGTTGTATCTTAGAGCCTGGCTGTAGACAATGAATCGTGTGATGTGGTCTGGATGAAGCTAAATATGAGTCAATGGTGTAACACTGTTGCAAAAAAAGCAAACATCATTCTGGGATGTATTAGCAGGAGTGTTGTAAGCAAGACATGAGAAGTAATTCTTCTGCTCTACTCCACGCTGATTAGGCCTCAACTGGAGTATTGTGTCCAGTTCTGGGTGCCACATTTCAGGAAAGATGTGGACAAATTGGAGAAAGTCCAGAGAAGACCAACAAAAATGATTAAAGGTCTAGAAAACATGACCTATGAGGGAAGATTGAAAAAAAATGTTTGTTTAATCTGGAGAAGAGAAGACTAAGAGGGGACATAAGTTTTCAAGTATATAAAAAGTTGTTACAAGAGGAGGGAGAAAAATTGTTCTTAACCTCTGAGAACAGGACAAGCAGCAATGTGCTTAAATTGCAGCAAGGGCTGTTTAGGTTGGACATTAGGAAAAACATCCTAACTGTCAGGGTGGTTAAGCACTGGAATAAATTGCCTAGGGAGGTTGTGGAATCTCCATCATTGGGGATTTTTAAGAGCAGGTTGGACAAACATCTACCAGGGATGGTCTAGATAATACTTAGTCCTGCCTTGAGTGCAGGGGACTGGACTAGATGACCTCTTGCGGTCCCTTCCAGTTCTATGATTCTATGATTATCCCAGTTTTACAGATGGGAAAACTGAGGCACAGAGATAGTGACTTTCCCAAGGTTGCCCAGAAGCCAAGTGACAGAGCTGGGAAAAGAACCTAGCTCCTTGAGTAACAGTGCAGTGTTCCATCCACTTGGACACACTGCTCTTCCTTTTAGCTACATGGTGGTTGGGTGTATGGGCCAGAGTTAAGGTTATTTTTGTAAATATTCCTTGGAATGCACACACAGTGGCAACGTTAGTGTGGAGTCACTAAAGTTTGGTTAATTTTCTTGTTTTTTTAAAAAATACATTGAAGACCTTAGAGCAGGACCGCAGATAAGCTTGCCTCTGCTCCCAAATACTGAAGATCAACACAAGGTCCCTGGCTCCTGCAAGACTCCTGAAGTCTGTAAGGGGTGTGCACCTACCAGATCTTGAGAAATGGTGGTCATAGCCCTAGCCCAGGATTTACGAGACTAGGGTTCCATTCCCTGGTCTGCCACAATTCCCTGGTGAGACCTTGGACAAATCACTTAGGGGAACGGAGACACAGAGGCTGTCTATAAGTGGGGATTGTAACACTTCCTTACCTCACAGGGGTGCTATGGGGATAGATACATTAAAGATTGTGAGGCACTCAGATACCATGGTGACAGGTGTTGTTACAAGCACCTTAGCTAGATAGTCTTGCACCGAGGAGCTCATAAACTTCTAAGGTTCCAACTTATCCTTCTCTTATAGTATTTGTTTTTTGGGTTTTTCTGTATGGCATAGAATCATAGAATATCAGGGTTGGAAGGGGCCTCAGGAGGTCATCTAGTCCAACCCACTGCTCAACCCCAACTAAATAATCCCAGCCAGGGCTTTGTCAAGCCTGACCTTAAAAACCTCTAAGGAAGGAGATTCCACCACCTCCCTAGGTAACCCATTCCAGTGCTTCACCACCCTCCTAGTGAAATAGTGTTTCCTAATATCCAACCTAAACCTGCCCCACTGCAACTTGAGACCATTACTCCTTGTTCTGTCATCAGGTACCACTGAGAACAGTCTAGATCCATCCTCTTTGGAACCCCCTTTCAGGTAGTTGAAAGCAGCTATCAAATCCCCCTTCATTCTTCTCTTCTGCAGACTAAACAATCCCAGTTCCCTCAGCCTCTCCTCATAAGTCATATGCTCCAGCCCCCTGATCATTTTTGTTGCCCTCTGCTGGACTCTTTCCAATTTTTCCACATCCTTCTGGTAGTGTGGGGCCCAAAACTGGACACAGTACTCCAGATGAGGCCTCACCAATGCTGAAAAGAGGGGAATGATCACGTCCCTCAATCTGCTGGCAATGCTCCTACTTCTACAGCCCAAAATGCCATTAGCCTTCTTGGCAACAAAGGCACACTGGTGACTCTAGGGTGACCAGACAGCAAGTATGAACAATTGGGACAGGGCATGGGGGGTAATAGGAGCCTATATAACAAAAAGACCCCAAAATCGGGACTGTCCCTATAAAATCGGGACATCTGGTCACCCTAGTTGACTCATATTTAGCTTCTCATCCACTGTAACCCTAGTCTGTAGCAGTGCATGGGATTCTTCTGTCCTACGTGCAGGACTCTGCACTTGTCCTTGGTGAACCTCATCAGATTTCTTTTGGCCCAATTGTCTAATTTGTCTAGGTCCCTCTGTATCCTATCCCTACCCTCCAGCATATCTACCACTCCTCCCAGTTTAGTGTCATCTGCAAACTCGGTGAGGATGCAATCCATGCCATCCTCCAGATCATTAATTAAGATATTGAACAAAACCAGCCCCAGGACCAACCCTTGGGGCACTCCGCTTGATACCAGCAGCCAACTACACATGGAGCCATTGATCACTACCCGTTGAGCCCAATGATCTAGCCAGCTTTCTATCCACCTTATAGTCCATTCATCCAACCCATACTTCTTTAAGAATACTGTGGGAGACTGTATCAAAAGCTTTGCTAAAGTCTAGGAATAACACACATTCCACAACAATGGAAAAAGTGGCCATGTTGTTTTGGGTGTCAGTTTACAATTAAAATTTTTGAAGCAGGTTTTTGTGATGTGTTTCAAATTCTGACCTAGGACAGAGGAGTCACCGGGTGTTCTTGCTCCTTGATTAGCTGAGTTTAGCCCATGTGCTCCAGAAGGTGGCAGCAGCCATTTTGACTCATTTTCTCAGCCCTGTGCATCATAGGGAAGGAAGTGATGGTTGTGACGATGCACTCCGTATGTTTTATGGAAATATGCTTATGAATGTGAATATGAAGTAACTGGAATATGCTTTATGCAAAAGGTCTCTTGTAAGGCATCATAACAAAGGTTATAACCTACTGATTATATTAATCCTATTTGTATGAATGTATCATTCGTGTATCTGAAACTAGGAATATGAAGTATAACTCTGAGGTCCTATTGTAATTATGCAAAGTGTGGGCCATTAATGGTGGTTTAGAATCTTGACGGCTCCTAGTGACTAGGACAATTGGTTGTAAATGGTTTATTTACCTCCAAGCCTTCCTGTGTAGTGTGGGCCAGCCCATGAGTAATGAAGAATGAGGTCTTACAGTGACAAGTGACCATGTCACATGATACTGGAATCCATCTTGAATCTGATACTTTTCCATTTTGAAGGACGGGTGGGGACCCAGAGAGACAAAGGATTCCCGCCTTGTGCCAAAGCTACAAGAGGGGGTGGAGCAGGACAAAAGGGGCTGCCAGTCAGGAGAGAGCCCCTGCTTACCACCCGAGATGTCTGCTGGGACCAACAAGGACTGGGGCAGACTAGGAAGGAGTCTAGCCTGTGAAAGAAGCTTATTGGAACATCTCTGAAGGTGAGATATAACCTGTAATCAGTTTCTTAGTGTATTAGGCTTAGATTTGCATGTTCTGCTTTATTTTGCTTGGTGACTTTGTTCTTCTGTTATACTTGAAACCACTTAAATCCTACTTTTTATACTTAATAAAATCATTTTTGTTTATTAATAAATCCAGAGTAAGTGATTAATCCCTGGGGGAGCAAACAGCTGGGCATATCTCTCTATCAGTGATATAGAGGGTGAGCAATTTATGAATTTACCCTGTCTATGCTTTATACAGAGTAAAATGGATTTATTTGGGGTTTGGTTCCCACTGGGAGCTGGGTGTCTGGGTGCTGGAGGCAGGTAACCTGCTGAGCTGTTTTCACTTAAAGCCTGCCGCTTTGGGGGTGTGGTCCAGACCCTGGGTCTGTGTTGCAGCAGGCTAGCATGTCTGGCTCAACAAGGCAGGGTTCTGGAGTCCCAAGCTGGCAGGGAAAATGGGCTCGGGGTAATTTCAGCACATCAGGTGACAATCCCAAGGGGATCTCTGTGACTGAACCCGTCACAATAGTCAGTTAAAAAATGCACCCACGAGGGGATTTGCTAGCCCTTCTATCTTCCAAAGGTGATAGATGGGGTAGCAGGCTGCCAGTCCTTCCTTAAATGAAAGGACAGGGTGTAGAGATCCATGGAGGAGTGTTTTGAAAGAGGGCCTGTTGTGGTGGGGATGGAGAATCCAGTGGGGGCCTCCATAGATATGACTACACGGCAAAAAATCCCAAACCAAAAAAACCCTCCTTGGAGTTGAGTCTCAGATCCTGGTCTACAGACTTAGGTTGTGTTACAGCACTAAAAAGAGCTGTGTAGACATTCCGACTCAGGCTCCTGCAGGCCTGGCTTGACATTAGTAGTTGGACATGGATGAGACCTCATTTCTTGGCAGACAGGCTGAGAGAGGTAAATGGATAAGCAGGCTGGAAACAGAATGTAAGTGCTACCTAAGATAAGAGGGAGCACCAGGGAACCACTGACAGTGGATAAGATAAGCCTGGATCATAAGATGATGTAAAGAGTAAGTTGTGCATGGACAGAGCCTGCTGAACAGGGATTGGTTCCTACAAGGGGACCAACCCAATCCAAAAAAAGTGTAGTGCAATGTAATGTGTAAATGTACATGAAAGAAGAGATTTACTATATAACTCTGGATGTGTGGTATGCCCTATACCCACCTCCAGCTTTGCTGAACACCAGATTAAGTAACCTGAGTGACACAACTGAGTTCTCGGGGAAACCGAGTGAAAAAGGTCTCGGGAGAACCCCAGCAGAGCCTGAGTGGGAATGTCTATATGGCTATTTTTAGTGCTGTACTGCAAGTTTGAGTCTGTAGATCCAGGCTCACCCCCCTGCCCCCAAGTGTCCTGATTAGTTGGATAAGTTCCACCCTTTTGGGTTCTTTTCTGAGCTGAACTCAGAAATTTTTCAAACTTTACCATATTGGGATGGTTTTCTGTGGATTTTGTCCTTATAGAATTTCATATTATTTATTTCAGACCATTTCTCCAGTTTGTCCAGTTCAGTTTGAATTTTAAAGCCCGGCTTGACAAAGCTCTGGCTGGGATGATTTAATTGCGGATTGGTCTTGCTTTGAGCAGGGGGTTGGACTAGACGACCTCCTGAGGTCCCTTCCAACCCTGATATTCTAGGATTCTATGCCATACAAAAAAACCCAAACACTGTAGGAGAAGGATAAGTTGGAATATGAGAAGTTTATGAGCTCCTCAGGGCAAGACTATTTAGCTAAGGTGCTTGTAATGACACCTGTCACCATGGTATCTGAGTGCCTCACAATCTTTAATGTATCTGAGATGAATTCACCAGTAGGGCTGGTGGGAAAATAAGAATGTCATATAATGAAAAACCGAGGTTTCAGAATTTGTCTTCATTCTCCACCAGGATGAAACTGAGCCCTTTCTCGCTGTTTTTTTGTGAAAAATGTTGAGACATGCCAGAATAGCCCAGTTCTAGTTCCTGATCAGTCTGCTTCAGAGCAGGGTCTTAAACCTCAGTCTTCTACATTCCAGGCAAGTGCCTTAACCAATGAGCTACTGGCTATTCTAGCAGTGCTCATAGACTCCTAGACTTTAAGGCTAGAAGGGACCATTGTGATCATCTAGTCTGACCTTCTGCACAATGCCGGCTGCAGAACCTCACCCACCCACTCCTGAAATAGACTCCTAACCGCTGGCTGAGTTACTGAAGTCCTCAAATCATGGCTTAAAACAAGTTATAGAGAATTCACGATTTATTCTAATTTTCACCTGTAAATGACCCATGTGCCATGTTGCAGAGGAAGGTGACCCCTCCCCCAGGGTTTCTGCCAATCTGACCCAGAGGAAAATTCCTTCCCAACACCACATATGGCGATCAGTTTAACCCTGAGCATGTGGGCGAGACCCACCAGGCAGCCACCTGGGAAAGAATTCTCCATAGTAATCCAGAACCCTCTCCATTTAGTGTCCCATTACTGGCCATTGAAGATATTTGCTGCTAGCAGTTGCAGAGCAGCTCCATGTCATTGTAGGCCGTCTCATCCTACCATCCCCTCCATAAACTTAGCAAGCTCAGTCTTGAAGCCAGTTCGGTTTTTTGTCCCCACTGTTGCCATTGGAAAGTTGTTCTAGAATTTCACACCTGCTCGGGTCAGTGCCTGGCAGGCAATACCAGAGGTATGCAGCAGGGGTATGTTTTGTTCTTTGCAGCAAAGCCAGGAGAATTTATATTTAACAATTCAGTTATTTTTATTTAAAACTTGGCACAGCACAGTAACCCCAACCTGCTGGGAGCTGCAGCCCGCCACTGCCCGATCTGCCCTGGAGCCCAGAGCCCTGACTTCCAGGATAGTCTGACCTCTGGTCTCTCCAGCCACACCTACATCCTTGCATAGCCACACCTGCTCCACAGAGGTTGGGCCAGGCTTCCCCACCCCAGCAGCAGACCTAGCCTTGCAGAGTCCTTTCACTTGTTGCATTGTGCCTGGCCCTAGGGGAGGGGAGAAGAGTGTCCTTCCTTGTCATTCTCTTGGGCACAGTCTAGTCATGAGGCTGCAGATGAAGGGCACTGGCCCTTGGCAAAGCAACACAGTCCATTTGCTGTATGATAAAGGATGTTAACGGATGTACAGTGCCACATTTCACTCTTCTATTGCAGTTATTGGTGTATCTTGCCATGATAATATTATCACAAGACCAAGGATACTCAGAGGCTGGTAACTTACATTCAGCCCAGCAATGGAGAAAACAAAAAGTTACCCAGAGACAAAGCTAATATAATTACAAAAGGCCCAATCCTGCTCACAGTGGAGACAATGACAGTTTTGTCATTAACTTCAATGGGCCCAAGACGAGGCTCATAATGGGCATGATCCCACTGATCCCATGATCCCTGGGAGTTTTTCCAAGTGACTCCAACGGGCTTCAGATCAAATCAATAGGGTCTGATGCAGCTCCCACTGAAATCCATGGAAGTCTCTCCTTTGGCTACAATGGAAGCTGGACTGGTCTTTCAGGAAATTGGGGGGTCATAGACTGAGGGGCTGGAGGCAAAGATGGTTTAGATGAGGGTCCTCCAATATGGTATATGTGGAATAGTCTATTAACTAGAAATCTGTCATTAGCAAAACTGATGAGCTAAAGTATTGAATGGGAAATTTTAGATTTGGAATTGTATGCTGTAAGTTTCGGGGAGGTGCTTGGAACTCTGGGTAAGTGCCACAGGAATGGAAATAAATAAAACTGCTAATTAGCCGTCATCCCTCAATTAACCTTCCCAACTAAAGTTCACAGCAGTATTTTTTCATATTTCACTGTAACATTTAGCCGTTCATAGATTTCCGCAAGGGCAATCCAAGCAGTGTACAGTCATCTCGATTTTGTTTTCTTACTAAAAAAAGATTCTCCATTCAGCCCAAGCGTGGTAATGAATGTCAGTCTCATTTTTATTTCAGAAAAAGCAATTTTCATAAATGGTGTTCCACTAATGGCTCATGATCACATATAAGCCCCATAGCAAATTACTCTTAATCCAGTTTGTCTGTGTTGTGTTACCTGAGGGAAATAACATCAAACCTTCCTCTCTGCGAGCAAACTGTTCGACGGGACTTCTCCAATATATATTAATCCCATCATTTATCTTTGTCAACCGAGAACAAAAATAATTTGTGGAAGAGTAAACAGAAGCGCATACAAGCCAGGAGCTGAGCATTATTAAACAGTGGAAAGCAGGTGTTCTCAAAACCTAGCTTAATTTTATTGCAGAAACTTGGGTAATTCTCCTTCTGCATCTGTGCATAGTAAACAAGAGTTAGAGTCTAATATGTTAGAGAAAACTGAAATTTCTTCACCCAAGGAGTGATGTAGGGGTAATAGAATATTTCATGTCACTCTCCCCCCCCCACTTTTACTACAAAATATATTAATTAGTTAATTAAGTGTCAGCTTCTGATTTCCTTACCCATGATGAGGACTTTTCTCCACAAATAGAGCTTAGGTGTCTTTCTGTTGAAATCATTTGGCTTCGGATCAGATTGCTATTGATTGCTTTGTGTTTTTTCAGTACCCAGCGGTTCCACTCTTCCCCTCTCCTACTCCTGACCTGAAGAGAAATATGGCTCAATGACTAGCAATAAGAATGGGTGTGAGCGCATGTTATGTCCATGTAGTGTGGGTCTGTTGAGCACAAAGCTGAATTTTCCCCAGCTGGTCCTACCCAGGGAACTCATGAGTTACATACCTTAATTCAGAAGCTTTATGCATCTTAAAGGCTCAGTTGTTGCTTTGCCACACGCTCTGAGTAAGGGGCAGGCCCTAGGAATCAGGTGCGACTTGGAGTTACATTCTCGTCCCCTGTTCTACTCCTCAGGCAGCCCAACTTTGATGGCTGCCATCTTGGCAAACACTGGCAGTTGAACCTGGGACTTCCAGAGCTAAAAGCGTGAGCTGCTACAGCTCTCAAGATGGGGCTGTTACAAACTTTCATCCTCTGTGGGCACTGCCCCTTCGTTACTCAGCGCTGCTTACTTTCTTGTTCTCCGGTCACCCCTTTGCTTCAGGGAGTGTCTGCACCAGCCCATACACCGGGCACAGACTCAGAGATTAGAAAGCCAGAAGGGACCACTGCTTTCAGTTGGTTTGTCTCCCCCCGACTGTCCCAGATTTTTTTTCTTTGCTCCCAGTAGGTAAGCCAATAGCCTAGGTGCAGAAAAGTAAATCGCACACATTCACATTAATACATATTTTTACAAGTCTTCTAAGATGCCACAATCAGGAAAACATTTAAAATACTATTTTCATTTGTATGGCACCCTTTTTATTATTTTTACTGAGATCAAAGGTACATTTTTAAAACAGAGAGCTAAGAAACAGTGCGACTACCAGCACTGCTCTAATTAGGGCTTCTGACCTACTGCAGAAAGAGCTATTTTTGTTGGGTTTAAATGGTGCTTTCAATGGTACTTCATAACGAGGCTCATTACACCAGGTACTAAAATGTAATAGGGATCAAATTACCTACAGTAGCCACTGATGTAAAGGGAATGTGTGATCCCCACTGCCCACAAACTCCAGGTAGCTTGACACATGTTCATAACTTTATCTAGTCAGCTGACAACTAGCACAGCAAAATACCTCTCTGAGAAAGAAAAGCCACAGGATTCATAAAGTGAGCTATAAAGAAAACGTGTGGAATGCACTTTTCCGCACTGTTGTCAATGGCATTATAAGTCACCTGCTAAGGACTTACTGGGAGTACCAGCTTGTCAGAATATCACATTAGCTGAAAAGTTATGGGGTGCCAAACTGCAGAACCTATCAAGAGCAACAGCAGGTCACGAATTGATCATTCATGTCTTTGGACAGTCATTCATTCTACAGTTCAATTTAAAAAAACACCAACAACCCCAAAAGACCCTGAAGTTAAGTAAGTGAGCAGTTAACACGGCCTATGGTACACACTTTGCGTTTTCTTGGGTATAAAGACCACTTTTATTTAATAAAGTAGATTGACCAGATGTGCAAGCCGTATACTCAGCTGGTGTCAATCTAGGCAGCTCCATTGGCGTCGGCACAACTACAGGTATTTATGCCAGCTGAGAATCTGGCAAAGCCTCAATAAGAAAGTATTGTAATGTTCAGCCTTTGCCTAACATTTCACTGTATTACTACATTAGAAACATCTTACAGGCAGTAGAGCTGGGAGAAATTTTTCAGTCAAGTAGGAAATTCACATAAAAATGCAGTTTTGGGGGACTGAAAGTATTCATAAATTCAGGTCAAATTCAACAGATAGTTTCAGAGGAATACAAATGAAAAAAAACCCCAAAATGGTTCATTTCAACATTTTCAAAACAAAAAGTTTTGACTTTTCATTT
Organism: Mauremys reevesii; assembly: GCF_016161935.1. Classification (NCBI taxonomy): domain Eukaryota; kingdom Metazoa; phylum Chordata; order Testudines; family Geoemydidae; genus Mauremys; species Mauremys reevesii. The sequence goes on from NC_052625.1 coordinate 4,462,653, forward strand.
CAAAACATTTAATTTTGAAATTTAGCTAGATTTGTTTAAAAAACAAATCTAAAAGGGGCAAAATACATTTGAAAATGTAAAAAAAAGAGAAACCTCCCCAAAATTTTGTTTTTCCCCTTCAGTTTTTCATTTCAGCAAGAAACAAATAAGGCAAATATTTTTTTGATTTGGCCACAAAACTTTAAAACAACAAACAGACAAACAGACAAACAAAACAATTATTTGTTTAGCTCTTATGGGCAGTATTACCAACTGCAAGTGTTCAAAAATCATGAGTCAAGCCCCCAAATCATGAGATTTTTTTTAAAAAATGAAGCGTTGGCTGCTTTTTCTTTGCCTCCTGGTGCTGGAACCTTTAGGGTTCACATTTTTCAAGCTTCACTCCACAACTATGAGGGACAGAAACTTACTTTTTAAAATGTAAGTTGAAATTCCAATGTAATCATGACTTCTTACAGCCTGAAAAACCCCATATTTTGTTTTTGAGGGGCGGCAGCTCTGTATGTGGAACCACAACGGTAATGTAAAAATCCACGTCATCCACGAGAAATTTCCACCAGGTAACAGATTTGGGCATTTTAATGTATTTCTCAAGTTGACTGCAAACTAGTACAATCCTGTAACTGATTACACTAATACACAGAGCAGGCATAAGGATTATAGGCAGTATTAGTAAAATGACTCGTTGGGATGCACGCAAACCAGAATTGCCTTGTTGGTTGTAAAATAGGGCACCATTGCCACAAGGGGTCACCAGGCTGAGAGATGAGCAGCAGAGCTGGTCGAAAGTTTTTCCCGACTGAACATTTTTCAATCAGACTGTGCCATTTTGTCAAAGTTGAAACTTTCCACAAGCCCACGTTGATTTTGACTGTGTTTGAGGTGTGTACCTGTGTGCTGCAGTTCCCCGGGAGACACTGTACAGACAATAATACTTAGGCGCAGCTGTTCAGAGATACTAAGCACCCACTGCTCCCCTCGCAGTCAATAGGAGCTGCGGCTGCTCAGCATTGCTTGCTTTTTATTTGCAGTTCCAAATATGGACGTAGGGGCCTAACTTTAAGCCCCTGCATTTGAAAAATGTTGGCCTATGTTCCGGGGGCCCAACTCAAGACACATGCAACTGCAAGTTGGGCACCCAAAATTAGATGGATAATAGTGAAGTAAGTTGACCAAGAGAAGGGGTGTCAAATTGCAACTGACGAATCCTTTGCTGTCAGTCCGGTGTTTGTACCCACTAGCCCATACGGCCTGTCCTGCTATTAAGCTGCCTCTCCTTGTAGCTAGTGGATGCAATGGCTGCATAGCAAAGGGAATTTGCATTGGATTTTCATCAGCCACAGGCTGGGCAGCACTGTGATAAGACAGTGTTGAACCCTGATGAAAAAGGAGTAACCCGTGGCTGGAGATATTTTTAGTCATTTGGAATAGCCATATTAAGCATGTAAAGAACCTTCGAAAGAACTGTCCTTCTGAGGGGCCAGGCTCCAGGAACTAAGAGGCGGCCCCTTTCTAGAACTCAGACAATTTTCCATTGTGGACTGGCTGCACCAGCTGTGCCTGGATTACTTCAGGAGTGACAATATATTGGTCAGAATGCTGAAAGCCATCGAAGGGCCATTAAACAACAACACAATGCTGTGCGTGCAAAGGCGTTGGGAGAGGGAAGGCGTTTGGAGGATCACCTGCCATCATCTCATATTCTTGAGTTGATTTTTCGATCCACAGTGATCTAAAAACTATATTTAAGGTGAGAAAAGGGTAACAAGTTGGGGAAAGTGCTACCTACCTGCGGCCAAATTGTAACCATCTCCCTCATTATTAGCAATCTTTGTCTCATTTTGAGCCCATAGCAAGTCTTTGGCCTAATTTTCCAAACTCCGTTATTGACTTTGGTTGCCTCAGTTTCTGAATGAGACAAACACTTGATCTTCAGAGGTGCTGAGCAGCTTCAGCTCCAAATGAAGTCACTGCACTCAGTGGCTTTGAACAATTAAGCCAGACTCATGCCTCAAGTTGGATACAAAGAGATATGAGAGGGGGTGCTTAGACCAGAGTTTCTCAACCACCAGTCCCTGAGATCTCCCTGACACAGTTTAGGAAGGCAGCATGCAGGACCCTGCTTTAGACAATATAGGCCATTTGGGTTTCAGATCACTAGATGGCAGTGTAATGCATACTTTGGGTTTTCAGAATGTGGTGGCAGCTAAAAATGCCTTTGAGTGTAACTGACTCATAACTGCCTCCCCTTTTATTTTAAAATACCAACATACACTGGAAAAAGGGGCTCTCTGCCCTTTCTGCCCACATTTTAAGTAGTGAACAGTTACAGTATGTTATCCCGTAGTTGGGTTATACCACGAGGGTGCTTTGGAGCAGAGTGCTGCAGGGTATGTAAAATAAAGGAATTAACAAGAAAGTGTCTTTTTGGTAGAAAAAGTAAGATTAATGGGAAAGAGGGAAAATGAGGAGCCTCTACAGATCTCTGTGTCTGCGTGTGTGTGTGTGAGAGAGAGAGAGAGAGAGAGACCATCAGAAGCTACCACGTTTTGTCTGCTCAAGTGGCATATGCCTGTGGCTGGCGTCATATGAATTTGCTGGTAGGGTGGGAGTTTTCAGCATAGTTTTCCTGTATTCTTTCCATAGCGTGTGTGTTGTCTTCTTACTGTTTCACTGGAATATTGATTGTCCTTTTCTAAAACATGATCAATATTTGTGTATGTGATATGCAAACGTAGAGCTGTACACTGACTCAGAGAAAAAACAATGCTGTACAAAGCAAATGGCATAAAAAGTATTTTAACCAGTGCAATGTTTTACTGTAGCCTGTAACAATTATGTATGTTTAAGAAGCACCAAGAGACCCCAACCAATACTTATTGTGCTAGGCGCTGTACGGATACACAGCAAGAACACTCCCTACCCTGAACTGGTTACAGTCCAACTAGAAGGTTTAACAGCTCTCTTTGCAGATGGGGAACAGAAGCACAGAGAGCTCAGTGTGACTTGCACCAGGTTCCAGGGGATCAGTGGCAGGATTGGGTCTGGAATCCACACCTGCTGAGTCCCAGACCAGCACCTTAATTAGACGGGTAACATTTTTCAGCCAAAGCTATTGTTGGTTGACTGAAACATATCGCAAATTTGTGATGAAGTCACCCAACTGTTTCAATCAATTTCTTTTTTAAAGAAATCCGTTCCATTTCAAAACAACTTTCCTTTCACATTTTACTTCAATTTATTTTTAAAAAGAGGGTGAAAAGAGTGAAGCAAAACAATTCATTTGCCCTGAAACAAAAGTTTTCTTGGTTTGCCAGGTTTTTTGTCCTGTCCCCGCCTCCCCTCTCAATTTTTCAGTTTGGCCAAACACAACAAAAATCGGTTATTCACGTAACGCTAGTCTTAGTCACAAGACCAGTCTTCCTTTGGCACAGGCAGGGAAGGACACCAGGAAGGAGTTGGAGATAGCAACAGAGTAGCAGGGAAGGGGTGGTATAAAATGAGCGGAAGAGGAGGAGGGGAGCCAGCCTGGGCACCTAATGGACTTGAGATTCATACCCATTTTGCATCAAATAAAAAAAGAACGCACTGAATTACGGGACTATAATTCCAGCTCTGGGTTCCAGTGACTGAATAAACAACTCACGGTGGTTACATAATGACACCATAATGTGACTGCATAATCATATGCTTTGCTCGTGTAGTTTATGATGTTCCCAGGAAAGTTAGAATTATGGCCCCACAACTCAGTTCTCTTGTTTATTCTATGTGCCTGTAGCTTCCTAATTCATCTGGGCTTATGATTTTTAGGGCTCTACTTGCTGTCTTAGCATTTGTCTTGCTGTAATCAAATGCTGTGCTTAGTGCATGAGGCACAAACCCATGTAAGCTTAGCATTAAATAGGTCAGTTAATTACTTCTCAAAGGCTCATTTTCCTAGAACTCCAGCCTCCTGCTTGCTTTTGTTGCCTTTGCCTGACCTTCCTCTGATTTGTCAGCCTTTTCCTGGTAATATCAAATGCAATATTCTGAGTGCAGTCACACAGAGCCTTATAGAGAGGGACTATCATATCCCTGCTCCGAGAGAGAATGGCTTTGTATATTCAGCCCAAAACTGCCACGCCTTTTGTTGCTGCTATAGTGGTACTGAAAACTTCTGTCTATTTTTCCCTCAACAATCAGTCCCATCTCTCTGAGCAACACTGAGATACGTTTGGATTAGACTAAAGTGTATGATAGTATTACACTGACCGCTTTCCCTTCATCCACCAATTTTGTAATTCTGTCAAAATTCGGTCACAGGAAATGATTAACATGCTGACGTGCTGATCCTCTTGCATGAGTTTATTGGCTGGAACGTTCATTGCAACAGAGAATTCAAAGTCACTCCTGAAGGATATTAGCTGAGAGTGGATTTAAAAGGGTTTTCCATAAGAATTCCCACCAGAAACCTTATTCATGAATTGCATTCATCCAATCAGGGAGCCAAACCATACCATGTGACTTAGTACAAATTCAGACTGTGCCACTGAATGCCCATTTTGTACTCCCAACAAACTCTGCAGGTGAAGCCTGGCTCCATTACAATCAATGGCAAAACTCCCCATTGACTTCAATGGGATCAGGATTTCACCTCTTGTGAACAGGATAGAGAACAAGGATCATTCCCAGATATTACCTGGCAAACAATTTCGAATGACAAAAGAGAAAAATCAGAATCTGCTCATGGACAGTTAGTGAATAAGAAAATGACGAAAACTATCAAATGATTTGTAACAAATAATTTGCGCACCACTAATTGTTTTGCTACAGTGGGCCAGATTGTGCTTCCAGTTACACTCGTGAACATTACTAATTATTATTATTTGTTATGATTACCACAATGTCTAGGAACCTTGGTTATGGAACAAGACCCCATTATTTTATCTGTTATTTAAAGGAGACTTGCAAGGGAGGAAATATGTGCTTAGGCACTTTTTTCTTCATTATGAAGGATAAGAGAGGTCTGAAAGATTATATATTTATTCATTTTTTCTTGTTTTTTATATTTGAAATGTAAGCCCTGTTTCAGGCTGGAAGATTCTCGGATGACTGGATAACTACTGCTGATTGGAAAAAGAGGTTCTTGCTTTGGGAAAAAATTTGATTTTTTCCCATCAGAAATCTGAAAAATGATTGTTTGGGGTTTTTGGCAAACAAAACCCAAAACATTTAAGCTGAAAACTGTTGAAAAACAAAAAAATGTTCAGTTTTTAATTAAAAAAAGGTTTTGGTTTTCTAATGAAACCTCAATTTTTTGAGGCAAACATACATTTTCTGTTAAAAAAATCATCTTGTCAAAACCCCATTTTTTGGGGGGGGGGCCCTCAAAGACAGACATTTTTAGAAAAACAAAAAGTGCTGACTGAAAATTCTCAACTGGCCCTGTAGAGAATGAGCAAAATGGTGACATCACAGCAGCTTAAACTGAGCTGTGAAGAGAGGAAGGGATGTTTAGACAGACACTGTTTGTTTTTATGACATTAAATGACTAATGGTTCAAGAGAAGGGAGGTCAAGAGAGCTGTTCCAATGGCAGGTGACACTGTAACAGAGGCTGATGGGAGAATGCCTGTGGGAAGCAGTTTTCCACATGCAGGTTACATTTACATGCACTGGGGAGGTGTAATTCCCAGTTGGGGTAGGTGTACATGCACTAGTTCTGCTAGCACTGGGTCTGTGGTGGCACAGGCAGTGCTAGCCCCCCCAGTACAACCTCACCCCACACCCTGGGTGGATACTTGGACAGTTACCAGAAGCTGCTGCCTGTGTCACTGCAGCCACGGTGCTAGTTTTAGGTACTAGCTAGGGTGGAGCCAGTGTATGTATGTCTACCTCAGCCAGGAATTACACCTGTTTGGATGTACCCTTAAGGCCTCAGCTTGGTGATATTTTGTATGTTATAGAATATCAGGGTTGGAAGAGACCTCATCTAGTCTAACCCCCCTGCTCAAAGCAGGACCAATCCCCCAGACAGATTTTTACCCCACTTCCCTAAATGGCCCCCTCAAGGATTGAACTCACAACCCTGGGTTTAGCTGGCCAATGCTCAAACCACTGAGCTATCCCTCCCCCCATTAATAGTAATTGGTTTTGATAAAGACCTGCTCCTGCTGATTTCCTACAGCTTTATTTCTGGTGAGTCACCCCACCAGCTGACCCGGGGGAAAAAGGCCCCCCTAGGTTTATCATTGTGTTTTTGGAGGGAAAGGGAATGTGACAAGACAAGGTGTGAGACAGGTGAGAAGAGGGATAGAGCACAAGGAAAGGCAGAGAAGAGAGATACATGTGGATACGGGATTGCTTAGGAATCGCTCCACATACTGAAGTCACTGGAAAGACTCACGCTGATGCAGATGGGTGTTTGAGCAGGCCTTTAATGTTTCCTTGGCCTCAAAAATTCTCTTCATGGCCGTGGCTGCTGCTGTGGGGGGGGGGCCCAGAAAAATCAACCATACATCTCCACAACCCAGCCCTTTTACATATGAAAATGCAATACAGTTGGAGTATATAATTGAGTGGTTTTAAGGGATGAGTGCACAGGAAATTAGCCACACAATGCCTAGCAATATTAAAGGGAATTGAGCAGATAATTCTCCACCCCCCAGATTGGAAGTGTATCATTGTCTTACTCATTCCACTCACAAACAAAGGAATCTAATTACATCTTCATTTTATTTAATTTGGTTCCCAGCAGATGTTATAGCACTGCCTACTCTGAGAAGGGTGGATCTGCAGCATTTATTCTCTCCAGATGTTTGCCTTGTAATTGGTAACCTTGTACTTGCATGGGACTTCTATGGTATCTTCCATTGCAATAGCCTGATTTACCACTAGAACTGGCACCATGAGAAACAGTTTCCCCATCTGTCACAGGGTGCACTCACTACTAGGGACGCCTCCTCCTGGCCACTCTGGGGATGGGTTATATTTCCAGGTCCAGAGCCCCGTTCTGCTGCTCCCCCTGCTGTACTCTCTTGCTCTCTGTGACTCAGGATGCTCTTTCTTCATGGCTTAGCCCTCCAGCCAGGTCACTATAGTCCTCTCCTTCTGGGGTAGCAAAGTCTTTCCTAACAAATGATCTCAGGCAGTACTCAGGTACTCCAGGTTCCAACTCAGGGATCCTCTAATCAGCAGCCAATGTCTGCACCATCCTAAACCTTGCTGCCTTTTCCCTGAGTCTTCCCCAGGGGCAGCTCCAGGCCACAGCACGCCAAGCGCATGCTTCGGGCGGCAAGCCACGGGAGGCGCTCTGCTGGTCGCCACTAGGGCGGCAGCAGGCTGCCTTCGGTGGCTTGCCTGCGGAGGATCTGCTGGTCCCGCGGCTTCGATGGATCTCCCCCAGCCTGCCTAGAGCCGCCTCTGGTCTTCCCTACACCTGCTGACTCCCCTGGCTTTGCCAGCCCAAGTTCCCTCCTTTTACGGCAGGGATCGGCAACCTTTGGCATGCGGCTCGCCAGGGTAAGCACCCTGGTGGGCCGGGCCAGTTTGTTTACCTGCCACATCTGCAGGTTCGGCTGATCACGGCTCCCACTGGCCGCAGTTCGCCATCCCAGGCCAATGCCCGTGCCACTTCCTGCAGCCCCCATTAGTCTGGAGCAGCGAACCGCGGCCAGAGGGAGCCGCGATCGGCCGAACCTGCGGACGCGGCAGGTAAACAAACCGGCCAGGCCCGCCAGGGTGCTTACCCTGGCGAGCCGCATGCCAAAGGTTGCCGATCCCTGTTCTAGGGAGTAACTACAGACTAAATTCTATAGCCCCAACCACACCTCCCTTCCCCCAGGGAGTGACTACCAATGACTTCCCTGCAGCCCCCTTTCTGCTACCAGCTCCTCAGCTTTACAGAGGCCCCACCTGTTCTTCCCAGCTGGGCTTCATCACTAAGGTTTTCCTCTCAGCCTAACTATCCCCCAGCTTGCAGCCTAATAAGTTAATTGGCCACTCTGGCCATCAGGGCAAGTGGAAGTACACTTACACACACAGGTTTTGAAATTTGGAATTTTTTCCCGTCCGTAACTGCAATGCCAAGTCAAAGTCTTGACAATTTTCATGAAGTGAAAAAAAGGATCAGATTAACTAAAACATTTCATTGTCATTACTCTGAAGTGTTTCATTTTGATTTCAACCCTTTAAATTTTTTTTTACTTTTTTTTTTAATTAAACAAATTTTGAAACAAAAAGTCATTTTGACCGGAAACATCAAACTTTTCCTTTAGAAAATGTCACAATGGCAAGTTTTGACAATTTAAAAACTTTGGGTGTTTTTTCCCCCAATTTTTGTTTTTCTGTGTGTTTATTTTATTTTTATTTTTTTTGAAACAGGAAATTTGGCAAAAACTGACACGTTCTCATGAACAGTTTTGATTTTGCTGAATTTCTGATGGAAAAAAAACATTTTGTCAGAAACTTCCCAGCTGTATTCATCACAGTATTACTTCAATGTTATGCTAGTGTAACTCCACTGATTTCAAGAGTGCTGCTCAGAGAGGAATCTGCTGCTGCTCACCATGAGTAGAGGTGCCAAAAACTGGACTTCGATGTCTCTTCTCTTCATTTTTCACCCGTTTGTGTAGTAGAAAGAAGGCCTGAAACATAAGCCCTTGTATCAGAGGCCTGGTATGAGGCCTGAGGCCTGGGCTAAAGTAGTCAAAACTTTGCTGATATAAAGCAAAGTTAACTTGTGAGCAAGAGGCAGGCCCTGCTCACAGAATCTAGCAAGAACAGGGCTGATATTGCAGAAACACACATTCCTAAGTAGTGCTGGGCATAAGAATATATACGCATACACATTCCAGAAAGGTACCAGAGCACCTCGATACCAGCACATTCCCCAAAGATAACAGGAACACGCTGACCCATTCTAAAGATGAGGTCAGGATGACAGCATGATGGATAGAGATGTTTTGATTGAAGCAACATGTACAAGGTAACGGGTGGCATCCAATATGTAACTTGTTTGTATCTGTGTATAAAGCTGTATCTCAGAGGGAGTGTCTTTGGCTGGCCTAGAGGATAATGGAAAATCCTGCCATTAACTGAACTAGTCCATTACAACAGCTGGGCATACGTGCGTTAGGGTACCTGTAACCATTGAGCTGGGGCATTAGGACTGTGCCTCGTTGACAATAAATCTGACCAAATTCCTTCGCTGTGAACCAAGTCTGTGGATTTATTGGGCAGTTTGATCGGAGCCTGCAACACGGGCTCTCTGGCCAGACTCAGGACACCTTGCAGAGAGAACACACACATGCAGCCAAACATCTGACCATAGTTTGGTTTTATTTATTGTTTCATTCCTACATCCTTCTAAATCACCCCCAGCCAGGACTTTGGAGCATACGTGCTAGGGGTTAGAGTGTGACCTAAACTACATGCCCAGGCAGATAAGTAAGAACCTCCTTCAATTCCTATGCAGCCTACCTGGACCTTATGCCTAAACTTGCAGGAATAAGCCATACTAGGCACCTGCTTATGCCCTCCCTAAAGTCGGCGAGGGGCAAGGAATGGGTAGAGTGAGTGGGGAGGGATGAGGAATGGATGGAGCTTTGGCTTCAGTGCGACTGAGCCAGGGTGGGGGAGGTTGTAATTTCCTGAAGATACAGCCCATCCCCAAGAACAAGGGGAGAGGGAGCAGGGAGAAAATGGTGTCTGCCTGAGATGCAGTTCCTTCCCTGGGGTGCTCCTGGAGTGGTACAATAGACTGGCAGTATTTGGCCCAAAGAAAGATCAAACTGGACCCAGTAAGCAGTGAGAGGCGAAAGGTAGGTACAGGTGCTAATTATGGCATTTGGCATTGCGCGGAACCATAGAAATGTAGGGCTAGAAGGGGACCGTCAGAGGCCATCAAGTCCTGCCCCCTGCGCTCAGGCAGGACCAAGTAAACCTAGATCATCCCTGACATGTTTGTCCAACCTATTGTTTAAAAATCTCCAGTGATGGGGGTGCCCCAATCTCCTTTGGAAGCCTGTTAACCTCAATCTCCCTTGCTGCAGATTAAGCCCTTTACTTCTTGTCCTACCTTCAGTGGACATGGAGAACACTTGATCACCATCTCCTTTATAACTGCCTTTAACATATTTGAAGACTATCATCAGATCCCCCATCAGTCATCTTTGCTGAAGACTAAACGTACCCAGTTTTGTTTTTTAACCCTTCCCCATAGGTCAGGTTTTGTAATCCTTTTTATCATTTTTGTTGCTCTCCTCTGGGCTCTCTCCCATTTATCCACATCTTTACTAAAGTGTGACAAAGTCCTGGCCGGGATGATTTAATTGGGATTGGTCCCGCTTTGAGCAGGGGGTTGGACTAGATGGCCTCCTGAGGTCTCTTCCAATCCTAATCGTCTATGATTCTATGATCCAGAATTGGACACAGTACTCCAGCTGAGGCCTTCATCAGTGCCGAACAGAGTGGCACAATTACCGCCTGCATCTTATATACGACACTCCTGTTAAAATACCCCAGACTGATATTAGACTTTTACACAGCTGCATCACTTTGTTGACTCACATTCAATTGGTGATGCACTATAGCCTCCAGATCCTTGTCAGCAGTATTACCACCTACTCGGTTATTATCGCCATTTTGTAGTTGTGCATTCGATTTTTCCTTCCTAAGTGTAGTACTTTGCACTTGTCTTTATTCAATTTCATCTTGTTGAGTTCAGACCAATTCTCCAATTTCTTGTTTTGGATTCTAATCCTGTCCTCCAAAATGCTTGCAACATCTTCCAGTTTGGTGTAATCCACAATTTTTATAAATTAAATAAATTTTTATTTTTACTCCATTTTCTACGTCTTTCATGAAAATATTGAATAGTACCAGCCCCAGGACTGACCCCTGTGGGACTCCTCTAGAGACACCCTCCCAATTTGACAGTGAACCACTGATAACTACTCTTTGAGGTCAGTCTTTCAACCAGTTGTGCACCCACCTTGTGGAAATTTTACCTAGACCACATCTTTAGTTTGTTTATGAGAACTTCATGTGGGATTGTGTCAAAAGCCTTATTAAAATCAAGATATTTCACATCTACTGCTTCTCCCCTATCCACTAAGCCAGTAACCCTGTCAAAGCAGGAAATTAGATTGGTTTGGCATGATTTGTTCTTGACTAATCCATGCTGGCTATTCCTTATCACCTTATTCTCCTCCAGGTTCTTACACACTGATTGTTTAATCATTTGTTCCAGTATCTTTCCAGGTGTCAAAGCTAGGCTGAGTGGTCTATAGTTCCCCAGGTCCTCTCTGTTCCCCTTTTTAAAAATAGGTTCTGTGTTTGCCCTTCTCCAGTCCTCTAGGACCCACCTTACCCATCCTCCCTGAGTTCTCGAAGATAATTATTAATGGTTCTGAGATTGCTTCAGCTAGTTCCTTAAGTACCTTAGGATGAATTTCATCAGGTCCTGCTGACTTGAATACATCTAACTTATCTAAATAGCCTTTAACCTCTTCTTTCCCTATTTTGGCTTGTGTTCCTTCTCCCTTGTTGTTAATATTAATTGTGTTGAGTATTTGGTCACGGTTAACTTTTTTAGTGGACAGTGAAGCAAAAAGACACGAAACACCTTAGTCTTCTTGATGTCATCAGTTATTAGCTCTTCTTCCCTGCTAAGTAGAGGACCTGCACTTTCCTGTATCTTTCTCTTGCTCCTAATATATTTAAATAACTTCCTTATTGCCTTTTATGTCCCTTGCCAGGTGTAACTCATTTTGTGCCTTAGTCTTTCTGATTTTGTCCCTACATTCTTGTGTTGTCCTTTTGTACTCCTTAGCAATTTGTCCATGTTACTTTTTTCATTCTTCATACTATGAAATATAATGTCCTTCTCATTTGCCAAACACAGGCTATCAGGCAGTATGTCAAATCTTCAGATTTCTAATAGATGCCTGATGCCTGATACATAGAATATCTTCATTACCACTCCATGTGGGGGATTGTATCATTTTACTCCATGCAGCACATATGATGCTGATCAAGTTTCCCTCTTCAAAACTATCCACTTAGTATTTGCTATCTTGTTTCCCTTCACCTCAATGCAAGAAAAATTAAGAATGTGCTTGTTTTGTTTTGTTTTTTAAGGTGCCTTCTACCGCTGTATTTAAACTTTTCCAGTGCATCTTCTGCATAATTATGGAGCTCTTTGAGCTAACAGAAAAAAACATGAGACAATCCAAAGGCTGGAAGTTAGAAAAAATAAAACTGGAAATAAGACAACTTTTGAAAAGTGAGGGTAATTAACCAGTGGAACAGCTTCTCCAGGGATGTGGGAAATTCATTGCCACTTGACCTCTTTAAATCAAAACAGAATGTTTTTCTACAAGCTACACTCTAGCTCAACCACAAGTTATTAGGCTCAGTAATGTCCACTTATGTATAAAGAGGAATAATTCCCATCATTGCAGGAACCACTAGGTGAAATTCTCTGGCCTGAGTTATACAGGAGGTCAGACTAGATAATCGTAACAGTCCTTTCTGGCCCTGATTCAGCAAATCACATAAACTTGTGCTTGTCTTTCAGCTTGACTTCAACAGGTCCATATACTTCATTCAATGGGACTACTCGTGCTTAAAGTTAAGCATGCGCTTAAGTGTTATGCTGAAGTGGGGCCACTGTTAGTTTCTTACAGCTATATTCCTGAGTTACAGGGAGTTGCTTCATTTCTTTAGTAAATGTTCATGCCGCTAAACATTCATCATTGTTATGAAAAAACACACGCACTGAACATTGAAAGTGTTGATAAACTGCTTTTCATCATGTCATGTGCCTTTAAGCAATCTTCACACTGCCTGCATCCTTCTTTTTGTCTCTGTAGTCATTTTCTATCATTGCTGCCTGGCCAAAAGAAAGAAATTTGGTCCATTTCCAGTTGCTTTCTTGTATTTGGAGAATTTATAAATACTGAAAGCCCCCTCCCCACCCCAACAACAACAACAACAACAAAAACCCAACAACAACAACAACACCTCTTTCATAGCCTTAAAGCTGGGAATAAGTTTTGCCTATAGAATAAAGCACAAAGGGAAAATTACAGGTTTTTTTTTAGCAAATAAACAGGAAATTAAGATTCCTTCACCAACCTTAACTCTGCTCCCATGCAGTATCTCTGTTGACCCAGGCTCCATATATCGACTAGAGACTCCCACCAGATGTTGCATAAAGGATTTGATGGTTCAGTCTTTGAAACACAAGGCCCCCTTGCAAGTGGTGACATGTGGGTGCCAGGGTGCCCCTGTGCATGGCCATTGACAGGATAGGGGCCCAAAACTCCTGGTGAAGCCCATAGGAGGCTTGGATGCATCAGGATCCGACCTGAAATGTCAGTCTGCCCTGTTGAGTCTAGGAGCCTAATTTGCTGCCCGCTGAAGTCAATGTGAGACTTTCCTATCTTCAAGGAGCACTGGCTCAAGCTCTAAATGACTTACCCCAGCAGAGTGCTTTCTTGTACTTTGCAATGTGTCTTTCCTACACTTTTTCAGTGTCAGCTTGTGAGGTGTCTGGCGCTGTGTTTGTGTAGCGAACAAGATACAAATGGATCTGTGGCTTGTGTTTGAAGAATATGGTACAATGCGATGTCTTGTCTATAGCAGGAGGATGCTCATGGTACAATAATAATCAGGGTTTCAATGTGTTAGTTGTGCTGGACGCACGCAGCAAGAGAGCACCTTCCCCGAAAATCTTACAATCTAACTAGACAAGGAAATGATTAGCATTCCCCCTATTCCAGATGGGGAACTGAGGCACAGATATTCACTGACTTGCTCAAGGTCACGCAGAGAGAGGGACTTAACAAGATCTCCTGAGTCTCAGTCCAGTGCCTTAATCGCAAGACTCACCAGCTATGAAATCTCCCAGCTGAGGTAACAACATCTGTCCTCTGTCTAGCCTTGTATTACTGGTATTCTTATAGGGTTAATCAACTGTATCATATACCGGAATGTTTGGTGATTGAAGGGATTGGTTTGCTGCATGGGTGACTTTTGTGAGATCCCACCTGGAGGTTACAGTCTCCTTCAGGCATCCACAGGAGACGGGAACCTCATGCAAGTTACAGCAGATAAAAATGTAAGTGTGTGAACGGGGTTATTTGCCCCGTGTGCGTTGCCAGCTCTGACTGCCCCAGCAGGACCTGAAACTTATGTGAAACAGTTATTTCTTTCAAGGAATTTACAAGCTCTGCCAGTAGAGCTTGAAGTTTCAGTGAGCTATTTCTCTCATGGGACTTCCACGGCCCCCCCCCACCCCAGACATATTGTGGATTACTTATAACTTCTGTAATAACTCTGGGGGAAGTTATAATATACATGGAAAATTACTAACTGGCTAACTTAGCAATTAGGCAGTACAAAAGCGTTAGACTAGACCAACTGGTAGTTCTCACTGAGAACCAATGGTTAAAACCAGTTGGAACATTGACAGAAACAGAGCAGATTGCAGATGCCTTCATCTTCACTACAGGCAGCTGTTCGTGGACACTTCAGCTCCCAGGACGCAGGACGCCATCAGATCAAAATGTAGCATTGCATGTTAGGAGGTAATGTCTCTGCAGCTTGCATCTCCATATTCAAGATGAAGGCACTTGGAGTCTGCTTGATTTTATGCCATATGGATGCAACCCTCAGGTTCTGTAAAGCTGCCAACCTGGCCTTCTCTATCGGGAACTCCCATCAGTTCGGTGTGTGAAGATCAGAGTGTCCTATAAGATGCCAAAAAAGCAGTGAAGTATCTAGTAAACTCTTGAAAAACGCAGTGGTTGTATACTCCTGAATTGCCTATGCCTTCATCTCGCCCCATTGCAGGAACCAGGAAATAAAAAAGATAATGCAAAATAAGTTGGACACGAGATGCTTCAATGAGACTAATCATCCTTACAACCTGTTGAAAATACCAAGGGCCTATGGGGAATGCTGTGCAATGGAAAATGTCCCTCCAGATAAAAATGCTAACCTCTGAAGAGAGCATGGATGCATTGGTAGCACTAGCAAAGGGAAAGCAGGCTCATCTGGTTTTGCCATCAGCATTCCTTGATCTGTGTTCTCCACAAAAGGGTGATGTGGTATAATGGAGCATATAGAAACCTAAATTCCCAGGATGTTTCACTAGGCACCAGAACTTTTTCATGTTTGCTCATTATTATTTGTATTACAGCAGTAGCTAAAGGTACCAACCAAGATCAGGGCCCCATTGTGCCAGGCAGTGTATTGACACAGAGTAAGACATGGGCTCTGTCCTGATAAGATTACAATCTAAACAGACAAGAAAACAAGGAAGAAGTGACTTGGCCAGTGTCAAAACAAGTCAGTGACAGAGCCAGGAATAGCACCCAGATTCCCAAAGTCGCACTCCATCATCCTAACCCCTGGACCATGCTAATTTAAGAAATAAAGCATTGCTTTGTCCTTCAACCAGACCATGCCCAATTTCTGTTGTATTTGGCTTTGTCTACGCTCAGAATTCATCCCTCAGTGGCCAGCAATTTAGGTAGCTGCAGCAGTGCAAAGCTTCAGTGTAGACCAGGTGAGCCACAATTTTGCATTGCATAACTTGCTGTTAGACTGAAAAAATGGCCACTGCTGGGGTACATGAAGCAAGCAGCCACTTCTTATTCCTAAACAAAGGGAAATATGGGCCCGTGGCAGATTTCCATTGGGAACATGCCCCGAAAAGACTGGCTCTCTCATCGTCTCGGGCAGGTGATATAAGGACTAGTCACCTGGCACATGGCTTTCAGGCAAAGAGCCCAAACACATCCCGTTTTGGCTTTAATTGAGTGTCCCCAAACACAACGATTTTCGGCTTTTCTCATGTTCCCACGGAGCCTGAGAAGCCTGTCTGGATTCTTCAGGTTTCTTTCACAAATAAGACTAGCAAAAATGAAGATGACTTTAGTCTAATTATCAGCTCCCACCTGTATATCCCTTACATTTTTCCTTAGTCTCCAATTTGGAAATGGTGGAATTTCCCATGAAATGGAAAATCCAGTTCCCACCCAGCTCTCCTGATAATCTCTTGTGTAAAGCTGATACTCAGTTTGATTTCCTCCAAGCTGACTATTGAGAAATATTTTCCAGTTTTGGCACCGCTTTCTGATATTCTCAGGTTTTTCTGTTTTGGACTCTATCTGTTGAGTTTCAGGAGGTGATTGTATTGTGAGAAGTCACATTTGTATGACTGTACAGAAGCATATCACGTTCCAAAAAGGGGCCTCAATACATCACCGGAATATTATTACAAAAACTTCACGCTGCATGTTTACTATGTAAAGACTATCCTCAGTCATCTGGTGCTTTAGAAAGAGTTAAAGAAAAGTGACGGGAACCTTGGTGATAAAGAGTCTGCCAAAGTTATTAAAACAATACAGGTTTTGTTTTATGCACTCATATTTATACAACCACAGGATACTGGCACAACGTACATCTATGCTGATATTTGTCAGACAAGTCTATTTAAGGAATACCATAGGGGCCCCTTCTTTCCTTTACAGCTGATGTTCTACTTCCACTGTAATGTTTTAAAGATGACTGGCTTCAAACAAAAGAAATTTACAAATTAGTCTGGTTTTCTCTGCAAACAACAAAATATATTTTTACATTCTATTCACAGCTGGCCAGCTGAGCTCAATGCAGACAAAAACCTTCATCAAGTCTTTCTAGCATTCTGCAGCTATAACACAAGTCAGAATTTTAAGCCAAAAGATGTATTTACGCACACATTGCAAATCGAGTTTTTAGACGTCTACAACATCTTCCATAGCAAGTGGAAAACAAAAACATTCCAAATGGAAATAAAATGAGCACCAGTAAATATATTCTCTTGAGTAAATTGTTTGTGATTCTTTGAGCGTATTCAAAATCCTACTGAACATCTCACCATTTAGGATGTTTGGTTACTTTCCAGATTTGAATAGTGGGTGAATCTAGACTAGTCTGTTTCTAGCGGGTTTCACTTTGCGGTTCTCATAAGCTGTTCCAGTGTTGCAATGGTTGAGCTGCAGATGCAGAAGGGGAATTCCACAATTTAAAAAATGTACCGAATTAAAAAAAAACCCAGTTGATTGGAAACATGAATCTATGAAAATCTATAAATAGCAGATTTTTGTTGTCTTGTTATTCTTTGGGCCTTTCCCTGGCATAACCATTCCACTTTAAGAGCTATATTTTGACTGGTCTGGTACAGGGGTGTAAGAACATCCATTACGGCCCTGACCAGGCTACACAACCCTTGGGTCCAGGCACAGAGAAGTAAAGGGCCCTTGCTATGGGCTATGTCCTTGTGGCACAATCTAGCATCCTGAGTCTTTGTAGAAACACGACAGTGGGACCGCCCTGCAAGCGGATGCTTGCTTTTATTTCTGACAGCCTCTCCGTAAGTTCCAGACATTACAGTTTCACAAGGGATGGTTGACTGGTCACAAGCCCTATGATGAGTGGTAATATAAAGCTCTAAGAATGGAAACCCCTGTGTAGCTGCCTATACCAGCAACAAATTATATAATCAGCGCCAACCAATGCCTGCTCACTTCTGGTGGCCATTTGTGTGGCCAGAGCCAAGATTCCATCCACTTCCTGTCCATGTGCTCTGGAGTCAGGAAGTAGCAGGTGTCCACGGTCTAGCTAACCTGTAAAGGGGTGCAACGGGTGTGTGTGTGTGGGGAGGGGGGTTGGGGGAAGGGAGGGAAGGGGAGGACTCTTACCCACACAGAGGTGAAAACAGGAGTATGTTCTATGATTCTATGTAGTCCAAGTCAATCTAGCCAGATAAGTCACATTTCTTTCCTGGAATGGACCAGTTACACAGCACATCTTACTCATGGTTCACCCTAAAAGCTCAATCTAACACCTAGACCAGGAGTAGGCAACCTATGGCACGGGTGCTGAAGGCGGCACATGAGCTGACTTTCAGTGGCATTCACACTGCCGGGGTCCTGGTCACCGGTCTGGGGGTCTCTGAATTTTAATTTAATTTTAAATGAAGCTTCTGAAACATTTTGAAACCTTATTTACTTTACATACAACAATAGTTTAGTTATATATTATAGATTTATAGAAAGAGACCTTCTAAAAAGATTAAAATGTATTACTGGCACGCAAAACCTTAAATTAGAGTGAATAAATGAAGACTTGGCACAGCACTTCTGAAAGGTTGCCGACCCCTGACCTAGACAATGTATGTAAAACCACTTATCTGACTGACAGGGACGTTAGGCAGGAATTAATGTATGTAAAGGGTTTTGAGATCCTTGGATGAAAGACATTATGGGAAGAGCTGGTCAGAAAGAATTTTCATTCCATGGGAAATTCCAATATATTTTTAAAAAAATCATTACAAATCAGAACAAACAGCTGAAATTTCAAAATCTCCAGCCCCCCCAAAAATAAAAAATAAGAATTCCAAAAACTTTGGATTCAGGACCATTGAAAAATTTTGTTTAAACATTGTTGAATTAATTTGTATAGTGTTGAAACATTTCCTTTCAATAAGATTAAAATGTGTCTTTCAATAAGGTAAAAATGGTCCATTTTGATGTTATCATTTTAAATAATTTTGTGTTGACTTAGATGTTATATTAAATATAATATATACATATAATATTAAATGTAATAGTTTCACCTACAAGTTGAAAACAAAATATTATTACCGTATCAAAATGAAATGTTTCAACATTATTGAAATGACAGAAGAAAGTCAAAATGATTCATTTCAACATTTCCCCATCAAAAACATTGTCAACATCAACATGTTCCCATGAAATGTTTTAATTCCAAGAAAACTGAATTTTTGATGAAAAGCTGCTCCGTCAAAATTTTTTCAGCCAGCTCTAATAATAAGCAAGGCTGTCATGTGTCCATATGTGACTGCACAGGGGAGTGAAGGGGCATAAACCCAACTCTTGCCAACATCCATGAGCCCGGTCTCAAGGGTGAGAGCAAGCTAGCAGCTGGGACTGGACGACAGGTGATGGAGCACTCAATAAATTGCCCTGTTCTGTTCACTATCTCTAAAGCATCTAGCAGAAGATGGACTACTGGGCTAGGTGGACCATAGGTCTGACCAGTATGGTCATTCTTAGGTTCTCAAGCTCTGCAAGCAAGTGAGAGTGTGGGGAGCAGATGGACCTAACATTGGTTGTGCTGATGCCAAAGCTGTATCTTGTAAAAGGAGTGAGGCAAGAACTATTACTCCCTAAATCACAACTCCTGCCCATCCATGGCTCCTCCTGGGACAATGCAACTATATATTGTCCCATCTGCAGGGCTAGGAGCTGCAGTGCAATCAAGCCCTAATAAATGCCATTTATCTTCTTTTTTTTTTACAACGAATATTTGTTTTCTTTGCCATAATCTGCCCCTCTGGACATTTCAGTGCAGTTTCTTGAGATTTAATAGGCATTTTATTAGCTTCATCCAAGTTTTATTTCTTAAATTCAGAGAAGAAATGCAATCAGCAGAATACAGGAAATGAGTGGGGAAAACAATCTCAGAGAAAGAGTTAATGAAACAGCACTAGCACAAAACCAGAAACATCCCCGTTTATTGGCTCATATACATGCCTAGTATTATGATAGTGGCTTGGGGCTAGATCACTCCCACCTGCAGAAAAATTTTCAGGAGGGGGCCATAGGGAGAGGAAAAATTCTTGGTGGAGTTTATGTGAAATCCTCCTCTTAGTGGAATAGATATTTTGGGGGGGAACAATGTATTTTGGCAGCACCAACGCCTGCCATCACTGTGGGGCCTTAAGGTCCACAGGGCTGAGATGTCCCCTTCATGTGGTGGTAAGAGCCATCCTGGAGCAATCAGCATTGCTGTTGGAGGGTCTCCTGCAATAGCAGCATTGATGAGACCTCTCTGTGGGTAACACACCTCCAAACTGGTGTACATACAGCATGGAATTCTGTATGGAAAGCATTAGACTCTGCAGGGCATAGTGCCCGGAAAACAGCAGCTCCACTACTGTACCACGTTCTATATGCCTCCTTCTCCGCGTCCCGAACTCTGCAGAGCTCCTTGCAGAGCCCTAGACAGAGACTTGAGAGATCTATGTTCAGTTCCTGACTCTGTTACAGGACCTCGAGCAAGTCAGTCTCTCTGTGCCTCAATTCCCCATCCATAAACTGGGGATAATAATCCATCTGTCTTGTCTATTTAGATTGTAAATTCTTTGTGTACAGTGCCTTGCACCAGGGGCTCTGATTCCTACTGGACCCTCTGTGTCGTATCATTGTAATAATCAGGGAAAGGAGACATTGCACCCCTCCTTTCCTGTATGTGCAAGAGGTGATCTATTCATGAAAGGTCTCCTCTGCACACAAACCCCTGGGCTTTTCTCTGTACTTCCAAGGAGCACGTGCATTTTGCATCTGTATCGTAGACACACATACAAAAGGGGGGAAAAAAAGAAAAGAAAAAAGATGGACCAGATCTTTGGCCAAAGGAAGAATGAAAATGAAAAGAGAATCGGTGATGTGCCAGAACTTTTACTTTTTATTAAAAACTTAAGGGCAGAGGATGAGGAGCCACCTGGTTTTGATTTTTTTTAATAAAAAGTCAAATAATCCCCACAAACAATTCCTCTGCAATGGTTTCAATAGTGGAACCCGACAGCTGAACTTTAAAGGTGCCTTGTGAAAGAAAGAATCATTTTAGTACAAAACTCAGTATCATATTTTATTTTATTTGAGAGCAAGAATGTAACTTGTGACTCTTTTCCCCCCAAGATGCAGCAATTTTAGAGGATCCATTTATTTACTAAAAGCAAAAGAGGGGAGTGGGATGGGAGCAATTGAAAATATCTTACGACTTAAACAGAATATGTAATGGAAAGGCAATGGTATATTTCATTCACACACCAAGGGGTAACCTTCATTTTCCCAGAGTTATAAATTGAAATCTTAGTTTTGCTGCACGGAAGCATCAAATACAGCCAAATTCCAGGCCATGATGAAAAATTAGCCAGCAGCAATGCAGCTGCTGTGTTGAGATGATGATGCTTTTCCTCTTCCTTTCTTTTAGAAATGGTGGCAAATGATCTCTTTTCTTTCTGTTGTTGTTGAACAGCTTTGTTTTATAGAGCTTCACCAGTAGCCAAGAAAAGAGAGACACTAAGGAAGGGGGTCACGTACCCTGTGGATCCTATTATTGGACAGCAATAAGGAATTGTTCACAATTGAATCATTACTTTGGCTGCATGTGTTTAGTAGTAAAGGGAGGCCTGTCCAGTGGCTAGCATGGTGTGAGAGAGACCTGGGGTCAGCGCTCTGCTCTCACAGATTTGCCACTTGACTTTGACAAGGCACGAAGCGTGACATTTTTTTAAAGGATTTCAGGTACTTAAAGCTGCAGAAAGTTTGCTAGTGAGATTTCAGAAGCATGTCGCTCCGATTAAAATCAAGGGGTGTTAGGTGCTTGGGCACTATTGAAAATCCCTATCTGCATCTTTAGGTATCTAACTACCTTTAAAAATCTCACCCTTAGTCTCGCTGGGCCTCAACATGCCGTCAGTGAAATGGGGATAACGGCACTTCCCAGCTCACAGGAGTGTTGTGAGGATAAAGACATGAAAGGTTGCGAGGGGCTCTGGTAGCACAGCGATGAGCCCATCTAAGTACCCTAGATAGGCAGGGGCCATAGAAGATGTGTCAATTAGGGTTGGTTGAAAAAATGGGAAACAAAACCCACTTGGTTTAAATAATTTAGTCCAAATTTCAAAAGATTTCAGCCAGTTGGAATGTCACTAACACACAACAGGGCCTGATCCAATGTGAAACCAATGGGAGTCTCTCTCTTGTCAGCGAGCCTCGGAAGTCAGGTGGCTTTGGATCAAGCCAGAGATCAATAAGGTACAAAGAATGGCATGGATGATGCAAAGGGACTAAAAAAATACAGGGAGAAGCCCAAGAAATGTATTTTTGTTTAGTCTGAAAAATGGAGACCTGGTTGAAAAAGGCCGCTCTTCCCCATACACAGCTACTCAGATGATGGGTGCCCTGTACAGGAGAGAAAAGGGCATCCTTTACCACTTGCTCCTGATGCAGCACAATTCTCTATGCCCACTAATCAGCGATTATGGGGTCTCCAAGATCTAGCCCTTGGAATCCTCCCCCACTCTTTGTCCTCTCCCCCTCGGTGCATAAGGCCATGGTCCACTAGAAGAAACAAGAGACAGACAGTCACATGGCAGAGGTGGGAGGAGAATGGGCAGATAATAAGAACGACACTCACAAGCAGAGTTGGTTCTAGGCATCGACAAACAGGGCAGTTGTATTGGATGCCAACTTATAGAGGGGCTCTACTGCTGCATTTTTTTTGCCCTGCAAAGATTGGCTGGTGAGTGGACCCCGAAAATGTTTTCAGCCCCCGGCTAGCAAAACTTCTAGGGCTTCTCCTCCTCACAACACTGATGCACCCGGCTACCCAGAAAAACCCAACCACAAAACAAAAAAACCCCCATCAAATCAACCTAAAACAAAACAACCCCCCAGTAAAAGTAAATTAATAACATTACAAATAAACAATCCTAAACAGAACTTGTACCCCCCCAAAGTTAGAAGGGTCAGAGACTCCATTAAGTCCACTTAGGGTGATCAGATGTCCTGATTTTATAGGGATAGTCCGATTTGGGGGGTCTTTTTCTTATATAGGCTCCTATTACCTCACACCCTCTGTCCCGATTTTTCACATTTCCTGTCTGGTCACCCTAAGTCCACTAGAGACTTCATGCTTTCACATGAAAGGTGTTCAAATACTCTGGTGATCGGCGGCAGTATGAAAACCTAAGCTGTGATTGGCCGGTCAGTTGGTAGATAGATAGATATTGACAAAGAACGAAGTTCCCCAGTCCTCATCAACAATAAGATGAACTATTGCAAGTTCTTTGCACAGGTCTGTTTGGAATCTGCCCGATTCATGAGGAAAATTATTGCGTAGTTGTCAGTGATATTGCCTCTATGAATTTAGTAGGCAGGAGGCAAGGTGCAGATTTTACATGATCCTGGCAAAGAAACTTTCCAGGTTTCCTCAGGTGCAGGCCAGATGTGTGTTAGCTTTGGCTGAGCACAGAATTACTTCTGAAAATCCACTACAGGTCTTAGGAGTCCCCTTTTGCACTTATCACTTTTGGAGACAACAAGGAAACGTATCTCGATGGAAGCCTATCCTCCCAGCCACTCATTTGGCCAGCAGTGTGCAAACAGCCGGCATTGGATTTCATGGTTTAAGGTACTGTGTTTAAAAAACAAAAAAAAGCCACGAATGATGCAATGATTTTAATTCAAGAGGAGCTCATGATAGTGTTAGGCATTGAGTGTTAAGTCAAATTGTTATGGGATCCTGCAGAAAAATGGAGTTTATCACTGAAATCAGTTACATTGTGCCCATAGAGCTGGCTGGGAATTTACTGGTAAAACGTTTTTCCGCAGGAAAATGTCAATGTTCAACTGAAATTGCTCACGAGAAAGGGTCAGCTTCAATGAATCTTCCGATTAGAAAACTTAAAAAAAAATAGTTTCAAAATTGTCAGAATGTTGTATTTTGACATTTTCTGTTTTTCGATTCAAAAGGACTTTTCATTTAGAAGTTTTAGTTCGTTTGCACTCAGAAAGTCAAAAAATATAAACAAAGGTTGAAACTGAAACAAAACGTTTCGAAATTATTGAAATGAAATGTTTTGATGAACCTGATTTTTTTTTTGACAGATTATTGGATTGCGCAAATGTTCAAGATTTTGGCTTTTCATCCCATTTTGGGATTGAAATTTTTTTCTAAATCCTGTAGACTTTAGAAGAATGAGAAAACCGTTTCCTTCACAGCTCTAGCTGTAATCTCATTCTGTCTGCTTTAAATCGGGGCGGGGGGGGGCAGAGGGAGCATGGCGGGGTCGCAATTTATTATTGGTATAGGCCAACGTTAAGCTACTACCCCTCAGATGCATGGGAGGAAGTGTCACTCAGACAGGTATCTGAGGCCCTCATCCTGGGTCTACTTCTGGGACAGGGCTGGGTCTAAAGTCACAATGCAAGGATAACCCACACTGTAGTGTACAAGAACTGTGTAGTATCCCTTTAAATAGTTTGCAAGCCTTCTAGTTGCCCCCACTGTCTTCTATGTTTCAGACACCTCCAGAAACATGCTAGACCAGCAGCGTGTCTACAGAGATAGGTCTTGTGTATTATATATAGTTAGCAAACCAGTTTGCTAAAAACAGTTGTGTATTATATATAGTCACCATACCTGTATGGTTCCTTCATATGACATATGTAGGGTAAAGAGCAAAAGACATGTGCTCACACTTGTATCGAAACTATGGCAATGCTGCTATAGTAGGGCCAGATTCTGACACCCTTATGCCATATATAGCCGCACTGAAGTCAACAGGGCAATTGGTAATCAACATGAGTAAGGGTATTGGAATCC
This sequence comes from Mauremys reevesii, assembly GCF_016161935.1. Classification (NCBI taxonomy): domain Eukaryota; kingdom Metazoa; phylum Chordata; order Testudines; family Geoemydidae; genus Mauremys; species Mauremys reevesii. Next base: position 4,487,102 of record NC_052625.1, read on the forward strand.
AGTCCTTAAAGAGGACATTTAAATCGGTGAGTTAAACATCATACCAAAGTACTGTCACAGAATTCAAGCAACACATTGCTAAGTAATGCTGAGCAATATAACATATGGGCTTCATGAGCTGACATCAACCTTAAGAGGAAAGAATCCACACCTGTACAAACATGGACATCGGTCTGCATGAGGAGAGGGGAGGAAAAGTAGAAACAGCAGCAACAGTTACCCACTTTCTGCCTGGCTCCAGCTCCTAGGACTCTGCAGAAGTGGCGTCCATTTCAAAAGGCAGAAAAAGGAGAATGAAGGAGAAGATAGGGTGATATCTCATTCTACTTCATGTCTGCCAGCATCTGGGCTATGCTGTATGCTGTTAACCATTGCATTCCACCACAGAAGAGGCTTTTGTTTTTTTGTGGTAGGGTAGTTAGGGATACATTATACATAATATAATCCCCAATTAAAAAATTTAGTTAAAATTGAATTAAGGAGGTACATGAATACCCACTGATTTAAAACTGATTAGGACGAGAGCTGGTTGGGTTGTTGTTTTTTAATGAAAAATGTCTGCATCAAAAAATGGAAAATTTCAGACAAAAACAATCATTTTAAAATGTTTCCATCTTTTCAATAAAACCCCCAAATGAAAAAAAATTTGGCTACCACTTTTCAGGTTTTCTGTTTTTCCTTCCTCCCCTTTGTTCCTTCTCAGATTGCCCCCCCCCTTTTGTGGCATAAGGGGGGGGCGGTAATGTGGGGGAAGAAAAATCAAAATCCAAACATTTTCAAAACTGAAAAAAAATTCAAAAGCAAAAATTTTCTATACATAAAATTTCACAACCATTTTCAAAAAAACCCAAAATATCATTTGTTCCTGAAACCTGGGGAATTAAAATTATTTCAGAGTTTCCAATTACTTTTTGTAAAAGCAGCAAAGAGTCCTGTGGCACCTTATAGATTGGAGCATGAGCTTTCGTGGGTGAATACTCACTTGGTCGGATGCTGCTTTTACAGATCCAGACTAACACGGCTACCCCTCTGAATTATTTTTTGGTGAAAACTCTACTTTTTTTTAAGCCAACTCTAGTTAGATCCCTATAGCTATTAAAAATTTTAAAAAAGAAAAGAAAGAAAAACAAGGTATAGAGGTATGTCAAAACCTAAGGGCTGAGGTTTTTCAAAGCTACTAGGATGGGCCTAGTCTTCACACAGAAAAAGTGTTATTAACGCTAGTTAATTAGCATGGGGTAATATCCTAGTGAACACAAGGCAGTCCACAGTCTTCACATGTTAGTAGGTCAACTTAAAGTCTGTGGAGAAGCCTCATCTTTGGCTATGTCTTCATTGCCAGAAAAGGTATGCTTTTACAATGCGATAACCGACAGGCCATAGCTCTCTTGCTGTAAAATACAGCAGACAAGGCACTGTAGTTTTATTGCAATGTAGCTAAGGCCTGGTCTACACTAGGGGGCAGGATCGATCTAAGTTACACAACTTCAGCTATGTGAATAATGTAGCTGAAGTCGACGTACTTAGATCTACTTACTGTGGTGTCTTCACTGCAGTGAGTTGACTGCTGACTCTCCACCATCAGCTCCACCTACGCTTCTTGCTCTGGTGGAATACCGGAGTCGACGGGCGAGCGCTCGGTGGTCGATTTATTGCATCTAAACTAGATGCGATAAATCGACCCCCACTGGATCGATCACTACCCGTCAATCCAGCGCATACTGTAGATGTGCCCTAAGGAAGGTCAACTGCATATGAGGGGTATAGTTTTGACAGTGCAGCAAAAACTACTTGCATCTTGCCTCCGCTAGATTTTTGCAGTGAGATAGCTATAACATGTTAGTTATCTTGCTGCAAAAATACATCTTTTTAGCAGTGAAGACACTACCTATATTCTAACTCAACCTCCTAATTTGTGTGCAAATTACAAACTGCCTGTCTTTGGTAGGATTTCACCTCAATTGACGCAAGTTAATAACACCTTTTTTTTGGCAGTGAAGACAAGGCCCTAGGTACTCAATTCCAAATAATGTTCTTTGGAATCGAGCAATCAACCCCCTATACGCAGCTTTGAAAATCTCAGCTGGGCTGTACACACCACCGCTGAGCTCCTGATTAGGGGTAAAATTTTCAAAAATGCCTAAGCGACTTATGAGCCTACGTTGTATTTTCAAAATTGACATAGGCACTTAGGAGTCCAAGTCTCACTGAAAGTCAATAGGACTTAAGTGCCTTAGGGACAGATTTTTAAAAGTATTTAGGTGCCTAAAGAAGGAAATAGGCTTCTTCCAATGGGAGTTAGACACCTAAGAGCCTTTGAAAATCTGTATCTTTAGGTGCCGATATATTGGACAGAGGCACTGTTGAAAATTTTACCCTAGATTTTAGAAACACTTATGCATGTGAGTGGCTTCTGCGCATAAGAAGCCCCACTCCTTTATATAACATTATTCACTTGCATGGCACTTAAAGACCAGAAGACGATGTCTATGCCCTTGAGAGAAGTGGGTCGAGTCCCTGTGAAGGAGGTGTTTCTCTATCGAATTAATTAATGAAGCTAAAACAATTTGAACTAATCCCTGTAGCCAGTTGTATTAGCACAGGGTCTTCCAAACTAGGCCTTGTTTCACCAGAAGCCCCATCATTTACAGCAAGGTCTGAGAAAATAAATGGCAAGCACCATGTAGACCTCAATAAGCCCTACAGGCTACCTGTTCCCAGTGCCTGTGGAGACATGGCCCAAGCAAAGGGAGCTGTAGAGCATGGAGGGGCTGGGAGAATCATATACAGAGCTCTTGACCTCCAGAGGAGGGAATTCTCAAGTGGTTTTGTTTTCTGGGGGGTGGAATTTAGTGGGGAGGACTGTCTTTCAGTCCGACTGACCTTTCTCTACCAGATTGGACCCTCTGATTGTGTCTGATGCCCAGTGGTCTCAGATTCCCTGTCAGTCTGTTAATATACGGTTCGACAGCCTGGACAGCTCCCAGCGCACTCATGCTGCAAAGCTTCTCATTGCAAGACACAGCTCCGAACTTCTCTTCTAAATTTCAATTCACCCCTGTGCCAGAGCCATTCATCACTTACATCAGCTGTCAGTCATCCTGACAGGAGGCAGCCAAAGGACTTCCCATTAAAGCCCTAACGATGCAGATTAGATTTGTTATGAGTACAAAAAACATGAAAAAGGTGGTGGTGGTGGTAAAAACCCCATGTAGTCACTGCTTTTACCTTCCTAAGTAGCTAACAGAGATCTAAGAGAGAGAAATTCAGGTGGCGATATATACATTTCCTTAGCTTCAAATTATACAGCAATAAATCAGAAATATGTTAGTTATTAAAAGAAATTTGATCTAAGGGGAAAAAAAATCCACTTGTATCTCAAAATCAGTAAATAAGAGAAAAAGGATGAGAGGAAGGATGGTTAGGTTGCTAATTTGGGATACCAGGGGTCAGTTCCTTGCCCTGCCCCAGGCCTCTTGTGTGACCTTGGGCAAGTCCCTTACTCTCTCTGTCCCTCAGCTCCCCATAAGGAAGATATGAATAATATCATTTCTCTTCCTCACAGGGGTGTTTTTAAGGATAAATCCATTGAAATGGTTAAGTGATTAGATTCCATGGGAATGGGGTCCATATAAGTAGCACAGACAGAAAGGGAGAACTTGTGGCTAAGGTACTGGCCTGGGAGTGGGGAGACTCAAGTGCAATTTATGGTTCAGGCACCCTCCTCAGACTACATCTCCCATGATGCACAACGGTATCACACCTCTTCGTGAGGGGAGGCAGGGGCATCATAGCAGTTGCATGGCCAAGGTGCATCATGGGAGATGAAGTCCAGTTGGGGAGCCCAGCCCATAGGGAACAGGAGCATGAGGTACCTAAACTACAACTCCCATTGGGCACCATGGCAGCATTTTAGAATCAAAATATTTTGATTTGTGGCTGCAACAGTTTGGTTTCTGGCATTCAGTTAAAAATAAAATAAAATTAAACAAAAAACAAACAAGCAAACAAAAAAAGAAAACCCCAACCCACTTTCCATGGAAAGCTGACTGTTTTTGTGGAAAAAAAATTAGTCAAAACCCCAATTTTCTGTCAAATAAAACAAAACACAACACAGATTAGATGGCAAATTTTCAACCAGACCTATACCGAAGTCAGAATTTAACACCTAGTAAACATATAAAATCCAATACACTAATTGTGATCAAATACATTTTAATTCCCTGAAAAATGTGCATCAAGATGGGGAATTGGGGTTATATAAAAGAGTTTCTCTAGGGTGCCCCCTTCTACCCATCCTCAGGTGGCTGGGGTCCTTTGTTACATCCAGCTACGAACTCTGGGTCCATCCAGTCAGGTACCTGCCTCTTAGTCTTTGTGGTCAGTCCCGCCACCTGCAGGCCTCCCCAAAGTTGTTTACTAATGGAGAAAAAAACAGTAAATGTTCTGACACCCCCAAGAATAAGCCCCTTCCGGGCAAAAGTTATTCACTTGCATGACACTGAAAGGCCAGAAGACAATGTCTATGCCTTGGGGGATTGGGTCGAGTCCCTGTGAGGGAGGTGTTACGCTATCAAATTCATTAATTGGGGAAGGTAAAACTGTTTGAACTAATCCCTGTAGCCAATCGCACTGGCACAGCCTGCTTCAAATTGGGCCTTCTTCCACCAGAACCCCTATAATTTACAGCAAGTTTGGAGAATATAAATTGCAGCCACCAAGTGGGTACATCCTTACTTCAAGAGTGCATACGTGGCATAGGGTTGCCGATTTTGGTTGGACGTATCCCTGGAGGTTTTATTACATGATATAATCTGTAATTCCTGGAGCCTCCATTGGCAACCCTAAGTCATGGCAGCTTCTCTTGGGGCCACCCTGGTAGAGTAGCCCAGGCAGCCCCTTCCAGTCTGGCTTACTTCACAAGATGCTGGTTGGCTTCAGAGTTTGCTGGAGTCTTCATAAGCCTGGAGAGTAGGTGTGTGTGTGTGCGTGCGCACGCGCACATGTGGGAGGAGGGGGAGTTTCTCGCGTTGGCTGGGGAGTTACTTTAGCTCTGCCCTGCACCAGACGTCTCCCTTTTAGATCACAGAGCCTTCCTTTTAAAGCCCTCCTTCCTATCATGCATGACTGACTACGTCAGCCACAGACCCTCCCTAGTCCCCTGTCCAGGTGGGGTTTAAGCACCTCTCACAGGTTTGTTAGGAACAGGAGAACATGATGGCATGCATTCCAAAACCACTGCAAATTTGGAGATGTAAAATGTACTAACAAATAGAAGTTAACCTTTGGAAAGGCTCCGCGTTCCCCAAACACAGCTTCCGTACATTCGTTATAGCATATGGTACTCTGAAACAACAAGCCTCAACACTCAACTTTATCCCAGTAGATCTCCGGGCAGCGTAGGCGGTCTCCCTCAAAGAAGCACAGTCAGAGTGTGGGCATAATATACAGTTGGCAAACAATAATACCAGATCAGAACAGTAGTCTTTCACACGCACTGTGCCCAAGGGCAGAGGAAGACAGGACCACAGAACCTTTGCAGACTGGAGAAAGGTGCTTGAAATAGAGATAAATGAGAGTGTAGTTTGGGGCAGAAAGTCAGGTGGATCCCCGGAAACAAAGAGAGAGGCAAATTGGAAGCAGATAAGGTAAACAGACAGCTAGGTGCCTGGAAGGCAAAAAAGCAAAGACCAAAGATGATCAGTGAACACATTTCTACTGATGGAGTTGATTAGATAGATTAGATGAAATTCTCCATTTCACTCTCTCTCTCTCTGTTTTAATAATGGCCCCCCAACACCGTGGTATGTCAGAAACTGATTCAGCAACCCAAAATTTGGCTGCTTATTTCCATTATATGAACCATTTCTGCCTGTATTCTGCAAATTGGTTGGTGGAATCTTGCAAAATCATCTTTGTGTACGATTTCTGGGATTGCCTTTTTCTAATTGAATTGGAAATCCTGCAAAAACAGTCTCACAGCCTATTTGCTTCTTCTGTTTCCAAGCATATTTGGAAGTAGAAAACAGAGGTGAGTGAAGATGAAACATCACAGGAGTAAGAAGTTATGCAAAGTTTTCTTTCTATCTGTCTTAGAGTTTTATACTACCGCCCATCACCACAGTATTTGAACACCTTCTGTGTAAAATCAACAACAGTGGTAAAGTTCCTGGTGGATTTCATGGTGTTTCTGGCAGGTATCTCTTTTTTTCAGGGTAAAAACTCAGCTTGGGGTAGGAGTTTCTTGTGGTTTTTATTTTTCATTTTTTTTATTTGTTGTCTGGGTTTTTTTAGGTTGATTCAAAAGTTTTTATTTATTTACTTATTGAGAGGTTAGTTGGTTGAGGATTATTGGGTAGGAGGTGTGTTGTCTCATTTTCATGGCCTTTTCAAAGAGGAAGGTTTTACAACATTTCCTAAAGGTGGTTAGTCTCTGGACTGGCCTGATCTCCTCTGGAAGACTGTTCCATCGCTGGATCCCCTTGACCAAGAATGCTTTGTCCTCAACTTTATAATTTGAATTGTCCCAAAGGGGCGCAACTGTCAGTCTGGTTCGCAGACTGAAATTAACCCTTGATGTAGCTGGGACTTTGTCAATTAATTAATTGTTTTGAGGATTAGGACCAAAGACTTCAACTAGTATTGGAAGTAGCTTGGGAGCCAACAAAGAGGCTTGAGGCGCTCCCCTAAGCCATGGAGAAGACTATTTCAAATTTAGAAGCAGTGAAGGTTTGGTCCAGCTGTTATGTTTCCCCACACAATTTGCCCTAATTCCACCTAGGCAGAGGTTGGGTGTGACTTTGCAATATTAGTATTGTTTTCCCACCACAAGATTTAAGATTAATGTATTACAGACCCAAGAATCTTTCTCAATAACGTGTGGAAGGGAGAAAAATGACATTGACAACTACGGAGACATTCTTATGGAGAATGCATTGCATCACCCTGTTGTGGTAAAAAAAAAAAAAAAAACCCACCAAACCAAAACAGTGATGTTCAGGGATCTGCCTGTCTTATCCAGTAATCACTCACTACTTAAGGTGCTTGCTAGAGATCTGGTTTATCCTGTATCTGGTTGAAACTGGCTGCATACATATTAGAGGTGTAAAATTTCTGGAAATTTTGAAGGATTGGAAAAAAGCCGCAGTTGTTACTTGCTATCAAAACTAAACTTAATTGACTTCTTTAAGACTGAGAAATTTAATAGGCATTATTTAGTTAGCATATAGAAAGTACTGCTGGTTTATTTATGTAATAAATAAGTATAAATTTACTTTTGAATGACAAATATACTTAGTATTAAAGATGGAGCTGCACACTCAAGTATGTAAAGGTATGTTTTTGACATAGGAATAGGAAAAAACCCTAAAATATTGAAAATAGAAAGCATTAATATTGCTGACCTGCAAACCAAAAGGAAGGTTTATATCTGTAGGGCTCAGAAATAGTATGTAAATAGAGACAGGATGTTATAATGTATTAATATAGATACAGAAGAAACTCACGTGTCTGGAGAAAAAGCTTGGAAAATGAACATCCCTATACTTATTCATTATAATGTAGTGAACACAGCACAATATTAAGGACGAACAATAAATCTGGGTATATATCCAAACTCTAAAGTAAACACCAAAGGCATTAATAATGCAGTATCATCATATATGGAGTGTCATAATTGTAGGCAAAAATAACCATCCTATAAGCCAGGGATCGGCAATCTTTGGCACGCGGCTCGCCAGGGTAAGCACCCTGGCAGGCTGGGCTGGTTTGTTTACCTGCTGTGTTCGCAGGTTCGGCCGATCGCGGCTCCCACTGGCCGCGATTCACTGCTCCAGGCCAATGAGGGCTATGGGAAGCTGCGGTCAGCACATCTCTTGGCCCATGCCACTTCCCGCAGCCCCCATTGGCCTGGAGCAGTGAACCACGGCCAGTGGGAGCCGCGATTGGCTGAACCTGCGGACACGGCAGGTAAACAAACTGGCCCGGCCTGCCAGGGTGCTTACCCTGGTGAGCTGTGTGCCAAAGGTTGCTGACTTCTGCTATAAGCAAACAAATATAATGTAACAAACAGATTAGTTATTACTATAATCTTGCAAATGCTAGCATGGCTCTAGTTTTTCCTTGTGATATCACTAATGAGAATCTGTGTCTGAAAGATCCACAACTTCGGATTATGAACCTTCAGTATGATCTTCGTGTACTTCATTAAACTGAAGAATTGCACAAATTCAAAAAGAAGTTTCTCAACACTTTCACCTGTTCAGCCTGTTTCCTAATTTTGTGTGTTCATTTCCAAACATATTCAGTCCCAGAGGACCAGTCAGTCCCTTACCCTAGGTCAATTGCACCCCAGATCTGTCACCAAAGACAACGCTTGTAGCCAATCCCGTAATAAACTAACTAAGAAATGAAATAAGAAATATATTTACAAGGTTAACACAGGTAGCTTACACATACAAATGAGTTACAGTCTTAGTTTCCAAAAGATAATAGAAACTTCTATAATAAGCAAACTCCTTTAGGGCTAACCTAGGCAAAACAGCTGGGGATCCTTTGCTTGTGCTTAGGCCTGGTCTACACTACAGAGTTAGGTCGATGTAAAGCAGCTTACATAGACCTAACTCTGTAAGTGTCCACACTAAAATGTGCTAATTCACCCACTACATCAATTTAATAACTCCACCTCCGGGAGAGGTGTGGTAAGTTGATGTAGTGAGGTTGATGCAGTGTCAGCGTAAACACTGCGTTGCTTACATCGACTGATGCTGTCTTTTAGAAACCGTCCCACATTGCCACACACTGGCTGTTAAATTGGTGCAAGTGCTCCTGGCAAAAATGGCACAAACCTTTGAAAAGTTGGCAACCATTCACTTTTTGTTAAACCTTCCAGAGTGCCTCTGTCTCAACATTGCAAACTTCCACCATTGTACTTTGAACCTTGCGATTTTGGGTTTTTTTCTAACATCCCAGCTCCTGGATCCAGGAGATGACATGGAAAAAAAAGTTTCTAGCCTTCATGGTTGTGGAGAAGTGTGAGAAAACATAACCCCTAGAGGCTCAAAAACCAGAAGACAAATAAAAAGAACCCCACATTTATTATTTTTTTTAAAAACTCATGATTTTGGGGGGTCCTGACTCATGATTTTTGCATGCCTGGGGCTGGCAATCCTGCAGTCTAATCATTTGTATTACACTGTGATAAGCCCTTTTATGTTTCTCATCACATTAATATGATAATTACAATTACATAGTGATGTCTTTTCCAAAGACTTCACGAGAACTCCACAATCTATGGGCGAAATCCTCAACCGGGATAAATCAGCATAGCTCCATTGCCATCATGGAGCACTGACCAGCTGAGCATCTGACCTTCCTCCAATCTACCCCCATCCCACCTGCAGAACCCTGAGCAAACACAGCCACCCGGAAACCCATTCTCTTGTCCCCACCAGTTACAGCACATACAGGAGCGGAGGCTGAAAGATTCTTTGAGGAGATAGCAAGCTGCTGATAAGGGGTTATTGGCAGTTGTTGCATTTCAAGTTAACAGCTCATTAAAGAAATCACAAATGTGCAGCTGATGTTTTGTCTACAAGCAGCTGAAGACTCCTTGAAAAGCAGGAACCAAAGGGGCCCCATAAGAAAAAAAAAAAAAAGAGAGAGAGAAAAGGAGGAAACTTTAATTGAAACTACATTTCAAAAACCTCCCTGGTTCGGCTTCAATCTACGGGCTGGTTGCTGACGTCCTGGACGGCCTCCAAGAAATATCATAAGAAAACATTTCCCATCCCTGCGGGCTCCAGCATGGAGTTATGACCATGCCCCCAGAGGAAGGGACGGTGCATAGCTACCCTGCCCCAGGAGCAAGCCAGACACTGATCTGGGAGGTCAGAGTCACAACTCATTCCTTGCTACCCCTTTGCTCCGACAAGAAGCAACCTGCTTCACAGTCCTATACCTGGCACAAATTACTTACCTCTCTGTGCTGGCTGGTATGTTGGTGTGGGCAGAGCCACATCTGTGCCCACTACTCGCCCACCTGTGCAGTTTGCACTCTCCCCTGGAAACAGACTGGCTATGCAGGTGGCCTATGTAGAGGAGTAAAGCAGGCTGCCTATTCCCGTTAGTCCCCAGCACGGGTACACATGGCGGCTTAGAACTGAGCCCTATCTTGTGAAAATTGTTCTTATCCATAGGGTGACAGCCCCCGCCCCGGGGTGCCCCCAGTACCCGTCAGGGAGTCCTGGAGCTTCTCCATCTGAACAGTCTCACAGGCGATAAATAAATAGCTCAGGACGGGTTCTACTTATTTTCAAAGCCAACCTGTCAAGACACCTGCAATTCTCCATGTGATCACGCAGACAGAAAACACAGCTGTTGCCCTGAAAATGTTAGTCATGGGGCCACTACAGAACAGACCAGTAGCCCCTGACTTTTGCATGGTGGAAAAAATGGGGAGTTTGTCTCCCGGATTTCTGCGTAGCCCCCTTTGACAGGTATGGAATGCAGGATTTCCATATAGTAACTCTCTGTTCGCCACTTGTCTAAATAGTAATAAATCATCAGTAAATTCCTGGTTCTGTTTGGGAGGTTTGGACTTCAAAGCCACCGAGTCACAAACAGGAACCTTTCATTAACTGGGGAAAAAGTTTCACTGTATTTCAAATTGTGTATTTTGGTTACTTAGTTGAAGCATATATCGCTAACCAACATAACACAACGCACTCTTTGGAATCACATGCCATATATTATACAATTATCAGGCACTGAATTTGTTTGCTTATATGACTACCCAGTTTTCATCTATACCAAATGTTCGAACTTGCTTATCCAAAGATGAGACAAGTTGGGGGTTTCTTTGTGTGTGTGTGTGTGTGTGTGTAGTTTTTTTAAGCTTTAAAAAGTTCCTACAGATATTTGAAGACAGCGGAGGGGGGAAAAAATTCAACAACATTTTGATCTGTTTGTTCACCTTGTTTTTGCTCACCAAATAATTTGAAGCATGTTGTTTTAAAGGAGCCGAGAAAGCAACAGCCTGGAATGAACTCAGATTTCTTGCACGGCCTTTGATGAAGGATTTTTTTCTTCTTGGCCCCCTGAAAAATCAGAATTTTGTGTTTACTGCCACTATGATTCCTTTCATTCAATGAATTTTAAAGCCACTAAGCTGCCGTTCGTTGCATTTCGCCGCCTTGCTTTTTTAATGATCAGTTCTTCTGCTTGTGTTTGAATGGGAGGGTCTTTAACCCAGAAAAGGAAACATTTGAGCTTTATAACAAGGCTATTAAACGTCAAAGTGCTATGCTCTGTCTTCAGCTGGGATTGCCATTTCCTTCAAGCTTGACCTGTGCATCAGATGTTTGACTTTTCCAGGAATCGAGGTGAAGAAGGATAAACATGCACATGTACATGCACGTGCGCACCCACAAAAGTAGCAACTGAAATAGTCGAGACCTAGAGACAGATCGTTCTAGCTGCCAACCCACTGATGGGGGTTTGGAAAACTCATCAGTGGGAAAGTTGCCAGAGCTCAGATTTAAGCCTGGGTGGTCACCAACAGAAAAGAAAAGAAAAGGTCTACAAACAAATGATTTTACATGATGTGATTGGTATCTGTTTTACTACATGGCCAAAGCAGCATAACCGTCACTCGCCTGCTGAACGAGAAAATTATGGTGATGTAATGAGTCACCGGTTCATGCAAGCCACATAAAATACAAATGAACACACATTTTCATTCTGTTAAGGTTTATGTTGGCTTGACTTTGGGATGCTTGCTGGTTTTGGAAATAAAAGGTTTTACACTACATTGTGTGTTATGTTTTATTAAAAAAAAACAAAAAAACAAAACCCAACTCTGTGGTTCCATTAAAAATGGCTTATTTGGGATTTTTGAACTATTGAAACGATCGGATTTTAGGCCCTGATTCAGCATTCCCTCCTTAGCATGCTGAATGGGGATGGATTTAAGCATGTGTTTAAACGAGGCCACGTAGGGTTGTGTTTTGCCACCGTTTCTCACACTGGTGAGTCAGAGTAGTCCAACAGATTATTCAGCCATGCTTACTCAATCCACGAGCACTCTTCTAAGGTGCTTATATTGTCCCCATTAGTGCAGCATCTGAGCACCTCACAGTCTTTAGTGCATTTATCCTTACGCACCCCTGTGAGGCAGGGCAGGGCTATTGTTCCCATTTTACAGATGGGGAACTGAGGCACTAAGAGACTAAGTGACTTGCCCACCGTCACACAGGAAACCTATGAGAAAGGAATTGAATCCAGGTCTCTCACGTCTTACACTAAAGCACATGGGTAATTGTAGGCTATGCCTGTTAGAGCTGATCCGTTACATGCATAGCAAATTCAGATTAACACCAGATTAGGTAATTGTTGATTTGGTTGAAAATTTGACAGTTTGGAGAAGGGGGAAAAGCTATCACTCCTCTAGCTATATAGTGAGCTTGCTATCAAAGCCTGGTATTTTCAAAGGAATCGAAGGAAGGTGGGTGACCAGTTCCTTCATTCAGTGAAATCCCTTAAATTCATTTGAAAATCCCAGCCTGAAAACATAGGACCTAATTCAGCTCCTTTAGGCCGGCGTGCTGCCTCAATCCAGCAACGGCCCAACTCTTTGGCATGGGAGTACTCCCAACGAAGGCCACGAGACTGCTGACATGCTTACATCATGTACGCATGTGCCGAAGTGTTGTAGGATCAAAGCCTAATGCCAGAGCCTGGATTTATCTGATGCCGTTTAGCTACAGATGAACGGTGGTGAAATGAAATGCAAAGGAAAGAAAGAAAAAAGCCAACCAGAGGGAAAATGAACCCCTGTTAAATTTCACATAACTGGGTCTGAACTGAAATTCAGTTGCCCCTTGCCCCCTTCGGATACACAGCTACGGAGACATGAATTTTTATCTCCGTTTTACATACACTTAAAATGAGCACTTAGACAGGAAATAACCCAGAATTATCACTGTGCTCATGACTCGAGTATGTAAAGGTTGAACAGAGCTTAGCATGGTAGTGGACATTTTTTGCCTTGGGGTTGAAAAGTAGGAAGATGAGACTGAATGCAGTACCCAAAGCTGCAGGGTCTGAACGTATTTGCTCACTAGAGGTCACTTTTTCAGCACTGGGGCCAAGTGCATTCATCTCAAAATTCGTACAGTCTATATTTCATTTTAGGATTGAAAAAAAGAGAGACAGATGATTAACCCTTCCATCCCCGTGTCCTTAGCATTTCTTCCTCCAGCCTGTTTGTCATCTGGGTGTCACAGCTAACTTCCTCCTTCCTAAACAGTGCTTGAAGAAACACAGCCCTGGTCTACACTGGGGGGGCAGGGATCGATCAGTTACACAACTTCAGCTATGTGACTACCGTAGCTGACGTCAACGTACTTGGATCGACTTAATGTGGCGTCTTCACCATGGTGAGTCGACTGCTGCTGCTCCCCCGTCGACTCTGCCTGCGCCTCTGGCGGCGCTGGAGTACAGGAGTCAACGGGAGAGCACTCAGGGGTCAATTTATCATGTCTAGACTAGATGCGATAAATCGATCCCTGCTGGATCGATCGCTGCCCGCCGATCTGGTGGGTAGTGTAGACATACCCACATACTCATATCACACCCCTTTCTTCCTGGTCAGAGCAACTCCACGGAATTGACTGAGGTTAACTCGGTCCTGTTTGACCACAGCAGGACTCCCACATTACACAGCTGTAACTACTGAGCTCACCCAGTTGCATTAACACTGTAGTGAACCAGGCCCCTTTCATGTTTCCGCCACTCATTAAGTACCTTTTATTTCATAAATGGCAGAACAACACTGAAATACTTTCATACCCCCCACCACACTGTCGGAGCATCCCCAAAGTTTTAGCATATTTTTCCTGACCACACTCCGGTGAGGTTGGAAAGTGCTATTATGCAGTGATCAGAGGCACAGAGACTTGCCTAAAGTCACCCAAGAAGTCTGTGGTAGAGCAGAGATTTGAACTCTGGTTTCCGGAGTCCCAGGCTAGCAGGCTAACCACCAGGCAAGCGTTCCTCATTCAGCTTCCTGTACCTGTCAGTTGCTTAGACACTTTGTTTATTCTGGAATTTTGAAACAGTTTTGTTGCCATATTCTCCTCCATTCTACACCTGCAGTTAAACCAAGCTCCGCACCACTTCAGCTTCACCCAGTCGACTGGAAGGCCCTTGGGGCAGGGACACTTTCTTGTTCTGTGTCTGTGCTGCACCTAGCACAATGGGGCCATGACTGGAGTCCTTAGAAGCTACCTTACCCCGCCAAATGGTGATCAGCTCCCCTGCCCCTGCCGGAGCCGCTCTGAGCCTGCCTGAGGCTCGCAGTCTGGGGGGGCAACGCCACCCCCTGACCCCCAAACTATGCCCATGTTAAAAAGGGGGGGCATGGCCCTCTGACCCTTCTCCCCTGGTTCTGGCACTAGAGCCCCTCACACTTTTACAAAGGTTCCAGCGCCCTTGGGCCCTTTAATAATTGATTGTGTTTAGTATTTCCATAGCATCAAGCTGATGCTTTTTATACCACAGAATCAATATACTTGGAGTTTTCAACATGTAACTCCAGCTGTACAAAACTCAGCAGTTTTGGTTTGCAGGGCCTCATGCAAACCTTCTGCTCAATTCCACTGTTAAACCCCGAGCTCTGCTTGAGCCATCTGGGGACTGAACAAACCCCAAAACCTCAAAGTGAAATTGAGCCAAAACTGCAATGTTTCTTGGCTCCACCCAAAACCATAAGTAGGGAGCCTCTGCCCCAGGGGTCCTCTCTCTCCTTTCACAGGCCCTGACTTTTTGCAGGTTTCTCATTTCCCTAACAGGGTACTGCATGCTGGGACTGATGCATGCTGGGACTGATGCAGCCCCAGAATGAAGTACTAGTAAAGAGAGATTCTGCAAACAGGGATTTGTAAATATCCCCCAGATAATAATAATAATAATTAATACCTAGTGCTTTTCATCAGTTTATCTCAAACTGCTTTATAAAGGAGGTCAGCATCAATTATCGCTGTTTTACCAGTGGGGAAACTGAGGCACGGAGCGGTGAAGTGACTTGCCTAACATCAACTAGCAAGTCAGTATAGAAACCAGTCCAGTGCTCTATCCTCTAGGATGTACCACCCTTCCCAAAGAGAGACAGGTGGTGGCCAATAGGGTGGCAGCGAGGGGAATGGTCCTTTGAATATGGTGAAGGAAGCAGGCTTGGTGGCCATTTCCGAAAGGCCTTGGTGCTGGGAGTGGAATTGCAGACCCTGGCATTCCAAGAAGCAGGATTCAGGTCTCAAAAAAGCATGAGAATGGCTTAAAAATCCTGAGATTTAAAAAAATAATAAATATTCTGTTTTCATCTGCCTTCTGGTTTTTGAGCCTTTGGGATCATGTTTCAAGCTTTGCTTGGTTACCATGATGGCTAGCTACATTTTTTTAAAGTGTGGCGGGGGGGGGGAGAGGAAGTTGAGATTCTATTCACATGACTCCAGGAGCTGGGGCTTTAAGAACATCACCAACTATCGCAAGAGTTGGCAGCACTATGAGAAGGGCCAGCCACCCACCACCCAGAGCTATCAGAGGAGGAGAGAGGATGTCTGGAGACAGAAAATACAAAGGCAAGCTTGAGGCCTGCTATGTCTAGAAAGCATCAGGATGGGAGGGAAGCTGGGTCCTGTTTCAGATGTTCCCTGTATTTTTGTTTCATTACTAAACGCTTGCACGGCTTAGTCTGGTGAGAAAATGTCATACGTCCAGGGCATGCGTGTGCCTCTTCACTGTGTCCAACATTCAGCAATTCAACCGTCATTTCGGCCAAGAAACTATGGCATAGTTTAGTGGAGTATGACTCACAGCGTCTATCCCATCCCACTTATTTAAGCACCCTCTAATCATGAGAAAAATCAATGCTGTCTTTTTCAAAGAAAGCTGCACTTCATAACAGCAGCAGAACTAACCACAAGCCTAACCAGTTCCTGATGCAACCCTCTTTGAAAGGCAGCATTCCTGCAGCAGCTCCCATCTGCCATGAGACGGCAGCAGCAGGCAAGTGGTCTGGAAGCTGCGCCTGACAGCTCCTAGATCTCTAGGCCGTCCTTGAGCCTGAACCGTTCCCACGGGGCGATTTACATCTGGCCCTCATCTTTTCACCCACCAAAGCGAATAGTAACCTGAGATTCCAGGGCTCTGCGTACTGGGTTTTCTACCAGGATGCTTCATTAAGCATTACGAGGAGGTTTCAGAGTGTACATGTGACTAAGGACTTAGATTTCCAGGGAAAATGATGACACAGATGAGATGAATGCAAATCGAGGCTTGCACCAGTTGTGCCAGGCCTTCCCAAATCACAGAAAGAGAGAGCGCGTGTGTGACCGACTGCAGCTCCGAGGGGAAAGGGCTGGAGAAAAACGGCTGCGCTGAGAAATAAATTCCATTTCCCTCCTCTTATTTTTAATAGCAAACAGAAGGAAATAAGTGATTAGGGATGGGAAACCAACTAAAAAAAAATGAGGTAGTCTAAAGCTTGGCCTATTCGAGGGGCACAAATCTAGTGACCCAGTGGTTTAGGTCCCCTGGCCTCTCCCCCTTTCACAAGCCTCAGGATTCTTTAGAGAGGGCCAAAATCCAAAGCTTTTTGAAGTCAGCGAAGACTGGGATTGACTTCCGTGAGCTTTGGATCATGCCCACAGACGCTGAGCTTGTTGCATCAGGGACGGGACTGGAGGAAAGAGGGTCAGGTTTCAGGGACAGGCATCGTAGCAGGTGCTTAGGATCATAGGCACCGACTTTCCCCAGTGCCGGTGGGTGCTCCTGCCACTCCGCCCCGACTCCACCCTTTTCCCGCCCCTGCCACGTCCCCATTCCAACCCCTTCCCCAAAATCCCCATCCAACTCCGCCCCTTCCCCGCCTCTATTGGACCCCTTCCCCAAATCCCGGCCCCGGCCCTGCCTCTTCCCCGAGCACGCCGCGTTCCCCCTCCTCCCCCCCTCAGCGCTGGCCACGCGAATCAGCTGTTTTGCGGCGCAAGCGCTGGGAGCCAGGGGGGAAAAGCAGGCATGCGGGTGCCCGGGGGAGGAGGCAGAGCGGGGCGGGGAGCTGCCGGTGGATGCTAAACACCCACCCAATTTTTCCCTGTGGGTGCTCCAGCCCCAGAGCACTCACGGAGTCAGCGCCTGTGCTTAGGACCGCAAGCTGGGATACGGGCTGCTTGTTCCCAAATTCGGGAGCCTCAGTTTATAACATTGGCCACTAAATGTGCTTAATAAAGATCTCTTTCCTACAACTCTCATGCTTGCTGTGTGTCCTGTTACTACGGAAACTGAATTGCAATGTCCCCTGGATTGCCAGAGGGAGATGGTAGGCCCCGGGCGGGTGGGGGGGGCGGGTAGTCAGGTTCCAGGGGAGGGGGCTAGCAGATCCGGGAAAGGGAGTGGAGTCTATGGAGAGAGAGAGTATAATATTTGAGGGGGGGACAGGGCAGATCTTCAGCAGGTGTTAACTGGCATTCTGCCCTGACAGTGTCACTCATTTACAGCTGCTCAGGGTCTGCCTCTGCTAACTCAGTGGACTGGATTCTCCAGTCTACACTTGCTCAGATAAAGTGGAGGATGGGCACCCTGGAGACGGCAGCCTGATCCCACGCTGTCTGCTCTTTGGGTACCTTAGAGCTGCTGAGGGATATCCCTAATTCACACTGGCCGAAAGTCCCTCCTTGACTTTATGCTACTGGAGGACAGGGTGTATTGTAGCTCTTCTCTAATCCTGCCTGCCCCATCATGCCCGTAACTTTGCTCTCTGTCTTTATGCCAGGATCAGGTTCTGCTAGCTTTCCACCAGCAACAAACTCCCCTGTGCATCAAGAATTCCCCACTTGTCATCTGAGCAGTGCAGAGTAGACTTACTGCACCAGAGAATGCAACCTAGTACATGTGTCTCCCTTACTCTGAGCCGCAGCTTCAGATATTAGTGAAATAACATGGCAATGCTTGTGTGGAGGGAATTGTCCTGCTCCCTGGGTCTGATTCTGCTCCTAGTGAAATTAGTGGCAATGCTCTGATTTAATTCTTCATGTGCAGGAAGAGGCCCAGTGCTGGAACTTTATTTCCCAGTTCTGCAACTCCCTGAGTGCCAAAACAGCATAAATAATCACTGTGAAACTAAAAAACAAAAAACCAAAACACCAAGGAAAATGAAATAAAGAAGAATGTTCCCTCTGGGTTCCCCTAGTAAGATAATTGCTTGGCCATGAGACATATTAATAAATAAAATAATAATAATAATAAATAATAATATAATGAAAAAAAGCCACTGAGGAACTCTGGCCACACTATATTAGTGGTTAGCTTTCTTCACTGAGAGAGTAGAATGCTCTTTATGTTATACTGTGTTCCCAAGAATTACTTTTTTTACTTATGACCAAACTCAGAAGTCCCCATAGCATTCCCTGAGTTCCCATGAAGTATTAGTTGAGATAATCATTAGGACATTCATGCTAGCATAAACCCTTCATTAAATGCCCACAGAAATTTGGGTTATGTCAATGGCAGTTGAGATTGAGACGGGGGACACACTGGCCTTTCTGTTCTCTTATGGAAACCAAACATGTTGGACAATGTATTTTTATAATCATATATCAATACAATGTTGTTCAGACTTAGTACAAGAGTAGAACAATATGCAGGTTTAGTATGGCCTGGGGGAAGGGGAGACTGTCTCATTCTCTGCACATCTCTTGGATGTGTGCACTGATTAGAGCTGGCTGAAAAAAATCAAAATGTACATGCTCTAGGAATTTCCAATATTTAAAAGTTTGTTTTCATCCCAAATCTGGACAAAAAGTTGAAATACTGAGATTTTTCACAGAACAAGAAGTTGCAAAAAAACCCTGTTTTGACATTTTAGATTGGAAAAAAAGGTTTTGACATTCCCAAGTCAAAGTGTTACATTTTGGTTTGTTGAACTGAATCAAAACATTTTTGTTTTGTCTTGGATTGACCTTCAATCGGTGTACCCCTGAGTTATCTTGGTGTCTCATGGCCTCATTCTCCTCTATGGGCTGGGCTCCCACACCAGACCACATCTCCCATTATACATGGCGTCTATGTGACTCCCATGATGAACCACATCAATTCAACCAGAGGGAGACTGGTGCATTATGGAAGATGTAGTCCAGCTGGGAAACTAACCCCATAATGGAGAATGGGGCCATGAGGCCCTTTGAACTACAGCCAGACAAACACAGATTAATGTCAAACTAATTTGAAATCAAACATTTTGATTCAGTTCAGTGAGTCAAAATGTTTCAATTTGGGTCAGCTCGACCTGAAATTAAATATTTTGTTTTGATTTGTCAAATCGAAAAATCAAAATTTTCCCATGGAAAATTTCAATTTTGCAGAAACTTCATTTTCTGCCAAACAGATGGAAAATTCCCAACTAACTGTAGTACTGAGCATGATCCAGCACCCAAGAAGTCAATGGAAAGACTCTAATTGACTTCAAGGTACATTGGGGCAGATCCACTGAGAATGACAGAAGCCACATGCCTACAACTAAAACATAAGGGCAGATTTTCTTCTGGTGAAGATGTTTGTTAAATGAAACAAGGAGGCTTGAGATGTGAATCTGAATAACTTCTGTGTAATCCCTACTGACAATCTGTGACAAGCGTACCCCACTGGGCTCAGTCCTGATTCACGCCCAGGCCTGGATTTTCAAAATATAGCGACCAGGTCTTCAGCTGGTGTCAATCAGAATAACTCCATTGACTTCAGTAGAACTACACTGGTTTATACCCGCTGAAGATCTGGCTCCAAGTATCTAAATTTAGGCTCCCAAATCCATCTTTAGTTTTTGAGTCAATGCTCTGATTTTCCCAAGTGCTGAGCACCCTGCAGCCTCCACTGAAAATCTTGGCCTCAAACTTTTTGGGTGTTTTGTTGAACCTTATCCAAACTTTCCAGACTTCTCAGGTCTGCTGAACAGGGCTAGAAATCATGTCGGAACAAGCTTTCTTGTAGAATCTCTGAGGCTTCCTGCATTCAGCTGGGTGGAAATACTATCAGGACAGCTTTCTTTGCAGTATTCTGGCACTTTTACTTCTGGTCCTGGCTAGAGCCCAGAAATGTGGAAGAGAATAAATATGTAAATTAAAAAGAAAGAAAAAGGAAGCTAAAGTCAACCAAAATCCCCTGAATACACTTGAGTTTTGGTTTCAGTTTTGGACTAATTTTCACATCAGTCCTAAATTTTATTTGAACCAGACTGCCATTCCGAAATGGTAACATAACTAAGCACAGTCTGATTGAGACAAATGGGCCAGATACAGGTGTATATAGGTGTAACACTGTTGACTTCAGAAGAGCTATGCAGATTTACATCATCTGAAGATCTGGTCCAACAATTGTGTAACCCATTGGTCAAAGTGTCACTTTCCGTGCCCAGACCACAGATGCGAATAGAGCTGAGTGAATAATTGATTTTTCGGTTCGGTGGCCAACTGAAAAACCCAGTAAAATTTAATTTCAGGCTGATCCGAACTGGAATTTTTTCAGTTTTTCTCACCAATACAAAAAGACCAAACATTTTTTGTTTTGGGGTCAAATGAAACATTTAATGTGACCCGAAAGTAAGGTTTTTGTGTGTGTTTTTGTTTAATTTTTTGGGTTTTTTTTTTAACTTTTTTTTGTTTGTTTTTTTAAACAACTCTAGTTAAATTTCTAAATGAAACATCTGACTTTTAAAAAAATGTTAAGCCAAAATTATTCACTAAACTTAACCTAAATTCACAAAGGTTTCAGTCAACCCAAAACTGCATTATTCAGTAAATAAATATTCAGCAAATAGCTGAAAAATTTCACCCAATTCTAGTTGTGAATCTGTCACAGCTTTTTTAGTTTGCTGCAGAGGCTGCTGCTTTTAGTTCTGGTGGTCACTGGTTCAATCCAAGAAGGCAGCCATCACAACTGCTGCAGATATTTGTTATATTATAAAGCAAGCCTGTGATTTTTCAGCCTATCACTGTGCATTTTTTGGCTATTGAATTAAAAAACAGTAATGAGTAGCTAGTATTGGTACAACTCTTTGAGGGTTCATTGAGGTAATACGGGACCCTGCCTGGCCAGTGATGTGGGCCCAGGCTACTGCAAGGTTTGCTGACAGTATGTGCATCTGTGTTGCGAGGAGAAGAGGGTCTCAGGAACACATGCTGTGAATGTGAATATGGCCATGATACCATCTCAATACTGGCCAGCCATCACATCTCTTCCCCTGTTCCTCTCGTCCACAATCCTCTGATGGTGCTGTGATGTGACATACCCATAATAGGTACATGAATATGAGCAAAACATCCACCAAGCATGGATCTGAACTCTCTAAGAATATCATGAAAAGTTTTCTAAGAGCTGATTACTCTTAATAAAGGCCAGGATTTTCAAAATTAGGAACCTAAAGTCAGACTCCTAAATTCTTATCAATGGCCTGATTTGCAAAGCACCCAGTAACTCCTATTGACCGCAAACCAGACAACATATTATATTTAAAAGAAGAATTAAAACTGAAGATAAAAAGAAGAAAGTGAACTTTCATGATCCCCCATGAGTCCCTATTCCCATGGCATGGAATTAACCATATTTTACTAAACTGTGATAACCATGGTATCAGAGCTCTTATATTCCAGCTGGCCTTTATATCAATTCCTGTCTCAGCTGTGTCAAAATATGGTACAGTCTGTGATCATTTTTTTCTCAGTCACCATCATTTTACAGTGGCTAACAACATGTGGCGTACCTCAGGCAGTGCACTAAAAGCCCCCAAAACGATTATATGGGTGAAACCAGACAATCACTATGCTCTCAAATGAACTTACACAGAAAAATGATAAAAAGACAAAACACCATATCACTCGTGGGTGAATACTCTTCACAAAGTGATCACTCCATATGGGACCTCTGTCCTCATCCCCAAAGGACACCTGCACAGCACCTTCCAAAGATGACTCTGGAAACTTAAATTCATTACTCTGCTAGACACTACAAAGCAGGGCCTTAATAAAGGAACTGGATTTATGGCTTATTCCAATCATCTTAACCCCCTAACCGCTTCCTTTTTTGTCCTATGACTGCAGAGATGTTAACAGTCTACTTCACCTTGAATGGTCTCTTACAATATGTATTAACTCCTTATGCTAAACAATCTGTTCCACCTTATATTGACCTGTGACACTGAGTACCTTTCCCAGACCTGAAGAAGAGCTCTGTGTAGCTTGAAAGCTTGTCTCTTTCACCAACAGAAGTTGGCTCAATAAAAGATATTACCTCACCCAGCTTGTCTCAACAATAGAGATAGACAGTTAAAAAAATTAAAAATTAGTATTATAAACTGTCTGTATCCAAGCAAATTTCCCTGGTCTTCAATGGATTTTTTTCTTGAATAAGGATGGTGGTATTTGGCCTGGTATAGCAATCTTTATCTTCAAAGTACTTAAAAAACATTGAAGTGGGACTGCCTTGCCTGCTAGCATTACATTTACAACACCTATTATCTCTCACAGTGCTTTAATCCAAAGAGTTATCAACTAAATATAACTTCTAATCTTATATTTAACAATGTAAAATAGATTGTTTAAATGCAGTTAAAAATGATTCATTCCTTTATGCCATATGGTCAAGAGTTAATAATAAAATAATTCCTGGATTATAAAGCCAAGAAGGAACCATCATGATCATCTCATCTGACTTCCTGCATAACATAGACCACAAAACCTTACCCAGGAATTTCAGCATCCAACCCATGTTATTATAATAATAGCCTCTTGCAGATGGCTCTCTGGATGATGGGTAAAACACCACACAATGGTGCTTGGATTAATGGCCAATGCTTCAACTTTTGCTTGGCTCTGCAATTACTATCATCCAATCACCTCTGCTAGATCAGCATAAATACCAAGGTAGACCTGATCGGGAATTTTCCAATGAAACATCTTTTCATTGGAAAATGCATATTAATCAAAACTGAAAATTTTCACCCAAAAGGGTCCATTTTGATGAGTTTTTTGACTAAAAAATTTTTGGGGAAAATTTTTTAAAATGGTTGAAACGTTTTGTTTTAACCTTTTTCTCAACAAAAAAATTCTGCTTTGCTGGTTTGAAACTATTTTGATTTTTGAAATTTAAGGTAATTATCATAAAAACATTTTTGTTTGAAAAATGGTCAAAATCAAAACAAAAACCACTTTTGAATTATCCAGCTGAAATATTTTGATTGACCCAGACTGATTTTGTTGTTGTTGCAGATTTTCACTTTGCAAAAGTCTTGGCAATTTTAAGGTTTTGGGATAGGATTTTTTTTTCTTGGGATGCTAAATGTGTATTCCACCCACATATACTTTGAAGGCTTCTGCTAAACTCTCTGGACATAAATCTCGAAGCTGCACTCCCAAACTGTAACGCTATTGAGGAGAATATTAGTTTCCTATGGGTGGCCCTATACCTATGCGTGGTGGTAAAACTTTCCTCCTCACCCAGGGTTCTCCCACCATCTATATAGCACATCTGTTCCCACACCTATGCAAAGGTTGTGGAAAAGCAGGATGACAGGCAGCTTCTGCTGAAAGGGCCGGCAATCTATCAGCTGAGTTAATAATCAGTGTCTTTGGCTTTGTGGCTCAAGTGAGCCTGGAAAGGGAACTCATTTTGAAAAGGACAATAGTCCACATTAGAGCTGGTTGAAAAATGCAAATTAATTTTCATGGGAAATTTCTAAAAAGTGTTGGATTAAAAAAAAATCCTATGAAAATAGGTTTGTTTAACAAATGAAACACGACCCCCAAAGTTTTCAGCTTTTGAAAAATGGTTTGGTAAAATATGTTTGTTTCTTAGTAACATTTTTCATTTCTGAATTGAGAAAAAGGCCAAAAACCAAAGTGAAAAATGAAAAATTTAACCAAAGACTGTGGCTGAAACCTGACTTTTGTTTTGGTTTTGATTTCTGAATTTTTTGTTAAACAACCAGAAGTTTTCATCCAATATTTTCATATTGGCCAAAAAGCCTTTTTTCATTAAAAAAAAATAAAATGTTTTTTAAACCAACCAAAAACTCCAAAGCAAAACTAGACCTAAACCACCACTTTTTGGGTAGGTTCCATCTGAAGTGACAAATGGGCTTGACTTTGCTCAAATCAACGTTGCCAATAGCACTGCGAACCATGGCAATAGAGCTGCGCGCATAATCGACGTGTTGTTCATTGGTCATTACAAAAAAGTTATACAAAACCCATGCCAAACAATGTCTTAGGTGGAACAAAAGATTTTGTTTCTGTGCTTTTAAAATACTTTTTAAAATATTTTAAAATAGAATTTGAAGTACATTTCAAAATAAAAAGCCAACTGTAATGACTATGGAGTCACGCCTGGGCAAGAGCAGGTGCTTTCCCTATAAAGATCAGCAGGAAACTGCAGGAGTGAGAGAGGCTCCTACATGGGAAAGTCCTGACACCAGGGGAGCTTGGGGACAGATCACAGGAAACAAGAAGCTCTTGTGGGGAAACTTGGATGAGGTTTAGGCTTAGAAGTTTGGGGCCAGGGTCAGAAGGTTGAGCTCTAGCTAGGAAGAGCTGCAAGGATGAGCTGCGAGAACAGGCTGGAACAGAAGAAAAACTCCAACCATGAGAGAACAACAACTAAGTAGGGACTTTTGTGTAGTGAGGGCCTATGTTTTGGGGACCCTGTGAATTGTTAAGAACCATTTCTGTATTAAACGGCCCTCAGGCAGGAGTGGTGTTAACGCAGAGAGAAGTCTGTGTGAAGTTCTTAAGGGGCCCTTCTGAGGGGAAAACAGAAGCAGGGTGCTACAGAATGACCTCTGCCCAGAAGAGGGTGCTCAGGAGGTGGCCAACCCTTTGACAGAAACGTTGCAATTCTTCTGGATTTTACATTTTTTTTTATTTGCAAAATATTTCAGTTCCCTCCTCCTGGCCAAAAGTTTTGGTTCAATTTCCACTCCCCAGCGCTACGTGGCAATCCTACCCAGAAATGTGGGTTGTAACGAAATCTCAACCAGGCAAATGTCATTTGTTTTCTGCTTTCCATACGAAACTTGAATAGCCTTAATTAATACCAAACAGGGGCATTAGTTGCACCAAGCAATTAGCAATGCGGTATAGTGACAAATTCAGGAATCCTGAAGCAACTTCTTTCCATCCACACGTTCTTTGTGTTTATATGCTCAGAATCTTCTAGGTTGTTTTCTGGTCCCGGTTGAATTCACTCCTTGTATTTTGTGTTTTATAACTTGCAGGCAAATAATGTTATTGGCAAAAAGAGAGAAAGAGAAAGAATGGAGCCTGCATCTTTTAAAAAAAATGTAAATCGTTCTGTTCATAAATGTAGATTCCCCCAAAATTCAAGTTCCCTAAATTCTAACTTCCCCTGCCTTTAAGTTTGAACAAAGATCACATCAAATTTCTGAGCTGTATTTTACACCTATTTTCATTTGCCCAATCTACCTGCAGTTCATTAGCCAAAGGGCAGCTTGTTAATAGCTGGGTGAAATGAGACTCTTCCGATTGTCAATAAAGGCATACATCTAACTCTGTGAGGTGGGATTAGGGTTCTGCTGTCTGGTAGGAAACCTTTCTGGCAACTTGAACAGCAACATTCAGCTAGTTTCATAAAGGTCACTTCTATTATTTAAACCACTGAAATGGAGGTAGTTGATTTAAGAGACCCCGGAGGCTGTGCTATAAAAAAAAAAAAAGAGAGAGAGAGAGAGAACTCTATGAAAGTGCAAGGCTGGCAAGAGATATGAAAATAAGTCAAATAAAAATGAATATTACTCTTTCTAAAGCCGAGAGAGACAAACTGGATGAGGTAATATATTTGATTGGACCAATTTCTGTTGTTGAGAGAGAGAAGCTTTCAGACTAAACCGAGCTCTTCTTCAGGCCTGGCAAAGGTACTCCAAGTATCACAGCTACAGGCAAGGTGGAACAGATTATTTAGCATAAGCAGTTAGCACATATTCGAAGGGACAGAGGCCCAATCTTGCAAATGCACATGCAGAAGCCAACTTTTGTGATTATATCACACAGTGTCTGGAGTTTCTAGGCCGCACGGTTGCAGAGAAAAGCTTGAAAATGATACACTGAAAGAGTCTCTAAAATCCAGAATAAAAACACCCAAACTTTTTTATATTTTAAATCTCATATTTTTTAAGCCAATCTCATGATTTTTTGAGGGCTTGACTCATGATACTTTAAGGTTTGGGGTTATCAACACCACTTTCAACACACATGACTTCAAAAGAGCCACTCACCTTTAACGCTAAACACATGCTTACCTCCTTTGATGGTTCGGGGACACGGTATCCTTTTCCTATCTTCAGGCATCCAACACATTTGACAAAAATCCAGGGGAGACTTTACCATCGTGTGGTTTCGTTTTCAGCGAAGAGGGCCCTTGATGGCATAAGTTATAGATTGATTGGTTTGTATGTACACCACTGCAAGCATGGACCTGTAAGGTCCATACATTATAAGGCCCCCTTCATGAAAAAGAACACGGCATACTCCAGACCCGATTTTTTCCAATACTCCCTGAAGAGTAGGAGGCAAGTACGTAGCCTGTCATTAATGAACTCTCCAGCCGTAAAAGAGCATTTCTATGCCTGATGTTTGCAAGGCACCCCTGCGGGCCGGTGGGGGGGAATGCTGCAATTACAAGATACGTGAAGGTCTGAACGGTTCTAGATGTTGAACAGTGCCTTGGCAAATCCCCGGAGAAGCAGGGAAGGCTCGGATGCATCCAGATGTGCAAAGGGACAAGGCAATGTCTGCAAAATGAGCTATCCCTGGCAGTGTAAGGGGAGATCCTGCATGGCCTCTGTGCACAGGATTCCCCCGCAGCGGGGACGACTTGCAACGCCAGCTCCTAAAAGTAATTCCATTGTCTTATGGTGGGGATCTGAGGCTGATGCCCCAGCAAGCCTTGAATTATACACCCGGGAGGAGACTCTCACCCCAGCTCTGGCTACGTGACACTGAGTGAGAAGGCTGGCTTGGCAGAAAGGGACTCGGAAAGCCTAGCTCCTGGCAGGAGAGAAATCCCCCTGGTCCAGGGTGCAGGCTGTCCTTGGAGAAACCCCTTGGAATAGATCATGTCAGGGGCAAGACAGACATGTCCAGATCGAGGCCACGCCCCATGATGCAACACAGATCCCTGGCAATGGTGCCGCGTCAATGACAGGCTGCCCTTACTGAGGTTATGTCTACACTTGCAGTTGAATGACAAAACTTTTGTCGTTCCCAGGTTCTGAAACTCCTCCCCAACCCGGAAAGACAAAAGTTTTGCCATGGCAAGTGCCTGTGTGAATGCCCGCGTGGTCGGCAGGAGCACTCTCCTGTCGACAAAACAAGCCCCGCCCACTGGGGGTGGAAGTATTTTGTCGTCACTAAAAGCTGTGTAGTGTAGACATGGCCTGAGGGCTGTCTGAATTACAAAGGGGTCACTCCAGCTTGAGAGCAGCCTAGAATCAAAGGACACAAAGGTGGCTGAAAGGCAATTCCCTCCCGCCCCCTTTCCCTTTCCTGCATCCTGTGCTGTGAATTCTGGGCTGTGCCTCTCCACGGCCCAGGATCTCACCCATTGTATGCAGTGCGCTGGGCCATATTTATGAAGGGCCCCTCAACCCTGCCTCCAATTTTGCACTCGTAAGTTTGCACTGCCAATCAATGAGAGGCACTGCTCGGTGGGTGGACACAGGAAGTTTGCACTGTCCCTTCTGTTGCTTTACCTTGCTGAGAGGTAGCGTGGCCCAATGACTAGGGCTCTGGGCTAAAACCTGGCTTCTATTCCTGACTTCATCACTGCCCTGCTGGGTAACCCTCGGCAAGTCCTTTCCCTCTGTGCTTCTGTTTTCCCTTTCTGTTTAGACTATCTGCTCTCGGGGGGGCGGGGGAGCTCTCTCTGTCTAAGTGCTTGTAGAGTGTTTAGCTAATGGAGCCCTGAACTGAGGCAGCATTTCCAGGGACACGGCTATAAATAAATAATACTGGGTCCATGAATACACAGAAGACTCAAGACTCCACATCCACTACATTCACTTAAAAAGTGGTGTTCTAATCATGAAAGCACACCCCATTCTTTGACGCTGTCTCCCTCTGAGCCTCTCTGGAGGCCACACTGTTGCGTGTCTGCAAAGTTAGCTTCTGCTCCAAGATGCAAGCAGGGAACTAATGCGACCAACAAGAGCTGCGTGCATGTAACTGAAGGCAGAATTTGGTGCACAGACTTTTATATTTAACAAGAGCAAATAGCGGAGCAAAAAAGCTTCTTCATTGCTTCTGAGTTTAATGAATGAGAGTCTTAGTGTTGGCTAAGATGGTATTAAGATATTTATGCTACTGTATGTACATTGCATATGTAGTATGGTTGAGGTTGAATTCCCATGCATCATTTCCCAGGATAATAAAAAAGATTGCAATAAAGATTGAGAAAAGTACTCTCCATTTTTCAGTGGGATGATCTTGTTTCTGCTACGTGCTCCAGCTGGATTCTTTTTCAGCCCAATAGATAATGCTCATCTGTCACATTTTAAATTCCACTTTATAGAAACCCAGAATCATGGAAATGTTGGGCTGGAAGCAACCTTGAAGTAATCAAGTCCAGCTCCCTGCACTGAGGCAGGACCAAGTAAACGTTGGGAGGGATTTGTACAATCTGTTCTTAAAAATCCTCCAATGATGGGGATTGGCCAACCTCCCTTGGAAACCCTGTTCCAGAGCTTAACTACCCTTGTATTAGAAAGTTTTTTCTAATACGTAACCTAAATCTCCCTCGCTGCAGATTAAGCTCATTACTTCTTGTCCTACCTTTAGTGGACATGGAGAACAATTGATCACAGTCCTCTCTATAACAGCCCTTAACGTCTTTGAAGACTGTTATCAGGTCCTCCTCCTCACTTTTCTTTTCTCAAGACTAATCATACCCAGTTTTTTTAACCTTTCCCCATAGGTCGGGTTTTCTAAACCTTTTGATCACTTTTGTTGCTCTCTCTGTTCTCTCTCCCATTTATCCAAACCTTTCCTAAACTCTGGTGCCCAGGGTTGGACACAGCACTCCAGTTGAGGCCTCACCAGTACAAGTGCCGCTATTTTATTTGATTCTATAAAAACAATAATAAAACCAAACAATTGAGAAACGTATAATTTCTGTGGTACCTACAGGCTAGATGGTAACATTTGGTTCTGAGCTGGATAAGGGGCACCACCCAAAGAGCAGACAGAGACCGCGTGGGTGTAAAACTAGTGTGAGATCAGGGACAGGCCTGCTGGCTTGGCTCACAACCGTGGCAGTTTTAAATCCAGCCACAGTCCCTGATCTGCTCCAGAAGTAAATTATGTCATTGGTCTTCATGGAGCAGTTTACTTGCCCCTCACACATCTGGCCAGTTACTTTGGGTGAACAGCTGGATGGGTGCACGGCTAAAGGTCCTCCCAGTCTTGCCCCCTCTACATTCCTTCCACACATGCACTAGCAGGGCAAGTAGACTCTGCTCTTCACCTAAGAAGTGGAGTCACACTCGGCTAGGGTGACCAGATAGCAAGTGTGAAAAATCAGGACTAGGGTGGAGGGGTAATAGGTGCCTATATAAGACAAAGCCCTGAAGATCGGGACTGTCCCTATAAGATCAGGACATCTGGTCACCCTACACTCTGAGCAGGAGCACGTATAGGCGTTGTATTGTCCCTCATGCACCTGCATCTATTTTAAGTACTGGTATGAGTCCCATTAACATCATGTCTGAGTGTCTCTCAGTCTTTACTGTATTTACTAGAGCCAGTTGAAATTTTTTGAGAGGAACTGATTTTCAGCTGAAATGCTGGTTCATGAAATCGAACACATTTGGTAGGAATGTATTGATTTAGTCACAAGTAGCCAGAAACATTATAAAAAATGTTTCATTTAGATAAAGCTCAAAATGGTGTTTCGACTTTGTCACAAAAGTTGAAACGATATTGTCCTGTAACATAAAGAGACAAAACGTTTTGATGAAGTCAGAACAAAATCCTACTTCAATTTTTCCTAAAAAAAAAATTATTTTTTGGAATTTTCATTCCACGGGAAATTTCCAAGTTTTGTTCTGAAATGAACAAATGAAAAAACAAAACAAAACAAAAAAACCCTTCTCAGTTACCAATAGAACAGCAATTCCAAGCTCCGCCAGCTCTCGTATTTACCCTCCCAATGCCCCAGGAAGTAGGACAATAGCATTAGCCCCATTTTAGAAGCACAGAGAGGGCAAGTTATTCGTCCAGGGTCACGCAGGCAGGCTATGGCACAGCAGGGACAAGAGGCCAGATCTCCAAAGTCGCAGGCTTGTGTCTTACTCATCCCTAGAGAAGGATGGTCCAATGGTTAAGAGCTGTGACAGACTAGCCCAGTGTTGTTAGGCCATGGTAAATATTTCGACAGAATTGTCCTGGAAATCGAAACAGCCACATAGTAAATAATGGGATTTACCACTGAAATACTGTGGAGTAATTACATCTTCAGGAACAGTAACATTAAAGGGGAACTGTAAATACATTGACAACGAATGAGATAGAATTCAGTTCACACACACTGGAGGGTGGTACGTACAGGTACAGCATATACTGTGGTATACGGCTGAAAAATTTCCATCAAAACTGTTTTCAATTGGGGTTTCAACTGAATGATTCTTTTAAGTGCCTGCTTCCTTCCAAACATTTCAATGGGTTCATTTTTCAAAGGAAAACCAGAACAAATATTGGTGTTTAGTTGCTAAAAATGGATATGTTTTTGGTTTTCAGGTTTTTGGATGAAAAGTTGCAGTTTTTCTACAGGAAAAAGCCCCATTTTCCACCAAACGCTAGGACATAACTATTAATACAACATGCATTGAACAAAATCTCTGGATGGTGCATTGCTAATACCCAACAGCATAGGAGAATCCACACTGCATTTGGGACTATCCTGTGCCTCTGAGGTACCGCCCTGGATTGGGGTTGGTGACGAGGTGCGCTACCCTACTGGAACCTCCTGGAGGCATCGTGCCTGACTCAGGCCAAAAGCTTACAGGAGCTCCAGGAAGCAGGGGAGTAGCACCGCCTTTTATACAGAGGCAGTGCCCACTCACTTCAACCCCCAGACAGGTCTGCTGGCTAATGCATGGAGCAGCGGGGCCAACATTACGATAGAGGGGAGGTTAACACCGATATTAAGGTAACCTTGTATCCCCGTGTACGGCAGCCACTGTGCCTGACCCCTTCTCCTTGCAAATGACTTTACCTTTGCACCCTCTGTCCCCCTTGTGAATGCACAGGAGTATGAGGGTATTTGGTCTTTACGGCTGGATGAGTTTTAAAGCTGATCTACTGGGTTTGCGTTTTACTTTTGTTTGCAAAAGGTTATTCGTCTGATGATAAAGTAGCTTGGTTCTCTTATATAGATTTCATTAAAGCTTCAAGGCCAAGCACTCCGGGGTCCAGTATATCTTCATAATTGCTAAGTGTCTAACTGTCATACTGAAATACCCTTCAGCCTTAAATGTTCCAATATGCATCCGTGTCCAGCACATATTTCTCTGTTAAAGGTAAAAGAGCAAGTTACGTGAACCCAGGAATGTTGCAACTTACTACAGGGAGAAAATGCAACAGCCAGGCCAACCGTGTGTCCCTAACACATACAACGACTGGGGATATTGTTAGTGGGAGTTAAAGACAATGGGCCAGATCCCCTGCGGGGATAAATTGGCATAGCGCCACTGAAGTCCCGGGAACCATTCCTGAGGATCTGGTCCGATAAGCGAAGACAAAGATTGACACTGGGCTTCACTCTGACATCAGGAGTGACTTCACTCAGATCAGCGTCGTTATTAGTGTGGAACTAATGTGAGATCAGAAACAGACTGACTGGCTTTTGTTGTTTTGGGCCACAAACTTCACATTATTAAATATAATCAATGACAAGAACATGATTGCATTTCAGCAACATGTTATGGTCATTTGCCTTGCAGTGACTCTGCGCTAAGCCTGGAGGACAGATCTCGCCCAATAAGGCCTGGAACCATAGCCCAGGATCGTGACAGTCTAAGTCTGGATTGTCAGATATAATTTATAGTCACTGTAGTGCCTAGGGGCCTCAGTCATGGACCAGGACGCCACTTTTCTAGGCATTGTACAAACAGAACCAAACCACGGGCCCTTGCCCCAAAGCGCTTACGATCCAAGCATAAGACAACAGATGGACATGGACAGACCGGGGCACAAGACAAAACCATATTGGTCAGCATGGCAGGCAGTGATCTCAGCGCACCAGTGACCTGGCCACAGCCAAGTGTTTTGTAGGCATCTTGGCGAAGGAGTGTTTTAAGGAGGAGGAGGAGGAGGTAGCTTTGTGGATGTTTATGGGGAGCTCCTCCCAGGCATGAGGGACAACGTGGGAGAAAGCATGAAGGGGATTGTCTGGAGAGCTAAGCAGGCATTGGAGGCTAGTGTCGTGGGCTGATTAGAGGCAGGAGTGAACACCGCAGTATTGAATGAGAGATGAGAGGTTGGGTTGGGATAGGAATTTTTATCAGATATAGGGATACGTGGTAACTTATTTAATTCATGAGACTATTAAAAGTGCAGCATGGTGCTAAACTTGTGTAGCTGGGAAATAAGCGAATTCACCCAGATGTCTATGGTAGATCAGATCCATGGGACCACATGTTCAGACTCCTGCACAAACCAGGCATGCCATGCCATAGCGCCTGGAGACCCCAATTGAAATTAGGACCCCGTTGGGCTATGCTCTGTACATACACAGAGCGAGAGGCCTTCCCTGGTCCAAAAAACCTCCAAATAGAAGAGGCGGATCAAAGAGAGCCTTGCTCTCCTCTCTTTGCAGATGGGGAAACCGCAGCACAGAGATTAAGTGACTTGCCCAAGGCCACACAGGAAATCTGTGGCAGGGCCAGGACCTGACCCCCCAATCTTCTGAGGCCTAATTGAGTTCTTTAACCATGAGACCACCCTTCCTTTCTAATACACGACATTGTGTCTGTTTCCAAAATGTGGAGCAGCTATCACACCAGCAAGCTTGCCCTTGGGCAATGGGTAAGTCAGGCAGAGCTTTTGGCCACGCACACAGCACTGGGATTTTCCAAAGAGGCCCACGCGACTAATGTCCATTCTCTGGACAGAGGCCTAGTCTCTGTCGCTGCCTGTTCAATTCCAGCTCTTTCCGTGAGTTTTCTGGCTCCTTTGCTATAGATCTGTTTCCACAGCATCCTTTCCACTCACAGGAGCCCCTCAGCTGGTCCAGGGGTCCAGGAAGATCATGGACGTCTGCTAGAGGAGAGAACATGGAGAAGATGACGGTGATATCTTGTATCGAGGGCTCCCTGCTCCAGCTGTGGCAGCCTTTGCACAGGAGCAGCATACACGGTAGGCAGTGGAGTGCTGAGGAGAAATCACCTCTGCCTGTGCCTCTGAGCTTACACGTGCCTGGAAACATGGCTGCTTGAAGAACGTCTACTTGAAAATGCACACTACACATCTATCTCACAGGCCATGTCTACTGCGCCCAGGCAATGGGTGTCCTTTCTTTGGCCCGCCCGCGCTGCGCTGCTTTCCTTGAGGAGGTGAGCTCCATTCAAGCCAAAGGGAATTCTGTGGGCCAGTCTGACCTCCAAAAGTGGCAGCACTTAGAACAAATATTAACGCCTTGTAGAAGAGTCCTCCGGTCCTGTATTTTGTTCCCTAAGGGATGGAACATACATTTCATGTTCAGAGGATTCGCTAGGAGCATATTGCCAAGGGAAGTATATTACGAGGGAGAACTGTAGACATAATAATAATAAAAAGACATTTTCCTGCCTATAAATTTGTTTTCGCCAAGCATGCACTGATCAAGGCTATTACTTTGTGGGTTTTCCTACCCATGCCTGCAGAGTTTGAAAGCAGTCAAATGAGACTTTTCTGGCGGCAGGCCCAATAGCTTTACATTTTAGCAGTTACACTTCCTTAACAGAGAATGTAATCTGTGTCTAAAGGTATATCGGTAAACAAGTTAGAGAGGAGAAGAAAGGAGGTTAATGCAGATGGGTAGATACAGATGTGGCAAACCACCCCCCCCAAGTATATGTATTTGTTTTAGCCTTTTCCCATTGATCAAACCACCTCAATGCAATTGGCGTGTATAATAAGCCAAAAAGATATGGGCAGATCAGAAATGGAGGGTGGCTTTCAGAGATGGAAATACGGAAAAAGTCAAGGGATATTTATGGTCTGAAGAATTGTTCTTGTTAAGGCCCCTTCTGCTAATAGGGCAAGAACAGTGTTGAGATGGTTTACAGTTTCCTGCAGGCCTTGAAGCATTTTGCAGATTCTTTAGTGCAGAGCCAGTCCACGTTGCTGGAGCTTGCTAAAGGATTCTGCGCAATGGGCAAGTTCTGCACACACAGAGAGGCCACATTTTAACTGTCTTCATTTATTAACTGCAGTGGATGGATTCGTATGGAAGAAGCAGATTTAATTAAGAATATGATGAAGTTTTCCTTTCTGTCTGCAAGACAGAAGGCGCATCTACTCTGGGAAATTTGGTACTGGCTGCAGGGCATCTTCGCAGAAGGATCCCACCCCGCAAACTTCAGGCCATGTTGGAAGGCTCCTCTTTCACCACTTCCACCCGCAACCGCTCCACCATTCTTTGCTGAGAACATGGCAACATTCTGGCATTTTTCATGGAGAAAAGCTTATGCTGGAAAGGGATTGGTGGCCTATGCAGGTTGCAGAGAACAGATGTAATGAGCACTGCATGAAAGTGGGAATCTGCACTCGGCATGAACCTTCAATTTCTGAAGGGTCTTGAGGTGTAGCGCATTGCGTATCAAATTGTCGTAATCCAGACTCAAGGCCCCAATACCTTTGTTGTGGCCACAGCTGGTTAAAAAAAAAAAGATTGCAACCATCGTGCCAAACGTAAATGATAAAAATCATGACTCCCTGGGCACCCAGAAGCATAAGGAGATCCAGTAACAACAGCAGCATCAGTGAGGCTCAGTGACAAACCGTAGCTATACCTCCTCAGTCAAGGGAGTTGGTGGTATCTCTATTTCTTTTGGTAGCTTCCCCCTAGTCTGTAAGCATTGTCTCAATCACACTTGGCTTGGGTCTTGGATAGCTAGCCATCATCTGAGGCCCAATTTCCATTTAGCACTGGATAAACTGCTCACCTTCATTGGGCAGGTAAGATGAGATGCAGATCTAAGACTGTCAACAGCACATTCTAGACACAATAACCTATATTGCTTCACTAACCCTTGTAACATACTCATAGACAGCCAATATATACATGCTGGGTAGGAGAGGCTATAGAGTAGAACCTTGTATAACCCAACATGAGCAACTGCTCAGTGCTAACTTCCTGGATTATCTCAGAAAGAAAGAAGCAACGGTACATAATTTATATTATCTGATCAGCTCTATAAACTAATATCAGGGGGTAGCCGTGTTAGTCTGTAGCCACAAAAACAATGAGAAGTCCGGTGGCACCTTAAAGACTAATGGATTTATTTGGGCATAAGCTTTCATGAGTAAAAAAACCCCACTTCTTCAGATGCATGGAGTGAAAATTACAGATGCAGGCATAAAGATGCAGACATTTATGCCTGCATCTGTAATTTTCACTCCATGCATCTGAAGAAGTGGTTGTTTTTTTTACCCACGAAAGCTTATGCCCAAATAAATCTGTTAGTCTTTAAGGTGCCACCGGACTTCTCGTTGTTTCTATAAACTAGCTGAATAGACTTCATTAAATAACATATTCAACTAATTTGGGAGTTATTAACTGCAGATCAGCATTTCCTAAAATGTAGGGTGAACCTCTTGTGGGAACATGAAGCACTAAACAAAGTGTGGTGTGGACAGACTTCTCAATTGCTCGCTAGAGTCTTAGCTTTCCTTTAAAAAAAAAAGTGTTAAGGCCTGGTTTGCAAGTAACCTTTGCACTGCACTCCTTTTGCGAGGCTCCTTTATACTGCCAGAGTGGTGTAAATAGGCTTTAACATCCATGAGAATCAGGCCCATAGTCTGTACCTGTTGTGATTATGAAGAAAACGTTCAAACATGAACTGTGTATAATCAATGTAGAGAGTTCAGCCTGAGTTTGCAGAGAGCCTGAAACAATAGCTCTGAGGTATGAGCTGCCTCAACCATTTCAATGGGCGCTAGCTCAGCTGCCAATGAGGATACTGGACATTGTTAACTCCTTTCTCATTTGTTGTGATGAACTGTGAAATACAGGAAATAGGGTATTATGGGCTAAAGAAAAAAAAGTGTTGCCACTTAGTAATAACTATATATATAAAAAAAATCACTTGTGAGAAGATTGGAAAATACAAGCCACAAGCCATGGCAGAGAACTTTGAAAATCCAGCCTCAAGTTCTCAAAGTCCTGCTTGTTGGTTTACCATTGGCCACCAAGGATATGTCTACACTACCCAGCTCACCCAGGTGATTAGCACCGGGGTCTGAGCGTTCCTCCTGCAAAATCTTACCCCATTACTGTGTCCTCATTGTTTCTACCCTTCCCCCTCCCTCATTGTTTCTACCCTTCTATGGCCACATCCCATAGTTCCGTGTGCTGAGATGCTCTAAGATGCCTTCCCAGTCAGTTCTGTCAGTTGCAGGAGAACTTGCCTGTCCCCCAGGGGGAATTGTGGGGAAGACATTGGAGGACTGTCAGCCACTTGAGTGATCTTGCCAGTGTCTTCACTGCAAAATGGGCAGGTTCTAGCCTGAACTAAACCACAGCTCTGGCTTTAACCCACACGGCCAGCTGTGCAAGTGAGTATGGGTTCAAGGAACAACACGCATGTGCTTGAGGGTTGTGTGTGTGGATGGTGGGGTTGGGGACAATATGTAGAAGCAGAGGTGAACACTAAAGTGCAGACACCCCCTAAGGCATTCAACCCCAGGCAGGTTTTCTTTACTCATTGTTAAAATGGTGCAATCAAGGATGGTTGCCCTCTCTGAAGGAGCTACAAAAAATTACCAATAAAAAAACCAAACCGACCCCATCCCGAATCCCCCTTTTTACAAAGTTTCAATACACGTCATTGAAAATGAAATGGTTGGTGTGTACAAAACCAACCCACCTATCTTTGTAGGGAACTACTTCAGGAAAGCTAACTTAGTGGTTCATTATACAAGTTTCACTAGTGCCTCTCAGGCAAAACCAGCTTTTATTTAACTTGAAAAACATGCCAATAACAGACAGCATAATTCATTTCATGAAAGTGATGGTTGGTTGTAAAATAGAATACAGAAATTTTTCCTACTAAAGCTGAAATGCTTTTCTTTTAATTCTTTGGTATTCTCTCTTCAGCATTTTAAACTTTAATTCGGATCTTGGCTTGGGCTTTGAGATCTCGCTGTGCTTAACAGAATGTGGTCTAGTTTTGTAATTTTCAAGTATTTAAATCACACGCCTGCTTTGCCATTAAAAAATAGCACATATCAGCCTGGGTTTTGCATTTATTGGACTCATGGTTGGGGAAAAAATGGAAGGTAAATTGCTAGCTAAATGGATGGGTTGTGTATTGTTTTAAATGGGTTGTGTATTGTTTTAAACATCCTTTTAAAACCCAATCTGGTAAGCTGAGATGGGATCCAAGTTTAGGGGATTCCAGATATCTTTTTTTTTCCGTCAAGTTAGTTCATTTAGCCAAATCACAGTGATTCCTTCAAGCCTCTCGGGCTAGTGGAGGTAGCCCATTACCACCTGACAACAGCCCGTCAGGCAGGGCAGTGCGATTGTCCCCAGCTGGGGAACTGAGGCACAGAGAGCCCAAGTGACTTGTCGAAGGTCACACAAGAAGTCCCTGCTGGAGCAAAAGTATTGAATTCTGTTCTTTGGAGTCCCAGGTAGTGCCCTCACCACTGAGCCGGCCTTCCTCCTGCAGGGAACCAGTCCAGGGAAGTAAAATTGGCGAGTATTGTTACTAGGGAGCCATTGGTGCCTGGACTACTGTGACGGGCTCCTTAGAAATAGATTGGGGAGGACGAGAGAGACAGGGGGACATGACCAGCTGTGGCAGCAAATGTGGTACGGTCAGAGCCGGTAATAAGGGGGTCCCAGATGAGAGAAAAGGGGGTACACAAGAGAGAGGGAGGGGGCAGTGGCTGGGAAAAAGAGAGAGTCAATAACTGAAAGACACAGAGCCCTGTGATCATTGGCTTGGGCTGAGCTAGTCTATGCAAAAAGGGAGAGAATGATGGCTCAAAACCACTGATATTCCTGATCTGGAAGCAGCCAGGGGCCTCTTTTGGTGTAAAGGTGCAACTCAGAGCAGCCCCAGGGTTACTATAAGTTATATCAGCCATAGTCCTCTAGGGACTTTCTACTGGTCTAGGCTCACTGGGCTGCCAGGTTCTCTGGCTACACCCTTCCTGCCCCCTACACCGAGACGCTGGCAGATGGTGGCATGGAGCCAGCTGTGCCAGTTTTACAGCACCTGGAGATTCCTCCACACCAAAGGAAACTCTAGCTGCCCTAGTATGCAGCATTCCCAGCTGCTGTGGCCTGAGCCGTGCAAAGCAGCTAGAAAAAGAGGCCAAAGATTGGGCTGAGTCTCCTTTCAATATGGTTCTGACACCAGTGTAGCTTGATTGATGTCAAGTGGAGTCAATCCTGATTTACACCAGCGTAAGTGAGAAGGAGCTACTGGGGACATAAGAACATAAGAACGGCCGTACCGGGTCAGACCAAAGGTCCATCTAGCCCAGTATCTGTCTACCGACAGTGGCCAATGCCAGGTGCCCCTGAGGGAGTGAACCTAACAGGCAATGATCAAGTGATCTCTCTCCTGCCATCCATCTCCATCCTCTGACAAACAGAGGCTAGGGACACCATTCTTACCCATCCTAGCTAATAGCCATTTATGGACTTAGCCACCATGAATTTATCCAGTTCCCTTTTAAACGCTGTTACAGTCCTAGCCTTCACAACCTCCTCAGGTAAGGAGTTCCACAAGTTGACTGTGCGCTGCGTGAAGAAGAACTTCCTTTTATTTGTTTTAAACCTGCTCCCTATTAATTTCATTTGGTGACCCCTAGTTCTTGTATTATGGCAGGAGGGATAGCTCAGTGGTTTGAGCATTGGCCTGCTAAACCCACGGTTGTGAGTTCAATCCTTGAGGGGGCCACTTAGGGATCTGGGGCAAAAATTGGTCTTGCTAGTGAAGGCAGGGGGCTGGACTCAATGACCTTTCTCCTCCCTTCCTTCTAGGAGAGGGAGATTTATATATTTATTCTTAAATAACTTTTCCTTATCCACTTTCTCAACATCACTCATGATTTTATATACCTCTATCATATCCCCGCTTAGTCTCCTCTTTTCCAAGCTGAAGAGTCCTAGCCTCTTTAATCTTTCCTCGTATGGGACCCTCTCCAAACCCCTAATCATTTTAGTTGCCCTTTTCTGAACCTTTTCTAGTGCTAGAATATCTTTTTTGAGGTGAGGAGACCACATCTGTACACAGTATTCGAGATGTGGGCGTACCATGGATTTGTATAAGGGCAATACTATATTCTCAGTCTTATTCTCTATCCCCTTTTTAATGATTCCTAACATCCTGTTTGCTTTTTTGACCGCCTCTGCACACTGCGTGGACATCTTCAGAGAACCACGATGACTCCAAGATCTTTTTCCTGACTCGTTGTAGCTAAATTAGCCCCCATCATATTGTATGTATAGTTGGGGTTATTTTTTCCAATGTGCATTACTTTACATTTATCC
This sequence comes from Mauremys reevesii, assembly GCF_016161935.1. NCBI lineage: Eukaryota > Metazoa > Chordata > Testudines > Geoemydidae > Mauremys > Mauremys reevesii. Next base: position 4,526,921 of record NC_052625.1, read on the forward strand.
ACATTAAATTTCATTTGCCATTTTGTTGCCCAATCACTTAGTTTTGTGAGATCTTTTTGAAGTTCTTTACAATCTGCTTTGGTCTTAACTATCTTGAGTAGTTTAGTATCATCTGCAAACTTTGCCACCTCACTGTTTACCCCTTTCTCCAGATCATTTATGAATAAATTGAATAGGATTGGTCCGAGGACTGACTCTTGGGGAACACCACTAGTTACCCCTCTCCATTCTGAGAATTTACCATTAATTCCTACCCTTTGTTCCCTGTCTTTTAACCAGTTCTCAATTCATGAAAGGACCTTCCCTTTTATCCCATGACAGCTTAATTTACGTAAGAGCCTTTGGTGGGGAACCTTGTCAAAGGCTTTCTGGAAATCTAAGTACACTATGTCCACCGGATCCCCCTTGTTCACATATTTGTTGACCCCTTCAAAGAACTCTAATAGATTAGTAAGACATGATTTCCCTTTACAGAAACCATGGTGATTATTGCTCAACAGTTGATGTTTTTCTATGTGTCTGACAATTTTATTGTTTCAACTAATTTGCCCAGTACTGACGTTAGACTTACCGGTCTGTAATTGCCGGGATCACCCCTAGAGCCCTTTTTAAATATTGGCGTTACATTAGCTAACTTCCAGTCATTGGGTACTGAAGCCGATTTAAAGGACAGGTTACAAACCTTAGTTAATAGTTCCGCAACTTCACATTTGAGTTCCTTCAGAACTCTTGGGTGAATGCCATCTGGTCCCGGTGACTTGTTAATGTTGACTTTATCAATTAAATCCAAAACCTCCTCTAGTGACACTTCAATCTGTGACAGTTCCTCAGATTTGTCACCTACAAAAGCCAGCTCAGGTTTGGGAATCTCCCTAACATCCTCAGCCGTGAAGACTGAAGCAAAGAATCCATTTAGTTTCTCCGCAATGACTTTATCATCTTTAAGTGCTCCTTTTGTATTTCGATCGTCAAGGGGCCCCACTGGTTGTTTAGCAGGCTTCCTGCTTCTGATGTACTTAAAAAACATTTTGTTATTACCTTTGGAGTTTTTGGCTAGCCGTTCTTCAAACTCCTCTTTGGCTTTTCTTATTACACTCTTGCACTTAAGTTGGCAGTGTTTGTGCTCCTTTCTATTTGCCTCACTAGGATTTGACTTCCACTTTTTAAAGGAAGTCTTTTTATCTCTCACTGCTTCTTTTACATGGTTGTTAAGCCACGGTGGCTCTTTTTTAGTTCTTTTACTGTGTTTCTTAATTTGGGGTATACATTGAAGTTGGGCCTCTATTATGGTGTCTTTAAAAAGGGCCCACGCAACTTGCAGGGATTTCACTTTAGTCACTGTACCTTTTAACTTTTGTCTAACTAACCCCCTCATTTTTGTATAGTTCCCCCTTTTGAAATTAAATGCCACAGTGTTGGGCAGTTGAGATGTTCTTCCCACCACAGGGATGTTGAATGCTATTGTATTATGGTCACTATTTCCAAGCGGTCCTGCTATAGTTACCTCTTGGACCAGCTCCTGCACTCCACTCAGGATTAAATCTAGAGTTGCCTCTCCCCTTGTGGGTTCCCGTACCAGCTGCTCCATGAAGCAGTCATTTAAAGTATCGAGAAATTTTATCTCTGCATTTCGTCCTGAAGTGAAATGTTCCCAGTCAATATGGGGATAATTGAAATCCCCCACTACTATTGGGTTCTTAATTTTGATAGCCTCTCTAATTTCCCTTAGCATTTCATCATCACTATTACTGTCCTGGTCAGGTGGTCGATAATAGATCCCTAATGTTATATTTTTATTAGAGCATGAAATTTCTATCCATAGAGATTCTATGGAACATGTGGATTTGCTTAAGATTTTTAATTCATTTGAATCTACATTTTCTTTCACATATAGTGCCACTCCTCCCCCCGCACGACCTGTTCTGTCCTTCCGATATATTTTGTACCCCGGAATGATTGTGTCCCATTGGTTGCTCTCAGTCCACCAGGTTTCTGTGATGCCTATTATATCAATATCCTCCTTTATCACCAGGCACTCTAGTTCACCCATCTTATTATTTAGACTTCTAGCATTTGTGTACAAGCACTTTAAAAACTTGTCCCTGTTTATTTGTCTGCCCTTTTCTGATGTGCCAGATTCTTTTTTATGTGACTGTTTATCATCTGATCCGGCCCTTACATTATCCTCTTCCGTCCTCTGCTCCTGACTATAACCTGGAGATTCTCTATCATCAGACTCTCCCCTAAGAGAAGTCTGTGTCCGATCCACATGCTCCTCCGCAGCAGTCGGCTTTCCCCCATCTCCTAGTTTAAAAACTGCTCTACAACCTTTTTAATCTTTAGTGCCAGCAGTCTGGTTCCACTTTGGTTTAGGTGGAGCCCATCTCTCCTGTATAGGCTCCTCCCATCCCAGAAGTTTCCCCAGTTCCTAATGAATGTGAACCCCTCCTCTCTACACCATCGTCTCATCCACGCATTGAGACTCTGAAGCTTTGCCTGCCTACCTGGCCCTGCGCGTGGAACTGGGAGCATTTCTGAGAATGCCACCATAGAGGTCCTGGATTTCAGTCTCTTCCCTAGCAGCCTAAATTTGGCTTCCAGGACATCTCTCCTTCCCTTCCCTATGTCATTGGTACCTACATGTACCATGACCACCGGCTCCTCCCCAGCACTACACATAAGTCTGTCTAGATACCTAGGGTCTGATTCGGTCAGTCTGACTGTTGAATTCAGAATGACATCTCTGGACCTCGACACAATGAAGGGGGTCCGAGATGGAGAAGGGAGACAGGCTTGGGGACAGAGGGAGAGGTGCGGGGCGGGGGGAAACACAGTCCGAAAAAGAAGTCAGGCACAGAAAGAAAGTCAAATTCTTCTCTCATTAGTCAGGATTAATTCCACTGAAGCCAACAGAGCAACACCAAGGAAGGTGAGAGACCAGAGAGTTTATCTACCACCAAACCCACAGAGCAATCTAAACTACAGGGTTAGGCTAGATGACCCTAGAGGTTCCGTCTCACCCTATGATCCTACGTCCATCTACGTACAACAAGCCAGCTCCTCAGCTAGTATATGTTGATGTAGCTTCATGGACTTGGACCAGGTTCTCTCTTTTTTGGGGTGTGTGGGAGGGTCTTGAGTAAACCAGTCACTTTCCATCTTTCTTAGCTGTGCTATTACCCTATTCTGTGTAATGCAATTTCACCTGAAAAAAAAAAACAGGGTAGAATTTCTTTTGCACATGAAGTTTGAGAACTTATCCAAAAGTTTTAAACTCGCTTGAGTCTGGGAACCTCACAAAAGCTTTCCCAGTTGCGCACACACAACTGCTGCGACGTTTTGGCCACCGTCTCACCTCTGGGTGAGTGGGCTTGGCTGGGCAGCACTCTGCGAACATTGTCGACCTTTCGGCCAGTCAATCTTTGCCCACTGTTAAATTTGCATTTTTATCTTTCAATTATTATGTTTCATAACTGCTCAGAGTGGCTCAGATGGGACGGGAGAGGGGGAAAAAAAGCTGCTTTGCCTTCCAAAGTTTTCAACAAAACCACATACGCTGCGTCTATAGACTTAAACACATAGCTAACTCCTTTGTCAATACAAGGCACTGCTCCAGCTGTACACTGCTTGGCTTTCTATCAAAATGGCTTCAATATTATTAGAAATCTCCAAGGCTTACAAAGTCAAAAACTTGGACGTTTACTGTACACATTAACAGGACTCATTCCACCGACTCATAATAAATCTTTATAACCACATATGGCTGAGTTATAAATATCATCTGCAAAGAGCAATAAAAAAAAAATTCAGCCTACAGAAAGGTGTCTTCGTAGTTTTAAGTGTTTGATACTTTTAAAAAAATGTGATCTGTCTTTTTTTTTGGAGGGGGAGAGGGGGATTGGTAATCAAAATGCTGTATTTCAGGTAGTAAAACGGAGTTCACAATATATGGAGCTTGCAAGGTTGAAAAGCTGCCTGAAGAAATAGCAGAATCCTCAAGACCTCAATAAACATGTGTTCACTTAATTATAGTTTTGTGGAAGAACCCTCCCAAGCCTTACAATTCTGAAAACCCATAAACCCCAGACGTTAGAAACTCGGTGAGGAGCTGGGTTTGAAAACCACAGAAACCTTGTCTCTTTCCTCGCAATTTGCTTCCTTAGTGCCTTGTACAGTCTGAAGCTTCCATCGGCTTGTCACTATTTCACTAGGGGCAAGCTGAATCTAGTGTGCATTGCTTTAAATATTCAAACTATAAACAAAGATGTGAACTGATACTCAGAGCAGGTGTACGGTGAGGTCCAGGCACTTAGAAAGAAAGGAAAGGCTCCTTTATAAATCAGGATTTCTTTATGATTTAGAGGGGGCCAATAGTTTTCTTATGCTGTTTCTTTTTTCAATTAGGTGACATCAAGCATATTTCTAAAAAAAAAAAAGACTGAATTAAGTTTGAAAGATTCAGATGATGGAATTATGAAGGAGCACATTTGCCATTTAATGCCTTAAAGAAAAGTGGAGGTAAGTGATCACAAGAGAACAAAAATAAGATTTGCTTTAAGCATGCGGGAGTCTCTCTCTCACTTCAGGCAGATGTTACTAGATATGGATTCTTAACTTCCAGTCTAATAATTAGCAAGGTGGGCAGAATATATAAGCACCCAATGTTCACAATCTCATCTGGACCAGATCCTCAACTAGTGTAAAACTGGCATCCCTGTAATTTAGAGCAGTGACAGACCTAGCCCCGTAGCTTTCAGGGTTTACTGAGTGTACGTAGTTTTAACATATACAGTACATTGATGTTTGACACCTGAATTGTGTGCTGCTTCTCAGCCATATACCTCAATAGCTAATACAAAGAACTCTAAATGTAAATAGAAATATTTAAGCAGAAGCAGGATCTGTTTTAAGCTAATCAGCTGGAGCTCATATTTCACAGAATTATATACAGTATGTGAAGTGAATTGTTTGACATAAAAATAGAGGCTCTTTAGAGGTTCATTTTAAGGAACATGGAGAAGCATTGCATTTATTTGCTTTTGCAGCATAGGGAGTTGGAAAATAGTAAGTATTTACCATGGAAAAATAAAAAATAAATGAAAATGACATTTTTTCCACTTGTTTTAAGCAAAAAATCCCTAAAAGTTAACATTTTACAGTTCCACCCCCCCCCCCAAAAGACTGGAAGAGTAGGAACAAGATAGAAATCTCTCATTTAGGAGGAAAAGAAAGGCAATTTTACATTAAAAAATGTGGACAATTTTTTTGACCAGCTGTTAGTTCATAGAAAAAGAAAAATACTGTTCTCTGTCATTTTTCGGTGGCCCTATAATGTTTTTGTTCTATATAACCAGGTAGAAAAGGATTTTAAAAGCGCTGTGTTAGTATAAAATGGCTACATAATGGTCTAGTATTAGTACTGTCTCTTAGAATAATAAATTAATGACTCCCACGTTTCTCTTTCACAGTTAGGTGGCCCATAGGGTTGTGCTGTTAGGAATGTTCTAGAATTCTAAACAGTCAATAAAAAATACAATACAACAAGCATGTGATTTTTTAATATAATGATAAGGAAAAAACTTATAGGGGAAAACATTCTCTCAGTCTTGGTGAGTCAAATATTCATTTACTATATCTACTGGTCAGTAAAAAATCGTATTTTTATGATGATTTTTTTTAGTCAAAAACCACAGTTATTTAAATACTTAGACAATAGCAAAAATGCAACCGGAATGATATTTAGCTTTGATAAACAGCTCCGGGGTTAATTCACTAACCGCATTTTCCATAGTTTTCCCAGACACTTTCTACACACACAATATTGTGTATTAAATCAGTAGACCATAAAGATCTTTATGGTGAACCAACTAAACACCACACATTATGAAACATTTAATATGTTATTGGTACTAGCCCCAGAGTCCATTCAGATGAATCCTATCCTTTAATAAGCGTCTAAGTACATACTCACACCTCTCGAAATGGCATCTTTACTTTCTTTTTTAGATTTGTTTAGAAAGTTGTTTAAATACCAGTTCAGGCTACAGAATGCAATGGCTGTGAAGGGTTTGGTGTGTTTACTTGCGTCCTCTTTCAGAAAGGCAGATGACTGGGTTTTTCCACCGTTTTTTCCACCCTCTCACCCCAGGTAAAAAAGGAAATATTTAACCTTAACACTCCGGCTTAAAAAAATGACCAAATTTTAAAAATTAGTCTGCAAACCTCACTTACTGGAGTATATAGGAGCGAGACAGTAAAGAGCCATCCACAGCTTAGAGACTTCTTGTATTCCCTAGCTATATAGAAGGGTGGTTTAGTGTGAAATTTCTTCCAGAACTCAAAAAACAGCAAAAGCCAGGAAATTCTAAGCCATTCCTTTCAATATTGAAGTAATATAGTATTTATGTAGCACGAAACAGATTTTCCCCCACAGTCACAGAAAATGAAAACCAAGGACCTGATCCAAAGCCCATTGAAGTCAATGGGAATCTGTGCTAAATTCAGTGGGCTTTGAATCAAACCAGAAAATGTGAAGTTTCCATACGAGGGTTTTTATGTATTTATTGCTAACTGGGTTTTTGACCTATTCATTAACTTGTTGGTTCCAAGGGCACATATTGGTGTTAGCTGTTTTTGGTATATCTTTTTCAGCCTTCTACTTCACCACAGCTCTTGGCTGAGAACCCTTGATGGGAAAGAATGTTTTAAAAAGATCTTTCCCAGCAGATAAGTTTTTTCAAAATCTAGGGCCAGATTTTTTAGGGGACCTACATGAGGCCAGCTATCCCTGTTACCAACTGTCATGATTTCATCACAAGGCTTGTGGTATCTGGTATTTTTCTTAAAGCCCCAGCTCCTGAAGTCTGTGATGGCCGGTGCGTGTGATGCCTTCCTACTCCCTGTGGCTCATTTCCTGATTCCTGCGCCCTGAACTCCGCATTCCAGTTCCTGTGTGCATGTGTACACAGTGTTGGGTGTGCACAGTTACTCAGGTCCTGTCGCTACATACCTGCCATTCGGAGTGTTATGTTTGTTCAGACTATTGCTGATTTAACCGGTTCATGGTTATAACATGTTTGAGTGACCACCTATCCATCTCTTGCTTCAATTTCCTTGTGTTTTGCAAGTGCTGTTTTGGGATGTAGCAGAGCACTGTGGCGATGAGTACTTCGATTCTGCAATCTATGGTGCCTGCACATCCTTTGGCTGTTGACTGGCGATAGTTCCAAAAACCCCAGATAAAGTATGTGCAGATCCTGCATCTCTCCAAAGCTGCTAGATGATCCTTGCTGCAGACTGCTTAGGCTGTGATGGCATTGATATTCATGATGGACTCCTGGAGCCCAAGTCCTCCTTTGGTGGAGCCATGCAGCACGCCAACGAGTATTTTGGGACTGGAGATTCCATCCTACTACAGAGGAAAATGTTTTGGGTTTTTCTGAAGCTCACCAGCAACCCTATGAAACCATATGTGAGTGTGCATGTCATTTATGGTGGTTGGCACAGGCCTGTGAATGTGGGGGTGTTAGGATCAGCACACTCTGGGATACTTTTGTGATTGGCTCAGCCAATGACTCCCTGAGGTACTGCTAGAATTCCATCTTTTGATGCTCTGGTTGCTAAGACAGCAAACCCTTCCTGCTCTGCCAGAACAATGGGCAGGAGAGGAGGGTCATTATGGATTTCCTCCCTGGGAAGATTTGCACGAGGGTTGAGGGCTGTCTGGTCCTTTATACAAAGTGCTACCATTTAACCTTGGTTATAGAAACTACCCTAAGACATTGTGTGACAAGGGTTTGTGCACAAGACCTCATTGTCAATCTGATCTGAACAGCCTCCCAAGGCCAAAGGCAAAAAGGAGGTGGCAAGTGGTAACCATCGGAAGAAAATCCAGGAACCCTCAATTCTGGGCTGTATAAGTAGGGGCATTGCCAGCAGATCGAGGGATGTGATCATTCCCCTCTATTTGACATTGGTGAGGCCTCATCTGGAGTACTGTGTCCAGTTTTGGGCCCCACACTACAAGAAGGATGTGGAAAAATTGGAAAGAGTCCAGTGGAGGGTAACAAAAATGATTAGGGGGCTGGAGCAAATGACTTATGAGGAGAGGCTGAGGGAACTGGGATTATTTAGTCTGCAGAAGAGAAGAATGAGGTGGGATTTGATAGCAGCTTTCAACTACCTGAAGGGGGGTTCCAAAGAGGATGGATCTAGACTGTTCTCAGTGGTACCTGATGACAGAACAAGGAGCAATGGTCTCAAGTTGCAGTGGGGGAGGTTTAGGTTGGCTATTAGGAAAAACTTTTTCACTAGGAGGGTGGTGAAGCACTGGAATGGGTTACCTAGGGAGGTGGTGGAATCTCCTTCCTTAGAGGTTTTTAAGGTCAGGTTTGACAAATCCCTGACTGGGATGATTTAGTTGGGGATTGATCCTGCTTTAGGCAGGGGGTTGAACTAGATGATCTCCTGAGGTCTCTTGCAACCCTGATATTTTATGATTCTATGAATTGCATGGCTTACAAATGTGTGGAGTAGGAGTTGCTGCAGCTCCTAGGAGAGAGTGATGCTGGAAGTAGCAAGACGTTGGGGTGGGGAAAGACACCTGGAGAGCGCTACTGAAGATGTATACTTACAGGTCTACAGCAACTGATAGATTTAGAGACTATGAGGGACTGATCTGAGATGTGATGCAACTTGAACCTGGTCTGTATTTCATAGAAAGAGTTAACAGTACTAAATGGTGCAGGCTTAAAAACAGGCCTGGATGTAATAGACTGTGTTCAGAGAGAGCTGGCAAAAGAAGAAGAGCAAATACTTAAGTCGCACAAATTTATTTCAGGCCAATACACGATCTATCAGGCCACATCATGCACTCTGTAACAAGTGCAGCAAACTCACTGCGGACTAAGTCATAGCAGGTCAAGCAATGAGTATCAAAAAGCAGTAAAAAAAACTTTCACAGACTTGAGAAGGTTTGCAAGAGTGGCATGATTAGCACGGACACAAAAATATCAATTCAACACCAACTGCCACTTCTGTCCTCCTTTGTGGAGCAGAGCGATGGAAATCTACGGCAGAAACGGATAAGAGCAACTCAGTCCAAAATAAGTGCCTCTGAAAGATCTTTAGCGTTCACTGGAAAGAGTCCTTTGCAACATCAAAAATTCTAAAGAGGAAGCCACCCTAAAGCCTGGTGATAAGATGATGGACACACTTGAAGGCTGCCACCAACTGGACTTCCACATCAAGTGATAACATGCACACCAGCCGGAAACAAGGACAGGAAGAAGCCAGATCCATCAATGTGACACTCAGAACAGACCAGCACAAGACAGAAATAAGTGGTGGAAATTGGTGTTTGCCCTACACACTCGATGGCCATGCTCCTTCTTTAGCCTGTTGCACTGAGTGGTAAGGACACGGAAGTGGGGCTCTGGACAGCTAAGTTCTATTCCTACCTCTGCTGTGAGAATGTGGTTAAGCTGCTCCCCCTCTGTCTTGTCTATTTCAAATGTATGCTGTTCAGGGGAGGGACTGTGTTACAACTGGAATTAGTGAAAGTTTTTGACAGAAGTTTTTGGTCAGAAAATGCAGTTTTGTCAAAAATAAAAAGGCCTCTTTAGACTAAATTGTCAAAACAATTCATTTCAGTGCCATAAGATTCATTGTAGCATTAGATGTTTTGAAATCAAAAGATTGCTTTTACCATAGCAAAGTGAACTGTTGTGACACTATCAAAATGAAGTGATTTGATATTATTGAAACAAAACATTTCAATGTTTCCAAATCAGGGTTTTCTTCGCATTTCCATTCCCTGATTTTTTTAAATTTTGTCCTATTTGGGATGATTTTTTCCTAAATAGTGGAAGTTCCTGTAGGATGAAAATTCTGTTTTTGAACCAGTTCTACTTAGGTGCCTGCATGGCACACTGCAGAATGGGACCCGCTCTGACCTGGAGCCTGGAGCTGCAATGGCACTATAAATAGCAACAAGTAAAGGTAACTTGTGGGGGTGCAACGTTTTGGAGGCGTTATGGAAAAAGGCTAACAATTTGTGGAAACTTGGAACGGCAGCATGCTGAATACGTGGACGGAGTTATCCTTAGGAACACAAAGATTAAATTGATCGTTTCAGGCTCTTAAATAGAATCCCAGAACCATAGGGTTAGGAGGGACCGCAAGGGTCATCTAGTCTCACCCCCTGCCAAGATGCAGGATTTGTTGTGTCTAAGCTATGCAAGACAGATGGCTACCCAGCTTCCTTTTGAATACTTTTCTATGTTTCTTACTTGGGGCCAGATTCTCAACTGGCTGAAATCGGTGCCGTTCCATTTTAGTTAGTGAATTCAGTGGAGTGATTGGTACCAGTTTCACACCAGCGAAGGATCTGACCGTGAACCTTTACTTTGGCTAACCAGTCACTGAAGAAAATGGAATTCTGCCTAAATAAAGACGTCTGGATTAGGCTCCAAATAGATAACTGCAGTTCAAGGAGGAGTATGATGAAAGAGACTCTCAGGAGCGGGCATGATGCTAGCAATGAGGATTTAAATAGAACTGGCTTCTTAAGTGTTTCCTAAGAATCTGATTCCGCTGCTATTGCTCACATTAAGCAGTACCTTGCCTTGCGAGTGTCCCTACTTCAGTCAATGGGTCTGCTCCTCATGGGACCAGGTACTACGGGAGCTGAGCAAAGGTGGCAGGATCTGACCCTAAATAAAGATACAATTTTCATGGTTCAGCACAAACATATAACTGTGGGTCAAAGACTAGATATTGGCTTATCTGTCTCTTGCATGAGCTACTGACGGAGAGCACTTTATTATTGTAAAATGATTTTTTAAAAAGCCCAACTACCAATCTATACCATAATTCAGGGTGATTTTGTTGAACTGCAAATTACACAGATGCCATGAAATGTGTAAACAGGTCTGAAGCAGAGTCAGCTGCTCTTTGGTTAATGCTGAATTGTTTGGGCTGCTTTGTGAAGCAGTTTTCCACTTTATGCAGGATTAAATCTAATGGCATTAATCAACACAGTTTAAAAATTCTTCATTGTGAGATTCATTTTACCAGATTACAGAAAACAAGTTAACATTTATAAGCAACTTTAGTGTATTTTCTCTGTGTCTCTTTGAAATGCCACTACTGATATTTTTGCTAAAACTAAACAATCATGTTTAAGGTCTTGGACTATGAAAACTAACTCTGTTATTTAGATATTTCTTTTCCATAAGCAAATTGCAACATATTGTCACAGATTCCTAATATGAGAAGGCACAATCATGCACTAAGCCATAGAAGTTTTCCACGAAAGTAATGTATACCAGAGGTTTTACTGGCAGAGAGCTATTAGATATACATTGTATCCACTTTGTATCATTTAGGCTATTATTCCCTAAATATATATTTTTAAAGTTCTAAGTGTTAGGCTGTCAATAGCAATAAAAAACACAGCACATCTTCCTTTCTTTTCTTACCAGCCTGCATAAATAGCTGTCAAATCTGGAAGATCTTAAATAAATGCACACATTTTTGTAGTCCATCATTCTTATTTTATTTATCAGAGAAATGAGTAATTTTTAATAAACCAAGCAAGCCCTAAAAAAACACCTCACGCTTTGATTTTTAAAAAAAATAAAGAACAAGAGATGATACGTGTATCTGAGCAAATTCAGATGTTTAAAAAGTCAGTTGAGATGAAAAAAATGAAACAGCAAAAAAATCTTCTTTAATTCATTTGGCTAAAACTAAATGGAAGTTACCATTATGAAAGCAGATTAAAAATGAAAAGGTGGTTATTTTTAATGTTAGTACCACTTAACTGCAAATTTAATGACATTTGATATTCAGAAGGTTCTGTATTAACACTTTACTATTATTTTAAGGCTTCAGACATTTGACTTTCAGCAACTTACTCGTGAAACAAAAACTGAGCTGTGCTTTATGAAATCTGGAAGTCTGTGCTAATGAAGATCTCACGGAAAGCAACTTGTAGGCATATGGATTCCATTTGTAACTAGTGGTGAGAATATACAGGTCAGCCTACACTTTGGTGTCTGTCTATCCATCTGTTTTCACATTACTTGCAAATTATAGAATCCTCCAGACCCAAATGATCATAAATCTCTACTAGGAGCATGTACACTTTTCCCATCTGTCATAAAACAATGAATTAAATTCATGCCTGTCAAAATACGCTGCTGCGAATTCCCCTTATTCTGCCGCAGGAGGAATACAAAGCTCCATCTCATCGTTGTAATTTATGACCTCCTTGGGAGATTTGGGTGATTAGGGGTTGGCCCACCAACACAGAGAAAAACAGTAGGAACTCCAATAACTCCAAATGGAAATCTTGGGTCAAATTTATCAAACAAATCAGAGAGAAATCTATTTCTGTTTGGAGAAGGAGGAGATATATTACATGTTTAGTATAGGAATACAGCTTTGGAACATTTGGCTATTCGGTATTTGTGAGTTTTGGAATTTCTAGCTTAAATAGTATCACCAAAGGACATGTGATGTATTAGACATGAGCCCATTTTTAGCCAAATAAAATATACAACTGCAAGCAAAGAGGTTTTTCAGCGTTAACAACAACATATTTGTGCAAATGATGTAACTGAAAAATTTCTAGGTAGGATAAAAAAAAAGCAGAGTTTTGAGTACTGGAAAAATACACTAGGACAAAAATAAAGCGTGTTAGACATGGACAACAAAACAGAACAAAAAAAAAGGCTAGAGGCGATTAGGAACAGTTATTCCACTCACATTTATACTGCTGCTTCCAATTTTGTATTTATACAGCTTCTTTTTACATCAAAATAAGAAAAAAACCACCAGTAATAGGAAACCCCAATATTCATGCTGTTTTGTACCAGAAATATCGGTTGCTGTCAGAGATGTGCTGAAAATAAATATGGGGTGGGGAGGGGAGGTGGAAACAAAAGTGTGCAGGCTGCGAAGTCATAAGGGCGAATTGCCATTTGCCCCAAGACGCAACCCCACACTGGATTCAATGGTGGATTTGGCTATGGGAAGCCAAGTGATAAGATCCCAGGATATCTGGCGTATTGCAAGTCTCTTTCGTACCAGACAGGATATTATTATTGTGCACTTTTTAATAACTGGCTGTTGCTGCAAGGGGTAAATCCACTGGCCTCTGAAGGAACAGAGTACAGCAGAATGGCCATTGTTCCACTACAGAGGAATCAGGACAGTGGCCCAGGAGGGTTCTGTAGCTGCTGTATCCTGTGCTGCCACGTTCCATGGAGTAGGGCTCCTTTTGTGGGTGCAATGGGGGGGTTGCAGGTGGATTGAGGTATAACCAGCCCGTACAATCATGCTTGGATCCACAGGTCAGGTGGGGGTACAGCCAGCATAGCTCAGGGTTTTTCAGTAATAGCCTTTCTTTAGCTACTCTGGAGTCTGGTTCATCCCTCCCCACACCCCGCTTTGCACTGGATCCTCGTGCAAAGCTGCTTCACATCAACTGAATTCAAATTCTTCTTTCCAGAAGAAATAAAAGGACTAAGAGCAACCCTGGCTCATGCGAGTAGCTCGAACCCTTGGGAATAGTGCCTGGACTATTTCTGTGAGTAAGGGTCTGCACACCAAGCCCTGTATTCTGATCAGACGATCCACAGACAATGTCAGTGCAATATGAGGAGACACCATACATGAGCCTACATCTCAAACATCATGCAAGTTACCTCTCGGCTATTCTTTACAGTCTGCCATCTCAAGAAAGAGACAGCCAATGCAGAAGGGGTTCTGAGGGGTGCAACAACGATGATTAGCTGGATGGAAAGATGGCCACAGGAGAACAGATTGAAAACCCTGAGAAAGTTTAGTTTAGAGAGGAGATGAATAATAATTCCTTGTCCTCTTGCATAGCAGTTTTCATTTTACAGATGGGTAAACTGAGGCACTGGGGGGGGGGCAGTGATTTGTCCAAGGGCACCCTACAGGCCAATAACACAGCTAGAAATAGAACTTAGGTTCCTGAGTCAGAATCCGGTGCTCTATCCAATAGGCCATACTGCTTCTCTGTAGAGGCACACAAAATAATGCATTACATACGCACTACGGTCACCTTCTCAGGAAACAAGAACAAGGGGAAATTGAATCAAATTGAAAGGCAGCAAATTTAAACCTGTGAAAAAGAAATACTTTTCTATACAATTCACATGTAGCCCACACAACTCATTGCCACAGGATAACAAAGAGCAAGAGCCTTGCAGGATTTTAGAAAGGATTTGATACTTTTATGGATGAGACCATCCACATTAGTGCAAATAAAACTTTTTATGGAAGAAATTTATATAAAATATATTAATTTTCATGTTACATAAGCCAACCAGTGATTGAGGGGGGACATAGGAAGCAATTTCCCATATGGGCAAATTTTTCTAAAAGTGTCCACTCCAGATTTCTTGCATGTTTCTAATTACTGCCCACTCTTGGAGATAGGATGTCAAGTTGTGATCTAGGATGGCGGTTCCTATAATCCTCCACCACTAGCGTAAGCAATGGTCTCTTTTGGCTTTAAAAACCTACGGCTCTAGTGTTGTTTACTGCCTTTCTTTTGAGATCTAGTGAATGAAGGAGATGATACATGCTATAGGACTGCGTTCAGATCGGGCCAAGTTCTGCTCTCTGTGGACCTGATCCAAAGTTCTTTGAAGTCAAACCCACTGACCAGAATGGGCTTTGGGTAAGCTCCGCTGTATGCATACAGCCCCCATTACCACATTAATTAATTTCATTGGAATGCCACAGCAACAACTGAGGGCAGGGTTTTGTCTGACATCTGTCTAGATCAAAGGCATGAAAAGTAACACCTGAGGATTGAAAAAAAGTTATCCTAATTTCACCCCTTTAAATTCTATAGAAGAAATAATTTACATAATTTAACAACACTGGTTTATTGGTTCACACTCAGTAAAATAAGCTGCTGTTATTTATACTGGGGCTTGGATTTTTTTTAATAGGAAAAATAATAGTTCTTTATATGAAGCATCCATTACCTGTGCAAACTGTGCACAGAAAATGCACTGCAACCTGTTTAGCTTCTGTGAAGATTTATTAAAACAAGAACATATGTTTGGAAGGGAGAAGACTATGTTTTTGCCATCTGCAAGACTTTTCCGTCCTTTCCAACTGCAGGGTTACATAAGCTACTGTTCTTGCACCTCGGTAAAAGTTACAACATACAGGCCTGCCACAGCTGTGCGAGTTAGTTAAAAAAAAAAAACAACGCACCTTAAGGGAAGCTATACATTTAAATTCATTCTGAATAGACAGGTGGAAAGACAGCTAAGGTTTGCAAAGAGTGCTGAGCACCCAGCTGTGCCCACTTGATTAGGGAGGCGCAGCACTTTTGAAAATCAGGGAACTTCAATGCCCAAGTATTTGAGCTGGGCATGAAATGCTTCTTGTCCCATGAAAATTTTTTAGATTTAAAAAAAAATGCTCTTGTCCCCAATTGGAAGGAAAAAGTTGAAATCTCAGGTTTTCATCAACCAAAAATAAAAAAAAAAGTTCAGTTGAGATCAAAATGTTTCACTGAAATCATTTCATACCATCTTTTATTTTAATTTTAATTTTTTTTACTATATTTAACATCAGTTTAAAAACAAAAAGTGGTTTTGGACAAGAAAACTGAAACTTTAAAAATAAAAAACAACCTTGAAACATCATTTTGAAGCTTGTGGTTCCAAAAATTTTTGAAGATGAGAAATTCCCTGAAACTGCAAAAAAAGGATCAGATTCAAATTACCATTTTCTTGGGAAAACAATGTTTCATCGAAAAATTCCCAACCAGCTCTCATAAATACAACTTTCAGAGTCCAACTTCAAATATCCATCCCATTACACAGCCAATATTACCAGTCAAACCAGCTACCAAACCAACTGGTCCTAGGATTGTCAGCAGTGAAGACTGAACACAGGTCTTGAATGTTTTCGAGTATAAGCCTCCATCAATGGCTTCATGTGCACTAGCTACCCCTAGAGGGTGACAGAGTGCCCCGTTGAGTGCCACGGAGAACAGCTATTATTTCTGTTATGTTTTCCTGTTGTCTACAGGCCCCTACACCAAGCCACACACAATCCTGCCTAAAATTAGTCACGTTTACACACTGGGAAAATAAGTAGTTATTTTAAAAGAAATCCTAGTAAACTTTATAATGTAAGAGGAACATATACCACATTCCCCTGTCTGATTGCCCCTCTCAATCCCATCTTTTCTGCAGCCACGTACCCTCCTCATTGCCTCTTCTTGTATCTTAAAGGCTATCCAGTAACTGCAGTGTGGTTGCAGTCCATCTGAGAGTGGGTTTCAATTGTTTTATTCCAACTTAAATATATAGCTGCCCCGCCGTTACATCTGCATCAACTGAATGGTGTTAGGGGAATAAAGCCACATGTATCCATTGGAAATAGCACTGGGGAAGGTGAGTGGCGCGTGCAAAGTAAAAGCTTCTCTGTGAGATGGCCTCACCCCCAAGGTGGGGCTGCACTAGTGGGCATGGGCCCTGACGTTTAGTTCCGCTGGTTGGTGCCCCACACTGGCTCCACCCCCTCCTGCCTCCCACCTGTTACTGCTCGCTCCTTTCTGCCCCCTCCTGCCTGAAGGGTAGTGAGGGGAGGGGGCAGAGAGGAGCAAGGGGCAGGGCAGCCCTGCTTAACAGCTGATTGGCAGCCAGCCCCAGGCCACCAGAGCAGCCAATGGGTGCTAAGCATCCCCTATTTTTTCCTTGTGCCCCTGAGCACCCTTGGAGTCGGTGCCTATACGTGGACAATGCAGCGAAGTTGTCCCTAACCTGACAGCAATTCAGATCCTTGCGATACAGCCTACGCGAGGGACAACTGTGTGAAACAGGACCAGTTAGATTCCTCTTGGCCACCGATATAATAAAGGGTCTTTTGTCCGAAACAACAAGGGTATCCTGCAGATTACCAACCATCATCTGTGCCGCCTAGCTTCAGCTGGATATCCCAGGACCTCAGGAGCTGGCTGGACCTTTGCAAGTGTCCAGGTTGGATTACATTAATTTTAAACAAATTTAAAATAAAATTGGGACAAAGCGTCAGACATTTTTACAATCCTCCTGCCTGTTTTCTGACCAGCCCTAGAACTGACTGAAATGTGGGAAGATGGAGATTTTGTCTTACAAAAACTACAGTGCACTCCTCTTTCCATATGTCTTATGCAAATTTGTCAGGAATACCTCACGTTCTCCATACCAGCACTTACAAAGAGGATTCTTTGGTCTCTTAAATATGAAGCACAGAAACAAAATGACTGGCCATCATCCCTTACAAAGGCAGATCTTGGTGAGGAGACAAATAAGGGAAAAGTGGTTTGTTAACAGTTACTAACCAGCCTGAGCCAGATCCTGAACTGGTGCAAATCAGCATAGATCCACTGAAGTCAATGTCAGTGAAGTTACCTTGATTTACAGCCGGGCAGGATGTGCCTTTCTAGAGAATGTGAGGAAAGGGATTTTTGATTGACTACACAGAAAAATTGCATTTCCATTCGGTGAAAAAATTCAAGTTTTAAAAAATTTAATGCCAACTGTGATAGACCCAGGCCAGCTGGGTACAGCAGAATAGCAGAAGGCAGATATACTGGCCACTGGATTAACAGTTTTCTGTTCCCTGACTGACCAGAGCAGGGGCTGCTCCAGGCTAATAAGAACACCTGACTCTAATTAACCTGTAACGAGTTAGGTGAGGCCATTAAGCTAATGTGACCACCTGACTCTAATTAAGGCCCTGCTGATACTATAAAAAGGGCTCACTCCAGTCAGGCAGAGGAGCCAGAGGAGAGGAAGTGCGGCTGAAGGGCTGGTTACTGAAGACACCCTCAAACCATCGTTAAAGGAGCCCTGAGGTAAGGGTGAAGAAGGAAGATACAGGAGAGCTGTGGGGAAGTGGCCCAGGGAAATGTAGCAACTCTGGCAGTGAAAGGTTGGCTGCCAACAACTGCTACCATTAGGGTCCCTGGGCTGGAACCTGGAGTAGAGGGCGGGCCCGGGTTCCCCCCAACCCACCACTACAGGAACAGCTCCTGGAAGGGGAAGTCAGGTCCCTGTCAGGACAGGAGGCTGAACAGAGACTGTGGGAGTTCTCTCCCCAACCTCCTTGCAGCCTATGATGAAAAGGGCTCAGTAGACTGTAACCCTGGCCCTAGAGAGAGAAGGGCTACGTGGAGGGTCACAGTGAGCCACTGAGGCAGCATAAACCGCCTAGAAGCGCAGGACCCACAGGAGCAAGGTCAGAGCTCTGCCACACAACCCAGGACAAAATTTCAATTTTTTGGAAAAAAACAAAAAACCAAAAAAAAAAACAACAAACCACCAAAATTCTGAAAAACCAAAGCATTTGTTTTGGGTAAAAATATTTCATTTCAATAAGTCTTTCCCTTTTTGATTTTAATCCTGAAGGATTTTTACTACAAAATAAATTTCCAAATCAAGATATTTTTTTTCAGAATGAAAAGTTTTGAAAGGGTCAAAAATCCTGTTTTTACATTTTCAAAAACAGTTTTCTTTCACCCTTTTGGAGTAGTGGTTAGGGCAGCTGCGTGGGGTGCAGAAGACCCAGGTTTGAATCTCCATTCAAGCAGGGACTTGATATCAGCTCTTCTGCAGCCCAGGCGAGCATCCTAACCACCCTGCTATCGGCGATTCTGGGGTGAGGGGCCCTCACAGTCTCTCCTGTTGAAGTGGTTCGATTTAGTATCAATACATAAACGTTCATTAGACCAGAGCAAGACTGTGAGTCTATAAGCTGGTGATTAAGCAACCTGGGAGGAAGGATGTGGATTCAAATCCCTCCTCTGAATCCAGCAGAGCAGGCTGATGAAGCGGGAGGAAGAAGCTGTGGTTCATAAGGAGCAGAGTGTAATTGGCTGTCAGGGAGAAGCGGACGTTGAATTATTTTTTGCACGCCTCACCATATGATCTGAGCTCTGGCTAGTCATGCATTAAGCAATGGGACTAACATCTTCCTCATGTTTGTTCTCTCATCCTCTCCCCAGGAGAAGCACGCGCAGTGGAGTGTCTTGTTTTGGTAGGGCTTTAGGGGAGGATGTTGCTATGTAACGAAGGCAAGGTCAAAGAAATGCACCTTGCAATTGGAGAGAAAGGGCGGTAAGGGTTGTGAGGGTTATTGCCAGGAGAGTTCAACTTTGTTCAGTCAGGGCAGAGAACTTAAGAAACTGCCCCTATCCACCAACCCAAATAAGTAGATTATATTTCTCCGACAACAATTGAAGCAAGATGCATCAATACATTCTGGGCTGCTCCAGCCTCCATTTCATAGGCAGATTCTGCTCATCGTGAAGAGTGCCTTGTTCCATGAATAAATCCCACTGAAATTACCAGGCTCAACTCCTGGAGTAAGGTGCTACTCAGCATAAGCATCAGAATCTGGCCCTCACTTATTTTTCAAGGTACCTTTTATATTTATCCTGCTTACATTTAGACACAAGGGGAAAAAAAGCCACTTGTAACCAAAACGTAAGACACTTAAAGTTTTCTGCTTCAGTCATGCAGCTCAGGCATACAAACGAGCTCCAGGTTTTGTATTCAGTTCATTCTTCATCCTCTCTTTCTTGGCTTGCTTATGCGAGCTTAGCTTCCATCAAAACGATGTCTTAATTAAATCTGAAAAATGGACATTTGACTTTACTTTACGTGATGATTTCATCCCGCCACGGATATAAATTTAAGTTATACAGAACAGACATGCCCATTATACACAGCCCACTCCTGAATTTTTTTTTTAAATATATATTATTTTTTCAGATCTTCAAAGTGTTTGTTTTCATCATGTTTTTAAAAATCTTTCAGTTTGAATTGAAGTGATAAGCCACACACGAGTTCCATCCCTCTGCCTTTAACTATACTGTGCTCTTGGAATTTACTTTTAAGAAGAAAAACACCCCGACTTATTGGCTGTAATTGGGAGAACCCTTGAAAATGTTAAGCTACTGCAGAATGTCACTGCCTGTGAACACTGTAGCATTTCATGCCATGGAGCATATTTCACTAGTGCTTCAGAGACATGTCTAAATAGTTAGGGGCCAATCCAAAGTCACTGGAAAGACTCTCACTGAGTGAATCTGGCCCTAAGTTCTTACCTGGGTACTCACAAACATGAATGGGTTATTCCTCCCTGAGTGAGAAGGAAACATAATTGCTGTTTTACAGATGAGGAATTGAAGTGCCAGGTCCCTGATCCAAAGCCCAGGAAGAGACTCAATGACATCTATGGGCTTTGGATCAAACCCAGAAAAAGACCCAGATCTTCAGAGGGATGCAAGTGCCTAACTCCCTTTGAGCTAGTCACCTAAATCTCTGAGGATCTGGACCTGAGCAGCTTGCCTGAGATCACACAGCAAGTCAGTGGCAAAGCTAGCTGGTGGCTCTGGATCTCCCGAGTCCCAGTTCAGTACCTTACTCATGAAATCGTCATTCAGTGTCATGGATTTTTTTTACATCATGGTATGTGTGTGTTTTTAAAAATGCTGCATTGTGATTGATGTGTGTGTGTGTGTGTGTGTGTGTACTGTGTAGACGAGTAAATCCAACTAAAAAGTCCTCCCCCTGCACACACACACAACTGTAGCTTGCTGCATATTTTGGATCTTTAGGTTTCTAGCAAATCCGTCTGCTGCGCCTCTCCAAGATCCCTTCTCCAAATAGGGAACAGAGGCCGTTAAAATGTGGAAAATTAAGAAAATGCAGAACACATCATTAAATCAAATACTCAGGAAGCTGTGGCAATCTTTCCTTCCACTCACATAAGGTCCACTCTAAATGAAATCTATATTTTAATTATTTCCAGTTTGGATACTCCCAACGTGCACAAGGGAACCTCAACTGTGCACTGGAGAGTAAGAGGAAAATTGGGTGGTAAAAAAAAAAAAAAAGTTGCAGCTAATGTGGAACAGTTGCATGTTCTATTCCACATTGCCCTGAGCAAAAACCACTCTTCCTTTTATTTTGGAGCAAAAGCAACTGATTTCTCCTTGCAGTCCAGCGTCTGGACTCACAGTCTGTTTACTCATGAGCTCTGACAGGTTTACCCGGAGCAGCTTTGGGAACTGGCTGCTCTCCTGGTAACCACAGTGGTTGTAATTCTTTGTAGTCGCAGGGCTAAGGTATAATGATCTGCTGGCCTTTCATGATGCTAGGCAGGCAGAAGGAACTGTTGACATATTTTATTTTTGGCATAGCATTTCCAATTACAGAGAGTGGCAGAACTATGAACTTTTATTCTGCACCCCGGCCCCCCTGCGCCAGACATTCATCAGGTTGCGTGTAGCAGGCAAAGTCACTTCAATTCTGCCTCTCCGAAGACTTGGACGCCTGCCGACCATTTCTTTTTTTGTCATTTCTGACCCAATGAGAATCTAGCTGGAGTCTTTTAAAGGGCAGAGGAATCTATAGGCTTGCCAGTTAAACTACCGTGATGGCTCACACGCGGGATGGAAAGAGTGAAAGCCACAGAGCGGTGTGCAATATCGCGTTCCAAACCTCGTTGAGCGAGTGTTGATTTGTTGAGGGGTAGAGAGGCTTTTTACAGGCCTGTTTAATTTGCAGGGGATTTTTCCCCCCCTCTCGGCATAATACTGCACTGCTCTGACTTCCTGACAAATCTAGGAACATTTAATGCACAGCAGTGCCACTAAGCCATTTGTTCAGAGCGTACCACAGAACCCAGAATTTTATGTAGGTTTATGCCTGCTAGTCTCTCTAGCCACAGACAAATACATTCAATCCTGAACAAATCTGCAGCTGCCTGGGGCCATGTCTACATGACAGAGCCTATCACAGCACACCTATACTCGCCGATCCCCCAGTGTAGTCCAGCTTCACTTGGACAACGGTAGCTAAGCTGGCTGAAGCACTCTGACAGCATAGTGGCATCAGCAGTGAGGGTTTTGCCAGGATACTATGTCAGCTAGGGGGTGTTTTCCCCCCACAATTCTAGCCAACACAGTCATGCCAGCATAACTTTGTAGCTCAGACCAGGCCTAGGACTGTTACTGTATTCAACGTGACGGCCTTATGCAAATTCATGGCAGCACTGGGGAATGGAACTCATCCTCCAGTTCCCTTTCCCCCCACGTTCAAAAGAAAAACACCCAGGACCCTATCAATGATGCTAAAGGACAGTCTAATTCATGGGTTCTTAACCTGGGGAAGGTGGGTCACACACAGGTTTCAGGGAGTCCCGACCACTCTCACTTTCTTTATGAACAGAGGGGAGGAGAGCTACTGAAACTCATGGGAGGAGGATCGCAGAGATCTCGATGTCGGAAGAAGGAGCCATGGTGGGGAAAAGTTGAGCACAGTGGAGGTAATTGAGAGCAACAGAGGGTGCATGACCATTCAGCAGTATTGATTCAAGAGAGAGCTGGTCAGAAGTATTTTCTGGTAAAATTCTGAATTTTCCCCCCCAAAATTGATGGAAATGTCTCTTTTTTTCATAAAAAACCAAGACACTATTTTTTAATTTTAGGCTTGGGGATTTTCGATCCCCTCCTCTATCTTTTCTCCATCCTGCTCCCATCTTACCACTGGAAGAGAGGGAAATAAAGGGAGAATAAAGGAGGGAAAATGGAAACAAATTGGTGGAAGTGAAATCTTTCCCTTAAATTTTCATTTAGTTAATAAAAAGATATTTTCATCAAAAAGAATGTTGACATGCTCTATATAATATGCTCAAAGAGACAGTTCACTGCAACACTATGTTGACCCTCTAGAGTGTTTAGATGGACTATGTACAACACTTGTATCCTCCCTGAGTAGGGCTAGTGAACATTTGTCAAACTTTTTTTAGAACTAAAGTGGAAAATCTGATTTATGATTAAATGAAAAGCTTTGCTGAAAATACGTGCTTTCCTCAAAAGTTTGATTTAAAAAAACCAGAACCCTGAAAACCTCAATTTCTTTTTTCAACCAAAAACATTTTTTGGTTTTCTGCTAAAAGTTTTCCATTTGACAAAAAGTAAAGAAGATAAACAAAAGAAGTTTCCACAGAATAAAAAAACACCCACACTTTTCCCCAAATAAGTCTACTCTTAAGCAATTGTTTTACTGACAATCTGGAAAACATCAGTAGTTTAAAAGCTATGCCCTAACACAAGAAATAGGTGTGTCACTGACAAGACCATCTGCCTGAAAAAGGCAGACAGGAAAGTTAAACTGAAAAATTATGGACTCAAAAGCAGAGACATTGTTATTAAGTCCAAATACTGAGGGTATTTTAACATCCAGAAAGATAAAAATGTGATCAGAGAAACAGTTTACTGTATTTAAGTTTGTAATATCTCCACACAAATGGACATTCATTTAGTAAAGTTGAATTTCTGTGAGTTATGGTTCAACTTCTCCTAGTGATGGTTTCCAAAGAAGTTTTGCAAAATTAACACACACAATTCCATGTTTTTTGTTCTTACATTGACAGATGCTACGCAAAATAAACTTGCTTTCTAAAAAGATTTCATATTCTGCTGGGAATCCATCTCCCCTTGAATAACTTAACTTTTCCTTTTCCGGCAGGCACATCTAGCATTACTTACGGTTTTGCAATGTTTTCTTCTGCACATGTATAGAAGCCTATGTGGATGGCACTGATGCTGCTCTTAGACCTCAGTGGTTTAAGGGACAGTCTTTCCATTCACTTCAATGGGAGGTGGATAGGACTCTGATTCAGCAAAGTATATATGAACATGGTCTGCTTTAAGGATGCCTGAATCTATCCTGATTCAGTAAAGCATGCACTTACCTTTGAAGTTAAGCAGATGCCTAAGTGCTTTGCTGAATTGGGGCCACAGGGCTCAATCTCTCTCCTATTATAGGCTCCCATTGGCTTCAAGAGGAATTGAAGCTGGCCTGTAACCTTTGCAGAAAGATTGACTCACCCCGGGCATGCTCCCTCATGGCTGGGCTTGGCATGGCAGTTCCTTCTTCTCAGGTGCTCCCTGGCCGTGGTCACTCCGGTCCAGTGCTGATGCGCCGCCTCTCATGACTCAAGTCATGTTTTAGTTCCACCCCCTTTGGGGTAACAATAAGTCCAACACAAAACCCATGGTCCATACAGCTGCTCCACATCCCCAATAGCCTTACACGCTTCTCTCGGGATTTTAAATCAGCCCGATCCCCTTGCGTTGAGGGGAGGGGATCCTCACATCACCTTGCCAGGGGCCTGACCTACCCTCCATACTGGCTTCCAGTCCAGGGACCCCAGGATGAGCAACTAATATCTGCTCCTACAGATACCTTGCTGCTCCCTCCCTGAACTCCTTCCTGCCACAGGCTTTTCCCTGGGCAATTTGTAAGCACCTGCCTGAGCCCCTCCTTAGAGGGGCTGTGTCTGCCCTTGCATCAGGGTCAGCTCCAGGAGCCTGTTCCAATCCTGTGCCTTCCAGGTATCCTCCCCCAAGGCTTCTTCCCTGGCCTGCAGGCACCTTCCTGTTTCCCATAGGCCTCTCCACTCTGTGCTACCCAAAGAGTGACCACAAGCGTATTCTCTTCTACAGCCCTTTTGCTCCAGGCTTCCTCATTATTCCTCCCTCAACTGGGCTTCATCTTTAATTAGGCCTGGCCCATCCTCTAGGTGCAACCAGGTGTGTTAATTGACCTCTCAGGCTTACCTTAACCCTTTCACCATGTGTGCAGGGTAGACACCTCATCACAATTCGAATCTTGCAAACATTTTGATACATACCAACATGGTACACATTAAACTACACTCACTGGACCACTCCCCGTGAGCAAAGTTTCACAGGTGTAGCGTTTTTGCAGGACTGGCTTTCACGCTGGTTCCGTGCCAGGGTTTTAACAAATTACTCAAACAAGAGAGGTAAATTTTCAATTAAAGTTAATGGTAATTGGATGGCTAACTATCTAAATGTCACTCTGAAAGTGTCCCCACATGGTCTACCTTTGCTGTTGGTATTTATATCTTTCTTTATTATTCCTGGCATTAATCACCAGACAAAGTGATTTTTCAGTAACCAGAAAAAATAATTATCCTCTCTCCCAAGAAATAGAGGCCTGGGGTATGTTCTCCCACCGATGCATCAGTGTGACAGGGCAGTTACCCAAGGCCCATGTCCCCTCAGCTGACGGATTCTAGTAGATTCAGCATCATTTTCTACACAGCAGCTTCTTGGGGGGTTGGTATTAGTGTTACCATCTGAGAGAGACATGTAGGGCCAGTTCCCTACCTGGTGACAATTGGAGTGGAACCATTCAAGTCAATGGAGCTATGCTGACTTACGCTCCCCAAGGAAGCGGCACATTGACTTCAATGGCGTAATACTAGGTGACACCAGCTGGAAAGATATTGGTAGTTTGCAATCAGAAAAACTCCCCTTGTGTTTCTAATGAAAATGGAGTCAGAGAAAAAGATGAATCAGTTTACATGGGTTGGGTCCTGATTTTGCTAGTGCGGGCACACTTCAATAGCTTTACCCAGTTCAGATGTTCCATCAAACTCAAGGGAGATACTCGTCCATACACTTACTCACAGACTTAGTGTTTGTAGGATTGGGGCATTTTGAGCTGACCCAAGACCTACTGAAGTCAGTGGGAATCTTTCCATTGATTTCACTGAACACTGGATCAGACCTTTAACCTGGGATTTTCAAGGGAGTGTATGGGAGTAAACTGCCAAATCCCACTGAACATGAGTGGGAGTTAGGTACTTACCTCGCCAGGCACCCTGGAAAATCTCAACCTTAGTTACTAACTTTTTGGTGACTGTACAAATTACTTTCTTTAAAATGTATCAAAAGAGAGGGTGACTAATCCAGAGCAGACTTGAAAGCACTCAGAAAGTATATAGCTATATATATTGCAACATTTATATTCATGATTATTAAAAGCCCTTTTATCCTGCGTGGCCTACAATTACCGTACTAAACGATTTCAGTTGTTAATCCGATACAAGCAGTAAATTACTCCATTACTCTTAATTCTTTTATTTTTGTCAGCCACCTTTCAGGGAGCGGTATCATGCTCACGTGGTTAGGGCATAACCCTAGCACCCAGAAGATCTACGTTTGATTTGTGGACTTTCCAAAACTTTGTGTGACCTTTGGCGTGTTAATTGCTTCATTTCTCTATATTTTAATTCCCCATCTGTATGATGAGGAGGCTGATACAGTGTAAAGTGCAAGCTCATTGGGGCAGGAATGCTCTCTTATTAATGTGTGTGCAGCCCAGGGGGGCCCCAGGTTCAGCTGGAGTCTTTAAGTGCTACTGTAATATAAATAGTAAATTAATTCTATGGATTGTATTTATTTCTGCAGACAGTGGTGAAATACATGTACTGGCAGCAGCCACAAATAGTCATCTGCCTTCCTTTAATTTCAGCAAGTCAGTGTACTTTCTGGATACCATAATCGGAGGAATCTATCAGCTATATCCCTGCAAGGAGTCTTGCATGACTTTTCTAACCCATTTCAATAGGCAATGAAGAAAAGGGGAAACTCTAAGTGCATAATGTTGTTCTCAACTGTTTACTTTAAAACTGAGTTATAATTGTGATGGGCTGGATCACAGAAACCCCTTTGGGAACTGAGCCTGTTTTCCCTGCCAGCTTGGGACTTCAGTGCCCTGCCTGGTTTGAGACAGCCCCAGGTCTGAACTAGCCTGCTGCAAACACAGCCCCAGGTCTGAACTACGTCCGCCAAAAGCAGCAGGCTTAACTGAAAACAGCTTAAGAAGTGCTCCTGTCTCCAGCACTCAGATGCCCAACTCCCAATGGGGTCCAAACCCCAAATTAATCTGTTTTACCCTGGATAAAGCTTACACAGGGTAAACTCATAAATTGTTCACCCTCTAGAACACTGATCGAGAGATATGCACAGCTGTTCCCCCCCCACCTATTAATACATACTCTGGGTTAATAAATAAGTAAAAAGTGATTTTATTGAATACAAAAAGTAGGATTTAAGTGGTTCCAGGTAATAATGGACAGAACAAAGTGAATTACCAAGCAAAATAAAATAAAACACAAGTTTAAGCCTATGCAGTAAGAAAACTGAATACAGATAAAATCTCACTCGCAGAGATGTTTCAATGAGCTTCTTTCACAGACTAGACAACTTCCTAGTCTGGGCACAATCCTTTCCCCTGATACAGTCCTTGTTCCAGCTCATGGGGTAGCTAGGGGATTCCTCGTGACTACAGCCCCCTTTGTTCTGTTCCATGCCCTTATATATCTTTTGCACAAGGCAGGAATTCTTTGTCCCTCTCTGGGTTCCCACCCCTCCTTCTAAATGGAAAGGCACCAGGTTAAAGATGGATTCCAGTTCAGGTGACATGATCACATGTCACTGTAAGACTTCATTGCCCACTTGCCAGCACACACGTCTACAGGAAGACTTACAAGTAAAACAGAGCCATCTACAAACAATTGTCCTGGTTAATGGGAGCCATCAAGATTCCAAACCACCATTAGTGGCCTACACTTTGCATAATTACAATATAACCTCAGAGTTATATTTCATATTTTTAGTTTCAGATACAAGAGTGATACATTTATACAAATAGGATGACCACACTCAGCAGATTATAAGCTTTGTAATGATACCTTACAAAAGACCTTTGCATGAAGCATAGTCCAGTTAAATTATATTCGTACTCATTAGCATATTTTCATAAAGTCATATGGAGTGCAATGTCTCAATAATAATTATAGGCAAGAGGAAGGGTGAGGAAAGCCCTGCAGGGTCTAACATACTGTCTGTGTGTGTGTGTGTGTGTGTGTGTGTGTGTGTGTGTGTGTGTGAAGGGGGAGAGGAATGACACCTTGGCAGGAGTTGGCACCTTGTCAGCCACCATCACAATCTGTATTCAAAGTTAAACCGGTTTTTGTTAAACTAGTTTAAGATTCAGTTTACACCAGTACAAACTCCTATGTGGACATTTTAAAATCAGCTTAAACTTGGCTTATATCGATTTAGTTTTCATTGATTTGTTGTATCAGAGGGGTAGCCGTGTTAGTCTGTGTCCACAAAAACAATGAGGAGTCCGGTGGCACCTTAAAGACTAACAGATTTATTTGGGCATAAGCTTTCATGGGTAAAAAACCCACTTCTTCAGCTGCAACCTGCAGAAGATGCATCTGAAGAAGTGGGCATAAGCCACAAAAGCTTATGCCCAAATAAATCTGTTAGGTGCCACTGGACTCCTCATTGTTTTTATGGATTTGTTGGTGGCTTCAGCTAAACAGATATAAGTAAGGTGAAAATTGAATTAAGAGCATCCACACAGGGTTTTGGACTGATTTAACTAAATCAGTTTAAAATCAACTGGTGAAGAGAGATGAGGCCTAAATCTGCAATGGAGTTACTCCTGATTTACACCAGTGTGAGGTCAGAATCAGGATCTATCACTATTCAGCAAAGCACATAAGCACATGATTAACATTACGCTCATGTTTATTTCTCATTGAACATTCTGATTTTAAAGCCACTCAGTAATCATTTTGTACTGGGGTTTAAAAAAGAATTGACCAGAGTATTTTATTGAAAAACAGCTTTGTTGAGAAACAAACAAAAAACAAAACAAAAACCCAAACAAACAAGCAAACGAAAAAATGGAAAGCAAAAACAGTTTTTTGGTTTAAAATTTCTGGGTTCTGGTATTAGAAAACTGAAAATATTTACCAAAACCTGAGGCTACCAAAAATTGTTTTTGAACAACAAAGGTTTTTCATTAAACTAAAATATGTTCGTGAAGCATTTAGAAGATAATTGCCCCAAATTTCCCGTTAGAAAAGTGACATTTGTCAATCAGCTCTAGCAACAATAGACAGGGGGCAGAGCAATTGAGAGCCTCAATATTCAAGAATCTGAAATCAAGTGATCAATAAAATATTTAGAGGGATATTTTCAAAAGCACTCACAATATTTAGGAGCACAAGCCCTTCTGAAAGTCAATGGGGTTTAGGGGCCAAAATCCATTAGATACTTTTGAAAAATCCCCCCTTAATCCCTTTTTATAGATTATAACAAAAATGTTTAGATCAGCATTTACTATGCCTATAATTGAAATAAAAATATTTGCAGAGTATTTTTTTCCCTCGTGAAATCTCTCTAAAAGTTAGCAGATGGTATTATAGTACCTACACTTAAAGGAAAAGAGTTTAACAGGAAAAGCTCAAGCCAAATCTCAAACTCTCATGAAACACGTTATGTGTTTCCTCTGAAATGTGAGATCTTTACAGAAACGAGGCTTTGTCATGTCCCTTATGTGACATGGCCTTGTCCAGAATGGTGCGTACATCAGAGTCCTTCCCACTTCAGTGAAAGGGCTGTACCTCTTTACAAGTTCTGGCCTTGCCACTCAAAGCGCTATAGATGCCAATATACATAAGTACGGCCCTACCAAATTCATCATCCAGTTTGGTAAATTTCATGGTCATAGCATTTTAAAAATCTTGGATTTCATGGTTTCAGATCTTTAAATCGTAAATTTCATGGTGCTGTAAGAAAGCATGGATATGTATTTTAAAACAGCAAAATATAAACATGTAAAGCCCTTAAGTCAGCATTTCTCAATTTGGGGGTCCTGACCCAAGACGGGGTAGCAAGGCTGCTGTAGGCGGGGTCGCAGTATTGCCACCCTTACTTCTGCATTGCCTTCAGTGCTGGCAGCCAGAGAGCAGCTGTCCAGACACCCAGCTTTGAAGGCAGCACTGCCATCGGCAGCAGCGCAGAAGTAAGGGTGGCAATACCATACCATGCCACCCTCACTTCTGTACTGCTGCTGACGGCAGCGCTGCCTTGAGAGCTGGGCACCTGGCCAGCAGCCGCCACTCTCCAGCCGCCAGCTCTGAAGGCAGCGCAGAAGTAAGTTTGGCAATACCGCGATCCCCTAGATTGGCCTTGCAGTCCCTTTTGGGTCAGGACCCCCAGTTTGATAAACACTGCGTATGCATCCGATGAAGTGAGCTGTAGCCCACGAAAGCTTATGCTACAATAAATTTGTTAGTCTCTAAGGTGCCACAAGTACTCCTGTTCTTTTTGCGGACACAGACTAACATGGCTGCTACTCTGAAAACTGTGTACTTTTGTATACTTTTCCCCGTAGTAAAATAGTATAATAGGGTAAAAGTACACAAAAGACCAGATTTCACAGGAGAGACCAGATTTCATGGCCTGTGAAACATTTTTCACTGCCATGAATTTAGTAGGGTCCTATATATAAGCATGAGCCTCTTCCTGGAAGTATCAGAGGGGTAGCCCTGTTAGTCTGGATCTGTAAAAGCAGCAAAGAGTCCTGTGGCACCTTATAGACTAACAGACGTATTGGAGCATGAGCTTTCGTGGGTGAATGCATCAGATGCAAGTGGGTATTCACTCACGAAAGCTGATGCTCTTCTGTTTGTCTATAAGGTGCCACAGGACTCTTTGTCGCTTCCTGGAAGTAGTAAACTGAAGAAACTCTGAGCGTGTTTATGCAGCAAAAGCTGTGCACAGGCTTGAATCCAGCTAGCACAGGGAACGATAGCAGGAAAGTCAGTGCAGTGCGGGCTTCAGTGCAGATAATCCAAGTGTAGCACAGATTCTGGGTATAGACTCCGCATGCCAACCTATGTACCCAGGGTCTGTGCCACACTTCTATTGCAGAGTATGTCTACACAGCTGTTGTCCGTGTGAGATGGATTCAAATTACTCACCCAGTCAAGACCCCCGATTTGAGAAGCATCCAGCTTTTGCTGTGTAGACATACTCTCACAATGGTGGCCATCAGACAGGTCAAGCGAAGATCAAAACAGAACACATATGATCCCAGCCGCATAGGACAACCTGGACCTACATCCTCCTATGGGCTTTGCTGTGTTATGTTATGTGTTATTGCCTGGGCAAAAAGGTGTTGGGTTAACTAACCTGTGTTCAGCTAAGACATGGCAGGTCACCAGCTGGAGTTAAATCTTACAGGGGAGCCCTGGAGTTTAACTCGGGGTGCTCACCCAGGTTAAAAACGGCGTTGCCAGGTCTCCACCACTAGTTTAACTCAGGATGCCTAACCCAAGTTAAGAACACACATTTTCTTTGCTGTGTAGACATACCCTACGTGGGATGCCTAGTCGAACCTGACCTGCCAACCTGTGTGAAAAACTACAAGCTGCCTTCTCTTCACTAAGATTTTGCTTTGTATTAATTACCGCCCGTCGACTGATTTAAGAACACGCAGTGATGCCACGGCCGAAGTGTGGGATACCTGTATGAAAAGTCAGGATGGGAAAGCACAAGCACTATCTGCTCATGTCGGAGTCAAGGGTGAAACTCCAGTTGGAGCAAAGTTAAGCCAACACTGAGTGCTTTGGAACATCCTGTCCTCAGACCTGAGTTTTAAATACCTGCATTTTGTTTACATTTGTGTCTGCTCAGATTGCATTTTTTTTGGTTGATATTTCAGAGTGGAAGTCTCAGCAGAATGAAGCACTGGACTTGTTAGATTAGTCCCCATGAAATAACAGCTCTTGAGTGTCAAAGAAACCTGTCATTTGCTAAAATGAAACATGGTTTGCAAGCTGTGTAAAAACAAGAAAAAGCATTACAACTGGTTGTCAACGTGGGTAGAGATCCCAGGAGCTGAAAGTCAGCAATCATTCAATCATTCCTCTCCTCCATAGCCCCCTCTGCATGCCCAGAATTTCTAAATTAAGGCTGGGATGTTCAAATGAGTAAGGGACCCAGCCGTAAAGAAAGAAACTTCTGATTAAGACATATAATGATCCAAATAGGGAAGAAATGAAAAGCTAAAAGGAAAACAAATGAGAGTAAAAAGGGGAAAGCAAACGGTTTGGGACCACAGCTGGTGGAAAACCCACACAATTTAGAATTGACACTAAAATGCACCCGTTTTTTGTGAAAATTGTAACATGAGTGATTAACCCTCCCCCACCCCCAATTGGCTCTACTTAAGACCTATCCACCTGAGAGATCACCTCTCCCACTAGTTAATCAATCATGTTTATTATGATAGTGCTCTGGAACCAGCTAATATCAGGACCCCTGTGATGCTAGATACTACAAACACAGCAGTAGACGGTCCCTGCCTTGAAGAGCTTTCAAGCTGAATAGAGGAGGGACACACAGGGCAGGGGAAAAGCTTGATCGTCAGTGGGATGATAGCAAACAGCTTGTTAGTTCCATTACGCCAAACCTGGACTCTCCCTGCTATACAACGACAGCAGAAGGGTGGGAACTGGAGTCCCTGTTAGTATAAACAGGAAGGGCTGCTGTGGTGGGGAAGAACATAACAATGGCCGTACCGGGTCAGACCAAAGGTCCATCTAGCCCAGTATCTGTCTACCGACAGTGGCCAATGCCAGGTGCCCCAGAGGGAGTGAACCTAACAGGCAATGATCAAGTGATCTCTCTCCTGCCATCCATCTCCATCCTCTGACAAACAGAGGCTAGGGGCACCATTCCTTACCCATCCTGGCTAATAGCCATTAATGGACTTAGCCACCATGAATTTATCCAGTTCTCTTTTAAACGCTGTTACAGTCCTAGCCTTCACAACCTCCTCAGGTAAGGAGTTCCACAAGTTGACTGTGCGCTGCGTGAAGAAGAACTTCCTTTTATTTGTTTTAAACCTGCTCCCTATTAATTTCATTTGGTGACCCCTAGTTCTTGTATTATGGGAATAAGTAAATAACTTTTCCTTATCCACTTTCTCAACATCACTCATGATTTTATATACCTCTATCATATCCCCCCTTAGTCTCCTCTTTTCCAAGCTGAAAAGTTCTAGCCTCTTTAATCTTTCCTCATATGGGACCCTCTCCAAACCCCTAATCATTTTAGTTGCCCTTTTCTGAACCTTTTCTAGTGCCAGTGTATCTTTTTTGAGGTGAAGAGACCACATCTGTACACAGTATTCGAGATGTGGGTGTACCATGGATTTACATAAGGGCAATAATATATTCTCAGTCTTATTCTCTATCCCCTTTTTAATGATTCCTAACACTCTGTTTGCTTTTTTGACCGCCTCTGCACACTGCGTGGACATCTTCAGAGAACTGTCCACGAGGATTCTCTGTGAGGGCCCTGCAGCTTTGGAATTTACTCCGCACCATGGTCCAGGATGTCCCAATGTAGCTTCAGAGCATGCTGCATGGAAGATGGACCCCGCGCTCCCAGGAATCTGAAAATAGAAGAGAATAGGGGTGATGGGGACTAGTTGGAGAGTAAGAGAGTCAGCTCTTTCTCTGCCTCATTTGCTGGGTTGGTTCACAATAGAGGATATAGCAGCTGTTAATTAAGTTGGCAGTGTTTCCCGTCCCATCTACTTGTAAATAATGTTGAAGGCATATAGAGTATGGATACAGGTGACCAGAGCTGGAGAAAGTTTTTTGGACGAATAGTTTATTCCACAAAAATATTGCTGTTTTGTTTGGCCTGAAGCCACCGCAAATTTGACAACTAATTTTGGCCGTTCACAAAAGCGCTAGGAGGAAGGTGGTGTTGCGGTTTCCCTTTAGCCTGAAGGTTCGGGCGCTTACCTGCAGTGTGGGGGAGACAGGGTCAAATTCCTGCTCTGGAATATACCACAAGGGAGTTTTTTGGAGACTCAAAATCAGAACATTTTCAGGTTCAGTTTGACTGACTAAAATTCTCAGCGTTTTGGGATAGTCACTGAACCAAAACCTCATTTCCTCACCCAACTCAGCAGGTGACTGTGATGCGTCCCAGAAGCACCTCACGCCCCACCAGCCCTGAGCATGAAGGATCCTTGTCTATGCTTGCAGGGTCAGGTCCCCAACCCCACCAGCCATGGGCAACACAAGCCCTCCCCTCCAGGCCTCACAGACCCCGCTGTCATTCTGCGGGATACTGATAGGCACATGCCAGCCCGCCGGGCTGAGCATCTCCAGCCCGTTCCACTGGACACTCACCGTATTTGCCAATCCATAGCTTTCAGAGTGGTCGTACACCCCAGCTCAACTATTCCACCTCAAATCACCGCTCCAATGAACTCACAGCACTTTGCTTTGTAAATAAACTTGTACTTCATTCCACCATGAACAAACGTGAGAGATCGGAGCAGCAGGATTGGTTCCATATAAAATAAAATTATTACACGCATTCTAGAGCCTAGATGAATTAACTAGATGCTCTCGTCTCTCCAAGTATTGCTCACTCAAAATCCTCCCAGCGCTTCCTAGCCAGGCAGGCCCTGAGCCTTCTCTTGTGCATGCTGTTAGCTTGCCTCCTAGGTGAAGGATTCACTGAGACTCTTTGAGCTCCAGGATATGCCAGACCAGTCCTTTGTCCTTATTCACAACCAGGATCTAAGAGGCTCACAGTCCTGAGTTGCTTCTGAAAAATTATTTCTTTTTTTCACACGTTGTGTTACTTATTTTCTACAGCTCCCTTGAATCATCTGAAGGATTTCGTATTTTTACAGTAGGTGGCAGTGTTGCAACGGAACTACATTTCAAAGGCAAAACAAAATATGTGCCCTCTACACTGCCTGGCCCAAAGAAGGAAGGGTAGAGTGGTAGCGTGTTTACATACTATTAATCAAGGTCAAAACCAGGTTGAAATTGGCATTGACTGCCCAGTCGAGTAATTCTTCGGTGTATAGTGATCTAGTCTAAAATTAGAGGCGCTAACAAAATTAATAGTGGATTTTTTTTCTCTTCTTTCAGTGACTACAAAAATTAAGTTTGTTAATTATCCAAGCAAGCAAATAAACCCATGTGAGTCTGATCATTTACACGAATGCCACTTGACACCTCTCTGGCAGCACAGACGGGCCTTAAAGTGAGCACGAATGGGATGTGTGCCCACTTTAGCCTCCCTTTACACGGCCAGATCAGTGTAAAGTTGCCATAGTGCAAGTGAGAATTGGGCCCATTTGGATTTAAGTGGAGAGCTCCGTTCTAATCTTGCAGTTTTGGGAGGGCCATCAGTGGTCAGCTGTATTATGTTAAAAGCCAGTCAAAATTCAGCTGCAGCTTGATCTATTTGTAGCTTTCCAAGTCTCCTGTTTGTCGCTGGGCTGGCAACACGCTGGTTTCTATCAGTGACAGACAGAAAGGCTGTTCCCAGCTTGGTGAACCATAAGCAGGACATCAGATGCAAATCTGTGTCTCTGCAGAATAGGTATTTCCCACCACTTCCAGATTTGCCATGTGCTTGGAAGCCCTGGTGACCATGTAACTGACAGTCCAGAGGTGGCTCATCAGAGAATCCTTGGACAAACATTTTTTACCACTGTACTTAATCCCACTGGAAATCCACAGACACACACTAAGGCCTGGTCTACACTATGAGTTTAGGTCAATTTAGCAGCATTAAATGGACTTCTGTAAAATCAGAGTAATTTCGTAGTGTAGACATACCCGAAAAGTGCTTCCAGTGCAAGGAACAATTGCTTTCTATTCTATTACACCCACAGATATCACGTGGCAGGGTCATTATTATCCGTATAATGCCCAAAGTGTGCCCCAGTAGGCCCTCTGTAGACAAATTATGACAATGAGCTAGATTCCATACTGGAGTTACCCTGGATTTTCATTGGTGGAATTGATTTGAGGTCAGAATCTGGGATCTGGTAAGACAAGATCCCTGCCTCGAAGAACTCACTATGAAGAACCAGACTCACATTAAAAAACATCGTCTTCCTCCTCAAGCTGTCTGTTGATCTCAGTGGAACTCCTTGAGGAGTAAGGTGGCAGAATCTGACCCAATCTGTCGAAGAAGGATGGGTTGACGGGAAGCGATCAATCAGTGATCATGGCATGAAGATTAGCACCGCCTGACAGGAAATCAATTAAGAACCAATTGTCTGTTTTGTTAACACTTCTTTGAGGGGAGACTAAGGTTAATAGACCTTAGAAGTGCATAGGTAGTTTGTCCATGGGTCTTGCCAGTCCTATCAGAATGATTAAAAAACAACTACTCCACACAATTCTAGAGAAAGGACCCAAATACACGTTCCCCAGTGATTTAAATCCACAAAATGGCAAGGAGAAAAGAGCCACTTTGTTCTTAGCCGTGGTGGTCTTATAAGACACTAAATACAGATTTGTCCCTGGTTTTCAAATGGATCCGTACAGGTTCCTTTGCTACATTTTGATTCCTTAGCTAGAATTGGGAGTCCTTGGTCCTCTAAAAATAACCATTTCCAACAAGATCAATAGAAACAAAATTAAAAAGCAAGTTTTTTTAACTGTTGGGTCAGATGTTCAGATATCCTTTACCATAAAAATATGCTACACAAAAGGCACCTGTAGCACATATGCTTAAACAATTATGTTATTTAACATATTGGTAACCATCAAAATCCCCACCCCGGGCTTAACTGCTTTCTATCTTATAATTTGGGAATGGAAATGTTTCTACTGTTGGGAGGTTGGGTTTTCTTGCCCAAAAATCCCACTGAATTTGTGGGAGTACCACATGCTGAATGAAGATGGAATAAGGTCATAGGGTGAAGTCATCAAGCTTATGGCATTGCACATAGACAATGAAGGCATGAGTACTGACACAAACCCATGCTGGTGTACCATAAACCAACCAAAGAAATTGATATGAATTGTTTCAATCTCTTCATTCTAAACACTGCTGGTAATTGAGTGTGTGTCAGACTGTACAATCCATTAAATCTGTCAGGTAAAACCACCAGTGACTGGTTTACAGTGGAAGAGAAGTCACATTTTAAAGGGGGGGAAAAAAGGTCAAATGTACACAGTGCCAGATTCTGAGGTGACGATCCCCAGCAGGTAGGAGATGAAGTCAGTGGAGCTATGGCCGTTTACACCATTGGCCATCTGCCCAAACTCCTTCTCCAGTTAATTATACCCTACCAAGTAGCCTCTTTGATTTCTGTGGGACTAGTCAGGTTGCAAAAAACAATTCAGTCTGAGTAAGGGTATCCGAATCTGGCCCAATAGGCAATGAGGAGAAATGAGGAACACGCTCCATTTGACTGAGAAGTACAAGTCCAAATGCTGTGGCATTTTTAAGATACCCAAGGTAACAAAGCAAATTTGATTTGAAGAGCATCCTACCTCATACCTGAGCTAGAGAAAGGCATGAGCAGTAAGAGTTCAGGTCTGGATCCAAACACCAGGAGATGCTTAGATCTAAGGGTTTTGACTGGGTCAAACATGACTCAGACGGGAGCATTCCTAAAGTTTGGCAGATGTTTAGATCCAGGATTTTGGATTGGGCCCCATCTCTACTCTGAACAGTGATATAAACTTTCCGGGCCAGATTCTCAGCCGGTGCGTACAGAAGTTGACTCATAACAGAGATACTCTCCCTCATAGCTGGGCATGGCATAGCATAGCTAGTATCTCCTCTCTAACACCTCCTGCTAATGGTCACTCCCGTCCCATGGTGATCTGCCTCTTTCTGCAACTCAGCCCTCTGGGCAGCTCACACTTTAGTTCCACCCTCTCCAGATGGACAGAAAAGTCAACACAACAAGAGTCCATAGTCTTACCTCAGGATGTTGGCCCCCATAGTCTCCACACCGTCTCCTCTCAGGGCTTTCAAGAGGGTGTATCCCTTTATATCCAGGATATCCCAGTGGCAGGTAGAGGAACCCAGGTGCTCCTACTATGTAGTCCAGGGACCCTGTTACTAGCAGCCAAGGTCTGTTCCATCTTACTCCTTTCTGCAGCCACCCTAGATTTCTTTCTAACAAGCCTGTCAGCAGACCTTTCAAAGCTCACTTTTCTTTCAGGGTAGGGACTCCCTAGGCTCCCCCACACAAAAGAGAATAAGCTTAACCCTTTTTCCCTCCATGGGCTTTTCATCCCTCTTAAGTATCCCTTACTCTGATCTTCTAGTGAACACCTCCCAGGGTTCTCTCCCTGGCAGTCCAGAGCACGGCTTCCCACCAGAGATTGGCACCACAACTTCCCTAGCCTCTTACCAGACTTCTGTACTCAGGAGAGGACCCCACAGCTAACTGTTCCCCAAGTCTTCTCTTTGACCATACCAGCCTTGCTAATCTCTAATACCAAGAGAAGAACAACACAGTTACCCTCTCCCTATAACACTCTTCTATGCCAGACGTCTCCTCTTTAGAGCAATCACCCACCTCCTCCTCCAGCTGGGTTTAGATAACCAGTTATGCCTAACAACCCGCCAGATGCTGCCCAGTCGCCTAATTGGGCTCAGGCTCCTGTTAGGCCATGATTAACCAGCTTGGGGTTTACACCCCCCCATTACATGATGCAAATAGGTGTTGCTCCATTGGCTTCAGTAGAACTGCACCTATTTACATTAACTGAGGATTAGGCCCATTCCCTCTCCCCATATTCAGCTGCCTTCCCTACCCCTCATTTTCTCTCTTCTCTCCCTCCTATCATACATTGCTCTGTGATAATCTGTGATAAACAGCTCAGAAGCATCAACTGTCAGGACAATGTATTCACAGGTAACAGGGAGCCCAGGGAGAAGCAAGGTTTCTGCTTAGCTCAGAGTGAGAGTCTAAGTGGAAGAAGTTTGGAAGGCTCTGTGGTTTATCCATTCCCGGGCAGTCTCAAATCCTGCTTCTGCTGCAACCAATGGCAGTTTTGCTAGTGATTTCATTGGGAAGGCAAGAGGCCCATAATACACCCTCATAACGGCATGTGCTTACGCTAGTCTCTGCATTTGTCCTGTTTGTTACAGCCACGGGTTGAGTCTAGTATTCCTGAGACTGAAGGTTTTCCAGGCAGGGACTTTTACTGTGTGTCTATACAGTGCCTAGCACATTAGGACCCAGTTCTAGGTTGGGGCCTGTGGGCACAATAATATATAATGATAAAATAACTAGCTCTCATATAGTGCTTTTCATCCGCCGATCTCAGAGTGCTTTGCAAGCTGTAATGTCGTTATCCTCACAGTTCCCCTGCGAGGTAGGGCAGTGCTGCTATCCCCATTCTGCAGGTGGGAAACTGAGGCACAGAGAGACTAAGGCCCAGATCTTCAATAGTATTTAGGTTTAGGATTTCAGTGGAATTTGGGAGCCTACATTTCTTTGAAGATCTGACTTGCCAATAGTCAGTCTGTGGTGGAGCAGTGAATTGAATCCAGATATCCCACAGTGTAGGCTAATGCCCTAACCACTACGCCATCCTTCCTCTTAATAAGAATAATCACACTCTGCAAGTTGGCATACGTAGAAGCTTCTCAGATGCCTCTTCATAACACAGGTCCACCCCAGATGCATTAGGACTATTCACACCATGAATGCACAAGGCTAGCACATTGCATGCGCCGTTTTCCGACGCACGTGCACTCAATGAGTTAGTATGTGAACAGATTCCTGGGATGCTTTTGAGGGCCCGAGATAAAGTGGTTTCTCGAAGATCCTCAGGTTTTCTTCTGGCTCTTCTGTATGGACGTGAGCCTGCATTGCTGCCATCCAATGGGAGGGACAGAAGAGGTCCCACCACATCATTGTTGTTATGATGATTATTATTATTTATCATTTGTATTGTGGTAGCACGTAGGAGCCCCTGTCATGGCCCAGTGGATTTTGTTTTTCATTTCAGGCTATTTGGCTGCAGCAATGCTCTCCAGGGAAGAAACATGACAAATGATTTAGTGGCCAGGTCCTCAGCTGGTGTAGATCATTAGCATGAGCTGAAGATTTAGCCCTGTGTTTCTGGCAATCAAGCCATTCCTTTGTAGAAGTTCCAGGTATTAGAACTGAGTAAACATGCCACGTTTTGTCTTACACTAAACTGCTGATTAAACATACAGTCTTGCATTCACTCTGTTTCCTAACTGGTTGCTGGCTTTCCGCAGCAGAGCAGGGAAAATGGGCAGAAATCTTTTTTTTTTTTTTTTGGTTGTGGTCAGATATATTGCTCCAGATGCGCCGCTGATGTAAATCAATATAGCTCGGTTGAAGCCAACAGAACTACGTTGATTTACACCAGCTGAGGATCTAGCCTATTATATTTACATATGTTCCCCCCAAAGGCATGGCATGCTCTGGTCTGAGATTTTGTTCTACCTCATGCAACCTCAGATCTCTGTCAGATCATCTATATTCTTCCTTGCATGCATTTCTGCTAGTCCAGTCACACAGAAAATCTCACAAGAGGTCAGTGAGAATAATCAGATTCTCAGTAAAAAAAAAAAAGAGAGGAGGACTTCAGAAAAGTCTAACAAGTACAGGATGTTTAACTCCTTCAGAACACAAAGCAAAGGGGTTAGATTTTGAGAGAAAACTATTCAACAGAACAATTTTTTGGTGAGGAGGAATGGCTTGCTGATTTCATATTTTTTAACACGTTTCTGTTACAAGCTAACCAAGGAATCCAAGTTTTGTCTCTGTCTAAAACTTGGGTTTTATGTTTTCAGATTGATTGACTTTGCGCTCACTGCATCACTAGCCCTTCTCTCGGGGCCAGATTGAACAAAATCTCTGTCTTTTGTACTGTGGAAAATGACACAAATCCCAGAAAATTGATTTTTCCGGGGCTTGTGTGGTTTGTATAAAAGCCAGACAGAGTTTTCATTTAGTCTGGCCCTTGGCAATTGGAGTTTTGTCCTCAACAATGTTACTGAATGATGGATCACCTATTTCACCAGATCCTCAGATGGCGTAGAATGTGGCTTTGTTGAAGTCAATGGAGCTATGCCAATTTACACCAGTTAAGATTCTGGCCCCTCTGTGTTTTCATTAGTCTTTGCAATCTGTATAATGGAGAGGCAAAAACTTGTGGATTACTGTAGAAGGATTTGGGGGTCCTGATCCTTCTCCAGTTGAAATCAATGACAAAACTCCGAGTGACTTCAATGGGAGAAGAGTCGTGTCCGTGGTGCATCGTACACTGTTCAGAATGTGCATCCTCTGGTTGCTATTGGCTGTTGTTGCTTGCCAGTAGTTCTAATTGGGAGAGCGTATTGTTTTACAGTTATAAAAACAGTAATAGAAAAGAAATTAGGGAAAACATGAGCACAACAACAGATCGAGACAACTGATATTTTGTAATTTTAGACAAATACAATACAGATTTTCACAGTTTGGAAAACATACACACAAAAGCTACTACTGTTATGGGAGTTACATGCAACAACAGGGAAACAAGCCCATTAAAAAGGCATAGAGATTAATTTTGGGGAAATCTGCCATTTACCTCTGAATATCCTGCATATTTTCGCTGCTTTACTTTCTCTCAAGGCCTCATGGGATA
This sequence comes from Mauremys reevesii, assembly GCF_016161935.1. Lineage (NCBI taxonomy): Eukaryota > Metazoa > Chordata > Testudines > Geoemydidae > Mauremys > Mauremys reevesii. Next base: position 4,568,129 of record NC_052625.1, read on the forward strand.
GCAACTTTCCTTGCTGGTGATCAGGGCTGGAGACAGCCATTTTAGGAGCTTATCACCTTACCTCATCTGCAGCATTCAGTGTAGGTGAGCAGCAGACACTTCCTTCCCCTTTTCACAGGTCCCAGTTCCTGCCAAATTTCTGGCGCCAGACGATTAGCAAGGATTAGTGACTCAAAACTCAAAAACTGGCCCAACCTCTTCCTATCTCTCATCTGAACCAGACCTTTAATGGTTCCAAAAAACTACTTTGGAGATTTGACCATGGTAGCTGCTATGTCCTCAGGCAGCCTGGATGTTATCTCTTTTGGTATGAAATTCTGTGGCTTTTTTATGATGCAGTCAATATGAGCTCTCTATAGGCCAAGATTATCAAAAGTGACTAGTGATTTTTGGGTTCTTTAATCTTTGGTTGTCAGTTTTTGGGGCCTGACTTTTGGAGAATACTGATCACTTGCCCTCTGGAAAATCATGCCTCTTGAAAGTGTCTCAAGCTGGGAATCCAAAATCACTAGTTAATTTTGAAAATCTTGACCATATAATTTAGTAATGAGTGAATTTTGCAATGTTCAGAGAGGTCAGGCTGACTTTGAATAATCACCCAAACTAGTTATATTTAGCTTGGCATTCCCAACATCTGGAGTTTGCAAAGTGTCTATCTCATGTGACTTCTGCTTCCAGTCCTGGCCAGAAATGCCCCAAGAAAGGTCTTTCAACTGACGGATTAATGAAGTAGATGTTATCGTTTTGTTTGACGGATGTTGATACAGCGGTGACAGGCACCACTACTCATGCTACCATTATTGAAAAAATTGCACTCTGTTTAGAGAAGACTTTTTCTGTGCTTCAGAGAATCTGAAGCCCGTTTGTTCAAAAAAGGCTATTTTGAATTGTATATTCTTCTCTATATAGATTCTTATCCCATCCCTGCAGTATCTGAGTGGCATTAAGGCATTAAGCAACAGGGCTAACGTCCGTCACCTGAGGTTCATTCTCTCTAACAGCCTTCCACCATGGGGAGAATTGTGGGTACAGTGGGGTGGTTGTTTTTGTTTTAAATGTCCACACTGCTCAGTGGTTAAGTTAGAGAAGGTACATTGAAGACAGGTGCCTAGTACTTGAAGTGGAAGGTTTATGATGACCTATCGTCCTGTACGAGTTCATTCCACACTCTCGGACCGGTCCCCGGCTCAGCTGAACTTGGATACAGCAATGTCTCTTGTATTTTTTACATTGCCATGTTTCTGATAGGCCGACTAGCGAGCCAAGTTGGACACAATAGGCTGGGGTAGAACGACTGCCTACAGCATCAACCCCAGTTCAGTCGAAGACACACTGTTATTGTTAAAACTTAAACCAGTGCAGATCGCTGCTCCTTCAGTGATGCTGCTACACGCCGATAATCCAGTGCATGATCTGGTTATTATGTTGTGCGACTATGGAGACGTCTACACTGGTGTTGGCGTTTGGAGCACAGACACTGCATGCCCAGCGAGCAGGGGTATAAATAGTAGTGTTGACATTGAGGCACTGCAGGAGAGAAGCGTAGTGTAGGGTGCCCTACCCACCCAAACCCTCAGGGAGATACATGGCTCTCAACACACACCCAAGCAATGTGCCCTGTGTCTACACTGCTACTTTTAGCCCTATCGTGTCCTGTGTCCTCCCTACCACAGTGAAAGGCTCTGGCAGCTCCACGTTGCCTGGGCCTTTTCCCACTGCCTCCCTGCTGCTGGAGCCTTTCACTGAGGTACGCGGCTACACACGGCTACACATGTAGTGCCTGTAGGCTACACACCCAAAGTGTAGACAAAGCTGATGTAATTCACATGCTTGGTTTCTCCAGGGGAGGGGGAGAAAAAGCAGTGGGGAGGAGACACGGATCTTAACTGAATTGTTTGTCTCTCTGCAGAGAGTGGGGCAGGGCAACTCAGAAACATCTGGAGCCAGGTCTGGGAGGTGCTAGACATGCTCGGGAGCTGGTGCTAGGTTGTGCAGGAAGCTTTTCATTGTTGGCCACCCACCTGGCAGGTCACACCCTACTCACCCTCAAAAAGCTGATCCAATCAGAGTGCAAGGAGGGGGGAAGGGAAGGGCAGATGTTCCAGACACATGTGGACTTAATGGCTGATGGATGCAGGACCAGGAGATACGTCAGCTGGGAGGGCTGGTCCCAATCCTTGTGTCAGCGCTATTCCAGCTTTGCTACCTAAGGAATCCCTCCATTAAGATCATGTGTGGTCCCATGGCAGTGGGTTTTATCAGTGTTCAATTTGTAATGAAAGAGATGCCAGAGCTCAAGCAATTTTTTTTACATTCATAACTGGTGCAGCAAGCCCAGAGGTGGCAGGGCTATGACCTGCCAAGCGCGAGATGCTGGGGCTATGTCCTGCCAAGCGTTGAGGTGCCGGGGCTCAGCACTGGCAAGCCTGGGCACAAGTTAAGCACTGGGTTTTATGGACCTAGTGGGAGAGCTGGGGTGGGGAGCATTTGTTATCCCTAGAGGCTACAGAGCCTGAGGAACCTACCTTTCACCACCAGCCACCTTCTCAAAACTGGGATTCTGTCCCAGTTAAAGACAGCAACTGGGGCGGCCCTTAGTGCGGGGCAGATTTGTGAATTCTTGCCTAACTTAGCTGGGCTTATAGGGAGAAGATTGTACTCTATGGAGTGAGGGCCTTCTAGAGATCCAGGGAGTGGATATTTTCTGTGCTGGTCCCAATCTCTGCCCCACCTTGAATACAGGCTACAAGCATCTCACCAGAAACCTGAGAGGACCAGTCAGCGATTAACCCAAGGGTTGGAATGCTGAGGAATGCTCCTCAGACTGTTTGATCGCTAACGGGGTTTGAAGTGTTAGAAAGGAGCATGACGCTGTCATTTCTCAAGCTCTGACGAGTCCAGGCGACACACCCGACATATGTAATACTCGCTGAAGGAAGATCAGAGGGAAGTGGGTTCGGATGTGTCTGCTAAAGTATAGAAAAAATTGCGCTGAAACCTTATATTTGAATGTTTGTAACAGAAACAAAAGGGGGGAAAGTCTGTGTACGAAACACAAGTAGATTTAATTTTAATAGCTTGTTTAGCAGTGATGACTCGTATTCCAAATGACTACTTAGGGGTTCTACTAGTTATAATGTGTTTTGTGTGCATGGCATGTTTCTTACTAAGAAAGTCTATGGTTCTCTCTCTTTGAAATTGACTGGGAACTATCAACCTTTATCTACCAGGGTTTCACAGCCAATAGCCCTGAGGTTTAGCTGCGTAAGGCTTCCTGCGAAGGCAGAACTCTGACCTGTGCATCAGCAAAGAGTTAATCTGAGGTGCGGGAAGAAGGGGAGTGGAATAATTCCACAGAACATGACATGAGCATCCTCTGTCCTCCTGTTACGTCTCCTTAGGGCTAGAGCCAAATCCCAGCGAAGTCAATGGTTAGATGGTCACTGATTTCAATGGGCTTTGAATCACTTCCTTATAGCGCAAGCTTTGGATGGGCAGGACCTGCTTCACCATGCGGTCGGTGCTCTGTAAATAGTAGCACTGAATTATTTTGGGGTGGGATTTTCAGAATCTTCAGAATGACTGGTGTAGAGAAAGTAGATAGGGAAGTGTTGTTTACTACGTCTCATAACACAAGAACTAGAGGTCACTAAATGAAATTAATAGGCAGCAGGTTTAAAACAAACAAAAGGAAGTATTTCTTCACACAACACACAGTTAACCTGTGGAATTCCTTGCCAGAAGATGTTGTGAAGGCCAAGACCATAACAGGATTGAAAAAAGAACTAGAGCAGTTCATGGAGGATAGGTACGTCAATGGCTATTAGGCAGGATGGGTAGGAATGGTGTCCCTAGCCTCTGTTTGCCAGAAGCTGGGAATGGGCGACAGGGGATGGATCACTTGATGATTCCCTGTTCTGTTCATTCCCTCTGGGGCACCTGCCATTGACCACTGTCAGAAGACAGGATACTGGGCTAGATGGACCTTTGGTCTGACCCAGCAGGGCCATTCTTATGTTCTTATGTTATGTTCCTAATGGCTCAACGCTGACCTAATTCCATTCCCATTGACTTCAGTGAGAGCAGAGTTCTCTCACTTCTGGAACTTAGAACATTTTTGAGGCCCCCCACCTGTCACTGGGTGGGGCGGCCCTTTGAAAGAGATGGAGCCAGATCCTCAAAGGTATTTAGGCACCTAACTTCCGTTGAAAGCGCAGTACACTATCAGGACTAGGGACAATCCAAAATGAGAATTCAGATAGCAGAAATGAGATCATCAATGAAATAATATTGCTGGCAACAGAATTGGCCCAGATGGGAGTAGCCAGTGAAACGGCATGAACCTCAGTGCATGTTGGGATAGCAGGAAATGAGATGGAAGACAACGTAGCAAAAAATGCTGGAAAAAAATTTACACAGAGATCCCTCTAAGTAAACAGGAGTTTAAAAACCTAATTAAATATGAACTGAGAGAGGAGGGGCAGGACAAAAGAAACAAGGAGGAAAAGATTTCATGAAGGATGCCCTAGAATCCAAAATGCTGACGTATGGCAAGAATCTGGGAGAAAGAGTGAGGCAGCACTAGGTCGAATACTTACTGGCCACTGTGGTTTAAACAGTAACTTGGGCCTTAATTGATAAACGTAAAAATGGGCTGTGTGAGACATGCAAGGTCATGGGGGATTTTGTATGACAAACTCAGGCACCTAACGGTGACAATGCTTTACACTAAAATGCCTGGTAAGAACATCAGGAAAATGGGGTGCCATTAGGAAAGCTATCTTGCCGTTTTTTAAAAAAAGACTGGGAAAAGAGAGACTGTAACTGTGTCTCATGAAATCTAGCACCTGGCTGGCGGTTATAGCCTTAGAATGTAAAGCTGCTCTGCAGTAAAATACAAGAAGAAGAAATCAGAGCATCTGGGCCTTTGAAGATTTGGTCTTTGTTGCCACATGTGACTACTCAGCTGTCTCCCACCTGGTGAGATAAAAGCCCAACCAGCAGCTTTTTTCAGGGTGAGAACTGACAGAGGCACTAGGTGAGAGAAGGGAAGGGGAATTGCCACACTGGCTGGAGATACCTGCAGTGGGAGAAGCCAGGAAGGGCCAGGTAGCAGGTCCTGCTTTACCTTTCACCTCACCTTACTCTAGGCTGTCTGAGGCTAGCACAGAGAGTCTTGCAGGCTTCCCTACAGAGCCCTCTAGCCTACGAGCAGCAGCAGGAAGCCTCCCTGAAATTTAAAGTGGCAGCTTACAATCGGAAACAATCTTCAATACGCCACAGAGGGCATTGTTTCGAACAGCGCTCCTTCCTCTGGCGGTGAGTTCCTTGGAGTTCAGTTGTCCTGTGAAAGTGTTTTATGAGTGGGGAGGGTCAGAACTGGCACATCCCCTTGATGACCTGGCCACACCTGCTTTTTTCAGGCCGTGCCCCCCCTTTGGACACTGCTGGCTGCTTAGGGGTGCCCCAAAGAACTAGAGTCAGCTTTAGATGCTTTGCAGCCTCTTGTCCAGGCTGTCTCTGCTGCTGCAAGACCAGCAGCCCTGGGATACATGGGTAGATGCTGGTGCGCCCCGGTGGTGATTATATCACATATAGGTGTAAAGTGACTCAGGCCATCTCCTAACGAGGCAGCAGCTCACACTGAGTGAAGAGCTTGTGCAATGAGATCTATGGGGCAGCTCATTTTTGAAAGTGACCAGGTTTGAGCTTACATGGGTCTCTGTTAGGTGCAAATTCAAGTAGCATAGTCCATTACTGAGGAAAGCTCTGACACCAGGTCCCAGTCTCAGTCAGCCTTCATTAGAAGCCATAACGGTATATCCCAGAAGTAAGACAGACAAGGTTGACAGGTGAGGCCTGCAACTGAGAGGAGAGGGCATTTTCTCTTGGCCAACCAGAGATGGAAAAGGTGAATTTTTGCTCACCAAAGCAATCTGAGAAGCCAGTGATGAGTATAGTAAATGCAAGCCCCCAAGATTGTGACCTGATCTTGTAAATCAGATAGATTAACAGAAAGAAATAGACAGCCTGAGAAATCTGTTGGACTTGGAAGGCTGTTCACATCTGAAGCTGGGGGGGGTCAGCAGAAAACTGAGTTCCTGGGAGCAGAAGCCGTTGAGCTGTTGAGTTGATTGAAAAACAGTAAAGATTTTTCATGACAAATTTCCAGAAAACTGGAAATTTTCACTTTGCAGGTTTAGAAAAGGAACAATTTTGTGTGTGTGTGTGTGTGTGTGAGAGAGAGAGAGAGAGAGAGAACTTTTATTAGAAACATTTGGATTTGAAAAAATTTAAGTTTTCATCTTTTTTTCTCCTTTCTCCATTTTGTCACTAGAAAAGAAGTGGGCATGGGGGCGGGGGAGGGGAAGGAGAATGATGAGGAAGAAAACACCAAATGTTTTCCTTTCACGTGTCATAAAAAAAATTTTGGGGGAAAAAGTTCTCTTAGGGCCATTTTCATTTTGAAAAAAGATTGTGTTCAAAATGTCAACCTGCTCCATGTAGTACTGAGCAGCAATCTTAACGGTGCACAATTGTGTCCTTTCTATAGTTCTTTTTAGGCAAAGCTCTTCTAAGGAAAAAACAACAGCAACCAGACAGTAATAGAGACCAGAACCCAAAATTACCAAATAACAAAATATTTAGTAACAGATTTTAAAAAAAGAGCAGCTCAAAGGAACATCATCTTAAACTTATTTTGGCCCAAATGTCAGCTGCTCTGTGAAGCCTTTTATGTTGTAATAGTTCCTTTCATGTCATTCCTAATGACATATGTAAGATTTTCTCCATTCAAATTAGAACATGTTATCTAGCCAACTAGCATTGTCTGTGTAATCTGACTTGTCTGCCTGTTGTCTGGCTGCTACAGAGATTTCATTATTGGAACTGATTGATGAATAATCTATTGGTCAAATTTTGTTGTTCATCTAATAAATGATTGGATATCTCTTTTTTTCCATTAATCAGCCTGGTCTGTACCTATTGAATGACTATTGAAGGGATCTTTGCTCAATGACACGTGTAGGGGGTGTTGAGTAGCTCCTCCATATGAAAAAGAGGTTTCCTGTTCTGCAAAATAATGTTCTTCATGTTGCTGAAGGATTAAATAGAGAACACATAAAAATAGAGAACTTGGAAAAAGTATATCTGAATATTTATGTAGCTGGAAAGAAAAAAGCCCCATGCTGAGAGTCAAAACCAAACACCTTACAAGTTCCTAGATATCTACCTGGACTTTGAGACCAGTTCATGGATTACTCACAGCTTTGCTGCAGAAAAGGTCACTGTCTCATGAGCTGCCCTTCAGAAGGGAAATTTAGGAACTGTAATTCATCCATGATGCAGCTCATGGCAGGGTTAGAAAACATGTTGGTAAAAATGCCTGAGTCCTACCTATGCTACAGACTCAACCACTGCTACCAGCAGAGGACCTGCAATAGGGGTGAATTATAACAGGCAATGTGTTCCAGTGGGTAGAGTATTGGCCTGAGACTCAGGGAAAGCTGCGTTCTCTTCACAGCTCTACTGCTCACGTGCATGACCTTTAACAAGCTGTTTCACCTCTCTATGGCTACGTCTACACTACAGCCTATGTCAGCTTAATTTATGTCGCTGAGGGGTGTGAATAAACCACCCCGCTGAACAACATAAGTTCCACTGACATAAGTGCTTGTGTGAACAACGCTATATAGGTGGGAGAACTTTCCAGCCGACATAACTTCTGCAGTTCACGGAGGTGGTTTTATTATACTGATGGGAAGGCTCTCTCCCATTGGCACAGAACATCTTCACGAGATGTACTGCAGTGGCACAGCTGTGTCCCAGCAGCACTGTACATGTAGACATGGCCTATGACTTTGTTTCCTTTCTCAATGTTTGTGTTGTAGAACTGCTCAGAAACTGGAATTTCTGTCCCGGAGAAAACGCTGACCTCTTGACATTTTTGTTGTTGTTGTTGTTCCAAATCAGAACAAAAGTCAAAATTTGTCACAGAACACAAATTGTGGAAAATTATTTGGCAACATTGAATCGTTTTGTTTTGATACCGTCAATGTTTAATTTCAAAAAGGTTCAAACACTTTGTTAATGTTGAAACAATTTATATAAACTATTGAAGAGAGGTCAAAATGAAACAGTTCAAGTGATATTTTTACCCTATCAAACTGATTCATATCAACACTTTTTCTGCCAAATTTTGTTTGACACATCCCCGCAATGTTTTCCTTTCAACACAACTGCACTTTCCGATGGAACACTGTTCCGTCAAATTTTCAACCAGCTCTGCTGTGTTTATGTCGGCTAGATTACAAACTCTTTGGGGCTGAGAGTCTCCGGCTATGTGTTTGCACAGCATCTAGCACATTAGCTTATTCTTGACGAGGAAAAGTGGTCAAGTTTCGGTGAGGGATTGCTTAGCAGGTGTTGGCTAAACCTAACCAAAGCTGACCACTTTTTCTTAGAAAGGACAATTTGCCTGGCTCCCTGATTTTGACTGAAGCCTCTAGGTACTCGCATCATGCAAATAAACTCATTCACAATAATGAAGATATATTTTTCTAACTACAGAGTTCAAAATAAACCTCTTGTGTGCTCAAAAGCTGGTATCAGGCAATGCTACTGTCGTACAGCCCTCTTTTCATCTTTAGCTACAGGTATATACAAGGGCGGCTCCAGGCACCAGTGCACGAAGCGCATGCCTGGGGCGGCAAGTCAGGCAGCCTTCAGCGGCATTTCTGCAGGAGGTCCGCCGGTCCCGCGGATTCAGCAGCAATTCGGTGGCGGGTACGCCAAAGGCGCGGGACCGGCAGATCACCTGCAGAAACGCCACCGAATCCGCGTGACCAGCAGACCACCTGCAGGCGTGCCGCCGAAGGCCACCTGACTGCCGTGCTTGGGGCCGCAAAAACCATAATGCCGCCCCTGGGTATGTACCATGGACACGGATGCCCCTTAAATTGCTCTGTAAAACTTGGCAACGATTCGGCTGCTGGTCTGCTGAGGAGCCCGCCTCTCATGCTGACCAGTATTGTCTCACTGTTGCCTTGTGCTCCCCTGTTCGTATCACTCGGTTGTCTTTTGTCTTGTATTTAGATTGTCAGCTGTCTGGGGACCACAGGACCTTCCTCCTGGTGTCTGATAATACTTAGTCTCTAAGGTGCCACAAGGGCTCCTGTTCTTTTTGCGGATACAGACTAACACAGCTGCTACTCTGAAACCTGATAGTGCTTGTACTCCTCAGTCCTCCAGCAGCACACCCTCTCACTCTCAGCTCCTTGTTCCTCTTGCTCCCAGCTCCTCACACACACACCTCACTGACTAACTGGGAGGCTTTTTAACTAGTTCCAGCCAGCCCTTGATTGGCTTCAGGTGTCCCAATCAATGTAGCTATCTCCACTGCCTTCTAGAAAGATCTTAATTGGCCCCAGGTGTCTTGATTAACCTGGAGCAACTGCCATTTGGTTACCATGGTACCAGGGATTTGTTTAGCCTGGGGCTAACATACCTGTTCCTCACTACTTTACTGTAGCCATCTGGCCTTGCCCCATCACAGTAGCTAGTGACCTTGGCTGACTTCACACTTGGGCAAAACCCCCACTGACTTCTGGGAGACCTTTGACCAAGGAAAACGTCTAAATATACCAACTCTATTTACTAGCACCCAGAGTCACAAGTAAAGAAAAAACAATCAGCATTTCTGGTGCAACACAATAGCAGGAAGTCATCAGCAACCATTTGGCCTCCCTGCGTCATTCGGATTACCTTCAGGTCACTTAGCATACAGCTGAAACGTCTGAGTGATCAGATGAAATCCAGGAGGAAAATTGTCACATTCAAAACACAATTACATACGCTCACCGCCTGATATAGAATATTGCACTAACTACAACACTGCTAGGTGTGGAAAATGAATATGTGCATTAGCTAACACCTGCTATGAAACACCACACAAGGAGCACAAGAAACAAGATATTTGCATATTGTCGGAAAGCACGTGCAGCAAAGAGGCTACTTTGCCATGAACAAAGCTAACAACAGCTGGGTCTCTCGTTGGCTTTTGACAGACGTATATGCGTCAATATGAACAGGATTTACAGGTTTGTATCAAGACTTCAATCCAACCCAAGGGGTAAGCACATGCTTAACATTAAATATGTTTAAGTGCTTTGCTGGCTTGGGACCCAAAGGTAGGAGTGACCCCAATAGCTTTATAGATAGTCATGTATTCAGGAATAACTAGTCTGTAAAGGAAATCAAATGGAAGGAACTTGTATTTGATTGACTAAGAAACAAGCACAATAATACATGTCTCTCAAAGTGTGTTACAAAGGAGGTTGGTGTCATTAGCCCCATTTTACAGATAGGGAAACTGAGGCATGGGCTGTGGCAGGCCTGAGATCACCCAGAAAACCAGTGGCAGTGCAGGAAATTGAACCCAGGTCTTCTGAGTCTCCCTATGCATTAGGCCACACCGTCTCCCACAAAACGGTCTAGAGAGAGACAAAATATAATAATGCACAATGAGGCTCTTTACTGTAATGAGAAAGTGGTGCAGATCTTTGATTTAAAGAGAAACACCATATCAAAAAGTATATTATCTATCCTAAAAAACAAAGTAAACCCTCTGGAAAATAAGAAGTGTATTTAGACTGCATGGTCTGGGCCAGAGAAGCAAGAGTGGAGAATTTACTGGGGTTTTCAGGAGTGGTGGTTTAATCAAAATGACACAGATGTAATCTTTGATCCTGAAAATGTACATGTGCTTACCTTTATGTGTGAAAAGCCCATATCCATAAGTGTGTGCAGAACTTGTGGCTTCATCACAGGGCTTGTGACATTTGGTGTCTCTAATGCCCCAGCTCCTGGAATCCTGGGAATTTCAGCTTTCATGTTTAAAAAAAAATTTCAGCTGAGGAGAAAAGCTTGAAAATGTGAAATCTAGACACTAAAAAAACAGAAGGCAAATAAAAAGGGCCAAAATCTATTTTGAAAATCATGTGATTTCTTTTTTGAAGCCAATCTCACAACTTTTTAGAACTGACTCATGTTATTTATTTATTTTGACTCTGGGGTTGGCAATACTGGCATTCCGATGAAAGTGTCTGACGATTGCATTGCTTTCCGTGCAGCGTTACAGCATGCAAACCCCAGAAAGCAATTTTTACAGACCACACAGAGGGACTCTTATGTTTCCCAGAGTTCCTTGACATGGTTTCAGCACACAGAGCTCTCTCGCGCCTCTGGGAGAGTAACCCAGTCCTAGCAGCTAAACAGCCTCAGCTACTAGATGGAAGTGCCTTCAGAATTGTCTCAACCCTTTGCTGGGAGTTAGGATCATAGAATCATAGACTATCAGGTTTGGAAGGGACCTCAGGAGGTATCTAGTCCAACCCCCTGCTCAAAGCAGGACCAAGCCCCAACTGAATCATCCCAGCCAGGGCTTTGTCAAGCTTGACCTTAAAAACCTCTAAGGAAGGAGATTCCACCACCTCCCTAGGTAACCCATTCCAGTGATTCACCGCCCTCCTAGTGAAAAAGTTTTTCCTAGTATCCAACCTAAACCTCCCCCACTGCAACTTGAGACCATTACTCCTTGTTCTGTCATCTGGTACCATTGAGAACAGCCGAGCTCCATCCTCTTTGAAACCCCCTTTCAGGTACCTGAAATCAGCTATTAAATCCCCCCTCATTCTCTTCTGCAGACTAAACAATCCCAGTTAATCCACAGAGCCCCAGGCTGCTGTCCAGGTCACTGCGATCCTCTGGGGCACCTCTGGAGCAGAGACAGACCCTCTCAAGGGGGCCCCAAAACTCCTGTCTACTCAAATACGTACAGCTAAAAGACTGCTGGGCTAGATTCTCAGCAGGTGTAATCAGTGCAGCCTCACTGAAGCGAACGGAGTGACGCCGATTCACACTGGCCATGCTATGTATAAAGTTTTACCCACTTGGCAGAGGAAAAAATACAGAGATTGTTCTTGAGATTGGTCTACCGTCTGTGCCCTTTAGCTTTGGGAATCTGGATGTAAGCCCCAAAATACCGCATGTTACAAAATCTGCCAGCAACATCGGGTGGGAGAAGAAGCTAATTTTTCTTTCAAACATTTTGCCAGTTTCCAGCTAGATTTGACCCAGATTATCTTCCTTTACAAACCAATGGGACTCTGAAAACATATCGAACCTGCAACTGGCTGGTATGCTGCAGTTACCATGAGGCGATGGCCCTTTTCCTAACTGCCTTTAACTGCATTCCTTGAATTGATGCTTTGTTCTCCCCTCTACTCCCCCTCCGTTCTTTCCCTGGGCTAGATCCTGCCCCGTTAAAGTTACTGGGAGTTTTGCAATCAGTTTCAGTGAATAACACCTAGCTCCTATATAGCACTTGCCAGGAGCTGGGAATGGGCGACAGGGGATGGATCACTTGATGATTCCCTGTTCTGTTCATTCCCTCTGGGACACCTGGCATTGGCCACTGTCGGTAGACAGGATACTGGGCTGGATGGACCTTTGGTCTGACCCAGTATGGCCGTTCTTATGTTCTTTTCATCAGTAGATCTCAAAGTGCTCAGTAGCATTATCCTCATTTTACAGATGGAGAAACTGAGGCACGGGCCCAAAATTTGCTAGCAGGAAATGCTGCATTGCCAACCCCCAAGTATTCAAAAAAACATAAGTCAGGGCCCCCCTCACCCTCACCCCACACAATAATGAGATTGGTTTTAAAATCATGTCTTTGTGGGAGTGTCTACAAAATTTAGTCCAGCCACTGCAGTTCACTTTATAATATTTCTGTGTGACTCCAGTATATTATGGCAGCCTGGGGTATTGAAACAGAGGGAAAGTGCCCAACTGAGACCACAATTAAGCAAGAAACTCCACAGACTTTAGCAGCTGGGGGAGTATTCTGACCAGGTTACGCCATAATTTCCCACTTATTTCCATTGCCCCATGTCACTAGAAAGTTAGCATGTCCCGAAAAAGTCACATGAAAGATAAAGGAGGATCCCCTGGTACGAAAGGCACTGGAGCATGGGGATGAGAAAAGTGCTGGCCGGGAGCAGGTGCACCGGGAAAGGGGATCACTCTGGAGGTAGATGAGCTGTTCTTGAGGATCATGTGCTTAAATCCTCATGAAGTCAATGGGAGTTAAGCATGTGCTTTGCATTAAGCATATGCTTACATGCTGTCCTGAGTAGGCTGGAACAGAGTATGTTCTTGAAGTACTTTCCTGAATCAGAGTCTCTCCGAAGAGGGAGCTAGAGTTGCCCTGTGTTATTTTAATGTATCAAGACATTCACAGGTATCAAGGGTCCTAATTCCCATTGAAACCAATGTGAGTTAGATGCCTAAATACTCAAGGATCTGGACCTAGAGGGCCCGATGTGTGTGCTGCCTTTAAACAAATCCACGAAAAGAAGAGATTAAAAAGGGATGTGGCTCATTTAAACCCAATAAGTGAGACGAAACAATGAATACAGCAATAAAACCGGAGAGCAGCAGTTTGGGTTCCGATAGGTGAACCTCCAAGAAGCTGTACCCCGTTGTAAACGTCATGCCGTGCTCATTCCACCGGCCAGTTATTGAACATATCAAACTAATTACAAGGCATCACAGTGACAACTGCGCACATGGAATCGTTTACTACCCACATTAAAATCAATTAGTGCATATTTTCCCTGTCCTGAACATTGTTCTGGGCTTGGAACCTTTCTGCACTAATCATTTCGTCTGTCATGATGGAAAAAAATAATAACTCCTTTACGACCAGAGGTGGGGATTTCTGAATACATTAAACTAATGGGAAATGCCTGTTTCTAAACAATGCAGCACTAAAACTGAAGGCCTTAAATTCAGTGGTATCATGGGGTTAATGTTTCACAAGGGGCCTGTTTCCCAAAGCCTCCCATTGATTTCAGAGGGCCTTGGACTGGCCCATACTCTGCGTTAGAGGGACTTCCGGCAATATTGCTGTCATGAAGGGACGGTTCTGTTCTCATAATAATTAATAATGTACTAATGATAATAATGCAAGAGGGGTCCTTTAATTATAAAGTAATTAAATGAAGCAACAAGAGCTAATCGTTTCATTTATATAGCATCCAAGGTGTGCGAGGCGCTTTGCAAACAGAGTCCCTCAAATTACCTATTGCCTCTGAACCGTTTCCCAGAGTACCCCCTAACTGTAGAGGGAAATCCAGCATTATATGGACAACACCTGCCATGAGACTGTCCCTCAGTTTCTGTCTGAAGACCTCAACATTGTCTCCTTTTTAAAAAGGCCTTTTCCTTTTATTCTGCCTCTCCCCACCTCGATATGGTGGCTCATGGTTATTCAGGGTGGGGAAATTCTAGCTGAAAACTCGAATGGCCCATCGTTTGTCGTTTCCTGGGTTGTACAATGCTAGGCACGTTGAGCTGGCCTCAATTGGCTGGGGACGCAGACCCGCTCTGCCTGACTGGCCATCGCCATGCTGTGAGGTGGAGCTGCACCACAGATTATGAGCATCATTTTCTGTTTACACAAATTCATAGCCCACAGTCATAATGATTATCAAGCTCAGAACATTAAAAGCTTTCATCAAAAACCTTACTCAACATATTTTCAAAGTACAATAGCATCATATATAATCATCTGATTCAATTGCTTATTCTCTGGGGGTTCAAAACCCCCTTTTCTTCCATTCGAGTGTCTGGACCTTGATTGCCACAGATAGTCAGGCACTGGGACTTTTCAGCTTGGAAAAGAGACGACTAAGGAGGGATATGATAGAGGTCTGTAAAATCATGAGTGGTGTGGATAAAGTAAATGAGGAAGTGTTATTTACTCCTTCTCATAACACAAGAACTAGGGGTCACCAAATGAAATTAATAAGTAGCAGGATTAAAACAAACAAAAGGAAGTATTTCTTCACACAACGCACAGTCAACGTGTGGAACTCATTGCCAGGGGATGATATGAAGGCCAAAACTATAATGGGGTTCAAAAAAGAACCTGGAGGATAGGTCCATCGATGGCTATTAGCCAAGATAGTCACGGCTGCAACCCCATGCTCTGGTGTCCCTAAACCTCTGACTGCCAGAAGTTGGGAGTGGACGACAGGGGATGGATCACTCAGTGGCTGCCATGTTCTGTTCATTCCCTCTGGGACACCTGGCATTGACCACTGTCAGAAGACAGGATCCTGGGCTAGGTGGATCATTGGTCTGACCCAGTATGGCCGTTCTTATGTATTTTTACCTAAATACCTCTGAGGATCTGAGCCTAAGTCATATGGGAAGTCTGTAGAGAAGCAGAGAATTGAATATAGGACTCCCAAGGGCTAAGTTAGTGCCATAATCACTGGACCGACCTTCGATCAGGCTACAAGGAACACACAGCCTAAGCAGATCACAAGGAGATGAAGGCTGGCAAATGAAATGCAGCAAAAGAAGTGAATATGACCCCAATTTAGCAGAGCACATACTTAAAACGAAAGCAAACTACCTGTGTGTGTACTTAACTTTAAGCATGTGCGGAGCCCAAGCGGTAATCTTTGGCACGCATCTTATTTCCATTATAACCCTGTTTTTCAGTCAGTTTAATTCACATTAGGCTGAAACCTGCCAAAGGGGTTTTCAGTCCAGATGTAACTTTTTTTTTTTTATTATTTGGCAGAAAGTTGCCTTTAAAATTTTAAACTCCACTGCCTTTTAAACCCTTACGAAAAAATCTCTTTTCAGATTGCCAGTATTTAATGTTTCTTTTAAAGATTTTTTTTTAAATTACTCCAGCTGGTAACTGGCTTATTTAATAAATGTAATCATCCCTTGGGGGCGGGGCTGTAAGTCTGTATTAATTTTAAACAGCCATTCTGCTTGTGCCATTGCTACTTTCAATAGCACCGGATCATTATGCAAAATACATTATTGCTGTCAGTTCTGATGATCCCTAGTTACTTGTCATTTACACAGCACTGAGTTTTGATTTCTCGGTGAGGTCTGGGTTTTTCCCTCAATCCATGGGTGATTTACACATGTCACTTGCTAATAGGAATTATATACATAAGCCATCCTGCTCAGGGATGGGAGAACAGCCCCCCCCCCCCGGGGGGAGGTATTGATCCAAAAAATGTCATGTGTTTCTAAGAGCTTGGCAATTCTGTTCAGCCAGCCACGCAGCATCCCAAGAAGTGACAAGGTGAAAGCAAAATAGGGCAGAACTGGCCAAAGGACAAAACTGAAATATGATTCCAGTGAGACACTATTAAATGCTAGAAAAATCAAGCATTTTAGTTAGTTCCTTTTCCATTCCTCAGCCTAGGCTATGATCATAAGTCCTGCAACACTTACGCCTGAGAGTAACTTCCACATTGAGTTATACTCAGTATGTTCAGCCTATATGCTCAGTAGGGCTACTCCTATGAGTAAATTACTTGTGCTAAGAGTTTATAGGATCAGGGCCATAAACAGTAGATCAACTTGAAGGGTTAGAGTGAGTCATTAGAGTCAGCCTGATATAAAGGTCAGCATAGAGATGGCAAAACTGATTAAAAAAATGGAATTTCTGTCCTGCAGGACATACCAATATTTCAAAACATTCTAATTCTGGATGAAAAGTTGAATACCACAACATTTTCTCAACCGAAAATTCTGAAAAATTTCACCCTGAAAACATTGAAATGTCTTGTTTTGACACTTTCAGTCGTGATGAAACTCTTTGACATTCCTGAATGCAATGTTTCATTTTGATTTTCCCTGTGGAAGATTCCACTCAAACCAATCTTTGGTCCAACAGAAAATTTTGACGTGGGTGAAACCCTATTTTCCAATGGGAAATTTTAATTAGCTATAAGAGCTGCCTCAGTTGTGGCTCAAACTCTTTCCTGCTTCCTGAAAACTCTGGGATGGGGACAGGGGAAGAAAATAAATTACTTTCACTCTATTTAGGATGCAGAATACTGCCCCCAGTTGGATAGTCTGGGCAGAGACTGAAGCAGAGAGGAGAACCAACGTTTCTCATCCCTCTACTCCTTTCCAATCCCTCTCTCCCTGCCCAATTGCCTTAGAAGGGAAGGTATAGGTAGACAGATCCTGCTTCACCACCATCAGTGGACCTACCTGCGTTCTAAGTAACTCCTACCCAACCTCACAGTGAAGTGAAGAAGGCCCTTACTCTCCTTAATCCCTGGAACGGCCAGGTGAGGGCTAGAGATAATTTAGCCTACAAGTAAAGCAGATTGGAAAAAAACCCACCCAAAATGTCATGAAAACCATGGAAACTTTTCAGTTAATTAGTTTTGAAGATTTTTTGTAATCTTGAAATTCGATACCCCTTTTTCCTGAAAAACTGACATTCGAAAAACTTTGATAAGCTTTAGCTATAAGCATCAACCATATGGCCTCCAAACAGGAATGTCCATTCAACCTTTTCTGTACTGAGATGTCTGCTGAGGCCTGCAAGAGGGTCTAACCAGCTAGTTCTCTCTACCAGAAGACGACATCATACAGAGGGATTCCTATGAGCCTCTGATACCTTTATACCTGTTAAACTGCAAACCAGCCATAAATCCCCCTGATCAATACCATACCCGCAGCAGGTGCAGTGCCTGCTTTGGGGAGGTGTTTGAGATGTCCCCGGAAGTGGCCGGGAAAGCCAGAGGTGGAACGACCAAAATGAATCTGTTGTGCAGTGCTGCATAAATATATTTTTTAAACCAGGTCCTCAGCATAAATCAATGTAGCATGTCAACGCTGTCAACGTAAGTCCGACATCTGTCTGAATTATTTTCCCTTCCAAATTAACTCGAGAGTGCGATACCTGAAAGAGACTAGAAAAAAACAACAATTTGGGTTTCCTAAACAAACATAATTTAAATGCATTCTAAAAACTTGTGTGTAACAACCCCTGAAAAAGGTCTTGTCCAGTGAATACTGGAGATGTTGCTGTCTCTTCACTACTCTTTTTTTTTTTTTTTTTGCAGGGCCTGTTATAGTCCCAGTCTTGCAAACACTTATGCACACGCTTCATTTCCCCCATATGGGTAGTACCATTGACTTCAATGGGGCTGTTGACCTCTGTAAAATTAAGCGCCTTTGCAGGATTGGGGCTGTGATTTGTTATTGTCAAAAGTGCCCCTTAAAGAAGAAATCCTGTCTCTTTCCTACAGCTTTATGAACTGAGGAAGAAACAGGAAGTGCTGAGAAACAGGAGAGAGCTTAGAGATTGCCATCCATCTGCACGGACCTCTGCATGTGCCACTTCTGTAGAAAGCCGGAGCCCAGCGTAAACTCTGTGACAGACCCGGTAACTCCATGATGGACAAGAGCTGCCTAAGAAAGTGGTCGGACCTTGATACCTTGTATGTAAACGTAAAAGGACCGATCCTCAGCTGGGGTGACTTCAGTGGAGCTACTCTGATTTATACCAACCAACGATCTACATGTCTAATCCTTAATTTAAATTGAATCCAAAGAACCAAATCAACTATATACAGTATTTGCAAAACAGCCCTCTCTTACTGGTGGCATTCCCCAGGGACTCCTCCTTTCATCACAGCGTCCATGTTCCTACGGCTGGGGAGACCTTTGCTGCCTCCCAGGATGGCTAACGGTAGCAGACCTTTTAGCAGCACATGTTATAGGAGGGAGGCGTAAGTTATAAACAAACAGAAGTTAACATAAATCGCCCTAATTATGGACTTACTCAACACTGTCAGCTCAAAGGGATATTTTATCGCCAGTTTTCATTAAAAATGTCAGTGTTTGTTCATTGGCACGCCGGTTGCTTGGTGCCGTAGGAGGCAGACTGGCTTGATGACAGTATTGGTCGCAAAGCCTTCCTGTATAACAGCGCAAAAACCCCTCCAGTGCATTGATGGGAAATGGCAGCTGTAGTGCTTGACTAAGAGGCACACCAGCCCTAGGAACAACAAGCCTTCCTTTGTGTGGGGCAAGCAGGGAGCCTTGCTGCGCAGCTCAGTGTGTAGCCAGCTATGTGCCACATGGCATTTCTAGGACAACCAGGCAGGGCTCCGTCCCCGGCTATGATGAGTTTCCATCCAGCACAGCTGAGAAGAGTGTTGCACAGATCCTGAGGCCAAAATGGGCCCCGGGTTAAGATACTCTACGTTAGTCTGTCAATGGTAGTGGCAGAGCATAACACAGAGCATCATGCATCCCCCCACCCACCTCCCACAGGTCTCCCCCTGTCGAGGACCCGGGAATGGGTGGGGAGGAGACAATTATGCAGGGCAGCTCTCTGGATGCTTTGTGCAACTTGAGCAGCACAAAGCATCCAGAGCTGGAGCCAAAGTGACTAGCCACCATCATCTGTCTCTCTTTGCTGAGGAGCCCCTTACTCTGCATTGATTTCAGTGCACTTGCCTGTAGAATAAAATGCTACTCGCCATGAAAAGAGTGGTGGAATCTGGCCCTTGCTACTTTTCTGAACCTCAAAAACCTGATGCTCTACACCATGCATCTTACTTTTCAACTGACTGCATTTTATATCTATCGTCCCAGTTTGTATGCAGATACACATTGCATCCAGACATCATGGTGCTTGGTGACTGTATAAATGCCTGCAATAATAACTGGTGATTGCTAACGCTCTTTACAGTACCTACTTTAAATGTTAAGGCTACCTTGTGCTTGACTCCTTCAGGACCCTTTGAAAATACAAGCCTTAATGAATGGAAATGCTACTTATTTCACATTAGGCATATGAAGGACACACATCTACTGGAGCTGGTTGGGAAAGTTTCAACTAAACGTTCCCTGCCCCTCAAACACTGGAAAATGCTGATTCATTGAATCTGAAACTGGTTTTGGGGATGGATTAGTTTCAGCACAATTCCTGACTCAAAAAAAAAAGGGGGGGGGAGGGGAAGGCTTTTTGTAATGGTTGAAGTGCGCCCATTTCAACATCTTCAAAATGAAGTTTCAGGGGAGGATTTATTTGGTTTTTGGTTTAGAAACTTCTCTTAATTTATACTAAAATATTTAAAAAGAAACCAGGTCCCAGTGAACATGGAATCATTTTGATTTGTCCAAGCTACAAATAGCTTTCCATTCGCTGAGTCATGAAAGTTGACAAGATTTCAACTTTTCAGCTCAATTCGGGGGGGGGGGGGTATCAATCTCAAACATTCTCATGGGATGTGAAAACCATTTGCCACCCAACCCTAATGCCTACAGTATCTTTGATATCCTTATATTAAACCACCTATTCACGAAATAAGTTATAGATTGGCAAGAGGGGGCTGATTCTGCACTGCTTTGTACCTTGTATAGTCATTTACCCCAGTGCAACATGAGTATATTCCTTTACCATTCTGAATCCAGTAGGATGTCACCCCCACCCTGCGCTGGTGTAAATGTTTGCACAAGCAGCAGGGAGGCTGTGGATTAGCCCTGTACTATAGATCTGTGTATTTTAGAACCAGATCCACAGCTGATGTAAACAGGCATAGCTCCATCTGGCCTTTACAGTTTCTGCTAGTGAATCTTTTTTGTGTCATTTCATAAAAGGAGTATATATAGCTACCAAACAACTCTGTAAAATATTTGCTGGTGCAGCTAATTTACTTTCAGCATATGTGCCTCATTATCAGAGCAAAATCACAGACCAATTCTATTCTTATCAAAATGAAAATCACTCGGATTAAGACTGGTTGTTAAAAAAAAAAATCCATCAAAGATAATAAGGTTGTTGACAGTGAGATTAGTTCCTTTTGTTTCGTGATCAAACCGTTTTGATATCTTAATCAAACAGTTTCATATGCTTCTCTTACGTATCATTTCCTTTAGCTGCCCTGCATGTTAATGACGATAGGTTTCCAATCAATTGCTTCAGGCTGGCCTTTGGCTACGGTTGATTTAAATCGGTGACATTATTGCTTTTTTTATTTGGCTCCCAGTGGAAGAAATGTCACATTGTTGGCCTTTAGAATCAGATGCAGTTTAAAGTGTTTTTACTGTTCCAAGGAAATATGGAATACCACTTTGTATTATATTTTGGGAGATTTTTGCTTTGGTCTGCAAAATAACAATAAGTGTAAAAACGTGTTTGCTAACAACCTGCTAGCAAGGCATAGGTTTGCAAATGGGTAGTGCTTCAGTCTTATCAACGTAGCATTATTCTGCTCTGTTAAAAACAATTTAGGACCATGTTGTGTTTAAACTGCTAGGCAAGATTTCAGTGGGGTTGCACTGATGTGAGGGATTTTGGGCCATCTACAGGAATTCTCGAGCTGGGAGTAAGCTACTCCTGAATAAGAACTGATATACGAGGTCTTTCATGCCAAAATGAGAGCTGGGAGAAGTTCTTTGTAGCAACTCCATATCAGCCAAATTGTTTGGGAATCAAGTTCCAATGCAAACAGGGTCCCTAAGAACAGCACAGACAGGGAGATTTGACTGACA
Organism: Mauremys reevesii; assembly: GCF_016161935.1. Classification (NCBI taxonomy): domain Eukaryota; kingdom Metazoa; phylum Chordata; order Testudines; family Geoemydidae; genus Mauremys; species Mauremys reevesii. Next base: position 4,589,531 of record NC_052625.1, read on the forward strand.
GTTCTCCCCCTCCCAGCCAAACAATCATGTAAAAAGGGATAGAGGAGAAGGAGCGGGGAGATACAGTAGCATTAGGCAGTTGTGCAGTCAAGCAGAGGTGGTGCTTGGCGTGTTGAGAGACATGACTGGCTGGAAACTGAAGTGCAGTGGCTTGCTCCATTGCCTGGATTGGTGGAGTTAAGAAGCACCTGGAGGTTTCAATCCTCCACTTCCCGGAGAGGGCACATGCTGTCAGTGTCTGTTCTCCCTCTGCTCCCTCCACAGATTCCACCTATGGAGCCCTAGCAGCAGCCGGTACAAGACTCCTTGCCCTGCTGGGCACCTGTCGTCAGCCAGTGCAGTTCACTCACGGGGGGAGGCCCAGCCAGACCGAAAGCCGGGCAGGGTACCTGCTAGATGAACCTCTCCTTAGCTCCCACACAGCCATAACCCCCATGGACAGTCGCACCAATTCCTGCCTGGTTCTGCTTGGGGACTTTCTATCCATTTTAGGCTGTGATTGCAACTAAATTCCAACCCCCCTCCCCTCCCACGACTGCATCTTCAGTAGGACCAGGCAAAGGGCTCGCAGCGAACAATGTGTTACAAATGTTACATTGTTAATGATTTGGGAGCTAGGCATGGTCAGATGAAGCTGTTGGTTATTCCAAATTGCTTGACGTGTGGTTTCTGCAAATATGTTTATTGTTTCCCTCTTCCTCCATGTAGCGGGGTGGCTACCCGCTCCAGCCCTGACAGGGTTAAAACCAGCCCCGGGAGAGGGCTGAGAGAACAGCCCCGGCTGAGTGGGAAGCAGGCTCAGCTGGGGCCATGCCCCAAGTAGGGCCCAGCTGGCCCTATGAAGGCTGTGAGCCAGGAGCTCAAGCAAAGAGTCTCTCTCTGGCTGTAGAGGGAGAAGGGCCTGGCTGCTAGGGAGCGTAGCTGGGTACCTACGGGGGAGCAGGGCTGGGGGAAGGCCAAGGGAGCTGGGGAGCTCTGGCCTGGAAACCCCCCAGGCTGCAGGCCTAGGGTAAGGCCAACTGGGTACTGGGGTTGCAAAGGGGCAGCCCCCGGGTAGGCCAAGGCAGCAGGTCCAAACCCAGCCTTGCCAGTGCTGAGTGGCTGATACTGCAGTCTGCCCCCGGGCGCGGAGCTAGACGATGACTGGCAGTAGCCGTATACTGAGGCGAAGTGGGGGTTCCCCAGGGAGGGGAGACCCTAAGACTGAGGGGTTACTGCCAGGGGGCAGCACCCCAGATAACAGGGCACTGGGTCCAGGAGGGACACGGGGGCCAAGCGGTAGCAGGACACTGGCCTGCAGAGGGCGCTCCAATGGCTGGAAGGGCTAATTCCGTGAGACCACCAGCAGGAGGCGCCACAGGGGTGAGTCCGCAGGCTTACACCCCTGTATCCAGTGATTGTTGCTTTCCAGACTGGCAAGAAAGAACAGTGCCCACTCTCTGGTGCAGGGGTGTATGTAACCTCCTCATTCAATGGGTGAACTATACTAAGCTGCTGGAGGGGACAATGACCATCTGCAGCAGCGCTCTTGGCCCCAGCACCACAACCCTAATCCCAGCCTGGTGTGGAGGGGAGGTGCCAGCTAGGAGTGGGGGGATTGGGATGCGGGGGAGCTGGAGAGCAAGCCTCAGCAGCAGCTCCTGGCCCTGGGCTCTGGGCCTGCCTCCCCGTCTCACACATTGTGTCCAGGTGCATGGGGTCACAGCGCAACGCAGGTAATAATGGAGGGGCAGCCAGGCCAAACCTGAATGGGGCTGTGATCCCTTGCACCAGTTTGCAAGGACACTCACTCAAATCTGGCCCGGCTGCCCCTCCAGGGAATTTTAGCTCTTTGTCGCCTCTATTCCCGTAATACATCATCCCCCCCTTCCCGTTCTGAATATATGCTGTGATTGGACCTTGTACTGTCTCTCTGCTCTACTTCTCTTTTTAAGGCAGTGTGACATCTTTCATGGTAGATATTACCCCAGAAAAGGTACATAAGATTTAACTAGTGGCACTGGAAAACCTGAGTTTATTTCCAGTGCTATTCATATATACTATGATAATGCTGTTCCCTTTCGCAGCTGAATCCCTTTCCCCTTGTCATTCTAATCCTAGGAAATCTGATCAACAGTTTTCTTGTCTAATTATGCAGTACACAAGCAAACATGTTGCATGGCAAATAGGAGAGCAGGCTCATGGCTCCACGGATTAATGTCACCGCTCCCTGCTGACATAACTCTGGTTTGATATTTCATGGAAATCATGCCATTTCCAGATAAAGGAATTGGTTTTGGATGTTGATCTTTATTTTGCAGACCAAGGGCCTGCAGGGTCCTCTGCTGGTGTGAATCCAAATAGCTCCATTAGAGTTGGATTTAAACCAACTGAGATTTTCACCTAGCCCAAAGAACCGTACATTACGTTTCTTGTCTTCCTCATTGAAAGTTCCAGTTAGACTGGATTTGTGATGCAAATCTAATCCATAACCTCGGGGACTGATGTTCTCCAACATGTGCATTACTGCTCAGTGATACCTAGCAACACACACCTACTTCCCTTTGAGTCCTTTTTGTCACATCAAATATTTACTTTCGTTTCCCTTTCAGCTGTACTTGGGATGCTAGAGTGGAAGAATCCATGTCTGCAGGATGTGCAATAGAATGGATACCAACAGGTGCGTATTTACAGTACAGGCAGCCATTACCCTTGCATTTCCTTGTCAGGGGCTTAACATTTCTAAATTGTTTTCCAAATTAGTCAAGCGTCATGTACATTTTACAGGGGCTTTGTCAATATCATCACTGAAAGAAGTGTGTGAAATAGCCTGTGTTTGAGAATTTAAAATATACTTTGAGAAACAAAGCACAATTTCCCTGATTGTGTTAAAATGTTGTCTACTAATTTGCATCACTGCAGTCAAGCTTCATATGTGAGCCAAGACAGTTACAAGCAAAGGATAACGTGTTTGGGTTTTTCCTGTCAATCTCACCTAGACCACACCTTGACCTTTTCCTGTAAATAGTGTAAATCTGGAGTAAGTCGTTTGAATGTCAGTACAGAATTTGGCTCCGCCCATATCTTGTAATGGACACGCTTTACCTCTAAATAATTCAACAAGAACATAAGAATGGCCCTACTGGATCAGACCAAAAGTTCATCCAGCCCAGTATCCTGTCTTCCGACACTGGCCAGTGCCAGGTGCCCCAGAGGGAATGAACAGAACAGGGAATCATCAAGTGATTGCTAGGGTGACCAGACAGCAAGTGTGAAAAATCGGGATAGGGTGGGGAGTAATAGGCGCCTACATAAGACAAAGCCCCAAATATCAGGACTGTCCCTATAAAATCGGGACCTCTGGTCACTCCAAGTGATCCAGCTCCTGTCGCTCATTCCCAGCTTCTGGCAAACAGAGGCTAGGGACACCATCCCTGGCCATCCTGGCTAATAGCCATTGATGGATCTATCCTCCATGAACTTATCTAGTTCTTTTTTGAATCCTGTTATGGTCTTGGCCTTCACCACATCCTCTGGCAAGGAGTTCCACAGGTTGACTGTGTGTTATGTGAAGAAACACTTCCTTTTGTTTTAAACCTGCTGCCTATTAATTTCATTTGGTGACCCTTAGTTCTTGTGTTATGAGAATAGGAGTAAATAACACTTCCTCATTTACTTTCTCCACACCAGTCATGATTGTATAGACCTCATAGATCTTGATTCAAACCCCACTGAAGTAGATGGAAAGACTCCAACTGATTTTGACAGACCAGCCCCCAAAATAGCAGAACTCCTGTTTGCATTTTACTTTCTATTTTAAAATTAATCTATATAGTTCCCAACTCAGTGTGGGAATGGGGAGAGGGAAATCAACTCAGACTAACCCCCCAGTGTTGAAATTCCTGATAGGAATGTTTAGTGTTATTTTCCTAGCCTTTCTTATCCTGCTTTACCCCCCATGGGAGCTGTTTGCATGAGTGTTTGGTGTAAGTCTATTTTGCTAGCCTTTCCTCACCCACCCATCTCCATGGGGTGCCTGAACATTTAACATAGTTTTATGCCATTTTTATGTTGATCTTACACACTGGAATTTTATTTTAATAAATTACATGTATATTTTATTCCTGAAAACAGACTAAACCACAGCAACACAAAAAAGCTGAAAGATTTGTTTTTTAAAACCCCTAGTTAGGAGGAATGGGCACATGTAAATTAGACACCAAGGAAGGTTTACAAATACGTAATTATTCTTAATTCTTATCTATTTACGGTAGCATCGAGAGGCATCAACTCAGATTGGGGCAACATTGTGCTAGATGCTGCATGTACACATAGTAAGAGACCACCCCAGCCCAGAGTTTACACTAGACCAGGGGTGGGCAAACTTTTTGGCCTGAAGGTTTTCGGGTTTCTGAAATTGTATGGAGGGCCGGTTAGGGGAGGCTGCGCCTCTCCAAACAACCACTCGTGGTCTGGGCCCAACCCCCGCCCCCTATCCAACCCCCCCTGCTTCTCACCCTCTGACAGCCCCCCCGGGACTCCTGCCCCATCCAACCCCCCCAGTTCCCTGTCCCCTGACAGCCCCCTCGGGACTTCTGCCCTATCCACCCCCCCGCTCCCTGTCCTCTGACCACCCCCGGACTCCACACCCGATCCAACCCCTCCTCTCATTCCTGACAGCCCCACTGGGACTCCTGCCCCATCCCCCACCCGCTCCCTGTCCCCAGATGCCCCCCCCGGGACTCCTGTCCGCGGCTCTGCTGCTGCGCTGCCCCAGGAGCCCACCGCCCAGAGCATTGCGCCGGCAGCGGGAGCTGAGGCTGCGGGGGAGAGGGAACAGCAGGGGAGGGGCGGGGGGACCGCCTCCCAGGGCAGGACCTGCAGGGCTGGGCAGGAGGGTCCTGCGGGCTAGATATGGCCTGTGTGTTTGCCCACCTCTGCACTATGCGCAGAGAAGACAGACAGAGTGGGAGGGGGAAGATAGTTTCTGATCCAAAGCTTATTGACATCAATGGGAGTCAGTTTAGACGGACTGCAGTGGGCTATGGATCAGGTCCACAGAGCCAGCTCCTGAAGTCCTTTCTCAGCTGTTCTCCCCTGAAGTCAATGGGGCTACGCAGCTCGGGGGAGCTTATTCAGCCTGCAGCCAGGAGCACCCCTGCATTGTGTAAGGGCTGTAACAACAGACAGCACGGTGCCCCCTGCTGCTCTCAGTGTGATACTGCAGCCTCTCTTGGGCTAATCACCTCTGTCACTGCTCTGCCAGGGCTGTTCCTTTCCTGTGATGGGGAGGTCCTGAGTCAAACAAAATACAGAGTCTTTGTCCCAGTCTCAAACTGGGCCCAGCCCCTCCTTCCCTAGGGGTCTATCTTCTCTCCTCTTCATGTCAAGCAACTACCCTGCCCAGGCACTGGGCTCAGCTTTCACCCTGCCCAGGCTCCTTTCTCTCTCTCCCTTCAGCCTCTCCTGGGTTCCTTTGGGGTGTTTCCTCCTCTTAACTCAGCAGCCACTCCCAGGCATTCCTACCTTGAGTCTTCCTCAGGCCTCTGCCTGCCTTTTGCTTCCCTCTAGCCCTTCATACCCGTCTGCTCCCCTCTCCAGCCAGGCCAGCTCTCCGCTGCTCGGCTGCTCTCCTCCAGCTCCAAGAAAGATGTGCCAGTAGGGTGAGAGAAGCAGAAACTGGGGTCCCGTCTGTCAGCATTAAGGATCAGCTTGTGACAGGCCCTTTTGCTGGTGGGTGGTTAGGGAGAAGCGTGCAATGGCCAGGAAGGAAGGAGAGGTGGTGAAACAAAGGCAGTTCCCTATCACACCTGGCTGCACAATCCTTCTCCAGCTCCAGGCAGGGTGCGGTGGCTCTCCCCTGTCATTAGGACAGTTGTTGTGGCTAACTAAGGCATGTTTTTCAAAGGCATGGGGCACCTAATTGACATGGATGCCATTGGAAAATCTCCCCCTACATTTTCGGCGGTTTTGTGGATGGGAGATAGTGTATCTGATCCCTTAGGTAGGTACTTCTCTGGTCCCCATTATCACCAGATGCCTCACAATCCTTTAAAGTATTTATCCTCATGACACCCGTGACAAAGGGAAGTACTATTATCTAGAGGAGTTTTCCCATCCCATCCAGAGAATGGAACGCCGCTCTCCTGAATGCCAGGCTAGTGCTGTAACCACTGCACCATCCTTCCATGCAGCGAACCGGAGGCATCAGGCATTCTGTATCCCTATTCTTGTCTTGCCCCAGTCTCAGAGAGTCTTACCTTAAAACAACAAGGTCTGGAGATTAGATACTGAGGCATAGTTCTGCCTGATCCAGAGTATGCAAGTGTAGATGCCAGCATGGAAAGAAGCGAGGAAGAATCTTTAATACTGGCTCGATAGGTTTCTTGTTCAGTGGGGGGATTGAATTTCAGTCTCTATAACTGAGTAAATTGTCTGCCCCTCATGAGAACTGTCTGGCAGAACATTCCAGTAATTTCTAGTACTATTGAAGATAATAAAGTTTACTCCTTTGCCTTCTTGCCTGCCAATAATTGTGTATTTCAACAGATTGATACAATGATAAATCCTGAATCAAATCTTCCGACAGGTTAAAAAAAATAAAAATCGGTCTCTGCAGCAGCACGGTGATCGCAGGGTGCATTCTTCTGAGTCATCTTGGCAAACTACGCTGGGCAAGATGCACACGCTACGCAGACACTGGCTTGTTTTCATACGGTAGAAAACCAAACAGTGGTGTTTAAGGAATGACTCCAATGTGCTGAGTGATTGACCGTCGCTCTCCCAAAGGCCGACATTTTTTCCTTTGTACTCACTGCTGGACAACATGAAGTGTTCAGCGTGCACACACACGCCGGTTCAGACTTTGCAGTTGTCCTTCTTTTTGGTGCACTAATGTTTGCCTTCTTTCTGTTGGTGCCGAGCGTAGGGATTGATTTCTTACGTGGTTGCTGCCGCTCTGCTGGTTGAGACGGTGGGTCAGATTTGGCGTGGCTCCTTTGACGTTAGCGCCCTTTTAGCTCAACTGAGGATCTGGCTGTGCCTTTAAGAAGCATATAATTGAACATACAAAACACGATATTCAAAGAAGAGGAAGTTTGCAAAGTCAGGCAAAAATGTAGGAACTACTAGAATAAAGGTTGCCCGGGAAACCTTAATTCAGGTCCCTTGTGCCCAAGCATTATATTAGTCTGTGGGGCGAGGGCATGCTCAGTGCTGTTGTCAAGATATAGGGACTGATGTGGGGCTGTGGTGGATGCTCAGTGCTGTTGCTAAGTAGCGGAGCTCTGGGGAGCTGGAGTATGATCGGTGCCAATGGAATACTCAGAGGTTTTGCCAGCCAGGCTGTTAAAAGCTCTACTTGTTATATACAAATGGGGATTTTCAGAGGCTTAGAAGGCAGCCGAATGCAGGTGAACTTTCACGGGGACAGCAAAAAACACCCTCATGACCCCAAGACCCTCCTCATACAACACTTTAAATGTTGGTGCCAAACCGCGGAGGTGCCCGAGATGTTCAAAACCATAGCTTCGTATTTTTAAAAACAAATTTGACAAAACTACTTGTAATCCCTTCAACTTGTTCTGGGAAATGACTCAACCATTTTTTGATGCAATTTTAAATAAAAAAAATTCAGCCTGGTAGACCCAGAGCTTAGAACATTTCAGCACAAACACAGTGGGCAAAGGTATAAAGAACTGTAAACAGTGGTTTATAATGCAAAGCCTTAGCCAATCTTAACTATACATGGCAGTGTGGGCTAGTGGCTATCTCCTTGTGCCTCTGTTTACCCATCTGCAGGGTGGGGTCAATGATACTGACTGCCTTTGCAAAGTGCTTTGAGATCGAAGGCTGAAGAGCACTAAATAAGAGCAAAGTATTATTACTAAAAGCTCCATTTATCATTTTCTCTTTTTCTTGCATGCCTTCCATCGCAGGCATATAAATTAATACATTCACTGAAATCTGAGGGGAGTATTGCATATTACATTACTTGTATTTCAATTCTTTGTAGTTGAATCCATGTCATCTTTAAATTGCTGTGACATTTTTTAAAAAGCCTTTAAGAATACATAAGAAATACAAACACTACATGCTGTGAATTCTAATATGATTCAGATCCTATACAATACTTCCTTTTAAATCTTCCTAGTTATTTATATCAGGCTTTCTCATTATCAGTTCACACAAGCTGAGAATATGACCCAGTGAGATTATGGCTGGTTTTACAAATATGGAGTAATACCATCTGTGATATGTATCTCATTTTCAAATCCGCTGCATCCCTCGTATTTAAAAGATGCCATGACATGCTGGTTTGGGTCCAGACTGCTGCTTAACTAAGAATTGACTAAGTCAAAGTATATTAAATAAACTTTATAATTTTCCCACTGAACAGTTAACACAAACAGTAATGTTAGAATAGCTGGGCAGACCATAGTCTAACCCGTTTATATGCAACTCCCGTTTTTGTTGTTTCCCATTTTACAGGCTGGATGAAGACATTTGGTACCTGTTGGTGTAATTTACTGTCATTGTATTTGTTTTGGGTTCAGGCACTCGCTGACCCGTGAAGAGCAGTGGCTCTCTTGGGACAGTGGAATAATAAAGTACAGCCCTTTCTAAACCTTTCCCCTCCACTTTATTCCAGAGTCTCTCTGGTTCTGTCTCATCATCCGGTATAATGCGTTGTTAAGGAAGAGAACTAGATTTCTGTACTCAGTGTATTCTCTTCACCTTTCCCTTTCATTTTCCAGATAAACTACTGCTGCTGGGGGTTGATGGCTTCATAAATTTTGTTTCCCACTTATTTTCTCTCGTCAAAAAGTTTCTTTCATTTTCTTTAACATGTTAAATGACCTGCCCTCAGAGCGCCAGCCTGTGCCCTTAAAAATGGGCGTGAAGGAGCAGAAATGACAAGAAATTGCTGAAATGAACCACAGTTGGGAAGAAACAAAGTGGGGTCCAACCTTAGGAAACCCAACATTGTAACCCAAAAACATGGAAGCCTGTGGTTAGTGGGGCATAGTCAAAGCTGGGGCTGATGTTCCTATAACACTGTTACTGTGCAGGCTGGGTCTCTGCGTATGGCATATCTACTGCCAGCCTCTGAAAGCTGTGGCTCCTTCCAGCTGGGACAGACCCCTGATCAGGAACGTTCAGGATGGGACTGCACTTCCTGTTTTGGGGAGATGGTGTCACAGGCCCAAGCACCGGGCCTCAGTTTCCCCTTTTGGCTAGCGTCTCCATGGTCTAGAGCCAGGATTTGAAATTTGGCCTGAGGAATTGCCCTAGTGTCAGGGATGTGCCTTTTGCTGTCCCTGTGAAAACCTACCCAAATTGGGCCAAGTTAGAAGCCTCTGGAAACCACAGTTTGCACATGCTCAGTGGAGATTTGTTAGAAGCTGGCAGTCGCATTCTCAGTAGTGCCAAGCACCAGAACTGAGTGCAGTGAGACCATCTATCTTGTGTTCTCAGGGCCTGCATGCTGAAACCTACGCAGAGAGAAGGAGGAGGATGTAGCTCCTCCTTGCTTCAATGCAGAGTAGTAGGGGCAGGTAGTGGAGAGATGCAAGCTGGGGGCCAGCTGCAGGGGATAGAAAGAGAAGGGAGGTGGAGAACGTCTGTGGGGGACATGCTTGGGAATAGGGACAGACGGGGCGAGATGGTGCGGAAAGGTATATAACAACTGGACGATACTCACCTCCAGAACTTGGAATGGAACACAGGAGTCCTGAGTCCCAACATTCCTCAACAGAGAGCGATAAAACCTACAGGCAAAATGGGTGGCTCATTCCCTCTATTGCCGGTCCACGTAGCAGATAAAAGCCTATTGCTAACAACAGGTACCCTGTTAACTTCAGATCTGTGAACGTTCTATTCCGGCTGATGAACCACGGGTGGGTCAATATGGTCCCATATAATAGAATTTCTCTTTCTTCATTTGGCTTTTTAAAAAAAAATAGTTTAGGAGATTACATAGAAAAATATGTTAAAAAGAACATGGAGGTTGCAAAGTCAAGCACTCAAAAGTTAGGAAATGCCAGAATTAAGGTTGCCTGTTCAACCTTAATTTGGCCTCCTCATGTAGAGGCATTATGATACATGGTTAATTACACGATCACATCCCATTTTTTTCCACGGAAACCCTGCCTCACTCAGGCTACGTCTACACTATCGCAGTAAGTCGACCTAAGTTACACAACTCCAGCTATGTGAATAATGTAACTGGAGTCGACGTAGCTTAGATCGACGTCAACGTACCTTACTCTTCTTGTTCCGAGTGGAGTATCAGGGTTGACCAGAGCGCACTCTGCCATCGATTTAGCGGGTCTTCACTAGACCTGCTAAATCGACCCCCACTGCATCAATCACCGGAGCATTGATCTGGCAGTAGTGTAGACATAGCCTTAGTGAACAGGATGGACAGTGCTCAAGGAATGGGTAGCTGTTCAATATTTTTATTTTCATCATTCAATGTCTGACCTCAGGCACATTTACTGCTCACCGTGAAACCCCTGCATTAAAATAGATTATTCATAAATACCTTTTAGGAGTGATCTGCATGAAGAGGAGAATAGAACTGTAGCTAAGGCTGTTGTGGGTTAGAATAGGGCTACACACTAACAGTGCTTTCAGAATGCACGTGTGCCCTCATTCTGAAGTCTGTTTAACATATGTGGAGAATTAGATCCCTTATGTACAAATAGGAACCAATTCACCTGCCACAGAAATGCAGCCACCTCTGGGCTGAAATGTTGTAATTATTTAAAAGTCCACAGCAACACTATACAACAATTTCGGACAGGAAATTGAGAATACTAGGCTTTAATACCCACTTTAAGGCCCCTTTACCTTGCCAGAACAGTGTAAAGAGGACTTAACTATAAATGAGAACCCCTGGCTTTAATTTTGCAACCACCGTTTTGCAAACAATGATGACAGAATTTAGATCGTTAAATACCTGATTGTGTCCAAAAACCAGGTAATTCAATTGCTAAATGCTATAATTTATGTCTGTACCTTTGCACCCACAATTGATTACATGTGCTAAATGAAAGGCCAAGCAGAGGCCCCTTTAAAGATTTGGCTCTGTTTCTATTTATTTTGTGCATAAATCTGTGTTCAGTGGAACCCATCTATTAACTGGCATATGGATATATATATTTAGCACTTTGCCTTTTCAAGAAACTAACCATATTATGGCTCCAACAATCTGGGAAATATGCTTGACCAAAAGTAAAAGACGCCGAACACAGACCCTGCCTTACTTGAGAAATGCAATAGTCAAATATGGAATATGGAAAATATGGTCTTTTTTTTCAATTTGAGTAAATTCAAGGCATATATTTTCCAATTAAGAACCAGGGATTTCTACAAATGAGTTCTGTGCTCTTTGAAACAATTTATTTTAGGGGAAATATTTCAGTTGCAATTCAAATATATTTTGAAAGTGTCAGTGATAAGGCACAAGGACATAGTTGGCTTCACTATCCTCTATTTGTATAGTATTTATGTTTTCTTTTGGATGACAAGCATAGAAGCTCTATGCCAAACAGTAGGGGATATTTTCCTCCAGCTGCAGCATCTAGCTGTTTGGCAGACTTCAATCCAGAGTTAGTTACATTGGCACCTTTGGGAACAATATTTGGATGTGTTGCATGCACAGGCTACTGAGCAGTTTTTGGAGGGCTGCTTTGTGGTTCTGACATTTATTTGCATAATTAAACCTTTTGCTCAGAATGATGTAGACTTTCTTTATTATTGTTTGTATTTGGGTAGTGCCTCGAGTCGGCAAGCGGAGACCAAGGTGCCATTGTGCCACATACTCTATAAACACATGGCAAGAGACAGTCCCTGCTCGGGGGTTCTTACAGCTCAAGGGCTGGTCTACACTAGCGCTGTAAGTCCATCTAAGTTACGCTAGTTCAGTTATGTAAGTTACGTAGCTGAATTTGATGTAACTTAGGTTGATTTACAGCAGTGTCTACACTGTTCTGTGTGTATGGGAGCCGCTTTCCCGTCGACATAGCTTCTGCCTCTCGGGGAGGTGGAGTACAGATGTCGACAGGAGAGCGGTGCTGATTTAGCCAGTAGGGTAGGCATGGGCTTAGTCCCATCTATGTAAACACTTCCACCTGTGCTTAACTTTAAGCACATTAGTAATTCCGTTGACTTCAATGGGTCTACTCACATGCTGAAAGTTAAGCATGTATATGAGATGCAGGATCAAGGACTAAAGAGACAAGACAGACAAAAAGATGCACAGGCAACATTAATTCAGGCACTTCTGGACTTTGAGTGCTTGACACTGCAACCTTAATATCCTTTTATCATAACGATTTGTATGCAGTTTCCTAGGCTTTTTAAAAAGGAAACTGAACCAACCCTCCCCAAGACATTCTGTCATATGTAATATTTCTCACACGCACACACAAGTTATCCACAAGATTGGAACCCTGGACCTTCAGATCGATTGTAAAGACCACTATCACTGGAGATAAAAGAGTAACTAGTAGCAGTAGTAGGCTGTTGCTCTTCGTGGACCAGCCACTAGAGGACACTAAAACATACACTTTGCCAGTGGCTTACACAGCTATGTGCTAGACAGCAGAGGCATCTTGGAAATTAGAATTCCTGGTTCTGAAGGCCAATGTGGTCTAGTGGTAACATGGCTAGGCACATAGTGACACTGCCTTGCAAACCAGATATGCCAAATCTACGTAGTTGGATTTGCCAGATTAGAGACCTGAGCTCTATTCCTATGTCTGCCAGACCTGCCCTTGAACAGGTCCACCATCTGTAAAGTGGAGGGAATTATTAGTCTGCCTTCTAAATTAGGGCCATGAGGCCTTGCTTAATAATAAGGGCTAGGAGATGCACAGAATTCCACCAACATGTGGAAGAGATGAGAGTATTCTCCCAGCTCAGTACACCATTCCCTAGGTCAAAGGGAGGTGCCAGTGAATTTGGTATGCAGATGGATGATGAGGCCCTGGAGCATGCTCAGTACAGATGGAATGTTCTGAGATTTTAACTGCTAGCCTCTAACAAGCTTACTGAGCATGTGCAAATGGTAATTGCATGAGTCTTTTAGCTCAGTCAAATGTGAATGGATTTTCATGGGAAGAGCAAAAGGCACCTCTCTGACCCCAGGGTTCACCCCGGCCAAACTTGAAGTTTTCAGCCTCCTGAGACATTTAAAAAAAGAAGCAGTAGGAAAATCTTTAAATATTGGCAAAACTATCTATTTCCCCCTAACCTTTCTCTGAACCATTTTTGCTGAAACTTAAAATCAGCCTGATTCAAACCCAAGCATGGAAATTTTCATCCCAACTGGTTACACTATAAGCAACTGAAAACAAGGAGCTATAGTGAAAAGTATCATGTAGCTTTAAGTGTCTGGGTTGCTATGACCTCCACCTATAAATGCTCGTGGTGGGAAATGTTCTGCTGAAAGGAAAAGACTGACACTCTGTTTTGATCTATTGTGTGAGTCCCTCTACTTCTAGTCTTCAGGAAGAATTCCTGATAATGATCAGACATTAATGTTACACCAGCTATGAAGAGGAAGACTGGGACTAACTAAGCAATATTTTGGGTAATATTTTCAAAAGGCCCAAGTGATTTAGGAACCTAAGTCCCATTTTTTTTAAAAAAAGTGTTTAGGTGCCTAAAAGTGCAGCTAGGCACCTAGTGATATTTTCAAAATTATATGGCTAATTCCCATTGAAATCAATGGGAGACTGATATCTGATGCCCTTAGGTGAGCAGATATTAGATAACTCGGGTTTTTCAGTCAGAAGGAAAATATTTTAGTTCTATTATTTTTAATTGAAAAATTCTTAAATAATAATAAAAATCAGTATCAGATTAACAAAATAAAGGAACAATTTTTTAGGTCTTCACATAATGCTAAACTTTGTAACAGGAACCAAACTGTCACATCTTGCCAAATGTTGTCATGGGGTCCATATGTGTAGACTGGTAAAGCTGTTAACGTCCCCAATTAGGTTTTAATTTATCTTAGTTTCCTCAACGTTGCCATTAAAAGTCACACCATACAGCCATTAAATCTTAACATTACAATCTCATAGTTTTGTCAGCTGTTGACCAGTGAATCCAACGATATACAAGCTGCAGAAACTGGACCTTAATTCCAGCTTAAAAGAAATGTTTAAATGGGTCAGGAGAATTTACCCTGGACATCTGTTTGACGTATAATGTGAGGATATTTAAAAGTCTCTTAACAAAAACAAATAAAGGCTTCCACATTCCCAAGGATAGAAACCATTTAATCTACTCATACAGTCCTTTCAAGAATGTAACATTTTGGCAGGAGATGTATGTCAGTAAAGAAACAACCAATGAGATTTATAATGGCTAATTTATGTCTACAGCAGTTAAGACATGTTTGTGGGTAGTCATGCTCACCATAGGCAGTATTTTCCTTCCTGCACATTCTTATTGTTTCAGTTTATTATAGCGGCACGTCTTGTGAGATCATTTATTGCTTAGCATGATGGTACAGCTAACCCATTTATTAGAGGAAGACATCAACACCTTGGGTGAGATCACTTATTTCCCTTTGGATGTGCATACTGTAGGTGATGAAATCATGTATTTACCTACAACTTATTAGATCCATTTGATTGACTAAGGATCAATTTTTGTTTAGCCAACTGTGCAGGTTGCTAGTTAGGAAGTTTCTCGGTATACCACTGCGATGTTTCAAACCAGCAGTTAAAATAATTATCCTACGATAGGACCAGTGGGCAGTTCTGTAACACATGTTTGAAGCAATAAGAAGACAGTGCGAGGAATCAAAAATATAAACCATATGGAAAGCTCATCCAGCTCAAAAAACCTGCTGTCGTTTCTTTATAAATTGGGAATGGTACAGTCATGTTTGGGACAGTCCAAGTCACCAGTAGGTCTTTCCTGCCATTGGTGAACTTGTGACCTTAGTTCCTTGGAGGGCTGTTAAAATGAAGTCAGAGGGCAGCAGAGTTATTCACTAGCACCATTTTAACTTGTGTGGTCTAGAAAGTTAACAGATTTTTTTTTCCAAAAGACAGACACGGTGATGAGAGTTAACCTTTAGAGATATTCGATTGAATCTGGAGCTAGCAACAGAGAGCCGGCTTGCAAACCTTATGCCAAATGACACCATTCTCTTGACACTAAGAATGAGCATACGGGGCTGGTTGTTGACCTAGGTCAGTTGGAGTTAAATGTGTTGCTGTACAAGACGACCTCTGGCTGGAAAGCTGGGAACGGAGACAGTGTTTTCTGCCCCTGGAGGGAGGGGATGGTTGCTCTGTTGAACTTGCTGTGGCCACTTTGGGAGGGTAATGGATCGGTTTTGTAAGAATGCGTGTGCAGACCTCCCAAACTGGAGGGGAGATGGTTGCTGGGGAGTAACACATTTCAAGGATAGGGAAGAATGAATTAATATGGAGATGGATCCAGCTTTTTATGATAATTAGCTGTCTCTCTCAATTCTATCTATCCATCACCTTGATCACTTTGCTTGTGTGCTACACACCCTTCCTCTGTTGTTTGTCTTTTTACATTGTAAGCTCCAAGGGGCAGGGGACTGTGTGTTTGCAGAGCATCTAGTGCTGATCTGGGCCTCTGAGTGCTACCCCAGAATTACCTAGACAATAATAACGTCTGACTTACACCCTATGCAACTTGGGTAAAGCTGAAGCCAACACAAAATGTGCCCCTGTGTTTCCATTCATTGCATTGCAACATCAGAGACCCACCATAACACAACTCAGAATCCCATTTCTAGTCATCACTGTGGTGTTTGCCTGAGACATGTTGCCACTGATTGCACACCGATTCAGGAAAGCACTTAAGCTGGTGCCTGACTTTAAGCAGGTGCTAAAGTCTCATTGATGTCAAGGGACTTACGCCCATGCGATAGGTCCAGTCTCAAACAAGGAGACTCTCCACCGTTGAGGAGTTAGTTACAGTGTGAGCAAAGGCTCTTGCCTTGTAATTGAGGTCATTTATCTGAGCTTCTCCGAGTTGGTCTCTCCTGCTGGTTTTACGACCCAGTAACGTGCTCCTCGTATTATTTCACTAGCAAAAATAAACACTCCCTGGCCCCTCTGTTAAATGTGCTGCATGCAGTTGTTTTTCACTTTTATATTTAACACCTTTTAGAGAAGGTGCCTGTGCTATAATATGATTGTAATTAAAGGACTCATAGGTGATGTGGTGGGAAGCCTGTGCATGCCATTCCAGTTGCTGATTGATTAATTGTTTCCTGCAACCCCCTGAGCACATAGCAGCGAAAGGATGGCAACCTACTCATGCCATCCGCTCACTCTCCGGGGTACACATTCTGGAAGATAGCATTTCTAGGAATAAATTTACCATGCTGGCAATACCAGTGACTAGACACTACGAAGACACTCACAGATAATCTACTGCCGTCTGAAGGCTTTACCTTGGGGAAGTGTGATGATAGGTAGGCTTGAGCCTACAAACATTACCAGGATCGGATTGGATCTGTTCAGATACTGTTAATATAATACCCATCTATCTCGAATCACATACGATGATGAATTAGTATGGAAAGCACCGGCGGCCAGCAATCTTCAGCACTCTGAAACTGAGCTGAAAAGTAAATAGGAGGCAGAATGTTTCATTTTACCACTGCATTCCCAGGAACACCAGACATGTGTTCCCCTGCACGATATGAGCCCAAGAGCTAAGGTAGAGCATACAAAACACCAACGACTTTCAGCTGTTCCCGTGTGATGAAATGTTTCAGACATGTGGTCACACAGATTAATCTTTGCACAGACTATTTCTGGAAATGCAAAGAAATAGTTTGAGAACATGTGGTCTCTGCAACTGGATTCCCAAAGAATGAGACACAAGAGAAGTACAATTCCAGGGAAGCCTGTCTTGACAATGGGATAACGGAGAAAAAAATGCATCATTTTTTTCTGTTCGTGTTCTCTCCCTGGCAAGATAGAGAAATTGTGCTCCTGGCACTTCTTCATGATGATCACAATTGGCTAAGATCTCTGGGAAATCTGGCTTTCTTTTCTCTTCAAGTGATTTGCAGTTGTTTCATACACAGTTTCCTCTCCCCAAAACTACCACCAATTTGTAGCAACTCACATTCAAGTGGCTCAGTGTTTCAGAGGAACCTCAACACAAGTTATTGGTCTGATTACAGGGGTAAGTGGGTGAAACTCTCTGGCCTGTGTTATACAAGAACTCGGGCTAGCTATCTAATGGTTCCTTCTGGTCTTAAAAATCTATGAATCTATATGAATTTTTTATGCACAAATTCACAGATCAGTCTGTAGAGCTTTTTGGCAGTTTATGTTCTACTGCAACCTTTGCAAATATAAGACTTTCTTGACTCAGTAAAAGCCTCAAGTATATCTTGATGAGTTTAAGTTCTTGTCTACTTATAAACTTTCAATGGTTTAACAAAAGGTGTGTGTTTTAAACCAATTTCGTTAAACTGCTGCAGACTCCCATGTGAATATGCTTCAATCAATTTTAAAATGGCTTATATTTAGGCTTGGCAGATTTTATTTTATCATTTCAAAGGATAATACCGATGTTCATTTTCAAGCACTTTTCTATTTTAATGTGTTTAAATTTTCACAGTTGCAAGAAATGATGGGGTAAACAATATGGGGGTGCTAGACAATTATTATTTAATGACAGTAGACCCACATTCAAAAAAG
The DNA here is from genome assembly GCF_016161935.1 of Mauremys reevesii. Classification (NCBI taxonomy): domain Eukaryota; kingdom Metazoa; phylum Chordata; order Testudines; family Geoemydidae; genus Mauremys; species Mauremys reevesii. Next base: position 4,607,236 of record NC_052625.1, read on the forward strand.
CTAAAACTTTATAATCATTAATCCACAAACTGTCAACATCATGTCAAAATATGCCAAGTAAATATCCTTAACTCAGACTCTAATGTGTTCTCAAGCAGCATTTTTTTTACTTTGCCTCTCTGTACATTTCGATTATTATCGATGGAAATATTTCTGCAGCAGTCTATGGTGAAAATTGACGTTTCCCAACATTCATCGATAAAAATCTAATCCTTCCAAGCCTACCTATGTTGAGTCAGCTCAGGCTGATCCCTTACTGGCATCAATGACTCATTTTATGTAAACTGTGTGTGTTGAGCAGTCTTTCAATCCTGTTTCTTTTAGCGAGGGCTGGCTGGAAAACAAGATTTCTGATTCATGGAAAATGTTGAGTTTTTCACATTTATTTTCACTCCAACATGGAATGAAACTAAGACCTTTTGAATTTTTTTTGCAGCACAACAAACCCTACTTTGACTAACCAGTAGCCCAATGATGAGGGCACCCACCTGGAATACCCAGGTTCAAGTCTGACTTAGAGCAGGAACTTGACCTCAAGTCTCCCCTGAGTGGCCTAACCTCTGGGCTATTGGCTATTCTGGAGGTTCACGCTCTCTCGCTCATTCTCTGACCAGAAATTCCATCTTGGACCTGGGAAACCTTCCTGCCAAAAGTTTCATTGAATCCAACACATTTGCCCCCAAAGTTTTGGTTCCGATGAAAAACCATTAATGTCAAAAAGTTCCCAACCAGCTCTTCTAGCTTTCAATGGCCGGTGGAATGGCTCCCAGCTGTTGATAGTTGGGTCTATGTATTATTGGCAACATGTAGAAAAGATTTTCCAAGTACGATTCTCCAAATAAGTCAGGGGAATGGGCGCTACTAGGTCTGCGGACACTGAAGCAGTATCTGTGCAGTCTGACGAGCAGAAGGACTTATAAGCAAACGTAACGACGTAATTGTCACAACTCCCTTGTGAAGACTGAGAAGCACAGGGAGGTAAAGGCCAAAATATTCAAATTAGGGTGCATAAAATTATGCACCTAAATCCCTATTTAGGCATCTACATAAAAGTGGGCTGATTTCCAGGGATGTGGAGTGCCTCCGGTTCCCAGTGAAGTCAATGGGACCTAGGAGCGCTCAGTTTTCTCAAGTTAGGTGCCTGACTTTAGGCACCCAGTTTGAAAATTTTGGTCCATGTGACTTGACCGAGAGCAGAGAAGGAGCCCACACCAGTGTTAGAACCACTGCTTAATCCACTAGGCCCTACTGCCTCTCATGCTACTGAGCTGCCCCTACTTGTGGTCAGAGGTCACGTTGGATGCTCAGGAGAAGATGACTCAGTGGTGGGGAGCTGACAAGTAGGTAACTTACAGTGACCCAAGTGCCATTAGTGATAGCCTGGATGGACTATCCATGTGCAGCAGTGAACTGATCTCGGGTCTTTCCAAAAATCCAGGAACCCATGGCTTTTTTTCCCTCTAGAAACCAAAGACCAGATCTATGAGAGGATCGTTGCTAACCCTAGCCTTCAAGAAATCACGTTGACTAGCCCTCAGATCACCTTTATAAGGAAAAGGGCTAGAAACTTACTTCATTAGGTACTGATTCAGCAAAGCACTTAAGCACATGCTTATCTTTAAGCTCATGAATAATCCCATTGAGGTATACGGACCTATTGAAGAGAACAAGACTCCTCACATGGAGGTTGCTGAACCGAGGCCTTCATGAAATCTGAGATTCGCTTTTACATTTCCAGCACCTTCAAGTCAAGGTGATGTCACAGACCGCAAAGCCAGCTGGGAATCTTGCTTAAGTATGGTTTCAATTGTGGTTACAAAAAGAAGTGGGTTTCTTGAGTTACAGCAGTGTACCAGATAGACGATGGTTAGGCTTGGGATGGCACTTCCATTATAAATCTCAAACTTCAGTCCTGCTTCTCTTGGGATACAAAAATTCCTTCTCAGAAGAAAATTGGCACATGTGGTCTAGGCCTGGGAGAACTTTTTTTTCACCAAATTTGAAAAAAAAATTGGTTCAGCTGTTTTGAATTTAGAAGAATTGGGGTGGGGTGGGGCAGAGAATGACAGTTTTTCGTTCTCTCTTCTTCTCATACTCTCTCTTGCACACACACACACACTATATTTTGCACCCTTATAAGTCAAAGCGGCCTCCTCTTCAGACGAAACAAGTAAAAGTAACAGGGTGAGTCAATTTTACCTAGCATTTCCTGACTTTGAGAAGTTTAGATCCCCCCTACTTCGGGTGATGCATCAGTGTCACTTCGGGCACTGATTGTGCTATATCTGAAGCATGATAACGGGTGGGTTTTTCTTTTTCAGTCAAGAATCTACAGTAGCCTGGATGACACGAGGACATTTGTTTATCACTGCAGCCCCATTTGGCTCCAGTAGGCTCCAAGAAAAGACCTTCCCTTCAGCCCAGATATGATTCAGTGGTTGGTTAATCTAATACAAGCAGTAAAACACTCCATTTCCCCTCAGTTCCTCTATTCTGGTCAGGAAGGGAGGTGGTGTGGTAATGGCATCAGACTAGGACTCCGGGCTCATTTCCCAGCTCTGTCACACACTCCCTGGGTGACCTTGGGGAAGTCACTTAATTTCTCTTTACCTCACTTCCCTAGCCACAAAATGGAGGTAATAGCACTTCATTTGTCTTCCTTACCCTTTAGATTGAAGGCTGTTCAGGACAAGGACTGTCTCACCCACCATGTTTGTAGAGTTCCTTGAAGTGAAGCCTCTAGGTTCCACAATAATAACCAGGCTTATGGTTCGACTTGTACTGATCCTATAAGAAATAGGGGGTCTGTGTCTCCATTGGGCTGCACTCTGTGCAATCATTTACACCCAGAAAAAGTTGGTTGTAGCCTTTTACACTCATTGTGCACAGGTGTAACTGAATCCAGAAAGGTGCAAGGCAGGGAGAACCAGGCGTGTGGCTTCCATCTGGTGGTTCTGATCTGGTTATTAGACTTGGTTGAAAAAATGGAAAGAAAATTCAGCCGACATTTTGCTGATTTCCCCCTGCTCACCCTCAATAATTTCATGTTGAAATTTCAGATCTCTGGAGGTGCAGGAGGGGAAGGACAAGGGAGACAAGCAAGGCTGGTCTCCACCTGGAACAGTTCTGCTGGTCTCTACCTTCATCACAGCTATGGTTGGAAATTTCTGAAAGCTTACACTGGGATCAGGTGAGCTCAGGGTGAGATTTCTGACACTGGTGCTCTAACATCCCTCCTTCATAAGTTGTTTCAAGAAGCAGTAGTTAGAAGCCACTGGATCTATAGCCAAGGACAAAAGTTAACTATACCACACTGCTGTCGATGGAGTGGGTCATTGGCAGAACAGCCTTCTGATCACCATTCTGTCTCTGAGGATGGCCCACTAAAATCACTCTTTGGCCATAGCTGGGAGGAAAAGATGAGCCAGGCCCTCAAACTGAAGTCAAACTGTGTGGCAAAAGAGCGTGGCCTCCCTCCAGCTCCTTATCCCAGTTCTAAAAACAAAAGCTGGCGTGTGGATGGCTCCAAGCATTGAGACAGAAATCAGCTGGATTAGTTCCATGTTCACAAGGGTGGCCATGAGATCTTGACCTAACGTGGCTCAGGCCGGTCAGCACTGGTTTATCCAACACCACCATGGACAAGAACTCAGCCAGTCCAAGCAAGACTTCCGAGGTGCAGTAGGGTGACCTGGTCACTAAGGCTGGGCTAAATTTTTTTCACAGAAACATTTTATTTATTTTGACCACGCTGAATTTTTTTTGCTATAACATCAGATAAACCAAATTTTGGCAAGGGTTAACAGGCCTACTCGCTACAATTTTAAAAAAAAATGCTTGTCACAAATTTGCTTACAATATTTATCACGGTTTCACCTTTGTTCAAAAGGAAACTTGAAACACTTCGACTAATGGCATGGAAAGTTGTTTATTATCATTTTATCACTTTCAAAGTGCCTCTATGGGAAGTATATAATATTTGATCATGTAACGAAAGACAATAGCATAAGGCATATGCGCAAGGGGGTGGAATTAAAGTTGTGCAGGCAACCTTCATTCTGGCATTTCCTAACTTTTCAGTGCTTGACTTTGAAACTTTAAGGTTCTTTTAACATTGTGTGTGTGTGTAATTTACTATTAAAAAAAAAAGCAAATTGAAAAAACCAAAACTCTAACATGGCATCGTATTGACACCCATGTGGTTCCTCACCAGGAAGGTGGACCCTTCAGATGCCCCAAACAGACTTCTGCTGCTTGAGCTGAGGGTACACAACTGATAGCAGGAGTAGGTTGTCATCCTCTTTGTGGACTACCACTGGAGAGGACACGACACAGACTTGGCCATTGGGCTTCAAGATATTTGCTGACAGCAGAGGACTGGTGACATTCCTGGGGCTTGGGTTCCAGTCCAGGGGAGTGAACTCTAGTGCCTGAGGCTTTCTACCATGTCCCTTCAAACTGCCGCTGCCCCAGTTCTGTCTCTTTCCCAGCCCCGTCTGCACTCCTCAGGCTTTTATTCTCAGTCCTTGGCCAACAGTTTGCTCCCAGTCCCAGGCTCCTGGCCCAGCCAGTCCCAGTCCCTTCTGGCCTCCCGTCATCACCTCGTCTCCCCACACCAGCTCCCAGTCCCAGACTCCCTCCCTGGGTTCCTCACCCAATCTTAGTCCCTTCCCGCTTCCCAGGGCCAGCCTCCTTGACAAACCAGTCCCAGTCTCATCCCCGTCCCCAGGCTTCTTGTCCTGATTTACACCAGTCCCCTCCCCAACATCTGCTCGGACTCTTGTCCCCTCTGCATTCGAGTCAGGCACCTTCCTCATACACGTTGCTTGGGCACCAGCAAGGGCAGCGGGGAAGGGGGAAAAGACAGCACAAGAGACATCTCCCTGCTCACAGAGGAGCCCACATGCACAGTCTAGTCAGCACGAGGACCTGTAAGGGGTTCAAGCATGCTCAGTAAGGACAGAATCTTCGGAGATTTAGCTGAGAAGTTCTAAGAAGTCTTTATTGAGTATGTGTGAACTGAATTTTTTTTCAGAGGCTCATAACTTGGTCAAGTTTGGACAGGTTTTCATTGGAACAACAAAAGGCACATCCCTGACACACAGGCTGCTCCCTTGCCAAAGGTCAAGTCCCTGCTCCAAAGGACAAATTTGCTAGGGCTTCTCAATTACATGCTTGTAAAAAAAAGAAATGTAACATGGCAAGACAGTGTATTTTTCCCTAGCCTCGTTCTTAGAAGCGGCTGAACCATTTTGGCTGAGGCTTTCCAAAAAATCAGCCTCAGGCCGACACAACATGGAAAATTTCAGCCCAAACAGTTAACATATGACAACATCATAAGCCACTGAAAACAGATTATTTAATGGGAAGTGTTGGGAAACCTTAACAATAGGCAGTGCTACCAGCCCCACCTATGATACACAGGTATATACATACTTACACACTAATATAAATATTCTATATCTATACACAGGCTGTGTACAAAATTAAACTATGTTAAAAGACAATAATTAAGTTGCAAATTCAAACACTCAATAGACAGGAAGTGCCATAATTAAGGTTGCCCATGCATTGCAACCTTAACTCAGCCCCTTTGTGAATGTGCATAATAATACAGTCTTTAGTTACATGATCACATGCAATCTTTTTCATGGGACTCCTGCCTCATTCAGTACAAAGAACAGAAGCTGCTCAGGGAATGAAGCAGCCGTTCCATATTTTTGTCAAAATCAACATTACTCACAGAACGTTTTGATTTTGATGAAACAACATTTTCTAATGGTAAAAATATTCTGTTGGAAAAATTTGGACCATCTCTTCCACTGCTGATATTTTTCCAGTTTCAACGCAATATGAGTAGTATAATTTGTGTTTATTTAATTCAAAGCTGTGTTTTGGTATTTCTAATGGGCGGGGAACAGGCAGGGGGAATAATGGCTTAATAGAAGACCGTGTTAAAATAAGGAGAATCATTTTCATTAAAAAGGGACATAATTTAAAATATCAACAAGTGAACATTTCACTTGGAGAATCCTTCTTGTTTCCCCCATGCGCACACCCCTTCTTGAAAAGGAGGAAGTTCCCAAGCTATTTAAAAACTTCCTAGCAGACCTCCCAGAAATGATGGCTTTAAAGAAGCTAAAATGTCCCTAAAGATGTACAGCTCTTCAAAAGGGAATCCCCCTGTAATGATAAGAACCTTAGAAAATCCCATCTGGATCTGAGTTCCAGTAATAAGGGTCAGGACCTTGTCCATACGTAGTATTTTTTTAAAAAAAAAAATAACTGTAAGAAAGCACTTTTTTAGTATTTCCAGATGTAGAGAGAACATTTCTCATTTTGAAATACAATGAGAAAGCTCTTTGTCAAGCTATTTGGGAAGCAAATATATAGATCAGCACAGCTAAGGAAAGCATTTTTGCCAAACAGTAAGGACACATTAGGGCGCACAAGTTGAGGAGCTGGCAGTGTCAAGAGTCACAAAAGGCCAGAAGAGTTTTTAGTGTACTATAAATTGGATGTACTGAAATAAAATGGGAAAATTAAATTTTAAATGGATCCATAGGTTTTTAGCTCAGAAGGGACCATTAGATCATCTTGTCTGACACAGTTTCAGCCAATTACTCCCGTAATGAGCTCACTAACTTGTGTTTGGCTACAGCAGATCTTCCAGAAAGGCATCTAGTCTTGATGTCACGACGCCAGGAGATGGAGACTCCACCGCTTCCTGGGGGAGTTTGTTCCAATGGTTCATCACCCTCACTGAAAAGTGTACACTTGTGCCTTGTTTCTAATTTGAATATGTCAGGCTTTAATATCCAGTCATTGGCTGTTGCCCTTAATTACTCAGTATTTTCTTCATATGAAGATACTGAGGCACCATAACCAAGTCACTTCATGCTCTATTTTTAATAAGCTAAACACACTGAGCTTCTGAGGTCTTTCACCATAAAGCTTTTTTTCCAGCCCTCAAATCATTTCTGACTTTTCTATAAAATAGATCAGGCAGGCAGGATTTGAAACTCGAATTGCTGTCTTTTGAAATATGCCCTAAAATTAAAATATAAAAATACTTAATGGTAAAAGAGGACAAGAAAATATAATTTGCCAAGTGGATAAGCTGGTAATTAGGGTTGATTGAAAACTGATAAATGTTCTCCATGAACATTTTTGAATGAAGCAAACATTTTCACTGTGATAGAAGTTTTTCAGTGAAAGAAACAAACAAAATTTGTTAGGGTTTCATTTCATTTTAAATTCAAATTTTTATTTACATTTCAAATAGAAATTTTTCATTTTGATTAGTTTTTACTCAGCTCTGGTTGTATAAAGGGGCCATTAAGAGGGTGTAATTGCACTTATACTTACGCAACACTGATATAGAAACAGGCTTGGCAGAATTCAATTTTTATTTTAAATAATTTTGATGGATAATATCGGTTTATTTAAGCATTTTTTCCTGATTTTTAATCAGTTTGAATTTTTCAGTTGGAGTAAATTATGGGTTTTAAGCATTTTTAAAAAAAATTATCGGTTTAATTTTTCACATTTGTGGGACGTGATGGAGGTCAGACAATTATCTAATAACAGTAGATGCCAAGATTCAAAAAGTTAAAGCTTTATAACTGTTAAAACAAATTGTCAGCATCACAAACTAAAAATGCTTAAATCAAGTGAATAAATTCTCAAGCAGCATTCTCTTACTCTGCCTACCTGTAAATTTCAATTGTAGATGGAAATATTTTTTTCAGTGGTTTGCGTGTGTATGGTGAAATCAATGTGTACCAACATTTACCGATAAAAATCCAGCTCTTCCAAGCCTAAGTATTGCAACCACTTGATACAGTGGCATAAGTAAAAATGAGCATTTTTAGAACTTCCTTGATGTTGTTTGTCACAATCCTAATGCTTTTAGTATAATTTTAATGTTCGATTATTTATTTGCACAACACTTATTCCTATTTATCTGTAACTGAGGAACAAGTGGATTTGACTCAGCACTGACCTGTTGTATGAGAAAATAATTAGGGCTCACATAGCTATTTTTGCGTGTAAATATTGCAGCTCTTTTAACTTTTTTACCAAACAGGAAAAGAAACGAGTCCATCTTGAGGCCAAAAATCTTGAGAAATTTTATCTTTTAAAACCAATGAGCAATTTCAGATTTCTGGGGGAAAGCAGCATATAAGACCCTGTAAGCACCCTGTTTTATGTCACTTGATATCAACGTTAAGAGTTAAATTGTGCCACAAGGACACTGACCACAGAAAGAAGCAGTCCATAGTGCACCACCCCAGGAAAAGAATGTGGTGCTACTTTCTTCTTAACTTCCTATTGGCACTCAATTCACTACATCAGTAGGAAGCTTTTGAGCTAAGGAAACAGATCCATTGTTTCTAGAAGAAAGACCTAGAAGAGAGACAACTCCTCCTGACCTCAAGCCACAGGACATAACTATCAGTGACAGGGAATAAAATGCATTCCTCTGATCAAAAATTCTCCCCCAAACATCCTATCTAAGGTGTAGCAAATACAACTGTCCAGTTGGCTGACAATTACAAAAGATCTGAGGAGAAGAATTCATTTTGGGTCCAACTGAAAAGGAAATTTTTTAAAATTTTCAACTACTTGAAAAGTTGGGGGAATAATTTTTGGTCAAACAAAATGTTTTGTTTTGAGAAAACTGAAATGTTCCATTTTAATTTTGACCATTTTAAAGAATTTTTCTTTAATAAAGTGAAAGGAAAACTTGAAACAAAAAGTTGTTTCCAAATGAAAAAATCGAAGTGTTTTGTTTTGAAAATGTAAAAAAAAAAAAGTTGTGATGATTTTGAAACTGAAACAATTTCCCAAGACTGCTATGAATTTGTGAAATGTTTTGCTGGTGCTGAATCTGTATTTGTTGCTGAAAAAGAATTCCAGCCCCAAAATTTGACCCAGCGTTAGTGGCCAGCCATATAAATTGAATCTGCATTCAAGTTATTGGGATGACGTCTAGGTGATCTGGCCATAAGATTCTGAACTGATTCAGGTGGCTCCTCTCTGTGGAGGTTCAAATCACTCTCTGCTTCAGCTCCTCTAACACATCAGATCTAGGCTATGGCCAATCATAAAAGGTGAACCTGCAATTACCTGGGATAATTCCATGGTGCTTATGGTGGCCATAAGATCGTGAGCTAGTACTGCTTATCATTTGTATTACTGTAACACCTAGGAGTCGTACTAATGGACCAGCTCCCATTTCTCCAAAGTGCTACTCAGCTGATACATCTATGTTCAAATCAGTGTCCGCTTTGATTTCCCTAACACCACAGTAATGAGGAACATCAGCAGTTACTGAGAGATTTGGGAATGCAAAGAATGGAAGATCAGGCCCCAATGAAGTATGGTACCCATAAGTAACAGTTTTAGAAAGATGGACACAATCATGATAGAAAAGCAATTATTTCCGCTATTACCATGTTGTGTGTTTAATAAAAGGCTCCAAAAACAACAACAACAATTCGTTGTCTTCACATTCTTTAGCCAAGTAGTTAGCTGCCGGGTTTTCATAATCTCTCTGGGTCATCAATTCTTTAGAGTTTAATTAAGTTCCATTTTAAACCCCAGTTTAGAAGTTTTATATCTTGGCCCTTTCAAATCACGGCAGGTGGAAAACCTAATGCAGAAAATGTCAGCCATGATACAGATTTTCTCTACAAACATTTTCTTTTCTTTTTTAAATAGTTTATATCTACACAGATGTTTTCTGTTGTACAGCTTTACAACCGCAATTAGGCCCTGACTTCAGATGTTCTTTTATAAATTTTCCTGTTATTTAAAAAAGGGAACTAATTTTAAAAAGTAATCAGGTGGCCAGATTCTGATTTCCTTTACACAGGTGTAAGTAGGCTCCAGATATGGCCCAGTGAGTACAAAAAGTTAAATAAGCCCTTTTATTATTGAATAAAAATTGTTATGTGTATGTGTGTGTGCATGCACATGTGCATATGAATACACAAAACACTTCTGTTGCAAAGCAATTCAGGCTGCTAAACACACACGCATAATACCTGACACAAAATAACAAAAGTAAAGAAATGGAAACTTGAGACATTTCTATTGTCTTCTCCTCCACCCTCAGCACATACCTTAGCTTTACCATTACTACCATATGCCACAACCTTAACTCTGCCCCAGAGGGATACCAACCTTCTGATACACCCTTTCTCCAAAGCCAGCTCCAGACATACCACATGAGCCCTTGTCCCTCCTTTATACACAAAAGCCTGTACCTAATTGTTGTCTCTGCCCTATACTATTGGCTGGAATGGTTGATGTAGCAGAGTCTGCTTAACCCGACCAATCAACCAGAGATGTATCATGTACAGAGAGGGAGTCCAGCAAGGAAGTACAAATTCACTAGAGCTTGAGGAATGATGTGAAAAATATTCGTTCCAAGGTTTAAGGGAATTCATTTCATCAGGAACCACCCACCTATTGTGTGACTTTTCCTTGACATTTCTGTGATCCAGTTAACAGCCACAAAATGTTTAGAGAAAGCAAATTTCAGCCTTCTCCCTAGAAGGCGCCAAACTCATTAGCATACTCACAGCCTTTCTACCAGTGCATTTGCATATGAACACCCAGGCAAGTAACTTGATTGTTCTCCTTACAATAAAGAGAGTAAAGAATTCAAGACTAATGTATTTTCTTTCAAGTGCACTGTGCAGTACATTGCTATTTTGCACATGTGAAGCTGAATTTTAAAATACCTCCCAGTGACATCATTGCTGCATTTGCAATAAATAGCCTGATCCTACGATAGTTAAAAAAGTAATGAAGAAATGTCGAGTTTTTCCACATTCCATTCCCTAAACTTAATTTCCCTCTATATGATTGCCTAGTCGTGGATGAATTTCCAACTTTTGATTGGAACATGGGTAGTACCTGATTTAATAAGCTCTGGCTTTATCTGCAATGCTCTGTTTGACGTCTTTGTAGCACACTGTGTCTTGGCATGTTAAAACATACTTCTAATTTGCCCTCTGGTTTTGGAACCGAGTACCTGTTTCTTTAACAGTTGCACTCCAAATGTTCTGGGCCTTTGTTTTACAATTTTTGATTTGGGATTCTACTAAGAGCACTCCTGTATGGCCAGGGGCAGAGAAGCACAAGGACACCAAAGAAAGGTGCACGACCTACTCACGCAAAAGACCTCAAGCCCTTCTGAGGTTTGGTTTGGCTCCTCATCCAACAGCTGGGATGCTTCTCTGAAACCTCTCTGGACATATCTGAGCTGCTTTGGTTTAGGTTGGGAATCTCAGGAGAATAGTTCTTTTCTCCCCCTGTCTCCTGCGAGAGTCTTGGTACTTCCTAGTTCTGGCTTAGTCAGCAATTCTATGGAAATAGCGCCGTTTTATTATTCCATTTCTGCTCTTGGAAGTGTTTATTACACACCTCTGGATTTCCTAGAGTGGGGTAGCCTGGGCTTAGCTGAACTTTCCCCAGGCCAGTCCAAGATCCCATTTGGGCTAGAAATGGACTCCAGGCACAGCACTGAGCAAGGGGCAGTGTGACTTAGAGACACCCTCTGAGTCACGACTCCCTCCTGCTGTTTTCCTCTAACCAACAGCAAATTGCAACCTGCCCCACACCAGCTCAGCTCTGATGGCCAGCACATCTGAGGGGAGGAACCAAGGTCCCACCCATGCCCCACCCACCTACTCCAGGGATGGAGTAAGCAGGTACACAGCACCCAGTTGGATTTGGGTGATGGGCATCCAGGGGTGCTGGAACAATCTGTATAGTGAGGGTGCTGAGAGTCATTGAACCAAACTGTAAACCCTGTGTATAATGGAAACCACTTCAAACCAGGGGTTGCAGCAGCACCCATAGTTCCAGCTCCTATGTGGGCATCACCGGAGACTGAACTGGGGACTTCCAGAGCTAAAAGCATGAGCCACAGCTTTCTAGCTAGGGCTGGAACAAACTCAGAACCTAGGCAGCAGGGACACAGGGAGGCCTGTAACAACACTCACCAGTGGTATATACTTGCACTGTCAGATCCAAGACCTGGGTAATCCATGCAGGGATGTAACAGGAGAGAATTGCATGGGGAGAGGGGCATTGCATCACCTACATTGGATGTCCATGTTTGTTTCCCTGCAGGATCAATCGTTTTTAATTTGCAGCTGTACTGCATGTGGAGAAGCTGAAAATGAGAAGGGGTAAAGAAAGCGAGTCGTTTACCGTTGTGTTTCTAAGGACGCCCAACCAACTATGCTGCTAAAGCATTGCTGGGAATGTTACACTACGACTGGCACCATATTAACTTTTAAATATTGACCCTGATCTCCATAGTGTAAACCGGAATTGCTCCCCTGAAGTCAGAGCTGTGCCAGTTTTACACCAGCTGATGAGCTGGCCTGTTATTCCTCAGCAGTGACCTGCCTGAGGGTTTTAATCAGGTCTGAAATGACTGAGGTGTATAGCCCGTAAATCAGTATGCACTCTGATACGACTGCAAGTTTCTTGGCTGGAGAGGTAGAATAGCTGAGTTCAAAACCTCGAATAAGGCCTTGGCCTCCTTGCTAGTATTTTACCCCTTCAGCCCCAGTTCATCAAGAAGCCTATAAAAGCCTCTATGAAAATGGCTCGGCTGCTACTTATTCTTCCTTCTAATGAATGCAGAAATGTCTCTGGCAAGTGTAATTTATGGATGAAAGGAATTCCAGTAACCATCATTTCATCTTTGCTGTAATAAGGCAGTCTGTGGCTGACAACTTTATAAAATACTATTGGAACACAGGCAAGCGAAACCGCTTCTGAAGGATGGACTTCAAATGCCTGTTCACTCGGTGAGCTGAACTTTATATCTAGGGGGAAAACAACCTTTAAAAACCCAGAAGAGGATTGTAACACAGTACATCTCCTGTTTCTTTACAGACCACTTCTTTAAACCAAATGAAGGCAAACCAAATATTTTACTGAGTGGGCTCTGATGACCTCTGCTTCCCCCGCCCTCTGCCCCAAATGAGCAGATCTGTAAAAAAAAATGGCATATGAAAAACACAAACTAACTTCAGATGGTGAGTTTAACCTCCAGTGGTCTCACAGACTAAAAAACATTAAATCTTTTTATCTAAATTCTAATAAAAATAATGCCTCCCATGGTTTTAGTGACTGCTCCTAACTATACTTTAAAGCATATTATTTTAAGATCTGACTGTGTGTGCTGTAAAACTTGCTAGGTTCTTTTTTAAATGGTAAGCTCTTACGTTAATTAACCTTGCCCCGAATACATACTTTATTAAGCATTCTTGTCCTTCTTAATTTCACCCCTGCAAAGTTTCAAAATGAAACTCCATGGCAAAATTAACCAAGGAGCACAGAATCTTAGGCAAGAGTTCCCAAAAAGCATCAGCTTGGTTTAAAGCATTGGCCTCATTTTTCAGTTTCTCAAAATTTGAGCAGTTTTGCCTTTCATTGCAAAACTCTGCTGCAGGGTACCATAGCTTGGGCGGCACTAAATATTCAACATTGGCCATAGAGAGGCATCTGCCGTGTTTTCTGTATTGGTGCCAGCCTCACACAGTCCTTGATTGTTCTCTGTTCTTGCGCAAGGATGCAAAAAAGGGCTTTGCACAGAGCTGGGCTTTGCTATCCTTAAATGTAATGAAAGAAGGTCCAAGATAGTCAGGAGGGAATGAATTAGGGCTTTGCTATCTTTTTCGCAATTTACTCTTCCATGTAGCTGGATGCAAGGATTAGCGTATCTGGCAGATGAGCTTGGAATCAGTGATAAAGGAAGCTATTGAGAACAAAATGTACCACACCTCCTGTTTGGTATCAGATACTGCTGCTTGGTAACTGTTGGCATTTTTTATAATGTCTGCTGACCAAAAATGATGCTGAACTTCCTAGCTAGAGCACTGGTGCAAGTTTACGCTTTGTAAGCTTAATATATGGAGATATACCTATCTCATAGAACTGGAAGGGATGTTGAAAGGTCATTGAGTCTAGTCTCCTGCCTTCACTAGCAGGACAAAGTATCAGCCCTGACAGGTTCCCCCACAATGGCTCCCTCAAGGATTGAACTCACAACTTTGGGTGTAGGCCAATGCTCAAACCACTGAGCTATCTCTCCCCCCTGCTTCACACAGCTTTCCTTGGCCATCTCAGTTATTGCTTTCAAGCACCCTGTTACTCCAGTATTGGGCTTCTCTGGAGCAGTAACCTCCAATGCTTTTAGATGATGTGATGGTTTTGTCTAGGGGGTACTTTGGTAAGACTGCCAAGTTAATTTGTACTGGTGACATAATGTGGACCTAGATTTCCAGTGGTGAAGAGTGCACCAAACCATAGTATCACCCAAATCTCCATCACATCATCCTTCTTGGTTGTTACAGGAACACTGGGAGAACTTCAAGTTCTGATCTAGGTTCTAATTCAGAACAAAAGGAGTGTGGTGGTTAAAATTGGAATTTAATGAAATAAGGTACAAAGTAGTTGGGAGAGAATGAATTATGCAACAGACCACACTATACTTGGCTTCTGCCATAATGAGTATAGGTAACTAAATATCCCAGCTCATTTTGGAGCTGAAAAAATATGGGTTGTGTTTTTTGCAGCTGAACTTTGAGGCCTACCATAAATTCTATGGAAAGAGATGGAGACATGCTAACCTTCCCAAAATATTTCCAGTATCTTTCTACTGAATGCTACCACTCCTTGTGGTTAGTTTGCCCCACAGGATGTTACGACATCTCATAATTCTTTGTTGATTTAGAGAAATGTAAGCAGGAGACCATCTGTACTTAAAAGTCTATGAAAAGGTAAAAGTTAAACAATTAAAATAAATACCTCCATATATAACACATGCTGAAATATATCCTGGAATGAATTTGTTACATATGATTAACCATCATCACTTCCCTCTCACTCCCATTTTCTCCAGCTCATGTGGTCTACACTATACCGCTGGATTGTCAATAGTATAATAATGTACAGTACAGTGACACAGAATTGAGGGGAAGGATGGTCCGGTGGTTAGTGTAGCAGCCTGGGCTGTGGGAGCGCCAGATTTGATTCCCACTTTCCTCCAAACATTCTGGATGATGCTAGGCAAGTCATTTAGCCTCTCTGTGCCTCAATTTCCCATCTACGAAAAGGGGATAATAGCACTGCTGGCCCCCAGAGGGGAATGCTGAGATGCTTACATATTACAGTGATGGGGCCATATCAAGTGCCTTAGACAGACAGTTTAGTTGTGATGTATGACATAATATTCATACTTACTCAAGGAGCTTTCATTTGCTGATGACTATGCACTAGTTGCACACTTAATTGATACATTCACTTTATAACTGATCACTTCACTCGTACAGTCATTTTGAGTTTCACAATCAGCCTAAAGAAAATGAAAGTACTGTACCGACCTGTGTTGGGAATGCATGTGTCTATCTGGTTTTTAAGGTCAAAGCTCTCCTCTCAAGTCCATGGAGAAGTTTTGCTACTTGGGCATATGGTGTCATATCACACCACAACTGATGACAAGATTACCCATCGCGTAGCCACGGCTAGCTCTGCATTTGGAATGCTGTCACAGCAGCTATGGAATGGTAGGGGCACCCAACTAAGCACTGAACTAAATGTCTCTAGGGCAGTCACGCTTTAACATTTTGATATGGTTGTGAGACATGGACAACATATCCCCATCACTTTAGGAAACTTGATCAGTTCCATATGTGTTCTCTTTGGTCTGTTTGCAGGGTCAAACGGTGGGATAAGATTCCCCAATATCAAAATCTTTAATCATTGTCGGATGTCTGGCTTTGAAAGCATGCTCATAAACACTCGGCTGCATTGGTCTGGTCCTCTTGTTCATCTGGCTGACCTGAGACTACCCAAGGCCATTTTTGAACCTTGGTCAGCTAACGCAAGGCACCCGTTCCATGGAGACCAGTACAAACGACATCAAGACACACTGAAGTCAAACTTGAAAACACGTCAGGTTGGCCCCAACAACTGGTAAGCAACAGCCCAGGACTGAGCAAGTTGGCAGCAGATTTGTCATGTCACCATTAACTGCTTTGAAGGAAGGTACATTAACACCTTCTAAGAAAAACATGAACAGCGCAAAGAAAGAATACAGCAACCTTCCATTATAATGGACAACCTTGTCTGTCCCACATGTAACCATGTTTGTGGCTCTGGCATTGGTCTGACCTCACATATCACGTCCATCTATAATATTTGCTGAGACCTCGTAGATTGACATGAGACTCCCAACATCATTCTGATGACACACCATGAGCTATAAGTACTGCAGCCATGAATAAGAGGGGTGAGTATTGCAGAAGCTAGATATGTTTGTTAGAAATCTTTTTCACAATTAACCAAGCTCTGAACCTCATCCTAAATTAAAATGAATTAAACATTTGTAAGAAATAAGGTCCTGGTCCAAAGTACACTGAACTCAGTGAATGGCCCTAAGAAATTTAAAAGTGATCAGAAGTGCAGGCTTGATTCAAAGCCCATTGGAGTCATTGGAAAGATTCCCATTGACTTCACCGGGCTTTGGATCATGCTCCATCTGACCTTTTTGGATGGTCCAGTAAAAAGACCAGTGAATGTCCCTTTGGTCAGAATTCCAGTTCTTTGAGACCTTCCATGTTGTGCCTCCACCACCAGAAGCAGTGATGGGAGTGCTAGTGTAGACAGGACTCCAGGCAGACTATATCATTTTAAATCAACTTCATGATATTGGGAGAGCTCCTGAAATATTTGGCTTCAACATTTTGTGCCAGATCCTCAGGTGGGTGGATATGCTGATTCAACCATCTGAGGATCTAGTCCTTTTTCTTATAAGGACATGATATGATCCAGAACGTTAGACAAAATATGCAAAGCTAACAAAAAACAAAAAACCAGAACAAAGCAAAGCCTAAACAATCTTCACACTGATTCTCTGTCAAGTGATGCTTCTGATCATTTGAGTTTGATTATCACTATGGAAACATTATTATGCGAACATTGAAGCAACTTTTGCACTTTGTTGGTGCATTCTGCTGTCAGAATGAAGTGTGTGCCATAACAGGAAAGAGTCTGAACTTTAGATTCATAATATCATTTAAAATGTTGTTTTAAATGAAAATCCCTTCATTTCCCAACAGTGGGAGTTATAAATGGACATTATTAAAGGGTTTATGAAATCAATATTGTTATTACTTCAGTATGGAGTGTTAGAAGTACTTACCGTTTCAAATGCCAGTACATTAATATCAACCATCCTGTGAGTTTACACACACATCACATTAATAATAAATTGATTGATTGCTCTTTTATGTAGAAACTAATATATTAAAACAAAAACACCAAGTGACAAAACTTTCTTGACAGAGAATGAAATATATTGGACTGGTTTTTCTTATATGTATTTATTAAAAAAAAGTCAAATTCTTCCCAGACTGTGATTCTTTTAGAAATAAAGATTTGAGGCCTAATTCTGATTTATACTAAGGCCCATTTACACCATTCTGGTAGTGTAAAAGGGTCTTAGCGTAAATTTGAATCCGACCTATTAAAACTAAAGATTACATTCAAGCCTGAAACTTCTTTGAATAGAAAAAAGTAACCTTAGGGATGAATTTACCTAATACGAAGACTGTCAAGACTCCAATACTAAAATTCGGAAAGGTCTTTAGCATAATCCTTTAATCTGTTTACCTTTAGGTGCAGCAGAAAATGCTTATTTACAAGAGTAAACATCTACTTCCATTTCAAATAGGAGTTTAATCTGTTTATTGAATGGCTTGGAGGCAAATAATTCAAACTACTTTAGAGATTAGGGTTATCTTTTTTCTTCAAGGGTGATAATACACAACCTTTAAAGGAAGCTGTACTCATTAAATATTATCTTAAAAATACTTAATGACATGGATATTTAATCCGGAATTGTATTTGCAGAAATCCATGCTAGCAAATCTTGATGCGGGATTCAGGCCTATTTTTGTATATTTCAGTGTTTTCAATATAGGAAATACAGCACAATGCCTACAGTTTGGGTCTATTTCCCACTCTGCACATGTATATATAATTCCTGCTGTTAAATTAAATTTTGTTGGTGGATCTAAAGGGAAAATAGACCCTTAGCCAATTACATGATTATTTTTTCTCCTTTGTACAAGACGTAAGTATATTCTGCTGCTAACATTAGTGAGACTTTGAAATTGTTTTGCATCCAAATGTTTGGTTTTCTTTTAAGTCTTTCTTTAAATGTATTTTTGATTAAGACCATCCTTCCCAGCAGACAGCCCTCCACTAGCCATGGGCATTGGTTCCATTTAACACCTCTGCATGATGACAGAGCAGACTGACTCATTTACTGGATATCTGCTGTAGGCCGACATTTATTCTGTAGACCAGTAAACAACTATATTTAGAAACAAACACAAATGCCGACAAATTGCATCTATTTATTAGGTGCTCAAAAGTGTGCTAAAATTATTACATAGTTGTAACTCTCAAGCAAGGCAGAGAATTCTCAAAGAATACATTTTGGTGTTATATAAAACTTTCCTATCTAATGGGTTTCAAATGTGCATTACACAACAATTAGCTGGCTCACAAAGAGATTTGGGCAATAGTGGGTGTTTTCGGGCTTGATCACGCTAGATACTAAGCACTTTGGTTCTGATCCACCAAAGCACTTGAGCACATGCTTAAGATTTGACTTCAGTGGGTCTATTCTCCAATTTAAAGTTTTTAGCACGTCACCAAATTGAACCGTTATTGAATAAAGCTCAAGGCCCAGACTGTCCCCTACTCTTTTTGATCAATGCCAAAGTGAACTTTAATTTCCACCCAGACATTAGAACAAAAGTCTATAAAGATAAAATGCTACTCAACATCTGAGAGTTTATTGATGAGGAACTAATAATGTAACCATCTGATGGCACGTTGGTAGTGCTGGTTGGGAATTTTTCAACAAAAACATTTTCCCTTCAGAATACAAAAATGCAGATTCATCTCATAGACTTTAAGGCCAGAAGGGACCATCATGATCATCTCGTCCAGGGGCTTTCAAACTTCATTGCACTGTGACCTCCTTCTGACAACAAAAATTACTACACGACCCCAGGAAGAGGGACTGAAGCTTGAGCCCACCCAAGCTCCACCACCCCGAGTGGGAGGTCAAAGCCAAAGCACCAGGCAGGGACCCTGTAACCCAGGGCTGAAGTCCTCAGGTTTTGGCTTCAGACCCGGGCAGTGGGGCTCAGGCTTCGGCTTTTTCCCCGGGCCCCAGAATGTCTAAGCCAGTCCTGGTGACCTCATTAAAAGGGGGTCCCCACCCACTTTGGGGTCCCAACCCACAGTTTGAGAACCGTTGATCTAATCTAACCTCTGCACGTCAGGCCACGGAACCTTACCCACCCACTCCTGTGAGAGAGCCATAACCTCTGCCTGAGTTACTGAAGTCCTCAAATCATGGTTTAAACACTTCAACTTATAGGGTATCCTCCATTTGCTCTAGTTTAAACCTGCAAGTGACTCATGTTGCAGAGGAAGGCGACCCCACCCCCGGGGGTCTCTGCACATCTGACCCAGGGGAAAATTCCTTCCCGACCCCGAATATGGTGATCAGTTGGACCCTGAGCATTTCAGCAAGACACATGGGGAAGAATTCTCTGTAATAACTCAGAGTCCTCCCCATCTAGAGTCCCATCACTGGCCGTTGGGGAGATTTGCTACTAGCAGTCACAGATCGGCTCCATGCCATTGTAGGCAGTCTCATCCTGCCATCCCCTCCATAAACTTATCAAGTTCAGTCTTGAAGCCAGTTCGGTTTTTTGCCCCCATTGGTCCCACTGGGAGGCTGTCCCACAACTTCACTCCTCTAATGGTTAGAAACTTTCATTTAATTTCAAGCCTAAACTTGTTGGCCAGTTTGTATCCATTTGTTCTTGTGTCCACTCTGGTGCTTAAGTTAAATAACTCCTCTCCTTCCCTGGTATTTATCCCTCTGATGTATTTATAGAGAGCGATCAGATCTCCCCTCAGCCTTCGTTTGGTTACAGTAAACAAGTCAAGCTCTTCCAGTCTCCTCTCATAAGGTAGGTTCTCTGTTCCTCAGATCATCCTAGTAGCTCTTCTCTGCACCTGTTCCAGTTTGAATGAATCTTTCTTAAACACGGGAGACCAGAACTGCACACAACGTTCCAGATGAGGTCTCACCAGTGCCTTGTATCGTGGTAATAACACTTCCCGGTCTCTACTGGAAATGCCTTGCCCGATGCATCCTAGGATTGTATTAGTCTTTTCCACAGCTGCATCGCACTGGCAGCTCAGTCATCCTGTGATCTACCAATACACCCCAGGTCTTTCTCCTCCTCTGTCACTGATACACCCCAGTTTAAGGACTAACAACAAGATTTTTTGCTCTAAGTGCCTAACCTTGCACTCCACTATTACAGATCATCCCATTTCAATTACTCCAATTTTTAAGTTCATCCAGATCTTCTTGTATGATATTCTGGTCTTCCTCCATATTGGCAATACCTCCCAACTTTGTGTCATCTGCTAATGTTATTAGTGCACTCCCACTTTTTGCACCAACATTAATAAAAATGTTAAATAGGATTGGTCCCAAGACCGATCCCTGAGGAACTGCACTAGTTACCTCTGTTCAGCCTGACAGTCCACCTCTCATTATGACTTGTCGTAATCTCCCCTATAAGCAGTTCCTTGTCCACCCTTCAATTCTCATATTAACCCCCATCTTCTCCAATTGAACTAATAGTTTCCCATATGGAAATGTATCAAAAGCCTTACTGAAATCCAGGTAGATTAAATCTATTGCGTTTCCTTTCCTTTGTCTAAAAAGAATCAGTTATTTTCTCAAAGAAAGATCAGGTTGGTCTGGCACAATCTATCTTTTGTAAAACCATGTTGTATTTTTTCCCAACTACCATTTACCTCTATGTCCTCATTGAAACCAGTGCAGCCAGCCCCAAGTGTTTGAAAATTTTGGGAGTCAGCCAGGCCTCCCAAAAATCAGGAGATTGGCTTACAAATCAGGAGATTTGAAAATAATAATAATAAAAGTTGGGCTCTTTTTATTTGTATCCTGGGTTTTGAATCTTTGGAGTTCACATTTTCAAGTTCTTCTCTGCAACTACAATGGCTAAAAATTGACTTTATTTTTTAAAACGAGAGCCGAGTTTCTCACATAATGACCTGACTCCAGGAGCCAGGACCAAGGATTGAGGGTATCACAATAAAATCGCAAGAGTTGGCAACACACCATTATGCCAAACTTCTTAAACTTGGGCACTCCAACTGCCCAAACTTCCAGCACGAAGTCATACACCTGCTTGATTGGTGGGTGCAGGACCTGGAGAAAGTCACTTTGCTACCTCTGAAGTATGCACTAAAGTCCTTATGTAATGACTGTCATCATGGGTCATCACCTGGGGAGAGAATCTGGGACCATTAGTGCTAAAAGCATGAGCCATTACTATCTGACTTAAAGGAGCAACTCAGATAGCTATAGTAGACTCTTACTCTCGAAGGACCAACCGCTAGTAGAAAGAGATATGTGAGCTGGATCCTGGCCTCATTTTGTCTGAGTCTGTGTATATATTATCAACATATGTATGACTTGCTATGGGTGACCCTTCCATCTCAGCAATCTAAAATTGCCAGAGCAGCATGGCACAATATTTTTAGCAAGAAATTCTGAATGCATGAAATAGCAAAATGACCAAAAAATGACTTCTCCTGGTCACTTGCAATCTCAAAAGCTGATCTGTGAAATATTGGATTCAATTTTTAGGCCCACAAAAAAAAATCTAAGAATTCAAAAGTAACGTGAAATGAATTTGTGAAATTTTGGGGGCAAAATTTTGTAAAAAATATATATATATTACACAGTTTCAATTAGCTCTACATATAACAATATGAAATATCAGTTGAAATGCAACACTTATTTTAAAACATCTTGAAATTCCCTTTGCCTGAAATGAGAATTAACTTGTCTCAAAGATGAGCAGTACATTAAGGTGCTAGCCAGAGGAAGGTTAATTACCTTGTAACCAGGGTTTAATTTATTGATCGGTTAATGAGGCAATGTCCTCTGTCACTTATTTACAGCATGATATTGAAATGTTTACCTGGATCTCACCCTTATTGAACCACTCTGCGGTGTCACTCTATTATTTAGTAAGTAGTATAGTTCCACACTCAGATTTTCTCCTTGCAGAGAGTGAAATGATCTAACTTACATTTTTTAAATGCAGACACTAAAAGTCAAATTGACATCAGTAATACATGTCTTACAATCCAGCTATGAGGCCATTACTCACTCTCTTATCTGTACTTCAAATCAGAACAGAGCAACAATAGGCAGCTAAAATGTACAACTATGGAATAGTCACATGCAAGCAAGTAAAAACATGAGCCAAAGCCAAGTTTAATTTTGTTTTTGGATTCACAGAAGAGCAATCACAGAGTGTGTGGTATTGTGGAAACCTTCCAAATGTTTAAGATGGAATTTAGATATTTTTAAAGATATGATCCTGCCCTCTAACGTGATTGATATTACTCAACACTTCTCTCGTAAGCAAAGGGCTTCATAAACAGATCATACTGGCAACGAAACAGGTACACCGAATGTTTAAAAGCCCTGTAGGATTGTGGGATAATATCTGAATGCACATCGTCTCCTCCTAACAGCTTTAAAACAAGATTAATTTAGTCTAAAGGAAACTCAGCTGCGGCTTGAACCAACTGTAAACATTTTGAATGGTAAATTAATAGTAAGTTAATGATCAGCTATATTAAAGTCAGGGGGCTAATTCTGAAGCTGCCCTGAGGATGGATTTCCTAGGGGCATGAAGGAGACTTCTACAAGCAGAACGACTGTAGACTCAGACTCTTAGCAGTATTTCTCTTATCTACTGATACCTGGAGTTCTAGCACAAATACCCGTTTTTTTTGGTAGGTTAATAAATACTGAAGGCCAAGTCCCGGGCTCTCTTCTTTAGCAGCGGCTTTGTAATGGGTGTAATTCAATGGTAGAGGACAAAGGAGAAAGACAGGAATTTTGCTAGGTAGTGAAACAGTGCACAGGTAGGGAATAGATAGTGGAATACTGCAAGTCAGACCGGCCTAACGTGGTCAGAAGCATCTCTGATTGCCCTTAGTTCTTCCATCTGTGCTTAGAATACATTCCAGGATCCCTTTCTCTAGCTCCAAAAATAGGCGTTAAGGTGTCCCTCTGAGCTGCAGCTGCCCTAATATATGAGGAGGAGTAGGCAGGAGAGCTGAATGATACACAAAAGACCCAATTCAAAATCCCAGGGCTGTGCACGCAGCCAATATCTACGTATTCCCAGATGCTGGTTGTGCAGTTCTGGCCTGATTTTCAGCCCTGCTGGGTGCACAACAAGCAAGTCTTTGAAAATAGACGTGCACATGTGTGCAAGAGTCTTTGAAAATTGGGCCCATAAGGTGCATGAACAGTATGTCACGGCACTGAAAATTGCCACAGCCGTAGTGGATCACCATTGTGCCAGGAGGACACCAAAGGCTAATGATAGCCAACAAATCCATAACCAGAGGGGAACCCACACAAAGGAACGCTAACCCAGAGAAATCAGCCGAAAAGAAAGGGACTCTGCAGCGTGTCACGAAGTCATGCCAAGAGGACACAATTCCAAAGTTTCCAAGAAACCAAGGTTCTGCTCCTCCCTACCACCACCCCCAAGAGCTTTTCCCTAGGAACTGGCAGCTCTGTGGAACTTATTCTTGTGGTTAGCCCATAAGGGACATTAGACTGCTGGCATTCAAGGCACAGCTCAAAGCCAGTATTTATTATCAAGCATTGGCTCAACCTTCTACCAAGTTGGAAGTGGCTGTTGATATGCTTTTCTGCTTTCTGTTATTTCACCACTAGATGTCTCTGTGTGCTTGCAGAGAGTTCCAGGCAGGGCGTGCTCCCTCCCCTGGTACTAGAAAGGAGACAAAACTGGAACTCAAGCTGTGTGGATGCCAATTTGTTTGTCCGCAGTGGTTTTCTTTAATAGTTGCCTCCTGTTTAAGACAGGCCACTATTCCATGTATCAGTGAAAATGGATATATAATAAAACAAAATACAAGAGGAATTTCACTCCTGTTCCGCAACGTTAAGGCTGCGAGAGCCGTTCATTCTCCATGCCCTTTGAATCCATGGCCACTCAGCTGTAGCCAAGAAATGTGGCTTCCAAGTGCACTCTGGGAAGACCCTCTTAGGTCAGGAATTAAGGCAGAATTTCAAATTTCCATATCTGAAAAGGGTTTATTTAGATAGTGGCTTGTGCTTTAGGTGCCTGGGCTTTCCCAAAACTCAACAAAGGGCATTCATGGACCAACGTTAGCAACAGAATTAATCAGTTGTGACAGGCCAAATGCAGCCTTAGGGCACGCAAGGGTGGCACCACTGCAGTCAATGGAGTTCCACCCAGGCTGCATTTAGCCAATGAATCTGAAGCAGGTCATTTTAAATATATAAATCAGCTGTTCAGCGGCAGGGCAGGGCATGTTCAGGGAGGGGCGGAGTGGGGCTGGGAAGAGCCAGAGGGAGGATGGGGAAGGGGAAGGGGCAGAGTCGGGGTGGGGCTTTGGGGGGGGAGCACCCACCAGGAAAAAAGAAAGTCAGCGCCTATGGTGCAGGGCACCCTAAGGGACAGGCAGAAAATAGGGGAACCCTTTGTCCACATCCATGCGCGGTTGCTGTAGGATTTCTACTGACACCACCAATAAGGTGCTAACTGTGGGGAGAATTTATTATGGTCACCTATCCAGTTCCACTTGAACACCCACATGTCTTTTCAATATGTTGTCAACCCATGTTCTGCAAGCTCTGTCCTAGCAGCAGCATTAATTCTTGTGGTGATTATTATTTTGCTGCACATTAACAGCATGCTTTGTGGTGTACACATAATATGTCTATCAGGCTTGTTCCATGTCCAAAGGAGCTTACGATCTGACTCAGACACATCTGTAGAGTTAAACCATGATACTGCACTGGGAGGTAATGCAAGCTCACCAGCCAACCCTAAGAGATACTGACCACCTGCTGCAAACTTGCCAGCCACCCGTAGGAGATACTGACCACCTCCTGTCAGCTGCTGAGCCTCTGCAGTTCCCACTGGCTCTGAGGGAACATGGCAGCCTCCCACAGGATAGGTGACCATAATAAATTCTCCCCACAGTTAGCACCTTATTGGTGGTGTCAGTAGAAATCCTACAGCAACAGTGCATGGATGTGGACAAAGGGTTCCCCTATTTTCTGCCTGTCCCTTAGGGTGCCCTGCACCATAGGCGCTGACTTTTTCTTTTTTCCTGCTGCTAGGACAGAGCTTGCAGAACATGGGTTGACAAGATATTGAAAAGAAATGTGGGTGTTCAAGAAGATGAAAAGGATCTATCATAGTGGAAAGACTTGGCAGAAGGGTGCAGTCATTTTCTAAAGACTCTCCAGCTTCTCTTCCTCCCTCGGGCCCTGGTATGCATGGTTCAGGAGGAATAATTACAAAGGCAACCCATTATGTCCAGGAATTAAATCACATATCCTGAAAAAGCTGCAACCACTACAAAAATCAGAAGTCCACCTGCTTTGCCACAGTGGTCACCATGAGCACATCACCCACATCAGGAGTTCCCACTTCCTAATCGATTCACCACAGTCTAGTTCAAGGCCTTTGTTTTGAAATTCAAAGGCCTCCATGATACCAGTCTGAGCTCCAGGAACTATCATACGTCTCCTTCCATGACTGGGACCTTCCACGACTGCCGCATTTCACTGGAGCGATGAAACTAATCACCAGCGGATGGAGGTTCACGAACAAACTGCTGGACCTGGACTATGGAACTTGCTTCCTAATGTGATAAGAATAAGCACAGGCTGAGCCTTGTTCAGAACTACACAGCCCACTTCAGCAAAACACGTGTTTAATTTGAGGTCAGTGGGACTTAAACGCACAGCAAAAGTTAAGCGTACGCTTGGCTGAAGAGGGCAGGGCCTCAGTGCAAAATTCACTTCTCTGATATAGCTTTCTCCTAGACAAAACACCACCCCCTCTTGAAAAGCACTCCTCAAGTTACACGCTACCTGCTAGGAAAGGTAAAGTGAGAGATACTGTTATTTAGACTGCACGTTAGGACAGAGTCAATACAAATATGGAATCTTAGCAATAAGGGGTAAAAAGGGCACCAAGCCCAACACCGCTTCCCTTTTAAAGTTTGTCTTACTGCCACCTTCCTGTTTTCTCAATCACACGCCCAATTGTCTCCTTCTTCAGAAACGAGTCTGGATGTCTCTTGTACTTGGTTTTATTCTTTGATCGCCTTCTGCAGTGGCACTCATTCCACATGGTTATCATCCTTTGTGTAGAGTAGCCGTCCTGCATGCCCTTATTGACTCTGTGCTTTCTAATTCTGGGACAATTTCCTAACACTAAGAACGTGGAACAGTCCTCCAAGGGCAGTGGCAGGATCCCAGTCACTGGTATAATTCAAATTTAGGCCAGGCAAAGCCAATTGGAATGTTCTCTCTGAAAGAATCTGGTGCTGGTGGAGCTGGTAGATTGGCTGATCTAATAATGCAGATATTTTCCATCTCTACACTCCATGGACCTGCTCCTGCTCACGCGAGTGGCAAAATTCTCATTGGATCAGGATTGGGTGCCAGGAGTCCGTAATCACTGATTTGTCTTCTGCACACAACAGCAAAACCGTCTGTTTCTTTTTCTAGTACAATGGCCATATGACGTTAAATTACATGGGGTTACTTACATCTGTTTTAACAATTACCGGGGTGGGGGGGTATTATGGTTATTCTCAGTAATGCCTGACACATGCTTATTTCATGCTTCATACCAATATCCTTCAGCAAAGGGCAAACAAAGAATGAAACCAATACAGTTTTAATGGCTCAAGTACCATCTTACGAAAAGTCAACATTTTCAGATCAACATTTTTACTGAAACAGACTTTCATCCAGGGCAAAGTAACCTATCAGGACCCAGCAGTTTTCAAATTCATGTCTAACAATCTCCTATTTTCTCCCTCTCAAAGAGGTAATTTTCCAATCAGGTTTATAATAGCAAACCAATTTACATTTACCAAAGCTATATAATTATAAGAATTAACTCAAACCAATGCATTTTTTCAATCCTTTGCCTGTTAACGCAAACCACTCAGAGCTGCAACTAGATATTCTTTTGGAGACCAATGCAAATGTATTCCAAACAATGCATTCTTATTCAAATTCTTATGCATTTTAAATCAAAAAAGTTTGTACTATCTGCAACCAATATATTGTAACTGAGCTTGTTATCTGTTGTTGAAGTCAGTCCCCTTTCACAAACCAGCCCATTTATATGGAACCAATATGGTCCATATATTGAAGGCAGGGCCTAATGACTTTATTATAGTTATACAAGCAAATTATTTTCAGTGTATAGATTGCTGATATTTACCCAAACCAAAATATTTTGATTGGAAACAGGACAAATACCATATATGGGCTAGACTGTGTCCTGGCTGTACACAGCTGTACGGGGCTGTAGGTGGAAGTAAAGTTTCTCCAAAGTCCTTGCAGCCACCAGCACGTGGAGGAGTAAAGGGACTGCATCCACCATGCTGGGTAGCCATCTGTCTTGGGTGATTTGGGCACAACAAATCCTGCATCTTAGCAGGGGGTTAGATTAGATGACCCCTGTTGTCCCTACTAACCCTAGGGTTCTTTGATTCTATATTCCACCACTAGGACCAGCTCAACAGAGAGGGGAGGAAGTATGTGAAGGCCTGAGTTTCCTGCCATGTATCATCCATCAGAGGGGAGCATGGATTTTCTGCCAACAGATGGCCATTTTCTCAACCTTGTTTGCTATCTGCTGTTATTCCAACTCTGCAAATAATTCTGGAGTTGAGGGTTCTTTGCCATTGGGTCAGGGGGAGAATTAGATAGTCAAATTCAGGGTATTCATTTTCATTGGTCAGTTAGGTCACATGGTTCTGTTTTTCCTCCCTGATTTGGATGAGCACCATTCCTTGAGTTAGAATTCCATTGAGAGGTCACTGTTTCCTTTCTAAATATTCTCTGATATTCACTTAAAATTAGATGCTTCTGCAAAAATTCCTTCCCCTAAACTGGTCTACTAGCATCTTCACAGAAAGTGAACACAAGAGGGACACAAATCCACTTTTTTATTCAAGTGAATATATGTAGAAAGAATGTTGAGGAATTTGTCCAGTTCTAACAAACAACTAGATCGTCTAGCTTAACCTGTCTACATATATTATAGGCCATGGTTGTGACAGAGATAAAGAAAGGCTTCTTTGTCCTCACCATACCATCTGCAAAATCTTCACTGGTAGAACTCTTCCAGGTGGTAAAACACCTGCTTAATTCTAGCTGTGCATCCAGTGACAGCCTCTCACCATGAAGACTGTTCACATTGATTTTGCAGATCAGATTGTTGGGCGTCAGACTGAACTGTCCTCCACCAGGAGCTGCCCTCTTTCTGTTTTGTACTTTTGAGGTCACTGTTTTTACCACAGCATGTCAGAGATGTGCAGCCGGAGACTCTTTCCAGGCCCGGATCAACTTGTATTAAATCCAGAACCCTTGTAATAAATTAAACGTGGAGACTGGGCTGTATAAGTAGGGGCATTGCCAGCAGATTGAGGGACATGATCATTCCCCTCTATTCGACATTGGTGAGGCCTCATCTGGGGTACTGTGTCCAGTTTTGGGCCCCACACTACAAGAAGGATGTGGAAAATTTGGAAAGAGTCCAGCGGAGGGCAACAAAAATGATTAGGGGGCTGGAACACATGACTTATGAGGAGAGACTGAGGGAACTGGGATTGTTTAGTCTGCAGAAGAGAAGAATGAGGAGGGATTTGATAGCTGCTTTCAACTACCTGAAGGGGGGTTCCAAAGAGGATGGATCTAGACTGTTCTCAGTGGTGCCAGGTGACAGAACAAGGAGTAATTGTCTCAAGTTGCAGTGGGGGAGGTCTAGGTTGGATATTAGGAAACACTGTTTCACTAGGAGTGTGGTGAAGCACTGGAATGGGTTACCGAGGGAGGTGGTAGAATCTCCTTCCTTATGGGTTTTTAAGGTCAGGCTTGACAAAGCCCTGGCTGGGATGATTTAGTTGGGGATTGGTCCTGCTTTGAGCAGGGGGTTGGACTAGATGACCTCCTGAGGTCCCTTCCAACCCTGATATTCTATGATGCTATGATTTGTCTTCAAACCTGAGCATCCAGGGAATTTTCTAACCTCATTCAGTCCTGGTCGTGTTACTGCATGGTGCTAGAGTGAAATATTAGATACAACGGTCTGAGGACCTCATGAAATGGCTGGCACAGCAGCAGCAGGCCCAGCTAGTAACCTTGCAGCAGCAGCTCCAGGAGCTACTGCTTTCGAGGCACAGCACCTGGCCCATCTCACTCATGGCTCCTATGGTGAGTCTCGGCGTCACTTTGTCTAAATTAAGGCCTGATGACAAGTCCTATCTAGTTGCATTTGAATGAGCAGCTTTGATAGGCCAGGGAGACATGGGCTACTTGTGTCTCCCCATTTTTGAAATACAAGGCCCAAGATGCATAAAAGAGTGCCGGCTGTAGGCAGACGTACTACATCCACTAGAGACAGCTGGGAATTTCTGCAGTCAAAGTAGTGGTAGTAAGTTTTTATTATTTGTATTGCAGCACAGGTCATAGGCACTAGCATCCAGAGTCCAACTAGAGCTGGGCAAAATTTTTCAACAGAAACTTTTTCTGCCAAAAAATGCAGATTTGGGTCACCCAAAATATTTTGCAAATTTGCGTCCATTTTGCCAGGTTTTTTAAACCAAAAACAAACAGAAAAAGTCCCAGATGCTTCTCTCTCACATTTTCTGCATGAAACTTTTCTACTTTCTGCTGAAATGCTCTTCACATGCTCATTCAATTTGAAATATTTTTTCCTTTTGAATCAACTGAATTTTTATTATTCAGAACTGCCAGCGAACTGGGGGTAGTGGGGAGGAGGAGGCGTTATTCACACAGCTCCACCTCCAAATAAGATCAGGGCTTCATTGTGTTAGGCGCTGTATGTACTCATTGTAAGACAGAGCTCCTGCCCCAAAGAGCTCTGCCTCTAAATAAATGAAACAGACAAAGGGTGGAAGAAAGGAAGTATTGTTATCTCCAATTCACAGGATAAAGTATTAATTCATAAAATCTTTATTCACTTTAGAGCTAATGAAAAAATTACGGCTATATTATCTCCCTGAGTAGGAAATTAGTATCTCTAATTCCAGCACAGATGGATTGAATTGTTTCTGGCTATAAAACAAGCATGACATTGATGATCAAATCCAGCATTCCAGCTGGTCCATTTGCACCCCTTAGTTCATTAAGGCTCCTATCAGTTCTCACTGCATAGACAGCGCAGCATGCTGATCCTTAACACTGAAGTGAAACACCATGTTGTCAAAATCTGCTGCTTGGCTGCTCATATGGCAGCCATCTTGATGATGAAAGCAAGAGCCATGCACAAATAATATACATAACTGGTAAGATGGTTTCCATACCTTCTCCACTTGGCCAAAAAATGGGCAAACCACAGTCACTTGTGACGGTGATTCCAATTTCTTACTCTGCTGAGTAAGATCCCCATGATCCCCATATACAGCATGCGTGTAGCAGTGATAGACATGTAATAAATTGCTTAACCATGTGCTAAATGATTTGTAATGCTGCTTGCTCATCTGCACCCTGCCCACTAATCTATCTTTGCGGAGAACACTTGTAACACTCAAACTTAATCATAGACTCTTGCTACTGGAAGGAACCTAGAAAGGCCATCCAGCCCAGGGCCCTGCACTCATGGCAGGACTAAGTATTATCTAGACCAGAGCTCCCCAGACTGTGGGGTTAACGTTGGAGGGGGTGTGGCTGGGGTCTGGGACAGTCCCTAGGGGTTGGGGAGGGAGCGCCACCCAGCTTCGCTTCCGGCCCCAGCCCTGGCCTCCGGCCCTGTGTCTGGAGCCCCAGTCACCGGCCCTGGCCCTCGGCTGAGGCTCTGCTCCCATCCCGCCCTCAGCTGTGTCCCCAGCCTCAGCCCTCTTACCCCTATGCAAGGACCCCCCATCCTGGCTCCATGGGGGGGAGGCAGACAGGGGTAAGGGGAGGGCGAAGTAAAAAGTTTGGAGACCACTGATCTAGACCATTCCTGACAAGTTTCAAGTAGAACCATCACTTGAAAACAAACAACAGCCCATCAGAGGATGTTTTTCCCCCCTCTCTGAATTGTGTGATTCTCTTACGGAAAAGTTCTCTAGAACACAAGAGAAAATTACAAGCTTTCGATAGTTTATTTATATCATTCTATAGAACTGGATAAAGAATTGTGGCTTAAAAAAATCTAAACAAAGGCTATCATTCTGCATTAAATTGCATTGGTTCTTAGTATAATTTCCATAGGACCCCACTGGTTTCATTCTTGTTAAATTCTCTAGAGATGAAATCCTAAGCCCACGGAAGTCAACAGCAAAGCTCCCACAAGGGAGTTCCATGCCACTCCCTCCTCCCTGAATTACACTGACCAAAGGTCCAGAATAGGCAGTATTCAGTCCTGGAACAATGAAAAATTTAAGGTTTGATTACAGCCGGCCGAAGCTCAGAATTTCCATTTTTTTAAATGGGAAATTTTGTCAAAATCAATACAATTTTGCAAAAAGTGTCAGCATAGTGGAAACCGCTTTTTCTGACAGTTTGGAAGAAAATGTTCCTACCAGCTTCAGGTTTGACGTTTCACAAATGATCAGGGCCAGAAATGGTGGATTTATATCACTAGTAAAAAAAAGGATTGATTTTTTTTGTTTGCAATATTTGCAAAACCAGAGACAGAATTGTCTCTCGTAGACTAAATATTCAATTTTTGACAAGGTTTTCTTAAAAAAAACCCTCTGATGAGGTTTCTTAACTAACTCTTGGACCCTTTTATGATTTATACCATGAGAAAACCTCAGGTGTATATGTTTTATGTTATTACAGATGTGTAAATTGATATTAATTGTATACATTTATCCTAGAAGTATAAGAACTGATTTTTCTCCTTGGCTATATAACTAGACATATAATAATTTTTCTGGAAGGTAGAACTAGCACATCTAGTTAAAAAAAAAAGGATGAAAAATCCTTAGGCAGCTCTGCCTTTCATTTTAAATGAATATAAATGTTCAGATATGTCATAAATTTAAGCTGCAAGTAAATTACTGCCAAAGATTTGGGCACATCTTATGCTAGAATCCTGCAGCAAAATAGAAAACATTTGTTGAATCAGTCTGCTGAAAGAAGCAAGGAAATGATGTAATGTTTATGAAATATGCCGTTTTGATAAAATCCAATTAGCACTCTAGGTTGCTCTGAATAATGTTTGCAGAAGGTCTGCTGGAATTATTTACTAGAAAAAATTCTAATATCCCTCCTCACCAATCAGTAATATAGCAGTTGTTACAGTGTGTGGGGGGGTGGGTGGGGGGGATTACTTTTCTTAATGGTACACAAGCCATGAAGCTATCTTGATTATACAATTCATTGCCTAAAATTATCCACAGAACCCCCATTGGCTAATGATGCCAAAAGGTGGTGATATTATTATCAGTGTCTTGATCTATGAAGAGGAAAATCTTCAAAGCCCATATGTGTTCACTTCTAAATAAAAGAATCAGTTTAAAGCATATGTTTGTCCAGTTCTGTTTTCTAATGTACTAGGTAACGTTTTATTAGAAACAAAACCTAGCTAGATAGGCATTGCCCTAGAGTCACTGGGACCAGCAGAGGTGTGTCAGGACACGTGCTGGGGAGATTCCAGACCATAGGGCAGCTAAGGGAAGCTGCTATAACTTAGACAAATCCCTTGGGCTGGACTAGTTATTCCAGGGTGCTCTCTAGCCCCCAGACCAGCCTAGGACCTGGAGGGCACATAGGTAGCTCAAAGCCACCTTAGCCGCCCCTTCTTCTGGCCTGTGAGTTCTGTGCTGCACCTTGTAGAGACATAGCACAGAACCTCACCCGTGGGGTTTTTCATAAAGCCCCAACTCCTGGAGTAAGGTGACTATGTAAGAATGTCAACTCATTAAAAAGCAAGAAAGTTTCTAGCCCTCCTGGCTGCAGAGAAAAGCTTGAAAACACGACCCCCTAAAGGCACAAAACCCAAATAAAAGGAACCCAGTGGTCAAAGGTTACATCTCAAGGTCACCTTGGGGTGAAGGTGGGTGCCTCACTTACCCCCTACGTCATTCTTTAGGCAACAGCAAACCCCGTGGCCCGGTTGTGGGGTAGCAGGTACAGCCCTCCCTCCAGCTGAGCCTCTTAGCAGATCCACCCCCTTCCGGGGGGCGGGGAGGGGGTCGAAAGCAGTCCAAACAAAAGGGAAATGCTTCCACAGCCCTCAAGAGGCTAGACCCTCATCCCCCTGCCAGGGAGAGGCAAGCAAGGCTGGAGACCGGGGCTTAGTTTCAGCACAAACAAAACAGACTAGCCTCTTTCTCAGAGGGCTTGAGCAGGCAGCATCCTCAATCCACACATCAGCAAGTGCCACAGGCACGCCTCCCCACATCCCGAGGGGCTAATGCGGGACGCAGCACCGCTCAGGTTCCATGCAGAGAGGCAGAGGGGAGGCCAGGCCAAACCAAAGTGGTGCTGCGACTCCATGCGCCGGGTCGCAATGCCACTTGGTTTGGGGGAGACCCAACTGCCCTTTTCTCTGCACCCACCAGGAGCCCAGAATGCGGGAATTGTTCATGTCAACCTGGACAGGAGGTCAACATGGGACAATTCCATGAAACCCAGGAGTGTTGGGAGGTCTGCACAGGGCACAAGCTCTGCTTGCTTCCTATGTGCTTGGAGTTCCTCTCTTTTCAGGACAGGCCCCCAGGCCTCAGTCACCTTCCAGGTGTAGCAGGTCAAGACTGATTACACCCATCGGAGTTCTTTAACCTGAGCTGGCCTGGTGTGCACGTGTGTGTGTGTGTGGGGCGGGGGGGGGGTCACTTGCTCCATCACACCAACTTTTAAATCTCATGATTTTCAAGCCAAATTTTGGGATTTGGGGGGACCCGAGCCCTGCCCTTTGAACATTTGGGATAGGCCATCCTGGAGTCCCCTCCGCTTTCATGCAGTGCATTGAAGATGGAGTGGCAGTCTTAACCTGTAAACTCATGAGATCTACTGACCTCAGTAATACCATTTCAAACACTATATTCATTGCTGGATAGGTTTCAAGTAGGGATGTGGGGATACATTGAAATTCAGTGTAAAAAAACCTCAAGACTATAATGCTTTATTTAAAAATGGACCTGTATCTTTCACTGTCTAAGAAGTCTACTGCTAGGTAAAAATGGGCAACATTTTCACTCCAAAACAGTCCTACATTTTTGTAACTAAACAAAGATATGTACTTTTGGCCAAATATCAGTTTGTAATTTAAAAAAAAAAGCAGCAAAATCTTGAATTTGTCTGCGCTCCATTGGACAGTGTCCATTTCATGAAAATCTTAGGAAAAAACGTTTCCAATTTGCAAAATGGCCCAGAACAAAGTTATGTGAAATTTCACTCCTCCAAAAAAGTGATTGGCCCTTTCTCACAACTCTAGATTCACTGACAATAATAAATTCATTGATAATATAAAAAAATGAAGGTGCAGACCCAGCTCTATACCATCATTATCCTGTCATTGTTACCTGTCTGTTTGCGGTATCCACCTCTTGTCTCATTTTATACATAGTGCGAACTCTTTTGGGGTAAGGACTATTTCTCTGTTAGGTATTTATATAGCACCTGGTACCATAGTGCTCTGCTGCATGAACAGGGTCCCTCCGCCATCTCTATCACTTCCACCACACGAGGCCCCTCTGAGGAGATTCCAGTGACCCTGCTAAATATTAAAAAATCCTCAGCAACTTAAAGAATCATCTCTACTGTTGTAGGAGGCCCCTGGTTTACAGAGACTGAAAAAAGGACCTCTGGCTATAAAAGCACGAACCTCTACTCCCTGAGACAAAGACCCAGGTTAATTACCTCAGAGACAGTAGCAGACTAATAGATGGATGGGCTGGCCGCTAGAGGACAACAATTAGCCATGCTTCGTTAGCATGGAGTTGCACACTTCTCCCACTAGGAAAGGTCTCCCCAAGAGGGTCCACAGCAGTTCAAAATCCCATATGGGTCACTCCTTGTAAGGACATCCCTGGTCAGGATCATCACCTGCAGGGATTGCATCCTGAACATCTGAGTCTAAAGGTTCCAGATTCCATCACTTCAGAGGATGACCCCTGCCAGGGCAGTCAGTGCATTCTAAAGAAAAAACAAGGCACCTTTCTCTTTGAAAATGTAATTTACAAAACATTTCAGACTCTCAGTATCATCATCTGGAATGAGGGACTTAAGTTTTGATTATTTCCTTATGATATTTATTCAGTTTTTGTACTTTAAACTATTATTGTTTTCTCTTATCCTTCCCCCACCCCCCACCCCCAGCCCCATTCTCTTCTTTCAACCCAGTATTTGTGTTCTTTTGTCAAGCTTGGTTTTAAAAAAAACAACTAGAGGAACAAGAAATTGATGAAATATTTCCAACGTGGCCTATTTTAATGTGACATAAAAATGAAGCCGCTTCATCAGGAAAAGATAATTCATCTTTAAGGAATAATACTTGATGTTCCAGATGGTAATGGCCAAAATGAAAGTGAGCCAGTAATCAAATTCTTGCATCCCATCCAGTCAGCCCAAATCCCTGCTAGTTACCATAGATTATTATTGATTACACACTAGTTTGTCTGTAGTGCCATTCACTGTAACAAAAATTCCTACATAAACCAACTTTAAAGTAACCAGGATATTCAATAATATCAAGGGACCAGCCCAGCTTAATGCTCATTATCTACGGCTTTACAAGCCATTCAAAACTCCAGAAAGCAGCCTGCAGATGCTGGCTACGTGCCAGATTGACATTTGCAGCAACTGGGTCTACCTGCTGCAAATACACTCATTCTTCTCCAGCCCAGAAGAGACTTAGCTGTGAGGCCTGATCCAAAACCCACTGAAATCGATAGGAGGCTTCCGCTGGGCTTTGGGTCAAGCTTGAATGAGTGATCTGCCGCTTGGCCTCCACAGCTCCAGTTTCTCATCCCTCCGCACTAAGCTGCATTGCCTGGGAGTTACTACAGCTGTAGGTCTAAACTAACCCCCTGAATAGGTCTTGCTTATGATCCAGGAAGAACTAAAGCTGAACTAAAGCTGGCCACATTAAAAAAAAAAGGGGGGGGGATTTGTCAATTTTTAATACAACTGATCAAAAAAATCAAATGTTGATTAAAAATAAACTAGTCATGATGTGTTGCAAGTCCCTGTGTCCAGTCTGTGAAAGAGATGAGTGTGTTCAGCTTGGCGCCGCTCCTTAGCCCATGCTGTAGTAGCGCATCCTTTTTAACCCAGGAGATTCCCAGTTCAATCCCCGATGTGTCAGCCAAGGCGGCACACACTCCAACATGCCCATCCTCAAGAAATACTGTGGAAGCGTCCCATCACTGCCATGTTCTGGGCAGGGTTCTGCAGGCCCACATGCAGCTGGACTGATTAATTCCCCCTCATCATTAGAGGAGCCCGTCAAATCGCCCTCTCCTGCCAGCTTATGGACTTTTGGAAGAGTTAATCTTCGGGCTGCTCATTCACTTTCTTCCTCTCCCTGCTTGTCCTCCAAGAGAGAGCTCATCCCCGTATCTTTAGGCCACAGTCACTTTACAGTTCTGCCCCAGCTTACTAGCAGTCACTCAGCCATGGCGGATCCTACACCTGTTTATAGCCTCGTGGATGGCTGAGCACGGCTGGTGTAGAGGGCGCTCTTCCCTTTGCAGATGGGATGCTCCAGATGCTTGATGGAGCTCAAGGAGTTTTGGGTCCAGGCGTTAATGGGAACTTCAAAGGGCACCGGACAGGGACTCAGGAAGCCTGGGTTAAATTCCCAGCTCTACCACTGACTTGCTTGGGCAAGTCACTGTACAGCTCTGTGTGTTTGTTAAACCCTGGTCTGTTTATACAGCAGGATCCTCAGGGTAGGGACTGTGTCTTATGTATTTGCACTGTACAGTGCCTATGTGTGTCCTGAGCTGGGACCTCGAGGCATGACTGCAATATAAATAATAATGATGGTCCTTAAATTAGGGGGTTTACCTGAATTGAGATACAAGTGCAAACAGGAATTGCAGCATCTCTGACAACTGGCAAAGTAGGTATGTGGACAATGGAGTGGGTTGGAAATGGACAATTGCAGAGGTGAAGGGGAGTGGAAATAGAGCTCAAGATATGAGAACAGAAGATATACCACATCTCCCTCTAGCTCTGACCCGCCATGGGATTTTCAAAAGCACTTAGTCTGCTCCCATTGAAATCGACACCACCACGCTGAGCGCTTCTGAACATCCCGTGCCTTATTTCTGTATATTATTGCACCTCTCGCCACACGAACCCAGGGGGAAATCCTGGTCCCACTGGGAATCCAGGGGAGTTTTGCCACTGACGTCAATGGGGCCAGGATTTCACCCTTTGTGCTTACCTGGCAAAGTGCAAGGAGGTTTGAGTAGATGACCCCGGATGGTTTGGAACCTCAGCCCAGAAGGAAGTAAATCTCTCTCTTTAAATAATTTTGAAACATTTACAAATAACTCCTGTGCCTTTTCAAACAATAATATCTGGGGCTCCATTCTAACACCCCTCCCTTTAATCCACATTTGCAGTTTAAGGAACTGGTAGGTAAATAACTCACAATAAAAACCATCTATTAAGTGTGCAGTAGCCCTTTCATCTGTTTGCTAAAGTGACAAGTGAGGCTGGTTTGCTTTATATTGAGGTGGAAGTGCAATTCCTAAGCTACCGATCTGTCTGCTTATTTGTAGAGTTTACCATGGAAACTGATACCCGGCTAAAAAGTTCTCCTTCATTCCAATGTCACTTCAGATAGGGCCGGGTAAAAGGATTACTGTGCTGGTGCTGACCTGTGCTCATTGTCTTCAAAAGCATGAATGAATGGAGTAATTTAAACCGCGAGAGATAACAAAATGCAGCGTGTGTACTAACAGTTGTTATTAGCATTTCCCATGAAGCCACCAGGTTGTTTAAATGGGGCTTTTAACAAATTGATCTCAGGATATCTAGCACGCTGGAGACCTGCTTCTACCAGGTGCTTACAAGAATCCATGTGCCTGTGTCACACAGGTTCTAACTGGTCATGGACTGAGAACTGGCATAATAACATCATTCGCCTCCAGTATTGCTCTGCTACCAGAAACCAACAGGGCTAGCCCATGCGTTAAAGTCATCAATTACAAAGGCAACAGTCATTTACACCCAGCCGCATTCTCATACTCTTGCATAGCACCTTATTGCATTGCATAGCACCTTATTCCAACAACAGCCCCATTGACGTCAGTGAGGATTACTTGCGGAGAAAAATGTTACTCGTGAGTATGGGTATCAGAATCTGTCCAACCATATGTAGCCGCTTCTGAAAGGGCAACATTCTAATCTGAGTTTTACCCAGCCGATGTCCTTTCTTTCATCCTTCTCTTCCTGGCTCTGTGGAAATCCCCATGATGGATCGGCAAGTAGAATTCCACGGGAGATGATTATCAAATACCACACACGTTATAGCTCAGCATATTTTTATAGCAATAATACTACATTTAAAACCTAATTTCAACCCTGCCCATCCTTAATCATTGAGTAGCATTTATTCATGCTAGTGCGTGGTTTGCAGAGGCTCATGAACAGGGGTGCAGACGGCTACAAACCAGGGCACCAACCCTAAACTGGTTGCGTGTTCTATAACTCAGATTTCACCAACCACGTGGCAAGAGTGAACACCTCAAGCACGACAGCTTTCTCATGGAGTCCCGTGGGTACTCCGATCTATCTTGCCACCCAGGCACGCCTGCCTTTGTGATAGATGGTCCCTTACACCAAAAATCACAATAATATTCAGGTTACACCTAGTCCTGAAGGACCAGTCACTTACTCCAGGTCAGTTGCACCTTAGATTTCTCAAAGACAACAATTGTAACCAATCCTCCAATACACTAACTAAACGTTTATGAACTAGGAAAAAGACATTGGAGAGCTCTTTACCAGGTGAAAGCAGGTCAACATACACCCACAAATGAGAAACAGTCTTAGGTTTCAAAAAGTAATAGAATGTGCAAGCTCTAGATGATCTTTACAGCTAACCCAAGCTCAGCATCTTGGAGATCCCTTGTTTATGCTTAAAAATATTGCCCTCTCCAAATTCCAAGCAGCAGAGCTACAGCTCCTCCTGGTCAGGCATTTTTATTCCCTTCCTCCCCCAACCCCGAGTTTCGACTGATGGAACAAGTGCTGGCGCCTGTCTCCTTTTCGTGGGTGAGGGGGTGGGGGCAATCAACCAAGTCTTTGTCCTTTGATATTTCACGGTGGTTCATTTGGTTTCAATGGGCCTTCTTGTGTGCAGAACCAGCACTTTGCGTTCAATAATGCTACTTTCCTGTTTGGTGAGTTACCCAATTACAATGCAAACACTCAGTACAAACTTTATACCATGGGCTAGAGATGTTATAAGTGAGATCAGTGCATGCACCCATCCTACCAGCATGTCATCAAGTGGTAACACTGATAGTCTTATTAACTTAACATCTATTTGAACAAGGCTAACACACCGGGGAACCGGACTGGTTTCCAGCTCTGCATTCGTCAGTGTTCCGTGAGGCCTAGGGGTCTTGGCATGAGCTGGCACCTGGTCCGCCAGTGTCGCACATCCATGTAGACTTATCCTGGGCCCACTTCTGCCATTCCTGTTGAGTAGTACCCTTGGACTCTGAAATTACAGACACTTACACAGAAGCTTAATTTAGTGACTGCAGTGGCTGTACTCATGTGCATATATTTAAGGATTTGTATAAGTGTTTGCATGATAGGGGCCTCCTGTGCAAATAATCTCACTGAAGCAATTTCACACTTCAGAAAGTACCAGAAAGGTTCAATTATTCAAGCAGTTTTACTAGGAACCTCAACATCACAGTTATACTACGGTGCCTTTGATAATTGTTCTATTAAAAGTAATATACGAAAAGCTCTAATGAGCTTGAAAGCTTGTCTCTTTCACCAGCAGAAGTTGGTCCAATAAAAGAGGTTACCTCACCCACCTTGTCTCTTTCATATCCTGGGACCAACATGGCTACAACACCAGTGCAAACACCACATATTTATTAGGGTTATTACTCAAACTGACTGGAAGCCAGTAAGCCATTTTGCCAGCATTTGTCATTTGTTTTGCTGGGTTTTTCAAAATTTCATTCAGTTCTATAGCTGGTTAGAAAAAAACCATCCAAGGTTTTCGGGAGATGAGGCGTTGTCAATGTCTGAATTTTGACAGAATCTTTTGTCTACAAATCTTTTAAACTCCAGTTGTGGCACTTGAATCATCAAAGATAAAACACTGAATTAGGTTCTACAGTACCCCGCTGCATTCAGGTGTCAGATTCCATAAAAATCATTTCTGATTTAAAAAAAGCAAAGTTAAAATAAACGACTGCCTTTTCAATGCGCTTATGGCACCTTTTTATAGACTATTTTAAAAAACCATAAACGTGCTTACTGTATTTCACCTTGACTTACAATTGATTCTGCTTTTGTCTTCATTTTTAACTCCCTCTATGATTCACTGCCACCCTGCTTATCTTTAGGATTGGAAGAAATTGATTTTTATCAGTAAACGTTAGTAAATATAGTTCAACAGACACAACCAAAATGACAAACCCATTTCCCGCAATAATCAACGTTTACAGCTAGGGAAAGGAAGCAAAGCGAATGTGGTGAGTGTCATTAAATAATTATTGTCTGGCACTGCCATAATTGCCTGCAACTGGGAAAATTTAAATCAATAGGAAAAAATGCCTAAAAATAAACATTGATGGTATCCATTGAAATTACAAAAAAAACAAAAAAACAAAAAAAACAATCCCACACCAAATTCTGCCAAGCCTAATTATCTTATTGCTCTGCCAAGCTTTGCCTTTGTTTTGTCAATAATACCAGCATTGATCATCCACTTCTTCCATGGACAGCTTGGGGCTTTCTGCCATGCTGGCCCTTATGTAAGTGCTACACTCCCCATAATGCATACTGAACTTGGCCAGTTGATAATGGTTTGGCAACTGACATTTGCTTATTATGCAAAACATGATCAGGTCACTGCTCCTTGTCTTCCCTCCCCAATTGTCCGTTTCATCTACCTACTGCATCTTGCCATAAACCTAGATTGCGAGTGTTCTGAGACAAAGGGGATCTTCTTATGTTCTTATCTTATTACATATAGCTAGATTAGTGCCTTGAACAGTGGCACCCTGATCTAGGTAGGGCACTCCAGGCTGTACAATAGTATAGAAGAAGAACAAAGTATTAATGGCTCACATTTAATATCACAGAATAACTGATCATTATAGTATACGATGAACAGGTAATTGACGAGTATAAAGGGCTTGATATTCTGTTGCGTTGCACCATCTGTAGTAATTTACCTTGGTGGAAAGCAAGTGCAAAAGTGCTACCCGATCAGAATGGTAGAAGTTTACACCAATTTGCACCATTGTAAATGACCACACAAGGTGTAGGGCTATGGAGAATCAGTCCTAAAACGTGGTCCAGGACTGAACCATTCGTGGGCCCTAAGGGTAAGTCTTCACTGCAAAGTGAATGGGGGACTGTCACATGTGCAGGCACACCCATGCGAGCTTGAAGTTGGTGGCGGTGTGTGTTGTAGGTGTAGCTACACACCACAGTGAAGTCAGGCTGTGTCACAATTCATGCTCTGCTCTGCGCTACCCCTTAGGAGGGATAGTGCTGCCTAATGGCTAGTGCACCGCAGTGGGACTTAGGAGGCCTGGGTTCTATTCCCAACTCTGCCACTGGCCAGCTGGGTGACCTTAGGCATGTCACTTCACCTCTCTTGGCCTCAGTTTCCCCACAATGATACTGACCTCCTTTGTAAAGTGCTTTCAGATCTGCTGATGGAAAGCACTATATACGAGCTGAGTGTTAGCCGGAGTCAGGGGAAAGCGTAAGGCTGCAATCCAGCCCATCAAGAATATAGCTTTGTTTTGGTTGCTCTGCTACCATTCAGAGAATTTGAAAAGCACAGGAAGGTAAGTTGTGGGAGGCTCATGTACTGCTGCTGCAAAAGGTTTTTTTGGTGATTCAAGACAACAATTAAAAGAAGCCAAGTTCCCTGGCTTACTGACTGAAGCAGGGTCTGGGATTATACAATAAAAGGCAGCCAGATGGCCAAATTAGTCAAGTATGTCTTTTTTAGATATGCGGCATATTTTCCCGTTACACTCACATCCCGTGTTTTCACACACTGTTCACCAGCGTGTGGCCAAGTTGGCGTGTGCCCAGCTGCAGCGACGGTGAGTCCAGTTGCAACCATAGACACGGGAAGTAGGGGTGCTGCAGCACCCCCAGGTTGCATGCGTGGCTCTGTTCCAGACCCCACATGAGGGGTCTTAGCCCCGTGCCCAGGCTCCACTTCTGGCCGGCCTCACGCCCAGGGTCTTGGCTGCTGGCTCCACGCCCACCCCCAGCTGTGCCCCCAGCCTCAGCCTCCCTACCCCTGTCTTGGTCCCCCCCTCCCGGAGACATGGCCCTGCTCCCGGCCCCAGCTCAGGAGTGGAGGCAGACAGGGGTAAGAGGACTGGCTTTCAGCACTCCCACTATTCAAAGTGTTCCAGTGACTAGTGAGAGCTGATCTTTTTTAATGTCAGATTTTAGATAAACTCGCTGTAAGTGCATTGGCAAAGCCTGCACACTGTTTCTCTTAGGGGCTACCTGGTAGGATTTTTTCCCATGGCTTGGGCTCATGGGCATTCCCATCCTGTAAACTTAATCTCCAAAAGAGCTGCAGCCTCTCCACATAATTCTGGCTCCTGACTACTGATTTTCTGTAATTGGTGCATACAAGAAATAGGTTCGTTACAGGCTCTGGGTGGGAGAGGGACCATGGAAAGGACATGTTAAGATGGGTGTGGATGGCTTTTTATACCACAGGCCAAAACGTGCTGGTGTCTTTGACCAGATCATTGTCCTACAGTCCATGTTCCCACCTAAGACAGATTCCTATTCTCTACTAATAGGTGTATAAGCGCTGGGTTACAGCTGGTGTGTGGCTTTAACATGGGAAGGAGTCTTCCTCTTCTCCCCTTTCTGCTCCTTGATCTGGGCCAGGTGCCCACAAGTGCGAGTCATCCCAAGGGGAGCAAGGAGAAGGAGGAAGGGCCCCACTCTTCTTCGACATCCTCACTAGTCAGCGAAGGTGGCCAATCACACCGAGGAGAGCAAGCTGCACCCTTCCCAGGGATACGTACGGCATGTGGACCCTTGAGAGGAAGTCCTTCCATAGTTCTCCCTTGGGTCAAGGAAGCCATGGTAGGTCATTACTATACAATCTGACCCTCGCCTTCGAGTATCTCCTCAATCTCATAAGGAAGTTTTGTTACTCCCCTTTTCCAGTTACAATAAAATCCCTCAGTCGGAGATACCGGCAGAGGAGGGTGTTTAAATCAAGCACAAATCTAATGCAATAACCCAACGACTTTGCTGCTCCATGGTGAAAGTGATGTGTGCTAAGCTTTTTAATATGACTATAGATTCATGGACTTTGAGACCAGAAGGGACCATTATGATCATCTAGTCTGACCTCCTGCACAACGCAGACCAGGAAACCTCAACTAGTGATTCCAGCATCAAGCCCATATGTTGTGGTTGAGCTAGAGGTATCTTTTAGAAAGACATCTAGTCCTGACTTTAAAACGTCAGGGATGGAGAATGCACCGCATCCCTTGGTAGATTGTTCCAACAGTTAGTTAGCCACATGTTAAAGACACGTTTCTTATTTCCAACCTGAATTTACCTAGCTTTGTCTTCCAGCCATTGGATCGGTTTATGGCTTTGTCAGAGTCACTGTCTATCAAATCATTTTAGATGACAAACTTTAGTTTGCAACAGTGTATTGCTTTTTACTAAATGATGTACGTTGCAAAAGAATATCACCATATAGTTCAGTGTGTTTGTGTGGTCAGTTTCAGTACTTTAATTCCCATTGTCAAACCATTTTATCTATCAATTAATTGTTTCACAGATCAAGAATTTGACTTTTCCCACTCTGTCATATTTCTAAC
Organism: Mauremys reevesii; assembly: GCF_016161935.1. NCBI lineage: Eukaryota > Metazoa > Chordata > Testudines > Geoemydidae > Mauremys > Mauremys reevesii. The sequence goes on from NC_052625.1 coordinate 4,651,519, forward strand.
TCCCAAAATGTGAAACTTTTTGCAGTAAGTCACTATCCTCTCTATCACAGGTACAGTAATTTCTCCAGTTCATTTAAGACAAATTATTTACAGCAGATGTGGTTAAACAATGAGTCAGAAGATTTGCTAAATGTACAAGTGGCTACACTGACCTTATTAAAACACACCCCATTAAGCTGTAACCTTTTCCACTAAGCCAACTAATTTTCATCAATATTCAATTAGTTTTTCCTCCCCCAATTATCCCTTTTCAAAAACAAAAATATACCAACACGGCTGGAGAAGATTCTAGTCCAAGACCAAATATTTCTGTTTTGATTGCAAAAAAATCAATTCCTCCTGCTTTGAGGAAAATTCATGCCTGTAAAATGGACTTGTTCAGAGTATCTGATGCTGCTTGAAGAAGTGCCTTTTCCATTCAAAATCGGAATGGTTTGTTAACAAATTAATCTTCATCAGCTATGATAGTATCGTGAATAGGACCGGCTCTAGGCAACTGCAAAGCAAGAATGTGCCTGGGGCAGCACATCTCCAGGGGCGGCATTCCGGACATCCTTTTTTTTTTCCAGAAAAGTCCACCGATGTACAGAAAAAAAATAATACATGAAGATCAAAAAAATCTCCAGTAACGATTAATTAATTAAATCAGAAAACATGATTACTTGTGTGTACTGTGCCGCCCTATCAGCGCCATTCACACCAATTTCCGTGTCGCATTGGTGCCAGTGGTCACTGAATTATTAAAAGACTATGCAAGTATAAAAACCAGAAAAATTCTGTTCATATAAATTCTTTTAATTTATGAGAAAATGGGCACAGCAGACGACACTAACGGTTTTCATTACAGTGTATAGTTGAACCCAAATTGTTTGTAATTGTGATTTTGTTCAAATTAAATGAGTACACTAGTAGGAAATTGTTTTATTTCACTAACTACAAATTCTCTGCTTTCATATTTTTTAAAAAATTATAAACAGTGGGAAAAAACCAACCAAACAAACACACATTGCAAAGTGCAAACATGTAAAAGCCAAAAAAAAAACAACAACAGGGGGTTACCAAAATCTTTTTTTGCTTGGGGTGGCAAAATACCTACAGCCGGCCCTGATCATGGAAGTCTCTTGGTGCTTTATCTTGTAGCTTGCACTGCGATACTGACTACAGAAACAAAAATGAGCATCAAAGGCCTGAGGTGATGCCCAGTGGAGTATTTCCATTGGCTTCAAGGGGCAGTGGCTCAGGCTTTACCTCCACGAAATAGTACAAAATAATCAGAATACTCCCTTCCAATGGATGGTGAAATTAACAAGTGGTTTTATCTCCTTTCTTTTAGGCTTTGTCTACATTACAATCCTGTATCAGTAGAGGGGGCTCTGCTGGAATAGCTAGTCTAGATCAGCAGTAGGCAACCTATGGCACAGGTGCCGAAGGCGGCACGCAAACTGATTTTCAGTGGCACTCACACTGCCCTGGTCCTGGTCGCTGGTCAGGGGGCTCTGAATTTTAACTTAATTTTAAATGAAGCGTCTTAAACATTTTAAAAACCTTATTTACTTTACATACAACAATAGTTTAGTTATATATTATAGACTTATAGAAAGAGACCTTCTAAAAAGATTAAAATGTATTACTGGCATGCGAAACCTTAAATTAGAGTGAATAAATGAAGACTCGGCACAGCACCTCTGAAAGGCTGCCGACCCCTAGTCTAGATCCAGATTATGCCGACAAAAGCTTTCATCGGTCGGCAAAGCTGTGTGTACACTATGGGTTTTGCCAGCACAGATATGTAAGCTTTTTAAACACTCCTCACCAACATACATCTGCCAACAATACTTTGTTGTGTAAGCCTGGCCTATGTTTGACTACAATCCTGGCCAGCTCATTAAGGCTCAGAAAAATCAAGTCAGTGGATGAAATCCTGGTTTCACTGATGTCAGTGATAAAACTCCCTGGACTTTAGAGGGCCCAGGATTTTCCCCACTGATTGTATTAGGATAGCACCCAGAGGCCTGAGATCAAGGGCCCGTTGGCCTACGCATTATACAGAGCTATTGTATGAGACAGTCTCTGCCTCAGAAAGTCTGCAGTCTAGGTGCTTGTCTACACAGGAAAGTTATAATAAAATCAACTGAGGTGTGACTATAAACTACTGTGGTGATACTGGCAGAAGTCTCAGTGTGGGCACTCTTACTATCGTATAAAAGTACCTTTATTTGGCTTTGTTTGTGTCACTTTGGAAGAGTTTTTAGCCACAAAAAGGTGCTCTTTTGCCCACACAGGGAATTACACACTGGTATAACTATAGTGGTTTAACTGATAAAACTTTCACTGTAGACAAGCCCTAAGACTGATCTACCCTTGGAAGTTTTACTAGCATAGTTATGTTGGCTAGGGTGTGATTGTTTTGCCAACAGACTAGAGTTACGCAAGTAAAAATTTTGGTGCAGACAGTTATACCCTACCAAATTCACGGCCATGAAAAACACATCACGGACTGTGAAATCTGGTCTCCCCGCATGAAATCGGGTCTTTTGTGTGCTTTTACCCTATACTATACAGAGTTCACAGGGGAGGCCAACGTTTCTCAAATTGGGGGTGCTGACCCAAAAGGGGGTGGCAAGATTATTTTAGGGGGGTTGTGGTGTTGCCACAATCTGCACTGCCTTCAGAGCTGGGTGGCCGGAGAGTGGCGGCTGCTGACTGAGGACTCAGCTCTGCAGGCCGCAGCGCAGAAGTAATGGTAGCAATACCCTGCCATGCCATCCTTACTTCTGTGCTGCTGCTGGTGGCGGCTCTGCCTTCAGAATGGGGCTCCCAGCCAGCAGCCACCGCTCTCCAGCTGCCCAGCTCTGGAGACAGCGCCGCCCCTAGCAGCTGCACAGAAGTAATAGTAAGAGTAGCAGTGCTGCAGCCCCCCTACAATAACCTTGTGACCCACCCACCCAACTCCTTTTTTTACAACACCGTGAAATTTCAGATTAAAAAAGCTGAAATCATGAAATTTACAATTTTTAAAATCCTATGACCTTGAAATTGACCAAAATGGACCATGAATTTGGTAGGGTTCTAGTTATACCAGTAGAAAGAATGGTTTATTTCCCTTTGCTGAACCAAAATGAGCTATATCAGCGTACAAGATTTCATACGAATAAAACTGCATTTACACTAGAGTTTGGGTTTTTTGCCACTTTAATGATGCTGGCATTACCGTAGCATAACTTTTAAAAGTAGACAAATAGATGGGGAACTGAGGCACAAAGATATTAAATGACTTGCCCAAAGTCATACAGGAAGTCTGTGGCAGAGCTGGAGGGGGGAAGAGAGAAGGGTCCTCAAATCTTATAACTCTCAGTCCAGTGCTTTAAATCACAAAACCACTTTGTCCATTTCATTTTTTTTCCATGATCAATAACACTTCCAAAGAAAAACTGAAACTGTAGATTGATTGATTGATTGATTTCCTTTGGATTATTATTATTAGAGCTGGTCCAAGCTTTTGCTTTAAAATGAAAAAAATAATTGAAAATGGCCTTTTTAAAATGAAATTAAAAATTTATGACTGTTGAAAATTTCCATTTTACCTTTATTTTATTTAAATAGAAAACAGCATAAACAATTAATGGGGGGTTTTAAATTTGCTGTACATCACTGAGTTTTAAACACATTAAAATGAACAAAACTTGGGGAAATTTCAAAAAAAATTTACAAAGAGATTTTCAATTTTCAACCAACTCATTGATTTTGCAATACAAAATAAAGACTACTTGTTGAATAGAAATTGATGGGGGATTATATGAAACTGGCCACAAAAGATAACAGATTTTGTTTTAAAGTCAGAAAAAGGTTACATTCCTCTGTTATTGGGCATAGGAGTTTCCTATGAGACCAATAAAAAAATTGGTTATATGGCATTTCGCAAGAAATTGTTTTAATCCCTAATGTTCATGGCCATTTGTAGAGGGAAATAGGTTTTTTTCTGAACAATAAGCCTATGTAGATTTATGAACCTGGGAAACACACAGCCATCCACACACCAATCCAATTCAAGGTGATGGAATTAATAACACTGATATAATGAATAAAATCTCTTCCACTCAAAAAACCCTTGCCTGTATAATGTCACCACCTAAGAGTGTTTACTTAACAGCCCGTTAGTGCTCATTTCCCATTACTGGCAGAAGTCTTCATCCACAATGGATTGGTTCTATTTAAATCATGATATTTGCTGTGTATCACGTTACTACAGCAGGATTCCCTGTAGACAAATGAAAGCTGAGTGTGAACTGACAAGAAAAATGACTTAGAAGATGAATATTTTTGAAACAGCCTAAAATACCGATCATGCTTTAACAGTGATCTAAAGAGAAGCCAACAACAGTATTTCTAAACCCTTTGCAAATCGTCCCATTTTAAATGAACTCACCTTTTCTGCAAGCTTCACGGGTTAGCAGCCTGCTGAAACCAACTTGGATTCAATCACATAAAATAAACAGAAAGAATATTAAATGAATAGTTAGACAGAGGCCTGACCCAAAGCCTACTGGAGTGAATTGGGAATCTTTCCATCGGTGCCATTGGCCTTGGGATCCAGCACATAATGAATATTGATACAATATTAAGACTAAACCTGGCTTAGACTGTGTCAGAACATAGTGCAGCCTCCTTATAAGGTTTTTATAGAATCACAGGGCTGAAAGGGACTGAGAGAGGTCTGAGCCAGTCCCCTGCACTCATGGCAGGACTAAGTATTATCTAGACCATCCCTGACAGGCGTTTGTCCAACCTGCTCTTAAAAATCCCCAATGATGGAGATTCCACCACCTCCCTAGGCAATTTATTCCAGTGCTTAACCACACTGACAGTTAGGAAAAACTTCCTAACATCTAACCTAAACTGCCCTTGCTGCAATTTAAGCCCATTGATTCTTGTCCTATCCTCAGAGGTTAAGAAGAACCATTTTTCTCCCTCCTCCTTGTAACAACCTTTTATGTACTTGAAAACTGTTATCACGTCCGCCCCCGCCACCTGTCTTCTCTTCTCCAGACTAAACAAACCCAATTTTTTTTCAATCTTCCCTCAAAGGTTAGATTAGTCTGGTTCTGAAAACCAAGGGAGGAGAAACTGGTTCTTAACCTCGTTATCTCTAGCCTATTCTTTGCTGCTTCCTCAAAGGTTATGGTTTTCTAGACCTTTAATCATTTTTGTTGCTCTTCTCTGGTCTTTCTCCAATTTGTCCACATCTTTCCTGAAATGTGGTGCCCAGAACTGGACATGATACTCCAGTTGAGACCTAATCAACACAGAGTAGAGCAGAAGAATTACTTCTCGTGTCTTGCTTACAACACTCCTGCTAATACATTCCAGAAGGGTGGGGTTTTTTTTTGCAACAGTGTTACACTGTTGACACATATTTAGCTTCTGATCCACTATGACCCCAGATCCCTTCCTGCAGTACTCCTACCTAGGCAGTCATGTCCCATTCTGTATGCTCTTCTGTATGTTTTCTGTTAGGGATCTATTTTTCCTTCCCATTGTGTTTTAAACTCCCCTTCAGGATCACAGTTTTAAAGCATAATTCCATTAACAAATCAGCCCTAAAGAATGCACAACAACAAAAACTTTGGTGTTCAGCTTCATCTCGTCTGTTCAGTTCATGACAGAATTTTACAGCTCTTTTTCTCCAGTGGGTTTAGGTTACTGCCTTTTAGAAATGGTCCAGCTCCAGGCACATAGACCCCCATGAGACAGACCATAATCCTATCGGGCCCTATTCTGAATCATTTGAAGTCAATGGGAATTTTGCCATTGACTTCAATGGAGCTGGTTTGGATCTGATCCTATGATGAGGGGCCTTCGGAGATGCTCAGCACACCAAATGCCTACTCAAACCCACAGGAATAGGAAAACTGCACCAGCTTACAGACCCCTTAGGTCATTTTCCAGGCATTTATTTTTGTCACAAACATGACAAACTATTTGCTGAGTGATTCCAAATTGGAGACCTAATATTGGGGTGAAAGTCACCTCTTCCCCACCCAGACAATGGGCTTTGCACAGAGAAGATGGCAGAACTTAAGGAGATACAATTCTCCACCTGATCCACTGCCTGAGCATGGAACTATATTGGTTAGAACTGCTGAGGCCTCTGTGCCCCTGCACAGACTCCCAACCTCTGAGATCATGTAGTTGCTTGTCCAGTGACCTCTTGCCAATCTCCTCCAAACCCTCCTCCATAATTGGAGGTGGTTCAGAATCCACTTCCACAACACACAGGGAATGTGGAATCCACCTGCATGGCTGTCACCTGATACCCTGATCATCAAAGCTGTAGACGATGTAAGCTGCGTAGAAGGCTTTGCACCATACCAGAGTGAAATTCAACCTTAAGCATGTACATGAATTACGCACATTTTGTACTTTAATGACAAGGTATATTCAAGAACATACCTGCGGGAACTGCAAAATATCCCTGCAGCACTCCCTGCCCCCCCCATTCCCAGCCAGCTCAAAGGTACGTACCTCCCTTGGTCCATGTGAGGAATTCCCACAAACAACAGTGGGAGTTCAGAAGGTAGACCAAGGACAACAGGAAATGCATAGGCTCCACCCCAGAGCACCTGTGGTGAGGAGAAGTGACATTTCCTTTGGTAGGGTAGCAGTCAATATACTGGGATGCCAGTTTGGCATGAAGATTATGCCTGCTCGGTTGGTTCTTCTGCTCGTCGTTTATCACATAGCCATGAGGATGTGTTGTCTTCTAAAGGGGGAGCCACGTAACAGAGTTACTGGGACGGCTGGGTCTGCGTGGGGCAGATCTGCCCAGGAAAAGTAGACGTGTTCTGGTTTTAGCCGCACCAGCTGCCGGAGGTAATACACGTTCTGTTCTTTACTGAGCTTGTGCTTGTGTCATAATTCCAGGGACTCTGCCAATGCTTGTGCCAACCCAACACGGGGGACGCAGCAAGAGCAGACTGCCTACCGTTAAGAAACCTCAGCAATTTAACATTAAGAATGAGAAGGCACATTAGGGCAGTTTGGAAACACGCTATTTTATTTTCATAAATCATTGGAAACCCTGACAATTCCCATTATATTTTGGCAAGCTGGCTTCTTGTGAAGTAACTGTGCCTAAGACATCACATGTTATGTACTGCTGATATCTAGCAACTGCAATATGCTTAATGGGGTTAATAGAGAATATAATCATGTAAAGGACCTTCAGGCACTTAGCCAAAGCAGAAAGGGGGAGGGATAGCTCAGTGGTTTGAGCATTAGCCTGCTAAACCCAGGGTTGTGAGTTCAATTCTTGAGGGGGGGCAAAAATCAGTACTTGGTCCTACTAGTGAAGGTAGGGGGCTGGACTCAATGACCTTTCAAGGTCCCTTCCAGTTCTAGGAAATAGGTATATCTCCAATTAATAAAGAAAAAAAAAGTTAGTAGGAGCTTTCACGGAAACATGCTTTTTATCCCCCAAAATTTCAAAGTATAACTTTGGGCATCACACACTCACTTGGTAAAGGACATTTATGAATGGGAAAAAGGTTAATGCAATCAGCACATCCTTCATTTTTACTAAAGTGGGCAAAGACTGGCTAAATTTTACATTTTTATAAATCGAAACCTAAGTCCACAGGCCACATATTAAGCCAAACGGCATATTTTCAGGGAATTAGTGTTCATAATCCATTTGTAAAGCTAAAATGATCCCAATGTGCTGGAGGGAAAGGAAAAAAAAGATATATATTTTTTTGCATGTGCATGCAAATGCCAAATTAACATCTGCATACAATATATGCTCTGGTCAGATCCAGAATATTGTTGTGGTTATGGGCAATTCACTTAAAAGCCTATATGTTTAAACCTCACATTAGTACGGATAAAATGTTTTCTGCTCCTTTAAGTTTAAGGGTTTTTTCCCCCCTTGTTAAAGTCTCACATTAATGGCACTTATAAAGCACAGCTGTTTCAGTGTACCATGTAACAATAGTGTTTTGTATCTGAGCAAGTTTGGAAGCCTTCATGCTTACTCAGTTCTTCCAAAACCAAAAGCAACACCACTTGTTACTCCAAACCAAAGAGGTATCTCTAGTATTTGCAAAACAATTAGATTTTTGAAAATTTGGTGTAAAATGAGCTGAGATGAAATTCAGATTCGGAGTCAGAGAAGATTGGACAGTTTGGGATTTGGGTACTTTTTGATGGAGAAAGGAAAAGGGCCATCTAGCTACTTCAGTTGTGTAACCCACACACCTCCTGGGTGTGGCGTTCTGGCCCCTCTAGTGGCACTGAAACCACTTAGAGATTAGTGAGTCTGTTCTACCACCCAGGAGGTATGTGGGTTACATTTGTATTAATGAGTCTACTAAAGATCTAGGGCCCAATCCTTGACTGGTATAAATGGGTGAAGCTCTGTTGATTTAAATGGAACAAAGTCCACTTGTATCAGCTTTGGATCTAGCCAGTTCAGTTATATTCAAAATGGGATGAAATCCAGCTAAGAAAAGATTGCAAAGCCAAAAAACTGCAATACTCTGGGTGAAATGAAATTCTGCACAATTGCTCCCACATTGATTTTAATGGGAAAGAACACTGAGATTTAACAAGCATCTCTGCAAAGTAAATGTGTCTGAAGCGAGACCCCCAACAGTGTGAATCAGAAAGTCAAAAACAAACAAAAACAAGGGGCAGAGGATTGGAAAAATGACAGACCAAAACAAAGCAGAGTTCATAGTGTACATATATATCCCATTACATATTCATATGCACAGAGCTGTAGACTGCAGCATGCACATGTGATTTCAAAGGAAAATATCAGTAAAGGAGGTCAGGCTGGTTGGGAGCAGTCTCTATGTGAAGTCATCCAGTAAATTGTCTAAGTAGACATGTCTGTGGAAGGAATCTTCAGAGTAGGAACCAGAGATCTGTAAAAGCAGTTGCCTTTTAATCATTTTACAATGCCATTTTTTTTTCTATGCAACTGTTCTCCATAAAATAATTGTCAAATCTGAGCCCACCCAATGCATTGTCTTGCTCTTGCGAGCACGGTCTGGATTCACTTATGGCATGTTCTTTCTGTATCTCTTTTTCTGTGGCGATGTCTGACTCTCCGCAGCAGTGTAGTCTGGGATAGAGGTTTTAGCTGGGGTTTTATCACATACAGTCCCCAGCTAAAACCCCTCCAGCGCATCATCAGGGATCTACAACCCATCCTGGAGAATGATCCCACACTTTCACAGGCCTTGGGTGGCAGGCCAGTCCTCGCCCACAGACAACCTGCCAACCTGAAGCATATTCTCACCAGTAACTGCACACCGCACCATAGTAACTCTAGCTCAGGAACCAACCCATGCAACAAACCTCGATGCCAACTCTGCCCACATATCTACACCAGCAACACCATCACAGGACCTAACCAGATCAGCCACACCATCACCGGTTCATTCACCTGCACATCCACCAATGTAATATATGCCATCATATGCCAGCAATGCCCCTCTGCTATGTACAACGGCCAAACTGGACAGTCTCTAAGGAAAAGGATAAATGGACACAAATCAGATATTAGGAATGGCAATATACAAAAACCTGTAGGAGAACACTTCAACCTCTCTGGCCACACAATAGCAGATCATAAGGTGGCCATCCTGCAGCAAAAAAACTTCAGGACCAGACTTCAAAGAGAAACTGCTGAGCTCCAGTTCATCTGCAAATTTGACACCATCAGCTCAGGATTAAACAAAGACTGTGAATGGCTTGCCAATTACAGAACCAGTTTCTCCTCCCTTGGTTTTCACACCTCAACTGCTAGAACAGGGCCTCATCCTCCTTGATTGAACTAACCTCGTTATCTCTAGCTTGCTTCTTGCTTGCATATATAAACCTGCCCCTGGAAATTTCCACCACTTGCATCCGAAGAAGTGGGTATTCACCCACGAAAGCTCATGCTGCAAAACGTCTGTTAGTCTATAAGGTGCCACAGGATTCTTTGTTGCTTTTACAGATCCAGACTAACACGGCTACCCCTCTGATACTTGGTTCCCAAGAAGCAACTCTTCCCAGAGAATTGACTGTAGTTAAAGATTAAGGCAGAGAGCAAACTCTTGCTGTTTGCAACAGCTTCCTCAAAAAAACCCACCCCGCGATTAGCATAATAAAACTAACCACACTGCTCACACACTAAGAAAAAGAATGTGTGAGGCAATGTGTAAGTGTGTCACCTGGTAACTCCTGCCATAACACACATATGTAATTAAGGACCATTTCTTTGTTCTTTGCGATTTAACTTGCAGGACGTATCCATTATGGGTCTTCTGGTTAGAGGTGAGATTGGTCTGTCTGCGTCCTTGGTTCTTCAAGATATCCAACAATCCAGTCTCATTCTTCTGGATTCCACCTTGCATCTGGGGTTTCTGGGCTCACCTTTTATCTTCTAAGGATTTTGTTCACAGCGATGTACCATACTGTTTCCGAATATTTATATCAACAGTGCCCGGAGATCTTAATCAAAATCAAGGCCCCATTGTGTCAGATGCCCCACAAACACATACCAAAACACAGTTCATGCCCTGAAGAGCTTACATAGTCACAAAAATGGCTATGGCTAGAAACAAACATTCTGGGACTTTATTTCACAGGTGCCAGCATATTTATTACGCCAGCTTTATTTAAGGGCTAAATAGGACGGTGAGGACGGTGATCAACCGTTCTTCTCGTCCACTGAAGGTAGGACAAGAAGTAACGGGTTTAGTCTGCAGCAAGGAAGATTTAGGTTAGATATTAGGAAAAACTTTCTAAATATAAGGGTGGTGGAGCTCTGGAATAAGCCCCCAAGAGAGGTTGTGGAACCCCATCACTGGAGGTTTATCAGAACAGGCTGGACAAACACCTGCCAGGGATGGTCTAGGTTTACTTGGTCCTGCCTCAGTGGAGGGGGCTGATGACTTTGAGGGCCCTTCTAGCTCTAAATCTCTATGAGTCCTGCTCATCTTGTAGGGCCACAGTTCAGCAAAGCACATGCTTAACTTCAAGCACATCTGTAGCCTCACTGAAGCCAATGGGACTACACTTGTATTTATTTACACAGACCCCTGGCCCGCCGGTGAGTGTGTTTTACACATCTCAGTCAGTGCCAATCCACATTGGACGTGACTGACAGACGCCAGCTAAGGAAAATTGGCTTTTTATCCCAGGATGTAGCAGCTCATGCTCTCAGCTCTCTCTGAAGATCCCCAGTTCAATCCCTGATGTGTCAGCCAACCTGGCAGCCATCACATTTAAAGTTATGCATAAACTTAAGTGCATTGCTGAATTGGGCACAGAGCACTACATTAAGGATATTTCCATCTATCTTGCCAAGAATTAGCAAAGGATCAAGTTCCATTAAAAGAGGGTTTTATTTTCACTTTCAAGCAGTGTGTGAAGGAAAACCTGCTATCTTCTTCGTCTAAGTTCCAGTTTTTCCAGCTACATTTTGAAGTAGCCGCATATGTAATCTGATCTCTCCTCTTGTCATTTGTGCCATCAGCTCCGAGGGCCATCGGAGGATGTTGACAGGTATTTCTTGCTTTAATACATTACCCTTCGACTGCCTAATGGAACCTCCCCATCCCTTCCAGGAACCCCCACCCCCACACACACACGTTACTGTCTGTACAGGCACAGACTATGCGTGGCGGGGGGACGCATGTGTGGGGTTATGTGCCCCCCCACCCTGATTTCTGCCTTCAGTTTAGCACAGAGGTTTTCAAACTGCGGCGCCTGGCCCCTAGAGAGGCACGCCCCACCGTTTGAAAACAGTCGCTTGCCTCCTTGGAGACCCAGGGGCCCGAGTGGGCCGGGCAGCTCCTCACTGGGAGAGCCGGGGCGCTGGCTGGATGCCCGGCAGTCCTCCTTGGAAGGGCAGGAGGCACAACTCCGAGCTGGGCCCCTAACATGCTCTTGCCTCTCCCCCGAAGGAGCCCTGCACTGGCCAGCAGCGCCCCCCGGAGCCAGCCCCTGCCCGTGGAGCCTGGCTGCCATGAGCTGCTCCCCGAGGTGCTCACTCGCTGCTGTCCTGGTGCTCCTGGATCTGCTGCTGCTCCTCAGCACAGAGGCGACACGTGGGGAAGTCACATGCCCCCTCCCTCCCCCAGAACCTCCCCCACCTTGAGCTGTGTGGAAGCTGTGCCAGCACAATGTACATCACAATCTGTATTATGGTAATGGGGAGAGGCCCCAGTCATAAGCCATGACTCAGTTGTGTTAGGTGCTGTACAAATGCCAACTAAACAGTCAGTCTCTGCAGCAAAGAGTCAATATCCTCAAGTTCTGCTTCCAACCCCCTGCTCAGAGCAGGCCCAATCCCAACAAAAAGTTTCATTGAGACCAAGACATTTCTGCAAAAAGTCTCGGTTTTGACAAATTGGACATTTCCGACAAAAAAATGGTTTGGTTAAAAAGATTCCCTAGTTTCTAGAAATTACTGCTCTGCTTCACTCTTCCTGCATATATTACCCCTTATTCTTTCAAGGGTGTTGATGATATGCACGTCCTCAACTATGCAAGTCCTACACCACATCGGAAAATACCTTATCCAATTAAATCTAATTTTTTAGCTTAAAGAATTCAATTTCTGCTCAGAAATTGCTAATGATAAAAAACTCAGCTCGTACCTTTAGACCTCAGCACTTTACAAAGGAGGTCAGTATCCTTACTCCCATTTTGCAGATGGGGGAAAGTGTGGCCAGGACAGGAGAAGTAACTTGCCCAAGATCACCCAGCAGACCAATGGTAGATCCAGGAACAGAACCTAGATCTCCCATACCAGGGTTCTACCCACTAGGATATACTGCTGCCTTACTAGACTAATTCATTTGTTCACAGGTCAAAAAGGGGGTTGTATATAGCTCTTGTTTTTTCTTTGTGATTCAGTGAAATAAGCTTAGTTGTCACTAGCTATAGCAAAACATCTCATCCTCTGGTAGCCCTTCTACCATGTGGTTAACAGCAGCAATATGGGCCAGATTCGAAAGGTCTAAGGTCCCTCTTGAGGAATAATGAGACTGGCTCAAGTCCCCACCCAGAATTCTGGGGAAAAAAATCAGAGCTTTCCTCGTTGCCCTTGGCAGGCATGTCGCCCTCCACAAGCACAATGAGTCGATAATAAAGATTCCCTTGTTCTTAATGAGGGTAATGGGGACAGAGAATCGAGGGAAAAACTCAGCAATAATATAGCATTCAAGCAAAGGTTAAAGCATCCAGTAAGTCTGCAGGAGTTCACTCAGCTCCTTCCCTGCCAGTCTTCGAATGTCACCAAGCAAGAGTTCCCTGCCATGTCTCTGCCCGCCCCCCTCAAAGCCCTACTCATGGTTCATATAAGCAGATATTAGTAATCAAGGCAGTTCTCTCTGCAGATGTGGCTCTGTTGAAGCTGCTCACCAAGTCCCAGCTTGATGTGACACCCACCTGAGCCAGCTTGGTGATTCAGCTCAGTTTAAGTGCTGAATAATCGGGGGAGAATCTCACAAATCACCTCAGCTGATCTTGGTTGTATTTTCTCTGCACCACAGGACCCTCAGTAGCGGGAAGCCGAAAGCATCTGGGACCCAAGGACAGCATCCTTGCTACTCAGAGGTGGACTTCTCACCACAAAGAGACAGCTCTGTCCCCTCTGAGTTCAAACTTCACCTCCCTACCAAAGAGTAAATCTGGTACATCTAGGACAGGGGTAGGCAACCTATGGCACACGTGCCAAAGGCAGCACGCAAGCTGATTTTCAGTGGCACTCACACTACCAGGGTCCTGACCACCGGTCCAGGGGGCTCTGCATTTTAATTTAATTTTAAATTAAGCTTCTTAAATGTTTTAAAAACCTTATTTACTTTACATACAACAATAGTTTGGTTATATATTATAGACTTCCCGGAAGAGACCTTCTAAAAACATATGACTGGTACACGAAACCTTAAATTAGAGTGAATAAATGAAGACTCGGCACCCCATTTCTGAAAGGTTGCCGACCCCTGATCTAGGACGACTTCCCAGCATGCCTGGTGGAATTGTGGGCATGCAATATATGTAAATGAGGCTCTCTATAGCCATTCTTTTCCTTTCCACCCACAGAGGAAGCAGAGAGCTCCTTCCACTCTAAAGCATCTGACTCTCAAGTTCCATTTAGAAGACAGCACTCCAGTCTTGAGGAATGGGGAAGGCTTTCTCCCCATTAGAGCTGATCTAGAGCATCACTCAAGCAATATAAATGTGTAGCTGCTCCCTTACTTTCAGGGTGTTACAGTAGCAGGAATTTACTGCAATAGGATGAGGATTTTGCTGCTGGTTTACAGTTTTGAATTGCATCATTTATGAACAGGTGTAATTGGGCCTCTTACCTCCATAGCCTCGAGGAGCATCCAGGTGTGCTGCTGCAGGGGTTCACTCAGTCTAGTGCCCCCTTCAGGTGTTCTGGTGTCACAGCAGCCTGTTGTTGAACCTGGCCTAGCCCTCCGGCCAGATCACGGCTCGTTCCATTCCCCTTCTAGGGAATCCAGAAAATAGGAGAGACAAAATCTAATGGCCTTCAAAGTTGTTCTCCCAGCTTCTATCTGGCATTTGCCCTTCTTGGCTTCTTTTCTTCTTGATACCCAGGCTTTCCGTCTGGGTTAGGGTGACCAGATCGCCACACTAAAATATCGGGACACATTGGGGTGCCATCAGCCCCACCCACAGTCCAGCCCCACTCCTCCCAGGCTCCACCCCCACTCTGCCCCAGGTCCCACCCCGTCCCCGCTTGTCCTCCCCCCGCACCCTTCCTCATCCCCCGGCCTGCTGCTGGCTTGCTGCGTCCCTCCTCAGTCCCCCACCCACCACTTGCCTCCCTGCCCACCCACCCCTTGCTTCTTCACCCCCCCACCTGCCACTCACCCCTACGGCGCCAACTTCCCCTCTCCTGGGTGGGTGCTCGCCCATCCCCTGCCTCTTTCTGTCCTTGCATCACCCTCGCCCTGCCCCCATTCCACCCCCTTCTCCCAAGTCCCTGCCCCTGTGGTGCCTCTTCCCCGCCTCCTCCCCTGCGCGTGCCGTGTACCTGCTCCTCCCCTTCCCTCCTGGAAAGCGCTAAGTGCCGCCAAACAGCTGTTAGGTGGCAGGAAGCATTGCGGGGGGAGGAACAGGGACACAGCGCGCTGGGGGGAGAAGGGGAGAAGGCGGCGAGGAGGGGGGAGCTTGGCTGCAATTTTTCCCCATGGGTGCTCCAGCCCCAGAGCGCCAAGGGGGTCAGCGCCTCCCTCCCGCTGGCCTCCTTACCTGAATATAGTGACAAATGGCATCCCGATCGTACATTGATCAAGACACAGAACAAAGGGTTATATATCGGGACAGTCCCAATTTTATGGGGACATCTGGTCACCCTACTCTTGGTCTTGGGGGAGAGGTAGAGGTACCCAGGCCCATCCTCTCCTCTGGGTTCCAGCCCCAGCACCCTGTTTCAAGCAGATAAAGACTGTTTCTTCAATCCCTCTGACACTTCCTTGGGCTGCTTCTACCTTCACCCTGCTTGTCAAGGTCTTCACAAGGTCTCTGGACTCAGCTATTCCTGCCTGGATCTGTAGCTCCTCATTGTTTCTCCTTATCCAGCTGCAAAGCTGCTTTCTCAAAGACCACTGGTAGCCCTTCCCTGCAGCAGCTGGGCTGCACTGAAAGCAGTTTCTCACCTTTAAAGCAGCCAATATCTCCCTCCTCCAGATAGAAGCTCCCCTCAGCCCTCTTCCTGGAGCTGGGGCTTGTTTCTCAGGCCCCTCGCCTCAGAGTAGTCAGCGGCAAAGCTTGAGTCCTCACCCTTCAGCTGAACACCCTCTCCAATTAATCTTCCAAACTGGAGGGTTGAGCCAGCCAGCCAGCAAACCAGTCTTCCCATCATAGCAGGAGGCAGCTTTTTCGCTGATGCCCTTCCCCCAACCCCTTCCCAGTTGATTGGGTGAGAGGAGGCACCTTGCCTGGCCCTTTCTGCAAGGCAGGGCTGGCTCCAGACCCCAGCACGCCAAGCGCGTGCTTGGGGCAGCATTTTGCCGGCAGGGCGGCAGGCGGCTCCAGTGGACCTCCCGCAGGCATGACTGCGGAAGGTCCGCCGGAGCCACCTGCCGCCCTCCCAGTGCACCCTCCGCAGGCACGTCTGCAAGAGGTCCCCCAGAGCCGCGGGACCAGGAGCGCGCCCCCTGCGGCATGCCGCCATGCTTGGGGCGGCCAAATTCCTAGAACCGCCCCTGCTGCAAGGCTTTGGGTCCTTAAAGGTACAGTGTCAGGATTCCTTCCCCAAGCCTCATTAGTTCCCAAGACCCTTAGGTCTCTCGGTACATCTATTAGACACATCCAAACCCTTAAATGGCCATGGCAGGTGGGCTGATCACTAGGTGCTACTGCCCTCCATGGCAGACTAACCCATCCAAATGGGTCAATTGTACTTATGTTCATGGGCCAACCACACGCTTAGATAGCACTTTCTACAGATGGCTATGGAGAAGTCCTTAAGAACAATATAAAGAGTTGAATAGAAGAGCCATATGAGGGTGGTTGCTTATTGTTCCTATCTTGGGAGGAGAGGGGTAGTATGCAAGAATTGACAGCCTCAGAAAAGAGTGCTTGAATGACCCAGAAACCCTGTTCCAGAGATATTGGCCAACTGGAAGGGCTTTTCTAACCATAATCCAGTTATGGGTAGTAAAACCTTTGTCCCTGCCTACCAATATTTTTAGCAGTGTTGGTCTGAGATACATTTGTGCTTACTCGCCTTTCACGTCCTGGCGCTATTGATCTCAAATACATTGTCTTTTAATTAAGAACTCCTGAGTTGGATTGTGGGCAACTCTGATGCTGGACATCGCATGAGAAAAAAGACTGACCTCTGAGGGTTGGTGATCTGGGATAGGCAAGAGCGGCGCCAGGGTTTTGGGTGCCCTAGGCGGGGGTCCTTCCGCGCTCCCGGTCATTGGTGGCAATTCTGCAGCGGGGGGGTCCTTCCGCGCTCTCGGTCTTCGGGGCACTTCGGAGGCGGGTCCCGGAGCGAGTGAAGGACCCGCCGCATAATTGCTGCCAAAGACCCGGAGGGTGGAAGGACCCCCCGCCACCGAATTGCCGCCCCCCAAATCCTGGTGCCCTAGGTGCATTCAGCCCTAGGTTCCATTTAGGTGCAACCGCCTAGGGCACCTAAATGGAAGTGCCGGCCCTGGGGATAGAAGCAGAAGAATGAGGACAAGATCAAATGTATATAAATGGTAGGCGCATCTCCCAAAATTGCTACAACTAAGCTGTGGATGTGGGGAAAAAAACATTAAAAGACCTGAAGGCTGCTTATGCATAGTTAAAGATGCATGAGGCATTACATGAGGTCTTGGCGGAATATATCTGAGCTAACAAATCAAAGGAGACGATTAGGTCTAATGGGAGAAATGACCAGAAAGGAGATGAAATAATTTGTGGTCATATAGATCTACTGAAGGATGAGATGTTATGGTTTATTCATTTGTTTTAGGTCTTTAATTGGAGTCACCGCAGGCAATGGCTCAAAATTGGAGTATTTTTACGACTTTATTTACAGACTGAGGTGTTTTTTGTGACTTCTTAGCTCCACCTGCAATCCTGCCATGTCTACCCAAATGATCAACAGTGCAAGAGTTAGGAGTGTTGACATTTAAATTGTCCTTCTCGGGTTTCAAAATCAACACCTGCTTGATATAAGCACACCTTTCTCAGGCTATTGTTTCAGATATGGGGGATTCAGGAAAACCAGACTGCCTTCCTTTGCAGAAGCCCCCACTTAGTCCTAGAAATTGTTGACAAATATAAGCTTAAACTTTCATCCTTTAAACGTTGGGAGACGCAGTGTGAGCCAGTGAATAGGGTCCTCACCCAAGACTTGGGAAACCAATATTCTTTTCCTGGCTCTTCCACTGACCCATTGTGTGATCTTGGGCAAGTCACCATGCCTCTGTTTCTCTTCTGATCTTTTGTCTGCCTGGTCTATTTAGACTGCAGCTCATTGGATAAAGGACTATGGATTTAGACAGCACCTACCACAATGGTAGCCCAATTTTGGCTAGGGCAGGCCTCTAAACATTACAATAGTCCAAATAATAATAATGGTTCTACCTTAGAAAAGAAAACTGTTACAAACAGGGTGGGGGAAGACGCATGTCACTACAGGTGTCACAGACCCAACTAGGAATCTGAGAGTCAAGCAGATCTCCGTCCTTCACATGCATCATTACCAGTAGTACAGGTTCTTACAAGGTGAATTATGCCCTCAGTTATCCCTGTGCAGCTCCATTGCCTCTTTCCAGCCTTAGGATTTCCATATTCGTAGCCTTCTTTCACAATGTCCTGCCTTGGAACTTTGTGTTGGTTTGTTTTTTTCATGACTAAAATGTTCTAAGACAGCAGTTCTGAAACTGGGGGTCGGGACCCCAAAGGGGGTCACGACCCTGTTTTAATGGGGTCGCCAGTGCTGGCATTAACTTGCTGGGGCTTGGAGCCAAAGCCTGAGCCACACCACCCGGGGCCAAAACCCAGTGGTTTCAGCCCTGGGCGGCGGCGCTGAAACCCTTGGCCTTCAACTCTGGTCCCCCTGCCCGGGGCGGCAGGGCTCAGGCTTTGCCCCGCCCCCTTGCGGTCACGTAGTAATTTTTGTTGTCAGATGGGAGTCACGGTGCAATGAAGTTTGAGAACCGCTGTTCTAAGAAGGTTTTCAGCAGAAGAAGGTTTTCAGCAGTATGATTCACCCGAATCATAACATAGTTTGACTGGGAATAAGCATTTCTTTTGCATAATAACATTGCAGAGTCATGTGGTGGGGTAGAAACCCAGTCAGAGGGCTACAACCTAATGATCTGGCTAGCTCAGTGGTTTGAGCATTGGTCTGCCAAACCCAGGGTTGTGAGCTTAATCCTTGAGGGGGCCACCCAGGGATCTGGGGCAAAATCAGTACTTGGTCCTGCTAGTGAAGGCAGGGGGCTGGACTCAATGACCTTTCAGGGTCCCTTCCGGTGATAGGTATATCTCCATATATTATTATAAAGAGCAGATTGCATTCTTTAGCAGGCGTCTTTTCATACAGCAATGGCCATAGTTAGAGAGTCTTGATAAAATCTTAAGAAGACGACTTATAAAAGGATAATGTGATGCCCCTGCATGAGTTGTTGGCAATGAGAATTGGACTTGGGGCCTCTGTATTGTAAATCATGAGCCTCTAAAAGGCCCAACTGTCTTAGCCCAAACCACAGCAGGATCCTCAATCTCTATATATGGCCCAGCCATCCCTAGAGGGGGACAGAGCATCACACTGAGTGGGCGTGGCTTGCACAAGTATTTTTATAGGGCCTGATTTTCAGAAGTGCTGGTTAGCCACAATCCCGCTGACTGCAATTAGGGGCTCAATGCTTCTGAAAAAATCAGGCTCGTTGAGGGCTGAATCCTGCTTCCTCTGATCCCTCAAACACCTCCTGAGTGAGCCGAGCAGGATCCAGCCCATAACGAAGCAGAAGCCAATCTGAATGCAAAACAAAATTAAGCATCCAAGACTGAGGTCATTCCCTCTGCCCCAAAAAAGCAATTGTTATTTGACATTTGTCATCTGCATAATCACTCAGTGGCATGGCTCCATCCATCATCATTCATTCCATATGTCTGTAAGTATTATTATGACACATCTTTTAACACTGGATACAATTGTTTTACATTTGCCAGACTCTGCCTACTTAATAGTTATTGCCCTGATCCTCCACTGATGTAAATGAGCACAACCTTGCTGAAGTTCAGGAAATCACCAGATGAGTACCGGGCCCTATATTTTCTCCTTTATTTAGCCATTTCATGAAGCAGCAGTTCAACAGTTAATTACAAAAGGAACGATGGAAAATACTCTGTGTTTCCCTTATCGTTGCTATTGTATATAACCACAGGCCGCACAGATCAGCAAAGCATTCAACTTAGTTCACTTTCTTTTATCCTTAACTAAATGCTGACCGACAAGGCCTTTAAAAGCCTAAATGATGGGTAACATTTTCAAAAGTACCTAAGCCCCATTTTCAGAAGTGACTTGGGCCTATAACTCCTACTGAAAGTCAGTGGGAGCTGGCTACCTACCTGCCATTGGTGCTTTTGAAAATTTCCCACTGAAGAATCCAAGCCCCAAGGACTTTCAAGGAGGTGTAGGCTCCTAAATCCCTAATACACTTTTCAGAATAGGACTACAGCTCTCTAATAGGGTAGGGCCGTGCTCTTGTCTTCTTCTGCATGCACACAGATGGCTTGTAGCTTCTCTGCTTGCAAACACCACGCGTGATTTATTTCATGTGTCCCCATCACCTTCACAGAATTGTGCAGCACCTGATTGACATTGGGACATCATCTTTCACCCCCTAGGTCAAAGATAGGAGAGGTAGGAGAACCTCTAAGAGCCAGAGCCTGCCTCTGCCCTGGCTCACAGCCCTATCCCCCTCGGAGCTTCCTTCTTGTGGCTCTTCTGCTTTCTGGATTACTGGGTTAATTGGCCTTGTAGCTGTCTTCAGTCCAGCTCCGATCTATCAGTTCAGCCCAGCTATTATAGTCCAGTTTATTCCCTAGCAACTCATAGGAATGGCAGTGAGCAGCACGTTGGCTCAGCTGCAACTGCCCTGTGCTCTGCCATGGGTTCCTAAATCACTTAGCCGCTTTTGAACATTTTACCTTAAGGCTACTGCACATGCCATTGATGTGCTGAGAACGAACCCACATGTCTTTTCACTTAGCGGGCCAGAGTCTCATCTGGTGTAAAGCTGCATCATCCTGCTGACGCCAGTACAGCTACTCTGATTTACAAAATGCGTGCAAAAATACTGGCCCAGACTTGGCGTTGTGACCACGGTATGGTGGGCGAGGAGCTTCCTGGGGCCATCTGGAGGCCGGCTTGGTTCCTGGTATGCATTAGGGCAGCAGGAAGAGAGCCCTCGTTTGTATGAAGAAATTAAGAAATAATGATGATAAGTCTGGCTGCTCAATGGATTGTTCCAGTAGTTGGGATCAAGCATAATGCCAGCCATGCCCCCTTTTCTCTGGCCACGCCCTTCACGCAAGCAGCTGGGAGGCAGATGAATCAAGCCAGCTGGGTGAGGTAGATTCTCATAGGGTATCTAAACCAGGTGAGGTAGCACCCCAACAAATTAACAATGATTATCAATGCAGTGTTCGGGGCCTCCGTGGAGAATAGCAGGGTGCTTGCGAGAAGGATGTCCAGCATGGCCATAGAGCCTTTCCAAGGAAAATGAAACGAACTTCTTGATCTTCATTCAATGGCCCAAGATATGAGAGTCCCGGGGTCTTGTAACACTAACAGTTCCCTTAGCCACTGTTCACATGTTAAATTTACACTTAATCAAGTGATCAGCTAAAGCTCGATTTCTCGTCCTTATTTGCTTTCTGAGATGATCAGTATTAAACTCTCTTTTCCTGGCTGTACAGCACGCAGGGAAAGTCTTACCAAGCTAGCTTGCCATGTTAGCTTGTCCCACCTTTCTAGCCGAGGTACATCAGGGATTATTCATATGGCGCTCTGCAGTAACAGGAGTTCATTGAGTGGCATTAGCATTTGATTCCTATTAGTGGAGCCTTCCCACACATATTGGGCCTGATCCTGTATTGCCCCGCTCCTAATGCCGTCATTTACAGCAGGGCAAAGTGGAACTAGAAGGCTACCCTTCTGATCCAGTAGTGTGTTACACGCGCTTGGGCGTTGGCGAATCAGGCCCGTTGAATATAGCCACAATCTCCAGACGTTTGCAAAGCCCACTTCTGCAGCACAGTCGGTGTGATGTGTCAACATTTCTAGCCAGTGTGATGTGTCAAAATTTTCATTAGTCTTAACGTACTCAGGCGAAAACAAATCTGTGGTCTGCCTAGGGTGACCAGACCACAAATGTGAAAAACTGGGACAAGGGGTGGGGGGGGTAATAGGAGCCTATATAAGAAAAAGCCCCAAATATCCAGACTGTCCCTATAAAATTGGGACATTTGGTCACCCTAGGTCTGCCGGTGGGAATACAATAACCAAGTGCAATTCTTTGAACAAGTTCTGTAACATTCTCCACTCTGCAGTAGACTCTCAAAATAAACAGTGTTAGAGATCCTTATTACAGGTAGAGATGGTTAAAAAATTTTAGACAGACCAGTTTTCCACTGGAAAATGCAGTTGTATCGAAATCAAAACATTCTGTGGGAATTTCAGTGAAATTTTAGATGGCAAAACATTTTGCCTTTCTCATTTCATTGCAATGTCAGAAAGTTTTGTTTCAATAAAGTAAGAACATTTCATTTCAATGGTAGCATTTTAATTTAGTTGTGACTTTTAGATTATTATATTATGTGCATTGTACTATTGTTTTATACATATGTTTGGTATGTATTATATTTCATATTTTGGTTTGCATTCAAATGTTTTAATATTATCAGAATAAAACAGTTGAACATTACAAATTTTTTTTTTGATGTTTCCAAATGGTAATTTGGGAGAATTTCTGTTCGGGGAGGGGGGGGGGATTAAATTTTGACTTTTTGTTCCAGTTGAGCATGTTGGAATTTCCTAAGGGACAGAAATTCTGTGACCAGCTCTAGTAACGGGTAATCATCAGACAAATGGGAGAGACACGTTCTCAGTGATGGCACCCCCCAGGGACAAGGAGGGAGAATTCTGCAACAGCATTTCACTCACACTTTCTTCTGTCTTTACACCCTATCTTCACCTATCTGCTGTTTCACACTACTCTACTTCATCATAAGGATCTGGCATGTGAGGGCTGCTTGGTGTTGTTATATGTCATTGATTATTTGTAACACAGTCATGCTTAGAGGCCCCAATCTGGATTTGGGTTCCATTGCTCTAGGTGCTGTATAAACACATCGTAAAAGACGTCCCCTTGCCCTGAAGATCTTATTATCTAACTAGACAAGGCACATGAAGGAAAGGCTGTGTTCCCTCATTTTACAGATGGCAAAGAGAGACACAGAGAGATTAAATGACTTGCCGAAGATCACTCATTGAGTCTGCGGTACGCCAAGGATTGAATCCAGATTTCTTGAATCTCAGACCAAGGCCTTAACCACAAAGTTACCTTTCCTTATCCACTACCGTGGGAAATGGACTATGTGTTGGCTTGCTGGAAGCCATCAGTGCTTTTCACACTGCCCTGTCTGAGAGTAATTTCGGGGGTGAGGAGAGGGGAGGGACACTTTTTTTTAACCTTATTCACTTGTACGTGATAGGAGAGGAACTGGCCCAAATGTGTGCATGATACAATGGAGTTATACCAGGGATGACTTTGGCCCACTGGCTCCAACCCAGCATCGACCCAAAGGCAGACTAACTTCCTATTGTTTGCATTCCTTAGCACTGGTAGACAGAAGTTCGTGCACACTAGATTTGCCCCACTCTACCCAGAAGAAGGACTTGTGTTGACATATGGCAGCTCTCCCAGCTGAAGGATAGGTGGATGGCCTTTCAAATTGCTAGCGCAGGGTTGCTGCTTTGTCCACTCGGTTTTTGTGTTAAGCAATTCAAAGATAAATTATGCCTAATTACAATGACTGGCTTCCTTTAACTTTAAAAGGAGCAGAGTTTGGCCAATGCTGAGTGCTTTTCAGACTCCCTCCCGGAATCATTCAAGTACCGCTGAACGGACACACACTGAAAAACCTAGCTTTTTAATTGAGCTGATTAACGAAACAGTCACTGAAGATACTACAGGGGTCTTAAATACTTCAAGCGCATTATCCAAAGTCAGCCCTGACCAACTAGAATTACCCCATGACAAAAGGCTATGAAACTGACCCATAAGAAGCAGTTAATATGGCCCTGATCCCCATCTGCAGCTGAAACAGAACTGGTGCAGCTGGACAAAATTGGGAGGGGGGAGCTTTAAGACACCTTAACATGTCAGTCAAGTGGGGGGCTGACCAGTCTAAGGGCTGGTCCACACTGGAAACTTACATCAGCCTCACTGCATCTCTCAGGGGTGTGAAAAAGCCACATCCGTGAGAGACGGAGCTAAGCCAACCTGCCTCCCAGTGTAGAGAGTGCTACAGACGGAGGAATTCTTCCAACAACCTTGCTATCACCTCTTGAGGAGGTGAATTTACTACCCCTCCCATCGCTGTACTCAGTGTCTGCACTGAATCACTACAGCAGCGCAGCTGTCATGCTGTGGCAGTAGTATTTTAAGGGTAGATAGCCCCTAACTTAGAGCAGCATCAGAGCTGCTCCACATTATACCTGACTGGCCGCAACGCAAGAGGCAACTGAATCAGCCAGATCTCAGCAGAGTGCAGGAGTGATTGTGTCTCACACCACCCCCTTTCCCCGGGCCATTCCCTTTGTAACTATGCATGAAGAAGCCAGACAGAGTAGCAAGAACCAGCCTTCACAGGACCAAGCCCTGTGTTTGTAATCTTGTATCAAGTTATACTTTGATTACTTTTGAAAAGATGACTGCTACTAAGCATTTAAATGCATCTTATTATAACTGTCACAGATGCAAACTGCAAAGCAGATTTTCTGAAGTTCCAAGCACCCACAACTCCAACTGCAGCAGGTGCTGGGAACTCCTGAAAATCAGGTGTGACATAGGCAGACAAATATAACATTTTCTTCAGTTTATTGACCTAAACTCTCTGAGGGAGTGTCATCCTCTCACAAGATGCCCCAAAGTGCTCACTTTAACATCTCCAATTCAGCTTTGAGATGTATAAGGACTCATTTAAACCCGGAGGCAGCTCTACTGATCTCCATTTCTCAAAGCTTTTCAATAAATTGTTCCAATAACAAGGCGTTTAAGATATAAAAAACCTCTTCTTTTTTTTTTAAAACAGACAAGGCATTCAGCCAAACTCTCGGCCTCAGTAGGCCTTCATCAGGGCATGGGGCCAGACAGCTTCTTATTGACTATAACACTGAAAAGGCTCGAAAGCATAAATTATTCCAGCTAAAGTCAGCAAGTAACTTCCACTCAATAAATCGTCTCCAGAGCTGTCATTCCGGAGGATAGCAGAAAAAAGAATGCATGCATTTTGCTAAATCCACGGCCTATTGTCTAAATTACGCCTCCTCCCCGACACACACACACGCGCGTTGGCCAGCCGCCATCACAAATTCAGATCTGTGCATCTCACAGGATGCTGCCCCAGCAGCTAAGGCCGGAGGCTGCCCCTAGCCCCCCAGACTGGCAGTTTAGTGCCAGTTTCAGAGCAGGCCCTGCATGTGGCCCAAGTCACACCAATGATTTTACTTATTACTTAGCTTCACATGGGAGAGAGGGAAGAAAAACAAAAGAGAAACCCCCGTCACTGAGCTCGCCTGCTAAAAATAGCACGGAGCTGCAGCCACATCAGCGCCAGGGGTGGGAGGGGCTAGTCGTCCGCACTGCGTGCCCGCCAGAGACGCTAGCTATGTACTTGGGGCGGGTAGCCCCTCCTGCTGCTTGTGCTGCTGCGGCTACGCCTACTAGCCCAGGGGTGGGCAAACGTTGGGGCCCGAGGGCCACATCAGGGTTGCAAAATGGTATGGAGGGAGAGGTACGGAAGTCTGTGCCTCTCCAAACAGCCTGGCCCCCACCCCCTCCCACTTCCTGCCCCCTGACTGCCCCCCTCAGAACCCCGACCCACCCAACCCTCCCTGCTCCTTGTCCCCTGACTGCCCCCAGGGACCCCACCCCTAGCCAACCCCCCCTGCTCCCTGCTCCCTGACTGCCCCAACCCCTATCCACACCCCCGCCCCCTGACAGGCCCCCTGGAACTCCCACGCCTATTCAACCCCTGCCCCCATTTCTCGTCCCCTGACCACCCCCACCGAACCTCTGCCCCATCCAACCGCCCCCTGCTCCCTGTCCACTGACTGCCCCCTGGGACTCCCCACTCCCACTGAGAGGGGAGAGAGCAGGGGAGAGGCCGGGGGCTAGCCTCCCTGGCTGGGAGCTCAGGGGCCAGGCAGGACGGTGCCGCGGGTCGGATGTGGTCTGTGGGCCGCAGTTTGCCCACCTCTGCACTAGGCCTATGTGGGAAGCATGCACCCCAGCTCGAATGTACATCTCCACTGCAGCTGGGGGCATGCCAACAGACCCATGCTAGACCAGGGTGAGCTAGCAGGCTGAAAATGCCAGGCCCAGAGGTAGCACATAAGACCATAACATAAGAACGGCCATACTGGGTCAGACCAAAGGTCCATCTAGCCCAATATCCTGTCTTCCCACAGTGGCCAATGCTAGGTGCCCCAAAGGGAATGAGCATAACAGGTAATCATCAAGTGATCCATCCCCTGTCACCCATTCCCAGCTTCTGGCAAACAGAGGCTAGGGACACCCTCCCTGCCTAATAGCCATTGATGGACCTATCCTCCATCTAGTTCTTTTTTGAACCCTGTAATAGTCTTGGCCTTCACAACATCCTCTGGCAAAGAGTTCCACAGGTTAACTGTGCGTTGTGTGAAGAAACACTTCCTTTTGTTTGTTTTAAATCTGCTGCCTATTAATTTCAATTGGTGACCCCCTAGTTCCTGTGTTATGAGAAGGAGTAAATAACACTTCCTTATTTACTTTCTCCGCATCAGTCATGATTTTATAGATTTCAATCATATCCCCCCCTTAGTCGTCTCTTTTCCAAGCTGAAAAGTCCCAGTCTTATTAATCTTTCTTCATATGGCAGCCGTTCCATACCCCTAATCATTTTTGTTGCCTTTTTCTGAACCTTTTCCAGTTCCAATAGATCTTTTTTGAGATGGGGTGACCATATCTGCACGCAGTGTTCAAGATGTGGGCGTACCATGGATTTATATAGAGGCAATATGATATTTTCTGTCTTATTATCTATCACTTTCCTAATGATTCCCAACATTCTGTTCGCATTTTTGACTGCCGCTGCACATTGAGTGGATGTTTTCAGAGAACTATCCACAGTGCCTCCAAGATCTCTTTCTTGGGGGGTAACAGCTAATATAGACCCCATCATTTTATATCTATAGTTGGATTCTGTTTTCCAGTGTGCATTACTTTGCATTTATCAGCATTGAATTTTATCTGCCGTTTTGTTGCCCAGTCACCCAGTTCTGAGAGACCCTTTTCTGGCTGTTCGCAGTCAGCCTGGGACTTATCTTAGCACGGGTGGTGGCTTGAGGGAGCTGCCTGGGGACGCACCCAGGAAGTCTGAGTGGGGTTGCGCTCAGGTGACTGGGCGGAGCTGCCGCCCATGCTAGCCCCCTGGCTAGGCTGCTCTTGGATAGAGCTAGTGTGTCTGTCCACTCCAGCTGGGAAGCAGCAGCCCACTCCCAGCTGCTGTATGCACATACCCCAGGGCCGCTGCCCCATCCCAGCTCAGCACCCAGCCCAGCTCCGGAAGGCTCTGGAATGCGACTGGTGGGAAAATGTGGAGCAAGGGCAGGAAGAAGAGTCTGGCCCCCTCCAGGCACCTGGCTGGAGCCTATGACCAGCTCACCAGGAGTCCTGCCTGCGGGCACAGGGGGAAACATGCAGCACCCACTTAGCAGCAAAGCGCAGGGCACAGCCAGGCCAGGGTTGGCGTCAGTCTCCAACTCCCTGACTTGTCCTGGGGACAGGGCAGGGATTCACCATGGGGCAGATGCTTCCCAGCCACCTCCAGACACAGGAATGAAGCCCAGGTCACTTTCCTTCCCTATCCTCTCTCTGTTCCTAATACCCCCTGTAAATGTGCTGTCTCACCCCTGCAGCGCCTCCTGCTGGTCTCTTGGGGAATTAGCTCATTCCAGCTCCGGAGCGCCCTCTGCAGGCTGGTGATCCGCCTGTCCTCTGGCTCTAGTGTCCCTCCCCGCACCCCGGTGCCCTTTTAACTAGGATGCTGCTCCCTATCAGTAACCCCCTCAGTCTTAGGGTCTCCCCTTCCTGGGGAACCACCATCCACTAGTCCCACCTCGCCTCAGTATATGGCTACTGCCAGTCACTGTCTAGCCCCGTGCCCTGGGGCAGACTGCAGTATCAGCCTACTCATCACTGGCAGGGTTGGGTTTGGACCTGCTGCCTTGGCCTACCCCTGGGCTGCCCTCTGCAACCCCCAGTACCTCTTGGCCTTGTGCTAGGTGGCAGCCTGGGGCTTTCCAGGCTGGAGCTCCCCGGCTCCTCAGCCTTTCCCCAGCCCTGCTTCACTCAGGTACCCTGTCTCTAGCTCCCTGCAGCCAGGCCCTTCTCCCTCTACATGCAGAGAGAGACTGTCTGGCCCTCAGGGCAGGAGCTGGTAACCACCCCGGAATAGCTGGGGTGAGCACTGGGCAGCTTCATGGGGACACAGGAATTATCTCCGGAGCTGCAGAGGCTACTCCAGCCCCATGATGAACATAGCCCCTGGTGCCCCTCACACACCCCCACTGCAGGGCAGAAGGATAGAAAATCCACATGGGGCAGATCTGGGTTCACACCTCAGCTGTCCAACGTGCTCCCTGAACATTGTCATGCAGGGAGTCCTACAGGATACCCCTCCAGGCAATTAATTGCTCTCAGAAGAGGGGGACCTTCTTTTTAATGTGTGTGTGAGTGAAAATTTTGGGGCCAATTCAACAAGTGCAGCTTAATAATGACCACTCATAGTGCTAATTATCTAATAACACAAGCATTGTTTTGTTATTAAAATATGTAAATTTAGCATAGGTGGTTTTTAATTATTAATGTTAATAATTTGATATTGGTATTCAGAAAGCGACTATAAAATCAGACTGCCATTTCAGAAAGCAGAGCAGGTGTGAAAGAATTTAAGGCAACTATAACCCTTCAACCTAAGCTAAGATTCAGTTGATTGAAACAATACACACGCATACACACAAAATGTCTTAAGTAACAAAACAAAAATCATAATTTTTAAAGTGAATTTTTTTCGTAATTCTACCTAAGGTTGGACAGTCGAGAGAAATTCCTACAATGATCACAAATGTTCCCCCATTTCCATTTTCTGCTTTATTCCTACTTATGCAGCTTCTTGATACATGTTTGGGTTGTAATGGCATCAGCTCCCACAGATTTTCAAGCTACTCGATACTTGGATGGGACACACCCCAAGAAAAACCAAGCTCCTGTGTCAGGTAGATTTTGGTGTGAAGTGGAGGTGGGCCCGTACTTTGTGCGTGATGTCGACAGCCCTCCCATGGAATATTTATATTTATGATTCCTTGCAATTCGCACTAAGTTGCTGTTACCTATCTGGAACAACAGGGGCTCCAGCTGGTGGCAAAAATAGCCTTTACAAGTCCATGGATGTCAACTGCTGATGGGCTGGAAGGTGTTCTTGGGAACCTTCTACCACCAGACCGAAAGGGGGATTGGATTGCAATCCATTTCACCCTTCTCTGTTAAGATACTGTTAAGTCATTCCTGTCTTGGGGACTTTTTCTCTGGGGTTCATGGAAAACACAGTTGAAGAGAAAATATTTGCCTTTGGAAAGGACCAGATTTCACCTAGTGTCAGATATTTGTAAAAAATTATCTTGGAGGAAGATACCCTGGACCCTCCTACAAAGGCTTCACCAGAACACACAGAGATAACACACCCCTGTGCGCTCTATCTACCTATCTTAGATATTCATCTATTCCCCATTAGTTCAGTTCCCCAGCTAGAAAATGGGGAAAGTACCACTTCCCCCCCTCAGAGGGGTGTTGTGAGGATAAGCACATTAAACAATCAGACGCTGTGATGATAGGGGGCCAGATATGCACCCCAGCTTGACAATACTTGAAACCCTCTTCATTCATTTTTTGAAACTGGAGTTCAAGTAGATGGTGTCCTTTTAAAACCTGCATTTCATTCATTTTTAACCATCATTTTTTGACAGTTTTCTTCTTTGGCTTAAACATTTGAGTTCCGTTTAGAATTTCAGAGGTAAAGGTTTATGTAAAAAAAATTGTCCCCATCTGCTAATAATTAGTTCAACAATTAGAGTTACCTAAACTCTTTGAACCAGCTGCCACTGCCTTATCTCAGAAAATTTGCCTTTTGTGTGCACTGAAAATGCTCTCTGATGGTACCATGATCTAAGACTAGCAAATTTCTTAGGATGTGGTAAAGTAATTGAGTTTTTTTAAAAATAAATGTAATTTTGATTAGCCTCATTCATAGGCTAAATTCTCACATGCGAAGCATGCCCAGAGCTCTTTGAATTCAATGGGAATTGCATGCACATATCTGACGGCAAAACTTTGCCCAGTATATTTATTTTTTCAGTGTTTTAGGTAAGCGAACTTAGGGCTGAATCCTGAATGCCTTTTGCCCTCAAGTCCCAATTCAGCAGGGTACTTAACTTGAAATGCACCTGCTTAGGTACCTTGCCAAAATGGGGCTCCAGCCAACCAGGTCACTGGGGGTTTGGGATGTGCGAGGAGTACAGGATCCAGCCAAGAATGTTGTATTTATTGACTTACATATTTTCTCACTGGAGCAAACTCATGAGGCGTATCTTGACCCGCATGAATGCCAAAGGGACGTACAGTGTTCACAACTCTCGCGATTTTATCACAGGTCTCATGGTATTTGGGTTTGCCTTTACACCCCAGCCCCAGAAGCCATGTGATCACATGCAAATCTCAGCTTTCACTGAACAGAAAAAAAGTTTCTAACCTTCTTGGCTTTGGAGAAAGGCTCAAAAACGTGAGCCCCGAAGGCTCAGAAAGCAGAAGCCAATAAATCATGAATTTTTTTTTTAAATCTCCTGATTGTTAAGCCAGTCTCCTGATTTTGGGAGGCCTGACTCATGATTTTGAATGCTTGGGGCTTGCAGTGCTGGGACAGTGATCCTCCCACCTTCCTCTGGCACATTGGGTCTCCGGTACCACAAAGTGCAGGTGACACCTTCATGTGAATATTTGCTCAGGCCAGGGAGTACTTCACCCCTTCCCACCAGGCGAGGGCCTGGCCAATTTGCCACTTCCAGGCTGGATCACTGTAACTCATGGTTTCTGAAGCTGTATGGCAAGATGATGCTCAGGATCCAGCCAGCCGCCTGCCTTCTCCATGGCTCAGGCTGCTGTGAGCACATCAGGCATGTCCTCAAGTCCTTCTACGGGCACCCAGTTGTCTTCTAATGCCAGAGTAAGCCTTTGGGCTTCATTTGCAAAACAATTAATGGATCAGACCCCAGCTCCAACAAGACCAAAGTTTGATCTATTCATCCCTCCCACAGCAGTGCTCCTCTGGGGCCATGTAGCTCTCGAAGCACGTGAGAGCTGGGGTGGCTGATAAGGGGGTAAAACCCACAGCGAGAGGCGGATGAAAGAAGGAAGACTCCACAATGATCCTTGGTTGGGGCAGGATTTGCCCCAGCTCAATAAGCTCTGGGGCCTGCCACAAGTCCCTGACTCGTCCAGCTAGGTCCAAGCACACCTTGTGGGCTGCCTCATTAAAGTCGCCGGAGCTGAAGGGACATGGCGCATGAGCTATCCTTCCCCTTGTGGGGGCTTCCCCTTTCATTCGGGCAGGAGGCACATCACTGGGACAGCGGGAGGAAACCTGAGTATTATTTATATGACAGCAGAGCTTGGGGTCCCATTGCGCGAGGCACTGTACAAATGTATCATTAAAGAAGGTCCCATCCCCTAAGAGCCTACAACCTGACTAGACAAGACAGAGAGGGTAGGAGTGACCTGTTCAGTGCCACACAGAAGGTCACTGACAGAGCCAGAAATAGACTCCAGGGGTACGTCTACACTGCCCACTAAGCCCAGGGATCTGACTCAGGTTTGAGCCCAAGCTCCCATTCTGGCCACACACAAATGAGTCTGACTCAGGACAGCAAGCGCTCAGGACCTGGGTTCTCAGACCCTGCTGGGGGTGGGGGTGTCAGTGCCTAAGTCCCAATGCGACCCAGGTCCAAGCCCTGCAGTGTGGATACCCCTCATGCTGCAGATGTGAGTCAGACGGTCTGTGTAGTGGAGTGTGGCCATATTCACATGGCTGAGACCTGGTCCAGCAATTGTGAACCCAGATTTACCATGCAGTGTAGATGCTCAAGCACAGGCTTGGAAGCACCAAATCCACAAGCCCAGGTCCCACAGACCCAGGTTTACAATGCAGTGTAGACATAGCCTAGGTCTCCTGACACTCACTCCTTTTCTCTACACTGCTTGTCTTTGCTTTGGTTCTGCCTGCCCTGTACGGCTGTGCATAAAGGCCTTTGGTTTTCAGTGTTGGCAATCCCCTTTCACTCAGCACTGCATGTGTTTATTTTGAAACCAGTGCTTTAGAGGATCAGGGCTATTTTCTTATACATCTTATGTAATGAGTTTTTAATTATGTGGACGAGAAGTGCCCATCTGACATCACAGACCACCGAAATGCAATGTGTGTGCCTTCAGGAGAGATCCACTAGAAAAAGGGTACGCGTCTTTCACATTTCCCTGCCCAGGAAGAATCTCATTAGCTTTATTTGATGTGAAGTTTTGTTTGGACTCTTCTGTCTGAGAAAGGTTACACTCATTTTATTCATGCTTTGAGGGTGCTGCTATCTTTCTGTTCTGAAGCAGTTCCCATTGTGAATTCTAGCTCAGTCTTAAATCTATAGACATTCCGTGGAACTAAATATGGCCAATAGCGATCAATTTCAGGAGGTCTGATGGCCAATAAGATACATTTAACTAAATTCATGGGGCCAGATACTTCTGTGATGTAATTTCATTGCCTTCCACTTGGCTTCCTCTCTGTAAAATATAGTCTGTTTAGTGTGACAAATATCGTGTGAGCCTGGCCAAGCTCTCCCCTATTTAAAATACTCTTTTCTTTTCTCTCCTGGTGCTTTATACTCAAGTGCAAGGTCAGCAAAGATCTCCCAGGTTTTGCAACCTT
Source organism: Mauremys reevesii (assembly GCF_016161935.1). Classification (NCBI taxonomy): domain Eukaryota; kingdom Metazoa; phylum Chordata; order Testudines; family Geoemydidae; genus Mauremys; species Mauremys reevesii. The sequence continues at coordinate 4,684,357 of NC_052625.1, forward strand.
CTGTAATCTCCATTTAGACTCAGTCCTTCCTTAGGGTTATTATATGTAGGGTAGCACCTCGTCGCTCCAACCACGCTTATGGCCCCTTTGTGGTAGGCCCTATACAAACACACAGTAAGAAACAGCCCTTTCCTCAAAGAGCCTCCAATCTAAATAGACAACTCAAGGGAAATATTATTATCCCAGTTTTACAGATGGTGAATTGAGGCACAGGGAGATTGAGTGACCTGCCAGGAGCCACTCATAGAGCTGGCTGCAGCACTGAGAAATTAATGCAGGTCTCCTGAGTCCCAGTCCAGTCCTTTTAACCACACATCCATCCTTACAATGAATGCAAAAAGACTCGTTTTAGAAAGACAGTCTAGAACTGGCTGGAGGAAGATTCTAACAGCTGGCTGCTTCCAGAAATAGCCGCACATTGGACAAAGGGCATGGGAAGAAGTCACTTTTGGTAAAGCTTCTTCAGGAGAAGCAGAAATAGGGCAGTTGAGGCTCCAGTGGACTGGGGGAGAACTGCACGACTAGAGGCCATGGTCTGCTGCTATGCAAAGAGAAGACACATTCCCCAGGGAAGAAATCCAAACATGAGCATTGGTTGTAGTCACTTTTTATTAAGGGTTGTTATTATAAAAATATATCATAATGTTGCTGCGTATTTGTCCATTTACACTCTGGGAAAGAGACATTATCCACGGGCAGAAACAGGTTCAGAGCACAGATCCTTGGGCTAAGGCCTTGGAGACACTGAATGAATCCTCTCTAGAGTAAATGCACATCAGAGTGACAGGATAAAGTCTATGGCATCGTAAGCAATGAACAGTGGTGGTAGGTCTAGTGACAAATCTGTGACTGCTATATATCCAGAGGTCTCTTGTGTGAAAGAAAGAAAGGAAGAAAGAAAATGATTCTCTCCCATCACCACCTTCCAACTTGACTGAGGAAATCACTCACTCAAGGCACAGGATCAATGAATGTCCCGATCTCATTCACTTGTGCATTAAAAAGTCACTGTCTCTTTTTATTGCCTGGGCTTGTTTCAAATACAGTCTCTTCCTCTCCAAAGGCGCCTCTTTGAATGCAGTTGTGCTTTTAGGTTCTGTTTCATTTTCGAAGTTGCAGGTGTTTGATCCAAAACTCTCCCTCTCTCCGATGAGTCACTGCAAGCTCTAGGAAGATGAGGCTGGGATAGAAAGTCCATGTATATTATTTAGGGTTTCTTGAGGTTTGGCTACGGGACTGGAAGGTTTTCTGTCCACAACTGCAGCAAGGGAAAGAAAGAGAAGCAAGTAGGTTGGCATACTCCTAACGCATTGACTATAACACTGCTGTTTGTTTCATTAGGTGGCATCAGACTGAGACTTCTTATGGCACCTGATTAGTTTTGCTTTACACTTGCTGTATGTTTGCTCACCTATAGCCCAAAGAATCTGCCGTGTCAATTTCACAGTCACACACTGGTTGATCAATTGTTCCTAGTCATTTCTTTCAAAAATCCTCTAAGAACCTTTCCCTTTCGCTGCAAGCCAGGGAGACATTTTCTGCCCTGAACCAGTGACAAGTCTCCTCCCAAGACCTTTAGTAGAATCCTAATTTCATTTGCAATAACTGAAGCCTCCTTCCAAGGCACAGCCCATCTGAAAGAAAAGAGCAATTCCCCCCAAAGGCAAATCTGGCTGCCCATGGATGGATGGCTGATCAATTCACCTTTGGCAAGCGATTGGGAAATACAGGATCGTGTGCACTAAATGAAGCCAGTTCCTGTTTTAATCCTGGTTTCTGACTAGCCAGCTTCCCAGCTGATGGTTGTAAACATCCACCTCGGAGATTTGGCTCAACCCCAGTGACATACGCGCTTTAGCACTTCCTCTGCTATTGGGGGGGGGGGTGTCCTAGGGTGACCAGATGTCCCGATTTTGTAGGGACAGTCCCAATATTGGGGTTTTTTTCTTGTATAGGCTTCTATTACCCCGCACCCCTTGTCCCGATTTTTCACACTTGCTGGCTGGTCACTGTGTGTGTGTGTGTGGGGGGGGGTGTTAAGGCTTCCGGAAGGGACCCCAAGTTTGTCAGAAATGCAGTGACTATGTCAGTGGCCGATCGCTGTCCCCTCTCTCCCCTCAGTCTTATGCGATTGCTGCCTATTTGCCTAGGAAGGCACAATTATTTTAGAAGCGAGTTCTTTTTCCACCTCCGATGGAGGAATCGCCTGCAAAGATTGGGCCGCGGGAGGGGGGTTGCTTCATGTTTTTTATTGGTAAATGCGGGGGGGGGGAGTTCCTTCCTGGTTGCGCGCTGTACTTGTGGCGTGGTGAAGATGTATTTTAAATCCCCTTCAATTCCCCTCTCCCCGCACACATCTGTATTCGATATAGGGCCAGAAACTTCACACCCAGCGCGCCTGCAGCGCCTGGCTTCTCGCAGCCCAAGCGCCGAGCTGCAGGCCTCGGGGGGGACGCCAGAGCCGTCCTGTCTGCAGGGACCAGAGGGGATTTGCTTTTTTTTCCCCTTTCCAAACTGCGGCATGTTCCCCCTCCCGGCTCAAGCTTGTTTTAATTCGCTTCCATCTCGCGCCCAGCAGAGGCTTGGACTCCGCTTTGGCTCCGCGGTGCGAGGGTCCCACCGGCTGTGCCGAGACGTGCAGATGACTGCAAATCACAAGACACATTCCCGTCCTAACGGGCCCAGTGGCTAGATATAAAATACTCCCTTCAGGGCAGGGCAGTGGAGCCAGATCGGCCGCTGGGCTACCACATTCTGCTGCTGCTGCTTTCCTGGGAGGGGGGGGTCTTTTTTTTTCTTTCTTTCTTTCTTTCTTTTTTTTTTTTGCAAAACGCGTCCATTCTCCAGACTCAATCTGGCTGAAACAAGCAAGATCGAGCCCCAAGCATTTGCGGCCCGTCCTGGATTGAGCCACGCAGCCTCCTGGGTGAGTCCTACAGGTGACTGGGACTGGGCCGACCCCAGAGGCAGGTATGTATCGAAAGAAAGAAAGAAAGACCCCGAATCCAGGCAATCGATCGCAGGTGTAAACCAGCGGATATTGCTGTCAGCCCCTCGCCTTCGCTGGCTTTAAACGCCCCTTGCGATCTACGCGCTCGCTAAAGCGACTTTCCACGCACAAAGGCGAGCAGGATCGGGCGCTAAATCCACCCCGCGGTTAGCGTTTGCGGAGGCCTGGCAGCTTGTTTAGACGCTCATGGTGGAGGCGCTGCGTTTCCCTTGGTTTACTGCAACGCTTGGGCTGTTTTGACCGGCAGGTATTCCCCCAAGCGCTGTGCAGGCGGACCGATCTCTCCAAGAAATTGACACCACCCTCGCTGGTTTGGGGGCCTGGGGGGGGGGAGCGCAGTCCAGGACACCCTGTGATCATATAGGTGGAGGATAAGCGTGGGGAGAATTGGCCGGTTTAACAAATTGCTACATCCCCCTCGTCCCCCCCCCCCCCCCATGTGCAAAAGCTGTAAATTAACTTTTCAGAATCCCGGTTCAGAGCCGTGAGGAGCCATCTCGTTTACAAGTGCGGCCCAAGGTGGCTTTCGCAGCCAGATTTCAATGGAAATGGATGGTCTCTCCCAGCGTATGAAATGAGAACGATATGAAAACAGCCTGGAGCTGTAACTGGGGGAGGAGATGTCAGAATGGGGAACGTTGGTTGTAATGGTGCTTAGTTAACCCGGCAGTGGCTCTGGGATGCACCTAGCAGGCTTAGGAGTGGCTTTGACAATGGATGGTTCCTATTTCTGGAATGGGAACAAAATAAATACACGAGCAATAAGAACCTGAGCAAATGCAAATGGGTTTTTTACAAGCAGCAAGTCTGTAGGTTGTGAATAGGATTTATTAATCCGTGTATGGGAAATTCCCGCGCGTTAATTGTGATCAAATCATCCTTCTCGCCTCCTTTTCCTGTTTACACGGGCTCGGAGGTGCCCGGATCTTTCACTGTTCCTTCCGGGCCCTGGTGGTGCTTCCTAGGCCTTCTAGTCCCTGGGGTTTAATTGTGATCAAATACAAGGTTTAACCAAATACTTTAATGGTCAAATTGTCCAAGGTGCTGAGCAGTCACTGAGTTTTATTAATTATTATGATTATTATTTTAGAAAATCTGTCCATAAATGAATCTATCTACTCCCTTTTCAATTACTGCTTCGGATTTGTTTTACTTTTCCAAGCAGATCAGCCAGCCAAAGTACCAGGTTTGGTATGATTACACCGGCGGTATATAAAGGTAAAATGAAACTTCCTTTGTCGCAGCTAGCTTGAGAATATACGAAATATACTAGAGGCATTCGCGCTCTTTAGAGGAGTGAATTTTGTTTGATGGATAGCAGTTAAGTGGGGTGGGGGAGGAGGGTTGAGTATCGGAGACTGTGCGTGTCTACATGGACACATCTCAGTTGAGACAATCATTACTTATCCGGTAAAATAACTTACATGAGATATAGGAAGCTGTTGCAGGGATGTTTTTTATACTCTCAGTTCTGAGGTGTTCAAAGAGTTTTCAATACTTTTAATTAAAATTGAAGGGTTATCTTTCTCTCTCACACACACACACACTGTATTTTGATAAACAATGCATTAGCATTAGATAGATAGATAGATAGATAGATAGATAGATAGATAGATACCAGAAAATTAGTCAAACTAGAATGTGCATAGATACTTAAAAATCTTTCTTTCTTTCTTTCTTTCTTTCTTTCTTTCTTTCTTTCTTCAAAAATCCTTTTATGGCTATTGTTATCCCTTATTGTACACAATCACTCATTATTAGCGATAATAATGAGGTTGTAACTCTCAGAAGGCTACATTAGTTAGGCAAAAATGGTTAAGGGTCGTATATTAAAACAGTAATACATAAATTAGCTGATAACTGGAAAATGAATTGCAAATGTGAAAAAAGACTAGAGACATTATAATGTACAAGGCAACGAAGGGCAAGGAATAGCAGCAGAACAGATGCGTTAGCGGTTTTAAATGAAACCATATATCAAAGAAATCAAACGTCCCAAAATGGACCGATGTGATTAATAGAAGAAAAAATGTTCAACATTAAAAAATATACTACAGGATAGAGCCGTGTTCCAATCAGAAACATGTGATCGCCTATTATACTCCTATGGTATATTACTTTAAATACTCCCTGAGGGGGGAAAAATAACTAGTAGAAGCGATTTATAATGTTAGTCATTTTCATTGAATGAGTGTGTCTTTCTTAGATCTCGATTATCCACCAGCACTTCGGCAAGATTTATGGTCAGAGGTATCCAGTAAAAATACTTATTTAATATGGCTAAAATTATTATTACTAAAAACGAATGTCTCTAATGCTCAACCTCTGTCCCTTCGCTGTTTTTATTATATGATACAGAATATCACTGGGTCGTTTCTTTTCTGTGTCATTGCACACAATGCACACTCTAGGCGCGGATAATTACCTCTAAGAAAGAAATCCTTGTCTTAAAGAATTAAAAGCTGGATGTTTGCCCCAGATCGTTCTGCTTCCTCTGAGATTTCCATCTCACAGGATTGAACATTAAGAGGAAAAAATGGTTTCCACGTTGAATCCTTATGTTTTTACTGGTAACAAATATGAAGGATGTTTGAGCGCAAGGGCTGTACGATTCTGAACTAGCAGATATTTTAGCAAGGAAAAAATCTGAAATGATTTTTAGGTGTCCCTTGAGGAGGGGGGAACCTTCTTAATGTATTTTCAGGTTTCCATAAAGATGTAGAAGTGCTAGGACTTAAACAACCTTTTAAACGTAGCACTTGCATTGAAAAGTAACAGGGAGAATGTAACTGGTTTGTCTGTACACTGCAGTGACTATCAACCAGCGCCCTAAAGGGGTTTTATTTGGTGGGAAAGGATCCTAACCAACAGCTTCAAAATGATCCCGGGGCTAGCGCGTGTTACCCCTATCATTTGTTCCCTATCAAATATTGGCTCCCACTCAACGCTGCCCAGCTCGAGCTAAGCGCATGAAATGGGTCATTATACCTATTTGCCATTTTTTAAAACATGAATAAAAACGAAAGAGTAGGTAATTCCTCCGCATCGCCTTTGAGCTTCCACCCGCCACAATGCTAAAATCCAAGGGCCGGTCCAACTCCAGCTGAAGTCTATGGAAAGATACTAAAACTGCTGGGCCGGGCCTCCAATGGGCACAACTGAGAAATGAAAAATCAGATGGTTTAGGGCCCGATCCTGCATTTATGAAATAGTATAGAACTCAATTCCCGAGGCAGAGAGAGAGAGAGGCTATTCTCTTCCACAGGCTAATGGGATCTATTCATTTTAAACGTTCTATATTACATGTAATTTTACAAATTCTATATAAACACGTGCGTGAAATACAATTATATATGTGTGTGTGGCTGTAAAACAGAGAGAGAGAGAGAGAGGGGTGTTCTTTTTATATGTTCTCTTCCACAGACTAATTTTATATAGAAATTTTAAAAGTTCTATATTTCATTTAATTTTACAAATTCTATGTACACACACGTATTCGAAATAAAATTATATATGTGTGTGTAATATAGATATATAGCTACAATAGAAATGCCTGTTGTATATATATATATATATACACACACATCAGTCTGTTTTTATAGCTATAAAGTGTAATACACAATTATATATATGTGTGTGTAATATATATATACACAACAGGCATTTCTATTATAGCTATATATCTATATTACACACACATATATAATTGTGTATTACACTGTATAGCTATAATAGAAATGCCTGTTATATTTATATATATAATATATATACAAAAATAGACATATTCCATTATAGCTATATAGTGTAATAGACAATATATATATACATATATTAAACGTAGGCATGTTCTATTATAGCTATATAATAGATATAGTCTGAGGATGTTCTATAACTATGCAAACAGAGGGCATTTTTAATAAACATGGGAATGTCCATATAGCTATATATATATTACACGCGTATATATATATATATGACAAAATATTATTTTGATATTATTAATTAGATTAGATTTTATACATAAGAGAACAATCTGCCCGTCCGTGTATGGATTCGCTGAGATCCTTGCTCTACACAGCAGTCCCAGAGCATTTTTGTAAAGCGTGGGAATGTTCCCTCTAGCTGTATAGACATTACAGGCACGTATATCTCTAGGTGCTGCTCTGGATCTATATAACGCGTGCAAGGGACCAGCCCCCTCCCAGGTTTATGAAGAGCTCTGGGGCTGGCAGTGGCCGAGCCCCCCCGGAAGGATTTGCAGCGCAGAGCCCTGGTCGCAGTCCATGCCTGCCGGGACAGACCCTCTCTGTTCTCCTGCGGTGTGGAAGTGGCTGGGGATATTCTGCCACCTGTGTGGCTGCGGAGAGGAAAGTGGCTGGTGGAAAAGGACCCCAGCCGGCGTCCCTCCACAGCCCCTCGGCGAGCAAAGGCTCCGGGGCAGGGAGACTTTCCCAGCCGCCGGGCCCGAGCCAGATCGGCCCGGCAGTGCAGAAGCGAAGGATCAATTGCTCGGGTCGCCAGGCAGGTCACTGAGATTTCCCTCCCTCCCCACCCAGCCTGGGTGGGACTCCGCATCCCCCGCTGGCCTCCCTCGCCCCCCTACCTTCCCGGGCGGGATGCTTGAAGGCCATGGCGGTGCACAGCTCTCCTCCGGCGACCGTCACTCCGGGCCCGTGGTGAGCCAGGGGGCTGCTTTGCGCCTGCCAGTGGGGCCCGGGGGTGATGTAGCCCGCCCCGGGGCCAGCGTAAACCCCGTGCTGGTTGGAGGAGGGGTAGGCGCAGGCTGGGAGGAAGCTGCCGACGGTGGAAAGGCCAGGGGCAGGCTGCGGAGAGAAGGGGAGACGGGCTGTTACACGGATTACAGACATCCCGGATCCTGCTAGGGGCCCGAGGCCGGGACGGGATCGGAAGGTGCTGTCCGCCCTTGCCCCATGGAAGGGGACACATCTGCCTCTCAATGGATACCGCCCCCACGTCTGCCATCACGGGCATCGCCGAGCCCCGGGGGTGGCAAAAAAATTGTGCATTGGCTGCTTCGGTTCATCTTTTTCTTTTTACGGAGTAACAGGCAGAAATCAGCCCCCTTCCTCCATTCGATTCCAGGGATCGTTTGGATTCGATTTCTTTGACTACCCGAGAGATTGGGGAGGCGGGGGCAGGAAAGGGGGGGAAAGCTGAATTACAACGACAACAAAACCTAAGGAAAGCCCCAGCTGAGGCTATGAAAATATTGATGCAATTACAATGGAGATATTCAGTGCGTCAGACAGTGGGGGGATACACCCGCCTGTGTATGCTCGTGTAAACACACACCGATTCTGAGCTGAGGTGATACAAAAAACTTGTTCAACCAAAATTGATTCCTTTTAAGGCATCCGCGTTTGTGTTTATGCTCTGGTATATGCCTGCGTACTCACACAAGCTGGTGTCTTAAATGTAAAATTATGAATTGCACACGCATTTCACAGCCTCGCCTCGCGATCTGTTTACACTTGCGTGTATGGACCCGTGTGTGCACACGCACACAATCGGGTGCTTTAAATGCATCAGTTTTAGTTGCACAAACATTTTCCCAATTCGAATTCACAATCTTCCTTCAAGGGGTGATCCCAAAATCTCTCCCCCTACCCCGCCCCCTTTTCTTCACGGCTATTCCCCCCCAAGCTGCAAAGGCCTGGCTGGAAGATGTTACCTGGGGGTACTTAATGTCCGCTTCCATTGCAGCTTTATCAATCCCATTGACTGCCTGGGCGGGAGGGAAGGCCGTTCTGTTCACACTGGGCCAGTCTTCCATTTTTGGTGGGTAGGCAGACCCCTCTGTCCCAGCCAGAGGCCCTGGGATGGGAAAAGATCGCAGGAGATGTACTCATCCGCATTCAGACCCTTCCTAGAACCATGCAACCTCTAGCCACCCGCCTCGCTGTCCTATTCCGTGACCCGGGATCTCTAAGCGCTGGGGAAAGCCACGCAGGGCTCCGATCCTGCTCCGGGATGAAGCCAGCAGGGAGTTTTGCCCTTGGTTTCAATGAGATCAGCATCGAGTCAGGCTTTGTTTTGTTTTCGTTCAGAAACTGCGCCAGGGCAGCTTGGTCACTGGGCACCTTCGAGCCGGCTGAAAATCGCACTGTCTAGGAGGCATTTTCAACACGGTCCAATTGGGGCTGGAGCTTGGTATGAGACTCATTCAAAATTGCGATCGAGAATGATCTGATAAAGACACCGGCCTTTAATATAAAACTCTGATGTCCCTATTCAAACTGCGTCGTCCAGAGGCTACAAACAGAATCCAGTTTTCAGACTGAAAATTCTTTCCGGCTCCAGAAAGGGCCTGAATCCGAAGCGAATACGCATTCGGGAGCCTGCTTTATAAACGTGACAATCGCTCACACAAGCGTTAGCAGGGACCCGGGACAGCAGGTTAGCGCCTCAAATTGGTCTGCCTGCTTATGCAAACCGTGTACGAAGTCAAAGGAGACTGGGGGCGCATAAAACACGAACTCTGATGGCCTAAATTATGACCAGCTTTGCTTCCAATTCAGCTGAAACACATTCTCCTCCCCCCAAAGGTCTGTCTGTTTCACTAGGAAACTTTTAGGCTTTCTTATCATGTAAAAGGTACAATTCCCAGACAGAAACGCATGCGGGTGATTTATTTACCTTTAGCGTTTGAAGGGATCAAAGGAGAGCAATTCCCCAGACGAAGTGTGCAGAACAAAAGTGGAACCGGGTATTCATTGATTCAATTCGGGTTTGTATAAATAAAGCGTGACGGAGAAATCTAAAAAACCCTGACCACGATCCAATTTGCCAGCCAAGATCTGCCTGATATCGGGTTTATAGTAATCATCTGTTTCGATCACTGCTGAAGGATGCATTCTAGCTAGTGTGACAATTGCAATCGATGTTTTAATTTCTAGTAAAGAAGGGGCGTAGAAGAAAGTTCTTTTAAAAATGCTAAGAGGGCAGGGAAATTTCTGACAACGAATCAGATTAATGTCTGAGACGTTTGCTTAGATCTGGCAAAAGGACATCGAGATACGGTTTTCTGGGCTTGTTTTTTTGGAGAGGGGTGAGTGGAACTCAGAGCTCTCAATGTGTGACTGACACATTCTCTCATCCCCACGAAAATATTTTCCACATTTTTCATAAAAAGTTCAAGATGTCGGTTGTTTGGATCCAACTGGCCCACCAGATCCGCCCTACATGCACGGGGTTATTTACGCAGCCCTTCCAGCAATTATTTCGCCCAGGTTTATATGCGTTTAAAAGCGATTTTTTCAAAAGCCACGCGTGATTTTAGGTGCCTACGTTTCTGGGTGCCCAAAAAGGGGGAAGCGCTGAGCACCCACCTGCTAAAAAAAACCCAAGCGCCCCAGTATGCAGGCACCCCAAACCCTGAGTCTCTGTGCGCCCCTGCCAGGTAGAAAAAACCCAACCAACCAAACCCAGCGCCCACTGCAGTGCCGGGGGCGAAGCTGCGCTCGCTGACCTGTTTGCTCCATGAAGGCTCGGATACCTAGGATGTTGCTGACTGAATGCGCCGAGGGCCAGGATCTGGGGATACTGACATGTCCAGCTGTGACCGGCACGCCCGGATGATGGCCCAGTTTGGTCCCAGAGGAGGCCATGGGGTTGGGGTAGGGATACTGGTAAATGTGGTTATAAGGCAGCGTTGGCTGGGGGGGAGGCTGCTTGGTGCTGTCGTAGGGGCTGGGCTGGGAGAGGTTCCCGATTTTGTTCCTTAAAATCCTGCTGATGGAGCTCACGGAGGGCACGTTGTACTTGTCACACACCCCGTCGGCCAGCAGCCGGTCCCGGATCTCCCACGCGAAGATCCCCGGGTCCCCTTGCTTGTAGTCCCGGATGTGCTTGACCACGTTGGGGGTGGTGACCCGCGGTTTGCTCCCGCCGATGGCTCCGGGGAGGATGGAGCCCGTCTCGTTGTAGCGGGCCAGGATTTTACTCACGCAGCCGTGAGAGACCCGCAGCTGGCGACTGATGTCGCAGGGTCGGATCCCCAGCTGGGCCAGCTCCACGATCCTCAAGCGGATGGCGTTGGGCAGGGGTCTCCCGTTGACGAAGACGCCTCCCAGCTGGTTCACTTCCCCGTACGTTTGCTCTAGCGGAGGGGGGTGGGGGGAAAGGACGGGTTAGCACCGGCAGATTTAAAAAGGGAGCAAGGGAAATAGAGAGATTCTGCCTGTCTAACCCCTTCCCCAATATCCCCGCGCCCTGCAGAGGAGACGCCCTGGATCCCGCGAAGGAACGCCTGGGCCGTGTCGGGGAAAGGACGCGACGCGGAGTATTGTGATGATTATTATCCCTTACGCCCGTGCCTGGGGGTGGGGGCGTGTGGAGGCTTCGCCCGAGGCCTCCCTGCGTGGGAATGGGGGTGCGCTGCCCCCGGTTGGGCTTTCGAATCCCATTGCTCGGGATACGCAAAGCGAAACGGCGCGCCCGAAGCCCAGCCTGGCCGCTTCTCCTTCCCAAGGATCTCCCCCGCCGCTTCCCACCCCACTGGCAGAAATCAAACCCACCCGCAGCGCCTTACCCATCGCCCGCAAAGAGCCACGCGCCTTGCGCGATCAGCCGCGATCAGCTGGCCCCGCCGGAGGCTCCGTCTTCCCCGAGGCAGGCGCGGAGGCATAGAGGGGGGCTGCCTGCGAGCCCCGCAGGAGACGGGCTGCCCTTGCTCCGGGACCCAGGCTCTCTGCTGCTCCCGGGACACGTTCAAAGGCGGCCGGGGACTCACGCCCAAAGTGATCTTCATCCGTTCGGGGGGGGGAATAGCCCGTCCAGGAGCCTGCAGTTTGCTCAGATCAATTTGACGTGTCTTCCACGTCAATCTCGGTGGTCACGCCGGAGTTGGCATTTCATTGGTTCCCGGCCTTGCGAACGGGCAGAGGGCTGCTTCGTCTGCGGGACTGTTCCCCCTTTCCGCCCTCCTCTCCCTCAGCTACTCCTGAAACAACAGGGCGAGCGACACAGATGTCTGGAGCCGGGCTCTGCTGCCCCGGGCTGGATTCGCCCCCCCCCCACCCCAATTCAACTGCCAGAGCCTCTGTCCGCTGGGACGGGAATCTTTTTGCTAAGGATCATGGGGGCAGGGGGGAAGAAGGGGTTTGCAGCGGATTTCTTAAAAAATCAGGTGACCCCGAGGAATTACACCCAGTTCATTTTTAGCCTTACCGAGGGGCCGATCCTTTAAAGCCAGCAGGCGCCTCTCCATCAATAGAGTTTGGGGATCAACCCCTTTCCCCCCAGTCACGTTCAGTGTATGTCACCTGTCCGCACCCAGCTCACGCAGTCCTCACTCAGGCACAACTCCCAGGGATTGAACTGGTTTTGCCTGAGTGAGCAGTTCAAGCACTGGACCTTTACCAAATAAAGACGGACAGACATTTACAGTCGAAATCCAATTATCACCTGCTGCGAGGAAAGTCGCTTTGAAATATCAATTCAGCAGAATGGAGACATTTCTGGGTTGAAAATCGTCTGTCGAAGTAGCGAGGTCTAATGCTGTCTGGCCCAGGTTGCTATTAAATCCATTTGGTGAAGCTGGAACTCTCAAGGAGGAGTTGTGTGTTCACAATGGATCAGAAACCCTTTGAGCCCCTTAGGTAACACTTTTAATTGTTCAGAATGCAAACTCAACACTGTCTTTTATTTTATTGTATTTAAAAATATTCATAACAACATCGTAGGAAGGTTTGGATATGGGGAAGTGGATATGGGTAAATGATAGCGAGATTTTCCAAAAAGATAGATCCACATATTACCATTTTTCATCTAGCCTTTCTAAGTTCAGAGGAAACGCAGAGCCTATTAGACTGGGAGATTTCTCTTCAATACCAAAGTCAAATCTCCAAAAGCTGATTAATTACTAGGCTGGTTTCAAAGTCTATTTCGCGGCTGTTTCGTTGGCACTGGAAAGGGCTTGCAAATGCAAACAGAATCCGGATCTATGAATCATTTTCAGTATGGTTCTTAGGAGCACTTCTGACTTTTAAGCCAATAAATCCCGTTTGACTCCGAATACGGCGCCTAACCAGGAGAACCAGCTGCGTTTTGGAACGTTCTAAATCCATAATTCCCCGGGAACCAAACACACGTTTAGCGGCCTGTTTACCCCTCCGGTGCGCTTTTAAGGGGCCACTATCGAAACAGCAAGTGCCATTTGTCAGGTACGGTGTGGAACAGATGCAGTTATTTTGCCCGCAAAGGCTCACAGATGGAAAAGATCAGAACGGAGCCGGATAACAGCCTTTCTCTGACCCTTTTACCTTGACTTGCTTGACCAAAAAGAATCGTTAGCTCGTAAGCAGCATATATTAATATGTCAATTAATACGAAGCGGAGTAATAAATTACGAATGCACGATCGGAGCTTTCAGATCAGTGGGGGACGGGGGGAACCCCACAGCGCGCAACTGAAGAAAATATAATCTTTGTATCGCTCTAGATATCGGGCAGTGAATCGCGTGGAGAAAGAACGGATAACGTCACCTCATTATCACCGGCACGATGGAGTAGATGTATATTCCCCCCTAGATAAATACAACCTCGTGTGGACACAGATTGTTAGAGTAAATATTGGCCAGTGGAACCCAGTGCCGGGTTGAGATTAAAAGTGGGGGGAATTAATCAGAACAGGACGAAACAAACTAAAGCCACCAATCCTGTTTTGGTTCAAAGGAATTTTAATTCAATTGACTTTCACGTAAACATTTAATTCAGGGGTTTGAAGGTCAGAATCTCATTCGCAAAGTGTTTAGCTTCCCGGACTAGTTTTAGGCAGGGATACGGTTTTTCCCAGCCTCTGGATCAGCCAAACGAAAGAGGAAGGTCCAGCAAATCTAATCAGAGGATTTGAGAAAAAGAACCTTTCCCTCTGACTGATTTTAATGAGGGCGCTATTCATCTCCCGGGGCATGTCTGAGGGCAGCTCACGGGAGAACGGCCCATTTTATTCAGCCTTGGTACAGTTCTCTGGTCAGTGGTTTCTTCTTCACACAGGGTGCAAAGCCTTTTCTTTTGCATGAACGCTACTTGGCGTCTGAGTTTATAAGGACCGGTTCTCTCTCTCCTAAAACGATAGATTTCAATCGGGGATGCGGAAAGCGGGTTTTCACGATAGAAGAACAAATACTTGCTCGTGAAAATGACTAGGGCCTTCTCGCCAACGAATCGGTTATTGAATTGCTCGAAGGAAGGACGAGGAACTGTCCGATTCGCAATATATTTCGGGTGTTGGTACATTTCCCACTAAAAGGCCAGCTGTTAAGCCGTTAGCATTTTGAAAGGAGCAAATGGTCATTTATTACAAGATGAAACACAATAATACTTGCATATTTCTGTATGTGTGTGTGGAGGGGGCGGGGGGAGAATTTGCTTATAGCAGGGAACAGCGTCTGAGACCACACAAAATACCACTGCGGAAAAGCTAACCATTTGTCTCCCTCTGTTGGAAATTTGTGATAGTTCAGCCCACCGAAGTGAGCGATTTTACAGGGGTTTGGGGCAGCGCTTTTTGTCCGGAGATTTACCTGATGGGGAGGTAAAGAGGTGAAACACTCCATTGAGTTTGGCAAGCAGGCAAAGTCTCGGGAAGAAGGCAGGGGATGGCTCGTTTGAAGAAGAATCCATTATAAAATAAAAACCAACTAATCAAATAATAATAATAATAATTAATAATAACAACAACAGGGAGATGCCACATAACGCAGCCTATTCCTATCAGCAGAGCAGCTTGCGTCTAATTCAGCGATAGCAAAGGGCTGTGGGGGAGAGAAGGAACCTACCGAAGCGTGCTGGGATCGGGGGCTCTGCTGAATGGAGATTGACACGAATTTGCTGTTCATTGATCGGCTGAAGAAAGCCTGGAAATGGTTCCCCGCAGAAATGTGTATTAGTGCCACAAGGACCCCTGGTTGATTTTGCTGATACAGACTCACAGGGCTGCCCCTCTGAACCCAGCTAGGGAAAGTTGTTCTCAACAGGAGGGACCCGAGCGAAGGCCGATCCGGGTCACTCCCGTTCGGAAATGGTACAGTACTCCGGGCATGTTCTTCTCGAGGAGAGAGGAATTGACTGCTGGCATTTTTGTTGCTTTGATACAGGGGCGGAGGCAAGGAAATCAGGGACCTGACACCCCAATAATAGTGCAGACACGGAAGTGACTTCCTAGGAAGATCATACTTAAGAGAACACCTGTCCCTGGGGAATTTTTCGTTTGTCCCAGACAGCCAGGACAGATGACAGTGAAGGTGAAAGGCAGGAGAGAGATATCGGGAAAATAAGGAGCAACAAGGGAAACATTGAATGTATGAGGCTAGGAGCCTGACTTCTCTTGTCTTTTGCCAGAGGCTGGGAATGGGCGAGGGAGGATGGATTCCCTGTTCTGTTCACTCCCTCTGGGGCACCTGGCACTGGCCACTGTCAGACGACAGGAGACTGGGCTAGATGGACCTTTGCTCTGACCCAGTCTGGCCGCTCTTGTGTTCTTTTTAATCGTTTCTTTCTGGCCAGCGCAGGGGCATTACCAAGAGAAGTCTCAATGTCAAGGGAAGCTCCGGGTTGTTTTTATAAGGCTGGGTCTTACGGGGACGGGGGGTCTAAAGGGGGGGGGAATCAGAAGGCAAAGCTCAGGGGCAGGGGGTGACCGCGGCTGAGTCGCTGTGAAAACCTGATCACGTCTCTCTCCCCACCCCCACACAGCGGAGGTGAGTACAGGCGGCTGTAAACCTAGTGAACTTGTCGGATCTCCGCCCCTCCCATGCAAAAACGGGGCGGCATCAACCAAGGCTTCTGGAGCCAGGCGCTGCAAAACCCTCTGCAATCGCTAGCTGCAGAGCTGGTTTCCACGGAAGAGTTTTAAATCGGTTAAAGGCGGCCTAGCTAAACCTTTCTGCAGGCAGGGCTGTAGCTCAGGGGCTTTTGCCTGCTAATCAAGAATGAGCCAGATGAAATAGAGACTAACAGATATAACTATAGATATGTATATGTGGCGCGCGCGAGAGAAATGTATTACAGGCTGCTCCCTCTCTATGCAGTCTGTCTTCATGTCGTATGAGATTAAATCGATATAGATCAATCTTTCTCCCTCGTCCTTAGCGAGAGAAATAGACTTGATATATCACGTATCTATCTATACATTAAATAGATAAAATAGGATCTATCTAATCTCATGATATCTGAGACAAACTATAGAGTAAAATACACACACTGTCTTTCTCTCATAGCTATCAGATTCCAGTTCTCTCTCTCTCAGCACGATGCATCCATCTACCAATGTACATAACCGCTTCCGCATCTCCACCCGTGTATATAGACAGGCGTCTCTTAATCAAACTCCTCGGCAACTTTCATTTAAGGGGAGTAAAGCCCCCGATCGGGGCTGCGCTATTTTGATGTGTATCTATTAGGGCGATCGGGTTGTTGGAGGGACCCTCAGCGGCTAACCGAGCGAAACAGTCCGGGCTTTAAAGGAGAGGGAGCAAACGGGCCGCTCGGTGTTTAAATAAAACCAGGAGGCCAAAGAGAACAGAACGCAGAGAGGGTGAGCAGGCCCCGTGCAACGCAACCGCTGAAAACCCAGGACGATGCGGGGCAAAGAAAAATCTCGCCTGAAAAGTGGAAAGAGAAAGTGAACTCGAAGCTCCTTCTGTGAACCCCCTTCCACTAAGCAGGAGTCAGGAGATCTCCGTAAATGACCCGTGCCGCAGAGCACGTGTGGTACCCCCCTCTCCTGGAAGCAAGGCCTGGCCCTCCTGCGGTCTCTTGTAGACACTGCTCTCGTGTTTACACTGCCTGGGGCTATTCCGCAGGGCACCTGCCGATGAAAAGCTGAACATACAAACACGTCAGATTGTAAGTGGAAGGCTCTGAGGAGCCTGCCAATTAGTATTAAATAATATTCTTACCTTCAATAAACAGTCCTTTCGGGCGAACTCCAGATCCACCCACGCAGCTTATTTTGATTCGGCCTTAATAGTCCACATGCAGCATTCGGTTTGCTCTTCGTATCTCATTGTATTTGCTAAGCTGGGAAGGTTTATTATCAAAACCGCATAAAGTCAGCAAACTGAGAGGGGGGAAAAGACGTGGAGTGTTGTAATTTCCTTTGATATTAGCTGCGGACACTCAGGGAATGCCCTGTGGAAATGGTTGCTAGGATAAGGAAGTTAGAAAGATACAAAATGGAACCACTCTATTAATTCAGAAGCAACAATCTGAGAGTTTTGAAAATGATGGGTGAACATGATTTGCTGTTACCTCGGGTTGATCCAGGAAGAGGGTCGGACAAGGTGATCTCACTAGTCTCCTGTGATCTTAAGAACTATGAATCTGTACAGCTCTGTGAACGTTGATTATTTAAAATAAGTGTAGCACAGAACCGACTTTCTTGTTTTCACGAAGCTCTGGGAAGCGAGGATTTGTCTGCTCCAGGAAAATGTGTCTCATTACTTTAGAATAATACCTTTAACTCTGAAATAGGTTTTTTACGCAGGAAAAGGGTGGGGGGATCCAGGATCCAGTCTTAGAAACAGGTGACAAGAAATTGATGTGGCAAAATATATGTATATATTTATCTCAACACCTATGTTGATATGCATATATACATAGCAGCTAACCAATCATCTCGCTAAGTAGCCAGCTAAGCAATTTCACCCATATTGTGGGCAGAGCTAGCAGCAACCTCTATTATTAAGATTTACATCCAACCTTGTTACTCACACCTTCTTGTCAACTGTTTGATATGGGCCATCCTGATTATCACTACAAACTTTTTTTTCTCCTGCTGATAACAGCCCGCCTTCATTGATTAGTCTCATTAGGGTTGGTATGGCAACACCCATTTTTTCATGTTCTCTGCGTATATATATATCATCCTACTGTATTTTCAACTGCATGCATCCGATGAAGTGGGTTTTAGCCCACAGAAGTTTATGCTCAGATAAATGTGTTAGTGTCTAAGGTGCCACAAGGACTCCTCCTTTTTATCCATCTGTGTGTGTATGTCGGTGTAAATATAATATACACATACAAGCAATATGTAACCGCGTGTGTGTAGGATATGCTTCCCTGTGATTACTGTGATGTTGTTTCCATCCAGTAGATGCACTTTGTACATTGCAAATGCTTCAGGGACGTCTTTTTCGATCGGTATATTTGTGCTGTATTTTCAAGATGTGGATTTTAAAATACATCTACCGCCCTCTCACCTCTAAAATCTAAGACAGCCAACAAGTATCTTACGTTTTGTCCGAAGATAAACCTGTTGAATATAAAACAAATCCCCCGAATTGCCCTGAACCAGTGTTAAGAAGATAATCCGAAGCTCAAACGCGCACTGATGAATTACTGGCTCACTAGCGAGGGCTGAATAGAGGACGATTTTACTCTTTGGACAACAATGTTTGTTTTATTCCAAATATTTATAGATGGGATAAAGTCTTCAAAACAAGCATGTGACCAGAACGAGCTTAAAATATACTCTGTGCAGCCCCTAAAGTGTGTGCCTGGCCATGGGGATGGGGGAACAAAAGCAGGCAAGCAAACAAGCGAGCAAGATATTAATTTGCATGGAAGAACACGGCCCCCTTTAATCGTATCACAGGATTCCCCCCGAGTTCTCCCCATTCATTTGGTCCTAATTGGCTCCAGAACGCAAACCATCATTCCCATGTTAAAAGCCCTGCCAAGGGAGGCGGACACTTTGTAACAAAACGTCCGGCGCAATAGACGTTTCTTGCTTCCCCTCAATACTTGCAGTTGACACGTTGGCAATTATTTTAAACTCAGCCCAATCAATCCCCCGATGCATTGTTGAAAAGCTCACCCCGGCAGCCTGTGCTCGGCTGATTGACTTGGGGAATAAGAAGCCTCCTCTTTCTTCAGGTTACCAAGGGTGAAAAATGTCAAAAGAGCCGAAGTCCCATTTTCAAAAGGGACTTAGTCGCTTAGATTGTGTGTCAAAGTCTGGTGAGAAGTCCATGGTGCCCAGGCCCCTAAATCACTTAGGCTCAGATCCTCCTAGGCATTTAGGCTCCTAACTTCCACTGAAATCAATTGAGGTTAGGAGCCTAAATCCCTCGAAAGGAGCTGGGCCTTGAGCACTTTTGAAAATTGTTTAGAAAAGCCCTGGGGGGGGGGGATTGGAACTGTTTCTGAAGCTAGAAGGAATATTTCCGCCTCTGTTTTTGTACTTACAAACCTTCTTCCTGCTCATCTCCTTAGAGCAATCCCTCCTCCGCCCCATCATGCCTCCCCCATCTCTTTCCTGACACGATTTGTCACAGGGAACAACTCTTCTCACCCTCCTGTCAATTGCCCTGGGTCCAGCTGCTCGCTGCCGAGTCCCGCGGAGTTCTTGTCCCCAGAGCGCTGAGTTCTAATCCTCCCAGCGCCCACCTGGCTCTGTCATTTCTCGCCGGGCTTAATCTGCCTTTTCTTCCTCAACACGGGGCAGGAGGGCGTTTGGCTGCAGCCCCGGGTTTGATGTAGCGTTAGCCCACCTAGATGGGCACCCGAAGCCAATGGGAGTTTTCTCTGAGCAAGACACTTCACGGCTGGGGTTCACTTCCTGGCACCGAATGGAAGCAAGCGCCCCCCCCCCCTTCAACAGGCAGGCCAGGAGCGCATGGCCGGCTGCCCCCTGCTAACAGCTGGGGGATCGTACGCAGGGCACCGGCTCTGCCGTGTGATCTTATTTCTAACTAGAGGGGTAGCAGGGACTGTCTGCGAGAGACACGTTTCCTGCCTATTCCGCACACCGGCAGCTTCTGCCTCCGGCCCGTCACACGCGTGAGCAGAGCGGAGCCGCGACGTGCAAGGAAGAAGTCTGCGCGGAAGGAAATGCAAGAGCCCGGATCTAGCAATAGGCGAAAGCAACGCGCTGCGAACTGCTGCGAAGGCGAGACGCCCAGCGCGCCCTGGAAGCTCCGCTACCCTGCCCGACGGTGGGTGAGTCTGGTCGCTTGAAGGCGCCCCTGAGCCCCGCAGGGGCGTTTCTCTGTAGGTTCGCTCCGCAGCGGGAGGCTAGGTCCTAGCGATTGGCTTCCCAAAGCAGCTGCCGATTCATCCGTCTTCTGGCAGTTCCCTGCGCTGTCAGGGCGTCTGAAAAGTCTTTCCCTATTGCTGAAATTACAGCTCCGAGGCATGGTGCATTACAGGGCGGTGAATCCTACTCATCTCCTCTCGACTTTACCATGTGGATCACAGAGCCAATAAAAAGTCCCTATTTTCTGTTAGAGTCTCAGGCAACACCCACAGCAGATTCTTTTTACCCCCCATCACTGGGGGAAACAAATTCAAATCTCTGATTGTAACCACATTGTATTGATAGAGGGTTAGAAATTTCATATGGTGCCTTCCAAGAAAGAGTTCAATATCATATGTTCGGTGGGCAGTTTTGAATTTGCCTATTAGAATGTATTTTGGCAAAACTTATGTCAGAAATCTAGCATCTTTGAATACTCTAGATATTTATACAAAAGATCTGTTAAAACAGCGGTCAATTATCCCCTTGAGAGTTCTCATGTGTTTCAATGGAACTTACTGGTTGCTCATTAATAGTAGAGAGATGATATGGCTCCTATCCCTGGTGTTTATTCCAAGTTCAGGCATGGTTAAGGGGGATCACATTCCTTTATGAGAAATCAAAGTTTTAAAATCCTATTAGAACACGCTAAGATAAGTGTGTGCTCATAGAAAGCAGAAAGTTTGGTGCAGTGCAGTGCAGTATATTATCTGAACAGTCTGTGGACTGTCTTGTTATACTGAAAAGAACTCAACATTAGTTTTGACACATTTTTCTAAGCCAAACTTAGAGAGCTGAATTAATTTGCTGTCATGAAAGAAAATATTCTCTTTTCTTAGGACTAGCCCCTGACAGATCAAAAAGTAAAATCATTCTGCAAAATTTAATATATTGTCTGATTCATTTTGCTTAATCAGAGATCTCATTTTGGTAAAAGCACAGGTTGAGTAATTAATAATGACAGCTTCATTTGTCAAAGGCAATTGTAGCTACATCAAATATATCCAGTTCAAGCCAGGAGACTGTTAAATTCCACACTTTGAAACAATTGATTGATTTTTTTCTATAACAAATATTCACTACAATGCCAGTCATATTCCTAACGAGCCTATTCTATCACTAACAGAATCAGCTCAATTCTAATATTTAACAGTTTGTTTATTTCAAATTAGGGATTTTTTGATTTTGCCCCAAAATCTGTTTTGTTGTTATGTTGATTTATTAATTACAAATTATAATCACAGGCCAATGGTGGTAGTGTGAGTGTTAACACTGCAGAAATCAATGATAATCTCATATCTATTTTTTTTACTGATAACAAAATAGTATTTTCATCTCTATTTGAAAGGTTAAAGATACACAGATCTAGATACCCCATGTAATGAAATTAGAACTTTTTTAGACAGGTGATATTTTGAGACAACTACGCAATTGTAGGCTATGATCCTGCGAAGATGTATGCACCTGCTTCTTCGCTT
Source organism: Mauremys reevesii (assembly GCF_016161935.1). Lineage (NCBI taxonomy): Eukaryota > Metazoa > Chordata > Testudines > Geoemydidae > Mauremys > Mauremys reevesii. The sequence goes on from NC_052625.1 coordinate 4,705,885, forward strand.
TAGGAAAGGTGAGAGTTCCATTGATTCCAGGGACTTCTCCTACCTAGTGCATACTGCCGAGCATGTGCACAAGACTTTGTAGGAGCAGGGGCTGGGTAATTGCTCTTTTCCAACCTGTCCATCACTACACCCAGCGCATGACCTGGAATGACCACTCTGTGTTGAAGCGTCTGTAAGGAAGAGATGGATTTAAGCCTCTCTTCTGTAAATGTTTGGTTTTGAGGCATATCTGTCAAGTGGACGTGATGGGGCTTGTTCACAGGAATATTTTCACTAAAAGGTATCATTAATATAGAGATGCAGTTGGGTTGACTTGTGAAGAGCTGAGCTGCACTGTCTCCTACAGAAAAAATCACTGGCAAAAAGTATTTTCAAGAGAGCTGTTTTCTTTCACTGCACTTCCCAGATTCCATGTGGGAGAGCTACATGTGCAGGCCATAAATGGGACCTACCAGAGATGGGCAGGCCGGCGCGAAGCTGTTTTCATCCCAGACGGAAAGAGTTGCACACCCATTATTTCTCCAGGGCTTCTCCCAGCAGGCAAATGGGAGTTTCTCCATTGATGACAAAGGGAGCAGGAGCAGGCCTTGTGAAAGCATCGCTGTTCCCCCAACCTCAGAGCAAAGTTCAAAGTAGGGGCATGTGTGCACAAGCAAAGGTGACAAGTGACATCTCAGAACTTTCCAGTGGAAGCCAGGCCAGGAAATGGGAAGAACCAGGGCACCGCAAGCTCACATTTAAAACCAACAATGACACCTTGATTCTGTACAAACTGTGGGGCAAGATTTCCTCTCCAAACACTCACATGCTACCCAGAGTGGTACCGAGAGCCACAGACACACAGGGAGGAGAATAAAGGAGATGAACCATAACGGCCTCGATGTTACACTCCTCCTTGGTCTATTCTCACGCAAAACTCTCACTGATGCCAGCTATAGTTTTGCATCAGGGCTGAAGTCTATTGCAATCGATGGGAGTCTTTTCACTAACTTCAATGGGCTTTGGGTCAGGCCCTAGGTGAGGCCTGCATGATTTGGCATAAGAAATAATCACTAGTATAGTATAAGGCCCCGATCCAGCAAGGCACTTAAAGCACGTGCCAAACTTTGAGCACAGCTGTTTACACGCTCAAAGTTTATGCAAGTGCTTAAATGCTTTGCTGAATCAGGGCCTAATATACCAGTTTAGTGTGTTCTGTATTTCTCCATCTAGTGACAGGGTGGATCTGTGCTCTACCTAGGGGAACTGTGTTTTTCCTCCTTTGTGTTATACATATTCCTCAATGGGGCTTCAAGGGTGTAAATAAGAGAAGATTCTGGCTCTCTGGATTTAGAGCATCTTCATTTCCTAGCTCCATTTTTAGCCTCCCTGTTCACTTTCATTTATTTTCCTGATTCTTCTTTTCTTTCTTTCTCCCCATGTTGACGCATTTGAAATCATCTGGAAAGATCCCTTCCCTTCCTCACTGCCGCCAAAACAATCCATCCCAAATGTTACATGAGAACCTTTGAATGCTGGGACGAGGATGCTGGGATGAGGACACTGGGAACGTAGATGCTGATTCTGCAAAATGCTGAGCAACTTTATCTCCCGTTGACATCAGTGGGTGTTGTAAGTACTCAGCACCTCACAGGAGCCCTTATGGGATCAGGTCCTTCGTTACAATTAGATAACTAACCCAATCCAGTGTCCACTGACTTTCCATTGACTTCAGTAGGCATTCTATTGGTCTCTGAATTCACAGAAAAGGAAAGAAAAGAACAGAAATTATTTTCCCCTAGGCTCCAATCCTGCAAAGACTCACACACATGCTTAACTTCAAGCACAGCCATAAGATCTACAAGAAACCCTGTGCTTGCAGACAGAAGGAGGGAGGGACTATTTCATTTGTTTTCTTATTTAAACAGTTTTCTCAGAACTCTAACCAAGGATGGAGGCAGCACCAGGTGGCAAACAAGTCTTACCTCACTGGAAATTTGCTCATGAAAAATATATTGAGTAGAATATGCTAAATGGCAGATGTTCATCTTGTCATTTGGAATGGCAAGGATGTGTGTGTATGACATTATAGACTTGACACAGAATATTCTACCCCTGGGGGAAATATTTTGGGCCAGATTCTGATGCCCTTACTCATGTGAAAGTCAATTGCACTGCATGTGGAATCTGGTACTACTCAATGTGAGCAAGAGCATTAAAAATGGGTCCTTTAAAGCTATCTGACATTGCAATCTGCCAGCATTTGCTCTGTAGAAGTATTTTTGAGTTCTGGAGATAAGCCATCTCCGGCACATATAATTAGCAGTATCCAGCAATATGGGTGACTCCGTCAGAGGCAGATAAATCATCCCAAACTGGCCCTAAAGCCTGAAGCATGAACTCTGTGGACTCTGGTATAGCAGACTGGGAATTACTCTGAAGCTTAATCTAAGCTAAAATCTTGAGAATTTTGTTAAGCAAATACCAAAATGAGCAATAACATCAGTGCAGTAGCGCCTGTTATCTATTTACAGACAGATTGGTCAAAAGTGTCTGCTGATTGAGTGTGTGCATGCAACTGAGACCTAAGACCTGACTTTCAGTGGTGCTGCAGAGCAAAAATAGGGAATTGGGTGAAAACTACTTCTCACATATGGCCCAGTCAGGAGGGAGATGATGCTGTGGGGGTGGAGTACCATAGTGAGGAACTGGCCATCCTATCAATGGAAGAATGTCTACCCATCCACTAACATAGTGGTTCATGAACCTGAGGTCATGGAGAGCAAGGATGCACCTAACCAGATAACAGTAGACCTTTCTCCACCCTCAGCTGGCCAAATGATTGCACCTCTCTTATAGGGACTTCTCTGTAATTTCATCGGGAGCCACCAGATGGTGCTGTTAGAGGCACTCATACCAGTTCAGTTCATGTTTTGGAGGATATGCTATGTTGTCAGTTGTGGTGTATTTCTTGGGAAAGGGGTTGCTTTTACACCAGTAAGGTTTGTTCATGGTCTGAATTTCTCAGACTGGAATAATTTTCTAGGTGCAGAGCTTCTCTCTACATGTGCGAGAGAAAAACAAAAGCTTTGCATGATGTCCATGATATTATGCTCACCTTAGTTATCTAGGCCTTTGTGTTATCCACACAATGTGCTTTGCCTGCAACCAAGTGCAGGCACCACTCAGCAGCTTAAGGGTAGTGCCGAACGTGGCCTCTTGCTTCTGGTGTGGAGCTGGATGAAGGAAGCCATTATACCTTCATGCCACAGTTCGCAGTGGTGGCCAGCAAACTGTCGGGTGAAATTGAAGATGCGGGTCACTATACACAAAGCCCAAAGGGCTCGATCCTGCCAGGTGCTGAGCATTCTGGCTCAGCTCCACTAAAGCCCTTTCAACACATGACCAGCCCTATTGATTTCGAGGGGACCGCTCAAGTGAAGCACCTTGCAGGATCAAGCTGTAACTGCCCTTAGGCTCAGTCGTCTCCTGGGCTGACTCTTTCCTCGTGACCCAGCACACACCCTGCACTCCTATGGCAATAGCCATTCCAAGGAGGAAGCTCTAGGCAGCTGAGTCAGGGGCAGACTCTCCTCCAGAAACTTCTGCTTCTGTCAGAAACGTGCCTTAAGGCAGAGCCTGGCTTCCAGCATAAAGCGGTCTTAGACTCCTCTAATCGACCAGGCTTAGACTCTGTTTCCCCTACGTCTGTCATTGCTGGCTTATAGCAGTGCAATGAACGTGGGCATGAAGCCTTCAGTGAAGTGTTCAAAACACTGCAGCACCTCCCATGCACATGGCCAACCAAGAGCACATCGAACCTGTCCTCCACTCTCTACGCTGGCTTCCCATAGACTTAAGTCAAGTTCAAGGTCTTGGTCCTTCCATTCTGGGGGTGAAATTCGGGCCTCATTCAACTCAATGGGAGTTTTGCCATTCACTTCAGCGGGGCCAGAATTTCAACTCTGGTGCTGATTGGAGCTGCCGGATATTAGATTCATATGCACGAGTCTAGTTTCCTGCCTTAATAAAAGTCATGGAAAGTGCAGCCAGCTACTACAAAAGCCAGTCACGCATACAATAGTAATAATGAGTTAATTCTGTTGCTGATGTCTGGCATGGGAATGCATTTCTCAAGTCCTCCTCTTTGCCTCCCAGCTGCAGGGTAACCCAAGTGTAAAGCTGTAAACATGAGAGCTTGTCATTCTTCTCATGGAAACCGTTTGCCTGAAGAAAAATGGAGCTTTTTACCAAAAATGGGGAAAAAATTGCAAAAAAATCATTTCGGTCTAAATTTTCTGAAAAAAAGTCCACTTTGGTTGAAAAGCCATTTGTCATCAGACAAAAGCGTTAATGAAAATGTCAAGCTCTAGTTTTTTACAGTTATTTTAGTCCAACCCTCTTCCCCCCCCTCCAAAATCAAAAAATGTTCATGGTTTTGTTTTGTTTTTTTCTATAAGGGGACTTGGGAGGAACTGGGGGAAAACCCATTTTGCACCAGATTAAGATGAAGGAGGCTGTTGCAGGGGCAGGGTAGGCAAGGGGGTGGAGGACCCTGCTGGATGGAACACAGGTGATCTCCCAAGGGAAGGATGAACTCATGAGCGACATGGCATGTAAGGTGTGTTACTGTGCTGTATGATCTGTACTCTCCTGTGCTTCCCGTGATTAAATATAAAGACCATACACATGTTTGTACAGTCGAAGTATGTGTGTGAGCTGATGGCTTCACAACCGCTGAGTATCCCTCAGAGAGTTAAATTGTGAGCCAGAACCTTCACACCTGTTGGCTTGGAGGGGTGTGTTTAAGTACCAGGGAGTCTGAAGGGTCAGTGCGGTGCTCAGAGGGGCGAGGAAGCTGGACAGGGGGTTCCAACACTTGTGGGAGGAGGGTGCCAATAGGTCTGCGCTCAAGGGACCCTGGAGACTGAGACGGTGGCTAGACTCTGTTCAGACTCCAGGAGCTTGCAATATCCTGGGGATCGAAAGCAGAGAGGGGCACTTGCTGGGATTGGTGACAATGTGTGTTGCCCACAAGGTTATAGCCCCATTCTTAGATCTTATGGATTAGTCGTAAATTCCTACCTCCTGGCGTTTCTTCCTACCTCCTTGTCCCCTGGCATCTCTTTCTGGAATTGTGTAGGTTTAACACTCCAGGAAATGTCTTATCGAACTCCGGATTGCACAATGAATTCGCCCGTCAAGTCACAATTCGTGCATAAAGCTTGGCGATGTTTATGCAGATGCATGAAATTGGGGAGAACTGGAAAATCAGTATGTAGGCCCTGGGCAGGGGGCTGACCCGATGCAGTACCATGCATAGTCATGCTACTAAATGTCTGTCTGATTTTTCTCTGCATGTCTGATGACCCTCTGGAACCAACACTGACACAGAAACCACCGCAAATCATTAGATTATGCATTTAGGCACATCCCTGAATACTGCTTAGTACGGAGTAGCCCTGGGGCGGTATTGTGCATCAGAGACACCCTTCTGCATCACAAGGGGCAGTAATGTGCTGCTGTCTTATACTAGGAGCAAATTAGGACGCCCCTCTTGTACGTTCAGCTCAGCTGGCCAGTGAGAAGGGGGAATGGGGCCGTAGCCCCACCCACTCCTTGTTCACCTGCTCTGAGGAAGAAGTATGGTGACCAAGAACCTCTGGGCACTAGAGTATATAGGGCTGCAGGGATCCTCTGGATTCACCAAGAGACTATCATGTAAACCTATGTCACACTAACCATTGTGAGATGTACATATGGAGAATACGTGAGAAGTTGTGAATATCCTGAAATTTATGTTCTCTAGGTCTGTGCTTAAAAATAGGCCACTCAGAGGTAGCATGTCTTGAGATAAACTCCTCCAGACAGCGGGTGGGAGATGTTTATCTACAGGGCGGATCATTGTGTATTGTATGGCATACAACTGGCATCTAGCAGCACTTTAAGTCAAATGCTAACGAAGAATGGGCGGAGCCTTTGGGACGGAAACTAACCGGACTTGGTAAACGGCAATGGATGGGGAGAAACCTGTCCTGAGGTGAACATCAAAGGTCTGTTCTGGTATGTTTACTTGTGAGGTGCAGGATGCCGGGAGGTGTGTGTGTGTGTGTGTGTGTGTGTGTGTGTGTCTCTTTGTACCCATAAGCAGACAGCAAGTTTACTTCATGGAAAAGGGATCTCAGCCAGGATTGGTTGAAAATGCTGGAGAGAAGATTGTGGGAGTCTTTAGACAAGAGGATAACTTCTTAGCTAAGTTTAGGCTTTAGAATGTGTGTTATGATGTTTTTGAATGTAACCACTTGTTCCCATCTCTCACCTTGGCTTTTATATGAATCTCTGTTCTTTCTCCTTTTGTTTTCATAACTGAACGAAGTGCTGTATGTAATACATAGGGGCCTACCAAATTCAGTCCATTATGGTCAATTTCATGGCCGTAGGAGGGGAAAATTGGTAAATTTCATGTCTTCAGATGTTTAAACCTGAAATTTCAGGTGTTGTAACCATGGGGATCCCGACCCAAAAGGGGATGGGGTGTGTGTGTGGGGGGGGAGGTGTTGCAAACCTGTTGTAGGAGGGACATGGGATTGACACCCTCACTTCTGTGCTGCCTTCAGAGCTGGACAGAGTGGGGAGGAGGGGTGCAGAGCTATCTGCAGCTGGGAGAGACATCCATGAGCAGCCGTGCAGGGAAAGAGCAAGCCCTGTCCTGCCCCAGCCCTGCCTGGGCTAACAGCTCGGAACCCGCTTTGCTAGGGTGCTCCCAGCAGCACAGGGAAGATTGAATCCAACTCCACAAGCATCCTCTAGCTGCAGGAACCTCTGGGGCTGCTGTCCAGTCCCAAAGCAGCCAGCAGCAAGGGGAGTGCTGGGGGGTGGGTCTTGTCTCCTCCACCCCCCACTAACTCCCAGAGTAGCTGTGCAGGGGATGGACAAGTCCTGTCCCTGCCCAGCCCAGCCTCAGCTAGGAGCCCTCTTTCCTGGGGTGCTCTTTGGAACAAGAGGACATTGGCTTTCCTGGGGAAGGGCTTATTTCATGGTGCACGTCACATTTTTCATGGCTGTGAAATTGGTAGGGCCCCAGTCACACAGGAGTGGTGGCCTAGGGTAAAAGAGGCCATCTGGGGTACACTGTGCCTTTGAGGACAGAGGCACTGGGATTTCTGTGGCTGTCCAGTGATCAAGGGGCTGCTTTGAAGGGACTCAGGGGCTGGGCTGCAGCTGGTGGCAACTGGCAGGGCTGGTGCAGCCCGGAGGAGAGTGTTTGAGTGGCTGGCTCTGTTAGGGAGCGAACACCCCGCTGGTCCGGGAGGCAGGTGGTAACAAGGGGATTCCAGCCCTTGGTGCCCAGAAAAGCATCACGTTGGCTGCTGACTCCTGTGGTCCTGATCCCCCAGATCCTGGTCTTACTGTCGCTTTGCCCGTAGTTGGAGCCAGAATGTAGCCAAACATTGGTCTCCATTGTCAATATGTATTTTTATACATGGGACATCTTCTGCCACCATCTTATTTCCCTCAATTATCTTTGGCCCTTCTTTCCTCGCACCCCTTCCAATGGAGTGGCTTAGTAACGTCCTATGACATATACAGAGGATAAAACACTATCCTGCACTTTGCTTTGTGAGAGATGCCGGTGAGATTCTATACGCTATTAACCTGGGGGATCCTCTGTGTTTGGAAATACTGGAGGGAGACTTTCACGGACAGCTGGGCCAATCAGTTACTTTGGTCTTCATTTAAAATATAATGAAATTATACAGCACAGGAGAAAATATAAGCACAGTTTGCAAAGGCTGCAAACAGATCATGTTTTCATTTATTCATATAAAGTAGTTTGCTAGCTCAGGATTTACAGTGCCTTCAAAGCTCAGAATTCATTCTGCTTTCCATGTAGATGCTGGAATTGTGATAGATGTAAGAGGAATTTAATCCACGGGATGTGGGCATTTGAATAGGTCGGATTCTCACCAAAGGTTCTTAAGCAAAGTAAGCACTCATGGGATAAGAGGGAAGGTTCTCTTGTGGATCAGTAACTGGTTAAAAGATAGGACACAATGGGTAGGAATAAATAGTCAGTTTTCAGAATGGAGAGAGGTAAATAGTGGTGTTCCCCAGGGGTCTGTAGTGGGACCAGTCATATTTCACATATTCATAAATGATCCAGAAAAAGGGGTAAACAGTGAGGTGGCAAAATTTGCAGATGATACAAAGCTGCCTGCAAAGAGTTACAAAGGGATCTCGCAAAATTGGGTGACAGGACAACAAAATGGCAGATGAAATTCAATGCTGATAAATGCAAAGTGATGCACATTGGAAAAATAATCCCAACTATACATATAAAATGATGGGGTCTAAATTAGCTGTTACTACTCGAGAGAGATCTTGGAGTCATTGTGGATAGTTCTCTGAATACATCCACTCAGTGTGCAGTGGCAGTCAAAAATCTAACAATGTTGGGAATCCTTAAGAAAGGGATAGATAGATAATAAGACAGAAAATGTCATATTGCCTTTACATAAATCCATTGTACATCCACATCTTGAATACTGCGTGCCGATATGGTCGTCCCACCTAAAAAAAGTTGTACTAGAGGTTCAGAAAAGGGCAACAAAAATGATCAGGGATATGGGACAGCTTTCCTCTGAGGAGAAATTAATAAGACTGGGATTTTTCTGCTTGGAAAAGAAATGACTAAGGGGGGATATGATGGAGGTCTATAAAATCATGACTGGTGTGGAAAAAGTAAATGAGGAAGTGTTATTTACTCTTTCTCATAACACAAGAATTAGGGGTCACCAAATGAAATTAATAGACAGCAAGTTTAAAACAAACAAAAGGAAGTCTTTCTTCATACAACACACAGTTGACCTGTGGAACTCCTTGCCAGAGGATGTTGTGAAGGCCAAGACTATAAAAGGGTTCAAAAAAGAACTAGATAAGTTCATGGAGGATAGATCCATCAATGGCTATTAGCCAGGATGGGCAGGGATGGTGTCCCTAGCCTCTGTTTGCCAGAAGCTGGGAATGGGCGACAGGTGATGGATCACTTGATGGTAACCTGTTCTGTTCACTCCCTCTGGGGCACCTGTCATTGACCACTGTCGGAAGACAGGATACTGGGCTTGGTGGACCTTTGGTCTGACCCAGTATGGCCCTTCTTATGTTCTCATCCCTGCTGGGAACAAGTAATTTTTGCTGAGTAGGGATGGATTTAAGCATATACTTGAAGCTAAACTCATGGTTATGTGCTTACCTGAATCAGGGCCTGATTCAAGCCTCTAGTCAGCTAGTAGAGCAAGTCTAAGGATTAAAAAGAAATGCTACCAAAATAGAAAAGTATTTGAGGTTTTATGAGCCCAGACTGTTGGTCTGAGAGAGCCTGCCAGCTAGGGGGGGAGGGAATATCTTTGCAGAAGAATAACAGATGACATTTTTAATTGCATTTGGCCTGATTTCCTAGAATCATATGAGTAAATATAATTTGCATAACCAACACTTAGCCTTTCAGTAAATATTCTTTGCCTATTAAAGTGCAGTTAAGTTTGTGGCTCTAATCATAGTTCCCTCTCCCCTTCTGTCATTTTTCTGTTTTGAAAGACAATGATCTTTCAGACCTGTTCACTGCATGAGCAAAGCTTGAGAGATTATTTACAATGTAAACATAACAAAGGCTCTGAGAAGTCTTGTTCCTGAATGGATCAGGAATTGGGCCATGTGCCATATTGTATAAGTCGTGGCTAGCCTATAACAGACTGGTTGGGATTTTTTTTTTGACACTGGAAAACGCCGATTTGTTGAAATCAAAACTTTTCACAGAAACACATTGGTTTGGACAAAAATTTTATTGCAGAGGTTTCATGGGTCCAGGATGGAATTTCTAGCGAAAACCACAGAGAAAAAGAGAGACTGACTTTGTAGCCCGGTGGTTAGGGCATTCAGCTGTGATATGAGAGACCCAGTGTCAAGTTCCTTCTCTGAATCTGGCAGAACAAGGACTTGAACCTAGGTCTTCCACATTCTAGAAGAGTGCTCTAACCATTGGGATACTAGCTATTCTGGACTCTCTCTCTCTTTCTGGAAAAAAAAATTCAAAAGCTCTAGTTTCATTCTTCAGTAGAATGAAAACAAATATCGAGCCCTCTACATTTTTCATGAAACAGAATTCTTGTTTTCTGGCCAGCCCTACATACAACTACAGGTAAACACAGGCCTATATTTTCAAAAGTGACTAATGATTTGGGGTGTCTTGTTTTTTGGGTGCCCATATCAAGACCTCTTAAAGGGCCCTGATTCTCAGAGGGCTGATGCTGTGACGAGAGTGTGCTCTAGAAAAGAGAGATGTCTATATATATGCACATAGTTAATAGGCAGTGCGAGAGGAGGTGGCGTTCAAACATATGCACTGTTCCTGGGATTTGTAGGGTCAGTAAATGTTGCTGCTGCTGGGTGCTGCAAGTGGCTTCCAATGTGCAGCTCTCACCATGTAGCTCATTGCAGGTGCTGAGTGCTTCCGGAAAATCAGACTCCTTTTCAGTAGCTCATGTGAGACACCCCAAAATTGAGGTACCCAGAATTGCCAGTCAGGGTCACGTCTGGAAATTGAGATTTTTTTTTTCAAAGGTAGAAAGAACAGGCTCCTGGATTTGGACTAGAGTTGGGTGAATTTTTTTGACCTGAACTATTGTTCTGGTGGGAAATGCAGATACAGCAAGACGGAAACATTTTGCGAATTCATGTCAAATTTGCCAAGTTGTTTCAGGGGAAAAAAACCTCAGAGAAATCAGGAATGTTTTGATTCAAAGCAGCTTTATTTAGGAATTTCATCTTAATTTTTTTAATTGTTAAAAATGCTCACAATGAAACCTCTTCATTCAACCCCAAATCACATTTTTTCACCTTTTCAATTTGCTGAACAGTGAAAGAAGAAAAAAATTATTTTCAGTTCAACCAAATTTTTTTAAAATTCCAACGAACCCCCCCCCCAAAAACCCATTATTTGTCCAGCTCTAACTTATGTACCTAACTCCCTTTTATGCTTTTAAAATCTTATCCTTCAGCTGTAAACCTCTGTTTTTAAAAAGAATGAGGAGTCCTTGTGGCACCTTAGAGACTAACAAATTTATTTGGTCCTGCCATGAGGGCAGGGGACTGGACTCGATGACCTCTCGAGATCCCTACCAGTCCTAGAATCTATGAATCTATGAATAAGCTTTTGTGGGCTAAAGCCCGGCTTATGCCCAAATAAATTTGTTAGTCTCTAAGGTGCCACAAGGACTCCTCATTCTTTTTGCTGATACAGACTAACACGGCTACCACTCTGAAACCTCTATTTTTAAGTGACTCTAAAGGGAAAAAACAACTATATTCACCTTTGGAAACAGCATTTTAAAGTTAACGAAAGGGGGCTGGGGCACATGACTTACGAGGAGAGGCTGAGGGAACTGGGCTTATTTAGTCTGCAGAAGAGAAGAGTGATGGGGAGATTTGATAGCTGCTTTCAACTACCTGAAGGGGGCTTCCAAAGAGGATGGATCTAGACTGTTCTCAGTGGTGGCAGATGACAGAACAAGAAGCAATGGTCTCAAGTTGCAGTGGGGGAGGTCTAGGTTGGATATTAGGAAACACTATTTCACTAGGAGGGTGGTGAAGCACTGGAATGAGTTATCTAGGGAGGTTTTTAAGGCCTGGCTTGACAAAGCCCTGGATGGGATGATTTAGTTGAGGTTGGTCCTGCTTTGAGTGGGGGATGGTACTAGATGACCTCCTGAGGTCCCTTCCAACCCTGAGATTCTATGATTCTATGAAAGGCCCCTTTGCACTTCTCCTCGGACTCTTCACTTGGTTTATATGTTTTCCTAGGATTTCTGAGGTGTTGTCTACACTAACGCTGTAAATTGATCTAAGTTACTCTAGTTAAGTTACGTAACTTAAGTCGATGTAACTTACATGGACTTAGCCCAGTGTAGTCACCGCTTTATGTCGACATAGTTTCTGCATCTCGTTGAGGTGAATTAAGTCAATGATAGAGCGCTCTTCCATTGCCTTTTCATGGCTTCACTAGACCCACTAAATCAAACCCACTGCAGCCACGCAGTGAAGACAAGACCTCTGTATCAGCCAATGATTTATAGGGAGTACACAGGGTTAGGGGGTAAATGGGCAGCCTATAATCTTGACCATGTTTCACAATAAACCCTGATTGTTTCCATTAGCAAACTGAGGCTGAACAGGTGACCTGCTCAGTCCTCTAAAATTAAACATCCCTGGCGACTAACTTTGCTGGGACTTCATTCCTATGATTTAAAAGAACAGATAATCGCTAATAAGGGAAATGTTTCTGTCATAAACACAGCTCTGGCATTTGCCATGTGCAATAATTTATATTCTCTGGTCTAGTGGGTTTGTATCAGCAGGCCTAATGACTGTTTCTGTTTAATTTTCAGATGCTTAATTGGAGTGGAACACTTCAACACCATTAAATTGAAACAAGCTACCAGCTTTTTCTTGCTTGTGTTTCTGGCCTGGTTCCAAATGACGTTTAAAGCAATCTCAGATGTTTAATTCCTGCCACACAGGCTGCTTGCTTGGGGTGGGGGAAATACAGCAACCGACATAACCATATTAAAGTTAAAAAGATTTCCAGACAAAAGAAAGTTTGGACGAAACTTACTGGGCCCCATTCTGCTTGCACTCAACGGGTGTAAATCTGGAGTAACTGTTTTAATCAGGGAAGTGCTTCTCGATTCACACCCTTGTAACCAAGGGCTGAATCTGACCCTTCAGGTGAGATCCTCATCTCTGCTTCAGCCCCTTTACACCAGGTGGGGTAAAAGGGTCTGAAAAGCTGCAGATGCAGCCGGGAGAGGATTCCTCCCGCACAAGACTGCCTTCCTGCCAGGACCCCATCGCAAGCCCTATTGCAGGAGATCTGCCGGGGACGGGCGTCAAGAGTTGGGCCCCGGCTGCAGAAATTCTGGTGGCCCGAGGGGCTGCTGTGATTTCAACAGACAGCCCTGGGGGGCGGGGGAGGGGTTACTCTGCTCTCCTCTCCAGCCCCCAGAGCAACCCAGGATTGGGAGGACTCAAACGGGTCTTAAACCACTTTAGGCGTCTTGCCCCTCCCCCTGGGGCTGTGAGTTCTTTCTGCAATGGGTCCTTAAGAGTAATCTCAGCCTTTGTCAACTAACAAAACTTTAATGTTCTGTGCCTAGCTCCACCTTGCTTAACTAGGTGAGAATATATCAAATGATTCTTACTAGGAAGCCTTTAGATTCACTTTTCTGAAAATGAATGTCATCATATGTCATCTGAGCATCTCACCGGATCGTGTGAATTTCTGTACTGGGGCGTTTTGCTTAAGAATATTCTGGTAGGGTACTTTGTCTGGGTCCCTTTTTTAAATCTTAAAGCACATTTTTAAACCTGGAAGTACCCCTGACTTGAGGTGTGTGTATATATATTGGAACGGAGTAAGAGGAAATATAGTTGCTCTGTAAGTTTAATATTGTTCGGGAATGGATGTTTAGAGTTACTGTGTGTATCTTTACAACATCATTCTTAGGAGCATTGTTTGCATCTGACAGTTTTTCTTTTAAGATTAATGTGCTTATGAAAACCGTGTGCATTGCTCTATGAGGCAAGCTCGAAATCCATCAGCATTACCATCATCATGACACAATGCTGGGAGAGCAAACGAAATGACAAACAGAATCTGGTTTTCCGAGGCCTGTGTGTGTTGAAGAGAAATGATCTGAAGCAAAACTTGGCCTCCATCCAGGCACTCTTCCTGCTCCACTGTTGGCACTATCAAAGCGAGGGGAAGAGAGAGAGAAAATAAGGCAGTGGAAGAAAACAAAATGAATTGCAGGAGAGGGGGAAGACCCCCAAGTCCCAAGTGTTTGGCCTCTTTTGAGCAAACCTGGGTACAGAAAATGGACAAAAACTTTAAGGACGATTGCGGACAAACTTGCTTTTACGTGTCAAAATCATCTCATCACAGAGCAGCTGAAACAAAGCAGCTCAAGCAAGTAATAGTTAACGTGGTGGGGTTACATCCTGTTGACATGCATCCCTGGGAAAATTGAAACATCGTGGGCCAGATCGACAGCCAGTGTAAAGCTCTGCGATAGAGCAACGCTGCCTTATGGCAGCTGAGGAGCTGGAGTCCTGTATTTGTAAGAAACAAATCAATGTACTCTGGAAGCATATTAAATATTAATGCAGGCTGCATGCAGATACAATTTAGCTGACTAGGGAGCTCCCAGGATCCATTTCTCTCCTTTCACAATGGAATCAAATACAATTAATAGAGTCCATAGAAAACGGTGATCAGCCTGAGTGAGTTAAAACAGGACTATTATTTGTATTGCAGTCGCACCTTAGAGGCCCCGCGGTGCTAGGCGCTGTATATACACATAAGAGACAGTTTATGCTTCAGGCAGCTTGCAGTCTCACTAGACAACATGGACGTAAGGAAACATTCTTATGGCCGGTTTGCAGAGAAATGAAGTGACTCGCCCGAGGGCACATCAGAAGACTAGCCTAGACCCAAACATTGAGCCCGTATCTCCGAACACTCCCTTAGCCACAAAGCCATCCTTCTCTAGTTAGAAGTCATGTAGTATGGCTCCCGAGTTTTCCGTGTTACCGAGAGCTGAGAAATGGGCATACGGAGCGCCACACCGGCATGAAGCCAAAACTGGCGGCATGAATAACTCCCAGACTGACCTCTCCTTAGCTGGTTGCCAACTTACCTCTTGTCTCCCACCTGGACATTTTCACTTGAGCAAAAACTCCAGCGGAAAGTAGTGACTGGGCGTAGAACGCGGGTGGCCACGAATGTGAAATGCCTTTCTGAGTTTCCTGCATTTTCATCCTTTTTGAGTTTAAATCAGTTCCAAATGCGATGGCTCGGGGAGGATGCCACTTGCCAAAAAAACTGCATTGCCATTACAAACGGTACATTAGGAATGGTCAGAGCTGGAGGTACCTGAAGCAGCAGCTGCAAGGGAATATATCCAAGACGCAGCATGGGAGAACCACAGCTGCCTGTCTTAATGTCATTCCCAGAAGCACTGCCCTTGAGAGGTGGGACTTGCAGAAGCAAGATATCATCCAATCAACTATGCCCACCATCTTATTCCTGGCAGTGCTACAGTAGTTGGATGGGGGTGGAGAAGGATACTTCTGATACTACCACCACCACCAATGGTAGGACCAGCCTGAACAGAAACTATGTCTCACACACACACACAATGTGGGGAAGTGTTTAGAGGGAGCTGGTTCACTCTCTCCCTTCCACAAGCCCATGACACCATCTGTGCACCATTGAGGTTATGGTCAGCCCTCCTCCCATTTGGCGAAATCCCCTCTCTGGATTGAAGATGGAGCTATCGTGCAACTATTCAAGAAGGAAGCTGAGGATGTGACGTTAGGGAGAGTGAATTCTGCTGTGGTCCACCAGCAGTGGGCTCGGACAGGACTGGGTATGGGAGACTGGAGGCAGTGTGTGTGGTGGGTTGTGTACGTGTAGTGTTGGGGCCATGTAGAATTACTGCTGCACAGGCTTAGGGATGAGTGGACCTCAGCTAGTGCTAGGAGTGGAGACAAACCGGAAGTTCTCAGTTGCAGGACCTCTGGGTACCGTGCCTTCCTCTCCGATGTTCTGCTCTCCCCCAGGACACTATATTCTCACGCACTGTATTGAAAACGCCGTCGCGTAGGGCACAGCTGCAGAAGAGGGGGAGAGAGAGAGAGAGAGATGGGGCAAGCAGCTTTTAACCAGGCCGTGCACACACCTCTTGTCTCCGCTCCCTTCCCATCTTCCAGCCACCCCGAGGGGAGGAATCAGAGAGGGGAAAGGGCAACAGTATGAGAGAGAAGGTCTCCGCCTAGTGAGAGATGCCAGAGGGCAATGGAATTTGGAGGCGGAGTGGTCCCAGTTCTTTCTTCCCTTAGGGTTGAGCCAAAGCCCATTGAAATAGATGAAAAGTCTCCCATTATCCACAGTGAGCTTTGGCTAGGGCCATGGGCTGCCCCTTGCCTGTGCCAGAACGTCAAAGCAGTAAACCCCAGGACAGCTGTTGGGGAGGGAGGAATAGGTGCCATAGGAACTGCAGAACTGGATCAGAGCCAAGGTCCATCTAGCCCTGTCTCCAACAGTGGCCAGCACCGGATGCTTCAGAGTAGGAAATTATAAAAATTATTAGAGGGGGTAATTGTCTAAATAAGTTGTGGGTTTGCCCCTTTCCTGCTTTAACCACAAGGTCTGCTGTTGCCCACCCTGAGCTCCCAGTTCCTTTGCCCCCTCTCCCCCCATCTCTCTCCCTCTGCATGAGGGAATCCAGCTCCAAAAAAAGAGAAACTTCTCCTCTCGGGTGCTGGGCCCACATCCCCTCCGAACCACCAAGAAGCTTCCTGCTTATGGACAGCAGACCCACCTTCTCCAAGTCTTGCACCAATCAGCGTCAGCCTCCCCCTGCCCAAGCCCTAATTGGAAATGCCCAGGACACTCAGCCATTCCTAATGTTCCCCATCGCTTTGCTCAATGGGGCTACTTGTGGAGCAAGGTGCTACTTAGCCTGGGTTAGGGTGGCAGGATCTGGGCCACACCACAGTTATTTTTTCATGTGCTGTAGGGCTGCTCTCTGAGCATGAGAGCCAGTCAGAATTGCAACCCCTGCACTTGGAGAACAAAAGGTGGTTACAGGGATTTTTCCCACAGGGAGCGTGGAGCCTCAGAGGGGGTGAGCAGAAGGCAGAGTCCTAGCAGCACACCTCACCACACACCAGTCAAGGAATTCAGACACCTGCAGCGAGAGGTTGTGTGGGAGCTCTGGAAGGTATTACACACGCCTCCATTGTATTCAGAGGTAACGCAAAGAACTGCACAGAGGAAGCCATTTGCAGCAGGCACCAAGTTTTACTGGCCCAACAGAACTATGCCACATGAGTGCTATCTACTGCCACCTTGTCTAGTAACTATTCTAGGCAGTGCAGGTAGCCATGTTTACGTTAAGGTAGCCTGACATTTTACAGTGTAAGACCCTGTTTGCGGTTGCTTATAGGACCTTGCCAAATTTAAATGGTTTGCATTGAAATTTTCCATTCTGGTTATCTGCGTCACGTTGAATTTGGGGAAGAGGGGGAAATATTCAGCTAAAATGGTCCAGCTGGTTCTGAGAACAAGTTTAGGGGACAATGAGTTATTTTGCCATTGGTTTGGGTTTTTTTTTAAAATCACTATTTCATTTAGCTGTTCTAGTACTTCCTGGCTTTAGGAGCAAGGGCTTGAAATTGGGCCAGGGGGTTCCCCTGGGGTGAGAGTTTTGCCTTGTGCTACCCCGCTGTCAATTGAGCCAAGTGAAAAATCTTTGAAAAAATCTCGGTATGCACATGCTCAGTAGAGACTTGTTAGCATTTGGCAGCTAAACGCTCTGAAGGTTCTGTCTGCCCTGAGCGTGCTCCACCTCTGGCATGTGGCCTCTCGCAGAACAGACTGCACATGTGCCGTCCTCGCTGAGTGACTGGGGCCGTGTGGGGTCAGGAGTTTCTCTGCAGTTGCTGCTCTTCACTGCTGTGGTGCTGGGCACCAGAACTGAGAAGCAGGGAGGAAAATATTTGGGGCAGGAACTGTGTGTGTTTAAAAGATGCCTAGAGGCAGGGGGTTAGGAGCAGGAGAGGGGAGAAATGTGAGAACTGGGGTGATATCAGAAGACGGGCTGAATTTAGGTCACGTGGGCAACATTAATTCTCTCCATTCCTACCTCTTGAGTAGCTGACTTCACAACCTCAGTGTTTTGTTAATTTTTTGGGAAGGGGGGAGGGGAGCAGGGGATGTAGCACACATCTAGCTCTCGCGTAATGAATTCCTTCCCTGCTGTGGCACAACTCTTCACTGCTTTCAGTGCAGGGTTTGTGCCTGCAAGGCACATTTGAGCCCTGAGATATTTTCTTTCCCCCATCTTTTTATCAGCACCCCAGCCTATTTCTGTGCACATGGCAACAAAGAAACTCACAATTATACATAGACCCCATGGGGTTTACCTTTTATCTCTCTATTCCCATCCAACAATGGCTCTCAAACTGCAGTGATCAGAAGAGCCAATGAAATGCTAACATCTATTTTCTGGTGTTAGACTTAAGTCGAACACTCAGGGGCTATTTCAAGGGAGTTAGAAGCTGAAGATCCTCAAACAGCATACATGAAGGGCCGCGTGAGGACAACTTTCAGATAAATCTAAGACTAGAATGAATTCAGGCTCTTTCGCTCCCATTTCGATCCTCCTCTCAAGAGGAGACACAATCTGCCATTTCTCTTCCTTTTACCACTATCTTTAGATGACTACGTAAAATTAATTTGAACTCTCTTGAATTCTTTAACAGATGAATAAGCTAAGATAGATTCTGAAGGCTTGATACTGTGTGCATCTGTCTGCAACGTAGCTTCTCTTTTGTGATAACGACCCAAGCGAAAGAAAGAGGCATGTTTGGATAAATCTGCTAAAAAAACTGGGACTTAGTCACTTCCCAGGAATGTTGTGCCAGGAACACAAAGCACGAGTCCATTCTTGCAATAAACCCTAAGGTTAAAATTACATGGGTTCCCTCTTGTGTGTTTCTCTGTATTTGAATGGTTATGTTTATTATTTGTAGAATGGCTAATGAGTAGAGGCCCCAACTCAGATACGGGTCTTATTGTACTAGACACTGCACCGACACATAATAAGCGAGTCCCTGCCCCCAAAGGATGGGAGGGGAAACAGAGGCACAGATTGGGCAAGTTGTCAATCTCTTGGCAGAGCTAGGAGCAGAATCCAGGTCTCCTGACTCCCAGCCCAAAACCCTATCCATTGGGTCACATTGCCTCCCCTGATATTAATCGTTTGCATTGCCAGAGCCTCAGTTGTCTCATGTCACCTGACACACAGCATTGTTTGGCAGCACTACAAGGTCAGGTTTTCTTGATCACCTTCCAGACTGGAGCAGCTCTGTGATGGCGTCACCGAGCCTCAGTGGGTCACAACTGAGAACACCAAATTCAGGACAAACTGATGAGAAATAGGGCAGACACACCCCAAAACTAGGGATTATTCTTCCATAAGATCTACCAAACCAGCAACAAAAGTAAACTTCTGTGTCACCACACTGGCTAGCAAGAAGTCAGAAATGCAGCCTCCTTAGATATTCCAGTCTTGGATTCAACATCCAGACACTAGACTTAATAATGGGTGGTTCTTTAAAGCCAATTTCATCAAACAAAGGGTTCTTCTGATCCCAAAGGACCAGCCGCATACTCAGGTCAATATATAACTCAGATCTTATCCAATAATCATGCTGTTGTCAATCCTTTAGTATCTAGTATCTAAAGGTTTATTTATAAAAAGAAAGAGATGAGAGTTAAAATTGGTTAAAGGAATCAAGTACATACAACAATTGCAAAGTCCTTGGATCAGGCGTAAGGCAGTGATGAAATAAACTGCTGGCTTGTTAAGTCTCTGATTGCTTCCAAATGATTTGGAAGGTCCTCCGTCCCTTGGATAGAATGCTCCCATTCGTATAAGTCCATAGTCCAGAGACCAGAGCAGGAAAGAGGCAAAATGGAGATGTTTTCAGGGCCTTTTATAGCTTTTGCCATGTGGAGGGAAACTCATTGTCCCAAACAAAGCCCTCAGCATAATCTGTGGAAAATTACAGGCATACAAGATGGAGGTTGGTACCACATGGTCTAGTCACATGCTTTTGCATGTTCTGATGAGTCACAGCAGAGGCCATTACCCATATTCTAGCTAGAATGTTCACAAGAAGGTGCATCAGGTAGGGATAAGCCTCTTTTATGGTCCATTGTGAGTTAAGTGTTCTTTGATGGGCCATTCAACTTGAAAAGTCTCTTCACAATGTGTTGGCCAGACTAGAAGTAAGCTGCCTTGTGGGTGTGACTACCAAAGTGAACACATTTGAAATACATGTATACAATCAATATTCATAACTTTAGATATAAAAATGATGCATGCATACAAATAGGATAATCATATTCAGCAACCCATAACTTTTTCATAGACACCTTACATGACATACTGTGCACAAGTTTTGTTGCAGTTGTATAACTGGTGGAAACAATGATCTACATGGTCATATTTTGGTCATATAATGTCACAGATGCATCCACCATGCCTTCTTCCCCAGCATGGAGCAACTAGGGTCCAACGGCACATCACCGGTGTTCCTTTTAACTCATGATCACTGTCAACTCCTGGAGTGTTTTTAAATCAAATTAATCTCTCTTGCCTACTTTCCTCCTTACAATGGAGGAAAGGTAGGATCCTTTCCTGCAGAGTCACTCTCCTGGTGTTACTATCAAATGAGTCCTTTGGCTCCTCTGACTCCAAATAACACCTCTCATTGTGGTGTTACCCTGCAAGCAGCTGGAATTGCCCCTATAATGAGGCTTGGACAATGGTCTGGACAGAGCCAGCAGTAGATGCTTCAGAGTCCCTGATACAAGAGACCGTAGGATACCAGAGTCAAGGCCAGAGTTCCCTGTGCTGGGAGCGCTGGAGCTCAGATGTCAGTCAAGGTACAAAAAGTGATCTGGCTACGATGCCTCAAAACTGCTATTGTAGGCTTCATGCAGCTTTGCAAAGGACCAGGAGTGATTGGGTTAGGCTCCAAGCATAGACTGATACCCGTAATCATCACCCCCTCTGCTTTGAGCATGTCTACACAAGAAGGGACTATCTGGAAGCCTCGGGGCAGAGGTGCTTTGACAGACGTGTGTTGGGAAGATACTGGTGCTTTCTCAGCTTCTACTCTGGCTGAGCCAGAGTTTGGCACCTCCAGCTTCATGCACTGAATCCACAAGTCTGTTGAGGAGCCAGTGCTTGATGAATCCCTCAGCTTTGCTGGTGATGATGCAGAACAGGTAGGAAACAACATCATCTTGTTGGGCTTACTGTGGCAGGGGGAGTGTAGGTTTATATTCAATTGGGTGTCCTGGGCAACGAGTCCTGGTGCTCAGCCATCTCTGTTCGTTTTGAGGGTTTGCATTCCAGGCTGGCCTCACATTGGAGGAATCGTAGAGTCATAGAGTTTAAGGCCAGAAGGGACCACCAGGTCTTCTAGCTTGGCTTCCTGTATATCACAGGCCACAAGCACCACCCAGCATCTGCACACTGAACTCAACAACCAGAATTAGAGCAAAGTATTACAGCCCACAGGAAACAAACCTAATCAGAGCATTATCACCCCTTCCCCTTTCCCTAATGATTGAATTGTTATAAATGCTGCAGTTCTACCCAACACTGAACCATAGCAACAGTGGAAGCTACTTGCTCATGGCTGTACTCTTTAAATTTTGGAAATCAAATAAAGGTAGGGGAATGTTTATTCCGGAAGAACAGTACCTCTGGCAGGGATCTCTTTCACCTCCTACTGACTTCTTCCACAAACATGTCATCCCTCAACACCTTTTTGTCTGCAAAATCTTTGTCAATAGAGTTTGAACTTTGAACTTGAGATGCTCCATAGTGTAAGGGAAACCTGTTCAGCCAGAAATACCATGGACAAAGTTCTTTTTGAGTCAGGATTTCCCCTCCCTTCCCACCTCTGTGTTCTAGAGTTTTGTTAATGGCATTGATACTTTTGTGTGGTATAGATGGCCAAACACAAGTGATTTTTGAGTGTCTCCATTTTTGGGTACTTAGCCTGAGATGCCTTAAAGGGCCTGATTTTCAAAAAATGCGGCACATCCACCCTATGAGAATCAGGCTCCAGTAAGAGGCCCCAGTCCCTGTTGAAAATCCAGACAACTGTTCTGCTGGAGACTGTATCTAATGCCAATAAAAGGACCTGTAATATGTATTTAAACAACCAAAAAAGCTGAAGCAAATTAAGGTGCACTCAGGATATATGGCCGAGTTTAAGTAAATAAGTAGGATCTCTGTGTTAAATTCTTTTCTATGGATCTTTTACTGCAGAGCTTCTATTCACTGACTGCATGAAACTTAGAAGCAATGACCCTTTAAAATACATAGCAGTGCCCCATCATATAGGCAGGGTTTTGTTGATGTCAAACTTAACCACAGATTAAAAAATCAATAGGAATTGCACAGTTATGACAGGCGGTGCCATCTAGACCCCGCTGAAAAACTCCCAGCACTTTCAGTGGACTTTGGCTCATGCCCTGTATTCCCAGGGATGGTTCTGGCAATGAGGAACCCGAGACACTGTTCAATTCAGAACAAAATGAAATAAGAATGAAAGACATTTCTCAGTGGCCCAGTTCTATGCACAATGGAACTGCATGGGCCCAGATTCTCAGCTGTTGTCAGAGCTCCACTGAAGTCAACTATATGGAACCATAGGACTGGAAAGTATCTCCAGAGGTCATCTACTCCAATCCCTGCACTCACGGCAGGACTAAGTATTCTCTAGACCATCCCTGACAGGTGTTTGTTTAACCTGCTCTCAAAAATCTACAGTGATGGAGATCCCACAACCTCCCTAGGCAATTTATATATACAAGTTGTTCACAATCAGAGCTGTCCAGAAAACAACAGCTGGGGTTTGCAAAAAACCCCAAAACCAATATGAAGGTTTTGACATTTGCTTTAATTCAGCAGTGGAATGAAAATTGAGACATTTCAAATATTTTGTGGAAAAAATGAGTGAGAGAGACTAGCCAGGGGGGTAGGGTTAAGATGGGGCGGACCTTGGTTCAGGTCCCTACTTTGCCTGATTCAGAGTGAACCTCCCCCATGAGTGATCTGGTCCGTTCTGAGGTGGCTCTCTCTTGCTCAGCTTTTTCCATGGAAAATTCTGGAAGGTCTCATTTCCATTTTGCGTTGGAACATGAACAAATTTTGAAACCTTTAAATTCTTCATGAAATGGAATTTGGTTTCTAGCCTGCCCTACCAATCAGACATGCAGCTGGCTGTGGCTGACTGTAGCGGGGTGCTTACCCCGCTCCTGCCCGGAGGGGTTCAAAGACAGCCCTGGGAGAGGCCTCTGGCAGGGAAAGCAGCTATTAGGCTGATTGGGGAAGCAGCTGCAGCTGGGCCATGCCCCAATCAGGCCTCAGCTGGCCCTATATAGGATGCTGGGAGCCAGGAGCTCAAGTGTCTCTCTCTGCATTCAGAGAGAGAAGGGCCTGGCTGCAGGGAGGTTAACCAGGTATCTGGAGTGGAGCAGGGCTGTGGAAAGGCCAAGGGAGCCAGGGAACTCTGGCCTAGGAGAGCCCCAGGCTGCAGGCCTGGTAAGGCCTATTAGGTACTGGGTTGCAGGGGGCAGCCCGCAGGTAGCCAGAGGAAGCAGGTCCAAACCCCTTTGCCTGTGATGAGTAGCTTATACACTGCAGTCTGCCCCAGGGAACGGGGGCTAGATGGAGACTGGGCAGTAGCTAAGACTGACTGAGGTGGAGTGGGGATAGAGGGTTGGGGGTTCCCCTGGGTGGGGAGACCCTGAGATGTGAGGGGTTACTGCCAGGGGGCAGCACCCCAGATAACAGGGCACCGAGTCTGGAGGGAC
Source organism: Mauremys reevesii (assembly GCF_016161935.1). Lineage (NCBI taxonomy): Eukaryota > Metazoa > Chordata > Testudines > Geoemydidae > Mauremys > Mauremys reevesii. Next base: position 4,729,388 of record NC_052625.1, read on the forward strand.
ACAGGGGGCCAGCCGCAGCGGGACACTGGCCTGCAGAGGGTGCTCCGGAGGCTAGATGAGCTAATTTCCCAAGACAAGCAGCAGGAGGCACCGCCGGGATGAGTCCCACCCATTTACACTGACCCTTGCCTTTTTGGACCCTCCTAGACTACCTGAGCCTTAGGCCAAGTCTATCCTACTGATCTGTGCCGGGATATCTACGTCTCCCTGGGGTGTGAAAACTCCACACCCCTGAGTAACATAATTATACCAACCTAACCCCTGGTGTAGACAGTGCTCTGTCGACAGGAGAGAAGCTTCTCCTGTCAACATAGCTACTGCCTCTCGTGGAGGTGGATTAACTACGCTGAGGGAGAGCTCTCTCCCGTCGCTGTAGGAGCGTCTTCACTTATGCACTACAGTGGTGCAGCTGAATTGGTGTAGCTGTGCCGGTGCGGTGTTGTGAGTGTGCACTGCCCTTAGCCTGCCTCATTTAGCTCTTTATTGGCTCCTCTGACACTTTTCCTGCATTTCCCCCTTCTGAGGTTGCTGAGGCTTTTCCTTTGCCCCAGGATGGATTTCTGGCCTCTCCTTTTTTCTCTTCTGGGCCCCAATGTTCTCTGACTTTTCTCTCTTTCCTCCTCCTGCTCCAAAGTGCCGCCCTGGATTGTCCCACCACAGAAGCACTCCAGCAAGGTAGCTGAGGGAAGGACTCAGTTGTCCACCAAAACATCCCTCCTCCCTAAATCTCAGTCAGTCTTGTTCCAGAGATATGAAGCAAATGCAGTGGCTGTGCTACTTGGCAAGAAGCGAGGGGTAGTGATTCAAAGGAAAGACTGTTACTGTAGTGAGAAAAGGGGCAGCTTCCGTCCTAGCTACCAAAGATGAATGTTGTCAGCTGCCAAAGCCTGCACTGTCCATAGGCTTCCACAAAGATCTGTCTAGGATATGGGCTCCTCCATTCCCTGAAGGCACAGGGAGAGATTTTCCAATGATCATGTTTGCTTTTTATCAAACGTTGTCTCATAACAAGAACCAAGGGCTGGAAGTTAATGCCAGGCAAAAACAAATTGGAAATAAGGGACATTTTTAACAGCGAGGGTAATTAACCACGGGAACAAACTGCCAAGGGACATGGTAGATTCTCCATCTCTTGAAGTCTCAAAATCAAGACTAGATGCCTTTCTGGAAGTTATACTTTAGCCAAATACAAGTTATGGGGTTCAACCCCGGGGTATTTGGGTGAAATTCCATGGCCTGTTATATAAAGGGAGTTAGACTAGATGATCTAATGCTCCCTTCTGGCTTTATAATCTATGAATCAATGAATTTTTCAGGACATGTATTTCTTCCCCCAGTGACCCAATTCTTCAGCCTTTATTTATGGATCCTAGGACCTCATTCCTGCAGCTGATCAAAAAAAATGCAGGCTTTTTGTTGAAATTTGACCGCTGCTTGGAAAAGAGCAAAATTTTTTTGCCAAACCCTCCCCAGCCACCCTCCAAAAAATCATCAGGAGTCCAAAAACTTTCAACCAGTTCTACTCCCTGCTTGTGCCAGGTCCTTTGTCATCTGGCTCTGAGGCTGGGGAAAGTATCACTGAAAAGGAGGGCAGAAAACAAAGTACCCTACAATGCTTCATTAATGTAAATGTAGCAACTGAGATCAACACCTCAGGGTGCATAACGCTGTACATACATTGTCCCTGCCCTGAAGGAGTTAATCTAAACTGACAAGCCAGAGAGATAGTGGAAACAAAGGCACTGAATGGAAATTGAAATACCTTCTCCATCTTAGCTGCTTTCCCTTCAGTTCAGCCACAAGCAACATGAGTGGTGCAGTGAATGGAGACTTTATCATTATTTCTATTACAGTAGCACCAAGAGGCCTCAGTGAAGGACATTGGTGGCAGGGAGTTTCCCACTCACTAAGAATTTACTAACTAAATAGGTAAGACAGATGAGGAAACAGAGGGGAAGTAACTTGTCCAAGGTCACACAGCAGATCAGTGGCAGAGCCAGGACTCAGATCTGGTCAAGTTTTCTGACCCCAACCTCATTGCCCTATCCACTAGATCATACTGCCACTTTACTGTGCCAGATTTTCAACTGCTGGGGCAACTGGCCGAGTAAAGTACTTGCTGTGAGTAGGGGTGACAGAACTGGTCTGTCAATGAACAGGAATTGCAATTAATGTTTAGCTTCACTCTGTTCACTTTCCATGGTGTATTCTAGCCACTCAGGTGAAACTCTAAGGGGAACCCTAAGTACCCCTCGTGGTATAACTTTGCCAACAGGGCCAATCGTCACACGTGCCGCGTAAGAGGCAGTCATCCCCTTCAGCCCCTGAGCTTCAGAGATGTTGTAGCGGTACTACGCACCCTCACAACAGTTTGCTCCATGTCACTCAGCTAACTGCACGTAGGAGAACACCACTGTCTCAGCCACCGAATGGAGATGGCCAAACAGATGAGCAAGATAAGGGAGGAAGGAGAGTTGGTCAGGAAATGACTTTTCCCCCCACTAAAAATGTCTCCAACATTGAGTTTTTGTTTTTGTTCAACGTTTTTCTTCAAAATGTGATGGGTTTTCTCCGGAAAGCTGACAAATTAGTGAGGGGAGAGGAGGGTTGGCAACCGAAACCTGCAATTTTTCAGCTTAAAATTTGAAAATGTATGAACTTTTTTTAATTGTTTGCCAAAAATATTGCTTAGTGAAAACCCAAACGCTCTTGACAAAAATGGACATTTTTAGGAAAAAAATGCCAATTTAATTGAAAAAGCCATTTTTTATTTAAAAAACCCCCATCCTCCTTGGTGGCAATATTTTGACCACCTCTATGAACAAGCTGTTTTCCTTACACACATTTTAGGAGCAGGCAGTGGCATGTCAAGCAGTTTATCAGAAATCAACCCAAACTTTGCCTGAACTTTGAAAAAGTTTTTTGCTGATATGTTTATACAGTTCTGCGTTCCTGGGGTTTGGTTAGCAGTTCAAGGATTGAAATGCCATAAGAAGTTGCTTGCTGCATTTTAATTGAAGTAACTAAACAATAAGACTGATGTATTCTCTTTATCAAGAGAATTCATGTCTCTTCATAGCACTACCCAATTGGCTAATTCTTTATTTTTTCCTGTACTACCTCCAGCTCCCTCTAGTGTCACAATGAATACACACTCCGTCAGGACGTATTGAACGAGAATTATCTATGGCTTACTTTAAGCTCTCGTGCTTCCAGCCCAGCCAAAATTAAGAAGAGTTGGAAATCACACAAGCCTCGCTAATCTTGTAGGATTTTCAGCTTGATTTCTCAGATGCAGAGGTTTGGATAAGGATTCAAATGGAGAAGAGGAGTCGTGCCCTCCAAATTCAGAAGGTCCACTCTCAGGACTTTTCAATGGAGTAATACTCATGTCTTACACACACAGGACAGCAGATAAGTTAGCCCCGGGCATAGGCTTTATGAACTAGTCAACTCCATTTACACCTCTACCTCGATATAACGCTGTCCTCAGAAGCCAAAAAATCTTACCGCGTTATAGGTGAAACCGCGTTATATCAAACTTGCTTTGATCCACCGGAGTGCGCAGCCCCGCCCCCCCAGAGCACTGCTTTACCGTGTTATATTCGAATTCGTGTTATATCAGGTCGCATTATATTAAGGTAGAGATGTACCTTATTCTGTATATACCCATTGCAATGATCTATCAGTGATAACTAAAAGACAGTATTAAAGACTAAGAAACTATAAGTATTCTTATTTCTATTGGGGTAGCACACAGGAGTCCTAATCATGGACTGGGACGCCTATTGTGCCAGGCGCTGTACAAACACATCATAAAAAGATGGTCCTGAGGAGCTTGCAATCTGAGTATAAGACAGGAGAGCACAAAATTCTCAGGTTGCATACCCAGACACACACCTGTATCATGCATTAAATATTGGTTCCAGATCATTTGATTAGTACTTTGCAGATGAAATTAAAGAAAATGAGACAGAGCCTCATTTGATGTCCGTCAGAGTAACTCTACGGAAATCAATGGAGCTCTGCTGAGTCATAGCATAGCTTTATATTACCACAGTGCCACGGGGATGCCTGATCTCACTTTCAGGTGACATTGTAAATAAGAAGCGGGCAGCAGTATCTCTCATAAATGTAAACAAAGGTATTTGTCTGAGCGACTGGCTGAACGAGGAGTAGGACTGAGTGGACTAGCCCTGTGGCTAGGGAACTCACCTGAAAGGTAGCAAATTCCTTCTCCCCCTCACGTGGCGTGGGGACTCGAAGCAGGGTGTCTCACATCCCAGGGGGGTATGCTAACCACTGGGCTAAAAGTTATAAGGGACGTCATCCTCAGCTGTTTTGTGTGAATTTGTCTGAGGGGTCTGATCCCACCTCACGGGGTCGTAGAGCCTGGGTTCCAGCCTGACCCTGAACATCTACACAGCACCTAAGCAGCTCCTGAGCCTGAGTCAGCTGGCACAGGCCAGACCTGGGTTTTTCACTGCAGTGTAGGTGTAGCCTATGGGTACGTCCATCTGGAAAAAACAAACAAACTGCAGTCGTGAGTCGCAGAGTGCAGGTCAGCTCCACTCGGGCTTGTTGGGTTCAGGCTACAGGGCTAAACACTGCAGTGTAGGCGTTCCCGCTTGTGCGCTGCAGCCCAGCTAGGGCGTGGTTCTCAGATTTGACACGGGCTCTGAGACTTGCTGCCATGTTTTCGTTTGGTTTCGGTTTTTCTTTCTTTCTTTCTTTCTTTCTTTCTTTCTTTCTTTCTTTCTTTTTCTTTCTTTTTCTTTTTTTTGCAGTGTAGATGCACCCTGATTCCTGTGCTGACCCAGATCTCCAACTCCTAGTGACTGATGCCTGTTCCAACCACTAGGCCTGATGGTCAATGTCCCAATCTCTCTCTCTCTCACACACACACACACAGCCTCTGCCATAACAAAAGCTCGGGGTGTACCCATTATAGCGGGGATTTTAAAACTGTTGAAAATAAAGCGTATCTGATGTGATTTTTTTTAAAGCACTTAATATTGCCCTAACTCTACTCCCACGAGAGTCAAGGAGAGTTTTACCATTAACTTCACGGAGCTCAAGCTTAGGCCAGGGCTGAGCGCATTTGAAGATATCATCCATAGAGTGTGTTGTACTTGTAAACACCACTTAATTTGTCACCAAAGAGATGCCAGGGCTCAAGCAATTATTTTACTTTCATGACTGACGCAGCAAGCCCAGAGGTGCCAGGACTATGAACTGCCAAGCCCAGAGGCTGGGGCTATGACCTGCCATGCCTAGCGCTGGCAAGCTCTGGCACAGATTAAGTACCATCCTAAGATGAAAGTAAAACCCTCTTCTCCTTTATCAACAGACCAGCTACATTCCCATGTGAAAGCCCCAATTCTGCAACTGGAGCTGAGTGGAAGAAGCCTGGAGGTATCCTAGTGATTTCAGTTTGCCTCTAGATGGGTGCCTGGGTCAGCTTACTCAGATCCAATGACAGGATGGGGCCCTGGTGATCTGTAAGTAATGCTCTGTATCAACACTACACAGAAGCTGTTTTGAAAAGGAAGCCCCAGCTCCTCTACGTGGCTTGTTGCTGCATGTTTGGTAGAGACAGGAGATTGTTTGTTTTGGCTGACACAAAAATGCTGATGAGAGCAGAATGTGAACACGCCAGGCATCAAGTTTAATGCCAAATGTTTTGAGATCGGCATAGTGCTGAGCTGGAAAAAGCTGGAAACCTGCTAATCAGAACTATTAAAACTTCACAGGTGCTAGAATTTCTTATGAAAAATGTAATCTTTTGGAAAATCATCAAGCCTATCAGTGACCTGCAAAGATGCTAACTCACGTCTGAGTTTGTAAAGCCTGGCTAGGGGATTTAGGCTAAAATTTTCAAAAACCCCTTTGGCTATGTCTACACTTCAAATGCTACAGCTGCAGTGTTTCAGTGCAGACACTCAGTGGTGCAATGAGAAGAGTTCTCCCATCACTGTAGTTAATCTGCATCCCCTAGAGAACACAAGAAGGGCCATACTGGGTCAGACCAAAGGTCCATCTAGCCCAGTATCCTGTCTTCTGACAGTGCCCAATGCCAGGTGCTTCAGAGGGAATGAACAGAACAGGTAATCATCGGGTGATCCATCCCCTGTCACCCATTCCAAGCTTCTGGCCAACAGAGGCTGGGGACACCATCCCTGCCCATCCTGGCTAATAGCCATTGATGAACCTATCCTCCATGAACTTATCTAGTTCTTTTTTTCAACCTTGTTATAATCTTGGCCTTCACAACATCCTCTGGCAAGGAGTTCCACAGGTTGACTGTGAGTTGTGTGAAAAAATACTTCCTTTTGTTTGTTTTAAACCTGATCCTTATTAATTTCATTTGGTGCCCCCTAGCTCTTGTGTTATGAGAAGGAGTGAATGGCTAGCCAACTACAAAAGCAGTTTCTCCTCCCTTGGTGTTCACACCTCAACTGCTAGAAGAGGGCCTCATCCTCCCTGATTGAACTAACCTCGTTATCTCTAGCCTGATTCTTGCCTGCATATTTATACCTGCCTCTGGACATTTCCACTACATGTGTCTGACGAAGTGGGTATTCACTCATGAAAGCTTATGCTCCAATACGTCTGTTAGCCTAGAAGGTGCCACAGGACTCTTTGTCGCTTTTTACAGATCCAGAGTAACACGGCGACCCCTCTGATACTTGAGAAGGAGTAAATAACACTTCCTTATTTACTTTCTCCGCACCAGTCATGAGTTTATACACCTCTATCATATCCCTCCTTAGTCATCTCTTTTCCAAGCTGAAAAGTCCCAGTTTTACTAATCTCTCCTCATATGGAAGCTGTTCCATACATACCCCTAATCATTTTTATTGCCCCTTTCTGTACCTTTTCCAATTCCAATTTTTTTTTTGAGATGGGACGCCCAGATCTGCACGCAGTATTCAAGTCGTGGGTGAACCATAGATTTATTTAGAGGCAATATGATATTTTCTGTTTTCTCTATACCAAACAAAGGATTAGATGGTGACCTTGGGTAAAAGGGTGTCGCTTTTCAAAGTTAATGGAGCGGCGTCTTTTTGCAGGAGGTTGGAATCTGACCCAGTGTTTCTAAGGCTTGATCTGCACTTAACTTATACCAGCATTGCTACCTCAGTCGAGGATGTGGGGGGAAAACCCACATCTCTTAGCGACATAGCTCTGCCAGCAAAACCCAGTGTGGACACACAACAGCAATGATTACAGAAGAGAGCATCTGTCAGCATAGCTAATGGTGTTCCTGTCCGCCTACACTGCGTCTACACTAGGAGGCTATGCTAGAGATGTGCTAGCATAGGCTTTGCAGTGTCGATGTAGCGTAAGTACTTCCCCGGTCTGTGGGTGAAGAAAGGCTGGTAGAATACTGGAGTAGTGATTATATTGATCCTCTAAACACTCAGTCCACTGAGTCAAGGTAAAAAAAAATGGGTTTGGCGCTTTCCTGCACATTTTTCAGCCCTCCACAGCCTCTGGTGCATGCTACGGTCTAGAAACGAGAGCACTCAGAAAGGTATTTCGCCAGTTACATGAAGGTGAGAGCTCAACAAGCTGGACAAGTCAGACCCTGTCACTGTTTTAAAAACACATTATCAAAGCTGAAATGCTCAGTTCTTGATAGAAGATTGTGCAGTAAACATAATGTGATACTTATGGACAGCTTCCAACATCGCAAATACCTAAGATGACCTAGTCATTGTGCTAAGTGAATTTATTTAGGATTAAATATAAGGCCAGCTCCCCATGGCAGCAAGAGCACATAGCCTCTCCTGGCTGGGGAAACCAGCAGCGGGTTCGGCGGAAGGCTCCGAGAACGGTTGACCCAATACACAAGAAGGGAGGAAAGTACCTGCACTAAATTCACAACTGTTTAGTAAGGACCCCTTCTTGGGGAAGGGAACGCATGGACATGAGGTTGCAAGCCCTTCATACACCCCTGTGTGTACGCCTAGGAACAGGGGTGCAACTGGAATTGACCTAAGAAGGGGGCCCTGGGAGAGCCCAGTCCTGGGGTGGAGAAGACAGTGGGGTGCAGAGTGGGCACCGCTTGGCTTGGGACATGGCTTGCAGAGGGCAGGGCAGGCTTGCAGGGCTGTAGCCATGGAAGGAAGCGCTGGGATGTGCCAAGCCTGGGCACCTGGTGCCAGGGTAGGGCACAGCCAGGGGAGTGCAGGGAGAGGTACATGCAGCCCTGTGGGCCCCAGTACCCCCGTTTCCTGTGGTCAGCCCAGGCTGCAGTCCCCCCGCCCGGTGATCCACAACCCAGGACAGAGGGCTTGAGGAAGTGTTGGGGCCCCCAGCTCAGCCCACAGCACTGGGATTCTGGGAGGGGGGAGGTTCTTCTCCTGGGTGGGTATGTGGGCACCATAGTCATTGCCTCCTATGTGGATGGGGGCGTTGGCGGGGGTGTTCCCAGCTGCAGGGCTGCCTCAGACTGCTGTTCTGGGCATGGGCTGGACATCTGCGCTCAGCCAGCCAATAATAATAATTAATAAATGCACAGCCCAGTGCACGTCCCAGCCTTGCTGTGAGGTTTTCTTTCTGCAACAGAATCCCAGAAATCCCACCTTGCGTGCTGTGAACATGAATAGGCTTTTCCGACATTCTCGGCATTGGCCTAACTCTGCTTCCATTGACTTTCCCCCCTCCCCGACTCCTTCATTGGGAGCAGAGCTAGGCCAATGCTATGGCCTTCTGAATAGCTCACCCTAATGGTACAGTGCATAGACAGGGTGGGGGCTAGCCTGATTCCAGCACTGCTCCACAGAGGTGCACTTCAGCGGAGTTTTTATTTGCAATACCACTGAAGCCACTCGGGAAAAAAAAGGTATTTGCCACACTTTGCTTTGCCAAGGTGTCGGTCAAAGTCTTGTTATCATCTTTGCAAAATCAAAACAAAATCTAAGTTTCTTCTGAACATGTCTAGTCCCTTCAGTTCTAGTTCTATAAACACATCACAATCACGGCAGTCAGACCCGCTCTCACATGGAATGCAAGCAGGGGCCCAGCTACACACACAAATATTAAACACCAAGCAAAAATGCATTCGTCTGTTTAAGGGTGCGGATGAAAACAGACAAAAGCAGGTGAGTTTTCCTTTCTGGAGATCTCGATCTCTGCTTAGGTTACTCTGACCCTGGCAAACCAGGTGCCAGCTCATGCCAAGAGACCCATGCCCCACTTGGATCCTGACAAGCGCATAGCTGGAATCAGTCTGGTTCACCGGTGTGTTGGAATTTGTAAACTAGGTATAAACCTGTGCTTAGCAGTGCTTAATTTGTGCCAGAGCTTGCCAGGTTCTGAGCCCTGGCAACTCTAGGCTTGGCAGTTAATAGCCCTGAACCTCTGAGGTTGCCATGTCAGTTATGAAAGTAAAAAAACGAGGACTTGGTGTAAATGAGCATCAGGCCTTTTGTGTACATTTTTAAGGTCATGGTTATCAAGGTCATGGTGGACTCTCCATCACTCACAATTTTAAAATCAAGATGAGACGTTCTTCTAAAAGATCTGCTCTTGGAATTATTTTGAGGCAGTTCTCTGGCCTGTGCTATCCAGGGGTCACACTAGATGATCCCAGAGGTCCCTTCCTTCTGGCCTTGCAATCTATGAATTTGGCAGGCCTGGAAAGAGGGCCTCAAATGCAAGGAGCTCCGTTCAATCAGGGGCAACTCTGGGTGGAGGACGGGCCTTGAAGCCCCGGCTCCTGTGGCGGAGCCTGGCTGAGGACAGAGCCTGCTTACATGACTACAGGTTGTCTGAGCCCCTGAGAGGGAGGTGGGCCGGATGGTAAATGATCACCCCAAGATGCTTTCCAGTAGCTTGCCTGGGCCAGTGAGCTAGACCGCGGCTCCCCAGAGGCTCCCCAAAAGAAGGGAGGCCCTTCAGATGTTTGTTGTTTCTTCTCTGGAACCCCAGAAGGGGTACGTGCCAGTGGGTCCCAGCTTCCATCCCCAGGCCGGTACAGATGACCACCTGGACCTGGCTGATGGGAGACGGAGTGAGAATAGGATCCCATCATACCCTAAGGGGGTGCCCGGGAGGGACTAAGCACATGACACACAGCAGAGTGCTACTCCCTCGAGCAGTCCCCCGGGAGCTCCTTTTTTCACATCTTTCCTCACGCTTGCTCCGCCCTGCAGCCCCAATCTCATGTCCACACTCTCCTCAGTGCCCTCATTCCTCTCTTGAGTCCTGAGTGTAACATGGGTCCCATCCGCCTATTCAAAACCCATCTCGTGTGTCTGCTGGGGTTGTTTTGCACCGTGTGAATGGAGGCTGTGAGTGCAGCATCTATGGATGGGCAGGTCTCCAAAGGTTTGCTCATCACCCAAGAGCCAATCAGCTTTATCTCGCCCTGTCTCACACCATCTCATTAACCCTCCTGTTGGTTGCTTTTCTTGCTACCCCTTTGCTTTCCATACACTCAGTGTCCAAGTTCCTCCCGCTCAGAGTGGCTTACGGTGACTGACCCAGGTGTAATGGCCACCACCATATCATTTCTGAGGGTGGCCCATTATGTGACATCAACTCCCTGATGCACCTGAATTTCATGAGGAGATCAAGAAATTGCAGTGGGATTTGCCTCCCAGGGCTGAGAATGAAGTAGCTGAACACAAGCAGAAAACTGGTGGGAGCCCTGCCCTGAAACCCACCGCTAGCCACACCCAGGAAAAAGATATTCCTGATTTCTTGAAGGCCAGAGCTATTTCTGGGGTGTTGCTGTTTGACGTTGCCATTTACCAATTAGTCTGTACAGCACCTAGCGCAGAGGGGCCCTGGCCCATGACTAGTGTTCCTAGGCGCTATGACAATACTCCTTCTACTAATAATAGTTCTAACATACGCATGTTCCTTAGCCAACATTTTTGCTTGTTCAGAGAAACTTCGGGGAAGAGCAATGCAATTGTTGGTGTTCCTTTGTAACAATCAGGGCTAGGGTTCATTACCATAGTAGGCCTTTTTCTTCTTCTTCTCTGAAGAGTTTGATGCAGCAATTTTCCCAGACGCAGACGACAGGGCGAGGCCTCAAACAACAGCTGTGTTGTGTGCTTGGCTAGTTCAGAGCAAGGGGGAAGATACAACGTGATGCCCAAATGGACGGAGTTTGACTCATCCGTGGACTAGCTGTCCTACAGAGGAGGACCAAGAGCTCAAGGCAGCTGCGGTCCCTTTCCAGAGAGAATCAGGAGGATAACAGGAAATAACTAAGATAGAAGCAGAGAAGACTGTTCTCTTTTGTTGTTGTTTTGCTGGGGAAAGAATGTGAAGAACCCGCCTGGGCACAGTTGGTCACATAGAACCATGTTCACTAACTCCCACAAACAGGCAATGCCTTGCCACACACTGATTTCTGGTGGCTTCCAAAACAACAAACACATTAGAAGGTTCATAAGCGATTTAAAGGGATACCAGCCGATTCCTACCCACCAGAGAGATCATCACAGGGCCTGATCCAGTGCCCATTAAAGTCAATGGAAAGGCTCTTGTGGCTTTGGGCACTGGATGGGATGTGCAGTCAGGCCACACAGGGGGTGCTTCATGTGGAGGATATTAGCTAGCGAAGGGAGAGTCTGGGGAGGCAATGAAAACCAGCTGGAGTGGGAGGGGGAGCAGGCCGTGTGTAACCCAATAGGAAATGTGAGAAAGAACTGGGAGGTTATATAGCTGGTGAAAAGAAAAGCTGGGGTTTCAAGATGATAAATGTGAACGAGACTTCCAGCGATCTGAATAAGAATTTGTCTTCCTTACTGCTAATCTTCTTGGCTCAGCCGTGATTATTTAATGGCTTGCTACCCAGACACGCAGCCAGCCATACGCAAAAGTACGTAATGAATGAGGGGCTGAGTGAAGAAGAATCAATTACCTTGGCCGTGAAGGCTCATAGCATAGCAATTTACCTGGTGTGGCGAACATGTCTGTCCATTGCCACAGGGTCAGAGAAAGCAGACCTTCCCTCTCATGCAAACTGCCATAGAAATGGAAATGGAATCCACAGTACTGAGAGATATGTGATGGCCTCTGCTTAGGGGGACCAGAGGTCCCGATTTTATAGGGACAGTTCCGATATTTGGGCCTTTTTCTTCTATAGGCACCTATTACCTCCCTCCCCCATCCCGATTTTTCACACTTGCTGTCTGGTCACCTTACCTCTGCTGTGTGATGCACTAAATGGGCATGCAGACAGTGTGGGGCTGTATTTAGTGGCATTGTGTATGTTGTCTTTCCTGGCTGGAGCATGACAATCCGTTTCAAATTTTGAAACTTCATCCTCATTTCAGGTTTTTTTTTAAAGGAAAACATTTTGTCAACGCTCTCCCCCCTTTTTTGGACCAACTATAGAGCTGGACAACAATTTTCAAATTTAAAAATTTCAGTTGAATTTCAAATCGGGGGAGGGAAAGGGAAACAATGTGGGGGGATCCTTAAGGTTAGAGACTCAATTTAAATTAAAAAACATAGTAAGAGAAGCAAAAAAGTGCCACCGAGGCTAAACAACAAAGTGAAAGAAGCAGTGAGAGGCAAAAAGGCATCTTTTAAAAAGTGGAGGTTAAATCCTACTGAGGAAAATAGAAAGGAGCATAAACTCTGGCAAATGAAGTGTAAAAATATAATTAGGGAGACCAAAAATTAATGTGAAGAAGAGCTAGCCAAAGACTCAAAAAATAATAGCAAAAAATGCCTAAGTACATCAGCAGCAGGATGCTAAACAACCAGTGGGGCCACTGGAGGATCGAGATGCTAAAGGAGCACTCAAGGACAATAAGGCCATTGTGGAGAAATTGTTTGCTTTGGTCTTCACGGCTGAGGATGTGAGGGAGATTCCCAAACCTGAACCATTCTTTTTAGGTGACAAATCTGAGGAACTGTCCCAGATTGAGGTGTCATTAGAGGACGTTTTGGAACAAATTGGTAAATTAAACAGTAAAAAGTTGCCTGGACCAGAGGATATTCACCCAAGAGTTCTGAAGGAACTCAAATGTGAAATTGCAGAACTACTAACTGTGGTATGGAACTCCCATTTAAATTAGCTTCTGTACCAGATGACTGGAGGTTAGCTATTGTGATGCCAATTTTTTAAAAAGGCTCCAGAGGTGATCCTGGCAATTACAAGCTAGTAAGCCTAACTTCAGTACCAGGCAAACTGGTTGAAACTATAGTAAAGAACAAAATTGTCAGACACATAGATGAACATGATTTGTTGGGGAAGACTCAACATGGTTTTTGTAAAGGGAAATCATGCCTCACCAATCTACTATAATTCTTTAAGGCATCAACAAGCATGTGGACAAGAGGGATCCTGTAAATATAGCATAACTTAGATTTTCAGAACGCCTTTGACAAGGTCCCTCAGCAAAGGCTCTTAAGCAAAGTAAGCTGTCATGGGATAAGAGGGAAAGTTCTCTCAGGGACTGGTAACTGGGTAAAAGAATGGAAACAAAGGGTAGGAATAAATTATCAGTTTTCAGAATGGAGAGAGGAAAATAGTGGTGGCCCACGGGGTCTGTACTGGGACCAGTCCTATTCAACATATTCATAAATGATCTGGAAAAACAGTTTTTGAGTACTTAAAATATTGTCACATGGAGGAGTGAGAAGAATTGTTCTTTATAACCTCTGAGGATAGGACAAGAAGCAATGGTCTTAAATTGCAGCAAGGGAAGTTTAGGTTCGACATTAGGAAAAACTTCCTAACTTCCAGGGTAGTTAAGCACTAGAATAAATTGCTCAGGGAGGTTGTGGAATCTCCATCATTGGAGATTTTTAAGAGCAGATTAGACAAACACCTGTCAGGAATGGTCTAGATAATAGGCCTGTCATGAGTGCAGGGGACTGGACTAGATGACCTCTCGAGGTCCCTTTCAGCCCAGTCTATGATTCTATGAAGACAGTTAAATCCAAAGCAGAATGCGAAGAGTTACAAAGGGATCTCACAAAACTGGGTGACTGGGCAACAAAATGGCATATGAAATTCATTCCTGATAAATGCAACGTAATGCACATTGGAAAAGATAATCCCAACTATAGATATAAAATGATGGGGTCTAAATTAGCTGTTACCACTCAAGAAAGAGATTTTGGAGTCTTTGTGGATAGTTCTCTGGAAACATCCACTCAATGTGCAGCAGCAGCCAAAAAAGTGAACAGAATGTTGGGAATCATTAGGAAAGTGATAGATAATAAGACAGAAAATATCACATTGCCTCTATATAAATCCATGGTACACCCACATCTTGAATACTGCGTGCAGATGTTGTCGCCCCATCTCAGAAAAGATCTATTGGAACTGGAAAAGATTCAGAAAAGGGCAACAGAAATTATTAGGGGTATGGAACAGCTTCCATATGAGGAGAGATTAATAAGACTGGGAGTTTTCAGCTTGGAAAAGAGGCGACTAAGGGGGGATCTGATAGAGGTCTATAAAATCATGACTGGTGTGGAGAAAGTAAATAAGAAAGTATTATTTACTCTTTCTCATAACACAAGAACTAGGTGTCACCAAATGAAATTAATAGGCAGCAGGTTTAAAACAAGCAAAAGGAAGTATTTCTTCACACAACGCACAGTCAACCTGTGGAACCCTTTGCCAGAGGATGTTGTGAAGGCCAAGACCATAACAGGGTTCAAAAAAGAACAAGATAAATTCATGGAGGATAGGTCCATCAACGGCTATTAGCCAGGATGGGCAGGGATGGTGTCCCTAGCCTCTGTTTGCCAGAAGCTGGGAGTGGGCGACAGGGAATGAATCACTTGATGATTCCCTGTTCTGTGCATTCCCTCTGGGGCACTTGGCATTGGCCACTCTCGGAAGACAGGATACTGGGCTAGATGGACCATTGGTCTAACTCAGCATGACTGTTCTTCTGGCAGTGGTGTGGGCTCACCTGGAGTACTAAGTCCAGTTTCGGGTGCCATGCTTTAGGAAAGATATGGACAAATTAGAGACAGTCCAGAGGAGAGCAACACAAATTATAAAAGGTTTAGAAAACCTGACCTATGAGTAAAGTTTTTTTTAAAAGTAGGCATGTATAGTCTTGAGAAGAGAAGACCTGATAACAGTCTTCAAATATGTCACAGGCTACTATAAAGAGGACTGTGATCAATTGTTCTACTGAAAGTAGGACAAGAAGCAGTGAGCTTAATCTGGAGCAAAGGGGATTTAGGTTAGATATGAGGAAAAACATTCTAACGGTAAGGGTGGTTAAGCACTGGAATAGGTTTCCAAGGAAGGTTGTGGAATTCCTCTCCATGGAGGTTTTTAAGAACAGGTTGGACAAACACCTGTTAGGGATGGTCTAAGTTTACTTGGTCCTGCCTCAGCCCAGTGGGCTGGACTTTGATCACTTCTCAAGGTCCCTTCCAGCCCGACATTTCTATGATTCTAGCTCATTGCCCTGACGATAATACAGCTGGAGTTTGTGTCTCTCTTTTCCTTTCTCTAATCTTTTTAATATGTCGGGTAGGGGTTGCTTTTTTAATTCAAGTAACACAACATCTATAGGGCCAAGTTGTCAGCCAGGCCTTCACTGGGCCTCTGTGTTTGTGCCTGCAGTTTATTGTAAACGCAATGAAGGTTACCCAGAAGTCTAGGTATCTGACTTATGGGTACAGTTGTGTAGTTAGATGTCCAAGTGATGTTAATGTTGCCTGTATTTAATTGCAGCTTCAATTTTATACTTGCAATTATCCCCACCTATGGTTTGTGGGAGTTGTAGCAGAGGCCAGCAAAATCAGGCCAATAATGCAGACTACAAGAACATGCTGTCATCATGAATCAGGCTACATATTGGTGTCTGTGCATTACCGTGGGCTACCTATAGCAGGTGAGTTGCTTCAAGGGAGCAATGCAAATATCCAAACATGCTGCATTCAAGGGCATCTCACAGTGCCAGGGCTTTTCTGGGTGGCATTGCTGACTGCAAGACTCAGGGATGCTGCCTGAAGTTTGGGTCCTTCTCTTAATAAAGTCAATGGCACAAATTTGGGGGTTTAATGCCTGTTATTCACTGTTTTTACCATGTTGGCCCCATTTTCAGTGACAAAGGCACTAACCCTAAGCTGCCCATCTTCTAGCAATGTACCTGAGCACAGATCCAATGTGTTTACAGTTGTGTGATCTCTGCTGAGGGCACCACGTCAAGCCAGCCAGATGGGTGTCCTTATGGAACACGAATGAAGGACTAGCAGAGCTGCAGGGGGTAGAGGAGGCCAGCAGCAGCAAGTCAAGTGCGCTATAAAAGGCAGTCACACATGGAATTCCTGTTGACCCAAGTCATCAGCAATGTAGGGAAAGGGACCAACACCCGCCTCCTGTGGAAGCTTGGGAAGTCCTGTGGAAGCTTGGGAAGTCCTGTGGAAGCTTGGGAAGCTTGGGAAGCCTCAGATAGAAATCTGCTGGAAGAAAACATTTCTCTCAGGAGAGATTTCCTACTTCCAAACACATCCATCCATCATCTAAACTCAGTGCCTTCCACCACGAAAAGGTTGCTGTCCAGAGCTATGCTTGGTCTTGGCCTGAACAGCCTGTCTACTGTGACCACTCGTGCAGATACCATCATCTTTGGCTTGTTCTTCCCTTTCTGCTGCTGACTACGAAGGAGAGGACAGGAGAGGATTTGGATGGCAGAGCTGACAATAGGGAAGTACAAGAAACAAAGGAAATGTATCTTTGATGTAAGAGGGAGAGTTAAGGAGGTCAAATGATAGAGAGGGCAGGAGCTTCTGAGGAAAGACAGATGTTGGAAGAGGATAGCGAGGAGGCCACGTGAGATGAGGTAAGAGACCATTTGCGAGGGTGGCTGAAAGGTCCCGGCAACTTTTAAAAACAAGGGTGGCCATTTTGAAATGAGTCCTAAAATGCATGGGGAGCCAGTAGAGGTGCTTGAGGATGAGCTGATAATAGAGAACTTCTCTGTAAGGGAGAGAAGGAGAGCAGAGTATTCTGCATGGGTTGGAGTCTGAAGAGCTGGGACTTGGGAAGATCATAGACAAGACAATAGGAGACAGAGGAGTGAGTGAGGATTTTAACACTGCCTGGGTCAAGACAATGGCACACAATGTTTTGGAGGGAGTATTTTTGCATACAAAAAGGAGTAGCCTGCTGAGAGGAGGATGACCCCAAGGTTATGGATAGGAGAGAAATGGGAGATCTGAGTCGGGGATGGAATTAAAAGCAATCCAGTTCTGCTCAAGGCTGTTCAAGAGAAGCCTTTCTGGCCTTGCGGTGAGGACGTACGCTTTTGAAAATCTGGCCGTAAAGGTGCTGATCGATATGTATAGGTGAGTATTCTCAGTGGCAGCGGAGGTTAAAGACAGAGGTAAGATGAGTGCCAACAAGAAGACAGATAGGGAAGAGTGGGGAGCCAAGAACTGATTAGGACTCCAAGAGGTGTGTTCTTGGCACAGTGGAAGAACGGCACTAAGTTCAGAATCAGACATTAGATAGGTAGAAGCAGAACAATGACAACAGGAGCCACAGTAAGGAACATGGCCCATTGCAGCCGGATGTCAATCCCAGTACCTCCAAGGGGTGCGGCAACTGGCTATGAATGGCAGGGCCCCATCCATCAAAGGGGATGCTGACCTCTTCCTCCAGGACTATAGCAAAAACATCCAGCTTCCTTTAGTCAATTATCCATCCAATAAGATTGTTCCAAAGTCATCTGCTACCTTGTTTCTTTACTAGTGTGATTGGATGACTGGGCCATGGGTGATTCCTGGGCTGTTGTAGCTGGTACAAGTTTATGGACCTTGACTGCAGCTGCCTGGGTACAGATTCCATGGAATGTCAAAGGTGTGTGTGTGTGTGTGTGTGTGTGTGTGTGCGTGCACGCGCGCAGGAATTTTTAGACACTTTTTTCCCCCAGAAATTTCCCACTCATTCAAAAGCAAAATTTCCTGCAGGAATGTGTCCGTTATGACAATTTTATTTATTTATTTATTTGTTTGTTTGCTTTGTAAAAAAATTTGAATGTTTAGAAAAATCCTGGAATGTTTTGACATTTTCAGAACACTGTTTCGATTTGTATTTTCCCAGTTTGATTTTTTTCATGTAAAATGTATGCTTTATAGGTTTTTTAAAAGATTTGAAATCAAAATGAAACCCTTTCAAATGTATAAAAATGAAACATTTTGATTGACCTAAAACAAAAACACGCCAGAAAGGCTGTGCAATTTCACAGTTTACCAGTAGATGGCACTCTTTCCTTTCCTCTGCAGCTCTAAGTTCTCTG
The DNA here is from genome assembly GCF_016161935.1 of Mauremys reevesii. Lineage (NCBI taxonomy): Eukaryota > Metazoa > Chordata > Testudines > Geoemydidae > Mauremys > Mauremys reevesii. The sequence continues at coordinate 4,747,642 of NC_052625.1, forward strand.
CATTGCAAATTGGACTCTGGTTTGTCATTTGAAACAAGTGTGGAATAAAGCCATTAGATTTCAGGGATTCTTAGATAAATTGTACACAGGGAAGCAGCTCTTAAACATTTTTAAAGGATTTTTTTTTATTAAAACAACAAGGAGTCCGGTGGCACTTTAAAGACTAACAGATTTATTTGGGCATCTGAAGTGAGGTTTTTTACCCACGAAAGCTTATGCCCAAATAAATCTGTTAGTCTTTAATGTGCCACTGGACTCCTTGTCATTTTTGTGGCTACAGACTAACACGGCTACCCCCTGATATTTTTGTATTTAAAGCAATAACGTGGATTCGCTCTACCGCACACTCCTTCCTCTCTGTTCTCAAATAAACTAGAGAAAATTAGAGTGTCTGTTTTATCTGTTTGCTATCTGGGGTAGGATTAGAGTTGTCCTGAGCTCCTCTAAGCTTTGAATCAACAGTGTTTTATTGGTTCATGTCACTGAAGGCTGGCTACAAACGAGCTAAGTAAGACATCAACCCATCCTCTTCCTGAAATGCTCTGTGCGCCAGGTCCCTTGGAAAGCACAGAGACTGGAGTACTCAATTATACCTTAAAGCAGGCGTGGCCAACCTGAGCCTGAGAAGGAGCCAGAATTTATCAATGTGCATTGCCAAAGAGCCACAGTAAAATGTCAGCAGCACCCCCGCATCAGCCCCTACCCCTGCCCCTGGTGTCTCCCACACGCCAGCAGCACCGCTGAGCAGCACCTAACCCTCCATCCCTGCACCTCGCGCCCACCGCCATCAGCTGTTTTGTGGTGTGCAGGAGGCTCGGGGGAGGGAAGGAGGAACAGGGGCGCGGCAGACTCAGGGGAAGGGGCTGGGGCCTTGGGGGAAGGAGTGGAGTGGGGCTGGGGCCTGGGGCAGAGCAGGGGTTGAGCAGTGAGCATCCCCTCAGCCCATTGGATAGTTGGCGCCTGCTGCTCCAGCCCCGGAGTCGGTGCCTATGCAAGGAGCCGCATATTAACCTCTGAAGAGCCGCATGTGGCTCCGGAGCCACAGATTGGCCACCCCTGCCTTAAAGCTAACTCACTTCTTTCATGTTGGGGGGCAGGAGGGAATAAATCTCAGCTGCATTTTAAATGATCCAATCCACGCTGCCAGGCCAAACTGAACTCCATAAGGGGCTGCACTTGTTCATTTGCACACCTACTAGCAAAGGGGAAACTTTCATGACTTTCCGCAACTACAGAAGCCTCATGGCTTGTCTATATAGGAAAGTGTTGCCCGTTATACTGGTCTAGCTTATACTGGTATAATTAAACCATGATAATTATACTAGCCTAAACCCCCATGTTGGACTCCTTCCTCCGTAGAGACATTTACTACAGTCTCCCATCACTGTAGTTAATCCCCCTTCCCAAGGGGTGGTAGCTAAGTTGAAGAGTTCTTCTGTAGACCTGGCGCTGTCTACATGGGACTTAGGTTGGCTTAACTATGTCGCTCAGCAGGGATGGATTGCTCACACCCCTGAGTGACATAACTGGGTCCATCTAATTTTCTAGTGTAGACCAGCCCTAAGCATGTCCACACGGGTAGCTAGTGCTTTAAAGTCACATCTTAGCTTATACCAGTATAACTTCCCCATCAGTACTTTGAGCTGTCAGGAACCGAGCACTAGGGTCAGAGCTGTTGTCAGTAGCCAGAAGCTGGAGCCAAAAGTCAAGCCAGAGGACAGGAGCTAGATACCAGAGCTGAGGTCAGAAGTCAGAGCCAAGGGTCACGCCAGAGGACAGGAACTGGAGTGAGCAGGGTAACAGTTCAACGCAGGGGCAGCAGGAAGAAGGTTATGCAGGAGCAGGCACGGAGGTGGGCACAAGCACTGAGCAGCCAGCAAGCTGCTGCTGCTGCTGGCTTAAGAGTCGGCCTGCTGGCCCCTCCAGCCAGTCGGGCAGCCTGCTGCCGGCCAGCTGTACTGCCTGGAGCCTGGCTTTGCTGCAGGGCCCAATTCCTGACAGTTCTCAGCTTAGATCACAGCTGTAAAGAGTCAAAATGGCTAATGTGATGCTGACCACAACTTTGCAATGCAGCATTGACCAGGACAAGTCACGTTCAGCAGGGAGTCTGCTAATCCTGGTTCAAATCTGAGCTTGGTAGACTTTAACCATGGTCCTGCTCTCATCCTGTTACACTCCACCTAGTGCTCTCTTGCTTTGCTTCTGCAAAGAGCCTCCCAAACATGTCTTTTTATACCACTGGGCAAGAACGGCATATGCCCAAAGTCCAAGCTGCCCCGGGGTTATTTTCCTCAGCCTGAGCTTGCTTTAAGCCCCCTGTCCTGAGAGCTCTCTCTTGCAGATGGCAGGGGGTCATGGACTTTCTTGGCCAAGATCTCCTGCAGGTTGATCCCTTTCTAGAGGGAGGAGACACAATGGTTTTTAAAAATACTAGCTCAGTGACTGGCCCAAATTCGCTGCTCTAATCTAATCCCTGGCCAATCTCCAGTGTCCCTGGCCTCTCTCTGTGAAGGGATCGGATTCTGGATCTGATGCAGCAGCCTGGCTTGCTGGGTGAAGCAGCAGCGTGTTGTAGGAAGGGGAGTTTCCCCATGGATCTGAAGCACATGTATCTTTGAAGATGACTGCTCTCGTTCCAGGCCTTTTCCCCAGGCTTGCCCAACAGTGCGTCCCCGCCTTGTGTTCCCTCAATGATAATATTACAGCCAGATGGAGACTATGTCTGAAGCAAACGCCGCAGAAGTCTGCCCCATCCCTCACCTGTGTGAGTGCCAGACCATCCCCACAATCTGCCAGCCGAGGAAGCGATAAAACAGCATGTTTGCTTTTCTCTCTCTTTGTTTGAACAGCAGGGAGGTTTGGCCAGGGGTCCCCCTCACTTGCTGCATGTCCTCCAAAGTTTCCAAGCAAAGAAACAGGAGGTTTATTTTGACTATTTTTGCACTCGGCATTTTTGGATCTAATTTTATTCCCAAAATGTAGGTGAACAAAAGCCTCTTAAATAATTTAGAAAAAAATCATATTGCAAAAAAGATGTTTACTGAAGATTATCTGTAATTATACAGTAAAACCAAAGGCACAATCAAGAAAAAAAAAAAACCACCGCTCCAAATCAATAAATAAAATCAGGCCAGGAGCTGTGGATTTCATGCTGGGAGGGCCAGATCTTCAAATTAGCATAGCGCTATAGAAGACAACGGAGCTATGCTGCTTTACACAAGATGGGCATCTGGCCCATTTTCAATGCAGGAGAAGAAACCCGATATTCTGAAAAAAAACCCACCTGATTCACACTGCAAATCGTGTTATGGAGAAAATTGGGAAAGGAGACTGGAAAAAATAGAGGAATGGAAAGAAAAAAGAGGCAAGAAATAGAAGGAAATTATTGATGCCTGAGATGCTTACTCAACCGTGGGCAAAAGTTGAAGAAATAGCCTGAGTTTTGTATGTGTGACTGCTGGGAGATCATGTCTAATCTCCTCCCACCTTTGCTTTCCCCACCTCCAGGTCACACGGCTGCAACTCAGCCCCTGGGGAGGTAGGTAATGGACACATGGAGAAGTCCTCCTTGTGTAGCCACCTAGCAAGCAAGAAACACGAGGAGAAAACAGCCCACCAGTGGTCTGCCCTTGCGACCCATCACTGGATCCAATGTAAAGTCACAGCCCTAGCCCCTGATACTGGGACTGACTCCACCAAGGCAGCCCCACGTCTCCACATGGAACTCACTGTGGGATCTGGACCCTCGACCAGGGCAACTAAAAATACTGCAGTGAAAACATGAGGCAAAGTGCTCCCTGGTTCATAAAGGGCCAAGCTCCCGTTTATACTAAGGCCCGGATCCCAAAAGCATTGAGCAAAGCAGTGGCAGTGAGATGGCCAAATAGCTTTGAGGATCCGGGCCTCGGAGTCAATTCCACTGCTCTGGGAATGAACTACCGGCCTCATTGGAAGTTTTGTAATTGACTCCCAGGGAGCCAGAATTTCACTCTATCAATGAAAAGAGGCCTTGAAGTGCGGGTGGGGCATGTATATAATATATTTGTACGTTAAGGCCCTTTTACACTGCCAGAGAGGTGTAAAGAGCCTTATTGTATATGAAAATCAGGTCCAAAATGTATATAAAATCCAGTCTAGGTTTTTTTTCCCCCTCCTGTTACTTTTTTTTAATTGTACAAACACACTCCTGTGACACACTAAACCCATGTGGAGTATAAAGTCAATTGAACCTTGACAGCCGTTCATAAGGAGCACAGTTTTAACGTTCAGATATTGGTGCTGAATGTGTCTCATTAAATAGAATAGTGAGTTTTACTTCACATTAAATAACCTCTTGGTCTGTGCATATAAGAAATCCAGTGCAGTTGTTTCCTCAATAAGATGTTCTTACTTAGTTTTTCTATTACTGTTATCAGAGAGGATCAAAACAGACAGATGCATTTACTGTTTTCCATCAAAAGATAATAAAAAGAAACAGTTTATAAAATCAGATTATATGAAAAATTGCCTAATGATTATAATTTCTAAACCCATTGCTGAATAATGATGCATTCAAGAGTTGTCATCGTATGATGAAAGAAACCTAATATGAAAGATTTTCCCTATGAAGAATGGCTACAGATGAATTGCACAGAGATACAATCCTCCGATAACGAACAATAAGAGCCTCTAGAACACTTAATAATAGACTACTCAGGATGAATTGAGTATTGCAATAAAAGCCCATAAATTAAAAAGTTTCAAAATGATTTCTGATAAAAGACACGCCAAGGTGAAATAAAAAAAAAATCCTTGAAATCAACAGATATGCTTGTGACGGTATGCTAAGTGATAGAAAATACACGTTATAAATTCCAAATCATTGATTTAAAAAAGAATACTATCACATCATAGACACTGAAAGCTTTTGCCTGGCAAATCTTTTATATAATTCAACTGACTGTATCTCCAGGCATGTGTTGAATACTTAAGAAAATTCCTTTCGCGGGGCTGTCGGCTATCGCATGGTTATTCGGCTCGTGAACAGACAGGGCAACTCCTGAGCCCGTGGCTCTCTGAAGGTGGAGCCTGGTCTCGGCTCAGCCAGTTAGCCAGGGTCCAAGAGATGAGAAAATCCTGGAGTGACACACCCCTCTGTGCAATCCTCCCCAGAGGCAGAGTCTAAAGTTTCTTCTAGACTAGTCCTGTTTCTTCACTGCCTTATATGGAGCTAGGCCCGCTCCTGATGTCCCTGTGTGAGGGTCGAGCCTCCTGGGCTACTGGACATTTGGGGACAGCATGAGAAGACCAAGCTGGGAGCTCCAAAGGTGCCCATTGTCCTGAAGACATGTACTCCTCACAGGAAAAGGGAATGTAGGGGGACAACAGCAGTGTCTTCCAGGGCCACTCACCCCCCTGCATGTTTACTTTGAGGGTTTGCACCCAGCCCTGGACTCCACCTCTCCCCTCTGAATGGATGTGCCCTCAGGGGGCCCCAAAAGATTCATTTACAGATTGGTTCTATTGCCTTCTGCAGAATGGCTCTCCAACTGAATAGCCTTTTAATGTGCTGCCAGAGGGGGCTCACTCAGAGTCCCTTGTGCAATGTATTTGGAGTCCGCAGCACCGGGGGCCTGCTGAGTTTGAATGACAAGTGGCAACGTCATGCCAAAACACTCCAGGTCTGGCTCTGGAGATGTCCGTAATTTTTTTTTTTTGATTGGAGATCTACCAATCTCCTAGAACTGGAAGGGACCTTGAAAGGTCATCGAGTCCAGCCCCGGTCTTCACTAGCAGGACCAAGTACTGATTTTGCCCCAGATCCCTAAGTGGCCCCCTCAAGGATTGAACTCACAACCCTGGGTTTAGCAGGCCAATTCTCAAATCACTGAGCTATCCCTCACCACCACAGGGTGACATCACTCAGGGGTGACATCACCGTGTTCATGACACACGGGTAAATCAAGCTGACCTTCTCATTCTAAGTGATACTGATGGCCAAGTTCTTATTTATCACTTTCTGTTACTTTTTCCAGCTGGGGATATTAAAGATATTGGGTGAAATCCAGTAAGCCTCCAAAGTTGCTTGAATCGCCAGCCTGGGAGGAGGCATATGGGACATATGCTGTTCTGAAAGGATAAATACAATGTTCACCCCAGCCGGACCTGCCCATTTTGTCAGCTGTGCTGGCTTCAGGCATCTCATGGGTTGGTAGCTTGTGATACTGTGCCCCTGCCCCAGGTGGGCTTTTCAATGCTGGAGGTCAACGGTTGGCTCCTAGGAGGAGTCAATCAGGCCTGTAGATCTTGTTAAATTTGGCTCATAACAATAATTCAGTGAACTCACTGATTCTCCACCATGGAAATCACATGGGCAACAGCGTCTCACCATTCATTCAAAAGCCACGTGTGACAAGTCTCATTGGGTATGTCTACACTGCAGCTGGGAGTGTCTCCCCCAGCCCGGATAGACAGACTCACGCTAGCTTTGCTCCAGGTAGCGTGCTAAAAATAGCAGTGTGGACATTGCAGCACGGGCAGTGGCTTTGGCTAGCCACTCGAGCTTGGACCTGGGCCAGGGCTTTGGATTCAGCCGCCACCCATGTCACCATGTCCACACTGCTTTTTTTAGGGTGCTACCTCGAATGAAGCTAACACAAGTCTGTCTACCTTAGCTGGGAGGTTTGTTCCCAGCTGCAGTATAGACATACCCATAGTAGTCACACCGGAGGTACCCATTTGAGATCAGCTGAGGAGTTCATGCTGCAGAATCTGGTGCAGAACAACACTGCTAGCAACAGAAGAGTTAAAAACCATACCTATTATTTATATTACAGTAGTCGTTAGAGGCCCCAACTGTTCTAAACCCTGAGCAAACACAGGCTAAGGCCATGTCTACGCTACAAAATTACGTTGGCATGCAGTCGACAAAGTAGTTACATTGCTCATCCTTGTGTTGGCGGTGCGCAACCTCACCAGCAACGCTTGTATCGATTGTACTGTCAGTGTGGGGCATTGTGGGACGGCTCCTGAAAGCCAGTAACAGTCGACATAAGCCACACAGTATCTACACTGACACTGCATCGACCTAATTACATCGACCTTGACTCTACACTGCTCGTGGAGGTGGAGTTATTAAGTCTGTGGAGTGAGGCAGTTACTTTGGCGGGAGCGAAATGTAAGTGTAGACGCTTCCATAGCTAGGTCAACATATGCTGCCTTACACTGCAGTGTAGACCAGACCTAAGAAACAGTCCCAGCGCCAAAGACTTTACGATCTAAGTAGATGTAAGATGGCGGACAGGAGCGTTCTTATCCTCATTTTGCAGATGGGGAAATAAGGCACAGAGAAAGATTAAGTGACTTGTCCAAGGTCATACAGGCAGTTAGTAGCAGAGCTTAGACTTATACCCACCTCTCCTGAGTGCCAGGTTTTAACCACAAGACTACTCGCCTTCTGCTGCTTCAGTTTTGGCTATTAAGTTTTCCAGAAGGTAGGTAAAAGAAGTTTTTTAAATAGTCAAACTAGGATGAAATGCAGATCGCCGTGCTTAAAGGAGCTGGTTTTGCTCAGGGCTGAGCAGGGAACTGAAATGATTTATTATAAGCTGTAACAGAATATATTATTCATATTAGAGGCATGGGAAAGGCCTTTGATATGTATCTGAAAACGCTTCAAACCCATAAAACAGATAAATTTTGTATGAATAGTGGTGCAGAGAGTACAGATGAAACTCTCTGACACATCCTCATATCACCTAATAAAATGTAGGGCTACTGTGCTTACACAATCCATGCATTAATTTCACTTAAAAGAGAAATTCATTAACATAGCTGCATATGATGATAGTCCATCCAACCCAGGCTTTTGAGGCATACTATTATGCTTTAATTTTCTCTTGACGCCTACTGCAGCCTGGATTTATTTGAATCTGGATCCCTTAACTCCCTCATGTGACTCCCCACAGACTTAAAGACCACCCTTTTTTGACCTAAAATATCCCTGCTCCTCAATGAAAAGCTCACAAGGCTGCAATTTTCGGTTTGGTTCATTCCCATCCTTTCAGCTGGCATTTAGCACCGGTCTTTCTTCCACAGCCAGCCAGGGCTCCAGGAATTCAGAGGTTCTTCTGTTTGCTCAGAGAAACACACTTAGATTTTCACATCAGATGCCTGCAGACATTTCCTCCTCCTTTGCTTCTGAATTTGTGCTAGCCCTTAACCGGGAGCTTAATAGATGAAAAGAAGCCAGGCTACAAAACAATAGCACGTACAGTAGGCAGGTCTTCAATTGGTATAAACCTGTGATACTCTACTGACTTCAGTGAGGCTATGCTGATTTACTCCATGCCTGGATCCGGCCACGTGAGGTTCAAGTCATTATGAAATTAGGCAAAACAATTTCACCAATTCCTAATTAACAATAAGCCCCAAATTCTATAGGTTATTGAGTGAACAACGGGATTTGTCAAGCACTCCTCTTGTTCTGCACCATAATGGATTGTTACTTCCTGGATATGCCTCCTGCTAATGGTTTTGTTTGCTGTAATAGAGAGACATCCGAGTGCTCAGTACAACTGCATACAAACCAATCACAATAAAGTCTCCCACTGAAGGGCGGCAATTAAAGCATTCATTATTAATTGCACTAATTAACCTCAGACACAAACCAGCTGGTAAAGCAGCCACAGCACAACTGGCGAAAACTTGTCCCCTTTTGTATTTAACTAGACTGCCATGGTAGAGCTCACAAACGGTGACACTGGCTGCCTTGCCTGACAAGGGACTTTCCCGTGCCCAGGCTTGGCTCCTGGGGCGTAGGATGGCTGCTTCGCCCAGCACCACTGGCAGATTGAAACCTCTGAAGCCAGCCCGGAGAGGATCACCTTAGTGTAAGGGAATCCTTCTGGGGCAGAGATATGGCATAATTATTCCTACATCACCCCCTTCCCTGCTGCCATCATCGGAGCATGGCCAGGTCTTCCCTATACCCAATCAGTCCCCAGCTGCCTATCAACCTCTTTGGGCCATTGGTAGAAGATGTAATCTAGAGCAGCCTCCAGGTTGGTAGACAGTGTAATTTACAGTCTTCAAGCTGCTCTAAATTACCCTGGAGATCAGTCCAGCACATATCCATCCTGGAATCAGGGGAGCACACAGCTGACCTTGACACCCCCATCCCAAACTGTGCTGCACATTCTTTCGCTATACTCGAGATCTGGACCATGATCTGTCCACCAGGAGACTGTTTCCATGGACAACCTTCCGTAGCAACATTGGCGCTGCCTAGTTACTAGGTCAACTCTGGAAAGCACTGCAAACCAAGCTGGTAAACCAAGTGCCAGCTCTGGCTAAAGCTGTAGGCACTAGGTAAGAACTGACAAACTCATAGCTGGAAACCAAACAGCTCATCTGTCTGGTAGTTTTGTTCAAAATAGGTCTGATAAAAATGTATGTAGTGTTTAGGCTCTGTGAATGACTTGTAAGTTGCTGCCGTGCGTTGATCTCACTTGTAATGGCTGCGTTCTGTGCTATAAGGAAATACGCACGTTTTGCTGTCGAACTTTGAAAATGTTTGCTCTGAACTTGTGAACCCAGGCTCGGAATCGTCCCTTCCCCCACTGGCCCTCCGGCAGGACTATAAAAAATGAAGCAGGCCATCCTAAGACAAAAGCTTTGTTAACTGCCCCAGCCACCCTGGGAGAAGCACGTGCTGAGGCCTCATCCCATCGGTGTTTGGATGCTGGAAGAGGGAAATAAAAATAGTTGACATGAAGATTTGTCATCTCTTTGCTGTTTGCACTCTCACAGGGCCAGAGACAATAAACTAAAGCAGAGCTCCCCAGGGATTACCCCTGGGTCTTCCCTGGAAGACATTTTGAAGTGACCGATTACTACATCTCTGTCATCTTTATGAATCAGACACGGTAACTTGTTTATGGGTATATGTTTGCTTGCTTTAACTGGTAAATAACTCTTTTATTTCTTTTTTGTAGCTAATAAACCTTTAAATAGTTTATTACAGGACTGGCTACAGGTGTTGTCTTTGGTAGAAGATCTAGGGTACCTGAGTGAGCCCCCTCTGGATCTTACTTAAGAACTAGCATTAACCCTGCATTCTCCTCCCTATAACTGTCCCACCAGTATAAACAAACTCAGAGACATTCATTCCCAAACGGACTCTACCAATGGGCTACTGGAGCTACTGGTGGCAATGGCAGGATATAGCTCAGGTTTATCATTCTGATAGACAGCTGGCATGTACTGCACCTGAGCGGGTGCTACCCATTGTACCCTCCAGGAGGAATGGTTCCTGCACAGGGTCTCTGGAGGTGGATTTATTTACCTCTCCTCATAGTCATCAGCTGTAGCAATTCCACAACGGATACGTAGCTCCAGAGACTGATGGGATAGAAGCCTTCGGATTCCCCCCTCACTTGCTGGGAGCTCAGAAATGACAGTGCTCCCCAGATGCCCAGAAGTCAGTATTGGCTGTTGCCTCCAGTTGTCTCCCCTGAAAGCGTCAATCTTGCCCCCATTCTCCTCTGTAGCTTTTGATCAGGCTCTTGGTTCCTGCTGAGAACCACGGTGGCTGCGGCCAGGTTCTTAAGCCATGCCTAACTTCCAACTTTAACAGTAAGTCAACAGAGCTGCTCCAGTTTAGGGCCCCTAGGTTAATTGAGGACTGGATGTCTATAAAACCACTGTTTGTTCCACGGGCAGCAGCTCCTCCCATCGCAATGGCGGGCTCTAGAGAAGAAGTGAGGGTTTCGCTCCTCTAATGCAGCCCAGCATGGGCAGAACACATCCAACCAGCAACTCTCCACAGCTGTAACTGCTTGCTCTGTACTCTTCAGTGGGTGCAAGCCGCTCTCTTAAAATAGACCTTTTTTTTAAACTCTCTTCCACTTTTGACATTTCCCATTTTGCAAACCTCGGATCGGGTCTTGCAACCCCATTTAAAGCCGCAGGAAAACTCCCACTGTCTTCAATGGGCCTGACTAGCAGAGACAGCCTCCAATTTTGTACCCAGAAATCAGTTTGTTAGGGCTTGATCGTTTGCACCCACGATTAATTGCAGGAGCAATTATCTATGCAGGCAAAACTGAGCCCACAAAATTAAAGGGCAGGTTGGGGCCCTTTGAAAAATCAAGCCTGACGGCAGATCAGGCCAATTCAATTTTGTCTCCTTGCCACTTGAAAGTCATTAAAATTAACTTCGCTGATTGGTTTGGCAATGCATTCAGTCCATGTTGCCAAAAACATTCGTTTGTGCATCAGCATTACTGCTATTGTCTCAGCACAGCTGCGGAACCAGCATTACCAGGGGAAAGGCGGCCCCATAGACAGTGATTCAGGCATTCCAGGTTCCATTCCTGACTACCATGGACTTCCTGTGTGACCTTGCACAAGTCACTTAATTGTGCCTTGCCTCAGTTTCCCATCTGTAAAATGAGGATAGTAATATTTCCTTTCCTCCACTAAACTGTCGTCTTTTTAGAGACTGCCTCTTTTTATGTGTTTGTACAGCACCTAGCACAGTCTTGTTAGGGGTCTCTAGCCCCTACAGTAATAATAACAATTAATTAATAATTCAACTGTTATCAAACTATCAGGACAGTGGCATATTTTGTTTTTGTAGGATCTAAACCCCGTTTAAAAAAAATGCCCAGCAAGTGACAGATACATTTGAAAGGAAAGAAAAAAAAAGCCTCAAACTTGTGTAGGTCTTCAAAATCCAGAGCATAATCTATAAACGATCCAGTCGATCAAATTTGAGATCTAAAGCCCTGGGTGTCTCATTTCGTGACGTGACCACTGCATTGCATGTAAGGGTAAACCTCTGTTTTATTTGTCAATGAGATTCTGAATTAAATGAGCAGGGAAGTGTTTTCTTTTCCTTTCTCCCCTCCCCCAGAAGAATTTATTATCTCAAAGACGACACCTCTTTACTTAAGTGCTTCTGCACTATGCTGCTACCTTTGTTGGTTTCTGAGCAACCAGCAGAGCGCTAGCTAGGGAGCAATGAAGCATGGAGCAAATGGAAAGTCAACAAGAAGACCAGAGCGTCTATAACATTTTTGCTCTGAATTTTCTGCATTTTTACCTGCGCCACTGGCTATAATTCAGCTGAAAAGGTACATCCGTAATATCTGTAACCACCAGACGCTCCTCCTTTCCCCCCTCTGAATCCGAGTGTCCTGCCAAAAAAATCACTTGTTCATCCATAGGAGAAAGAACTTTCTTAACATGATGGTGGCCACAGAGTGCTATTTTCTGGCCGGTAAACAGCTTTGCCATCTCCCACGTCTCTCAGTGCACCTGATTAGCTAAGAAGTTGGCATTGAGTTTATATTGCTGATGAGTCTCATTGGAGTAATTTCAGAAGAGGAGAATGTTTGAAGCTTTGTGTTAGGTGGAATTTTTGTGTTTTCTTATCCGTGGATTGTTGTGTGTGTGTGTGTGTGTGTGTGTGTGTGTGTGTGTGTGTGTGTGTGTGTGTGTGTGTGTGTGTGTGTGTGTGTGTGTGTGTGTGTGTGTGTGTGTGTGTTAGGAGGAGGGTTTTTTGGTGGGATTTAGAAGTTATTTGTGGTGGTTTTTTTCCTTCTTTGTTGGGCCCTGTTCTGGCAAAAATGTAGGCACATGCTTAATGTTATGCACAATGGGTGAAAATCCTGGTTTCATTGAAAATGATGGCAAAACACTCATTGATTTCAACAGAGCCAAGAATTCATCCAGTGATGTCCATGGTGTGAACGCTAAGTGCATAAAGTTAAGCATGTTTGTGAGTCTTTGCAGGATAAGAGTCTTGGTTTGTACATGGGAAAAATATTTTCCCCTCTTTCAATATATTTTATGGTATGTTTAAGGATGGGCACTTTACGGCTTTTCCTCCCACATTTTTACTTGCGTTGTCACCTTTACATTGCAGTAATAATTAATTATATTATTCTTGAGTTATCTGCATATTTTTCCTAGCCACAGCAAACAGAGAGAGAGATGGGAGTATTGCAGATGGCTCAGGTCACGTCTACACAGGGACTCTAAGAAAACTATTCTCAGTTAACAAAGGTGTGAAATTAAACCAAATTAGCTAAAGCAGATTAAACAGCTATATGGACATTCTCATTTGAAATAAAAGAGGCCTTAATTCAGTTTAGCTTAATTCACTTCAGCCAGGTCTACACTAAAAAGTTAGGTCAACCCAGCTATGTCACTCAGGGATGTGAAATATCCACCGCCCTGAGCAATGAAATAAGCCAACCAAACCCCCGGCGTAGACAGTACTAGGTTGACAGATGAATTCTTCCATCAGTCTAACTACCACCTCTCAGGGAGATGGATTAACTACTGCAATGAGAGAACCCCTCCCATCGCAGTAGTGAGTGTCTACACAGAAGTGCTACAGCAACACAGATGCTGTGTGTTAAGTGTAAACACAGCCTTACAAAGTGAATTATATCCGATTAGTAATGCCTGCACATATCCCTGTGTAGACAAGTCCTCAGTGATATTTTGCAAACTTCCTTTCCCAACACACCTTAAAAATCCCAACTGTAATGCCACCAGTGATTACCTCTTAAATCTTAGCAGATAATGTGCTGGACACAATGTGTCTGTGGCATGCAGCTTTAGGAGTGAAGGTGATGCTAATTTGAAGCTGAACTCCAGATAGAATTTTCTGTAGGGACTCCTTGTACAGGTACATGCTGTCTGGAATAATAATACGAGTTTTTGCCTTTTAAGGTCTCAAATGCATGTATTTGTTTCTTTTGTTTTCTAAAAGATGATCGGAGGCTAAAATTCTGCTCTCTGCCACATCGTTGTGAATCTGAAGTGAGATTACTCCACATTTGCTCCAGTAACCAAAAGCAGACTAGAATCCTGGAGTTTTGTTTTGCACAGCTGACCAAAACGGATCCCGGCCTGAGTCCTTGTAACTGAAGGATAGCAAAAGACGAGGAAGAAGAGTGCTTTCCAAACATACGCTTCGTTCAGTTCAACTTTGGACTATTTCCTTCTCCAAAGCAAAAGTTATTTGAAACAGCCAGCCACAAAAGGGTCTTGTCTTGCAAAAATCTGTGTGTTTCCAAGTAACCTTTTTTATCAAAGGAAAAAAAGCCAGGTCAGATTAGAATATTATAATTGTCCTTTCTGGCTTTAAAATCTGTGAATCTATGTCTTCGTCTTTCAACAGATTTGGGGACTTGGCAGTAATTTTTGGTACAGCTGGAGAAAAACTCTGTTATCTTGAGTCGATTTCTCATACCATCCCAGCCAGATGAATGAAGTTTGTCTGTCTAGAGAATCTCTTTTTAAAGAATAAAAGAGAGCCCACCTTCCCACCTCTTGTGTAAAACTGTTTGCTAGCCACAAACTGCAACCATCTGCCACAAGGTGTCGCTAGAGATTGTTGTATTTTCCCCAGGCTGCAGTATATTGTTCAGTGGCTTTCTTGAGCATTAAATCTGCTCTTAGCATCCCTCTCACCTGGCCATCAAGACACAAATGTGCCACGGGGAGGGCCCAAAGCGAGGGATGCCATTTAAACAGCAAGTAGCTTCAAGTTCCGTGAGCTGGGGCGGATGCTCTCAGCTGTGATGCATCTCTGAAGTTTCCTCAATTCCCTGCTCTCCACCGTGGCCCCCACTCCCACCCTGTTCCCCCTTTTCCGTAACCCCTCAGGCTTCCCCCAGCCTTGGCAGAAGATTTGAAGGGCCGGGTGGAGTCTTCACTAGCATCATCACTCACAAGGCCTGGGCCGGCAGCTCTGCCACCCATTGCCTGTCTGAGCACGGACAGATTCAGAAAAGGGAAGCTCCTTGGATTAGCACGGGCTCATCTGGGCCCATAACTCTCCTGTAAAAGCAGCGAAGGTGTCTTGGTCTGAAGCGCAGAAGCAGGAACTCACTTCCATCTTCTCCTCTTGCCTTGCCATTTCACCTTCCGCACATCTCTTTCCTCATTCTTATGCCAGCTCCGTTTCCCTCCTCCTCTCCCTTTAATCCCCTCCTGGCTTCTCTTTCTTCACCCTTCCTGTCTCCACTCGCCTTCTCCTCTGTTGGCCTCCTGACATTCTCTCTCTCCATTCCTGCCGTCACCCCATCTCTTCTTTCCCACCACCATTGCAGTCTACGGCTGTCCTTTTCCCAGAAGGGATGAGTGGACTGAGAGCTTGGGGCTATTCCTGCCTCTGCCACTGACATGCTGTGTGACCTTGGGCAAGTCACTTCATCCCACTCCCACACTTGTCTATTTCAACTCTCCTTAGACCCTTGCCAAAGCAATTTGGGGCACCATACAGCACACTGGGGCCTCTGGCTCAGCTGGGGCCAGTAGGTGCAGTTGTGATACTACTCATAAAATAAATGATAACGTTACAATTTGGTTTTGGAGGCGATCGGCCTCACGGATTTAGCAAACTGAGCTGAACCTTCTATTCATAAACAGTGTCACGTTTTCCAAACTATTAACCCAGCCCCAGTTTTCCAGAGATAAAACACAACCTTCTAATAAGAGGATATCCTTGGCTGGCCTGGCGTCTTTATTTCCATGTCCAACAGTCTTTCAGAGGTGCCGACTTTCTGATTTCCCCAGGGGTGCTCGACCCCCACACTGCCCTAGGCCCCGCACCCACTCCACCCCTTCCCCCAGGCCCCACTCCTGCCCCACCTCTTCCTGCCCCACTCCACCTCGCCTCTTCCTGTCCCATTCCTCCCCTTCCCCGAGTGTGCCCTGCAATCGCGCCGCCTCTCCTGTCCCCCACTCCTCCCTTTCCCCCGGCACAGCCTGCCTGCTGCTGAACAGCTGATCAGTGGGGCCCGCTGCCAGTGGGAGGTGCCGGGGGTGAGGAGGACGAGCTGATCGGCAGGGCCCGCCGGTGGGTGGTGAGCACCCACTATTTTTTATCATGGGTGCTCCAGCCCTGGTGCCTATGCCATCTATCATCAGGGTCTGTATTACAACAAGACGATCCTAGATCTAGGCCAGAGGTATAGGCAGTGAAATGCCAGTGCTCTGCTAGATTTCTTCAATGGAGCTACATCAGTTTCCAAGAGCGGAGGATCTGCCCCGGGTTTTTTTTTATAACAGAGTTTAATGTACTCCAGCACTGCTCAAGGGGAAAAAACTCGTTTAAACATTAACAGGAAATCAAAACGATACAGGTCTATGAACAGGAGCCGAGATTATAACAAGCGGAAGTACTGAAATCATCACTGTGCTGGAAAGGTCCGCTGCCTTAGGAGGCTCTTGACAGGTTTATTTCTGTTTCTGAGAGGCTGGTTCCTGTCCATTCCTCCAACAGCCAAAGCTGTTGCCTGTCAAGGGATCTCCGCTCATCACTCATTGATCAACTTTACTTTTCAAACCTAGGTGCTGTCACGTCTCCATCACTCCTGTAGGGCCTGGTTCCGCATCCACCGACGTCCAGGGCAAAGCTGCCACTGACTTCCACAGGGCAGGAGCAAAGCTTGACGATATAACAGACAGCTCTCCAGAAATGCCCTTTGCGCTCCAAAATGGAGACGCTGTGTCAAACTCCAAGCCCTCCCCACTCAAATCAATGGGTCCATCAACTGCAGTGGAGGCAGGATCAGGCCCCACAGGCCTCTCTTTCCACCAACCTATTTCACAAGGCGCTACAACGCCATGTGAGGGCCTCCTAGTATATAACTCCTAGGGAGTATGTCACTTTCTTTACATGTGAGGAGGCTCCCTTAGCCACTAGATGGATTTGATTTGTGACATCAGCCAGAGGCCTTAACACCCTGGACTGGATCATCTCCCTTTCCGTGGCTTTTGGGGAGACAATCTCTGTGAGGAATCCCTTCCCATCAGCCCTTTGAGGGGAAAGATTTGCCTCCCCCATCCCCCCGAAGCCTGGTTGGTCCCCACCCATCCCTGTGAGGCCAGGGTCATCCACACAGATTCTCCATTCCTCCCTCAGCTGTTGCTCTCCTGGAGATCTGTTATATTAATTTAGATGACATATGTGGGGCAAAAGGGTTAATATAACTCAGTCACTGTCCAACATTAAATAAGGGCCAGGGTGTGGTATACAGAGACCTATTTAATACCATGGCAAACACACTATTGAAAAAAAATTTATTAAAGATAAAGAAAAGAAGGAAGAACAGTGACCGCTTTCCAAGTGTAAAGTATTAAGTATTGCTTTCATTTTAACCAGGTCCCTTGTTCCTTTTCCCTTTGGCTGGAGAGAGTTTTTAGAAGGTAACCCCCACCCCTTGTGGGACAGTCTCCAGGATGATAATAACTGTCCTTTTGGGGAAAAGAGAAGACGTTAGTTGAGATGGACTGGAGCCATTCTTGTCGCTGCGGTTGCTCACGTCCGATCACGTTTCATTTTAGGTGGTGAGTGGGATTCGGCTGGAGCCGGTAGGGGTGGCAAATTCATCTGGATCCTTTCTCTGGCCCGAGCTGATCAGGACACCTTTCAGGATTAGGACAAAGAAGGAGCAGGGTTCCTGGAGGTGGTGGGAGTGACAGCCGCGATGGGGAAACTCACTCCAGTAGCCTCCGTCTCTTCTTCCCTCTGTTCTTTCATTTCCCCACAAAGTCTCTTTCTTTAAGGTCCCCCCAAGAATGGAGTGATGGATGCAATGACCCATTATTTTGTCCACCAGTTAATATCCAACACTTCAATTCTGGTTCATTAATTTCTGGCTCCACATCATCTGTGTTTAACAAGCATAATTTCAATAGTCCTTGGATTACATCAGCATCAATGTGGCCTCTCTGGTTTAGACTAGTCCAGTTTCTTCGGTTTTCTTGCCCCTGTTTCCATCAGCATTTTGTTATTCTAGGTTATCGTGACAGCTTATGAACTTCCACTTAAGTTTTGCAGTTGACCTCACAATTAGGGTAAATTTGCAGGCCCTGTGCTCACCACGGAGGGATTGATGCTGGGGGCCAGCGGCCTGGCGCTGCATTACCTTTCCGGAGCAGTAGTGTGGGGGGTGTTGCTGCCCTGGGGGTGTTAGGCTGTGCGGGGTGACTGCAGAGACCAAGGTCCTCCTCCATTTTGGAAGCTGAGGCTGTGGGCCGCAGGGAGGTGGATCAGACTGTGACTGGCTGCAGCTCGCGTTGCTGTGCTAAGTGACAATGGAGTTGTTCAATACAAGCTCCCTGTGCATCATTAAAAACCACACAAAGGGAGGAGCCAAGGTGAGTCCCTCCTACTCCTCCCATCCAGTAACCAGTGCTGATTTGCTTATTTGCCAGTAACCAGTGCTGACTGACTAAGTGTTCAGAAATCAGCAGTCAGCCTCTCCACTCCCTTCCACCCCGGACAAATCATGAGATTGGCCTAAAAATTACGAGATTTTTGAAAGGTAATAGTTTTGAGGTCTTTTTATTTGTTTTCTGGCTTTTGAGCTTTTAAGGTTCACATTTTCAAGCTTTTCTGTACAAACACAAGGGCTAGAAATTTACTCTCTTTTTAAAATGAAAGCTGAGAGTCTCATCTAGTCACATGACTCTAGGAGCTGGGGCTTGAAGAACACCAATTATCATGAGACTTACACTAAAATTGCAAGTGTTGGCTGCACTGAGTAAGATTTTTATGACCCTATTGAACATGAAACTGGTTTAGATAACGAATAACTGGGATCATGTGGCTGATCTCACATTTGTAAAATGTAAATATGATAACCAGAAGTGTGCTAGAAGCAAAAATGAGAACAGTTTATGAGCTTACTTAGAATGTAAGCTCTTTGGGGCAGGGACGATCTTTTGGTTCTGTCTTTGGACAGTACCAAGCACCGTGGTCCATGACTGGGGCCCATACACGCTACCACGGTATAATACAAATAATACGGAAGGGTGACGGGCTTACTGCAACCACACAGCTGGAGTGATGCTCCAGCAGCAGCTGTCCTGATTTAGTACGGGACCACTGCTCCACAGCCCATGGATCTTTTTTTGGCTTGTCAGGGATGGCCAGTGGCCGTTTTTTCTCCATCTCAGCGGTGGCAACCCTCCCTACATTCCATGTGCCCAAACTTGGGTCAAGTTTTTCAGAATCGACTAGTGATTGGGGCACCCAAATTGATGTATCTTAAAGGCACCCAATTTTCCCAAACCGGTGAGCATCCACCCTCTGAAAATCAGGCCCTCTGAAGGCATCCTTGTTTGGGCACACAGAAATTTTGAGAACTCTGAGGCCATGTCTACACTATGCCAGTATAGTCTCCATAGTGTAGACACAGCCTCAGAGTTCTCGAAATGGAAGCCAATGAAATCAAGTTGGAATAGAGATGTTTGGAGAAGGGAATTTTCATCTGACAGGAAATCCTGACATTTTTACTGCAAATATGAACAGAAAATGTAACTATTGAAAAGTTTTATGGACCCAAATATTCCCAAAAAAGTTTGGAATCAGAAATCTTTCTGTAGAAATGTTTCAACATTTCCTATCAAACTGAAGTGAAAATTGTCCTTTTGCGTTGAGGTTTTGACATCAAATGTCATTGGATCATGGTTTTGGTGATGGGTGTCTACCCCATGCAGGCCCTGAAGAGGTTAATATGGGCCTGGGAAGTCAGTTAACATACCTGTCAGCAGCTGGGAGAGAAAGACCCAGCCAGGGGCTGGATGGTGATGATAAAGCCAGGAAGTTTGCAGCAGAAAGGGGTTTTAGGGAGAGTCTGCAGTCACTCTCTGGGGCATTGAAGAGGTAGGATGCAATCCAGTGAAGCAGACTTTGGTTGCCAGCTCCAGGGTCCGTGGGCTGGAATGCAGAGTAGAGGGTGGGTGTAGCGGGGTGGTCACCCACTCCTGGCTGGAAGGGCTAAAAACAGCCCTAGGAAAGGGCTGTGGCAGGAGAAAGCAGCCACTGGGCTGAATGGGGGAAGCAGGCAGAGCTGCGGCCACGCCCCAACCAGAGCCCAGCTGGCCCCTATAAGCGTCTGCAAGCCAGGAGCCCAAAGAGTCTCTCTCTAGCTGTGGAGGGAGATGGGCCTGGCTGCAGGGAGCTAGAGACAAGGTACCTGAGTGGAGCAGGGCTGGGAGACGGCCAAGGGAGCTGGGGAGCTCCAGCTGGAAACCCCCCAGGCTGTGGCCTAGTATGAGGCCAAACAGGTACTGGTGTTGTAGGGGACAGCCCAAGGCTAGACAGAGGCAGCAGACCCAAACCCCCCTTGGCAGTGATGAGTGACATACACTGCAGTCTGCCCCAGGGAACGGGGGCTAGTTGGCGAGGCAGTAGCCTTACACTGAGTCAAGGTGGGGGTTCCCTGGGGAGGGGAGACCCCGAGACTGAGGGGTCTGGGAGGGACACGGGGGCCAAGCGGCAGCAGGACACCACCCTGCAGAGGGCGCTCCCGAGGCTGGATGAGCTAATTTCGGACAGACACCAGCAGGAGGCGCCGCAGGGTTGAGTCCCACATCACTACAATGGGCCTGGCTTCCCCTACCAGCCACCATGGAAGGTGAGGAGAAACCCCTTGAGGTAAGGGGTGTAAGGTCCATGGAGACCGGAGACAGATGGGAGACTTGCTATAAGGACACTGAACTATACCTGGGTTGGACTCTCTGTTACCCCTAAAGGGGAGAACTAAAGTATAACCTGGCCAGAGGGCCAAGTTGCAGGAAGAGAAACCACCACAGAGGTGGAGCAACCATCAGCAGGGAGCACCATACAGGGAGACAGCCATGACACTACCTCACATCTGGCCACGGGGGGGGGCGCGCCTGCAGTGAATGAACCCCTTTACCATTTTAAACTGTAAAATGAAATCCAATGATATTTTATGTCAAAATAACAATTGTCATGTTGTTTCAGGATGTCCATTTGAAATGAACATTGTCGTTTTGACATTTCTTGCCATAAGATTGAAATTTTTCATCAGAATTCAGGTTTACTCGGGAAAAACTTGCCGTTTTTCGATGAAACCGGTAGAAAACTTTCTGCACAAAAAATGTCAGCCACCTCTAAATTGGAATTCAAGTTGGGGCCAGTGCAGTGGTAATCAGGATGATGTAACTTTAAGGGGTGAGACATTGCAAACCACCAAGGCTGAAAATACCTGCTGGATATACATGGAAAACTGGGTTAATCCATTGTGGAAACACCAGTTGGTTTATGCATTGGGCCTCTATTCTTTCCTCACAGACATAAATTTGCTTCAGATAATGCAGTTCCCAAGATGACCTGTGAACTTCCAGACATGGGCATGAAGAGGGAGTTTATTCTTTATTTTGAAACCAGAACAAGATCCCTTGGACAAATGCAGCATGGAATTCTAGCCCCGGCTATGCACCATGTGTGGGATATTCCTGGAATGCAGGTCTACAGGTCACTCCTCCAGTCAGCTGCCTATGGCCTGGTCTACAAACAAAAGTTGTACCACTTGGACTCTAACTCCCTTGGCAAGGAGCCAATTACCCCATCAGCCCCAGGCTGGTAAAGAGGCAGGAAGGAAGTGCCAAGTGAGGAAAGAGAGGGGACTAGGGCTGGGTGAGCCCTCTCACGGGAGGGAGACCTCTGTTCCCCTCAGGTCCTGAGGAGAGGGCCAAGCATGGCAGTGCTGTAAATACATCGTTGCACAGGGATTGTTGTGGACACAGTTATACAATATAACTGTGTCCACAGGAGGAGTTGTACCCGTCGGCTTATTTCCACACAAAACTCACTCCCCGAACTGAAATTGTTATACTGGTTCAGAAACGGTGCACAGACCAGAGCGATGTTCATAAAGGCCAAGAATTTGCTGCAAGTTGTGCTGCCTTTGTTGTGCGGAGAACTACTGGTGTCAAATGCGAAGAATCTCCCAGGGTAGAAAAATGTCGCTCTTAGTTTCACGGCGGGATTGTCGCTTTCTGAGGCACATTTTGCATCATGCAAGGAAAATCAGACACTTACTGCTGCAGAGTCGCATTCTGTTCTCGGAGCATGTGTTGCTCCCATTGACTTCAATGGTAGTTGCATGTGTATAGCACAAATGATGTGCTAGGCAGCGTGGCATAGTGGCTGGAGCACTAGGTCAGGACTCTGCAGACCTGGATTCTGTTCCTGACTCTGTTGATGACTTTGGGCAAGTCACTGCCCTTTGCTCTGCCTCAGTTTCCCCATCTGTAAAAAAGGGGATAGGATTCCAGACTCGCTTTGTAAAGGTTTTTGAGATCTGCTGATGAAAAGTCCCACATTGGAGGTAGGTATTATTATCAGACAGCAGAATCTGACCCATAGGAATTAATAGACAATATTTCCACTGTTGATTTCCTTACCACTAATTAAGTGTGGAAGGCAGCTTCTCACTAACATTTAATTATTCCTCCTTCTTGGACTATATTTATTTGAGATTCAACTTTTTTTCCCCCATCCTTTCAACAGCACATTGTTTTAGCTGGAGTAATGAGTTTCAGGAATATGTCAGAGCACTTTGGTGAGTAATATGCCTGGAGAGTGACACTTGTACGTGGGTGTTGTAATGTGCCTAACAACATTATATTCTGATCCAGCCCTGCGTGTAACCTCCAATTTATTTCTAAGCCCCTGTGTTTATTTAACTGAATCTGTCTTCCATCGTTTAAAGCAGTGGCACTCAACCTCTAAGAGCCGAAGAGCCACTTCATCATCGCATAGATGCAGAGAGCCGCAAAGGCGCAGGAAGCCACGAAAGAATTCAGCGCACTGCACTCAGAATACCAAGACATGTTACTCATACAGTCATCAAAACAGCTAAAGAGAGGTTACGGTCTGAGCAGAGTTACTCAGAGCTCCAGGAGAGAACTGGCATTCCAGGGCCGGTGCCCACTCCAGTTGGTCAACATCTCTGCCACCCACCTGGGGTCACACCCCTTGTGGGTGTATTTCTGTGCTGGATTCAATCGGAGAGAAGAGTCACACGCGGACTAGGGAAGAACGTGCAAGGCTCAGGAGCTGTACATTGGCTGCCATAATTGTCACAGTAGTGTTCAGAGGTGCCAGGCGGGATCAGGGCTCCATTGTGCTGGGCACTGCATTTTGGGGGTATACGTGTGCGTATACACACACAAACTGAGAACAGATAGGGACAGAGAGAGAGGCAGAGGCAAAAACCATGAAAGCCAAGCAGTACCCTGTGAGCCTTGAAGAAGCTAGAGAGAGCTTTGGGGTCTGTTGGATAAATAGGCTTGCACTGTGAGCTACGACATTGCTTCTTTTGGTTTTGGTTCCTACTGCGTTTAGATTAGCAAGACTTTATACATTCCTTGTAAATAAACAAGACTGAGTCCAAGAAAATACCTGACTCCCTCAATTTCTGCTTCCAACTGGAACATTCCCCAGGGCCCAGAAATGTCACTAGCCACTGGGGTCGAAAAGGAGCAGCTTCATTCTCATTGGCTTCCATAGTTAATCCATCAAATTGGCAAAGGCAGATTGGCGACCAGTGCAAGATTTGAAAATGCCTGTATCTGTCTTACTGAGAAGACACCTTCCTGTCAACTGTTGAGAATAGGCCACTTCCATCTTAATTAAATTGGCTCGTTAGCACTGAGCCCTCACTTGGTAAGGCATTTCCCATCTTTTCATGTGCTGTGTATTTATACCTGCCTACTGTATTTTCCACTCCATACATCTGATGAAGTGGGTTCTAGCCCACGAAAGCTTATGTCCAAATACATTTGTTAGTCTCTAAGGTGCCACAAGGACTCCTCGTTGTTTTTGAGAAGAATAGGAGCAGAAGGATAAAGCATTGACAATTCTGCCCTTTATGTTGGTTGAATTATCTGCAGTTCTGTGGGTTCATCACATGTTTTTTAGGCATCTAGCACAATTAATTGGAAAAAAAAACCACCTTGGCTTGCTTTTCTGTTTACTGTTCTGTAATAGAATGAAAATGTGAAATTGCTTAAGACACTTGACCTCCACAACCTCACTTATGCACTTGTTTCACTTTTTGTAATGTTAAGGGTTGGTGACTATATTTAAAGTGCCTCAGTTCTCTTAAGTCTAGCAAAGAGATTGTGCACATGTTAAATACAATGCTCCATGTTGCATGTCCTCCAATATCACTCTCTTATTTATTCTTTTTGCAGCCATTCACAGAAGTTATTCTCCGTTATGAATAAAGTTATCTCTGATGTCCTTCAAAAAATAATGTCGGGCTTTTGACTGACTGAAGGAAGTTCAAGGAAAATATTCCAGGTGGCCGGGACATGAAGAACAAGCTATTGAACCTGCCTTCTGTTCCTCCTGCTTCTATGACACACTCACCATTGGAAACATGTTTCCTTTGCTTAATGAATAATGATTAACAGCACTGAAGCATTTAGATTGGTAAGAACCAGGCAAATACATGACTGGAGCTACATGTATCTATTGTATAGAAATACTCTATAAGCCAGATCTTCTACTGATGTAAACCGAATAATTGAAGTCAATTGAACAATTAATTCAATGGACTATGCCAGGAGAGGATCGGGCCCTATGTTTGTATTGATTTTCACCTGCGTACACACAATTGTTGAGTTTTATATTCGACTTTACATTGTCACCATTTTCTTTTCTAAACCGGTCCTGGTGGAATGTGACCAAAGGCTAATTGAAATGCTGTATTTCTAAAAGAAGTCAAAGAAAATCATACTGGAGCTTTTGTGAGTTTATTTCTCTCCTTGGGCATTGCAGAAAGTCAAATAAAACATACACACACACACACACACACACACACAAAATAAGGACATGGAAGCAATCTTTAGGTGGGGAAACAAACCAACAAATGTGTAGAAATTCCTGTGCCGGAGTGGATGAAATGGAAGAAGTTAAGCAGGGGAAGGTTCTGAGATCAGTGCATGATGTTAATTACCATAAAGCCTACAATATCAAGTCATAACAGGAGAGCAAATTAAGGTGGAACAACAAGGCATTAAAGATAAAAAATACAGGGCCAGATCCTCAGCTGGTGCACATCAGCCTGGTTCCACTGAACTCAATAGAACTAGGCCCATTTACACCTGCTGGGATCTCCCGATAAGATTTCAATCACCTAACTTGACAGAATCTTTCACGTCTTAGGAAAATCTTGCTCCCAGCATCCAGTCCAAGCATCCAGGCTGTATGGGCGGAGATGGAAGACAAGTAATTCTCCTTCTCAGTCTGCAGAATGGCAGATTGGTTGCTGCTTAGCTTACGCTGCAGAATTATGGCTGCGGTAGACTCCAAGCTAGTTGCATCCAACCACAATGGCTGTAGTGCTGATCCATAGGTACAGAACTGCCCGTCTCACTGTAGTATGAAAGGACCTCCCTTGGAGCTGGACTCTGCAGTGTGAAGTGCAGGTTACGAATCCTGGCCTACCTTCTACAGTAGACCCAACCACCTAGACTGTGTGGCCTTCGAGCATTGCTAGAACAGTGAGGAAAGGTGGTATTTCAAACACAGTTCATGCTTTGCCTAACTCGCTGCGTCCTTGAAGCCAGTTTCCAGCTCTCCAGTGGTAAAACTGATGACCACACATAACAGCCAAATCATTTATTCTTCATACTGTGGTTATACCTCGAGGCTCTCATTGGATCAGAACCCCATCGTGCTAGGCACTGTACAAAATCACTATACAAAATCACTGTGTTGTAATTGTAGAGCTCCTGACCCAAAAAGGAGTTGTGTGTGTGTGGCGGGGGGGTCGCAAGGTTATTGTAGGGGGGTTGCGATATTGCTACTCTTACTTCTGCGCTGCTGCTGGCGGCAGTGCTGTCTTCAGAGCTGGGAGGTCAGAGAGCAACTCCTGCTGGCCGGGATCCCAGCTCTGAAGGTAGAGTCGCTGCCAGCAGTAGCACAGAAGTAAGGATGGCATGGTATGGTGTTACTGCATTGGCCTGGTAAACCCAGGGTTGTGAGTTCAATCCTTAAGGCGTCTGTTTAGGAACTGGGATAAACATCTGTCTGGGGATTAGTCCTGCTTTGAGCAGGGGGTTGGACTAGATGATCTCCTCAGGTCCCTTCCAACCCTGATAGTCTATGAATAACAATACTAATTTCCTGACCAGGCAACTGTGACACCTCAGAGCTTGGGAAAAAATGAAAGAAGCTGTTTTTGAAATATTTAGTTTTAAAATCACAGGCCTCCAATCCTAAGAAAACTTCTGGAGCTGAGTAACACAATGCACATGGATAATTGATCCCATTGAATCCTGCTACAGTATTTTTAGTCCTTAGCCCAGACTTCTAAAGGTGCTTAGGTACCTAAAGATGCAGATAGGTGTCTAGTGTGATTTTCAGAAGTGCCCAGGCTTTGGGAAATCTATGGGAGTTAGGTGCCTGGGCACTTTTGAAAATTCCATTACGTGTCCATCTCCATCTTGAGAGGCCTAAATGTCTTTCAAAATCTGGCCTAGATTTTCAAAAATGGGAGCCTAAAATTAGGCTCTTAAACACGTTTGGTCTAATTTTTAAAAGTGCTCAGCACTCTCCTTTCTCCTTGTAGTCAGCTCAGGACATTTGTAAATCTGGCCAAATGTACGTGGAGGCGAAGTATGGATTTAGGAGCTAACTTTGGGCCCCCAGTCTTGGAAATATTGGCCTTTACTTGTTAAAGTGTCAGAGCATGCACCGTTAAGGAGAGAACCTCAGTCTTGGCTTTGAAATCCTGTTTCACCATTTCATGTTACAACATTAATATTACTTACATTTATTTTTGCACTTAAAATAGCCGTGAATTTCTCTCTCCTTTGGTATGTCTGGGAACCGAAATAACCCACATCAAAGTTCATCATTGTATTAATTTGGAATATATATAGTCTTTCTCTGAATGCCAGCATAAAGATGGGGATACGGATACGTTCCTCTTTGTTTCTCACAATGTAATTTTTTTCTCTATTGTCAGCATCATTGTTGATCCTGAAATTATAGTGTCTGGGGAGGTATTCAACAGGAGATGTTAGAAATAAAAAATGGGTTTTGGAAAATAACTGCAACAAGAATATTTAAATAAACCTGGAGATTACAGAGGGAAAATACGAAAATATCTCCAAGGAGCTCATTTGGTTTCATTCTGCTTCATCTGAGAGTTATCCGAACGGGGGTGGGGGCAATAGCTCAAATTTGACAGGTACCGTAAGAAAAAAATCAAGCATTTTTCTATACACAGCTGAAACTATTAATTATCCTGTAGTAATATGAGTCAAGCTTTCAGTATTCAAATGAATTCCTGTATGCAAAAGCTTTGTCAGTGTAACTGCTTGCAGTGCGGCTATTCTGCCTGAGAGTTTGGCTTGGAGAACCCTCTTTTTTTAAAAAATCTCATGATTTTTAAGTCAATCTCCTGATTTTTTGAGGCCCGAATTATGAGCTTTGAACGCCTGGGGATGGCAATACCGCAACTGAGTGTAAACCCTGACGTCTGCATGAATGGATTGGGCCCCAGTCCTGCAAACACCAAAGGTTGCAAAGCCTGTTTGTTCTGCCCAGCTTTAAGAGAGTGGGGGGACTGTGCAGATCTGAAATATGTCGCTTTCAGCTGCTGGGTTATTATATGGGCCAGAATGGAATTCAATGGAGCTATGCTGATTGATCCCAGCTGAGGATGTAGCTTGCATGTTTCTTATTGGGGTGGCAGGGTGGCATTGGAATAGTGGCTCACCTTTGTATCTGTAAAATGAAGCGTAGAAGGCCTGCAGTAAAGACCAAGCCCAGGTCTACACTAGCGGGGGGCGCGACCTAAGATACACAACTAGACGCAATAAATCGACCCCTGATAGATCAATCACTACCCGCCCATTACAGAGGTTTTCTGCTGACAGATTATTTGATGTCTGCAGTTAATTAACCTGCAGAGAGAAAGGAGGCTCCAATGATTTCCACTGTAGGTGACATTCATTAAAGACCATGCGATAAGTGTTACAGTGAAATTACTAATTTATCAAACCATGGAGGGTTTGGCTCAGTTGAGCATTGCAAATTCTTCCAGAGCAGGGTTATGTAACAGTTTGCTGCTGCCAAGTTCAGATTTCACATCAGCACACCCCTAACCTCCAACGTGCCAGATACTTTAGAGAGGTAACTGGCAAAATAACACATCCCACTGGCTGTGTCAGGGCTGCATACTGTGCAATTGTGCCAAGATTTTCAAAAGCCTCCATTTTTCCTTGCCCCACTTGAAACACTTGGCTGGGCCTGATTTTCAGAGGAACCCAAAATCAAAATTCTTAACCTTGGTCATTTCCAGTAAACATGGAATTTTGGCTGCTATCCACTGACGCCCGCTCGGATTCTGCCTGGCAAGTGACGACTCGGTTCTCTTTGAGATTCAAGAACACAATCCAGTCTGCCATGGGGCCAGGGGGAATCAGCCCTCCTCCGTTTGTGTGAATAATACTTTGTGATAAGGGCCTTAAAACATTTGGGTTTACTTCTAGGGGTTTTTTTTCCCCCACAACAGGCTTTTATCTTAAAGAGAATCAAAGTTTTCCTGCCTTTGAAAAGCAGAGCCTCCCTGATACTCATTACTTGACTCCGCTGATCACTCAGGCCTTTCACTTTGATGAGCAAGGCTGGTTTACAGAGCGTATTTAGCATCTTGATTAGTCTGTAATGCGACCTGCTTTTGAATGGTGTTTTTGAGGATTTGCTTCTGCTTCTGTGGAAATAAATATGGCAGAGGGAGTGCTAAGACCATCTCTTACAGGAAAATGTTTTGGTTGAGTTGTATTTAGGCACTCAGCTTTTTCCAGACTGTGATCTCTTGAAGTGGGTTCTAGCCCAGGAAAGCTTATGCCCAAATAAATTCATTAGTCTCTAAGGTGCCACAAGGACGCCTCAGTTTTTTTGTTTGTTCTGTTTTTTTGCTGATGCAAACTAACACGGCTACCAGTGAAATCAGTTATTTTTAACACCCATCCCTTCCTGGCTTGCCCTAAAGAAGGGTGGTTATTAAAACTTGTCCACAGGGGTGTTGATCACCCACCCCAATTTGAGAACCCGTGTCCTAAAGTGAATGTGTAAAAATATTAAATAAAATTAAACCTAAGACATGGGGGTTTCTCTAGTGTAAGAGGGTATAACTCCACTGAAGTCTATGGAGCTACACCAAAGATGAATTCCCCCCCCCCCTTTTTATTTTAATGTTGGCTGTATTGTCTTATGGGCCAGGTTATGGGGTTAGGCTGCTCTTTATGGATAGTTAGGCACGGGGCTCAGCTCACCTCTGTCCCATAGTCATGGTGCTTTAGGAGTTGGGGAGGACTGATGTAGGCCAGGATCTGAGAAATAGGGCACGTGGGTAAAGAGGAAGCAGTCTTTGGGTGAGTAGTACTTGGGGAGAGAAAGCCTTTAGTATTCCTGTAAGGGCCTGGGACCAGGAGCCATACGGAGTGGGCAGGGCAAAGATCCCTGTCCTCCAACCAACTGGGGATGAGCTGGGGAATGGAACAAGCATATAGACCTGCCTTCTCCCTCATCGTGGAGAGACACCAGCAGGAGAAGGTCTGCCCGCTGAATTCTCTCCAAGCCTAAGGGGGAAAGCACAGCTGCAGGAGAGACTGGCCTGAATGAGAACCCACGTCCAGAGGAGGTTTTATTTCTGTATTGAAGCAGGATCTCTCGGGGTATTTGGGTGCCTGTTTCATGGTACTTCTCTGGGGGAATGTCCTTGTTTGGTGAAGGCGGTTCTAAGTGTGTCAAGGTGTCTATCCTGGACTTTCTCCCTGGGAGCATATTCTGTGGTATCTGAGATACCAGATTTCTTGGTGTGTTTCTGGTGGATCTGAAAAGGCAGGTGTGGTGACTGGAGGATTGCTAATGGGCTGCTTGACCTCAAATGGTCCCTTAAAATATGTGTTCTACTCCTGCTAAACAATCTGTCCCACCTTGTGTTTAGCTGTGACACTCTGAGTACCTTTCCCAGACCTGAAGAAGAGCTCCAGTAAGCTCAAACGCTTGTCTCTTTCACCAACAAAAGTAGGTCCAATAAAAGGTATTACCTCACCCACGTGGTCTCTCTAATATCCTGGGACCAACACGGTTACAACAACACTGCATACAAAGATTTCATCCAATGCCTAATGAAGTTAATTGAAAGACTTAAATGGGTTTTTGATTAGATCTTGTCATGTAAAAGGGAAATGTAACAGTCTAATACCTGAAACATGTAAACATGAAAGGCTATTCCAGAAGGGTGCAATCTGGAGTAATGAGACACGTGGTGTATGTTATTCAAAGGAGATGCTGCCATGTGGTTTTCTGCAGGCTCAACTTTAAAATGGAGAGGACCTCTCTCCCTCCTGCAGAAACAGTTGCCCTTTTTGTGTCTCAGGTCAGAGACAGACTGTTGCAGAGTGATTCTCTGTATTTTCTCTCTCCTAGAGACTTTATATTTGTTCTTTCTTTTCTCCCCCATCCTTCAGTATTTTATTTCTGTTCACCATAATTCCCACATCAGTAACATCATTATTGGAGCCCGTCAGGAATTTTTCAATGAATCTTTTTTTGTTGAAAAATGCCTATTTGTTGAAACCGAAGCTGTATGTGAAACAGGGTTGGGATTGGTGAATTCCCCAACTTGAAAAAACTCAGAACTGTTGAAGTGTTTCATTTTTGCATTTGAAAAACCAAAAAAACCTCAAAAAATCCTGTTTTTCCTTTTGAGATAACTTTTTGTTTCAAAATTGAAATTAATCAGACTGAAAAAAAAGAGAAAAATGCATTAAGAGAAAAAGAAAAATGCATAAAAAGAAAAAGATTAATATCAAAATGAAACATTTATTTTTGATAATTTTGAAATGTTTCAGTCGAGCCAAAACAAAAACATTTTGGGGTTTGTTTGGTTTTTCTGGTTTGCAAATATTTTTTTGAAATTTCACCTTTTTGTCCCAATTTGAGATGGGAAATTGCTTCCAAACTTTCTCAGAAATATTCAGATGAATGAAAAACCATTTTGCACCCAGCTCTCATCGTGATTGATAAACGTAAGAAATGTAAAAAAGAGAAAATAAATGTCAGCAAAAACTACATATTGTCAAAATACATTTTTGTCAAAATCTGCAAGACGTTTTGGGCAATAAATATCTAGTAAATGAACATTAGAATTAAGTTAGTTATTTTTTTAAAAAATGAACCCTACAAGCAGTGACTAGCTGCTATGCTTTAGTGAATATACAGAAGAAAAAGCTGAAGCCAGGGCCTAGACAAATTTTCTTATCTAATGCACAGGCTCACTGTTCCATGGACTATCTATCCCTAAGAGAGCACGGCATACAGCTGAATTCAATACATTAATCAATGGAGAGGATCTAGAAGGTATGTAAAAGGCTTGAACGACAAGTGATAGCTCAAATATTTATTCTTTCTCCACAAATTTCCATAACTGTTGCTCCCAGTGGTGCTATGTTGTTCTACCTGAAAAAAGGTGCAACTCCTTAAAGCAGGGGTCAGCAACCTTTCAGAAGTGCTGTGCCGAGTCTTCATTTATTCACTCTGATTTAAGGTTTCGCGTGCCAGTAATACATTTTAATGTTTTTAGAAGGTCTCTTTCTAGAAGTCTGTAATATATAACTAATATTAATAATAAACTATTGTTGTATGTAACGTAAATAAGGTTTTTAAATGTTTAAGAAGCTTCATTTAAAATTAAATTAAAATGCAGAGCCCCCCGGACCGGTGGCCAGGACCCAGGCAGTGTGAGTGCCACTGAAAATCAGCTCACGTGCCGGCTTCGGCACGCGTGCCATAGGTTGCCTACCCCTGCTTTAAAGCCCGGGCATTGTCATTAGTGATGAGTACATTCAATTAAGTTCATAACCCAACATCTAGACAATAAAACCTTATTCAAACCATCTGAACTTGCTGGATCTGCAAATTCGGGGCAAATAAGTTTCCCCTATAATTGTCAATACTTCAAGCTCCCATCTAGACAGGCGAATACTGTGAGAGCAATGGAACAAATCTTCAGATGGAATAAAGAGCAGAAGTACCACTGAAGCTATGTCAGTATAGCCCAGTTCCCCCAATATTTCTTGTGGTGTTGCTTCAGTTCACACTTTTGTCTTGGTTGGAACCAAGGAATGCATAAAGGTGAACATTAATGTAGGGGGAAAAAACTGACCAAACTTTTCCAGACCTCTGGGCTCAGGTTTGGCATCGGTTTCAGAAGGGCACAATTTTCTTGGCACCTTTGTCAGAAACATTGAATTCGATACATAAAGGCCCAGTGGTTCCAATCACTCAGTCCCAAGTCCTCAGAAATGCTCACCAGTATCTAGTTATGAAGTTTTGACAGCAGCATGATACTTGCCAAATAAACTGACCCGTGCAGCAGCCATTTCTTTTATCCCTTGCTGCAGCTATCACTGGCTGCGTTGGTGGCGTCTGAAAATGATTGAGTGATGGATCTGACATACAATGTACCATGACACATATGTTATCTGCGCTTTGCCAGCTGGCCCACCTGTCACTTATGAAGTGTACAATATCAATGTCATTCATTTAAAATCATTTTTCTTTTTTGGCACAAATTCACAAATTCTGAAGAATTTGCTGCACCCTTGGCTATAGCAAAATTGGATGAAGTATTTTGAAGGGGACCCATATTCCTGACTCCAGAAAAAATACTGTAGTTGATGGACACTGTGAAATAATACATTAATCAATACCCTAAGTTGTCATCTTTTCAAGCATGGTTATAGGTGCCCTATATGCTATGGTGATGAGTGTCGTATAAGAACCTGGATGCACAGATAGACAGATAATGGTCTATTGTTTGGGTTTCTTTTCATAGGAAAAGAACATTGATGGGAATTTGAAACAATTTTCTTCACTATTCTTATCTTCTTACAGACTTTCCCTTCCTTCTAATTACACTGGTGCAACATCCATTTGTCCTTTCCAAAGAATTGCTGACACGGTCCAACTAGATATAGAGAGATGTATTTGTCTGAATCCTTCACACACCATCGGCCATCTCTTAGGGCATGAAGTAGGTTCTGCCTTTCCTGTCTATCCTCGGCCACTCTTCACACGTCCTGTGCTATGTATCATAAGCTTTTCCCTCTCTAAGTACTCTTTGATTAAGGGATTTCCTCCAGCTGCCCAATAGTATATTTGCCATGACAGAAGCTCTGGCTTCATTCTTAACACATGTTCCGGGTATTTCCATCTTCTTTTCTGGATAACGTTGGAGACAAGGGATTGTTGGACTCTCTGACTAATTTTAGCATTTGTTATAAATTCATTCCATTTAATAGCTAGTCTTTTCCTGCAATGTTTGCTTTCAAAGGCATTCAAAGTCTGCCTTTGCCTTTGGTGGATTTCTAGCTTTCATACCTAGTGTGTTCTGCTGGAAATAACATTTGAGGTGCAGATTTGTAGCTTGGTATTTATACGCTCCTCTTAAATTAAATCCCTTTCCTTTTAAAACAATCACCTCGTTATTAGTATGAGCCACACCATAGTAGCAATGAGAAGCCCCAAATGAAATCCAGGATCCATTGTGCTGGACACTGCACAAATACATAGTAAGATCCAATCCCTGCTCCAAAGAGTTTACAATCTAAATAGACGAGACAGACAGAAGGTGAGAGAAAAAAAAGATGAATAGTTCAGATCCTCAATGGCCTTTAGGAATCTAACTCCTATTGAATTCAATGGCAGTTAGGTGCTGAAATACTTTTGGGGCTCTGGGCCATTATACCCACTTTACAGACGTGGAGCTGAGGCTCAGAGAGATTAAGAACTTGCTGAGGATCACACTCAGGGAGTCTGTGAGAAAGCCAATAGCTGAACATGTGTCTTGGGAGTCTATGCTTTCATGGCAGGGCCAGTCTTCTTCTGTGATAAGAATAGCAGGCATATATTTCCTTTTGCTTTGTGTACTATGCATTATGTGTTAACAATATACAGAACAATCAGCACAATTTATGCTTTATTACGCTAACGCACTGTACCAATAACTGCTCTCGCCAGAATAACAGCAAACAGCTCCTCTTAAACAGAATCTCTTTTGCTTTGTGTAAGCAAACTAAACAACAGATTGACTGACTCTCGGTCTTGGACCACATGGAACCCGTGTAGAATAGTCCCACCATAATGGTTTGGGTTTTGCTAGTCGTCTGCTTCCATGTCTTCCAGGGGCTTTCTGGATTATTACCTAATGCTGTCTTGGTCCTTGGTAACCTCTCCAGTGGTGTGGTCTAAATCGATCTGTGGCCACTCTCTGGATCACATTCATATTTACCCTGCAGCCTGTCGAGTCAGTGACACCACTGCACAGTGGCTGTAAAATATTACCATGCTGGTGTTGAAGTGTGACAGACACCATCTCGGCCACTCGACACTGGGGATTGAACCAGGCACTTCCTGAGTGAACAGCGTGAGATACTACAGCTTTAGCATCAAAGCTCTCAAACGGGGGCTGTCGCAGACTCGAATGCTCAGTTGCACCCACTCAGCACCGGCCGAAAAGACTAGCCAAAATGCAGGTTCACAGGGACTCAGGCCCTGTGGTTACAAAACAATAAATAGGAGTTTCTGAAATTGTAATAGCAAAGCACCAGAGTCATCCTTTCCCCCTCAGCCAGAGCAGTGAGCCAGGGCTCACCCCAGGTTGCTCTGAGAGGATTGCAAAATTCCCTTTTCACCAGCTTTCCTTCAATTCATTAAAAGCAAGTTCTCAGGACCAGATTCCTATGGATGCTGGATCCCTTTACTCCTCTCTGGCAGTGAAAAGACCTCAAAATTGGCCATCAATTACCTTTTAAGGCTCCATTGCACTGCCAGAAAGATGTAAAGGGACTTAGCGTAAATGAGAATTAGACCACAGTGAACTATTTACCTGACTGAGGGAAATTCCTTGTCCCCTGCTTTTCCTAGGACCATCCGCTCTGTTTCAAGACGCCCCCTCAATCAGCATCCCAGTTAAAACAGAAATTATTTCTCTTAAGAATCTTCCAACCCAAATTTCGCTCTTGGATTGACTCACAAACCTCTCCAGAGGGTTCCTCTCTCCTCCTGCACACCTGTTCCTCCTCAGCAAGGCTGAGTCTCTGCAGCGTTGTCTGGCTCAGCCTCAAGGAGGGAACACACCCCTCCCCTGCAACAAGGGTGTGACACGAGCTGGGCCGGGCAATCAACTGAAACTTTTATTGCCTCGTTCTAGTCACGTGACCTTAGTCGGGGTTCCAAAGGTTAACACCCCTGTCATATGGCAGGGGTCGGTATTCAGTGACTTAACTGCTTTGGCAGGGGTCGGCAACCTTTCAGAAGTGCTGTGCCACGTCTTCATTTATTCACTCTGATTTAAGGTTTCGCGTGCTGGTTATTCAGTTTAATATTTTTAGAAGGTCTTTTCCTAGAAGTCTATAATATATAACTAAACTATTGTTCTATGTAAAGTAAATAAGGTTTTTAAAATGTTTAAGAAACTTCATTTAAAATTAAATTAAAATGCAGAGCCCCCCAGACCGGTGGCCAGGACCCAGGCAGTGTGAGTGCCACTGAATATCAGCTCGCGTGCCGCGTTTGGCACGCGTGCCATAGGTTGCCAACCCATGTGCTATGGAATACGGTGCATACTGCCTATTTAGTTACCTTTTCTAATGCAATCTGAGACTCAGCCAATTAGCAAACGCCATCTGCCCAGGCCTTACTGACCGTCAGCACCTTGTGTCCTGATCATGTGGCCGGTCTGACAGACACTTTGAAATCCATTTGGCAGGGAGTAGGTCATGAGAGCACAAATAGGCTTCTGATTCTCAACACCTGAATCGGTGTTTCTCAAGGACCGGACCATGGGCCGGCGCTAGTCCCTGAGATCTCCCTGACACGGTTTAGGAAGACAGCAAGCGGTCCCTGGTATCAAAAGAAGGTTGAGAAACACTGGCCAAGATGCATTATAATCAAACCAGAGCACTTTTCTTCAGTAGATCTCAAAGCACTTTATAAAGAAGCCCCATACAGTTATCCCTATCTTACAGCTGGAGAAAGAGAGGAGTGAAATAACTTATGCAAAGTCAGGGCAGAGCTAGGAACAAAACTCAAATCTCTTGAGTACTAGGTCAATGTGCCACCCATTAGGCCATACTGCCTCCTCTAACTTACTTGCCAGCAGGATAATTGTTATTTGAATGGCTGTCCAGCTAGCAATGGGAGAAACCAGAGCAGGGCTTGTATTTTATTAGTGTGCTCTCCAAGTCTTTGTTAAAAATACTGGGCCAAGGCCAGAGTTGAAGCTAAGGGTCTCTACACCAATGTAACTTCTTCTGGCCCAAAGAGGGTGTAAAAACGAACTAGTTTAAATTCGTGTGGATGGTGTGACTTTAAGGGGTCACCCAGGGAATAAGTCCCTCCCCCCAACTTTCACCTAGGGAAGGAGACAGCAGTTCCTTTATCCCTGACCTCCCCCCGATTTTCTGCTGTCCCCCGAACAAAGAGTTTGCTCTACGTGGAGAGGTGCAGCCACCACCACCTCAGGCTCTTCCTACACCACAGCCGAGCGGGAGATGAAGTCACCTTTGCACCTCAGCACCGCCCAGGGGAGAGCACCGTGTGCCGCCAGCAGGAGGCGCACCCTCAGACCATCAAGCAAGGTGCAGAGGAAAAGTCTGATGAGACACAGGGAGCAGGAGGACTTGGGCGGGGAGAAGGTAGAAAGAGTCGGGGGGTTGAGAGAAAGGAGGTTGGGGGAGCACAAAGGGGGCTAGAGAGAGAGGCTGGGGGAACACAGGTGGGAGAGAGAGAAGGGGCAGTGAGTAGGGACGGTGGCCATTTTGCTAATTTTGACATGTCAATGTTTTGAGTGTCAAATTTAACCCAAAAGGAGGGGGGGGATTTTCAGTGAAATTGCTTTGATTGCCTCCCCCACCCCCCACACATCCGGCTTTTCACCACACTGTAGAGCCGGTCAAAATGTTTCTAAACCTTTCCAGTTCTGTAACAAACAGACTGTTTCGTAACCTTCCGGGCCTTTCCTCCCCCTTTTGCCTGGTCCCTCTGCGGTGAACTAGGGCGAGCCAGGCCCGGCGCTCTGAACAACGCCATGAAAGCGCCCGGCGTTCTTATTCCTTTGTGTGTCTTTGGATCCTAGAGGCTGCATCCCTTCTCCCCACTACCCTGCCACTCCCTTCACGGCCCCCTTGGGGAGCCACCCTCCTGGACTTGGCAAAAGGTGCCAGGTAGCACCTTGAAGCCAGGAGTCCCCCCTGCATTGGTAGACTGTATGCAACATGGCAAAAACATCCTGCAGGGTCTTCGGTGCAAACTGAAAACAGAACCAACCCTGCTAATCCGTTCTAACCTCCCACGGTACTAAGCTAATACAAACCCCAAACACTAATATATTGCTCAGCTCTTATTTGCCTTTCGTGTTAGTGCTTTCAGGGCTTTATTTGACTTCGCCATGGACTGCTTCCTCCAGGCCCATATGCTGCTTTCATTTTCCCATATGTCCTAAGCACCTCCACAGCCTGCACTCCTCTCCACTGCATGAAGGGCGCCCTTGGAAATGAAGTCAAGAGGGAGCTTTTCATAAGTGCCTAGTGGATTTAGGAGCACTGGGGCTATTGATTGCCTCCGGTGCTTCTGAAACTCCTTCCCCCGCCCCTCCTCTGCAGCGAGCAGAATGATACACGTGTGACCCGCTGGCCAGTGTCTGTTCCAGAGCAGGAGCAGGTGCGTAATCCACCGAGGATGTGAGTCTGCCAAAGCACCAGCCACACAGTTCTTTAGCCCTAGCTACAGAGACTCATGTACGTAGCTCTGGTGGGCCCCGGCTCACTCCTTACCATCAGCCATGACGATGGCCATCAAACACAGAGCCACAAAAATGGGCCTCGTCACATGCAATTTAGGCACTTAGGATTTGCCCTAACACATCAGACCCCTCGTTTAGAATTGATGGCATGGTCTGAGGCTTTCCCTAGCCAAGGAGAATCTGGCCCCTCGTTTTAAAAATGATGGCCAGTCTCCCACGGGACGTGAGGGTGCGGAGTCAGTCTGATTCTCTATCTTGCTCCGAATCCAAGCTCACCCTCTTTCACACTCTGAGTGACACCAGCGGGGACTTAGGGTTTTCTCTCTGGGTGGGTGCCTAGATCTTGTTCCTGAGTGGCTTTGATTAACCCAGAGCCCTCTCAATATGGAAGAGCATCTCAAATGTACATTCCCTGACCCGGGGCCACATTACATTACTCTGCCAGCATGTTGTCCAATCACCTACCTCTGTGAGACCCCCTCCTCTCTAGCCTCACCAGGCAAGGAGCTGTGGGCGGATAGTTGGAAGGAGTTGGCCACTCCCCCTGTTTCTGTAACGTCATCATTTGGCAGAGAAGCTTCAACAAGTGTAAGGGCCTGGTGATTTTTCCAGCCCCCTTGCTCTTTGGTTCCCCTTTCTCATGCTTTTCCAGCTCTTCCCATCCTGCTCCTGGACTCCCCTTTCTCAGGCAGACCAAGCAAAAAGCCTCATTTTCTTGGTATTAGATTATTACTATTAATTTTAACCCAGCAGAGCCTAGGATGCCCGGTCCTGGACCAGGGCTCCATTGCGCTAGGCACTGTACAAACGCAGAACAGTAAGAGTTGCTCTAAATAGAGTTGCTCTGTCCTCTCCCAGGGTGCCTGCAGCAGAGACCCCACACTCACCCCTGCGGTGCAGGGACATACCTTACGGGAAGCCTTGTGATCCACAGGACAGCACACTGGACTGGGGCTCAGACGAACTGTGTTTTTTTTCTGGCTCTGCTGCTGGCTCACCATGGGCAAGTCACCTCCCCCTGGCCTCAGTTTCCCCCTCTTTAAAAGGCTGATAATGAGACTGACTTCTTTGTTAAGCATTTTGAGCTCTTCTAATAAAAAGCACTAAATTAGAGCTAGGTATTATCACCATACAAGCAATGCTAATTTATGATTAGGCATGGTCAGTGCTGACTGCGGCTCATAGACATCGTATGCTGGAAAAGAAAATGGAGAATAATTACGAAAACGTACTGTTTCCGGACATCTAACGTAAGGTGTATTTCGTACCTAAAATGGGAAGAGTCCTGTAACAAGAACAGTACCAGTGTTTTCCTTGTTTCAGAGACATGCTGGATTACTTTTCAGGAGTTAGTCTGAAAATCTGGCCTTTAAGAGTCAGGTTTATACTGCCAGATTGTTATATGTGTTTAGATCAGCAATGACAGCCAGCGGCCATCTGTTAATCACAGGTGTGTACACTCAATGGATATGACAGATGAGATAGTCTTTGCCCTGATTCCTCA
Organism: Mauremys reevesii; assembly: GCF_016161935.1. Classification (NCBI taxonomy): domain Eukaryota; kingdom Metazoa; phylum Chordata; order Testudines; family Geoemydidae; genus Mauremys; species Mauremys reevesii. The sequence continues at coordinate 4,786,804 of NC_052625.1, forward strand.
GATCCGTCAGTGGCCTGAATCAAGGGTGGGGGCTGTTTTGTGTGTGTGACATGAATGTGCTTAGGGGGCACTGAAATCAGTTGGTGTTTTGCCGTTGACTTAAGCGGCAGCAAGACTGGGCCTTTTGTAAGTGTTGATTTATGGTACTTAACCATATTTGGCCCGATTCAGATATGAGTAAAGTGGTGCCAATTGAAACCCTGATACACTCAGACCTAAGTCCTTCAGACATACAGACACCCATTCTGCTGACATGCATGGGAGTCTAAGTTAGTATAAGGTACACACCATGGAGGCTTCACTCGCTCCCCTGTGACTTTAATTTACACAATCTTTGTGCTCCTCCATCTATACATTACACCACCTTAGCCTCTCATATACATTGCACGTGGGAATAGAGCGGAGTGAATGTAAGGGATCTAAAGTGAGTTTAGGGGAAACTAACTTGCCCCACCCCACAATGGAAGTCCAGGAGTGTGGTGTATCTACTGCTGCATTTCTCACACACCCAGGACTCCAGCTGATGCCTGTGAGAATTTAGAAAGCATAAGAAATACAGGCTCAGGCCCAATATGGTGTAATGAATCCAGATCCTCAACTCCTTTGGGACTTAGGCACCTTTGAGGATCTGGGTCATGCTCTATTTCCAAGCACCAGTATTGTTACTATTGTTTTTCATATTAACACCTGTTTATATTTTTATGAGCGACTGTCGATTGGAACCAGATTAGATTTGCCAAATGGACATTATATATTTTGCAAGAAGTTATCTAGTTCAGCAACACAATTTAGCTAGACGGACCACAGCGGCCATGTCAAAAATGGCACCTTTCTGAAAACCTCCCACCATTGCATTATCACTGGAACAGTTCCACCAGCATAATGTAGCAGGGCTGGGAGCTCTAGTGTAAACAGGCCACCTGCTGCCGTCTGTGTGTTAAGTACCCACAGCTCTCGGTGTACTCATTCTATGTGTCTTGTGGTCAGTGGGAGCTGTTGGGTGCTCAGCAGCTCTGAAAATCAGCTCACTTAGTTAGGCACCCAGCTTTAAAAATAATGGCCAAGACTGATCACCTTATGAACGGCAAAGAACAAAGAGGAATTAATTCTGATGATAATAGGTAAAGAATGTACTGCTATGGCAGGAATCCCCAGGGTGTGCTTTACACATAGTCTTACAACTTCTTTTCTTGGCGCAAACACTTTTTTAAAATGTTACCTTGTTGTCAGCTTTGTGATGTGCTTTCTTGTGGGGGGAGCTGTGGCAAGCAGCAAAGATGCTTGCTCTCTGCCAAAGCCAGCTCTTGAGTCTGAGTTGCTCCCTGGGAACTGGGCAGCAGTGTTTGAGCTGAGATTGCGGAAGCCAGTGTGCCGTTTCTGACCACGTCTGTTCCAGGACTGATGCGTACAGTGTAAATAAACAAGTTACATTAAGGACATACGTGGACTGTATGGCTGCTGCAAGGCCCTGCCATCTGTTACAGCTCAGCAGAGGGGCAACACTCCATAATTTTTGCACACTGTTGTATGTTTATTGAAATAAATAGGACAACTATTTTTCCTATTGTTCTTGTTTCCTTATTTTCATATTTGACCACAATTGAGTGAATGAATGGAAGTCCATATGTCAGAGATTTGTGGGAAAGGGATTTGCAAGAGTTTTTGTTACAATCCCATCACTAAATCAGATATGGAGTCACCCATTGTATACGGTCACAATTATCCCTGAAATACTTCCTTAGGACATTTTTGCCACCACCCCCTAGAATGGAACCGCTTGCACCGAGTGTCTGTTGGTTGGGTTTTATTTCCTAGGGAGAGGGTCCTTCAACCCCGTAGGAGGTCTTCACTCACACAGACTCCCACCCCATGTCACATCACACACACAGAGCTGCGCAAGGTGCTAGGCTGTCACTAGATACCCTGTATTTCCCTGGGGCAGATTAGAATAATTGCTAATGAAGTGTCCTTGTCAGCAGCTTGTTTGCCAAGAGGGGTGGCCTCCCACTTGATTATGGGCATGAGCAAGAGTTTTTGTTTCAATGAGGACTCGGTCGAAGCCACCTGCTCTCCGTTTCCTTCCATCCCTGAGCCATTTGCCTTCCACCCAAACCTTGCTCTCGCCTTACCCTGCCCCTGGATAACCGCACATCAGCTGGTCAACCGTGAAGGCCACGTTCCTCTTGACATCCCCTGCGTGGGCACTGGTCTTTCTTTTCCCCCTGTGTGGGCCTATCTGCTGCGGCCGGCTTGGGATGGAACACGAAGAAAGAACCACATTTGGATGCACCTCTTTTCCGCTCCGAGGACAGACTGGCAGATCTTTACTTTGCTCGCCCCCCAGGTCACTGAGGGCAGCAGCACAGAGCCTGTGTCTGAAGGGGAATCAGCACTGAATTATTGTCCTCACTCTGTTCTCCATTAGGCTATTGATTCGGCACTGGTTTCCCATCCTCTGAGTGCTGCTGCTATCAGTATTCTCAGCCCCCTGGGGCTCAGGTTATGAGCCAGCCAGGTGATAAAGAGGCAGCTGTACTAACCAACACAGCAGGGGAGCTTGAGGCCATTGTGACAGAGGCCAGAGATGCATGAGGGGCCAGTGGGGAAGAACGGGTGGGACAAAGCCCCTCAACTCTCCCAGCTATGGGCCTGGATCCCCCATAGCTGGGCCTGGGTGACAGCACATTTTGTTCATTCAAGGTGCCGGATTGGCGCCAGTATTTACGTAAAACATCTGAGTCCAAAGTATGTAGTACAACGAGGTAAGATGTGTGTTGCATGAGTTTATACACTCATCGCTCAGAGAGCAATATAACCCAGCAATGATTTTAACATCAGACAGTCAAGATGCTTCTGATCACTGAACTAACTATGGTTCAGCCATGCACCGGACCTGACTGCATGGTAGGAACATTGGCAGAAGGAAGAGGCCATCAGGGACCTGGCTCTGGTGCCCTGGTTTTCTTCTTAGCCTCAATCATAGTGTTGAGCAGCTTAGGGTTGCTCTTACATGCACCAGCTGGTAGATCGGCCCTGAGGAGCATTGCAGGAGCACATCAGGTTCCTGCAGCTTCCCATTTCACCCTTAAACCTCCCCCTGCCCCAAACATAGATGCTGGCTCTGCTGACTACACCTGCTGCAGTCTCCCCTGCCTGTGGGAATCCCAGCAAAGGACTTGCAAGCAGTGGCATCTCCTTTGTGCCACCTGAGCATTGCAAAGGAAGTGGACCAAGACAGAAAATCTGCTCCCACGTGTAGAAGGGGCCGCAGCATGTGGCATGCATGTTAGTGAACGGAAAGGTATTGTTATTTGCATTAGGGTAGTGCTGAAGGGCCCTGATCAGGGATCAGGAACCCGTTGTGTTAGGCACTTTGCAAACTCCTATGAAAAAGGCAGTAAAGTGAAGCACGTGTTTCACTTTAGGCGCGTGAGTAGTTGCACTGAAGGATTTCTCACATGCTTAAATGCCTTCCTGGATTAGGCCTTTAGCCGCTGCACACATAAATTTCACTTCCCCTCGTTGCTAGTTTATGTTGTTGAACTGCCAAGGGAGCACATCAATGTCCAAAAGCAAGTGTGTGATAGAGCTCTCACTTCCTGGAAGTGCTGGAAAGCCGTATGCCATGGTACTCTGTAACCCACCTCAGAGCTCAGCTTGGCAATTGTCTATGCTGTTATTTGCTCACACCTGATGCTCCACAGAGCTAACGAGAATGTGCCCATTTTATTCTTCACAGAAATGTGAAGTGTCAGAACATAATGGCAAGTACATTGTTCTATATACTTTCCAATGTATTCACCTGATCTGTGATTTTCATCCCCTTAAATTCCTTAGTGTTGCTGTGTTTTGCCCATGGAAATGAGCAGCGTGGTTTTTGTCTTACTGGGGCACAAGCTGTCACACAAGAAAATCCTGTATTTATGTCACATCCTAGTGGATTAATGGGCCTGGGATCTTTCATTTCAAGGAGTCTCACAATGCCAGGGATACCCCTGCAAGCTTGACTGAAAGTTGAGTGGAAAGGTGGTCCTATGGTTGGGGGCCTCCTCTCGGACTTTGGAAAGCTGGGTTCAAATCTGTCCTCTACACAGACTTCCAATGTAACCTTAGGCATATCACTAAAGCCAGATTTTAGGCAGCTACAGATACAGGTAGGTGCCTAGAGGGATTTTCAGAAGTACTTGGGTGCCTTTGAAAATCTGGCCCTTAATCTCCATATTTCAGTTTCCCATCTGTAAAATGGGCATCAGAGCATAGCCCCATCTCACCCGGGTAACACTTAGAGATAGTGAGATGCCCACATACTGTGGTGAGAGGGACCATATCTGACAGAGGTGAGACAGCACAAATAATAACCAGACAACTCCCTCCGGGCTTAACACCTAACGAAACTCAGAAGTATGAGTTATTTTGTATCTTCTGTAAAGCCACCAAGGACCAAGTGAGCAGCTCTAGGAGAGACGGCAAGTAAGGGGCGGTCAGAGCTGAAATGGGAGAAGGACCTACGGGGAGTCTAAGCCTCTCCATGGAAAGTTGGGATCTTCATCTTTATTCCTTCTTACTCTACTGGTCTTCCAACTCATCGGGCAGGTGTGGACACACCCCTCCCCCCCACCACACACACACACAGCCAGAGTAACACCTCCCTCTACTAGTAGTCCCATATCCTTATTCACGTTACTAGTATTTTGGGCCAGATTTTGCCAATCTTATTCACTTGGCTTATTCCCACTGGATGCTCCCTGGGGTCCATTTGCCATTCCAATGCTTCCGGAGCCCAAGGGGGAAGAAGGCACCACAGAGTTGCTACATCCCCCATTCATGACGGTTGTCAGGAGGGGACAGGAAGTGGGAGGAGCATTGACTCCGCCCCCTCCCAGAGGCCTAACTGCATCAGGCCTAGCCAGAAGGGATCTTGAGAGGTCATCAAGTCCAGCCCCCTGCATCAAGTCCAACCTGTTCTTAAAAACCTCCTCCGAGGGGGATTCCACAACCGCCCTTGGAAAGTTTTTCCTCATATCTAACCTAAATCCCCCTGGCTGCAGATTAAGCCCATTGCTTCTTGTCCTACCTTCAGTGGACATAGAGAACAATTGATCACAGTCCTCTGTATAACAGGCCTTACCATATACAAGGGCTGTTATAAGGCCTTCCCACAGCCTTCTGTTCCCCAGATCAGACATGGCCCGTTTGTTTAACCTTTCCTCATAGGTCGGGTTTTCTAAACCCTTGATCACTGTGGATGCTCTCCTCTGGATTCTCTCCCATTTGTCCACACCTTCTCTTAAACTGTGTGCTGCAACCACCTATTATACACCTGGTATGCAGCCTTTGCTGAGTACGCCCATTCAAGTTAATGGAGCTACTTATGGAGTAAGCTGCTACTCAGCCGGAGTAATGGTATCTGAATCTGGCCCTTTCTGACATGAAGCAACATCTCCATGTGGATCACACAAACAAACAACAGAAAGTCTATGCCCACCTGTGAAATACACCCTTCAATAAAGCCTCTGGGTAACCCATTTTTAACAACAGATAAAGACTTAATTTGCGAGAGGAAGTGTGAAGTACAGTAGTAACCATTTCAAGATCAACCACCACTGCTGGGCTTACTATTGCATGAGATTTTACAGCAGTAATTAAAGGTTTCTTAGTGCATTGTGAAGAGCCAGGAGGTAACCAGCAATTGGAAAGGTGTTGTTTGTATTCAGAACCTAAGGTTAAAAGGTGTTTTTTATAGCAGGTTTTTGTTTTGTTTTGTTTTGCACCTGTTGAATTGTCTACTTTTCCTGCTCCAAACACATCTTCTTCCCACTTGTAGATGTTACCTAAGTGCATTTATTAAACGAATACGGGGGTTGTTTTCTTTCTGGGTCTTTCAAAAATCTCTTTTGCTATTGTTTCTACTGGGAAATAGAATCCCTTTATCATTCTAGTTTGTCAAATATTGATTGACTCCAAAACGACGTTACAAGAACAGTAAGGGTGCAAAGTCAGCTTTAGGAAATGCCAGAATTCAGACTGCTGTGCAACTTTCATTTGCCCCCCCGCCCCCGTGCATATACATGATACAGTCTGACAACCCAGAAAGTCTGTCATGTGGAATCACATTGGCACCCAGACGGCTCAGCAGCACTGTTGGAACCGTTCCATCCACAGGACCGACTTCTGCCACTCCAATGAACGCAGGTAGCAGAAGTAGGTTGTCATCTTATATGTGGGCAAGCGCTAGAGGAGGGTGAGACACACCCTTTGGCGGTGGGTTCACAGATATTTGCTGACAGCACATGCTGAGTCTTAGAAATCTCTGCTCCAAGTTTTCAACAGGGAAGTGGGCTCTTGGGATCACAGACGCTTCTGCCTCTGTTTCCACCAGCCTGTCCCAGTCCAGTTCCTGCCCCCACCCCAGCTCCTTGTGCTAGTCTCCCTGATCAACCAGTCCCAGTCTTCATCCCCACTCCCAGCTTGCAGGCCCAGGCTCCTCCCCCCCCCCCCCCACCCCAGATCCTTGTCCAACTCAACTCTCTGATGCCCTCCCACACCCCTCCAGTCTGGCTCTGGTCCCTTCTGCCTCCTCCTGCATGCTGCCTGGCCACCAACAGGGAGAGCACTAAAGCATAGGCTGGACTGTCTCCCTGCTCTCGGATCCTGTGTTCATCAGAGAAAATGCTGCTCAGCCTCTGCAGCTCTGGGCTGGAGCATGCTCAGTGCAGACAGAATCTTCAGAGAATTTAGCTCCCAGATTCTAACCCGTCTCTACCGAGCAAGTGGAAACTGAGATTTTTCCAAATGTGGGCTGTTCTTCATAGGGAGGGCACAAGACACATCTCTTACACCCTGGCACCCCTCCTCCCAAATGCTAAATCCCTGCTCCAAAGCATGGAGGCCCAAGAGCTTCTCAATGAAACAGCTGGAAGAATTCTTTGAACAGGGGCAAAACAAGGCATTCTTCGCTACTCTTTTTCTCAGAAATGGCTGGACCATTTTCACCGAAACTTTCCCCCTTAAAGAATTCAGCCTGAGGCAGACACCCGGCATGGAAAACTGCCACTCAAATAGTTGAAGTTTGACAACGTTATAAGTAATTAAAAACAGGGTCTTATACTGGGAAGTGTTGGGTAACCTTAAAGGAAGCATGTTTAGCTAAGGAACATGTATCCTAGAACAGTGGTTCTCAGCCAGGGGTCTGGGGCCCCTTGGGGGGCCGTGAGCAGGTTTCAGGAGGGCTGCCAAGCAGGGCCAGTGTTCGACTTGCCAGGGCCAGGTTAGAAAGCTGAAGCCCCACCACCCGGGGCTGACACCTAGGGCCCTGAGCTACATCACCTGGGGCTGAAACCAAAGCCTGAGCAATGTAGCTTCACGGGCATGGGGCCCCAGGCAGATGCCCTGGTCGCTACCCCGCTAATGCCCTGGCTTTTATATGCAGAAACCCAGTTATTGTGGCACACACAGGTCGTGGAGTTTTTATAGTATGCTGGAGGGGATTTCAGAGAGAAACAGGTTGAGGACCCCTGTCCTCGAGGTTGGAGCTTTTCCAAGAGAAGGCAAGGATCTGGCTGGAGTTTTTTAAAAAATGAAGGGAGGGGAGGGAATTTGGTTTCAATAAAGTCACAGCAAAATCCGATGTGGGACAGAGGAAGGCCATAGTCCCACGAGTGAGCGCTCTCAGGTGAGTGACTGCTCACTCCTGGGGGTCACAATCTGGCTCATCAAGTTTACAGAGTGTGGCCGGAGGGAAGGGTGAATTGTAGTTTTAGACTCTTGGATTTAAAAAAAGAAAAAAACAAACAAACTCATGGGCTTGATTCTGTCACACTGGCTCTTGTTGACGACGCAGTAAGTGGGTTTTAGCCCATGAAAGCTTATGCCCAAATCAATGTGTTAGTGCCACAAAGAAGACTCCTTGTTTTTACTCCACTGATTTCAGAGGGAGGGGGCTACTCCCGGAGTAAGATGCTACTCAGGGTGAGGAAGGGTGGCAGGATAAATGCGTGGGGGGCAGTTGATTTTTGGATCTAGCCCCTTGATGTGCAAAAAGAAGGAGCAAAATTATTTACTGAAGGGGGTGGGATAGGAGAGATCCCAGTCGTGAAAGCCCCTCTGGTCAGCACCCACACCCACTATCATCTTCTACCTTTTGCACGCGGCTATTGCAAGGGAAGGTCACTTTTCATTCCTGGGCTCCAGGGAAACTCAGCCACGACCCCTCACCCACCTCTTCCCCCCCCCCCAAAAAAGAACACCGAGCTGCAGCTGGGGCCGCCGGTGGAAAAGCCGGCTCTAATCTCTCGCAAGCCCGGTGCTATCAAAGCTTGGATCAGCCTATCTAATGTAAACGGGCTTTCACACATAAATAACGTGCCACATCTGGCTCTTTGGTTTTTACGGCGTCTTAGCTACAGAGCGATTTATGGAGGGCTGGAGGGAGGGCGGTGGGGGAGAGTTGGACATTGCACCGCACCCGGCTTGGGTGCCACATGCAAGGTGGGGAGTGGGGCCGGGGGGAACGGAGCTGGGGAAGGCCGGCTCTGCGGGGAGCCGGGTGCGAAGGGGCCTGCCTGGGAGGCCGGGCACGATTCCGCCGGCTGGGAGCAGCCGAGCCTTCCAGGAACCGGCGTGTTTGCGCTTCTCCCCAATTTATGACCGCCGGCCATATGGCCAATATTTCGCCTCGCGCGTCACGCGCCGCGGAGGAAAACAAACAGCGCGGGGCAAGGCGCAGAGGGGGAGCGCCGGGCGAGCGGCCACGGGGCCGGCCCTGCGAAGCGCCGCCGGAGACAATGTGAGGGGCATTGGAGCCGGGGCGTCGCGCGTGGCTATATAAAGCGGCCCCCGCAGGCCCCGGCGCAGCAGACAGGCGCCTTCGGAGCTCGCCAGCGCCTCGCCCACCGCAGAGCCGCTCCCGGCTCGCTCCAGGTGAGCCGCTGTGCGCTTCCCCCGGCCCTGGGGCGGGCGAGGGAGCCGGGTTACCTGCAGGGGCGGGGAGGAGCATGGGGGGGCTGCTGGATGTAACTTTAGGGGGGTCTAGGCAGCGCCCCGAAGTATAGAAAATGGAGGGGGGGTCGTTCCGTGAAAGGCAGAGCGAACTGGGAGGAACAGATGCGTCTACACGGACAGCGGAGGTGGCTGGCTGCGGGGAGAGGTGACTACGTGGCTGTCTGGCGAGATGGACGGATGGCGGGCGGGAGGGACGGACAGGTGGAGGGGGAGCTGGGCGGACAGACATCGCTGTTCCAGGGGCACTGGGTCCTCCAAACGAGGTGTGGGGGGGGGAACTCGCCGCGGGTCCCCCAAGCTGGATCACGGGGAGCAAGGTGCTATCTGGCTTCCCAAGAGCTTTTTTTGTGGGGGGGGGAGTTTCCTCCCCTTCCCCAGATCTTGTACAAACGGACGCTGATCTCTCCTGGCCCGGATGCAGCAGGTGGGGAAGGGGGGTTCTGCGGCTGGGGGCAGAGGATGGCGCACTAGCGGTTTGTACCCGAGCCCCGCCGCTTTCACGCCGCCCCCTTCCCACGCACAGAGCCGGTTAAAGTTTTACCTGGGCCTGCGCAGCGCAAAGGTGAGCAGCTGCTTGTGAATTCCGCGAAAGAGGGGGGCGGAGGTGGCGTGGCCGGGGATGGGGGTGGGGAAGGCTGCCCAGCCCCGGTGAGGGGGGTGCAGTGTGTCGGGGTCAGTCTCACCCTCTGCGAGAAGGAGACGTCGGGCTGCGCTCAGGTCTTGCTTCAGCTGCCCGCAAGAAGCGTTTGTCCTGGGGCACCAGTGCCGGGGCTGCAAGAGGGACCCGCTGGAGGAGGGGAAGGCAGCGATCCAAAGCGCTCCGGCTGGCGATTGCTTTCGCTCCAGCCCTGAACCTCCTCGGGTCATTTATTACCTGCCTGCTCTAGACACTCGAGAGATGAGAACCCCCCTCCCCACAGACACCCCCCTCCACTCAATTACTCAACGTGGGTGGGTGATTTCACAACCCTAGTTGCTGACGGGGCGGGGGAGGGGGTCGCTTATTCTTTTTTCCTTTACGCAGCAAAGCCCGTACCACAGGGCGGCTGGGTGGGTTTGTTCTGTGAAAGGTCTTGGGCTGTGGCTGTGGGTTTCCTGGGAAGGAAAGGGAAGCTGGTAGGTTACAGCTCCCTTCCTTGTGCCGCTGGGACATTTCTCGCTTGAGTCAGTAGAGTCCGCCAGAGGATCAGGAATGGTTCAAAAGTAACAATTTGCGCGGAGTGTCTGGGATTTCACCTTGCTCACTTAACGAGACGCGTTGGTCCAGGGTTAACCCTCGCGTTTGCATCCCAGAGCACCAGAGTCGTTGTGGCTGGTTGTTAGGGTCTGCAGCTCACCTCTGCCTCGGAGCTGGGTTTTCCAATCAATCGGTGTGAGCAATCGATTTAAAAATCGCAAATCCCCCCTCCCTTTCCTTTCCAGACTCAACAGGAGCGAAGAGCTCCGTTTACTGTGCCTCAAATCAATTTCACTTTCAAAATTAGTCCATCCTTTTAAGCTTGAAATATACATTTTTTTAAAAAATCATTATCAATGACTCGCTTTTAAAAAAAAAAAGTCCTACCTACTGGCTAGAGATACGCGAAGTAAATTCAGATAAGCGAGTGCTTTCAGCGCCGGATTTCATAAAGAAATTATAATTTTCCTGCATTCAAATTGTCCTTATCAAACAGAGTTGGGTTTTTTCCCCCTTTGGAAGAAGGACACTTCTGAGACAGGCTGGCCACGCTTAATCTCATTGGGACACGTTTCATCATTAGAAAGATGCGAACGAATAAAGCTGAAGGGTTTGCCTGGGGGGACCAAACATTTGGCTTACAAAGAAAACAGTTATAATAGACTGGAACGGAAAGGATACGCCCCGGGCCAGACTTAAAGCTTGTACAGAAAAAATCCGCAACTAGCTGGTTCCCAGCGTCGCAAGCCACGCAAAGCACAAATCTCCCGGCTTCCCGCTTCCGTGAGTTGCGGGAACACCCTGCCAGGCGTTTGTGTGTTCTGTGATTTGGACTGGCAAAATATTTCAAAGATCTCATTAAAGTGCATTTATCAAAGTCCTAACATGTGCCCCCGGGTCTGACATAACCCACAATGTGACCGATTAGCCCACGGGGGAAAAAAAACTAATTTCTATTCCAATTTCACCACTCGGGGGGGTTTGATGGCGAATTGAGAATATGTTATCGTAGCTGGGGCTTGAGGGAGGGAAAAAAAACAAAGAATAATCATAATCAGGAAAAGCTCATTTAGATTCCTATGTCCTGACCACGATTTAATTGTTTCTCTGTGAGAAAGGCAAGGGCCGATTGCATTTTCACTGCCTGGAGAGCAGATTTCTCTGACTCCTTCCCAGAGTAGGGTTAATACGAGCTGTGGTAGATCAGAGCGTATTTTTCTATGCTTAAAACACGGGTAAAGTCTTTGCTGCCGCAATTTCTCCCGCCATGAAAAGAGAAGGAAATGTCCCCATCAGAAACATTAACCCTTCCTCGTTATCGTCAATGAAGCCTTTTTTAATCAGTTTAAGGGGTTGTGATGCTCTGTTATTCCACAGTCTCAGAGGCAAAGGAAAACACTGATATTTGTTAAACCTCCAAGCAAGGATTTCACATGGGCAGGTCCTTATTTCGGCCGCCTTCCTTGTTGCTTAGACTTGAGTTTTAGGAGCTGTTATTGTTCGCTCCCTTGAGTGCCCCAGACCTTGCAAAGTGCTTTGCAAAACATAACCAGAAATACGGGTGTCAAGTGAAATAACGCGCCCATCTCAATGTGGGTTTTGTGCATAGGTGAATGTGTGCTTAGATATATAATACGGCTATAAAATTCTGGCTCCGAAGCTCTGCGGTTTTAAGTTGTCTATTCAAGGGAAGAGCTCTTGTATGTTACATTTTTTTTAATCAGCAACAAAAGATGACACCTCTTAGGGATGCATCTCTCCTTTTCCCCCTGCAACATTATAAAACAAAGCCTGTATTGTTTCCTGGCACGTTTCGAAGGTGAATCTCTTCATAACAATTATCAGAAGTAGACGGGGCTATATTTTCCCTTCCCCATTGATTTCAAGTGTCTTCTATCTAAGAGTATCAAACCAAAGATAAAATAAACCTTCTCCCCGAACAAAGGCTTTGTGTCAGCTTCACTAATCCTCACCAGAGCGTTAAGGTGCAATATGTTTTGTTTGTCTGGAGTGAATGAAAACAATTTCTTGCACCTTTGCTCTAATCAAACAATAAACTAATCCACTTGAAGGCTGTTATCTGAGATGGGATGTTGTGATGGGTCAGAGGTCAGCCCCACATACTGTACGGGGAGAAAAAAGGGACTTCTGTTAAACACCTTTTCATTCACGAGGAGAAAATGAAGTCAAACAAATTAGGGGCTTAAAATAAATGGAAAGACCTTGTACTTTGTGATGACGGGAAACCCTTCTGACCACTAGCCAAACGAATGTATGTCGTTTCATTCGGCGCTGTAATACCAAGGCCAAGTAGTTGTTTTAACTGGGCCGTTCCTCGCCTGCTACAGTATAAAGGTCTCTCTACACTTTAATCCAAGCCACCTCTGTTGCTGGCTCTAGATAATAGACCCAGGATGTGCTGCCTTGTCCTGGGCTAGTGGGGGAGCAGATATTGAGCAGGCTGAGCGGTCTGACAGATGGGGAACCACGTTTTACCACGCAGCCCTTGCCACGGTCCCGGCTCGCCGTTCACACGTGCCCTGTGCCAGGAATTCCGCCTGGAAGTGGCACCTGCCTTGCCAGGGCGCAGGGCCCCAGAGCCAGTGTGTTCGGAGCGCGGCAGCGTTCATTTGAGAGCGGTGGCTTTTCGCCCCTCCTGCCCTCCCCGGCTGCAGCTAATGCTGTCGATGCTGCCTTCTGGAGGGGCCCGCATTCCAGAAACGAGTGAAAAAGGCAAGATGCCTCGTGTTTGAGCTACCTGTAAAAGTAAACAGGTAAACACTTCCCCACTCCTAGAGGGCACTTGTGCTGAAGTGCCGCCACTTATCCTGTGTACACGCACCTCTCCTCCTCAGCCTCTTGCTCGGTTGTTCAAATAACCCCTCCACCCTGTAATTCCGGGGCTTAAATTCAGCAGGGTCTGGCTGGAGGAGCATTCCAGCATTTTTGAACAGCGGGGTCAGCGCTCGCTCGGGTTTTCAGGGTTAGCCGAAGGCTTTGCTGCAAGGCAGTTTGACTGACGCTTTGCGAGGGGGTGTGTGTCTGTGTCTATCCCGGGATTTTATTTATTTATTTTTGTTAGGATTTGCTGATCGATTTACTCTGAATCAGTAGAGATGATATTGTAAGTGGCCTCCCCAAGTTACTCATGCTACTAATGCCAACAGGACACGGATAAGGGAGGTCTTGGAGAGTCTAGATATTGATGTGATCGCCCTGAAATGCCTCTGTCGCGCCAGTGTCAATCCTAAATCTGATCATTAAAAATCCCAGAAATGAGCCAACCGCTATTTAGAAACACAATTCCTGCTTAGGCGAAACACTCAACTGGGGGACTTCTCTCGCACAGGTCTCCCTGCGTCCATCATGTCCTCCCTCTGCACCCTGGCCTTTCACACTGCCTGGCCCTCTCACCTGGAATCGGAGTAGGATCCGAACAAAATATAATGGGGAAGAGGGCAAAGGAAGGGTCCCGTTAAAGGGGAGCAAAGAGTAAGAAATTCGGGGGGGGCCTATTTACAAACATCGGACAAGGGAAGCGACAGCAAACCGAGAAAGCTTAGAAGCAGATGCAATGCGGATCAAGCGTCCACACAGTTATTAAACCGCAGCTGGGAAAGGCTGTCTTTAAATATCCCTTCCGTGGAGCTCCTACATTGATCTAGGCGATAGTTCTCTTAACAGAGAATCCACCACCGTGCTGCGTGGGTCCATTTCATCACCACATCATCATCTGGAAACCTTACTCCGAAGGACCTCACACCTGTTGTGTCGGCCAGGGGCTCTTCTGTCGAGGGGGGACAAGCGATCCCCCCCTTTGTGCCCTCACTAAAGCCAGTTCTGGTCTCTGAAACAAGGGGCTTCTCTCTCGGGGGAGCTTGCTTCTACGTCTCAAAAAAAGGGGGTTCTCTGAAGTTGAGCTGGTCGTGGCAAATGACTGCGCCACACAATTAGGTTTGGACGCGGGCACTTCAAAGCAGGAAAATGGACACCCCGAAGAGAGGGCGAGGGGGAGACGGGCAGAGAACGCGGATTAACAGAAGCTCATTCCAGCCCCCTTCGAGCATGAAACTGACCTTGTTAAACCATCGGGAAACTGGGCTTGATTTTTTTTTTTTTTACTCACGTGATTCCACCATAGTTGTGGGAACTTGTCCAGAGCCGTGTTTCTAAGCGGGACCAAGCGTTCAAGATGGAGGTGGGGGTGAGGGACAAAATCTTGACTTATGGCAGGTCTTTGTGTGCAAAGGAGGCTAGCTGGTCGCAGCCCAAGGGTGCTGTTCAGCCGGTGTGTGCTTGGCTAGCTGCAGCCTGATTAATGGCCCAGGAGCCCTGGTTTTCCCTTCGGGAAATATTTACCTATCAGGTGGTCTGCGGGAACCGAGACAACAAGTTCATCCCAGAGTGAGTGGGTGAGTGTGTGTTGTTTCGCTGGTTTCATATCGATCAAATCTCACAGGTCCCATTTACTCCTGATTTCCCTATTAGAAATCTGTGCTTAGCGTGCCCACTTTCAATTGTTTAGTCTTCCCCAGAGGCAATTCTCTACAATACATGTATCTGCCTCCCCCCACGCACCAGAAAACTTTGCAGCGCTCTGCTACACTACAAATATTGTGCTGGTAATTCATCGTCCACCTGCGGTTTTGTTTTCTTTGCCAGAAAGAGACCCCGACAAGTCCTGCGCTGTCGTGGTGGCTGGAATTCTTGCACGGGTGGCTTATTATCTGAGGTGGTTTCTTTTATTGAGTCGTAGCTGTTGGGTCCACAGTGCTGTTGTTATTGGTGTTGTGAACGACACAATTTTCACACACACACAATCCTCTCACTTTGTTTGTTTTACTGCGCTTCCTAGGTGGCTAAGGAAAGTGACCAAGCAATAAATACAGGGGGAGTCCTGGATTCAATTTTTTTTTTCAAAATTAAAAAAGAGACCCGGGGGGTGGGGGGGAACCGCCTCGACTGCAAAGGAAAGAAGAGTCAGTGAGCATCAACATGAAGGAGTTTCCTTAATATTGTGGACGGATTCAGAAATGAATGAAGAGATAGTCCATTGAAAGCAGTTGAATGCCATGACAACTAGCAACAACCTCCGATTTATTCCAAACAGTTAGAACCCATTGAAAGAGGGCGTCAATCATGTATTATTTCGCCCCTGAAATAAATGCAAAAACTGAGCTCGGACAAAAGCTTCCAACAGAAGCCGGACATTTGTCTACATTTCGCCCATTGTCCGCAGCTTAGCAATCGGTTTGTATTTGTGTTTGCCGGGGTCCGACCACCCATGATGCGCTCAGGGCCTTGCTAAAACCCTAAGGCATTGTCACCCACATCACATACTGGATGGGAGGCAGGGTGAGGACAGCAAAACAAACTGATCAACAATAATCACTCGCGCTGCGGTCTCTCCCCCAGCACCTCCTTGAAACATGCCCAGTTCTTGGGAGGGAAAGTCAAGGCAACCTCTATCCTCTGCTCATCCCCAAAAGGGTGGGGAGGAGGGAGGAAATCCGGGGGGGTGCAAATCTCGCATTTAACTCCCCATCTTCAATCCCCCCACCTCGAAAACTCCCCCACAGTGATCCCTTTAAAGGGCAGGACTCCTCCAGGATCGTGGCATCGAGTTGGCTCGTCCAAACCTGTAGCACACCCGAAAACCCACCCAAATATCACAAGAGCGAAACAATCGGGCGCGGTGTCTGTCCCAGGGAGCTGCAGGGAGGGGGTCGGGGGAGGCGCACTGGCATAGTTCACTTAGAATAGGACCCTCAGCACAGACCCAAGGCGGGGCTCCGGACCATTAACCCCTCCCAACTGAACCAAATCCTGCGCTAGCGCGGAGCGAAGCGAGCGGAAAAGTGGCGCACAGCCGTGTGGACTGGAGAGGTGGGGAATGCGCCTATGGGGAATTGGCTAAAACGGCTTCTCTTAGCTCCGTTTCCTATGTCCCGCGTGGAATCGGGGCGCCCGGGGGCATTTCAGGCGTGGGGAGGAGTGAAATATGAAATAAAGCGGCCATGAGAAAGTATTATAGACGGAGGGATAGATGGGTGTTATTTAGCGTTGCTATTTTTAAAGGCGGATTTTCAAAACGCGGAGGCCGCTATTCATACGCCTCTATAATATGTGTGTCTGCAAATGGCTGGGAGAGAGATCCACTTATTAAATGCCTTATTAAAAACAACCCTCCAAATTCAGCCCCCAAATTAAACATCTGGCTGCATTCCCTTTCTAAGTCCTACTTCTAAACGCTGCACATCCGTCCAAATTAGCAAGTGATCTTTCTGGGGAGAAGAGAGAGAGAGAGAGAGAAATAAATTAGTTCTCTGCAAACAACACGCCGAAATCGTCCGCGCCTGTCTGGGTACCGATTGATTACATGTATTGCCAGTTCGGTTGATTTCGAAGCAAACTAGAATCAATTACTTGCTGTTTAATTTATAGTACTCAGCCTTAAGCCTCAACCAAAATATTGACCTAGGAGGTTTGCATAGGTTGGTCTCTTGCCATCTTGTTTAGGTAACAACCAATAATTTGAATAGATTTCCTTTTAACGTCGCTCGCTGCAAAGAGTCAATTTTCCAGCCTGCTGCAAAGCAGTTTACATCAGTGGAGAGTGACAATGAATGAAAACCTTTTTTTTTTTTCGAAGCAATTTGTTTAAAACGTACTTTCAAGTGTGTGGAATATCAGGCTCCTTGGAGCTCCTTTGTATGTAAATACCCCGTAGAAAGGCCCTCCCTATCTTTGTAATTAATTGACACGTTATACTACTCATCATGTGCTACAGAACCAATGGTGGAGACTCCAATCTCCCCCAAACCCCGCAATTTCACATCGGCAAACACTGTCTTCATCCACTTGACTCCTAGCACCCGCCCACACGTGGCCAACCTTTGGCGTTTTTAATGTATTTTTTTCCCTCCTCTCTGCAGGTTCATATGTGGAGACCGACCTTATATGGACTGCTCGCTCCAGCAATGGCTTGTTTTTCCCAAGCAGCAGGCAGCAGATCCGTGTGTTTAAACGAGACCCTGAAGTAAAACGCACTTTGGCATTTTTCCTGGAGTTACAAACTATTTCAGAAGCCAGTTGCCACTTGTGCTCCGTGATTTTTTTCCCCCTCCGCAGCAGAGCAAGGCTGTAAAATATCTATCTATATCGCAGCTGATTTTTCCTCGCTCCCCCCAAACCAGCCTTCGTGATTTTTTTTTATTCTTTACCCCCCCCCTCACATACACACACCCTCCCCTCTTTCTGGGGTGTGTGCGGTTTGTGGGGTGTGTGTGTTTTGTGCAACAGCGGATTGACAAACTGGTGCTTCAACTTTCCTGCATAAATTTGGCCAGAATATGTCTTTGACCAACACAAAGACGGGGTTTTCTGTAAAGGACATCCTAGACCTCCCTGACACCAATGATGAAGAAGGATCCCTCGTTGAAGGAGCGGATGAAGAGAACGAGGGGTCGGAGCCACCCAAGAAATCCGGAGTTCTGGGGCAAAACCCACTGGAGGGGGTTCAGACTCTGCCTTTGAAAAACCCTTTCTATGATACCAGTGATAATCCCTACACGCGATGGCTGGCCAGCACGGAAAGCATCCAGTATTCCTGTGAGTAGTGAAACTTACACTGATTCCATGTGCCGCCTGCATTGTCTTGTGATTGATCCCTTCAGCGCCGCAGCCTGTAACGTGTATTCGTAAATAATAATCATAATCAACCCCCCTATCTGTTAGGTCTTCCTCAGCGCTATTACGGGAGGCATTTACACGGTGTTGTTGCTCTCCGGAGTCAAACTAGCCGCAGGGGGAGATTTGTTTGGTTTTGACTCGATTGGTATCAAAATAAGGTTTGGGGAGCCTCTTATTTCCTCAAGGGGCGATTTTATTTTTATGGGGTTTTTTTGTTTTTGTTTTTGTTTTAGAACGAGAGAGAAAGAAGCCAACCCAGCCTAGGGAAAGAAAAGCAAAAGTAACCTCCAGCGATCTATAAATAGCAGGAACCGAGTTTGCTAAATCAAACAGAGCGAGCCTTGTGTGGCAATCTTGGATCGCTTCGGTGTAGACAGTTCAGAAATGTCTAAATGGCCGGGCGGCTGTGGGTGATCAATGAAGGGACTGTTAAATTATCCTTTAAAAATCAATCCACGTACCCCACCCCACCCCCCGCACACACACACAGAGCAAATCGCTTGCGGTCCTAAGTCCAATAGATGTAAAAGAGATGCAACATTAGGTGAGGAATATGTGATCCGGATCGATGTGGCTCTGTTGTAAAGTGTATACAGACCGACGGATGAATAGATCTGTGGACATGCACATGAATGTCTACGTGTATCTAAAAGTGTGTAATTATAAATGTGAGTGTGTATGTGTGTATAGATACATAGATATATTTATATTCACAATCTATATCATATAAAACACTCCTCTCCCTGTATTCATGTATGTTGATAGCTGTGCATATACACACGTGTGTCGCAGGTGGCTATATCACCGGGAACATACATGCGAGTAGTGTGTTGTGTGTAGCAGTTTACTTTTCCTCCAGTGTTTGCTGCTATGGTGGATTGTCGGAGGTAACTGCCTATTCCTCGCGGGGTTCATTTTCTCAGGGGAAAGCCGCGCTCCCTCAGCCCAAGCGGGGTTTGGGGGCAGCTGGTGCCCCCCGGCAGATTGCCTCCCCACGGTAGGGGGGGATTTCGCTGTGTTTCCCGGCTGGAGCAGGGGAGGGTAGAGAGCGGAGCCGCAGGTGCCCCCCAGGCGGGGACCCCCCCAGGGCAGCACCCCTCTGACTTATGCTCTTGGTGGCCTTTCTGCAGTGCACGGGCTGGCCTCCGGCAACTCCCAGCAGGACTCCGCCAGCAAATCCCCCGACCCCTCGGCCGACGAGTCCCCGGACAACGACAAGGAGCCGTCCAGCGCCGGCGAGTCCGGCAAGAAGCGGAAGCGGCGGGTGCTCTTCTCCAAGGCGCAGACCTACGAGCTGGAGAGGCGGTTCCGACAGCAGCGGTACCTGTCGGCCCCCGAGCGGGAGCACCTGGCCAGCCTCATCCGCCTCACGCCCACCCAGGTGAAGATCTGGTTCCAGAACCACCGCTACAAGATGAAGCGGGCCCGGGCCGAGAAAGGTATGGAAGTGACGCCTCTCCCCTCCCCACGCCGGGTAGCGGTGCCCGTCTTAGTCAGGGACGGCAAACCCTGCCACACGCTGAAAGCTCAGGACTTAGCCGCCGCCACTTTCCAGGCTGGGATCCCCTTCTCCGCCTATAGCGCCCAATCGCTTCAGCATATGCAATATAACGCCCCGTACAGCTCCGCCAGCAACCCCCAGTATCCGACAGCGCATCATTTGGTGCAGGCCCAACAATGGACTTGGTGAACATTGCCGAGAAAAGAGACTGCGGCTCCAAAATCAAACCTCCGGGGGGGGGATATGAATATTAATTATTATTATTAATGATGATGCATTTTCCCCCTCTCCTATTTTTCCTCCTTTTGGGGGGTTCAATTTGTTTCTCTTTTTTTGGGGGGGGGTGTTTTTTGTGCGCCATGTTTACAGAAATTTTTGCGCCATGCAGTGGTCCTGTCTACCTACAACTAAAAATAAAAATAACCCTAGGAATAAGACTACACCAGTATGCTCTTGTGATTGCGTAAGGTACTTTTGTGTGCTGTGCAGCCGTTGTCAGTCGTATAGAAAACAAGCGGAGGACGCTTTAAAAATAGAGAATTTGCTTTCCCTTTTTTATATGAAACTTTACCTATTTATGGCCATGTATAAATTCTGACAACTATTAGCGATATCTATTTTTTTTGTAAATATTTGTGGTTATTGTTGCCATGCGTAACATGCAGGGCGGTTTATTTTATTTTATTTTATTTTATTTTATTTTATTTTATTCTTTTGGTTGGGTGCAAATCTTTCCCCAAATACTAAACAAGCAAACAAAATGTAGAAGGAAAAGAAATGTTGGGATCATCTCCATAGAAATCTCCGGCTAATCCTTGTGTATAAACCCGGGGGGGGGGGGCGCTGCGGGGAGGTTTTCGATTTTTTTATAGGAATTTTAATAAAAATGCTGTGTTTAAAAAAAACCAACCCAACAACCGAAGACCGTTTTTGTTTGACTTTGTGGCTAACGCGGGATCACCGCAACCCCCTCACTTTAAAGCGGCATAGACTGGACTGGGTCTTTGGGGCGGAACAGGAACCAGCCTGGCCTGATGATATGATCCATGCGATCTTCTCTGGGTGCCAGTTGGTTTAGGGGGAATGACGGACTCTTTACTCGGAAATCCGTGCTTGGCCTGCTGCAGATTCCCAGCCAACCGCTCCCCGCTTAGAACTTTTAGGAAAACTTTCAATCACCCTTCCCCAAACTTTCTGCAGACGATCAGGTATCTTCTGCCTCACGGTGTCTACTTGAGAGACAAAGGCGCCGGAGTGACTTTGTGGAAATGAAAAAATAAGCCCCACCACTCACTTAAATGTGAGAGTGCCCCTTCAGCGGAGAAGGTTTTTTGTCCAGTATCGTCTCAATGGCTTGCCTTTGCTCTGGGGTTGATCTAAGCGGGGTGAGTTCGAAGTCCTCCTTTAGCCAGCGGTGGGGGAGAGGCAGCTGATGGGTGGCGGGGGGTGGTATCGGCTGGGGGATAAGTTCATATCCTCTGTCTGCTCCCGCGGACAGATAATGCTTTGGGGCACACGGGGATCTTCCTGAACGCGGTCGGATTTGGATTATAAAGTTTGCCCTAAAACCTGTTTTAACCAAATGGAATTTGTCATCTCCGTCCTGGCGCCTGGCTCCCTGGAGATCCCCTTCTGCGTGTGATAACACGTGTGGGGAATTTGTGGGGTGCCGACACGTATGGGGAGTTCTCCAGATTGTGTAGGGAAGTTTGTCTAAACCGCGTTTTAAAGCAAAACTTCCTCTGACTATTTAAATGATCAGGTTAGAATATGCATTTAAAAGACGCACAGATCCGGATAGAAAGCGAGTGTGTGTGTTATGCGCACGTGTGTATATAGGTGCACATTTTTTTTGCCTCTCACTCTGTCCTCTCTTTCCCTTGTACACGCACACACGTTTTTTAGGCTCACACCTACTCGGATATGCTCGGAGCTGACCCGAAATGAATTGGTCCCTCTGTCTTGGGGAGAGAGGCTGCTTTCCAGCCAGGCTGGTTTAACTCTGCCCGATTTGAATGCTGCCCCGTTTCAGCAAGTGTCTCTTTTGCTGTGAGCTCCACAAACAGCAGGGACGGCAGGGGCTGTGAACACGGAAAGCAAACGGAACCGTCCCCACTGAATTACCAGCCGAGCGCTTGTTGATGAGCAGATTTAATTCAATATCTCGCGCAAACATGATTATCTGTAACAAAATCGGCGGCGATCCGTAGCTCGGAGGGGACAGCGCTGGCTGGGGGGGGGGGGGATCTGCTTCGGGACTGGCGCCCCAGCCGTGACTGCAATTTCTTGCAATGGTGGTTCACTAATTCGCAAAGTGGGCACCTGCTAAAACTCTTCCCTGGTTTAGTCGCTTCACAGAGCTGGTGGGGGCGGTGTTTTTGGTTTTGCTTCAGGTGGAACCTTATTCCACACGACCCCCCCCCCCCCACACACACACACACAAGCCAAGAAATGAGTCCGGGTTTCCCCAAAGCCGAGGGCAAAGCAGCCCCTTGGCCGGCAAACAGCCAGGCCCGGCTCTGCGGGGCAGGACCTAGCCTTGAAGGTGATAGTTACTCGCCAAGCACCCCCCGTCTCAGCTGAACGGACGGACCCAGCGCCTTGCGAGAGCTCTAAATACATTTAGTGGCAGCGTTGGGTTGCAAACAGGGCGTCTGGTTTTTATTTTTTTAAACCATCCTTAGAGCCAGGCGGGGCCGAGCTCCCCGTGAAGTGTAAATAGATTTCGGTGGTGTGTGAATAAGGGAACCCACATTACAGAGATGGACACTCCCCCCCCCTTCTAACTCCACCAGCCGCGCAGAACTGGTGGGAGGGAAACAATCACTCTCTGCTTGGACCCTATTAAGTCCATCAAGCCAGTTGTGTGGCCCTAACCCCCCCGCGGCCTTATATTTCACACGCCGCCGGGGCAGTTTTGCGCAGTCTATCTTTGCACAATATACAGTAGCCACCACAAAACAGCACAATGGGGGAGGCTGGTAGTGGAGGATGTTAGAGGCGTACATATTAAGGAGGTCAGAGAGAAAGAGATAACACAGGGGGGACGGGGTAGGGGGAAACAGCGAGCGAGACAGGGGCTTTCCAACCCCCTCCCCCTGGTCTTCTCTTTAGTGCCATTCAATTGGTTTATCAGGAGCAGTGCATCCCCGAGTCAGGGCGAAGGATCCTTGGGTTTTGTTCTGGCTGTCACTCGGGGCCATTGTCACCCGTGTTGTACATGCTGGATTCCATATGGCCAGCTGGGCTGACCCTCACAAAACCCAAATTGTGTCCTGCTTTCAAAACCTGCATTGTTGTCTGTGAAAGGAGGACGAATTAAAAATTCGTGCTATATCTATTCTGGGGGAGGGAGAGAGGGAGGGGAGGGGGGAAGGACCCCCCTTTCTCTTCTTTGAAGGATAACAGGGCCTCCTTTTCGGCAGCCCCACTGACAAGTTTGTCTCTTATTTCACAGGAAATTAAATTCCTGCATCTGCACGGGGCCTAAACAAATCTCGCCCATAAAATGAAATCAAATGGCAGGCGATGCACCCCGAGCAGGAATTGTAGTTCCGCTGCCTTCGGGTGGCTTAGCTGGTGTTTTCTCCTCTGCAGGGAGAACAAGGTTTCATTCACAAGGGGGTGTAATGTTATGCAGGCTTCTTCTCACTGCGCAACCGGAGAACGCTGCGGACTGACCATTTTTTGTTCTCTCCCAGAGAACTGTCCCTTTCTTGTGATAGTGCTGCCTTGTTCCAGGCAGGCAATTTTGAGAAGTCGCCCTCCCGGGCCTTTCTCTAGCTGGGGCGAGGGGTGCTTGCGGTTAACAGTCTCCACCAGGGCCAGATCTGCTGGCCGTCCTTTACCTGAACTTCCTGGCATCTTACCAGGCGCGAACAATGTCCTACCCATCCATCGCGCCGCGCAGCAGCTTGAGATAGGAGAGACATAATGAAGCGTCCAAGGAGCTAAATCCAAACGGGATGGGAGCAAACAGCTGAACGGGCTAACTTTGTGTTGGTTTGTTTTTAAAGAACACAACAACAAATACAATAAAATTAAGGATTTTCGGCTAACACACTCAGTTAATGCACGGATCAGGCTATTTATCTCTGCCCTTCCTAGGTTGGTTTGTGTCATGCTGGGAAGGGGGAAGGGGTGGATTTCCTACGCGGTGGAAGGTTGTTGGGGTGGTTTTTTTTGGGGGGGGGTTGTGTGGCATAAACTGCAGCTCTCTGGAAATAAATCAACACGAAGAAATGTTCATGGGCCGCTTCTGAAGGCGCCTGTTGCGGGCCAGACGGATATTTTACCCTTCCGCTGTTAGGCGCGGTGAGGAGCACATGACACCTCCGGTGGGTGATCTGTAAAACCGGAGTCACGTCTGCCCCAGGAGCCAAAGGGCGATCGATCCTGCGGGATGAGTCATGGCGTCCCCCAACCACAACCCAATCAACGGAAATGATCGTTAAGCCTGCGCTTGGGGGTCCATTTCCCTCCTTTCGCTCGTCTCTTAAGTGTCCCCACCCTCCCCCGGTCTATAGAGCAACTCTTCAGGAGAATCAGATAACCTGGTAATGAGGTGGAAACCCCTCTAAGCCAGGGGAAGAACTTACTCTCATTACCTATTGACTGTTGGGCTTAGCCGAGACCCGGCGTGGGTTGTTCGGCCCTTTTCAAGAGGGCCGGGCAATGAAAAGCTAAGCCAATATTTACCCAGTCTAAGACCGAGTCTCAGCTGTCGTTATGAAGGGGCCGGGTGTGGGGGTGTGTGTTTACACACGCGGCCCCCGCTCTGACACCGGCCGCTCCCCACAGGCCGCGCCGCGGCACATTCCTGGAGTGGCGGTGTGGATTAGATAGTGCAGCGTGCGCTACTCCCGGAAATATGCACTTCTGCCTTCCTAAGAGCGACACGCTCCCCGCGCCGCTGGAGCATCTCCCCTTATCCCAGCATCTGCAAATCAACCCCGCGCTCGCCCCGCCACGCACGCGGGCCGCTGCTATCTGGCAAAGGAAACAATCTCGTTTTTATTGCTTCCCCCCGGCCCCCGCCCCTCGAAGACTTCGATTTTGAGGCACTGTTATTACTAAAGCATCAGCGCAAACGATGGGGAGCGGGGGGGGGGGTCCCCCAGGGAAGGAGGGGAATGAACCACCCAGCCCGGGATCGCCTTGTAATGGCACGTCTTCACCACAAGGGGTCAGCAAAGTTCTTCCTTTCTTGTCACTGGGTTCCCCCCCTCCCCTCGCCCCAGCTCTGAACTGTCCTGATGATAAATGGTTTTATTTCCCATTGAACATCATCTCCAGTTCCGAGAGGTGGGGGGTTGGTTTTTTGTTTTTGTTTTAACAACCTTTAAAAAAAATCTCACAGCCAAAAAAAAAAAATAATTGGGAGAGAGAGAGAGAAGTTAAAAGGCATCAGCCTGATCGTCTGAAGCCCCTTCCTCTCTAAATTGTGTTCAAAACCAAAATCAACCCCCCTTCCCAGCAAAGGAAGACTCCAGCTTATCCCATTTGCTGTATTCCCTCCCCTTCTTTTAAAAAAAAACCCCGCAGCTTGTTACTGGAAGAATCTGACCAACTGTGTGAGTTTATAAACACAATCTGATCTCGTGCCGTTTTTCAGGTGTGACTCTAGTTTCAGATTCTGTTGGCTGAGTAGCAGCTAGATTTTAAAACCAGACACACAGCCACCGTGTATATGGGAGATCGGACTGTATTCCTCCATGTGCAATGTGTGTGTGCCACCTGTATGTTCATTTTATATATAAATATTAGAGGTGTAAATAAAAACACACAATCCTCGGTAGATTTCTTTATCTTGTATTTTTTCTCATTCCCATTCTCTCTCTCTCTGTATATATATGTACATACAACACACACATTTGTGGTTGTGTGTGTACAGACCTCTAGTATGCATATATGGCTGGCTGGCTCGCACACTCGTAGCACAGACGAATATCAGAGGCCTATAACCATATGCTTGTTTCTGATCGATGCTAAATGGCACCAGAAGAAAGTGACTGGTCGAAAAGTGCATCATGCAATATACTTAGGGACCTCTGGGAAGGTAAACACGACCCCTTTAAAATTGCAGCTGACCTGCTGGGGGATGCGGGGCGGACAGAGGGGCTAGGAGGAGCTCCAGCCCACAAACAGGTAGGCTGCGGTGTAGGGAAAGAAGACACAGGGTGAAACTGAGGCACGCAAAGATTGCTGAGGTCAGCAAAGAACAGAGCGGATGCCGAGGAGAAGACTCTTTAACTTGAAAGCACATTCTGGGCCCGGAAAGCCAAGAGTGATCCCACCAGGTTGGGTTTTGTTTGCCATCATAAACCCCTCTCGCTTTGAGATCAGAGCTCATGGGCCCACTAGAAAATGGGTTGCTGGTGGGGGGGGGGACAAGTGGGGCAATTTGCCCCAGGCCCCACAGGGGCCCCCATGAGAATACAGTATTCTATAGTATTGCAATTTTTTTTTATGGAAGGGCTCCCAAAATTGCTTTGCCCCAAGTCCCCTGTAGCCTCTGGGTGGCCCTGGAAAATGGCCAGCCTCTGTTTTACTTACAGATTGTCCCTTCTGTCCAACTCCAAACACAGCACAAAATGGGTGGAAGACAACCGGTTCCCTGATCTACTATTATGAAGTCATCTTTAGTCAGCAGCCTCCGGAAGGGCAGAAGTAACCGACTGGTAACATTGCAGCTGGAAGCTATAAGGCAAGATACGAATTCTTCCTTCTAGGGAAGCCTGCGCTAGGACAACTCATTTTTGTGTTTGGAAAAAAAAGTTCAAGTTCCCATTCACTAGGTGACGCATCACTTGAGTTTCAACTTCTAGCACAAAGCGAAAGGTGAGGCCCTTTGATTAAAAAGCGATTAACACACACAGACCACGCTGGGTTGACTGATGATTTGCTCTCCCTCCGAGAACCTGTCCGACCGAGACAGCCCGTTCATTGCGACGATCTCCGAGCCAGGGGGCTTGTTTGTCGCTTCCCCCCCACCCCTGGTTATGGAGAACGGCGGGTTTGACTCCAAACTCGGACGCCTCCCGTGTTAGCGCTGAGTGGGAAAGTCGAGAATTGGAGGGTGGGGAGGCGATGCCGCGACTGGCCGCGGGGTGGCGCAATTGGATAAGGAATGAGCAGCAGGTCTTCCCCCACCCGTGTGGATTTCCCCAGGACTTTCCAGGTAGGGCACAGGGCTCCCCTTGCGATGGCTGAGCACATGGCTGTGCCCTCATGTCCTCTAACTCCAGGCCCTAGCAAAACTGCCACTGTGTCTGGTATTTTCTCCCCCGCCCCCCCTGTTCAAGTACCACCCTCCCAGCTGCTCTGTGCTGCTGCATGGCTCTGGTCTGCACAGGAGCTCCCAGCTCAGCAGCAAAGAGCCTTTCCAGCTGCTGGCCTGGCCAGGTGAGCTGCTCCTGTCCCCGGTTAATGTAGAGGGCAGGGCAGCAGGAGCAGGGAGGAAAGACGGGGGGTGGGAGGGGTTGCCAGGAGATGGTGAAGCAGAGGGGCTTAAAGCTGGGCTCAGGCGGCTTTCCCTTCCTGGCGCACTGCTGCCAAATCTAGCCGGATGAATTCGTTCATTAAATGCTTTGCTCTTGTACAGGGTTGCTGCTCACACCGCGCTTTTGTGAGTGCCGTGAGCCCCGTTTTCTACGGAGACAAAGGGAGGTGAAAGGCCTTGCCCAAGGCATGCAGGCTGGCAGTGCCAGAGCTGGAAAACAACCTACTTCCACAGCTACCACAGACTTTAGTGGAGAGAGGAGCGCCCGTAAGCCTTAGTGGGAATACATAGTGTGACGCAGGAGGGAGCGGGGTGGATTGACCTGGGAATGTCAGTTAGTTTTACTGGGGCTGTCTGCATGGGGGATGGGAGAGCAGGGGATGACTTTAGGGGAGGGTCGGTACCTGAGCCTGTAACCTGAGCCAGGAACGGGGATGGGGGGAGTCGACACCTTTGCCCTGGAAACTGGACAAAGGGGGAGGGGGCAGAGCCTGCTGGAGGGGTTTTTGGGTCAGTTTTGGGCTGGCTAGGAAGAGGCAGGGAACTGCAAGTCTGGGGTCTAAGCTCCTTACCCCCGCAGAGGGACCTGGCTGGGGGGTCCTGGCTGTACCTACAAGCCCTGCTTGGGACTGTGTTTCTGTCGTCTAATAAACCTTCTGTTTTACTGGCTGGCTGAGAGTCCCGGTGAATTGCAGGAAGTGGGGGGTGCAGGGCCCGGACTCCTTCACACTCCGTGACACACAGTAGCCAAACTACGAAGCTGTTAAACTAAATACAAGCCCTACCTGTGAGTAATTCCATGAGAGCTGTCAGTATATATGGCCCAGCCCTGCACCCATTGTACTCAACATAGGCCTGAGTCTCTGCAGCCCTACACCTTGCGCAGCCGGATACACCAGCGCAAAGCGAGTGCGAGATGTTACCACACCAGGCTGGCAAGCTTTCAAACCCCCTTGTACACTGGTGAAATTGCTCACACAGAGCGCAGCGCTGCAGGGAATCAAGCCCTACATTTACAGTGGATCCAGGATGCGGCTGGACTGAGAACCACGTGGCCCATTGCCAAATCTTTTTGTGCCTGCTCGGATATAGCTACATTGGGGTTTTCTTCTGGGCCCAGCTACTCCAGAATTGCTGCAGCGAAAGTGAGGAAGGATGGTCAGGCCATTGGCTTGGGTTGACTTTTGGCTATGCCACAGACTTCCTGGCTGATCGTGGGTAGTCACAGAATTGCTCCCTGCCTCAGTTTCCCTTCTGTAAAATGAGGATGAGGGCACTTGCTTTCCCCTACCCTTCCACTCTCATCACTTTAGCCTGGGAGCTCTTTGGGGCAGGAGCTGTCGCTCACGGGGTGTTTCAAAAACACTTAGCACAATGGGACCACATTGCAACTGGCCTGCTGTACAGTGCTGAGCCCTCCCTCACCCCAGCATCCCTGCACTTGCTTCCTAATGAGCACAGGTGATCGTCTCGCACCCTAAAGGCCATTAGAGTCATTGTCATTGAGTTCAGTGTGCACTGGCCCAGACTTTAATTGCAGAGAGCATCTTAGCTTGCCTGGCTAATAGAGCTCAGCTGCAAAGGTTATGAATGGTTGTAACATTTAATCACCCAGGTTCCTGTTTTAATTCAATACTTGGGCAGTATCATTGGGGGCTGTAGGATCTGGGCCCCACCGTAGTAGCAGTGGGAGTGGCTCACAGCCGACAGCAGCCAGCTCACCAATTATGTCTGGACAGGATTCAGGCAGAATGAAGAGCATCCTCAGCCCATGATGCCACCTGTCAACTGCTCCTGTCCTGTGCCTGTTTCTAATGCAGAATATGAGGACTCAGGAGATCCGGGTTCAGTTCCTGGTTCTGCCACAGACTCCCTGTGTGACTTGGACAAGTCACTAGGGCCCAGATCCTCAAAGGTATTTAGCTGCTTAACTCTCAGGATCTGGGCCTTTATCTCTCTGTGCCTCGGTAGCCCTTCTGTAACATGGGGCAGGTGGAAGAAGGGATGGATTCTCTATCTTGCCTAGTGGACTTTTGCCTAAAAAATGGGATCAAGGGGAGTTAGGCACCTAACCTGCCTGGGTGCTTTTGAAAATACCACAAAGTGCCTATCTGCATCTTTAGGTACCCGAATGCCTTTGAAAATCTGGCCTATGCCCTCAGAGTAGGGACAGTCTCTTACTGTGTGAATATACAGCAACTGGCACAATGGGGACCTGCTCTCAGCTGGGGCTTCTGCGTGCTGTTGTAATGTACATAGCGACGATACATTTCTTTACACCCTCAGGAAGAACCAGGCTGCATGATTCTCTGTCTGCTCTCATTTGCCAGTTGGGAAATCATGACGCAAGTTTTTTCCTTGTCTGCTGATGATTTGGTCTCCTTAGTAGCCTTTTATGAGGAATCCAATCCAAAGATTATTTTTGCAAATCCAAGCTTATCTTACCAACTGGCTCACCTTTATATGTTGTGCACCAAACCCTCCTTGCCTTACTCAACTGATTTCAATCAACAGGACTGGGGTCAGGTCCACTAACACTTTTCATTATTTTTGGCCCTATTTTATTAATTATTATTTTATCTGGGGCCTTATTTGGTATGGAGAGTGGATCAAAACTATGGAGATCATCTCACAACCCCAGACTTATTTATTTATTTTATTTTGTCAAAATTAAAATGGTTGCTACAAATTTTTATCAAATAAAAAAAAAATCAAACAGCAGGTCAAACACCCAGAAAAATAATTGGTGAAAATGTAGTTGATTTTTTTTTTCAGGTGGAAATTTGCAATTTTGATGAAAAATTAAATTCTGGGGAAATGTCAGCACAGCTCTGTCTTTATTTGTGCTGCAGCCATGTTGGTTTTAGGGTATTACAGAGATAACGGGGCTGAGGTAATATCTGTTATTGCACTGGGGGAAGAGACAAGCTTTCCAGCTACCCAGAACTCTTCTTCATGAAGAAGACCCTGAAGCAGAGCTCTGTGGAGCTTGAAAGCGTCTCCTTCCCCAGCAGACGTTGGCCCAATAAAAGATATTTCCTCACTCACCTGGTCTCTAATTAGCTCATTATGTAATAGAATATAAATATGTTCATTGTTTCTTCCTCAAAATAGCCTTGTTGGACTGACCCTATCCAATTATACTTGTCAGACATATTAGTTCATTCTTAATTAGAGTCTCACGGTGAAATCTGGACTCTATCCCACTCAGTGGCAAAACTCCCATGAACCTCCCTGGGACCAGGATTTCAATCAGCAATTTTCTCAGTACGAGGGTTTCCATTTCTTCTCTGGAAGATAAGCACCGTACTAGTATCTCTCCAAACTTCAGAAAGAGCAGTTGCTTTTAAAGAGTTAGTTTTCCCTAAAAATATATACGCTATGCCACATTTTTCTTTCCTTCTGAATAATGAGATGAACATAGCCCATCCTGGTAACCAGCTGCCAGGCCTTGGCTTTATTAAATCAACGGCAAAGCTTCCAGGGTAAGATCATGCCTTAGAGCTGGCGAAACAGTTTCAAATGAAGTTTGTTTCATTACAAATGGCCCTTACTTGAATAAAATGTTTTTCACAAAAACTTGTCAACTCTTTTGTGACTTTTAAAATAGATAAATAGATAGATGGGGTATAGATAGATAGATAGATAGATAGATAGATAGTGTGTATGGGGGATAGATAGATAGATAGATAGATAGATAGATAGATAGATAGATAAATAGGGTGTATGTAGCTAGATAGATCGATAGAGAAATAGATAGATTGCTTTCCAGGAAACAAAAAAAGTCAGTCAGTATGTTGATGACATTGTCAAGAATATTTTTAATATAAAAAAATTCCCTAAAATTGAAGGGAAAAAAAAAGGTTCCACTTTGAAGCTAAAGCTATTTTGAAATTTCAAGCTGTTGTGCAAAGATAGAGGTTTGTTTTCTGCCCAACTCTCTAGGTGACTTAATTCACTTGACTGACTCAACTTATGGCTTTGTTCTTTGCTTATAAATGGCAGTCACTGTTTAAGACCATACTCTGGCTTTGCAGAAAATCATGCCTGTTGTGGAGGAAAATGGCCTCAGGCCATTTTTAGCTAGGCCTAAACTTTGGCTAAGTAAACTGTATGTATGGCCTAGAGGCAGGAGGGAGGGGGAGGAGGCAAAAGGAGAAAAATATAAAAAAACCTAAAAAAGCAGAACTAACCGTTTGTAATAGTTTTTGATTAATAGCTGCCCGGTGGCAGAGCAAGAAACGGCAAAGGGCAAAGCTAAGAAAAATGGAACAGGCTTGCTTTGCTTTATGCCTTATATGGATGGACATTTTTTAAAAAGTCTATGTAATTTTTGTGGGTTTTATCCTATATAAGCTCTCGTATTTTATCCATGGGGGTGGGAGGGGTTCAGCTGCCTTGGCTGACTCCCCCATGCAGCATGTTTAATTAATCAATAAAAAAGCCTCAGGATAATCTAATCCCAAATCAATTGTGTGGTCAATTTTCCACAACTCTGTCAAGTGTCACCCATCTGGAGTGTCCCTCACCCATTTTCCTCTGCCATCACAAATGTCACTGTGGCTTAGGGGACAGTCCCTTGAGCTGACAAAGCAGCGACCAGCGTTCACCTCTCCCTCTTTCACACTCACCATCTTAAATGTTGCACAAACACAGGATTCTGGGCAATAAACGTGTTCCAACATCCACCACCTCCAGTTATTGGGAGTTCAGTGGAGATGCCCCTGGGAGCAGGTTATTTCAGAAGTGCTGACTGCAGGGTTTCATGCACCATGCTTGGAAGCATCTGTGGCTGACTATTGTGGTAGACTGGGCTCAGTATGGGATGGACCATAGGTGGTCGGCTCCAGAATGGTGTTTCCAGTGTTAGCTTCTCCTCACTTACAGACAACCCCTGAGCTTTCCTCCCATCCTGACTGCACCCTGTGTTAGACCCTCACTCCCACTGCATCTCTTACCCCAGAACAGGAGAGGGTGACAAAGTTCTGGCTAAACTGAATCTTCACCAGGCAGGGATTCCCCTACCCAAGGGAAGTCTGCTGTTCCCTTTGCTCTATGGCAGCAGGATGGGCCTGGGCTGAGGCTCTGCAAAGAAGTGAAATGTGGAGCTTCTGCCTGAATTTTTGTTCAAGTCCATTTGAGCCCCCGAGTGAGAATGAAACTTGGGGTGTGGCACCCTTGTGAGTGGTACCCAAGGAGGAGGTTTGTATGAATCCATGCAAACTGAGCCTGCAGAGCTTTCCAGGCTGGTGGTGTCTACAGTTGGCTTGGTGGGCATGGTGTTAAATACCAGTTGGACTATGGTAACATGGGACTTTGCTGCTGTATAATCCACAGGGCGGCGGTGGGGGGAGGGGCAAGTCCATTCTTGGCCTGGAAGCCTCCCAAGGAAGGACAGTTAACGGTCAATAAGACAGCAAGAACCGTAGCGTCCATGATGCACCCAGCTTCTTTTTGTGAGGCCTTTAAGCCACTGGCACACGAGCTGTGACTCTTTCACCATTGTGAATTCTTATTCCATTTCGCTACATCCCTGCAGTGGCAGAGTTGCTTTATTCTTGTGAACCCTTCCGCCAGGTGCTGGCAGCAGCCACAAGGGCTGTGTGGAGCTACCTAGAGGCGCCGCTTAAAATTAACACACACACACTGGCTCCAACCCCAAGAACCCTGGGCAAAATTGACTACCTTCCCTGGACACCTTTAACTATCAATACTCCCTGCTCACAAGCACCAACTCTGTGTATAATGCAAGGGAAAATCTTTATTAGGGGACCAGGGGACCCAGCAGCAACTTGGGAAAGCACAGCAACAGTAAAGCCACACTATCTCCATCGGAAAAATACATAAAATACCCATCCCCCATATTATCCTTGGCCTTAGTTCTTAACCTCAGTTCCCCACCCTCTGGGGTGAACGTCTGATAAGCAAATGCCCCTTTGACATGTCATTAATGCCTATTAATTAGTATTATTATTATTATTTAGCTGTATTACTGCAGCCCTTAGGAGCCACAATCCTGGACCAGGATGACAGTGCTAGGTGCTGTACAAACTCAGCTCCTTGTCCCAAAGAGTTTATAATCTATATACACGTGACGTTCCCCCTCCCCACTCTGTGTTTGGTATAAGTGGGTAGAGTTGGGGAGTGCACTAGAGTTGGGGAGTGCACTAGAGCTGGCCTGTCTCCAGCCCCCAAGGTAAGTGTGACCTGTTCTTGATGCACCATCACCTACCTCACCCACACTGAGTCAGCTTGACTGGTGCTGGGTAGCAGGGCCTTCACCTCTATTGCTTCAGCGAACATTTGCCTCAGCCCTGCATCCCACCTCTAATCATGGCGTCATCTCTGCACCACCTTTCATCATGGAGTCTTCAGTGGCGTATGGCTCAATGGCAGAAACAACCTCTGACGGGCGCCCATGCCACCGGGAATGCTCCCCCTGCTATACGGTAAGAGCCCTTTTCCTCCCTCTCGTCTAGGTTCACTCCGACTATCTCACCAATTCAGAGTCTGTGTCCAGTTCTGGTGACTCCCTCAAAGTGTCACTTGGAGGAGTTCTGGGTAGAAAGCTGATACAGCTGAAGTAGAGCTAATGGGATTTCTTTTTCCACAGAAAATGTTGAGATTTTGGGGAATTAATGAAACCTGAAATATTTCAATGAAAACCAAAAGTTTTTGGCTGAAAACGAAAGTATTTTAAGTCTGAAATTCCACCTCAGTGCCTCATGGGAATTGTTGTTTGGGTGCACCATGCTCTTATTTTTTCTATCAATCAGGTTTCCTGGTCAGACTACATGTCCCATGATGCACCATGCTCTCCCCTCATCTAGAGAGCAGGCAATGCATTATGGGAGTCCCCTGCCATGATGCATCATGGGACATGAAGTCCAGGTGGGGTGCCTGGCCCATAGTAGTGAATGGAGGCATGAGGCCAGTGAACTACAATTCCCATAAGGCACTGTGGCAGCAAGTTCAAACTGAAATATTTCCATTTTCAGGTGTTTGATTTTTTGATGAAAAATCAAAGGTTTCAATGGAAAGAAAATTTAACCGAAAACACAATTTTCTGTCAAAAATAATATTAATGGAAAATTCTCCACTAGTCCCAGTTTTAAATATAAATGAGGCTAGAACATATTGCAGATCTTCACTAGGTTGGTTGAGTTAAGATGCCCTGATCCTGAAAACAATAATGCATGTGTCTCTTTATTTATAGGAATCATCCTATTGAAGTACATTTGAAGTACTAAAAATTAAATTTGAAAAACTCAAATCTGTGTTGCATTACAAATTCATTAGAAAACAGTCTGACACCGCATAGAAACCTGCCATAGTTCATAGGTTTTGAGCGGAACCAGAGAGAAAGATATCTTTAAAATAAAAATTGCAAGTAAACTGGCCAAAATAAATGGTGTGCAATTAAACTTCAAACACAATAGCTCAGTGTGTTCTAATATATATGTTTTTAAGGATAATAATAATTGAAAGAAAGGCCAATCTGTATTCTCGGCCTTTTTACCCAATATTTTATTTTTTTAGCTAAGTGGCGTACAATACAAATGTACAAACAAGTCAATATTAATCTGAAACTTTCAGCAAAAAACAAAACAAAAACCCAACGACAAAGAATTCATACATCATAAAAATGCCAAACAAATCAATGTGAACATATAAATAATGTAGAATAAGGGGAAAATCAGTGATATAGGGAATTCAAAGGATACTTTGACTCCAATGTCTTTTTCATTTCTAGTTTAATGTGAATCTAACATATTGCAAGAATTCAGCAGTAATTGTAATGGGAATATCCACATATTTTCTGGGAAGGTCAAAAAATAACTCCAGTCATCCCCACCTTAACTTAACTTGCTACAATGTAAGTTGGTGAGGAGGGGTGGATACTGAGCAGAGGCTTGACTCCGCCTCCACAATGCACCAACCATCACAGCTGAGCCAGAGAAGGTTAGGGGGTAGTAATCTGCCAGTAGGTAGGGCTTTATCAGATTAGTAACCACACACACGCACACACACACAAGCAAGAAGGGGACAGAAGAGGAACTTTGCCTCTCAGAGGCATAATTCTTTTCCTCGGCAAGTCCTGGGTCAACCCAGCTGTGTGCCATGCCACACTCTGGATTAGAGGCACCAGGCTGTCAAGCCCTTAGTGAAAAATAAATCACCTCCCAGGGATTTCAGATGCAATTGACTCTTTGCCCCCATGAAGTCCCCATAAGTAGAAAAGTCGTCCATGGGAAAAGTCCTGTGGACATCCTTGCTGGGAAGTCCCGACTGAACTTTAAATTGTCTTATTCCCTATTTAGTGTAGTTCACGGAGCTTTACACTGTGAGATTAAGGGCTAAACTCAGCCCTCACATGCACAGCTAGGACTGTCGTTGACTCCAGTGGGAACAGCGCACGTGCTTCCGAGACCATCTCTAAAGAATGCCCTACAAAAGCAGCCATAGTTGCCTGCTAGTCTTCCCCTCTCTCCCCATCCCTACAAAGAGAAGAGCATGGACAGAGCCCTATGCCCAGGTAGACTTCCGTGGAGCTCCATAAAGTGCATCATTCTCTTTTCACTTAATTCTCAACACTACAATTCACCAGGCATCATTTTATGCTGTAAACGAGGCCTTGTTTAAAGCATTATGACGATGGCAAATCTTATTTTCCTCTCTCTATTTTGAATAGATTTTCCAGCTGATTGACCAGTTTCTATTTATTACTCTGTTGTAACATACCAAAGTTAATAATATTCACTATCCAAACCTATTGAAGGCCATCACCAGCCTTTTAACCTCCAGTCCTAGGGGGATTTCAAAACCTGGCCTGCATAGAAGTCTAGCATCGTTGAGTTGAGAAGCTGGTGATTGTAATGGTGGGCCATACACATAGGGTCTGATCCAAAGCCTGGTAAAGTCAATGAAAAACACACCTACTGACTTCAGTGCACTTTAGCTCAGGCCCGAACTTCGCAAATAATAAAGTGAAGCCATTTCCTCAACTGGTGATTAGAGATAAGCTCACTGCAAGAATAACAATAATTAATAATTTGTCCATCTCTAGGTAAGTGCCAGGATCCACGGCACTCTACACATTTTAATTAAGCCTCAGAAAACCATGGTCAAGTAGGTAAGTGCCAAGTGTTGCATAGATGAGAGAAGTACTGATTCATGATTGGCTGAAAACAGTCATGTGACCAATCAGCAGGCATCTATTTCCGCCTTTTGAGAACTTAGTTCTACTGAGGTCTGAAATAATGTTACTCAATTAGTTCCCATCTGCAGAAGAATCCATCACATTGGTGTTTCTCTTTGTGAAAACTCTTATTTGCTTCTGATGAATCTACTCTGCTACTATAATCAAATCCCTGCTTCCTAATTAGCTTATCGGAGGTTAGTTTTTATCAGAGATTAGTTAATCGTTTAGAGCTATACTTTGGTCTCCAGGTCATAAGACTAGTTTTAAAAAAATGCCATTACAGGTGTAATAGTGACATTAATAGGCATCCTGGAGAGATTTCAGATATCCCCCCAATAATGTCATTCAGAATATAGGTAGCAATACATATAACAATGCCTTGTCTTAATAAACCTCCAGAGTTATTGTCTCATGAGAGGAAAAATTCATGGTCATAGACTCATAGATTCCAAGGCCAGGAAGTATCATTGTTCTAATCTAGTCTGGCTTCCTATATAACACAGGCCACAAAACTTTCCCCCAAAATTCCTAGAGCAGATCTTTTAGGAAAACATCCAATCTTGATTGCAAAATTGTCAGTGATGGAGAATCCACCACGACCCTGGGTAAATTGTTCCAATGGTTAATTACTCGCACTGTTTAAAATGTACTCTGAATTTCTAGTCTGAATTTGTCTAGCTTTAATTTTCAGCCACTGAATCATGTTATACCTTTCCCTGCTAGACTGAAGAGCCCATTAGCAAATATTTATTCTCCATCCAGGTCCTTCTAGACTGTAATCCAGTCACTCCTTAACCTTCTCGTTGTAAAGCTCAATAGATTTTGTTACTTGAGTCTCTCACTACAAGTCATGTTTTCTAATCCTTTAATCTTTCTCATGGCTCTTCTCCAAACCATCTCCAGTTTATCAACATCCTTCTTGAATTATCAACACCAGAACTGGACATGGGAGTCCAGCAGCAGACACACACAGTGCTAAATACAAAAGTAAAATAACCTCTCTTCTTCTACTCGAGATCCCCCTGTTTATTCATCCCAGGATCGCATTAGCCCTATAGGCCACAGTGTCCCACTGCGAGCTCGTGTTCAGCTGATTATCCAGCACAACTCCCAAATCTTTTTTAGAGTCACTCCCTCCCCAGGATAGAATTCCCCATCCTGTAAGTGCGACCTATATTCTTTGTTCCTAGAGGTCTACATTTACAGTTAGCCATGTTAAAACACCTATTGTTTGCATGTGCCCAGTTTACCAAGCAATCCAGATTGCTCTGCATTAGTGGCTTGTCCTCTCCATTATTTACTACTCCCCAATTTTTGTGTCGCCTGCAAACTGCAGACAGTATCAGTGAGGAACCAATCCCTGCAAGACCCCCCTAGAACACACCCGCTCGAGGTTGGGTTGGCTTCAGTCACAGTTAGCCACTCAGATCTTTTGTGCCATCCCAGGCCACTTGGCACACGTAACAGCAGAGCTTCTGGTCCCTCCTGCCCCACCCCAAGCAACAGTGCAGAGAGTACCCTTGCAGTACTGGCTTCCCACCATGCAGAGCGGGCAAACCACCTTTGCAGCCTACCCAAAATGTGCTCACTCCATCCCTTTGACTGGCAGAATTACTGGTCCCACTGCAATGGGGCATTACCTGGGGTGGGGAAGATACTGCCTATTTTTTTCCATTCATTCTCTTCTGAAAACTAGATCAAAGTATATTCTGGAGGACCCTGAGCCTCAATCAATATAAAGCAGTGTTATTTCATTGACTTCAAAGGAGGTGCACCAATTTATACCAGCTCAGGATCTGGCCCAGTGTCTGTAAAGAACTGGAAATAACTCTTTGGCTCAGAAGGATTGAGTGGCTGTGAACTGAAATTGGGAGTCTCTGAGAAGGCAATGACATATTTTTTTTGTAACATGCAGAATTTATGGCTAGACACAAACCTTCTTTTTTTCCAGCTGTTTAATTCTTATTTTGACCTGTGCAAATACTTGACAAGTTTTTAATGTTTCTCTTGTGCTAAAATACAGCAGAGACAAATCTGACTTTCTAATACTAAGAAAATGAGAAATGCATTTGCATGTTTTGCTTCTTTCCTTCACACGGTTTCTTTCCTAGCTGAGGTTAAGGACACTCCATCATAATGGGAGAGGGTTTTATTTGAAATGTCGTGTAATCTACTTTACACTGGGGCTCTATTAAATGAATCCTCACATGGCAATGCAACTCATCTAGAAGATGACAGCCAATAAGCCAAAGGACAAACTATTGTCGACCAACTGCCTGCATTCTGCTCTCACTAACATTGCTATAAATCTGTGCTGTCATGGAGTTCTCCATTGTGTTTCTACCCCACCTGGCATCTAGTAGTCATGGATGCTGGTCCATAGCTCCTAGATGCTTCAGTAATAATACTAATTCATTAATTGCCATGTAGCAGCAATGAGGACACAGGTAGCCTGGGATTTCGGAACAGTCAGAGACCGAATGTGTTTATAATGCCTAGCACCAATGGAACGCTGATGATCTCTGATGGGAGCATTTAGCGATAATAATAAATCACCATAATAAATAGTAATACAATTTATTTCCCTAGATTTACACAATAGTAAAAACACTCACACAAAAATCTTGACGTAATTGTGACATAATTAATTAGACTTACAGCCATAAATGACAGAGAGACAAGATGGGAAACGTAATATCGTTTACTGGACCAACTTCCATTCCAGGTTTGGGCTGTTTCAAACCAAGGTTAGGGAAGCAAGTTCCAGAGGCCCTATTGTCCTCCCAGAGAATGTTTTACAAGTGTTAACAAATGGGTAAGGGTTAAAAAAGACTGAAAATAGGCAACATTATAATAACTAGATCAACTAAATAAAACAGACAAGAATTAAAGAACAACGTTGACTTCAGGGGAGTTCTGACATTTACACCAGTAAGAGTAAAACAGGGACCGCTAACAGAACTTCCAAAGGAACTAACAATGAGCTCTTAGGTGGTGTAGCATGTGACATATATTGTCCTTGAGCCATATGTACCCGTGTCAGCATTGACTTGAGTTTGTTTCCTGATCCTGATGGTATATGAACATATTTTTTTAAATTAATTTACTTTGGTGTTTTAAAGAGAAATATTTCTTGATGATGTTAGCCATTTCCACTCTTTTTTATTTATTTCTTTTTTAAATTTGTTCCGATTACATGGTGTTTTTTGCAATCCTACAAGTCGGGTGTGCAAAAAGCATTTTCAAAACTATTGACACTTGTCAGGTGACATTTGTGCTCCTGTGCAGGGCCAGACTGACAGCTCAGAAGACGAAAGCCTCCAATTGACAACAGAACAGCTGCAATGCTAGAACTCAGAACTGTAGGATGGTCTTTTGGGTATGCTGGTGACCAGGGATCCAGTT
The DNA here is from genome assembly GCF_016161935.1 of Mauremys reevesii. NCBI lineage: Eukaryota > Metazoa > Chordata > Testudines > Geoemydidae > Mauremys > Mauremys reevesii. The sequence continues at coordinate 4,826,282 of NC_052625.1, forward strand.
TGTGTTCAGTGTCTGGCTCTGCTACGGACGTCACTCAACCTGTGTCAATTCTCCTTTCTCTACTGTGATTGTAACCGCTTTTCGGAGGAGACCTATCTTAGATGTTTGCACAGTGCCTAAGGTTATGTCTACACTGCAGCTGCTATCACGGTGCAGTGGCAGTGCTGCAGTGTAAACACTTCCTACATTACCGGAAAGGGTTTTTCCACTGATGCAGTTAATCCACCTCTCCATGAGGCAGTAGCGAGGTCAACAGAGGAAGCCTTCCACCAACCTCACCCATGTGTATACCGGGGGCTTACGTCAACCTCACTACGTCGCACAGGACACTTTTCACATCCCTGAATGATATAGCTGGATCAACCTAAGTTTGAGGTGCAGCTCAGGCCTAACACAATGGGTCCCCCAAACTCAGCTGAGCTATTCAGCACGGCTGTGACACAAAGCACAACAATGGCACCTACTCGCATCAACAGGTGGAAAACTTGATGGGCCAGCAGCAATTGGGACAAGTCCCGTGGAAAGGCAGAGGAGAGCACTTGCTGGGGGATTCAGGGGTGGCTCCTCCCCCTCCAGAGGCTCTATCCTCCCATTAGCCAGCCAGGGGAGCAGGGAAGCTGATTTGTCCGTCACCCCCACTTAATTAATTTGAACCTTAGCCTGAGCCATGCAAAGCCTCCTTTTACTCTGTTTCAGCAGGCCCAGCCCCTCGTCCCTGTAACGATAGTTTGGAGCCATGTCATTCTGACATTTTCTACTTTTCCATTCAAAATGACTCTTCATGTCGAAATTACCTTACATTTCATTTTGTTTAATTTTAAAAAGGAAATGGGGAAAAAAGCTCAGAATCTAAATGAAATGTTTCATTTGACCTGAAATGATATTTTTTGACTTTTCAATTTGTCAAAAAAATTGAATACATTTCATTTTCCAGTCAACCCAAAAAGTTTCTTTTTAATTATTTATTGGAATTGACAGCAAACCAAAACTATCCAGTATTCACACAGTGCTACCAGTAAGTGCTATTAACAGCTACCTTTGTTCTTTATTTAGCTTTTTTGCTACATGTCAATAAAAGAGTGTCACAACTCTCTGGTGTTATTGATTATATTTCAAAAGCTAGCCAGGCCCATATGTTACCACCAAGATCAAATAAAATATCCCAGTAACCCACAAAGATATAGCTGGGTGAGAACACAAAGGTGTGGGTTCAGAGAGACCCTTGGTTGGGACCGGAGGTGAAAGTAAGCCGGAACAGCTGCCGGAGCCCCGGGGTAGTGGCGACAGGGCTCCATCGGTGATTTAAAGGGCCCGGAGCTTCGCTGCGGTAGCGGCGGCCAGAGCCCCAGGCCCTTTAAATCACCCCTGAGCACCAGGGCTCCCAGCCGCCTCTGCATCTGGTAGATCCAGGGGTGATTTAAAGGCCCCAGGGCTCCCAGCTGCAGCCAGAGCCCCAGGGCCTTTAAATCTTGATTTAAAGGCCTTGCCTCTTCCAGTCGAGGCCACGTCTCTTCCGGTTGAGGCCACGCCCCTGCTCAGGACTCCAGCATACCGGTACGTCCTTTAACTTACTTTCACCCCTGGTTGGGACATACACAAAAGGAGATCCAAGGAAATTTTGGATGTAAACACAGAAATAAAAAAGACATTCAGGAGATAGAGACAGGGAGGACAGACGGGAACATACAGGGTGAGAAGACCTTGAAAGCAAAATAGGGAGATGGGGGATCTCAGAGGGGAGTAATATACAAGGGGGAAAAGAGAGAGAAGGTTGAGATACCCCATGAAGATGTCAGAGGGCAGAGAAGACTCACCATTGGCAATGGAGCAGGGGTTCCCTCTCATGGAGCTCATTGCAGGATTAAGGTGAGACCTGGCTGAAAATTTTCAACTCAATTTAAGTTACTCATAGCTGGCAATTTCCTCACATGCATTGTGTAGATAACAGGTATAACTAGACCAAGTGATGATCAGATACTGCATGAAAAAATGGAGCTAAACTGTCGGATCCACCATGAAGTCTCTGAAAATAAGAATAAAGTAAACACGGCATGGATGTGCCTTCAGCTATGCATGCCAAACAAGAGCAGCATGTGTTCCTCTACACTATGTGAAATTTGCAGTTCCTGGCATCTGCATGCAAGGATACACACTCCAGCAACAAAGGGCAGTTGAGCCAAAGTAGGTATTATACTTCCAATAATTTAATATCATTGCATGCAACTATTCAAAACAAGTGTGACTCCACTGAATCCAGAGCAACAAGGTGGGTGAGGTGATACCTTTTATTGGACCAGCTTGGTGCGAGAGACAAGCTTTCAAGCTTACACAGAGCTCTTCGTCAGGTCGAGGAAACTTTACACGACATGCACTGAATTCACTGAGTTATGATCAGGTGTTGCATGCAAAATTAGGACTCAGCTATATTCCTACATGCCAAACGTATCTCAAAGGTTAGACAAACTCACACAGTGTGAATCTAGGGACTGGTCCAAAGCTCACTGAAATCAATGGAAAGACTCCCATTGACTTGAATGGATGTTGGGGCAGGGTCATGGATGGGGATTAATTTGAGAAGTTAGAACTTTGATTACCAAACCGATGAACATCTACAAAGTGGTGACTGGCTGGCTCTCAGGCCAGTCTGCAATACACATAGACACTTACTGATGCACGTGCTGCTGGGTGCAGATAGGTAGTGTGGCCAGATATAGTATCCAGTTTTAAATGGACTATATGATGGAGGCAAGATGGGAATCAGACTTATGTGATTTAAAGATCTGCTGTCTCTTGATTCCTCAGGGCCAGGACAAACAACTACATAGGGCAGTCGATGTGTTCACTCTTTTATTTCACTGGCTAGAATGTTGGCTCATAGTGGCTTTGCTTGTACTCTGAACACAGTTTGTTTTGATGATAAGGCCTCTGCTCTTTTACCCAATAACGGAGACTGAATACTCCAGCATGTAATCCTTCCTCAATTCAATTAGAGTCAGCTCTTCTTCTCTCAAGCCACCTATCACAATTAATTCTATGACATGGCAAACAAGTAGGCAAACAGAGGAGGAGGAAAACAAAGCGAAAAAGCACAAGCAGAAACAATGAGATGAGCTCCTGTCTCCTCCTGGTTCCTTCATTTATCCCCCTTCCTTTCCTCTGGGGAGCCCATTTTGGTAACAGCTCTCCCAGAGCTTGAGAAGTCCAATTTACTCTCCAATCCACCAATGTCCATCTTTTCTTCAGCAACAATCGCAGACAATGATGTACAAACAATTGTAAGAGAGGTCAGTTCATAAAAAGTTCCAGGGATTAGCTTTAAATACAGGCTTTCAACTAAAGCACAAGGCAAGCACTTGTGTGAGTGCTGTAAGTCCTTAGCTATAAGCGAATGTTGTGAAAATCACTCTGCCACAAACCAGGGTGTTTTTTCTAAGATGAAAATTAGGGGAAAAAGGAGTCCAAGAGATTGGGAAGAAACTTGACCGAAAGATGAACTTTTAAGTAAAGATAGTTGGTAATTGTTCAATGTAATGGTTTTTCATTGGAAAATGCCACTTTGTCAAAATCAAACTTTGGAGGGGAAAGGGTCAATTTTGACAAATTTTTCATCTGGAAAATTTTTTGAAATGTAAAGTTTTGAAATGGTCAAAATATGTCATTTTCAAAGCAAGTGCCTGGTGAGTGGTAACGGGCAGCCACATTGACAAACACCAAGTGGAAAAGCTTGCATTCAAATAAGTTCATTCATGGTGGTTACTTACATTCACATTTTTTTACCTCTGATTAATATCTGATAAACTCTGCGGTATCACCATCTGAATCACCAGCCCAGTATTTTTAGAATCAGTTTGATCTTGTCTTTGCTAATAGAAACACAGAGCACAGTGTACATATAATATATTTAATATTTTTCCCAATTCACATTCAACTTCTCCCTGGAGAGAGGTAGGAAGAAATTAATAATTACATATTACCGATGTTAGTCAAGTCACTTAATGCACTTACTGAAGGTGCTCAAATACTATTTTGAGGAGGGTGGAATAAAATAGAGAATATTGGCCTTTTTTCACCTCACGTTTAAATTATCCGAATAGTTCACTAATCCTCCCCTAGCTAGGGACTTTTCTGTTATACAAGTTGCTCGTTCACCAGTGCTTTCCGTTGAAATACCTGTTGTTTCAGAGTCTTCCATTATGCAAACCTAAACTGTGCTAGCATTTTAAACAACTTTACTTTTAACTCTCTGCTGAGGCTGCAAAAGACGAGCAATCTTCCTGAAACTGGTAGCGCTGAAGATTAAATTGCTCTGAGCAATTAAGCATATCCCAAGGTTCAGCTGGCAAGACATACTGTCCATTAATTACGGTAGTTCAGTGAGAGTCTATGGCAACTAGCATTCATATGCTTACATCCCTCCTCTGAATGAGTATTTGCATACTTCATTAGTATGCTAGCATCAGGCTAGCTTATTATTACATACCACAATCAAACCATGTTAACACATGAAGAGATTAGGGTTGCATATTTCACCCGTCCTCCACTAGCGGAACCTTTAACTTTGCGTTCCATTAGCTGTGCCTCCATGCAAGCTGTTGGCAATTTCTGAAGTGCAAGATGGGAAGAAGACAAAAAAAAAGTGTAAATCCTCCCAGTTGACAGGATTTCCATTTTAACAATTGATTTACATCATCCGTCTTGAGAAAGAGATTTCAGTTCCTCCAGCCTGGAATGCCAGAGACAAATACTAGGACTTGCTGGTGCACTGTGAACTCTTGTGCACTCTTGTGCACCCTTTTGAACCAGAAATAATACTCTACTATTATTCTGACAGCCAGCTGATTACAGAGCTTTTCACCCCAAAAGTGATCTGAGAAAAGACCTAATGTTCAGGGGTTTAATGTCTGAACCATTTATTAATCATTATTATTAATTATTACATCATCATGTAGCACTTAGAGTCTCTAACCAAGCTATGGGGTTCCCAGTGTGCTAGGCACTGTATAGACATAGTGAGAGATGGTCTCTGCCCCAAAGAGTTTACAATCTAAAAAGATAAAACAGAGGCAGGATTACTACACTGCATTTTACAGAGAGGGACAATAAGGGCCAGATCCCCAAAGGCATTTAGGTACCTCACTACTATTGAAATCAAGGGGAATTAGGTGCTTAGCTACCTCTAAGGCCTAGTCTACGCTGGGGGGCGGGGGGAGATAGACCTAAGATACGCAACTTCAGCTACAAGAATAGCATAGCTGAAGTCAACGTATCTTAGTTCGACTTACCTCACATCCTCACGGCGTGGGGTCGATTGCCATGGCTCCCCCGCCGACTTTGCTTCCGCCTCTCGCCGAGCTGGAGTTCATCAGGGATCGATATATCACATCTACACTACACATATTCATCTGGAGAAAGAAATATATCAGTCGGTACAAAAATGGAAAACTCATACATATTGAAAATGATTTGCAATATATTCTTGCTATATGGATTAATATTGTTCTCATAAATTTTCTTTTTAAGGGCCTGATTCAAACCCCACTGAAATCAGATGTCTTTCCACTGATTTAATAAACCTTGGATTGGGCGTCTCTTCGTTAACTTCAAAGTATTAATGTGCACAAAGCTGTATATATATTCTCAAGGAGTGCTGTACCTAATAGGTTTAGATTATCCTTCTAATTTATCTCAGGTATAGCACATCTGTTTTAATTTAGCCAAAGGGCTAATTTTACACAATTCTTACCAATGATTTGCCGAGTTAATGATTTTGAAGGTCAAAAGAAAAATTCCCTTGTGCTCTAGGGATGCTTTTCAAAATGATTCTGAACGGACAGAAAAATGTGTAGGTCTTCTTTGATGGTCACTCTCATAGTTAGGTACAGCTGGATGAAAATCTGTCACAAAAGAGAATTCAATGTTATCATTAATGGTGACTTTGTACAGCAGATGTTTTCTGCATATTACAGAAGACCGTTTAATTTATGAATCTCTAAAGTGAAGCCACTTAAAATTCCACTTTATGTACCAAGCTGTCTGAAAAATTCCAAGCTTTTTATATTTTGGTCCTTTTTTTAGGGAGGAAGTGTTTTAGAAAGAGAGAAATCAAAACGAAGGCGGCACAGAATCCACACAACAATGAACGTACTTATGATTACGGTATAGGAAAAAAATTCCAAGAAAGGTATTCTGAGCCCATTCTTTCTTCCATTGAAATCAATGGGCATTTTGCCATTGACTTCAGTAAGGAGTTTTGTGTAGTGCATTACCAAAGTAAAATAACTACATTCGAAACTGGAATAAAATAATAAGAACCTAGGGAAGTAGTGACCTAATGAGAAAAGAATATGAAATGGTTTATAAATCTAATCTAAAATAGCAGAAGAATGAATGTTATTAGCATTGCCTTTTATAGCCCAATATGTTTCATTTATGGTTTTTCATCCCCCCTATAAATCAAGTGGCCCTGTGATCCAAAGTTCATTGAAGTCATGGGTAAACATCTACTGATTTCATTGGGCTTTGGATCAGTCTAAGAACAATGAAATGATGCTTTTTTCTTTGGGAGTCTTAACCGCTGAAAATGAAGCTGAAGTTTGTAGAGTTTACACATGGTGAATCTTTCTAGATTGCCCACAATACATGAAAATACAGAAAGCTCAGCAACATACTCTGGGCTACCTATATATTCAAATGTTACCATTGGAAAACACAATGTATCTTGACGTTTCATTTATGGTTTAGGTTTATTATTTAAAAACCTGTTATAATACTGTAGTACTTTATCGCCCTCCTTCTTAAATGTAAATCATAGGCATGGCTTTGAATAGGTTGTGAAAGTATTTTCCTGTAATCAGTCAGTTCTGTTTGGTTGAGAATAAAGTTCCAGTGTTTCTTTTTCACATGATACTCACGCTTTGTAGCTAAGTTAAGGGTTTTAAAGACTACTGTTTTTATTCTCTTTCTTCTTGCTTCTACTTTTAAATATTACTAGGGTCAGGTCTCTAATTGTGAAAATCAGCAACATTCCACTAAAGTCCACTGGGCTATAGGCGTACTACTCCAGCTGAGCATAAGATGTTAGAATGTGCTCCTGTTCTCAGCAAATCTTCACAGGTCACCAAATGTAGAGGGGATCCTGTATAATTCATGGCTGTTTCCTCAGGTAAATAATGTATGCTGCATTTATTGTGTGTCTTCAAATGTTATGCTTCTTCAAAAGTCCGGTAAAAAGAGAAAAAAAAAGAAAAAAGCCAAATATATCTTACCCTGTTCTTCTCCCCCGCCCATCCTTATTTTGTTTACCATATTCTACAATAACAAGACGTCACTTCATGGTAATATCATTCATTTTAGAACTGCATCTTTTAAGCAGGCAAAGGCACTCAGACTTTGTTCTCTGTCCTCTTGATGCACTTGAGTGATGCCATTTTACCATAATAAAAGCATATCATGCTTTCTTCTGTTCCTCAAGTAAAATGGTGACCTTGCTTTGCACATACCTACAAATTGCCATTGAATCTGAGCATATGGCCCATAGTGTAAAAGTCTCATTTTTTTCCATTTTTGCCTTTTTTTTTTTTGCAGACTTGAAGTAATGAGACCTCTCTTCATGTAACAAGATGTCACTTCTTTTTTGGGACACTGCAGTGATGAATTTGCAAGAACAAATTATCCATAAAAAAAGTTGCTGGGTAACCATCCGTCTTACATGGGCTTAGGTTATATATAGCCTATTCAATTTTTGCTTTGCTTAGAAATTGCTTCTTTCTTATGTGATCCTTGCTGTAGTGTACAGCTGGTCAGAAAACATCCTTTCTGTTCTTTGGGACATTTTGACATTGAAAAAAATTGTTCTAAATTGGAGCAAAAAATTCAAAATTTCCCACAAAACAAAAATTCCAAAAAGTTTACATGCAAGTCCATCAGATGTTTCATTGCAATAATGTCAAAACATTTTATTTTGCTAAAGTAAAACCATTTCATTTCAATAAGGTAAAAAAGTTTCATTTTGACTTTATGACTATGATTAATTTCATGATGTTTATAGTATATAAACATTAAATATAATATATCTGATACATAATACTGAATATAATATAATAATATTAAAATGAATATTTGGATACTAAAAGATTCTCTTTTAGTATCCAAGATGCAATTAATGAAATTATTAAGTCAAAACTAAATGTTTTATCTTATCAAATCAAAATATTGATATGCTACATTGTTGAAATTGAATGAGAAAGTCAAAACAATTCATTCTGATTTTTTCCCATTGAAAAGTGTATCAAGATTGACATGTTCCCATGAAGTGTTTAGATTTCAATGAAACTGGTTTTTTTCTTCCTCAATGGAAAATTATTCTATTGAAAATTTTTTGACCAGCTCTAATCTGGAGGTAGGCTTTTGAAAGGGAGCTGCTTCAATAAAGCCTTCAAATTTTACCTTGGCCAAAGCCATTTTCAGCTCTGCTGCGTGCAGAGACTGAAAGCATTGTTTAAATAGATCAATTCCATCTTGCCGAGCTATTGAAGAAAGAAATAATGTTAGATTGCTCTGTTACTTCTACCTCGTAGTCTAGCACCTCTGTCCCCAATCCGGCAAGCTATTGCTCACGTATGGAACTCTGTGTCCCAAGCAGAATCCCAATGGTGCAGGGGTCTGGACAGCTTACACAATCAGGTCTTTAGCTTTCCTCTCTCACATTCATAATATTTTTGCTTCACCCTGTGAAACATGAATTCATTTGGCTTAAATTTTACTTAGGTTTGCTGTTAATTGGGGATTGTAGATTAGCTTCATACATAACATAGATTGTGTCTAGCCTACGGCAGAGATAGTGCAAAGCTCCACTGCCTCAGAGGTTTATTAGTATCAATACCAGGAGCCAAAGTGAGTGCCCAAGCCCTATTTCAGAGCATCCCTGGGTACTTGAAGATGATTTGGTGCTTCCTCATTGGCCTTCAGGGGGTACAATGTCATCAGACATAGCTCCCACTTCCGGCTTTCACTAGTTCACTTTGTTAGTCCACACTGGAACTTGCCCCAGATTAGTGGTAGGAAGTTCTACTGTGTTTCATTTTTCGCCCATCTGAGAAGCTAAAATTGCATCTCCCAGATGCCGTCTTCTTCTGAGTTCTAATTTTATGCTCAAATTGTCAGTCATTGGTATACAAAATCATACCAGAAGCACGTATGTTTGTTGATAAAAAATCACGGAGAACTAATTTTGGGAGACGTGAAAAATAATTTTTCAATAATTTGAACATTTCATTGTCTTATATAATCATTGAATACAATGGCTTTCAGTTTATTTTGTGTATTCTTTTTTAACTTAGGTTTTCTTTTTTTAGCTGCAGAATTCTGAATCATTCTGTATATGTTTTTGCATAGGCTGGGATGTATCCCGTTCCGTCTGCTGCCTGTTGTTAGAGCCATCAGAGAATAAAAGTTCCCCATAGGACCCTAGTACATGTGGAGGAATAATTGTGCATTACTAGTTGCATTATGAAGACATAAAAATAAACACCACAGATGTGTATAAATGGCACAGCCACATGATAAACTTTTTATCATACCCCCTTGAAGACCTTACCTCCCTTTGCTCACTAATACTTTCCCCTGGGATTTAGTCTAACAATCTTCAAACCACACCTCCTCTTCCCCTTTCTCTCAAACTCACACTCATAAATTAGACTTGTCTGATACCAAGGAAAGGTAAAATTCATTCCTGGATCAATCATAGCTAAGGCAGCGTGTCTGTCTGTGATTTTCCGTGACCTCCGTGACTTCTGCAACGGCTGGTGCCGGCTCAGGGGCTGCTGGAGCCAGGAAGCCCCTGGGCCAGCAACAGCAGTTTGGGTGTGGGAGGGGAGCTCAGGGCTAGGGCAGGGGATTGGGGTGCAGGGGAGAGCTTACCTGGGGGGTTCCCAGTTCCCACTGGCATGTCCCCACAGCTCCTAGTGGGAGGAGTTACTGGGGCTCCACCCACTGCCTGCACCCGCAGGCACTGCCTCCACAGCTCCCATTGGCTGTGTTCCTGGCCAATGGGAGCTGCACCTGTGCTGGGAGCAGCATGTGGAGGCCCCCTGGCCACCCCTCCCCCTAGGAACTGTGGTGACATGCCGGTGGGAGCTGGGTAGGGAGCCTGCCAGCCTCGCCAATTCCCCCCAGCACCAACGGGGATCCTGGGCCACCCCCCTAGCACTCACAGTGCCCCAGGAATGCCCCTCACCTCAGAGCACCCGCAGCCCCTCAGCCCAAGTTTTAGTTAGGTATATCGTAAAAGTCATGGACAGGTCATGGGCCATTAATTTTTGTTTGCCACCCGTGACTTTTACTAAAAATACCTGGCTAAAGCATAGCCTTAATCATAGCTTTCCTAGATGTAAAAATGTTACAGCTTTAAAGTCTAATATTTTGTGTTCACACAGAGCTAGAAATGGGAATTTTGACCCTGATTTTGCTAAGTACTTAAGCATGTGTGTAAATTAAAGAATGTGAATAATCTCACTGAAGTCAATGGGACTATTAACATACTTTAAGGTACACACATACTTAAATTCATAGCTGAATCAGGGCTAAGGCTCCAGGTTTCACAATGAGATGAATATAAATGTAATTCCAATTAAAAATATTAAACAAACTTTTCTAAAATACTCCTAACATAAGTTGTGATTTACACACATGGCAAATACAAAATACCTGTTGCTGTAGTGTGGCATAAAGGTTTCACCAACATTAATTTAGGATGACTTATTATTTATTGTCATTACAGTAAGCCTAGAGGTCCCAACCAGGATAAAGGACCTACTGTGCTGGACTTTGTATGCAGCTCAGAAGAGTTTACTATCTAAGATCCTGATTCAGTATTCACTGAAATCAGTGGAAAGATTCCCAAGGACTTCAATGGACATTGAAACGGGTCCTAATTAAAAGACATGACACAACCAGTGAACTGGTAAGTATGTAGCTATAGCTTAGTTCTATAGACAGCCCTGTATTTTTACATTCATTGGCACCTAGCGATGTAACCAGTTATTCTCTCAAGTCATGAGGATACACTCAACAATAGAACCCAGCAACATGATATAAAATCAAGTGGAGCGAACAACAGCTGTAGCCCAGAGTACTTCCAGTGGTACTTATTATATAACTACGAGTTAGGGTTGAAAGAGACAAGAACAGAGTTATATTGAACAATATTGTTAGCTCTGTAAGGATTCAGCCTTTGGGACAGTTGGGGCACTGCCCCACAGAAAAAAGAGAAAACAAAATCAGAGTAAAAGAGATGTACCTTCAGCCCAACCTCATTTGCCATTCAGTGTTCATTTTTTACAGCAGGATAGCTCTTCCAATGGAAGGCTCCATATACCCTAAATGGGCACTTCCCAGTACAGGATTCTAAAACCTGGCATTCACGGTACAGAACAGGAGGCGGAAGGGGGGAGGTTCAAAGGTGTCTTTAATGAAGCTACTTGAAGCCAATGTGAGTGAGGGTGGGCAGCACCTCAGAGGAGCAGCCCCTCCCCCCCCAAATATGCATAGTTACAGCTAAGTTGTGTCCCATCCCAAATTCTGACCAAGAGTGACCATTAAATTAAACAGCACAGTCAGGTGAACTGAAATAGATCCTCGACTGAGCATATCCAAGAAGATATTCATGATACACATGACTCTCTTGAGCCTGGGGGGAGAAGTCTTAGCAGTGGGGAACTCTATATCTGTGAAATCATCTTCTTTGTCCAATCTTTATGGTGCCATTTTCCACATATTGCTATTTTTAGCATCAGCTCAATCCCAGGCAGGGGCGGCTCCAGACCCCAGCACGCCAAGCGCGTGCTTGGGGCGGCACACCGCAGGGAGTGCTCTGCCAGTCGCCGGGAAGGCGGCAGGTGGCTCCGGTGGACCTCCCGCAGGCGTGCCTGCGGAGGGTCCACTGGTCCCACGCGGCCTCAGGACGGCGAAATGTCTAGAGCCGCCCCTGATCCCAGTTTCCACAGCAGGTGAATTGGGCGGGCCTGGCTGATTTTAGCACAGTGCCCTTTCGAAGTGCTCCTTTCTGCATATTGATAATGTTTGGGGATAGTAAATAATGAACAGCTAAGAGTTATATAGCACCTTTCCAACCATACCCCCCACTATTATCATTCCACTGTTTCCTATCTGCTGTGGGTCTTCGGTAAAACTTTGAAGGCCTGTTGGCTGTAGTCATCTTCCTGTATCTTTAGCATTCTATCATCATTAGCAATAGTCCAGTCTTCTCTTCCCCCAAGCATCTTCTAAGGTGGACTTCTGGGTCAACTCTCCACAGACAGCAAAAATGGGGCAGTCTGGTGAATTTGTTTCTTCCTCAGACAATGTCCTCAATGAGCAGCCCAGTGAATTCATTTTGCTAATCCATTCTAGCATTATCATTGCACAATGATTTCCTTCCCTATCCTGCACCAGCAGGACCTGCTACGACAGCTGTTTGGAAACAGAGATTTCCATTCTGCAGGAAATGTCCACTTTCTAATGTGGGGGTGTGTTCTGAATCAGAATGACAAGCTGAAATTTCAAAATTTCTTGTGAAATGAACATTTAAAACCACTGCCACTAACCTCATCTTGTTTCGTTTTGAGAAGATAAAACATGTCATTTTGATTTTATCATTTCAATTCCTTTCAGTTTTACATTATATGAACATAGAGAATATTTAATATACGATGAATGACTAAATTAATCAAATGATAAAGTCAAAACAATGCTTTTATGTCACCAGAATGAAACACTGACATCATCAAACCAAAATGAGACACAGTTTGCGTCAACTTTTTCCTATAAAAAGTTTCAGCAAAAGAGACACGTTCCTGGGAAATGTTTTGAGTTCAACAAAATTGCAGTTTTTGACAGAAAAAAATTGGCCCAGCATTATCTGCTAACGCCTCTTGCATGTGGCACTGATCTGGTGCTTCAAAAGCAAAGTGACAATCTGGAGCTTGGGTTGTGAATTTCTTACAAGCTTGTCCCTCCCATGTAAGGACAGCAGAGCATTGCAGTGGAAATACAAATGTACATTTTAGCTTCTTCATCATTTCATACAGAATGCTTAACTATAGATTATAGTGTATATGTCAGAAGCCAGTCTCTAACTGAAGGGGGTTAAGCAAAGGGCTGAGGCAGGTAACCCCAAAACTGTTTCTGAAACCTTTCTCTGAGGCCTTGTCTACACTACAGGACTATTTCGAATCTACTTAAGTCGAATTTGTGGATTCGACCTTATGAAGTCGAATTTGTGTATCCATACTAAATACACTATTCGAACTTCTGAGTCCACATTAACGGGGCCAGTGTCGACTTTCAAAGCGGTGCACTGTGGGAAGCTATCCCACAGTTCCCGCAGTCCCCGCTGCCCATTGGAATGCTGGGTAGAGCTCACAATGCCTGCTGGGGGAAAAAATGTGTCAAGGGCGGTTTTGGGATACTGTCGTCATTGAACCGTCAATCACGCCCTCCCTCCCTGAAAGCGCCGGCGGGAAATCTGATCGCGCCCTTCTCTGGTCGGTTACAGCGCGGACGCCACAGCACTGCGAGCATGGAGCCCGCTGCGATCATCGCTGCACTTATGGCCGTTGTCAACTCCTCGCACCTTATCGTCCACCTCTTCCACAGTCAGATGCTGAGAAATCGGGCGAGGAGGCTCCGGCAGCACGGTGAGGAGAGTGGCGCAGGCCTCTCACAAAGCAGGGTACGCCGCGCAGTGGAGATCATGGTGGCAATGGGTCAAGTTCATGGTGTGGAACGGCGATTCTGGGCCCGGGAAACAAGCACGGACTGGTGGGACCGCATAGTGCTGCAGGTCTGGGATGAAACAGAGTGGCTGCGAAACTTCAGGATGCGTAAGGGCACTTTCCTTGAACTCTGTGACTTGCTGGCCCCTGCCCTGAAGCGCCAGGACACACGGATGCGAGCAGCCCTGAGTGTGCAGAAGCGAGTGGCCATAGCCCTCTGGAAACTTGCCACGCCAGACAGCTACCGGTCAGTAGCGAACCACTTTGGCGTGGGCAAATCTACCGTGGGGGTTGCTGTGATTCAAGTAGCCCACGCAATCGTTGAGCAACTGCTCTCAAAGGTAGTGACTCTCGAAATGTCCAGGTCATCATAGATGGCGGATTCCCAAACTGCGGTGGGGCTATAGATGGGACTCACATCCCTATCCTGGCACCAGCCCACCAGGCCAGCGAGTACATTAACCGAAAGGGCTACTTTCAATGGTGCTGCAAGCACTGGTGGACCATAGGGGACGTTTACCAACATCTTCGTGGGCGGGCAAGGTTCATGACGTGTGTTCAGGAACTCTGGTCTCTTCAAACGCCTCCAGGCAGGTACTTTCTTCCCGGACCACAAAATAACGGTTGGGGATGTGCAGATGCCTACAGTGATCCTCGGGGACCTGGCCTACCCGCTAATGCCCTGGCTCATGAAGCCCTATACAGGCGCCTTGGACAGTGAGAAGGAACTCTTCAACTACCGGCTGAGCAAGTGCAGAATGGTCGTGGAGTGTGCTTTCGGACATCTCAAGGGGAGATGGCGGAGCTTACTGGACATCAGCAAAAAGAATATCCCCGTAGTTATTGCTGCTTGCTGTGTGCTCCACAATCTGTGTGAGAGCAAGGGCGAGATCTTTTTGGCCGGATGGGAGGTTGAGGCAAATCGCCTGGCTGCTGTTTACGATCAGCCAGACACCCGTGCCGAGAGAATATCCCAGCGGGAAGCGCTGTGCATCCAGGAGGCTTTGAAAGCTAGTTTCCTCGCAGAGCAGGGTAACCTGTGACTGTCCACTTGATTTTAAGAGAGCCTGATCATGGGCCTGTGTCTGTATGTGTCGAGTTAGATCTGAGCTCACAAACCCGGTTCTCCAAGTTTCCCCCACTTCCAAAGCACGTTTTAAAACTAATGAAATGTAACAGTAATTAATAATAAATCTTTCGTTGACTTTGCATTTCTGTTCCTGGGTTGAAACATGGAAGTATACTGTGCTGGGTTCGGTGTGCACTGATGTACAGACCGCTTGTCCAATACAGGACGGACAGCCTCCTGCTCCTACATAGGTCTGTGGGGTGGGGGACGGTTTACAGTGATTGTGCATGTACAGGTGGGTTTGCAGGAATGGGTGGGTTTGCAGGAAGGGGCGAGGGGTGCCGTCTTTGGATAGGGGTTTGCATGATGGCTGTGGGCTGTGGGTTTGGGCGTTGGAAGGGTGAGGGGTGGGGACGGGTGAGTATCTGTCCCTGGATGAGGGCTCTTTGGGGCTCAGGGCAGCGGAGAGGCTCGTGGCTACGGTCGAAGTGCATGGTAAGGGAAGCCTGCCTTTACATTCGGGGATGGCAGGCGCCAGGACCCTGGACAAGCATACACATCAACAAATGACCCGGGGCAGCATACACCACACAGACTGACCCTGGTGCCTAGTGACTGCAGTCTGTGTGTGCCCTGCAGTTGACCCTGCCCCCAAGTCTGTACCCTGGTAATGTGGGCTATGCACTGCAATTAAAAATCCCCCCCCACACACACACAAAGTCTTCTGACACGAGAAACGTGACGGAAACAGAGAGTAACAGCAAACCGCTTTTAATAATGTTATACACAGTGGGGGGTTGAAACTTGGATTTGGGACTGGGTGATCCTGTAAGGGAAGAACTTCTACAAATTTAGAGCGCGAGAGGTGTCTTGTACATTAGCGCTCTGCTGCGGTGCAGTGACAGTTCTCACGGCCCCTACCGCCCCTCCTTCTTGTAACTTTGGGTGAGGGGGGGACAGGACTTCTTGGCGTTGGAGGGCGGTTGCAGATGCAGTGCAGGGGGGCTCTCTCCTCCTGCCTGCGGTCCTGCAGAACATCTACAAGGCGCCGGAGCGTGTCCGTTTGCTCCCTCATTAGACCAAGCAGTGTTTGAGTCGCCTGCTGGTCTTCCTGCCGCCACCTATCCTCCCGTTCGATGTGTGTGCGATGCTGCTGACACAGGGTCTCCCTCCACTGTCTCTGCTCTGCCGCCTCTGCTCTGGAGCAGGCCATCAGTTCCTGGAACATCTCGTCCCTAGTCTTTTTCTTTCACCGCCTAATGTTAGCCAGCCTCTGCGAGGTGGATGACGGGGCAGTCCGGGAAAGAGCCGAAGCTGTGTGATGGGAAAAAGTAAGTGATTTCCTTGAACAGATACATGTTTGCGAACAGTGAACACAGTCTAGTCAGTTTCTGTGAACAAGACCATACAGGGCACCTAGTCTCACGAGATCTCAGGCCAAGTTCGAGATTTCGGAATACGCTTTCAGTGGTTGCGGTCTTGCACAGGAGAGACGCCAAGCGGGGAGGGACAGCTGAATCCGTCTAGCAGCCAGTCCTGGTAAGCCTTACAGTAGAGTCTGCTTAACAGTTAATGGATAGCTGTGCCCTCCCGCTAAAGGCAATCTGGAAAGCATAAAGTCTGAGCCTTTTCCAGCCCCTCCCGGCAGTGCACGGGAAAGATCACTGTATGCTTTTCCTCTGTGGCCTCCAACACGTGGCTGTTAAGCGAGGGTCATTCTTATGCAAAGTAAAAGTCTACCATTCACAATAGTAACAGTACACTAATTCCCCTAATTAGATGCAGCACTTCCAGAACGACATTACCCTGAGGCGTGTCACTCGGAGTCAGAGAGAGCGGATGCTAAGAGAAGCCCTGCACAGACCAGGACCATATGCTGCCATGCTTGTCGAGGCGATGATTCCCCTTTACATTAGGATGGCCTGGCGCGGAAGAGTGTGCTTCCACGGAGCACCCAATAAGGCACCTCTCCCCAGGAACCTCCTGCTGAGGCTTTTCGAGCTGCTCTCTGAGAGCTTTTTTGAACTGTCCCAAGAGGATTATTGCTCTATTCCTATATGTGTTGACCTATTTTTTGTATAGTTTGAGATTAAAAAATTTTTATATAGTATTTCTATTTTTTATATACCTGTTTCTTAAAAAATAAATGTTTCCCTGTTTGTAGCACTTACCGCCTGATCCTTCCCCTGATTCTGAGTCCGGGTTAACGGGCGGGGACGGTTGGTAGGGGATCTCTGTGAGGGTGATGAAGAGATCCTGGCTGTCAGGGAAAGCGGGAGTGGGTTCGCTGTCGCCTGCGCCGTCCTCCAAAGACCCTTCCTCATCTTCCCCATCGGCGAACATCGAGGAGGAACTGTCCCGGTACACTATTCCGTCCTCGGAGTCCACCGTCACTGGTGGGGCAGTGGTGGCAGACCCACCTAGAATGGCATGCAGTGCCTCGTAGAAGCGGCATGTCTGGGGCTTGGCTCCGGAGTGTCCGTTTGCTGCTCTGACTTTTTGATACCCTTGTCTTAGGTCCTTGACTTTCACGCGGCACTGCATCGCATCCCGGCTGTATCCTTTGTCTTTCATGGCTTTCGAGAGCTTCTCGAAGGTCTTTGCATTCCGCTTGCTGGAGCGCAGCTCCGAGAGCACAGACTCCTCGCCCCACACAGCAATCAGATCCATGACTTCCCGGTCAGTCCATGCTGGGGACCTCTTTCTATTCTGGGATTGCCCGGACTCCTCTGCTGGAGAGCTCTGCATCGTTGCAGGTGCTGCGGAGCTCGCCCCGATGTCCAACCAGGACGTCAGATTCAAAGTGCCCAGACAGGAAAATGAATTCAAATTTTCCCGGGTCATTTCCTGTGTGGCTGGCCAGAGAATCCAAGCTCGGACTGCTGTCCAGAGCGTCAACAGAGTGGTGCAGTGTGGGATAGCTCCCGGAGCTACTAAGTTCGATTTGCATCCACACCTAGCCTAATTCGAGCTAGCCATGTCGAATTTAGCGTTACTCCACCTGCCGGGGTGGAGTACCAAATTCGAACTAAAGAGCCCTCTAGTTCGAATTAAATGGCTTCCTGGTGTGGACGGTTGAGCGGTTAGTTCGAATTAACGCTGCTAAATTCGAATTAAAGTTGTAGTGTAGGCCAGGCCTGAGGCACCTGGCACAAGCCACTTTTGGAGACAGGCTACTGAACCAGATGATTCCACTGGTCTGATCCAGCTTGACAGTTCCTATGTTCCTGTGAATATCATTCATTCGCTGTTGTGTTGTGTAAATACTTCTGCCTTATTTCCATATGCTGGAGGGAAAAACAATATTTGAAAACTGTAGCGATTAAAATAGATAATATCAGAAACTGACTCCCAGAGATCGCTAATAGGTGAATGGGAGAAGTTGTTTTATTTATTGAATGGCATTTTGGGCACAATGGTTTACATATCAGATAATCCAGCATATCACCTGTGCAACAAAAGGAGTTCAACAATGCTATTGTCGATCTTTGAGCAGAATGGATCTTAATTGCCACAGAGGCATTTTTGCCTCCATATCTTTGGATCTGCACTTCTTGATTTCATTCTTTGAGCCTCAGAAAATTGCAGCTGCTTCCTGATTAAGTGCTTAATTGTGGTCAGTGCTTTTCAAAGTCTTTCAGCACTTACTTTAAGTTCCACTTCAGACACAGCGCTATCGACGTCTTTATCAACTCGCACCATTTCCCCGCATCAAATGTTTTCTGAAGGATACTTGGTGGACCTTGATCACATCACTGTTTCATAGAGACTTGAGTGGAGAGGCACATGACCAAAGTGCTGGACAGGGCTTGATGGGCAGGCTTCCAATGATACATTTTTCTATTAGACGACACAGAAATTCCTTTAAGGCCTTTTTTCCCCCACTCTTCTTAAGTGGCAGAGTTACACTTCACCTTGTAAATAATTGACAGGCAGCTCTCTAACCAAGCTGAAATCCCAGCATGCCAATCCATACAATTTAAATGTCCATCAACTGGTTTTCTGCACTCTTGGGAAACACAATACAATAGAAATTATCTCCACACTGGCCTTTCCCATCTATTTAATATGGGGAAGCCCCAGTTTTCCACTTAACACCTGCTGTAATTTATTACGCTTTTCATCATGGGATTTGTCCTAATGCAGTATTTTCTCTGAAGCCGAGAGGAAGACAGGTCTTGTGGTTAAAGCATTAGAGTGGGACTCAGTAGCCCTGAGCACTTCTTGGCTCTGCCTAGGCTTCCTGTGTGACCTTGGTCAAGTCACTTAACCCTGTCTTTGTCCCTACATTCCCAATCTGTTAAATGGAGCTATTAACACTCCATTTCTGTTCGCCCCACCACTTCATTCAGAGCTGATATTCTTTGGGGAGTGGGAACTGTCTTTTCCTATGAGTATGTACAGAACCTAGCACATTGGCCCACCGATCTTCGTTGGGAGCATGTATCAGTTACTGTAATATAACTAATCATAAGGGCCTATTACTTTAAGGGGTTCTGAGAGGGGCTGAGCTCAGTTCAGTGGGCACTGAGGACACGCTTACAAGATCAGGCCTGTAGTGAAACCTAGAGCCTTTCCCTTTTCCCAAGCTTCTAAATGCCCCCAGACCTTTAGTAGGGTATGGAAATAGCGAAGCTCTATAGATACTGTACCTGCTAGAGGCCTCGCTCTAACAAAGAGCACAGGTGCATGTTGTTAAGGGCGGATGTAATGACATGCACAAAGGAAGCCATTTGCTATGCACAACAAGTTTAATTGGTCCTACAAAACCCCAGAAACTATGCTATGTACTTTTGAGCACCATCAGCTGGCACCTTCTCTATTTACACAGATGTAGACATAGAATCATAGAATCATAGAATATCAGGGTTGGAAGGGAGCTCAGGAGGTCATCTAGTCCAACCCCCTGCTCAAAGCAGGACCAAACCCAACTAAATCATCCCAGCCAGGGCTTTGTCAAGCCGGCCTTAAAAACCTCTAAGGAAGGAAATTCCATCCCTGCCCTAGGTAACCCATTCCAGTGCTTCACCACCCTCTTAGTGAAAAAGTTTTCCCTAATATCCAACCTAAACCTCCCCCACTGAAACTTGAGACCATTACTCCTTGTTCTGTCATCTTCTACCACTGAGAACAGTCTAGATCCATCCTCTTTGGAACCCCCTTTCAGGTAGTTGAAAGCAGCTATCAAATCCCCCCTCATTCTTCTCTTCTGCAGACTAAACAATCCCAGTTCCCTCAGCCTCTCCTCATAAGTCATGTGCTCCAGCCCCCCGATCATTTTTGTTGCCCTCCGCTGGACTCTTTCCAATTTTTCCACATCCTTCTTTTGTATGGGGCCCAAAACTGGACACAGTACTCCAGACGAGGCCTCACCAATGTCGAATAGAGGGGAATGATCACGTCCCTCGATCTGCTGGCAATACCCCTTCTTATACAGCCCAAAATGCCATTAGCCTTCTTGGCAACAGAGCACACTGTTGACTCATATCCAGCTTCTCATCCACTGTAACCCCTAGGTCCTTTTCTGCAGAACTGTTGCCTAGCCACTGGGTCCATAGCAGCGCATGGGATTCTTCCATCCTAGGTGCAGGACTCTGCACTTGTCCTTGTTGAACCTCATCAGGTTTCTTTTGGCTCAATCCTCTAATTTGTCTAGGCCCCTCTGTATCCTATCCCTACCTTCCAGCATATCTATCGCTCCTCCCAGTTTAGTGTCATCTGCAAACTTGCTGAGAGTGCAGTCCATGCCATCCTCCAGATCATTAATGAAGATATTGAACAAAACCGGCCCCAGAACCGACCCTTGGGGCACTCTGCTTGATACCGGCTGCCAACTAGACATGGACATCTGTTATAACAAGGAGATCCTTCAAAGCTCCTAAGGTTTCTTCCACTAACTTTGGGGTGGGGGTGGGAATTATGAAATGCAAGCCTCTGAGCTGCCCTGCAATTAATGTTTCTACACTGGATGGATTCAAAAGAGCTCCTAAAATAAAAATCAAGTATGTGTGTTTTAGTGGGGAGTGAAGCATGGCTTACGGTAACATTTTCAGAAGAGCCTAAGGCCCATATTTTAAGAGTTGCTTCACTCAGCGGTACAAGGCCTAACTGACTAAAGAGCTTAAGTCTCAATGTCAAAGGTGACTTGGGCACTTGGGTTGGGTTTCATGGGGTGGGGGACTTAGAGCCCTGCACCCAGTGGAATTCACACCCCTGACTTAGGCACTCAGGCTCCCCGCCCAATACATGGGAAGACTAAGAATGGGGTTCACAAAAGCCAGCAACCTGAATGGGGAGCCACCTAAAATGGCTACTAGGAAAAGCCAAGGAGATGGGTATTGGCTTAAGCTCCACCCCTCAAAGGGACTATGGTGTCTAAGTCCAGGCTGGAGGGAGGTGCCTAACTCTGCTCAGGATTCCCAGCCAGGGTTCCTCTCGTGGAGTCGGGTGCTTAAGCCAGGTCAGCCATTTTTCAAGAAATATTGAGGCGATTCTTCCCACCCACCGTTATAACTTTCTGTGGCTAGAGAATTAATCCAGGATGTGGAAAAACAGGTTTGCATCTCCCCCACATACCTGATGTGGAGCAGGGATTCAAGCCCAAGCCTCCCATTATTATGACCATTGGACTATAGGGTACTCTGGGGAAAGGGGGTGGGTATCTTCAGTCTTTCCTGGTGCAGTTGTTCCACTCTGTAGAAAATAAATAGTCATTGGAGCAAGAACTTGCATCTTCTACACCCCAGATGAGTGCTCTAAGCACTGATTATAGAGTTACTCTCTTGTTCCCCCGTCTAACCCAAGCAGACATAGGTCCCTATTCAAGAAGGCACTTCAGCACGGGGCTAAATTTGACTTCAATAGGATTACTTGCATACTTAAAGTTAGGCCCATGCTTACGTACCTTGCTGAGTCAGTGCCTTAGGCAAGGAGACCGTTAGCAGGTATCTATTGTCACTGGTGGATTAAATGTACATGCTGTTGCTCCAGAGCAACACAGTTGCCTGTCCTAGTTATAATTCCAGTTACCAGGGCCACCAGAGAAATCTCTGTTGACCCCATTTGATCCCAAAGACCTTCATGATTATCTTTTTTCTGGGTTTATTGTCAAATGCCTGATTGTGTTTGTAACTATAAAGCTGAACATAAAGTGCATGGCCAGAAGCAGGGCGGGGGAGGAACAATACTACCAGGTTCTTAAGAATTTGCTAAATTCAATGCTTAAAAGATAAAGTTTTATAGCTAAGATTTCTTAACATTTTCTCCCTATATAGCTGTACATACAGATGCTTTCTAAAGAAGAATCAGGTTCGTTACGTGCAGAAGCTGTGGCTGGCTCTGACCTATGTTCCAAACAGAAATATCTTTGTCAACAAGCACAAAACGGGCCTGCATAGACAAAGCCTAACAGAAGGGGACTCTTCGGATTGGTGGACGCTGCATCATGCTAAGGGTTTTTTTTTTTCCCCCTTGAACAAGAAAACTGGGCATAGATTAACCCCTTGGCCACTGGCTTCTCTATGCCTGCAGCTGGGCTGCCAGTCATGTTCTGTTGATGTTCCATTGAATTCCATCATGGCAGGCCTAGTGCAAAGGTAGCCCTGAGGGTGAACTTTGCCTCATATGCCTGGAAATATGGCTAATGCAACCTTTGGGCATTATGGGCTAGATTGCGATTGGAGCTGCACATCCTCACAGGGGAATAAGAACCTCCTTCTCACCCCTACACAGGAGTAAATAGATTCTGTGTAGCCACTTCCTCCGTCCGTGGAGCCGGTGGGTGAGGAGAAGGCAGGGAGTCTTGGCTCCACACACCCCTATTAGCTGGCCTGTGCACCTGCACTGGGGCTGGAGCTGTTGTAATCTACCGTTGCCCAAAAATTACCACCTTCCCCTCACTTCTCCACTCCCCTAGAAACAAAGGGGAAGCCAGGCAGGGGCTGTGCCTCAGTGGTATGCCCAAGTCACCTTGCCTCTTGGGATGTGACTGAGCGACTTCTGCAGCCCTGTGCCCAAAGTCACAACTGAGCCCACAACTCAGGGGTGGGCAAACTGCTTGGCCCGAGGGCCACATTGGGGTTGAAAAATTGTATGGAGGGCCAGGTAGGGAAGGCTCTGCCTCCCCAAACAGCCTGGCCCCTGCCCCCTATCTACCACCTCCCACTTCCTGCCCCCTGCCCCCCCTCAGAACCCTTAACCTATCCAACCCCCCCCCGCTCCCTGCCCCTGATAAGCCCCCCGGAACTCCTATGCTTATCCAACCCCCCATTCCCCATCCCCTGACCGCCCCCCCCTTCCGAACCTCCACCCCTTATCCAACCCCACGGCACCAGCCCCCTTACCATGCCGCTCAGAGCCGCACTTCTGGCAGCTGCGCCACCCGGCCAGAGCCAGACATGCTGCCGCGCTGCTCTGCAGGAGCTCGCAGTCCCGCTACCCAGAGCGCTGCCCGTGCGGCTGCATGGCTGCTGGGGAGGGAGGACAGCGGGGAACGGGCCAGGGGCTAACCTCCCCAGCCAGGAGCTCAGGGGCCGGGCAGGACGGGCCTGCGGGCCGGATGTGGCCCACGGGCCGCAGTTTGCTCACCTCTGCCATAACGTTTTTGCAGGAATTTCAGCCACAGGCAGATGGCTTTAAAAAGAAAAAAAAAACAACGATGGCCGTCATTTGCCTCTGTCTGGATAAAAACCTGTGTATTCCTGAGAATGACATGTTACCGACAAAGACTTTGCAGTTAGCACCACGCAAATGCCATTTTTCTCCTACGATAGACTGAAGCCGTCCTTTATCTAATTTATTTCATGGCGTAGCTGTGAAAGAGGACAACATACAACCAGCTCCACAAGTGGAGCTATGCAGATAGCAAAGCACGATTAATATCAGCCTTTTCCAGAAATGTGAGCTGGACATTAATGACTGGCTGCTCACTTGTTTGCCATAGACCCCCCATTATTCCAGTCTTTTGACCCTGATCTTATGGCAGTCTTTTTACATGGCAAATATATATCACATCCATATAATCAATGACAACTGGATTCAGAATAGCACCATTCAATCAAATACTGAGTCTTGAGTCACTAGCCACGAGGTATGCGAGATTATTTGTTAGCACAGCAAACACTGAACAAGGATTCATAATTGTATTCAGGTCTCTTAAAAGATAATAGAAACATTTTGCTGAAGGGCAAGAATGTCTGATGTTTGAATCATCACAAGTTGACAAAAAAAATATGACATGAAAATGTTATGGTCTGGAATATTTTCCCGTAGCTTTAGGTTAATACACTTGTTTTATTAACGCTTTCATTGATCCCTGTGTTACATTTTTAAGACAGTATTTCGTGTTCTGACATCGTCTAGTTGTTGAGTGCAGACTTGTATACATCATATCAGTAGAGATGCCGCTGGGTAGGGTCTTTCAAGATTTCTGCTACCAAACACTCATTTTCTGGGAATTACAACTATATGACAATTCCCATTGGTTGAACAAACAACATCTGTGCTCTGAAAAGAGGGAGCACTTTTTGGCAACATTGAAAAATAACTAGATTTGGGCAAGTATCAGAGGGGTAGCCGTGTTAGTCTGGATCTGTAAAAGCAGCAAAGAATCCTGTGGCACCTTATAGACTAACTGACGTTTTGCAGCATGAGCTTTCGTGGGTGAATACCCACTTCTTCAGATGCAAGCCGATTTGGGCAACCTCTGTTGTAAGAACACCAAAAGATTGTTTTAGGCCCCACTCCCGCAAACACACACAAATAATCCTACTGGATTCAAAGTGACAAATGGCTCTTTTTTACACTAATGTAAGTGAAAAATGGCTTTTTTAACCAATACAATTGTACAAGTTATATAGAGACCTCTGGTCTGTTTTAATATCAAGTCACTTTATTTCAGAAATTATTGTATCATTTTTTATCAGTCTATAACAATTTTGAATAGTCAGGGACAAGAATTGTGCATAATGCTGCCTGAACTTACAGATCACATGTTTTTGAAATACACACTTGAATGCATAGAATTGGGCCCCATAATTGCATGCCTCCATCTGTGTGCATAATGTTGTGATTGTCAGGGCAAGCTGGTTACAAACACATGCAAATGGTCATTTGGAGCCAATCGGAGTCTTTCCATAGACTTCAATGGGCTTTGGATCAGGTCCTGAAGTCTCTAAAACACCATTAATAGGTGCAAATATAAACAGCCACTATCTTAGCTGAGACATCCCCCCAGAGCTAAAAACATCAGCTTGAGCTAAAGAGTCATGGCTTTCCAACTGTGGTGGGACAGATATCGTCTGTGGATGCAGCACAGTGGAGACCTGTAACACATGCTCACCAGTAGGATACACAAATACCTGTTTTGTGCATAAAATGCTGCATTCCATTTTGTGCATGAAAACTGGCCAAAAAAAATTGGAAATGGGACTCTTAATGTCACAGACTTGATGAACCTAAACTCTTCTCTTCCCTCTCTGATTACATGGTAGTTTGGTTTAAGACCCTGATCTAGATTGGTACTGGTTAGCCGCAGACCCCACTGGCTTCACACAACATTCTGGGAGCTTACTGCTTCCCTAAGTTAGGTGTAAAACTATCTTGTTAGTGTTCATGGAACTGAAAGCAAGAACACATGTACCTGAGCTCTAACAGCCAAAAGCTACATGAGACAGCTCCTTGTGAGCTGATAAATCAGTGAATAAATGAAACCAAATGCAGACGAGTAACACAGCAGTGCTCAGATCAGAACAGCTCAAATTCATCTTCACAAAAACAAATTGATTTATTTTCAAACCTTACATGAATTTCTAAGAACCTCTTGAAAAGTTTTATGACTGCTCTTGACTGGGGTTTTGAATTTGGTGGGTCAAGAAAGGTCATGGTTGAGACCAAGTCTCACTCTGCAAACCTTGAAGTATCTCACTGATTTAGTTTAACTGCATAGTTCTGAAAAGTTTTTCATAAATTAGATGTCTGGGATCAGTTAAGTAGACCTCAGTTACACCTCTGACCATGGAGTCTTGAAGAGGATCATCAGGAATTAACTCTTCATTATACTTGAGTGAAATCATCACTTTCTGGTAGTTCAGTGTCTTGCACGAATGGCTTTGCAGACACAAAGGCACTTTGCTACATATGTGAAAGAAGTGATGGTCCACATTCTCTCTTTGTAAAGGCTAGGATCTTTCTAGCTACAAGAGAACCCGATTCAGAAAAAGCACGGTTGGCTTCTGACAGCACCTCGGCCAACTCTGCAGAGTGAAAATACTTTTGGGGGTTCCACTGTTTCCTTGAGTGTTGCTATGAAAGTAGCAGACCTGGCTTTGCTGGGTGCCTACAAATCATGCAACATACTCCGATGGAAAGATCCAATGGCTTAGTCTGCATGTAAACAGACATGAACTCCTACTTATTTAACAGCTAAATGTTGCTAACAACTCCACCAGAGAGGTCCTTTGGGGCCATCTGCCTGTCCCAAGTCAGGGTAAAGGAGGAGGGGGGGGGGGGTGGGGGGCTCAACCCTGTAAAAAAAAATCAGCTTGCTAGCCAACAAAAACAATAGAGTTAACAGAGACTTTTAGCCTGGAAAAAAAGAAGGTCTTTCACTCGAAGATGGGGGGTGGCTGGGTGTGGAAAGCTAAGCAGCCACCCCATCTTGCAGCCAGGCCAGAGGATTACAGGACATGGCACATGGAGGTGAGGACCATGACCAAAGGAAAAGCAAAAGACGGCAGGGAGCAGAGAGAAGACAGACTGACACTACTGACCCCTAGCAGGCATTAGATGACAAGATGCTGAAGCTGACAGAGACGACGACTGACAGCAGTTGCTGTATGTGCTGTCAGGAGGGAGAAGACACGACGACACACACCACACACAGGTAGGCTTCATTGTTGTCAGTCCAGGAGAGCACAGAGAGGTGGTTGGGGGGGTCCCACATGGATCATCACTCATCATCAAGAACTAAAAAAAAAAAAAAAGAGAGATGTGTGTTGTGCTGTTGCTCCTCCAAATCCAACCAATGACAGGGAGATAAAGGATACTTACTACTTTACAAACAGACTCAGGAAAGACAAAGACCAGACAAACCCCAGACAACCCTTATTTAATGCTTTAATGGATGCAAAAATGGACCTGATAACACAGGATACGGATACAGACATGGGGATGGAGAATGAGAGAGAGAGAGAGAGATGGAGAGATGAGTGATTTGTTGATCTGTGTGTTAACAATCTGGTCATGGGGATGGAAGCTCATCCAAGCCAGGCGGATCCACAAGAGACATGGGAGTCAGCAGAGCAGGCAGAAAGCATGAGCAAGAAGTCTGCATAGAAGAGAAGTTCAGAAGATTAGAGAGGGATGTTAGAGTTAGAAGAGGAGCAGACGTGGCGTGGTCCCATCACTTAGTGGTGGCTGAATTGAAGCTGAAGAAAGAGAAACTGAAAGAAGAGAAGACAGACGAAAGAGAAGACAAAGTCAACAACCTGAAGGAGGACCATAAGACCAGGAAAGATTTTTTTTTTGGATTGAAGAATAAGTTTTCAGTACTACAGGATCAGTCTGAGGAAGAGAGAAGAGAGAGACAGTGAGAGAGAGCAGAAAGTGAGAGACACACTTAGGTCAGCATGCTTAAGAAAAAAGGAGAAGAGAAAAGGAAGCAGAGCAGAGTGATCAGAGCAGAGAGAAGAGAGAGAGAAGAAGAAAGAAAGAAGAAGAAGAAGGCAGCAGTCAGCAGCAGCAGCCAAAGCTCAAAAAGAAAGAAAAAAGCAGCAAAAGAGTAGAAGAGAGTGTATAGGAGGGAAGGAGAGAAGATGTGGAGAGACTGGGAGCATGAGAGGGCAGAGGCAGCACACAGCAGCAGGCAGGCAGAACAAGCATACAGCATACAGCCTGTGTGGGAAGTGCAGCAAGTCAGAAGCCAAAGCTAAAGAGACAAAGACAAAAAGGAAAAAGCAGGAAAGAAAAACAGACTAACAGATGAACAGAGATGAACAGAACTTTGAGAACAGCACAGCACCCACAGCACCCACCCAGACCAGACCACCAGACAGCCCACCATCAACCCAGCCAATGAGGACCTCCACATCAAACCAGAAGAACCAAGATCAGAAAATGATCAGATGGGAGCGGCAAGCGACTGCGGCGGACCTGAGCAGACCTGGCTGAAAGCCCAGACCTGGATGCCTCAGCCCTCCCCAGAAGAAACCTAATAAAAAAAATAAAGAGAAGATACTGGAGAAAGAAAAGAGAGGGATATCTCATCAGATCAAAGAAGAAAAGATCAAAGGACATCTCAACTAGAAAGGAAGGAATGGAGGACAGGCCAGGAAGGTCTTCAACCGAAGGGAGAATGAGAATGAAGGATGCCGTCGATCCACTGAAGGATGATGAACAGAGGCAGACAGAACAAGAGAGAGCAGAGGAGACAACGCTCCGCAGACGCAAGATAGCAACGCAGTCAAGCAGTCAGAAAGAACACAGCAATCATCTGGCAGATGTTGATCACGAGAACTCCGGATTGATCGGACGAAGAGACCTGGGGGAGAAGCAGACAGGCAAAGGTGGTCGCCCTGTCTCAGAGGTCAGATCAAAGCATTCATCCGAAGCTGATCAATGTGGGTGATCCATGGAGCAGCTCACAGAAGTGGCCAGTCAGACACCAGCTTCAGACAAGGACTTCTTTTGTCACCACTTTCTTTTTCTTGCATCAGACCGATTCTCTTTCTCTCTTTAAGAAGGATGATTAATGGCATCCCCATGGTCATTTGGGACCCAGAATGGAACCTGGACTTTGGGGAGACTTTGCACCACTACCTTTAGCAGATGCACTGAGACTTTTTCAGAGGCAGCCAGCAGATCACAGGTTGGCCTCAGCATCCACAAGCAGTCACGTCATCACAGGTTGGCCACAACATCCACAAAAACAAGACCAACATCCTCAGTCACACCCTGCCAAAGTACCACAGTCACCTACCTAGGTACTAGGAGAAGTAGCCAGCAGAGCCTACAGAGTCACACATCACCCAGGGCAGGTGGAGTAGGCACAGACGCAGACATCAGCAGCTTCTGAAGGAGAGGAGCTCAAGCAGCAGCGAGCTCAAATGTGCTCTGAAGGAATGACTTGTCAATAACAATAAAAGTTTCATCTCCAGCTGAAACGTGAGACACAGAACACACACAAGAAGCCTGAAACCTGGAAGGAACCACCAGACAAACCAAAGATCAGAGCCAGAGAGACATCTCCCTCAGAAGGAAGGCCAGAGACCATCAGTAACATCCAGAGGACATCATCAACCAAGAAGGAGAAGAGGAGGGGAAATAGGAGGGGAGAAAAGGCCAGGGGGGGAAGCACAGGAGCAGCCACTCAACATCACCAGCAAAGCAACCCAAGAGGAGATCCAGAAGAAGGCAATGGAGGGGAAGCCAAGGAAAAAAAAAAATAAATAACTAAGACCAGCTAGTTACCTGCAATGAATGAAAAAAATGGCTAGAAGAGAGGAATGGCCTGATCTGGGACAGGCAGAGGGAGTGATGAAAGAATGAATGATGATGGAATACAATGATGAATGATGAATGATGAAATGTTGCAAACATTCTTCTTGGTCTAATAAAACATCCACTCATCATAGAGTTTAAGGCCAGATGGGACCACTAGATCATCTACTCTGACCTCCTGCATACCACCACCCACTAAACCCAACCACTGAAATTAGACCAAAGTATTACAGCTCACAGGAGACTAGACTATCATGTGCCACAGGCAAAGAATAGGCAGGATCAAGATACACCAATGCTCAAGGCCTCTGCACTGGCAGGGAACTGATTAAGTGAGATATTCCCAGGTGAGCTCACCAAGCACCCTGTTCCCCATACCACAGAAAAAGGCAAAACAGAACAGGGTCACTGCCAATCTGCCCTGGGGGAAAGTTCCTTCCTAATACCACATATGGCAACCAGTTAGACCCTGAACATGTGAGCAAGACCCCAGCCAAGCACACAGGAGAGAAAATTCTCAGTACCACCTCAGAGCACCAGTCCACCTGGCCCAGCATCCAATCTCCAGCTGTGGTCATCTCTAGTGCTGCAAAGGAAGGAGGAAACACCAAAACAAAACAGAATACTTTGAGGGAGGAAATCCTTTCCTGACCCACTGCAGGAAGGGACTGTTCTGTCTATCAAACCCAGAATTCCTTTCCCTCCGTTGCAAGACAAATGGTTAGATTTTCAAAAAAGCACATAAATGAACTAGCTGGATACTCAAAAGTACTCAGTAACCAGCAGGTGCCGCTGATCCCATTTGCCCATGCCACAAACCCGAAAAGCAAAAAACAACCCCCCACCACCACCTATATTGAACACATGTGTTCAACATTGCATTACAATCAACAAGCTTCAGTCTAGGTTTCCAGAAGAGCTCAGCTCCCACTTAGGCAACGAAATGAAGTGGCCAAGGGCAACAACTGCATGCTGAGCACTTTTGAACATCTGGCCCTAAAGCAGTGGTTTATTGCAGTGCTGATCCTGAGTTTCAACAGAGCTTTTTCCTTTTCACTGCAACCTCCCCTCTTGCTGGGCATATGCCCTGAAGCAAAGCAGCCATACCCAACAGTTGGCTGATGTGAAATCTCGACATGGTCGGTCATTGTCGCTTGCTGTGTAGCGCCATCTGAAAGAAGGCTATCGACGCCATTTCCTGAGAGAGGTACTAGTCCTCCAATACTATAGCACATGCAATTTCCCCTCCATGGACATAGGCACCGACTTCTCCTGCCTTCCGTGGATGCTCGACCCCTGCTCTGCCCCTGGCCCCACTCCCACTCCACCCCTACCATGAGGCCCCACCCCTGCCCCACCTCTTTCCACCCCTTCCCCGAAGTCCCCACCCCAACTCCGCCCTCTTCCTGCCCCTATTCTGACTCCTTCCTCAAACCCCCACCCTGGCCCCACCTCCTCCACTGAGCACACCATGTTCCCGCTCCTCCCCCCACACTCCCGGAGCATGTAAAAAACTGTTTGGTGGCGGCCAGGTGGGAAACACTGGGACGTAGCTGGAGGAGCGGGAACGCAGCACACTCTGGGGGGAGGCGCTTGGCTGCCTGTGAGTGCAGAGCACCCACTAATGTTTCCTCGTGGGGTGGGGCATACAGCCAGGCAAGACAGCCCCAAAAGTGAGTATCACTGGCCAGGACACATGGAGGGACACATTGATTCAGCACATCTTCTCAGCAGGACTCCTACTTCAAGATGCTCTCCCTCTGGTGGAAGTCAGGACAGAGAATGATAGTGCAAAGACCCCCTTGCCCTCTGCCAGTGGTGAATCCCCAGTGCACATTAAATTCTGCAGGGAGAAAGCACTCCAACATGCTACTGCAATTTACAAGTTATGTAAAAGGTTTTACAGTTCTGGTATGACCTGGTCTTACTGGGAAATTGCACTTCTAGACTGGCAGGCGTCTCATGTCACACCTCATTTGTGTAGAATCCATGTCACCGCTCATTGCTCCTGTTAAACAAACCTTATTGGGTCAAACCCACTTGCGGTTGCAAGCATGTACCTGAGGTTAGAATCTAGCCCTTTGCTTTTAGCAATATCCTTGTAAATCAAACAGCTGAAATGCATCAGTACTAAGAGAAGGGTCATCTAAGATTTCCCTAGAAGTTTCTGGCTAGAGGGAATTTTTAGAGTCACGATCTAAGTTCCTGAAAACAGCCGATAAGGTTAAAAGTGATGACACAGCCTAGTATTCACACGATAGATTTGCTAACTGTTAATATGATAATATTTTCATTTAATCGTGCACCAAAGATAATTACTTTCAGGGTTTAAGAACTGAACGTGTTGATCCAAAATGTAATCTCTATATTTTAGCATTTGAGCATTACATTAGAAATATAAATGTCAATGGGCTGTACCAGCCTAAGTTATCCTAAGACGAAAGAGAATGTGCTATTTAAATTAAAGGAGATAAGAAGAAGGAAAGAAAAACCAATAAGGGGCTTGTAACTTTTTTTTATCATTAGGTCTGAGAAGCATTTCAGATGCTGAGATCCTCATTTATTTCCTCGAACAATTCTTTTGTTATCTAAAGGCTTGTCTACACCGCTGGGTAATGTGCTGTACATTGTGTGCATCAGTAAGGTCTACCCAGAGCCGTTAATGCACAACACATTCGTTAGTGCATTTTAGACATGACACCCCTATAGAGCACATTACCCTACTGCGTAGACAAGCCATTAGACTTAGAGAAACCAGTCAAGGAAGGAGGACATAGCTGTAGTCTTCTTAAACACATATTCAGTTCAAAAAGCACTGTGTTATTATATAACTATTATTATCACTGCTGCTGTTATTGTGGTAATGCCGAGGAACCCCAGTCATGGACCACGACCCCACTGTGTCAGGCGCTGTACAAAGAACAAAGACAATCACCATAGTAACCACAGCTCTGATTCTGCCATCAGCCATGTGCGAGCAGACCCCTGCATCCATTCCGAGCCCTACTGATGTCAACAAGGTTCTACACGAGCCCCCGGTCCACCGCCACGGATGTGATTGCAGGGTCAAGGCATAAGCCTTTTTGGTAAGTCTGTTCTTCTGCAATGACAGGCAGCCAGGTTAGTTATTACCAAAAGAAATAAAACATCTTGATTCTAAATTCAAAATCCACACACCTACGCACCGAAGAGAGAGGGGGGGCACATGACTCTCAGCTCCATCTACCGTGCACTCAAGGAAACCCACAGAAGAGAGGTCAAAAAACACAGCGAGAAAGCAATCAGATAAAGAATATTGATGGTAGAGAAAATCCTTGCCTCTCATTGGTGATGTAAATTGCAGTAGTGTCAACCCAGAGCAAAAGAGAGAGCAGACATTCAAACGCAATAAAAGTACAATGTAATGAGGGTATGCAGAGTGTCAGCCAGTACCTTTATGCATGCAGTGACCATGAGTTTCAGTGCTAATGCTGGAAGCATCAAAAGATAAAGCAGACACAAGACAAAGCAGGGACACAGCTGCTCTCACTCAAAGATCTTTTTTCTCCTACTGCTAAACACCAAGTTCTTCCTACCTTGATACAGAAATTCTCTTCAAGGCATCAAGTATTTCCTTAACTAGGGGACAAGTTTCAGTTCACCTGTTTCATTGCTGCTGAGGCACAACTTGGTCCTTGCTCTGTTCCTGGAGCATCTCAGCTACGTGCAGCTCAGGACCGCTTGAAAGGTTCCAACTCCGTCCTCAGTTTGACACTGATGAAATTGTCTGATCCAGCGCCTCTGCTGATGGAAACTGGTGGAGCTCCACAGCAGCAGAGAATCTGGTCCTATCTATTTGAATCCTAGATTGGTGCATTTATAAAGGATTAATGCAAAAGGCTTCATATGAAACATGCTGTCCAGCATTATTAAAATGACATTTTTGGACGATATTTCAGATGAAAACATTTACTCAGCTGCACTTAATTGCTTTGAATTCATAGTTTAATATGAAATAACTTTCAATTTGTCAGCTCAGTTAAAAACCATTTACATTTAGCTTTGCATGTGGCCTTGATTCCTTTTTCGTCTGTTACCTCTCTACGGTCAAAATAACACTTCGCACTGGACCTGTAACTTTCATGTGTACGAACAGGCCATAAACTTCTGACGCACGAGGAGGTCAGAATAGCATCTGAGAAGACAGATGGGACTTGGGACTAGACTAGTAAGGGGAAGTATGGAGCAGCACCCCAATGAAGGCAGAGTGACTCTGGGAGCCCCAGATCCTTCCCTACTCCTCCCTTGTTCCCACGGTGACAGTAATTTACAGCTGACTTTTACTAGCCCTTAATTGCTACATTCCAGTCCCACCCCCGCACTAGCCAATGAGTGTAAGAGGGAAGCCATGGTGTCCACCCCCTCCCTGCCCATCTGTTCTGGAGGGCACAAGCACCCCACTTACTCCAGTATGACTGAACCTAAGACCCAGAGCAATGGGATGGCCCAGTGGTTGAGACATTAGCTTGGAAAACAGGGCTTCGTTTCCCTGCTCTGCCAGAGTTTCTTGTATGATTTTGGACCAGCTCTGTGGCTGCTGTGGTAGGGGAGAGACTCCCCTCCTTCACAGCCCCAGCTTGGGGGCTGCCGCGGCAGGGGAGAGAGAGGGCACATCCATCGCATTAGAAAGTTAAGACTAGGGATATTAAAATGTGAGTTGTGTGCTTTTATTTGTAGAACAAAAAAAATTAATTATTATTAAGGTTATTTTTACACTTTACAGTAGTTAGCTAATATACAAACAACATTTGGAAAGATCATGAAGTGGTCCACCGAGACTCTCAGCAATTTTCAAGTGGTCCGTGGAAAAAAAAAATTGAGAACTGTAATGAATACACCCTGCTGCTAGGCTCCAAAAGCAAGATCCCCACTTTGTTTCAGGCATTTACATCTCACCTTACAGCATATGCTCACTGGTATGTCTATGAACAACTCCAAAGATGAAATGACCATTTCATATCCATTGCTTGTTTTAAGCTAATTCTGCTTTTGCCTCATAGGATGGGTACCAACCCTTCTGCGGAAGTTTCTTCCTTTATTCTTAGGTCCAGTTCTTCTATTTATTTGTCTGCTTGTCCACTTCTACCTTCTTCCCAGTTAATGACCATCACATTATTTTTACTATTATTTATTTGTATTGCCATAGCACCTGGGAGCCCTATAATGGACCAAAATCCCATTGGGCTCGGCCCTGTATAAACACAAAACAAGACGACAATCCTTGCTCCAGGATACAACATCACATTCTCTCCTTTTAGGAGGCTAGCAGGTGACTGCAATAATGCCAACTCCAAGTGTGCCAAAATCATGATTCAGGTCCCAGAAAATCATGAGAAGGACTGGGGAAAAAATCAAGATTTTCTTAAATATAATAATTGTCATGTTTTTTTTTCTTTGTCTTCTTGTCAATGTAGAGCAAACCTGGCCAACCCCCCCCCCCCCCCACACACACACACACAAAATAAAGACTTAAGGACATCTTCATTTTCATTCTTTGGTGACTCATATCAGAAGAGCCTTGTGCAGGGGTGACTGAACGGCTCAACTTTGATAAACCAACACCAAATTGGAATCATTCAGTTCCCATTGAAAATGGTCTACGTTTATACGAACCTGAGTATGAATGACATGCGTCTGAGGTGGTGTAAACTGGTATCTCTCTATCGACTACAGTGCAGCCATGCTGATTTACATCAGTTGAGAACACGGCCCCACTAAAGTTTTTAGGAAAAATCTCCCATCTGCTCAAAAGGAATGACGGTGATTTTGCTTCTTTTCTCAATCTGTTGTGATCAGGTGGCTGTTTCGTTCAAGGGAATATTGACATTTTAATTTCCTTTTCCCTATGATCACATTGGTGTGCTTTTCCCCCTCTATGCTAAAATTCTCTTCCTTATTAGTGAATTGTGCGTCAAAATGGTTCTTTGCTTTTGCCAGAGCCTATTCAACACAAGACAATGCAATATCCCATGTAGGACTGGAGGGCAAAAGTTGGTGAACAGCATCTATAAATGGATTAGTAAATGGTGTATTGTCCTGTATGAAAGCACTCCCTTTCCTGGCTTTATTGCTAAAAGCATCCAACCAGAACTAGAAGCCAAGACTCTGCATATAATGGTCAATAATATGCCATGGCCAAGGATTGATTAAATGTTATGTTCTGAATGTACTGTTGAACAAACTATTACCTTGATTTCTCAACAAAGTTCAAGTCTATAGCAGACTGATGTTTTTCCCCAGAGAGCCCACCACAATATCTTTCATTGGACCAACTTCTGTTGGTGAGCGAGACTTGTTTTCAAGTCTTCACTCCCACTAACTTTCCTTGAGCTTCTGTAGTTGTATGAAGTTATTACATTGATTATCTCAATGGCTATTCAAAGCTTCTGTGCCTTAGCGTCACTGATGAAAGGGAAATCAAATAAAACCTCCCTCTTTTTCTTAGGTTTTTTTTTCCCCCCCAATAAAATGTCAACTCTATTGTATGTGTGTCACCTCTCTTACTGTAATGCCAGCTCTGGAGCCTTAATGTGTTTCATTTGTAACAATTTTAACAGATTTGAAAAACCCTGCTTATGACGAATCAACCCCGTCTGCTGGAGAAAGTGTCTGCTTATCCTCTTTTGTGTTATTATTTTATTTGACTAGTGACCCAAAACGTCCTAGCACCTCACACACAAAGAAAAGAAACATCCCTTGCCCCAGAGAGCTCTCAGTAGTAGTATTTATCAGTTCCATTACGTTAGCGCTTAGAGTCCCCTCTTGAAGCGATCAGGGCCCCATGATGTTAAGTGCAGTTCACATCTAGATGGAGAAGATGGTCCATGCCCCACAGAGCTGATAATCTAAGGCCTGAAGCCAAGGGAACTACTGACGTGTTTAAAGTTAATCATGATCTAAGTTTATGAAAAGAGGCAATAGGTGAATAAAAACAATCAATACGGCAATATGAAGACCAATTAACAAGTCCCAATCTCAGAAATCTTCTATCTTTAAATCCAAATATACACTAACAAAACCTCTTTCCCATCTGACTGGGATACCAAGTATGGAAGATGAGTAAATCCACAATTTGTTGGTGGTGTATGTCAGTGCTGGAGAAAGATTTAAGACGGCAAAGGGGAATACATATTTAAAAACAGAAGGAAGAAACCTTCCCGGATGGGAGTTGCTTAGATATTTGATTTCCCTTGGATTCACAAGCTCTAAATTACACCCACTCAACAACGTCACTAAAATAACCTTTGCCCTCAAACCTCTCTTCCAAGGGGTTGCCCTTTGACAAAAGCATCTTTCAAAGTACAAATCTAGCGAGGCTCGAGCCAGCTCACAGGTAAGACCTTTCTGAATGAACAGAATGAAGTTTCCTTGAGAAAATAGTTTCCTTACTATCCTTTGTGTAGAGAGAGCTAATTAACTGCTTGCCAGCTTTTACAGCTTCGCAGTCAAAAATGACTAGTATAAAGTGTGATAATTAATTAGAAGTATAATGCTAGAATGAACACAATAAAGGTCCTATCAATATTCAAGCAACAGACCAAGTCTACCCACCAATAGACCTGATTCTGCAGGGTAAAAAAAACCCCAAAATACTCAGATGTCAGAAAGGATTTAGGCCCAGATCCCCAGGGGTATTTAGACCTCTAAATACCATTGAGGTTATGGGACTGAGTGTGTCTAGGCTGCAGAGCGAGACCCCAAACCATTGTTAGGCAAGATTCACGAAAAAGGGCTCAGAAGCTCAAATAATTTCCCATGTCAGTTTTAAAGCTGAACATTATGGCCAACAGGTCAGCTCCCCAGTGGGTAGAAATTGGCCCAGCTCCACCAAATGGAGAAGTGTTAAGTTACATGCACTGGGGATCTGGCCCACTGACTTCAATGAAGCTTCCTGAATTTATTCCTGCTGGGAATATGACCCTCAATTTCCCTCTGAACAGCAGCTTGGCCTCTCTTCAATTTGGGCCCATAAAATACTAAACTGTGCGGGTGTCAATCAGCGTTCTTGTTCCTCTGACTCGGTATTCGCTGTCTATGAAGCGACTGCAAATACTCAGCTATGCACCCACCATTCTAATATAGGGCCAGGTCTCTGCTGGTGGAAAATGGCATGGCACCATTGAGGTGAATGGACCTATTCCAAATTATACCACCTGAGGATTTAGCTCATAGCATGCACGCTGACAGGAGCAAATTGCATGATGGCAACTTGCCCCATGGAACTGTGGAACCCTGATCCAGCAAAAAACACTTAACTCTGAAAATACAAATTGCCCCACTGAAGTTAGTGCTTAAAGTTTAGCCCATGCTTAAGTTCTTGGTTGGATAAGGGCCTAGAGACAGGGCTGGCTCCAGGCACTAACCAAGCAAGCTCGTGCTTGGGGCAGCAGATTCTAAGGGGCGGCTTCCTTCCAATCCTAGGGCGGCATGGCCGCCCTTTTTTTTTAATTTGCTGCTCTGGCCACCCTGTAGGGGGTGGCGGCGCGGAGGAGGGGAGCACCCTGCTGGGAGCCGGCTGCACTCTCCATCTGCCCCAGCCGGTGCCAAGTCTGCAGCAAACCTGGCAGCCTGCGTCCTTCCCTTCCCGCCGACCGGAGCGGCACCGAGCCCTCCCAGCAGGCGGCGCGGCGGGAAGGGCCGAGTGGTGAGGACTCCGGCTGAAGGAAGCCCTGGCCATCCCTCCTCTCTCTCTCCCCCCTGCTCCCTCCTCCTCCCCCCGCTAACCGAGGTGCGCACTCCACTGCCCGGGGCACGTCTGCAGCGCAGGGAGTCCCGCTAGCCGAAAGTTTGCACCCTGGCTCCGGCCGCCCTGCAGGGTTTTCCACCCCAAAAAAAAGCCAGAGCCGGTCCTGCCTAGAGAAGCCCTGTGTTGGCTCCCAGCAGCCTTAGAATCAAGGAAACAACAAGATGGTTTAGAGCAACTTCCCCTTCCCTGCTCCCCTTCTTCAGCTGTGTCAAGAATGTGTTCAGCATAGCTGAGGATCTGGCACTGTGTAGCTGATCTACATCAGGCTCCATATCTCATTGATCCCTGAACTGGCTGGTCTCATTGCGTCTTTGTTGCAGTTTGTTTTGTTTTCTTCTCCTAGCTCAAGGTAACGATTCCCCCCTGCTCCCCCAATGCTGAGATAACTTTGCAGAAAGCACTTCCATGGTGATGACCGAGCTGAGAAACCTTGTGACACTTTCTGTTTCAGATTCATCACACTGGAGCAGAAAGAACTCAGTTCATTAGCATGATGATCGAATCCAGGAGAGAGAAAAAAGCCTTGAATATGGGAAAAAATAAATACCAGAGCAGTAAAGGTGCTCAATTTTTTTAAAGCATGAAACTTATCTTATGAAGTCTTAACACCAGCCAGAAGAGGCCTGGACCTCTTAGCCATCTGATTGTTGTTTTGATGAAACTTCAAAAAACCCACATATTTTAAACCTACATAAGTGCCACTGGACCGAATAATGTAATTTTTTTTTAAATGACCTTCATGTTTGTTCAAGGCTTTGCAGCCTGTGAATTGTTGCATGCTATTGACACATTCTGAATAGCTTCCGCAGTTTAAAAAAAAAAAAACCCACAACAAATAAGCTTGTTGGCTTGGCTTGTTAGAACTACCCTGCGGCACTCAGTAGCAGTCCTCATTGCCCTTGGGGCTTTTCACGGGTTTCAGTTACATTTTAGGGTGACATTTCTAATAAATATTTGTAGACCTTGGCAAAGGGTGAAGCTCTCTGGCCCAGATCTTAAAAGATACTTAGGCACCTAACTAGGGTGACCATATGTCCCGTTTTGGCCGGGACAGTCCCCTTTTTAAGTGCTGTCCTGGACAGCCTGACTTTTTTTTGGACAAAAATAGACGTTTGTCCTGTTTGCTCTTCCCAACTCATCAGCTGGGAAGAGCAAATGAACAAATGCCCAGTTTACCAAAAAGAGTCAGAGGAACATTGTGGGGGGAGGGCGGCGATGCGAGGTGCTGTGCACTGAGGTTCGAGGGGTCAGCGCCAGCCCCAGGCAGCATGGAGCTCAGGGGGGTCAGCCCCATCACTAGGCAGTGTGGGAAGGCAGTTCTGGTGAGCCCCTGGCCATCTCATTTTTACTTTAGGAAATATGGTCACCCTACACCACGAGGTCCCAAACTTGGTTCGTGGCTTGTCCAGGGTAAGGCCCTGGCAGGCCATGAGACACTTTGTTTACCTGAGTGTCTGTAGGTACGGCCGCTCGCAGCTCCCAGTGGCCGCGGTTCACCATCCCCAGCCAACAGGAGCTGCGGGAAGCGGCGCGGGCTGGGCCACCACTTCCCGCAGCTCCCATTGACCAGGAACAGTGAACCGCGGCCACTGGGAGCTGCGAGCGGCTGTACCTACAGACACTCAGGTAAACAAAGCGCCTCATGGCCTGCCAGGGCCTTACCCTGGACAAGCCGCGAACCCTGCCCAACACCTACTCTGAGTTCAATTAGACACTGCCCCACACTGGCCGGTTAGGAGTTAGAGCCCTTGGGAGGCTGCACAAAAAGCAGCCAATAGGAAAGGAGCTGCAAGAAGCAGCCAAATCAGGGCCAGGCTGGTCCATATAAGAAGAGCAGCAGAGAGAGCAAGTCCAGTAGCTGACTGGAGCTTGATGAGGGAAGCTCAGGCTCCTGGCCAGGCAGAAGGGAACTAGCACCCTGGACAGAGCAGTGCTGCAAGCAGTGACTGGGGGTGCACCAGAAAGCTAACGATGGCTCCTTGTTGGCTGCAGGGATTCGCAGGCCGAGGTCCTGAGGCAAAGGTGAAGGGGTTGCTCGGGGCCATGGGGAAGTGGCCCAGGGAAATGAACTGAGGAGTCAGAGGGGATGCAGCAAGTGGCAGCCATCTACAGGGTCCCTGGGCTTGGACCCGGAGTAGTGGGTGGGGTGCACCCGGGTCCCACTCTCCTTGCCACGGAGGAAGTGGCCAGACAGTTGGCTGCAGTTGCCCGTGAGGGAAGTGGCTGGAGAGCGGACTGCAGTTCTCCCAGAAGAGGGAAGAACAGAGCACGCTATGGCTGGAGGCCTGTGTCATGAAGAGGAAGCCGTGGTCAGGGGAGTGATGTGGTCCTGGAGCAGGAGTGACGACAGCGAGACACCACCAGAAGAGGGCGCACTGGCTGGCAGAACTAATCCCCGGGACAGCCAAAAGGAGGCACCGCAGGGATGAGTAAATCCCATCACAGATACCTAAAATACCTCAGAGGATCTGGGCCACTGCGTCTAGAGTTGAGTGTGGTTTGTCTGTTCAAGCATCTATGGTTGATATACTACTATGTGAGGTGCCATGCAAGCGTTTCTCTCCTCCCTGAGTTACTTCTGAGCTTGAACCTGCTTAGCCTGATGAGGCATCCCAGAGCCAGAGAGAGCGAGGAGTCAGAGGCAATTGTTATAGGCCCCACACCATTCAACTAGAATTCAACCAATCCACAGGTCAGGACCCACCCAGGGGTCCCAAGGCAGGTGTATAAGCTCCTCAGAACAGCCATCTCTTCAGTCTGCTTAATGTCACAACCTGGCTGGGAGCACTGACGCTGGCTTCTTCTGATCACACCTGTGCTTCTGCCCCAGCTGGCCCCGTGCTCCTGCTCCAGCCTCCCGCTACTCTTGCCACCCAGATTAAGCTGGGTATTGATTTTATACCAGTTTCCCACCTAATGTAACTCACTGAAATCAATGACATTACTTCTGACTTGTGCTGATGTAATTGAGGTTGGAACCCGGTCCCTATTATTCCTGATTTGCATTGTCCTCCATGCTACGCCAGTCTTCTCTTGAGCAGAGATTGCCCGGATGTCACATTATAGGATACATTAGTTATCTAGATTAAAATCCATGAGGGACTAGATTAATAGTGTGATACCACCTTTTATTTCACTTGAGACCTAAACCACATTTGATCCCAGATCTAGACTCTGAGATTAACGGTTTATGCATGAAGTAATTGCACCATCCAGACTTCAAAGCACTTATGCTATTAATGAGAATGAGATGGTGGGATTTTTCAGACAGATCTAGGTGCTTCGGGAGAGGAGTTAAGCCCCAGGGGACTTTTGACAGTGACTAGGCACCTATCCGCATTGTTAGGCACCTAAATGTCTTTGTAAATTTGGCCTTAAGTGACTTGGGAACAACTCCCATTGATTTTCCATGGGGTTAATGGGCCTAAATTACTTACTTATCAGCTTTTGAAAATCCCATTTGTATTCTTTGAGATGTTCTGAAAGAAATTCTGTTTCAATACATATGTCTAGAAATTGTCATAACCTATTGAATTAGCTTGTAGATTTTTGCTAACCATTGTTACAGATTACTGTGTCATACGTCTTTTCCTCGACTGAGCAGGCACCTAGACATATGAGTGATTATACACTAGCGTGAGTATGTACCTAGTGGGCCAGATTCTTAGTGCAAATCAGTGTCACACCATTGACTTGGCAGAGTTACGCCAACACTGAACTCCTTTGAAAATACCACCCTACCTACACAAAACCCATGTAGGGAAATGAGTCAGTCTTCCTGATGCAGGGGAAATCCAACAAGCTCCAGGCACTGATATCTGAGTTGTCATGGAACCAAGCCACTACCATCTATTTTTACCTGCAGCTCTTAAGTCTACTAGTCTCATGCACAGTAATTCCTCCATGGGAAAGACTACACATGAGAGCATCAGAGATTCATCTCAGGGACCTTGACCCTCCTTAACAAAAGATGCAGAAAAATGAAGTGATACTATTCAGCATGAGCCAGCCTCTCTGCTGGTGCAAACAGGAGGGCCATCCAGTGAAAGCATCCTTCGACAGTTAGGATCCCAAAGTCCTGTACATAGGTGCTAGCTTTAGGATGGGGAGCTCATCTGTTACTCCACTGTCAAGCTGTCCTGCCGCGGCTCCAGAGCATGAGTACCAACTTCAGGGCAGACTGTTAGGGAACAGGACACAACCCCCAAATTGGCTGTGAGTTCTGTACTTAGGTCCTTGTGTCCTGCAGCAACATCAGATGTTCTTCCATCTCAGTCAGTCTTGCCAAGAATGCATTGCATGCAAGTAGCCTCCCCAACCTTCTTACAGAAAGAGGAACATCACCCATCTTCCACATTGGGCTGCTTTAACTTTAATGGTGCTCATTTCACCTCCTGGCTGATGATGCTTCTTCTGGTGATTGTCTCTTCCCTCACTGGAGCCTGTCCAGGTCAATGGCATATCTCCTAAGCCATAAGGTCTCTTTACTGATGTAAATAGGTACTTTTGCTGCATAAAGAAACTGCATCCAATTTGCATGTACATGCAGATACCCGTCCTATGAATAAGGTTAGCAATGGGGTTTTACAGTAGTGCTGTACTTGTGTATTTCTCCTTACAGCATTTTTTAGAAACAGAACATAACTATAGCTACATAGTGAGCAAATGTTTCTGGTTTGTGGCTGGGATCGCTACACAGCCCATAGGCTTGCAGGAGCTGACCGAGATGTCCAAGGGTGTGCCTGGAGTGGAGCTTGAAGGTGTCATTTCCTGCTGTTGGAGACAGACCAATGCTAGCTCTGATCAAGCTAGTGCACTAAAAATAGAAGGCTAGAGGCTGCAGCGGGAGGGCTGGGTGGCACCAACCGCCCCACATACAATCCCATCCAAACCCCTAGATACCTTCTCAGGGTGGTTAGCCCCTCCCGCAGCTGGCTACTCTTCTATTTTTAGCAGGCAGGCCCAGTTAGAGCTAGCAGGGGTATGTCTACTTGGGCTGGAATTTACACCTTGCGGCTCCACTGTAGACACACCCATAAACTCTTTTGACTAGACTGACTGTAGGCACAGCCCTCAGCAAGGCGTGATGAGTAAACTGCCCCACCTGAAGTGGC
Source organism: Mauremys reevesii (assembly GCF_016161935.1). Taxonomy (NCBI): domain Eukaryota; kingdom Metazoa; phylum Chordata; order Testudines; family Geoemydidae; genus Mauremys; species Mauremys reevesii. Next base: position 4,869,518 of record NC_052625.1, read on the forward strand.
GCAGGGAGGCCCTCTGACCACAGACAACCCTACGAGTCCCAGTTCCTCTCCTGCTGTCTCCTTGCTCCCATACTGGCCTAGAACAGGGAATTACAATACCCCTGCAGAGCTCAGTTGCTCTGGCCAGGCACCAGGGGAAGTGGAGACACAGCTCTGCCTATTTCCCTCTCACCCATTTGCTCCAGAAGCAGAATAAATGGGTGAATTTCCCCACTTCTCTCTCCATGCCCCTTCCCTGGCCCTTGCAGGCAATAGCACTCGACATCGTATGCACATTCCACATGGCACGTACCACCAGCAGGGGCAGAGCTAGGGACGGCAGCCGCTTAGGGCTTGGTGGTGGGCGATTCCATTTTGTTTCCTTGCTCTGGGCTGGAGTTTTGTTAGCGAAGAAAACTTGGGACTGGAATCCCCAGAGGCCCCATGCATGGTGCGTCCCATGTGAAACAACTCTGAGAGTGCCCCTGCGTGCTGGCTTATCAGAGGAGTCCTTTCATTTTCATCGAGTCACACATAAATCCAGAACAGAAGATTACGATCATCTGGTCTGACCTGCTGCATAACACAAGGCACAAAATTTCACCCAGATGAAGTAGCTTGTCCAAGGCCATCAGCAGGTCAGCCAGGAATAACACGTGGGCCTACTGAGCCCTATTCCAGTGCCATAATCACAAGCCATCCTTCTGTCTCAGTGTCTATCCAGCCCTCAGAAAAATCACTCTCACCCTGCCAGCATCTGATTTTACTACTCAGCACAAGCAGTGTTCTCACCTCTCATGAAAATGTTCCACTAATGCCACTCATGCCCTGGTCTGTACTGCCGTTCCAAAGTCCCTTCCATTTGGCCTCTGAGCTCAAGATCCAAGTAACTATGGTTACTTTTAATTTTATATAGAATAGTATTCTGAGTTTAAAGCCAAAGGCAAGGATTCTTCAACAAATCTATTTTATGATATCCTCTTCAACACTGTATCGAAACCTGAACCAAAGAGTCACCTTGACCATACTGACATTGGTACGATAAAGGAAATCAGTAGCGATCATTAACTCAGAATTCTTTTCTGCATTTTTTGTTTTTCCTCAAAGAAAGAACATGTGATGCTTTCAGTCCTATTGGAATTGTACATGTGAACACTTCTAGATTTCCCTGCATCTGATAGAACTGAGGGAAAATTCATCCACAACACTTTCCAACCAAAAAAATAGACACCAAAATGTTTAACAAATTTGTGTCTGATTCACCAAATTGTTTGCATTGTGGGGTGGTGAGGAGAAATCAGAAAAAGTTGAACCATTTCACTGACATTTCCTAAATGAATTTTTGATTTTTTGTTTCAAAATTTTCTTAAATTTTATTTCGAAATAATTAAAGATTTTTTTTAAAAAGCCCCAAACTGAAACAAAATATTTAGTTTCTGGCTGAACAAGAACATTAGTTCAACATAAAATGAATTGTTTTTAACTTTTCCATTTGCCAAAACTTTCAGAAAATTTCATACAAGGGTCAACCCAAGACAATTTTTTCCCCTGAATTTTTTTTTTTTCAGAATTGACAGTGAACTGAAAAGTTGGTTATTCACACAGCTCTGGTCTCTGGTGACAGGGTGAGTAGTTTCCTAGCCTATGACAGCAGTGTCTGGAGCTTTGGGGGGTGTATACTTTATGGGAGCTTTCTGTAGTGTGTAAAACTCATTGTGTGGTGTTAAGTGAGTGAATCTGATTTGAATAGAGTATGAAAGTGTCTCCCCCCTGTCCCATTCCTTTCTTCCCTCTGCTTTATGGCCATCTATGCTACAGAACATTTTTGTTTGAGTTCTTTTCCCTGGGCCAGCAGGAGGGTGCCGTGATATCTGGAAGGAGGGTCCCAACTACGGGGTCTTTTCCTTCCACTCCAGCCTGATGTTCTCCTTCCCAGAGACTTTTATCCTCCTCAACAGGGCCGGCTCCAGGCACCAGCTTAGCAAGCAGGTGCTTGGGGTGGCCACTCCGGAGAGGGGCAGCAGGTCCAGCTATTTGGCAGCAATTTGGGAGAGGGTCCCTCACTCCCGGTTGGAGCGAAGGACTTCCCGCTGAATGGCCGCAGATCACGATCGCGGCTTTTTTTGTTTTGGCTGCTTGGGGCGGCAAAACTCCTGGAGCCGGCCCTGCTCCTCAACAGCACAGAGGCTGTTAGACTTGGGGTCCCTGAAAGTCTTGTCTATGTACTTCTCCGTCCCCACCATAGCTCATCTAGTTCAGCCACTCTGGACTCCAGAGCCTGTACTGTGTCTCTGCAGGCCATGAGTTGCTTGCACCAAATGCACACATATGCCACCTGCCCCCAAGGCAGATAATCTTACATGCTGCATTCAGTGCAATACACTGGATAGTCCCCACTCTGCTGCTGGAGGACTTCTGGCTGCAAGGTGTGGGTTTGGTTTTTTTGTGAGGAGGGTTGTTGGCTTAAGTTTAGAGTATGTTTGTTAGTGTATCTGCTTCTCATGTGCCCTCTCTAAACTCCCTCGCAAAACTCCCGGGTCGCTAGCTCCTCTGGTCGCTTAGAAACTGCCTTTTTAATCCCCTGTTCTCCCTGGGTTAGCCCTGCCCCCTTGTCAAGGGCTCTTAAAGGGGTCAGAGACCGAAGGATGGCAGGCTAGAGCCTCGTTGGGAAGCTCTCAGCCTGGCCTAGCGGGCTGCTAGGCTCAGCACACAGCCCCCCCCAAACAGACCATGCGATCATCTTTAACCCAGCAAGCAAGCAATGAACAAACGAGCAGACAGACTGACCCGAAGGGTCATGTAGCCGCTCCTCCTCCACCTGGAGAACTCCCTCACAAAACTCCTCCGCTTGCTGATCCTTTTCACTAGCTCGTGGATGGAATGTTTAAACTTCTGGATACAGCCCTATTTGTTAAAGGCAGAGTGGGTAGATGGATCAGAGTTGGCATCCCTGCATCAGGCATGCCATTACCTGTTTTGGAGTTTGGCAATTCAGAAGCACAGGACCTGGAATGATTATGGATCAGTGTGAGACAGTTAAATCACAAGATGGATTACGGGTGGCGTCTGTTATAAACACCGACTCAGACAAGAAAGCAGGAAGAACTGTTCTTTAAGCATCTATCTAGAATGCGTAGAAAGAAAAATTGCATTATCATGGGAGATTTCAATCTGGGGGACATGTTTGAGGATCCTCATGTTGCCACTAGTAAAACACCCTTGGAAGATTATAGATAAATTTGTAAACACAAAAAGTATTACACCCAACTCAGAGTAATTCTAATTTAAACCTCTTTCTGAAAAGATGAATTGATCACTGAACTAAGTTTTAGTGGCTGCCATGGTACAAGTGATTGGGAGCTAATTACATTCATTATGTGCAAACAGAATGCAGTTCAGATCAGTGTGTGTGCATGTGTGTGTGCACATGCACACACAGGGACCAATTTTCAAAAGCTACTATGAGCAAAATTAGTTGGTTGGGTAGAAAATTTTAAATAAAAAAATATCTGAATGATAATTAGAAGTTGTTTAAGAAAACTTTATTAGATGCCCAGAAAAAACCCTCACAATTCCATAATCGTGAAAGAAGGCTTTATTTAAAAATACCATCCTGACCGAGAATGGAAATGAAAGCTGCAGTTTAAAAAAGTAAAAGAAGAATATATAACAAATGGAAGAAGGGTAAGTTAATAGCAATGACCATAAATTAGGAGTGAAGAGATATAGACAATTGATAAGAGAAGCTGAAGGTCTCAATGAAAAGTCTCCAGCCAGTAAAGTTAAGGACAGTGTAATGGAGTTGGCACCTACCTCTTGTGAGTGCTCCCTTTCTTTGGGTGATGTACATGCAATCACAGTTCTTTTCAGGGGCTTCACCCACCTCTCACAGCTAGCCTCCTTTGGTTGATTCAGTGTGAGCTTGCTTTTCATTTTAGTTCTTATCTCAGGGTGGCACCCACCTCTCATGAGCACCCGATGGTTCTCTTGGTGGGTCTTCAGCAACTCAGCCCTCCGGCCAAGCTACATATGCAGTCTTCCCTTCCAGGGTATACAGTCCTGAATTCTTATCACTGCCCTGGTATGGGGCCGTAGTTCTTAGGCTTCCCAGAGGCCCTGCCTTCTTCACCCACCCCGCCAGGGCCCATCTCGGTACCCCCAGCTGGTGTCCTTTTCAGCACCCCTCCCTGGGCTCAGTCTGTAACCAGACCAGTAGGGCCCATCTCGGTAACCTGTCTGGCCAGGTTCTGTGCTTAGTCCCCCCAGGCTCACTCTACCCACGCTGACCTTTTCATGGTCCTGCTGCTATTCTATCCAGCCAATCACGCACCTGGTCTACTGCAGCCTTTCATGGGCGCTGCTCAGCCTGGTGAGCGCTCTGCAGTGAGCTGTCCATGGTCCTGATGTTCCTGATCCTCCCTCATCACATCCACAAAGCAACTGAAGGCCCTGCTCTGCTGCTTGCCTTTTATCTGGCCTTCCTGGCCCCTTATTGGCCACTCCAGCAGTCCCTCTGATTGGCTGCTCCTTTGTGGCCACTCTAGGCTGTCTGGAGGACTCCTAGCTGCTCTAATCTGGGGCAGGGTGACACAGGGCCGTGAGGCCTCCAGCAGGGCACCTCCGGACCTAGTCCACCCTGTCATAGACAGTAAAAAGGAATCCTTACAATGGGATAGGTCTATTGCTAGATATGGATGGTATAATCTTCAATAAAGATGCAGAAAACAAGTAAAAGGCCGACGTGCTTAATAAATATTTGTGTTGTATGTTTACAAGGCCATTGAATGAGGTATTCTGCCTTGGGATATATATTTTTTATTCTGTCAGTAACCAGGGAGGATGTTAAAACAGCAACTATGAAAATTAAACTTTTTTAAATCAGCAGGACCAGGTAACTTGCACCCAGGAGTGGCTAAGTTGCTCTCTAAACCACTGGTGGGGCCTTTTTAGCAAACCTTGAAACAGTGGGGAAGTTCCAGATTACTGAGAAACAATCCAAAGTTCTGCCAGGGTTTAAAAACTGTCAGTCGGACATCAAACCCGGAGAAAGGCTGATGGTCAATTAATAAAGAAGTAAAAGAGGCTAGCATAATGAATGCCAGTTAACATGGCCCTATTGGAAATTAGTCTGGTCAAACAAATGATGTTGCACAATGAGATTATAATTTAATAAAGGTACCAGTGTACTCAGCCTTCGGTGAGGCGTGGCATTCTAACTAAAACACTGCTAGGATCCAGCATCAATGGAACCTATAGTAAATGGACTCAAAATTGATCTCAACAAGTAATTGCAAATGAGGCCTCATCAGCCCATAGCTTGTTTCTCGTGGGGTTTCAGAGGGAGTTATTCTTGGCCCAGTACTATTCAATATCTTTATCGATGATGTGGGAGGAAATATAAAATCATTGCTGGTAATGCTTTGAGACGGCACAAAAATTGGTCAAATGGTAAATAATTTCAAGGCCAGGCCAATTATGCAGAGGGCTCTGGGTGGCTTGGTAAGGTGGGCTCGTTCGAACATGTATTTTCATGAAGCCATATACTAGGTCTCTACTTCTAGTGATAAAGACTATAGGTCATGCCTGTGAGGTGGGGGACTGCATCCTGGAAGGTGCTTTGAAAAGGACGTAGGTGTCAGAGTGGATAACCAAGTGACCATGCGCTCCCAGGAGCTTGCTGTGGCTAAGAGGGCTAATGTATAGCCAAGAGCAAGCAGGAATAAGGTGGTAATATTGCCTCTGTATATAGCAGTAGTGAGACAGCTGCTGGAATACTGGCCAGAAGATGTGCTCAATTTACTTTGGTGGTTTTGTATCAGGCCTTAAAAAAGCAGCGGATCGTTTCTCTGGTGGGTCTACCAGAGGAAAGCTACTGCCACTTCCTTAAAGCAAGAAAAGGGTCACTCCATTTGTGAGTCTAAGAATGCTTTCCTGTCAGCATAGAAAGGCCTTTTTTGGGGTGGTATTTCCTGTAGCAAATGTGAAATCAATAAATACCTGCCTGCTGCTAAGTACTTGATTTCGCCTTTTGATAGGGGCAGGCAATACACACCCTGACTCATACATTAAATATCTGTGACCCAAAAGAGGAATGTCTTTATGACAACATTTTTTGTCTTTCATGAACAGGGTCATTAAGCAACACTTGTAACTACTAAATCTGGGTTTTGTGTGAAAATGATTTCAGCGAGCACGAAAACCCCAGGTTTCTTTTCAATCTACTGATGTCTTTTGAAAGCAATTCCTAAGCCTCCATTTCAAAGCCTCTTTCAATCTCTGAAAATTGTTGGTAACAGCTGAATCCAGGCAAACAGATCATAACACTGTAACTCAACAATAAGCACTATCGCTGATTATTTAGAAAAAACTGTCGCTTTTCAGAGCACTGCCACAGGAAGAAATTATCATATATACTGGAATATTTAAAAAAGAATTCAGCCTTCATCCACATGTCAATTGCATCTTGCAAGGTCAGTATCTTTACTGTAATAGACACTGGCAAAAATAGCAACAGCAACCTATATTTGAAAACAACCATAATCCGCCATTGTGGTCAGAAGGCCAAGCTGATGGCTGAAATAAACATTGTGCTTCCAAACATATCTTTAATCCAAGGTGATCTTTCCCATGACACGTGCAATGCTTAATGATTCAATGATAATTCAGAGAATTCAAATCTAATAGTTGACTTCTTGCTGTTTGATTGGTTGGTTGTTTAGTGTTCCTATTCTTTGGAATCACATTTCACAATGCAGTCCTTACAAACTTCAAAAGAAACAATCCATTTGTGTGCATTTAATGTCTGATTAAGATTAATTACACTGCTCTACAGCCAAAATGCTTCTGAAATAAATGTAGTCAAACTTTACTAATTCTGGGTCACTGAGAATGAAAATGATGCTTAAAATTGTTGATTGGCTCTAGTTTTCAAGTTATGTTATTGGATCAGTATATATGACCCTTGACTTGGGAATAGCGGAGGATAAGTGAGTTATAAAGGGAAGGGATCTCAATTTAAACCAGAAATGACTAAAATACATCTTTGACTGGATCTATGAATAAATCTATGACTGGGTTTAGACAGTACTTGCTTTTTAGGCAAAACAATGAATGATGCAATCTGAAGCTGGTATTGCATCATACATGATATGAATTGCATCATGTTATTCCTAGAAGTCATGGATGATGCAATCATAATGAAGCTTACTTCACTCTGCTGAACAAATTGCCCTATATCAGCTCTAGAAATCATACAGTGTCGTGCTCTCTTATTTGTCAGTGTTTGATTTTGCAAAGGGACACATTTCTGTTTAGCCAAAGTGAGCAGAGATGCCTCGTACTTGTGTGAACAGTGCAGATAACTTCTGCTATGTTTATGGTGAAGTGACTTTTGCATCACAAAAGCGCAGTATAACCACTATGGTTAAGAAAGCCTATCACCTTTATTTTGGCTGCAAAATTGGAGATCAGGACAAGAGGTGGGCCCCACACATATGCTGCAACACTTGTGCAACAAATCTTCGCCAGTGGTTGAACAGGAAAAGGAAATCTATGCCTTTTGCAGTGCCAATGATTTGGAGAAAGCCAACAGATCATACCAGCAATTGTTACTTCTGCATGGTGCCTCCAGTTGGGAAAGGTGTGTCAAAGAAGAAAAAGTGGCCTGTGCATTATCCAAACATTCCATCAGCTATACGCCCAGTACCCCACGGAGAAGGACTGACGCTTCCTGATGCACCAGAATCATTCTCACTTGAGTCAGACGAGAAAGAGGAAGAGGATGAAACTTCTGATCCTGAACCATCAATGTCACAGGACCCACATTTTCTCCCATCCTCCTCCTCTGAACCACACCTCATAACACAAGGTGAACTGAATGACCTTGTCAGGGATTTGGAACTACCCAAGAGTAAGGCAGAGCTGTTGGGCTCCAGACTACAGCAGTGGAATCTCCTGGCAGGTGATGTTAGGGTTTCCATGTTCCGTGACAGTCAAAAGGATCTTGTCCCATTCTTCTTCATGGAAGGTGATCTTGTAGCCTGCAACAACATCGATGGTGTGATGGCAGCCCTCAACATCGTTCACGATCCAGATGAGTGGAGACTGTTCATTGATTCATCGAAGATGAGTCTTAAAGCTGTTTTACTGCATAATGGCAATGTTTTGCCATCAATTCCAGTTGGTCATGCAGTCCATATGAAGGAAACCTATGACAACATGAAACAACTTTTGAGGTGCATAAACTATGACCAACATCAGTGGCAGCTTTGTGGCGATTTGAAGGTTGTTGCTCTCTTGCTTGGTCTGCAGACTGGATACACAAAGTACTGCTGTTTTCTCTGCGAATGGGATAGTCGTGCAAGAGATTCCCACTACATCAAGAAAGATTGGCCACTCCGACAGTCATTGGAGCCTGGGAGGAAAAGTGTTCAGCATCCACCACTTGTTGAATCAAGGAAGATTTTGTTACCACCCTTACACATCAAGCTGGGTCTGATGAAGAACTTTGTCAAGGTCATTGACAAAACACAAGCAGCTTTCAAGTACCTCCGTGGAAAATTTCCAAGGTTAAGTGAAGCTAAGATAAAGGAAGGTGTCTTTGTTGGTCCTCAGATTCGTGAACTTCTTCAAGATGATGCATTTGACCATGCACTGCGTGGCAAGGAAAAGACGGCATGGAAAGCCTTCCAGTTAGTGGCAATAAATTTTCTCGGAAACAACAAGGCAGACAACTACAGGTTGTTGGTGGAAAACTTCCTCAAGGCATACAAAAGCCTTGGTTGCAACATGTCAGTAAAGATACATTTTTTGCACTCTCATCTAGATTTTTTTCCACCGAACTGCGGAACAGTGAGCGACGAGCACGGCAAGCGATTTCACCAGGACATTGCAACAATGGAGAAACGCTATCAGGGCAAATGGAGCCCATCAATGCTTGCAGACTATTGCTGGACAGTGACAAGAGATGCTCCATTTAATGAATACAAGGACAAGACAAGAAGCGCCGAGTAGACACTGAATAGGACTAAACTATGTACGTAATAGTTTTTTGCCTTTTGTTTCATAATAAATTTTATTTATATAACCCTTTTGCTGATTTTTAAAGTGTTACATAAACAGGACAGGTGAAATATTATCATGTAAAGCAACCATAAACACATGAAAAGACCTAGGTTTACAATTTATGATTAAAACTCTACTATCTACACAATATACATAGACATCAAATGTAAAAACTTAAATATCTTAGAAACAGTAGCCAATCAGTTGTTTTAATTGTCATATTTGAATTCAGCACATCAAACTACATAATAAATAGCACATTTTATCTCTGAAGCAGACGACTTCTCAAAAATTGTAGACCAGTGTTACCTTATAAATTCTAATTATGAGAATGATTTTCAGATTTTCTATGAAACTTCTGCCACACTAGTCAAATGATTTTTATTAGAGCAGGTCAAAATCTTCAGTGTTTTTCCTCAGAAAATGTTGATTTGACTAAAAATTGAACTATTTCATGGGAATGTATCGATTTTGTCTAAATCAGGGGTCGGCAACCTTTCAGAAGTGCTGTGCCGAATCTTCATTTATTCACTCTAATTTAAGGTTTTGCGTGCAAGTAATACATTTTAACATTTTTAGAAGGTCTCTTTCTGTAAGTCTATAATATATAACTAAACTATTGTTGTATATAAAGTAAATACAGTTTTTTAAATGTTTAAGAAGCTTCACTTAAAATTAATTAAAATGCAGAGCCCCCCGGACTGGTGGCCAGGACCCGGGCAGTGTGAGTGCCACTGAAAATCATCTTGTGTGCCACCTTTGGCACGCATGCCATAGGTTGCCTACCCCTGGTCTAAATGATTGATGAAAAATTATCAAAAATATTCATTCTGATAAGCTTGAAAGGCTTCATTTTGACTGTCATTTGTATTATATATTAGTTGAAATCTTTGCCAAACACATTGTGTTATCAAAGCACAAAAAAAGGCCAAGATGAAAAATCAAGGAAATATTGTAAAAATATTCCATCTCAGTTCTCGATTAAACAACATTTCAAGCTCTTGGGATTTCCCACTGGACAGAATATCCATTTTCTGACCAGCTCTAATTTTTATTCAGTTCTTTGGATTTATATTAATACCTACCAAAAGGTGCGTAGTAGGATCCTTGGTGGGTTGGGTGGCCAAATGGTTCGCATCCACTCAGTCGTGAAGTAGTGGTAAAGGAGCCCAGGCCTGCCCACTCCACCGGGCGACGACCCAGGGACTAGGAAGGAGAAGGAGTCGGACCCTGTGAGTTACCCTCCGTGGGTCACTCCCTCCACTTCTGGTCCCAGAAAAGGAAAAATGAAACCAAACCATTAGCCACAGCCGTGCTCAGAATACAGTCCTGGCACTTCAGGGAGGCTCCCCTCTCCTCTTTTGGCAGGAGCTTGCGGGGGAAGTCTGTCCTCTCCAGCCTTCCCCTTCTGAGCTGGGTTGCTCCCTTTTCAATCCTGTGTCCAGCTGGCGCATGCTCTGCAGGGATGGAGGGGCAGGGCTACTTGGGCCCTGTACTGCCCTTTAACCCCTTCCATCCCAGTTGCAGGAGCCTAATTTTATGCCCCCAAGATCAAAAATGTAAGTCTAAGCGCTTAGGCTTTGCACCGTGCCCTGAAGATTCAACAAATGGCCAAGCAAGGAAGGGAATTCCAAAGCTCAGAGTCCCTCCCAGCTCTCCGCTCCTGCCAGTCCCCCGCTTTCTTTAAATTGTGGGGGCCGCAGCTCTAGGATCCCCACTGATCACAGCAGTGGTGTGGGCCAAGGAGAGAGGTGGTCTCTCAAGTAGGCAGGTCCTAGGTCATTTGGGCTGCGAGGTCCCAAAGGCGCTTGGCACCCATCTCCCATTGAAAGTGAATGGCGTTTGGGCAGCTACCTCTCACAGGATTCTTTTCCAAGTAAACAAAAAGACGCCTTAACTTCCACCCAAATAAGCAGCTAGTGCAGATCCTGGAGCACTGGGGCTATGTGCCCTGACCTAAATATGCTACTTCATAAGAGGGTTGCTGAATTCTGCAGCACCTTAAGTTTTTCATCCTGCCTTAAGTGGCCCTGCAACCCTGTGTGCAAGGTGGCAACTCCACTCATTCAGATTTGGCCTGGGGGGCCCTCTGTCATGATGGAAGTGTGGCTGAGCCAAATCTGAGCCGCATTCCGACCCCATGTGACTGCTTGGCACCCCACCACCACCTGGGCAGGCCTTCCAGTGTCCATGGGCACCAGCCACCCTCAGCTTCCTGGGAGAAGCGAAGCTGGAACCCCCAGTACCCAGGCAGTGGGGAGACTGGCTCTGCTTCCTGGGGATGCAGAGGGAGGATGGGGTCTGAGGCTCCCAGCACTGCCTGGCCCCTGCTGGGGACACTGCCCTTCAGCCTGACCACCTCGCCAGGTAAGAGTTTGGGGCTCGGTAGGGGGCAGCAGGCGGACAGTGTATGTGAGATTGCAGGGCTGGGTGCAGAGTCAGCAGAGTGGGAGCACAAAGTGGAAAATGTATGGGGCTGGGGGCAGAGCAGGGGAGGCCCAGCTCTGGGCTTCCTCGGGGACATTCTGGTTGCCCCCCTGCTTCAGAGCAGGGCATGTGTCTCTATGTGCTTGCACCATGCTGTGCACAACGGAGCTCGGATCTTGGGCAAGGGCTCTGGGCAGTCCCGTAATACAAACAAATAATTAATAATCGCGTGGCATCAATGGTATCCCTGGGGCAGCGCCACCGATTCCAGCCATGTTCTTCCACAGATGAACTTGACCCAGGCTGCTCAGAACTCGGTGGTCGGGGAGAGCACACACATGGGCCCTCGGAAGAGGTCAAACATTTCTTAGGCCTTGATACTTCCCAGCACAATACACTGTCCAAAGTAACCGATCTGCCCTGGGTTGCTGCACAGCATGCGGCAAGGCAGTGTGAAGTGCTTGTTACCCTGTAAGGAGGAACAGCTTCCGTAGGAGGAAAACCGGCCCTGGGCCTTTGCCTGGTCTCATCTGGTGTAAAGCAGCACAACCCCACAGCCAGCCAGGCAGTCATGCTGATCGACACCGGGCCCATTGTAGTTTTTTATAGTCACTAACTTGCAAGTCATTTTCAATGCCACACTTGTTCAAAGGCTTTACAAATGCTTCTTTTCAACCACCCGTCGAGCGCTTTCACCTACAGCATGTCACTCATTTATAACACAGTTAAACTGTCACTTATGTGCAACTCAATCTCTCCATTCCATTCAAATGCTATTGCCTGGCTATACTGACAATATAATGTAGTCCCTGCCCAGTCGTCTATGGACACAATTCTCCTTGAAAGCTGCCACTCCATAGCGCTTGCCATCCATGGCCTCAGGTCTTGCCTTCTTCTGAGGATGTCACTACTAGGGGCTATTATTATTGCTTTTAATTATGATGTATAGTACCAGAGTACTTAAGAACCCCAGTCATGGGCTGGGACTTCATTGTGCTAGGTGCTGTACATACACCGAACAAAAAGAGTCTCTGCCCCCAGGGGATTACAGTCAAAGAGAGAATGGCCAGACGGACGAGGGAGTACAAGCACACCATGAGACGTTATTGGTCCACATGGCAGGTGGTGGGCTCTGCACACCAACAGCCTAACCTAAGAGAGAGCACAGCCTACGGAGACAACATCCCCGCTGGTGGGGCTACACCAGAGACCTCTGAGCCAATGGCCGGATTTTCGTCTAGGCACTGAGCGCCGATGTCAGTGGGAACCATGAGCATGCAGATGAGGCCGTGCACTTTTTATGCAGGGACTCTAACGAGGCCAAACCAAAGCTGGGTCTTGATTCGTGGGGATACAGCATCCCAAGGTCACTGAAGTAAGAGTCTTTCCATTGACTTTGACGGGCCTGACTACCTTAGACGTTCATTGCACATGTGAACATCTGAGGGAGCGTTTCTGTTTTGTGGTCTCCATGTTGCTAAATATCTCTCCTGTGCAATCGATCACGCCTAAAAAGTGCAGCTCGCCCATGAAGCATCACCAGCGAAGAGCGGCATGGCTAGGGTTAGGTGAGAGAAGAAAGTGGCCAAAAATATCGGTGTGTCCTCTGAAGGCTCTGCCTCCAGCTAGTGACAAGTGTAAGTGCAACACTGGTTTAAATCCAGAGCACGGGGGGAAATACCTTAGCTACTTTATACAGTTTAATCCCCGCCCCCCCAAAATGTGATGAAATGAGACACCCTCTGACTGCAATGAAAATTCGCTCAGGCCCCTTATGTATCCCACAAATAATGTGCGGGAATAAATCGAGACCTGTCGGTCTGCAAGGCCGATGGCTTTAGAGGGTGTGAACATGGGTAGTTCTTCACCAAGGGCTCAGCCATATGACCCTTACTCACAACCGGTACCTGACTACACGTGCCCTTCTATGAGATCCTATTCACTTTACAGCTGGCAGAACAGGACACCAAGTCTTTTGGGAGAAATATTGGACCATATCTTTGCTCTGCCAGTCCCTGCTGTGCATCCATATCACCTTCCAGGTGCCTCAGCTCTGGCAAGTGTTTATAGCCAGTGGGAAAGAAATTGTATCAAGCCCTTTCCAGGTGCTTTGCAACCTATTGGTGATGGCAGGTTTAAAAATAGACGCTGTCAAAGGGGAGAAAGGGATCTTTCAAAGGACATTAACATTAAGAATTCTTTACGGGGCAAGCACAGGTTCTTAAATTGAAGTTTTTGAAACATTACAAGCAAATTAAGTGCTTTGGTTGCAATTTGTTTCTGGTAAAGTTCAATGCTCGCTAATACCCCAATCCTGCTAAAATTTAAACCCACAATTAAGTTGAAGCATGTGAGCCTTCCCATTGAAGCCGGCAGGATCATGCAGGATATTTAAAGTTATATATTTGCTTAAGTGCTTCGCTGCATTGGAGCTTAGAAGATCAGAAGTACACCTCTACCTTGATATAACGCTGTCCTCGGGAGCCAAAAAATCTTACCGCGTTATAGGTGAATCCACGTTATATTGAACTTGCTTTGATCCACCAGAGTGCGCAGCCCCAACCCCCCGGAGCACTGCTTTACCGCGTTATATCCAAATTCCTGTTATATCAGGTCGCGTTATATGGAGGTAGCGGTGTACTTATTTTTAGATTTTAATCATACAAAAATAATTGTGTCATCATGGACAAGATGACAAAATCTCTGAGACTGAGGATGATTTTGAGTTGGCAGAATTGTTAATTTGACACTTCCCCTTTCATCTTAAAAGACTAACTGGTCTTTAAAGTGATTTACGACTGGAAACTTTTCTATTCTGGAATATCTTTGGTTATAACGTACTATAGAAATCACTGGTTTGCATTTTATTTGTGGGTAGTTAACTCTGTAGTTCTATTATTAAAATGACTTATTCTTCAAGACTGTGTGTAGCATGTGACATGTAAATACATCAGTACAATTTTGGGCTGTTGTTTTGTTTTTTTAAAAAAGGAACCTGCAACTTCAATCCATTCTGGTTTTGCTTGAGTAAAGCTAGAAAGCTCAGGCCCTCTGGAATTAATGTTCCGCGACGTCTTTTCATACATAATATCTAGTTCCTCAAGCTTTTGCAGAGCCTGATCCAAAGTCTGTTGCAAACAATGAGCCTCTTTCTGTCAACTTCAAAGAGTTTGGGCTCAAGCCCTCACAGTCTGCACCGGTACAAGCCTCGTGTTCAATATTTTCAAAGATTCTCTCTGGTTGGTTTTGATTTTGATTTTTTGTTTTTAGCGGATAATAAAAGGTTCCAAAGATGCTCCCATATCGTATTGTTAACCTACCCCTTCGGCTCTGATTCAGAAATTCAGGGCAATCCAAACTCTTCAACCAAACATGTTCGATGGGTTTTTCCTATCTTCATGAAAACAGCTGCACCACAAGTCAGTGTGGGCTGGTGGCTAGGGCACATGAACTTATCTAGTTCTTTTTAGCACTGCTATGCTAATACAACTTGCAATGAACAAGATCTTATTTATTTATTTGGTGCATGCAATCTGAGCAAGCCAAGCCACAGCGTTCTTATCAACTATGTTCAAGGCATGAAGACCTCCAGGAAGTTGGGTAATTTTGCAGTCCTCCACAATCTGTGTCATGGTTTACAGCTGCCCACATTGACATAAGTGGACTGTCTCTGAAACACCACCGAAATTCTGCTGCAGCACAAATTCCATGTGTAAATGTGCCTCAGTGGGTCACAACTGAGGATGAACTGCTGAGAAATAGGCAGATACACCCCACGACTGGTGGCTAATCCCCCATAAAATCTACCAAACCAGCAACAAAAGTAAACTTCTGTTTCACCACACTGGCTAACAAGAAGTCATAAAAGCAGTTTCCTCCAGCATTCCAGTCCTTGTATTACCACCGGAAACACTGGATGTAAAGGTGAGTGGTTCTTTACAACCAGTCTCGTCAACTGAAAGGTTCTTCTGATCCCAAAGGACCAGCCATTCATCCAGGTCAATATATAACTTAGATCTTACCCAAAAATCATGCTGATGCCAATCCTTTAAGAAAGAAAGAAAGAAAGAAAGAAAGAAAGAAAGAAAGAAAGAAAGAAAGAAAGAAAGAAAGAAAGAAAGGTGAGAGTTAAAATTGGTTAAAGGAATCAAATACATACAACAATTGCAAAGTTCTTGGTTCAGGCTTGTAGCAGTGATGGAATAAACTTAAGTCAAGTCTCTGGCTGCTTCCAAATCATTGGGAGACCCTCAGTCCAGCGGTTAGATGCTCCCATTAGTATAGTTCATGGTCCAGAGGGCAGGACAGAGGCTGGAGCAGGGTAGAGGCAAAATGGAGGGGTTTCCAGGGCCATTTATGTCCTCTGTGGTGTGGCGGGAAACCCATTGTTTCAAACAAAAACCTCAGCCCAGCTAGTGGAGACTCACAGGTGACCAGATAGTGTTTGGAGTCACATGGGCAAGTCACATGTTCATGCCCAATTTCGCTCAGCCATTGCAAGAAGCCATTACCCTATATTCCAGACAACACGTTTACAGGACAGTCCGCTCAGTGTAGATGGGCATCTCCTATGGTCCACTGTGAGTTAAGTGTCCTTTTGATGGGCCACTCAATTTGAATAGTATCAGAGGGGTAGCCGTGTTAGTCTGGATCTGTAAAAGCAACAAAGAATCCTGTGGCACCTTATAGACTAAAAGATGTTCTGCAGCATGAGCTTTCGTGGGTGAATACCCACTTCTTCAGATGCAAGTTTGAATAGTCCCTCCAAGATGTGCTGGCTAACTACTTTGTGGGTGTTACCCCGGGGAGCAAACATTTGAAATCCAGGTATAGAGTCAATATTCATAACTTCAAATACAAAAGTGATACATGCATACAGATACCATAATCACACTCAGCGAATCCTAACCTTCTCAGAGACATCTTACATGCCACATTTTATACAAGATTTGTTGCAAATCTATAACAGTGGTTGCAACAATGATCTATGTGGTCGTACTTTAATCAGATACGGTCACACCATTTCCAGTAGGAAACCGATTCAGAAGGCTTCATTGCCTTCACGGTAAATCAAACCCCGGTTGACATTGAGTAGGGGCCAAGACAAGATAATTATTTATCACTTTTTCTGCAGACCATAAAGCTCATCCTGTGGCCTCTACCATCAATCCCTCACCCTGTAAACTTATCCACAAGGGGGGTGAGGGCAGATGACCATGTGCATCCCCTGTACATACCCATGCGGTCTGGAGAAACGGACTAGCCAACTAGCCCACAGACTAGCCAACTAGCTACTCAGCTGGCTAGGAGAGGGAATGTTCCACCCACCCCTGAACCTTTGATTCTACCCACGGGGGTGGCCTGCCATTGGGACACATGGCCCCAGCAGGGTAGTAAGGAAAACATCCCCGATCTCTGCTTAAAGCTTGACCTGGGTTTTATCTCCAGATTTCGGTGGCACTCTTCCCTCGCCCTTCCGCAGGAGTCAGGTTCCGGCTATTAGCATCGCTCAGCCCAAAGGAAATGGTCTTGTCAAATTGCCTGGGTGTGTCCTGCCTGGGAAGCCCAGCGTGTGGCCTTCAGGTTCTTCTGCGGCAAAGTCACGCTCTTGCTGTCAGGTCGGTTCCCTTTCCAGCTTTCCGGCAGCAGTTAGGAGACCCTGGCTTCCTAGTGAGCTGGAATCCCCCTCGAATGGCGCATCTCCTTAAAAAGGGGAGAAACCGGGCAGCGTTTTTAGTGGGAAAATAAACACAGATCGGTAGAGGGGAAAGCAGGAACCTGGGAAAGAACTGGAGGCAAGACACCAGGTGTGGAGAACAACCAACCCCAGCTCGCGGGCCCGAGCCTGCAGATTGTACTCAGTGGGAGCTGTACCTGGAGGATCCAGCCCATTCCTTGTGTCTCTGGCTCTTTATTTTGTTTTATTCCGTTGCTGGTTTGTACCTAAGCGACATTAAATGCCAAATTGGGCCCGGCCGGATGTCCCACATCCACAACCCACACGCACCGATGTCTCTGCGGCTCCCCGCAAAGAAAGGAGACGAGTGACTTTCTCTGGCCCCGGCTCCTGCCTCCCTTTCGCACTTGGAGACTGTGGGAGTTTGGGGTGGGGGGGCAGGATGCAGGATCGGGCCCTGCGAGCTTTGCCAGGGCAGTGAGTTGTTTGCAGAGGGGGACACGACCAGGACCCGCTTAGGGGAAAGGAGCGGCAGGCTCAGCAAATGGAAGGGGAGAGGAACCCGGACGGATCCTGCTCTCCCGAGGGATAAGGGCTCCCAGACACAGGTCTGGGGAAGGCGGCCTGCCTGCAGCCAGCAAACTATTGCAGATTGCACGTGCCTGCCCCTCCCGGGAAACGTCTTGGGTCACCTTAATGACCAGGGGCGGCAAGCGAAAAGCTCCGGGGGGGGGGGATACAGGACACCTCGGGCGCCTTGCTCTCCCGCGCCTAAAAACTCCTGGCTGCAGCCGCACGGCGCGGGGGGGCTGGGCGAAAGGTGACCCTGGGTGGCGTGCAGGTCCCCACAGCCGCCTCTGCATTGCGCCGGTGCAGCGCGGGAGCTCGGTGCCCGCTCTTGGCATTGCGGAGCGGGCCGCAAACTGGGTGTGAAGCGGAGAAAACCCGCTCTCAAATAATCGATCTGCTTCAAAACCCCCGGGGCAGGCCGGTAGCACCGATGTGAGCCTTACAGAAAGTGTTAACATGTACTAGAGACCACACACGGGTGGGTGTAGTCGCTATTACATCCGTACTTTTCTATAAATATACACAACACACACGCTTGTGTGCAATATGCAGAGTATTACATCCCCTTTCTATACATCACATCTCAATATTCTCTATGTGCATAGACGTGTAAATACCATTGGATAATTCCCGTGTAAAGACCATTGGATAATTCCCGTGTAAATACCATTGGATCGTTGCCATATACGCAGCAAACAGACTCTTCAGAGATCCCGACGCAGAATATAGCACTGCCGTGTGGTGCATGTATTGGGCTGGATTTCTCTGTGTCCACACAGAAACGACAGAGAGGCTCCGTTGGCCTGAGAGGGTTAGAAAAGCTGCCCGAGCGAGGGTTGCCATTTAGGCGATTCGTTAAGAACCATTTGGGGGTTGTTTTAGCCGCAGTCAGCCCTGATCCCTAGAGGCTGGTTTTTGGAGGCTTGTCTGGCTCTCCTGGATGCACTGGGGAGAATTACATAATTAACCAGGTGAATTCCAGGGCTTTGGGGTGACGGGGCTTTTCAGAACCATTCGCGGCGCGTTCATTGACCAGGTAACTACGCAAATTCAAGCTGATGCGCTGTTCCAAGCGCCAGTCCCGCAGTGCGGAGCGGGCCCCAAGCAAGAACCGCTCCCTGCTGAGTGTGGGGGCTCCTGATCCAGGGCGAACAGCCGGGGCTAGGGGGTTGTTTTATTCCTAGCCAGGGGTTAAACTTCCTGAGGGTGGCGTTAGGACTAGGGGCAATCCCACGCCCCTCAAGCCCGGCACGTGGGCTGAGCTGACAGCTCCCGTCCGAAAGTTCATTTCGTCCGCAAAGCAAACACTTTTCCAGGGGCCTGGCCCAGTTCGCGTTAAATGGGGGGGAGGGGGTATTGCTTCGCCTGCAGAAACCCCCTGCCCCCCCCACACACACACGAGTTTTCAACTCCCAGAGATGAAAGTCGCTCGCTACTCAAAGAATTAGCCCCGGGGTGGCACAGAATTAGCCCGCACCGCACCTGTATCTCGCAGCATCTGCGGACTGAAAGTGCGGGCATTGCTGGCGGGTTCCATAGGGGCCAATTCTCGGCCGGGTTCTGGAAAGTGACCCCGGGTCACGGTTTCCACCACCCGCCCCGCAAGTTTCGTTCTAAAACGCGCCGGGAGGCTCAGGCGCGGGGCTCTCGAGTGGGGACCTGAGGAATTACCCGAGCCCGGGGCGTGGGGGGAAGCCCTATATTCAGACGGGCTGCTGCGGGTAGGAGGCTGCCCTTGCTGGCCCCTCTTTTCTGGAGTAAAACCCCAGTGTACTTGGAGGGAACAGAGACCCGGAAGAAACACTAAGAAAAACTGAGCCCGGAGAGAAACGAACCACGTTCGTCTTTATCCAGCGCCTGGCGAGCTCTCCCCGGTACCTGCGGGCACCCTGGGTAAAGCGTTGGGATCTTTCAGGTGTTTATGCTCAAGTCGGTTCGAGGGATTTTCTCTTGTCAAGACCAAGACGCATCCAGGCAGACATCGGGCTCGAGCCAGAGGGAACCCCGCTGGGCGAATCTGTGCAGAGCTGCTGGTTTAATAATATCACCCCCAGAGCTGGGATTTGAGTGGGCAGAGGAGTGTCTGATACCGTCTTGTTCCCACACTTCCATCACGGCTTGTCCCTGAGGGGACTGAGGTCTCCGCTCTCTATTTTCCTCCACAGTCTTATTCCCACGCGGGGTTTTTTACTCATCCCCTAGAAAAACAACACTGGATTCAAATCTAATCGCCGCGGCTTTTCTGGGCTCACCATGTTCGTGCTCTTAAATCCCAACTCTGCAGCTTTGCCTTGAGTTCCCGAATCGGACGCTCGTTATCCATCGCCCGGAGGCTTCTCAGTGACTTTCCGGGTGTTTCTTTTCTTACGGCTTCAACGAAACCAAAACGCTTTAGTCCCGTGGGTGAGAGCCGCTGGTCGGGGAAGCCGGGGGAGAGAGGAGAGGGTGGGGTTTACACGCCTCGCGGGAGGCCGGATCGCCGCTATAACGCCTGGCGGCGTAGAAGTGAAACGGAGCCTTCGCCACAGCGCGCCCTGGCCCCCGCAGACCGGGAAAGTAGGCAGCCGGGGCCCCTAGGCAGAAATGCGCCCCCCTCCCCAGTGCAAGCAGATACTTACAGGAGAGGGTCTCGGGGTGGGGGTTAGTCTCGCTCGCCTCTGGGTTTTGATACTTTGAGCTAATTTGGAAGTGCCCCGCCGCTGCCACCAAACGCTGCTTAAGAGCCCCAAGGACGCATAAATTAGGCGCCTCTACAATGGCAGAGGTGAGTCCTCGTAACCTCGTCTCCTAAGCTCCCTTTGGTGCTTGTGCGAGGGAGACTGGGGGGTGGGACCAGCCCACGGGCTCTTTCCCGGGGCGGGGGAGGCAGCGGGCTGGGGGTTCCCACTCGCCCTCGGACCGCCCCGCCGGAGCCCAGCGCTGCGCGGGGACCTGGCCGGGCGCGCAGGGGCCGGAGCGGGGCGCAAGGCGCTGGGCGCAGTGGGGAGTGAACTGGATTTCCGCCCCTGGGCACGGCCGGTTGTTGGCTCCTTGGGGCTGTCGCTCCGCCCCCCAGTGTCTGTCGTAAACCTGGCGCCGGACTAAAATAAACCCGAGATAAGAGAGCTCAGGGCTCGCCTCCCTCCTCCTTCCTCCTGCGCGGCGAGCGCTCGGCGCGCTCCGGAGCCCCCCTCTCTTGGCGCAGCCAGCCGGCCGGAGGGGAGCCGGCAGCCGCCCCGGGCTGAGCCCCCCCGAGCTCCCCCGCTGCCCGGCGGCCGAGCCATGTCGCTGAGCCCCAAGCACACGACGCCCTTCTCCGTCACCGACATCCTGAGCCCCATGGAGGAGAGCTACAAGAAGTTCGGGGCGCTGGAGGGCGCCGGGCACCTGGGCTCCCCGCTGGGGGCTTATCGCCAGGCGCAGGGCGCGCAAGCTGCCCCGGCCATGCAGCAACACGCCATCGGCGGCCACAACGGGGCGGCGGCCGGCGCCTACCACATGCCGCACGGCGTCTCCCAGTTCCCCCACAGCGCCGTGGGGGGCTACTGCAACGGGGGGCTCGGCAACATGGGCGAGCTGCCCGCCTACCCCGACAGCATGCGGAACAGCGCGGCCGCCGCCGCCAGCGGCTGGTACGGGGCCAACCCGGACCCCAGGTACTCCACAAGTAAGTGGGGCGCAGGGGGGAGCCGGGGACGCCGGGCTGGGGGGGGCTTTGCCGGGAGGGAAGAAGGGAGGGAGGAAGGGCAGAAGGCTGGAGGCTCTGGGTACCCCACAGCCCCCAGGCTGAGACTTTCTTGGCTTGGGGAAGCCACAGGTCCTTACCCCAAATCAGGCGCGGTCGGTATTGACTAGAGAAACGGGGCTAGATAGATAGATAGAGTGTGTGGGGGGATGGATGGATGGATAGATATAGGGACGGATAGATGGGATGGATGGACTGTGTGTGGGGATGGATGGATGGATGGATGGATGGATGGATATAGGGACGGATAGATGGGGTGGATGGAGTGTGTGTGGGGATGGATGGATGGGTGGATGGATAGATATAGGGACGGATAGATGGGGTGGATGGAGTGTGTGTGGGGATGGATGGATGGATAGATATAGGGATGGATAGATGGGGTGGATGGAGTGTGTGTGGGGATGGATGGATGGATAGATATAGGGACGGATAGATGGGTGGATGGAGTGTGTGGGGATGGATGGATGGATAGATATAGGGATGGATAGGTGGGGTGGATGGACTGTGTGTGGGGATGGATGGATAGATAGATATAGGGACGGATAGATGGGGTGGATGGAGTGTGTGTGGGGATGGATGGATGGATGGATGGATGGATAGATATAGGGACGGATAGATGGGGTGGATGGAGTGTGTGTGGGGATGGATGGATGGATGGATAGATATAGGGACGGATAGATGGGGTGGATGAGGCTAGATGTTTAGATCACTAGAGGTGGAAGGGGCTAGACAGACAGGGGTCTGTGGGACAGACAGACGCGCTGCATGCGGATCAGATAAGCTGTTTCCCTTGCCCTGCGGCACCCCACGCCCTTACGAGCCAGCCGAGGTTTCAGACCCGGTGGCTGGGGGCAGGTCCTCCCGCCACCCCCGAGCCCTGCCCCAGGCCCGTGCGCTGCATTCCGCCCCAGCAGAGCCAGAGCCAGAGGCAGCGCCGGGGCTTGCTGCTCCCGTCGGGCCGGCCTAGCTCTCAGCCTCCCTTCTGCTCAGTCTCCAGGTTCATGGGCCCCTCGGCCGGGATGAACATGGCTGGCATGGGCACCCTGAGCGGCATCGCTGAGGCGGCCAAGACCATGGCCCCTCTCCACGCGGCGCCCCGGCGGAAGCGGCGGGTGCTCTTCTCCCAGGCGCAGGTCTACGAGCTGGAGAGGCGCTTCAAGCAGCAGAAGTACCTGTCGGCGCCGGAGCGGGAGCACCTGGCCAGCATGATCCACCTCACCCCGACGCAGGTGAAGATCTGGTTCCAGAACCACCGCTACAAGATGAAGCGGCAGGCGAAGGACAAGGCCACGCAGCAGCTCCAGCAGGAGCCCAGCCTGTGCCAGCAGCAGCAGCCCTCCCCGCGGCGGGTGGCCGTGCCGGTGCTGGTGAAGGACGGGAAACCCTGCCCGGGCAACCTCAGCAGCACCCCGGCTGCGCCCAACCAGCCGGCGCCCCAGGGCGCCTCCAGCGGCGGGCTCCCGGCGTCCAGCAGCGCCGCGCACCAGCACCAGAGCCAGCCGGTCAGCTCGCTGAGCCAGGCCCCGGAGCTGGAGGAGATGTCGCCCAGCCCCCCCTCCCTCCACAGCCAGGTCGGCGGCATGGCCCAGATGGACACGGCCAACGTCGATTACAGCAGCGGCCTTGTCAACCCCAACCTGCTGTACAGCAGGACGTGGTAACGCGGCGGGGGGGTGGGGGGCGGCCTGGGACTGCCTGGGGAGCGGGCTAGGAGCACCCCCCGCCGCCACCCACCCCAACCGTGCTGGCGCCTGCGGCTTTCTTCCCTGCGAGGCCGCCCCTGGAGGGGAAGAGCCGAGCGCCTTCCTCCGCTCTCGTTGTCGTGGTTGAGTTTATTTTATATGATCCATTATTAAGTATTATGACGATTCCTTTTTCTAAAGACTTGAATTGCAACCAGGTCTCTAACGCCGAGTTGCCAACGCTGCGGCAGACCGTGTGCGAGCCGGCGTGGACTTCTTCGGTGGGGCTGAAAGGCGGATCCGAAGTCTCGCCCGTGTAGGGGCCGGGGGACGGGGGAAGGGAAGGGGAGAAAGAACTAAAACAAACCCACAGAAAAACCCTTGTTGCTTTAGGATATCTGAGGCCACTGCCCAGTACAGGTGCGGGCTTCCCTCCTGCGCGTCTGACTTCGGCTCTGGTGTAATGTACCAGTAACCGAATTAAAAGCTGACGCAGCAGATTGACAAGAGTTAGTGTTTACCACCGTAAAGTCTCCGATTTTTTTTTTTTAGGCTAGTTAAAAAATACAAAAACCCAGTTGGTTGGTGTCTCTATCTTATAAACCAATTGAAAGCGAACAATAAAGCGTTTGAAGTGCAACTTATCTGGTAGAATTAATTTTATAAGGGTGCCCCTTAAGTGCAATTTCATTATTATTTGATTGAAAGTAAATTGAATTGTAACTCAAGGTCGATGAGGCATACAGCAATGTTAGCTGAGAACAGTTATTGCCATTTAGGTGACAGGGAAAGAAAAGCAGCGGTAACAATCAGCTCGAGAAAAAAGACTTGTATTATACCCGCTGAGGATATTTTTACAGAAGAGCTTTTGAACTTTGATGCTCAGATTTAAAACCAAGTTTTATTGTTGTTAATTATTATTATTTAGTAAGGATTTGGATGTATGTTGACAAACCAACCACCCCTCTCACTACGTGTAATATGTGACCCGTCCCAACGGTGAAAGGTCGCCGGTTAAGTTACATTTGACCTGATGAAATAAAGAAACTCGGAAAAATTCCTCCAAAATGTGTGACCTGCTCTTGGTATCCCAGTATAATTTTACCCGAAGCTAAATATTGTTAGTAGAAAGCACTGAATTATTGCCAGCAGCATAGCTACAGCTATGAACGAGGGGGGGATGAAACCTGAAATGCCCAGCAGCCAGACCCTGAAAATGCCATCGGCTAGGGAGAATGCTAAATATTATGCTGGCTTTAGACAATTAAAAAAATCCAGGAAAATAAATTACAACAACGTGTTTTCTTCCTCCCGCCTCTTCCCGAATACAAAAAAATACAGAGAAACTAAATAAACCTTAGACTTTTTCAGCAATTTTTTATAGTATAAGAAATCGCGGTTGCTCACAAAAAAAATCTGTTTTAATTGTACAAAAGACGTTTTTGCCTCTTAATATGAGCAAATTTTGTTCCAAACTGATCTTTAAATGTCACTTCAGAGAACCATAAATATTTTTCTCTCTAAGAAGTGAAGGTGATTCTGTTACTTTATGTTACGTAGGTCTATTTAGGGGTTTTATTTTATTTTTTATTTATTTAGACACTAGTATGTTTTGGGTGTTCGATATGAAAACTCAAGTTGCAGAATGATTTAATTAAATAAATCATGACTGGAGTTAAATATACTCAGAGCAATTTGTGTTATTTCATTAATGCAAATAAATGGACTATCAGTACCAAGGTGTGCTTTATAAATTATCAGAACAAATTAGTGAAATCTATTCTCCACCGAAGAGATATAACCTCAACATGAGAGGTTTTATAGTTTATGACGTTTTTACTGAATGTTTTTGGTCTATTTTCAATCGAAAGATTTCCATACCGCCTTGGATTTTTTGGGGGGCGGAGGGGAGGTGGTGGTTTGGCTTAAATATTTATTATCTAATATTGTAACTGAATTTTTATCAGCTGCTTTTTTCCCTTAAATAATTTTGGTCTAAATTTTATATCTAAGAGATTTTATAATCTGCCTCGCGCTCCCGCCCCCTCTTTAAATAATGTGGCTATAACATCCTAAATGAGTGTTCGGCCAAACGGATACTTTTAAACATTTAGAAAAAGTTATTTTGTGATTTGATCGCGAATATTTAAAAAAGAAATAATTTTTGGATTCCTCTAGAAGTACGCAAAAACCCAAACTGTCTGAGGAATAAATGGCCCGTACTATAGACCCATAGAATGATCTCTGAAAAAAAAATATATATATATACACACAACTGGATCTGCAAATAACATAAAGGTGTATGCTTGTGAATGTAGTGAAAGGATATGGAAAATTCTTGTTATTTTGATCAATGTACTATTCGCTTCCGGGACAGAACATTCATTTCAGAATTTATTGTTTAATAGCTGATGGTACTATTTCAGTGCAAGATACTCATGATTTGACAAGGAAGATGCATTTTTTTTAAAAATGGCTGGGGAAATAGATTAGGTAGATATAGACATATAATCCGTCCATTTTGCAAGCCTGATTTTTTTCCTCTTGGAACAAAAAGCTTTGTTTACATAAAGAAATGCGGTGGAGAAAGGGAGCAGATTGAAACCCTTAGGAGAATATGACCTTTTACAACATTTCCCGGTTAGACTAGAAACGGCAGGACTTTACTATAACGGAGAAAAGAGACGACAGAAAGAAACAATCTGTTGTCACCATGCTATGGGGTGATTACGCATTATGTTTCGCTTGCAGCTTCCAGTGAAATAAGAAGGAAATATAAATATAAAGCGATTACCTTTTCTCTACATATAACAGAGGGGAAATAGGTTTATGTACGAAACTCAGTGATGGGTTTGTGTATATACACACAACATATTCGGATTCGGTGCTTAGATAGATCGATTGAGTAGACTAGCTACCATCCCTGAAATGTGCATGATCGAGTCAGGGCTGGGTGTATTTGTACTTTCTAGCAGAGACACAGGTGGGCGAGGCAATATTTTTGTATTGGCCCAACTTCTGCAGGCGGCAGAGACAAGCTTTCGAGCTGGCACTGGGCTCTCGTGCAGAGCCCGGAGAAGTTGGTCCAATGAATGACCTCACCCACCTTGTAACGTGTCTGCCTCAAAGTTAGCAACCCCCTGGTCAGGAGCGGGGAGCTTCCCCCCTCCCGGCCGTTGAGCTGCGTTTTCTGATCCGGCGCCAGCGGGGGCTTCCCACGCCCTGAGTCCGAGTGAAACGCGCGGCGTGGGTGCAGCTCGTTAGCCGGGGAGCAGGAGAAGGCTCTGCAGAGAGCCGAGCGGGAAAGGGGCTGAGCTGAGCGGAACAAAGCCCCCCTGGAAGTTTAGGGGGGCCCAGCGGCGGCTCAGAGAGGGGATCATTGGCTGCAGCTGAGCTCTGGAAAGAGCCTGCACGTTCCGGCGGCGAGCGGGCAGGTGCGCGTGGAACAGACCAGGACCCGCGGTTCCACCCCACGCGCCCTCTCCGGTCTAGGGCGCGTCGTGGGCGGTCGGGGCCAGGGCAGAGCCACGTACCTGGTGGTGAGAGGCGATGCCCGGCCACGCCGGGCGGAAGCGCTCGCCCGCGGGCCGAAATGCAGCTCGGTGTGGGAGCGAGAGAAGCCCCAGGTGGGACTGACTAGCGGGCAAAGCCCAGCGCTGGATTTGGAGATCGGACGTTGCGCTCAATTGCTAATTCCCCCGGTCTCTGTTCTCCGGCTCTTACGCCCTGTGCTCTACCCGTCCTGTAGGGAAGTCACGGGGAGATCTGGGTCCGTCACGGCCGTACCCCCCACGCGGTATGTCCTAGCGCGCGTGGGTGCCCGGAGGCCACACGTTGGTTAGTTGCTACGTGCTGTGTCCAGCCAGGCAAGGGGGCCCCGGCTGCTGCCAGGCCTGGCCAAGCGGTTATGATCGATCGGGAGTAGCCGGCTGCAGAGAAAGGGAAAGTCCCCCCACCCAGCCCCACTCTCGGCCCCCAGGGACTGGTCCTGCCTAGTCCCTACTTTAAAGGACTTTTTTTAGCCATAGACAGGCCCGACCGTGGCATCAGCTGGAAGCCGGAGGACTGTGAGCTCGGCGGCAGGACTCCCACTGGCTGCATTCGGGCTGGGCGAGGAGAGGCGGCGATTTCCAGCAGGCACCGGGAGTTTTCATCCTGCAAGGGCGATCGGCGCTGGCTCCCTGGGGTGGGGGGCTCCCAGCGAGCATTGCCCCCAGGCTGCTCCCGCAGAGAGCTTCCCCCAGAACAGGGCATTTGCGGAAATAAGCCAATGGCAGCAAAGGCTGTTTTTAGAGGAACGCAGGGAGCGAGGCAGGTCCCGGGCGCCCGGCAGCGGAGCCTTTCCCCGCCCGGTGTGAACGATCAAGCTCCGTTTAAACCAAAACGGCGGTTTACACGAGCCCGCTCCGGCCCCGCTGGAAGTGCAGGGGAGCTTTTCCCGAGGACTTCAGTGGCTCTGGGGTCATTGTGGTTTACGAAGGCGGCTTTGCAGAGGGCTGCCCCCCGTGCGGGTCTTGTGTGGATCCAGAGAATTCATAAAAAAGCGGCGTCTGCCTTTCAGAGCACCGGGTATGGCCCTGCTCCCCTGCTCCGGGCATTCATGGAAGCGGGGGTGAGAAACGGGCCCGAGGAGCATTGAGGGAGGGGAGTTGACCAGCAGCCCTTGGCCATGCTGCGTCCCCACTACAGCTCCAGGGGTTGTGCAGACGAGGTGGCACCAAACCGCCCTTTGTTTCTCCAAAGCCCAGTTCTCAGGGCTCCCTCCTCCCATCCAGCCGGAGTCCCCTCAACCTCCTGCCTGCTGCCGGCTCCCTCGAGATCCATCCCAGGGGCTCCATCGAATTCTAGCCCGAGCCTTTCTCCCCCCCTCCCACAGCCTTAGTGGCCCTGGCCCCAGGGTGCGAGCAAAAAGCTAGAAACTAGAGCAACTCAGCCAAATGCAGGGAAGAAGGTGCGGTTTTAAGGTCAGGACGGGCCCAGGGTTATGAGCCATTGTAAGCAGCCGCCTGCAGAGAAAAAGGAAGGTCCCTCCCTCCTCCTTGAAAGGCCTTTTTTTAAGCCACGGACACAGCAGTCGCTTTGGTTGGAGGGTGTGTAAACATGTTCCTAGCTGTTCGAAACATTCCCTCAGGGCCAAGTAGCTCCTGAAAGATTCCTGCCCTGAAACGGTGCTAAAACCAGCTCTCCAAACCCCTCTTCCCTCCCCAGAGTTTGTCGTGCTAACCTGGGAGGCTATTTCTTTAACCAGACTCTTGCATTAGCAGGTTGCCAGAGGAGAAGGGACTATTCAGATCCTAGGACCTCATGCACTACACAGCCAGTCTATGGAATTTCAGCCAGTAATTCCTGCAACGGAGGGAATTCTTCTTCTCTAAGTGAAACTGATTTGGGCAGGAATAAATCTGAGTTACATCCCTCTCCTGAAATCCTTATTAAAGAATGGACGGTCACAGACTGGAACCTTGGCCAAACCCAGCCTGTGTGCAACTGCACATCTAACTATGCACACACAATTACTGCACTTGCAATTTTGATGGTTGGAGACAACTGGCCATTTGCACCTGCCCCACACACTAACTCCATGTGTTCATGCAATT
This sequence comes from Mauremys reevesii, assembly GCF_016161935.1. NCBI lineage: Eukaryota > Metazoa > Chordata > Testudines > Geoemydidae > Mauremys > Mauremys reevesii. The sequence continues at coordinate 4,898,237 of NC_052625.1, forward strand.
GTAAGGCCATGCCAAAAATTACCTTCTGAAAGTCACACCAATACTCCAATTGCACTATCAAATTATACATTCCTGCTTTGCAGGAAACAATGACACTTGTGTGAAGGGGTTAGGGAGAAGATGCAATGCACAGAACAAGCAAATAGACAGTAAATGTACATGCAATTGCACTTATTTTCTACAAACACCAGAAATTCCCGACACGTATACTAGTTGCGAAAGATGCGAAGCCCAGGTACAAAGGTGCATTCAGTTTCCATTTGCAGGAGGTTTATTCTATAACATTTTAGCTGTCAGTCACATTTGAAAAGGATAAACAGAAACAGACATTTTCTTTAGATTTGATATTAAAAACACCCATACACGAGGTGAGCGCTTTGAGAATGCCTGTATGTCTGAAAATTGAGTTTCACTGCCGCTCCTGTTCTGTTCAATAGCAAATGTTTATACCCACACAACATTTTAATGTAATGCACTATAGGCCATTGCAATCTGATGGTATACATCAGTTTCTAACAGTATGACTACTCTTTGAATCACAATAAGTATTCTGCTCCATCCCCAATCACTTGCAAATGAATCTAGGTGCAGGATTTCATCCTCTCAAGGTTACGTTGGTCTGGTCTTTTTCCTTATATTTGAGTATTAACATTTATGCCCTTGAAGGAGGACACAGCTAAACTGCCTATATCAGATGGTCCAGGAGAGACTTTTTCTTATAACCTTGTGTAAGAGTTAAAAAATACTTGCATAGAAAAAGGCTACAGTTATGCATACATACATGTGCATATTAAAGAAAAATATAAAATGGGATACTTAGCGATATTGCATCCATTTTTAAATAGTTTACTTAACCTGATGCACGGTGTATGTTAGGAGCAGAGAATTGTTTACTTTTTATGGGCAAACTAAAAGGTTTGGAGTCTTTGAAAAATATGGATGTTTATAGAGGAATTTTCCAAGTTATTAATACCAAACAAATAAAAGTGTGCATCTGCATTTAGATAAAAACTACACAAATATTCCAGAGGAAAGAGTCATAAGCCACTTAATACCAGTGCACATTTTCAAAAGCCACTTCATAGGGCAGTCAAGTAAAAAGAGAATATTTCAATATTCAATACACTGAATGCAAAACCCTTTGAAAATTACTAAAAAATGCACCCATTTACTAGCCAGCTAACGGTTTGTTAACCTTTGTTTGAAAACGTGATTTTCTGTAAAATATCTGTTAATTTCATATTCTATGAGGTAAAAGGCATAGAAGAACAAGAACACACCAGACAAAAGTTGTAAAAGTTGAAACATTTTTACTTAGAAGTCCAGAAATCAAACTCGAGAGACAAATACATCAATGAAGTGTTGTTAAAAAGAATACGGACAAAAGCATGTCTTTAAATGTTGTGTTTCTTAGACTGCCTGCTGTGCCTACCTTCACAGCTAATAAAACCCTATTTCTAGGCATTCTTTAAAAATCAGTATCTATTTTGGGGCTCTTATGTTGTGAATTAAAGGATGTTTTGATTTGCAATTGACAGGCATATGCAATTGATGCTTAGCTAGTAATAAAGGCAGAACAGTACTCCTACTTCATGAAATGTCTCTCTCAAGCACATTAGTAAGTGCTTTACATGTCTTCTCCAGTACACTGTTTCAAAGCAACATAAAAACCCTTCCCCTCCCCCCCAAAATCAAATCTTATCAGTAAGAAATATACACAGTTAAAACACATATTGCAGTTTAAAAACTACTAGTACGTTTCTTAAAGATGCCTCATTTTTCCACAGCTGTTGTAAAAACAGGTTTTGATGATGGAAGACTTCAAGAGTCTAATTCCAGTTGTATCTTCCAGCGGGAGGTGGCAAAGGGTAGGGCCTCCCAGGGCCATATCCCTGCAAACAAAAGCAAGGGTTTATTTTCTGGATTACTGTCACAGTAAACAAGTTAGCCTAGCTTCAGACTCCATGCAAAACTGAAACAATACAGCAGTTACACAGAAAGAGACCAAAGAAAGAGCTAAACATCTCTTAATAGTGTTTACAAATGCTCTCCTGGATACACACACTTCAGCTCCTACACAAGGAGTAAATTCTGTACAACACCAACCTCACACTTCCATGTGTGTTGGAAAAGATTTAATAATCCTAAACGAGAAAGCCAAAAGGCAGCATTGAGGGTGATTTGAGCTGCAGAAGTAACTGCTAACCTTTTGCTTCCAGTGATAGTGGAATTTAAAAGGTGCAAAATGAAAACAAGAGCAGGATTTGAAAAGCAAACTTTGTAAATCCATGAAGAAAACGTGGCTCTGCCATTCTGTATATATAGACACACACGTGCGCATGCACATTTTACATGGACTAATAGTGGAAAGTAGAATACCTTCAGCATGCACAGTAAGGGTACGCTTTGACACCTAGGAGTCATCTTAACCTTCCCATTATGGTTAATTTATACAATGTTTTGTCTGTATTTCAATGAAATTGAAATACAAGTTCAAGTCTGTATATTTTAGTTGTAGACATCTGATCTTCTGCCAAAGCAAAAACCATATGTTTTTGACAGATACATGAGACTTTTCTTGTGGGATGCATTTCTGTTGTGCTGGCTTCTTGTAGGCATCAGTTCCGTTTTAAGTAGCATTTAAAATACTAGGTGACATGATATCAATGCATGTCAACAGACTGAGCACTGAAAGTACAGAAGACTTCAAGGAAAGTGGTTACCACTTTAGATATACATTTGTATTCAATTTAGTTGCCACACCCAATACATTAGATTCACGGTGATAAGTTTATTGGAGGGGATTTAGAGAGACAGTCAACTTGAATCTCCCTCCAAACCGAAAATTTGATGACTAATAATCCCAAACTTTACCCTAAGAGGTCAAAGGAAAGTTACAAAAAAAACAGGAGTACTTGTGGCACCTTAAAGACTAACAAATTTATTTAAGCATGAGCTTTCGTGAGCTGCAGCTCATGCTTAAATAAATTTGTTAGTCTTTAAGGTGCACAAAGTGCCTTTTTTTTTTTTATGATACAGACTAACACGGCTGCTACTCTGAAACCTCTATTTTCAGTTTACTCTGGTGATGTGACACACTGGGTATATACCGTCGGTCAGTTCTCTGGGAGGGATGGTGACAGCTCTTTCCCCAGGCTTTTCCAGAGGGTGATTAGGAGTAAGAGCTGCAGCTAAACTGACTCCAAAGGGCAGCAGGCAAAGAAATGCAAAAGGAGCGGCTCATGCAAGCCTGGTGGTGTTACTCTTGGGCAGCCCCCAAGCCCTTTCTAAGCAGAGCTCCACCCCATCCATCCCTTCATTTAAAAGAGATTGAGGAGTAAGTGGTTTAAAAACATGCTCTAACAGGAAGCTTTTTTTTTTTTAAAATAAAATCAATTTAAACAAAAATCATGTTGAGTGCATTCCTTTAGAAGTCTCTTAGTAGAATAAAATGGTGCACCAAAAAGTGTGTGTGTGTGTGTGTATTTTTGCAAAAAACATTGTATATGATCATACAATTAGACACTGATACAGAGTTGCACAGGAAAGAATTATTCCTAATGTTCAATTCCTATATTATAGGCTAAATATTAAGTTAAGTATGTCTGCAATACAATGCATTTTATTCTTTACATTTCTGGGGTGTTTGTAAGGTATATTTACAAAAGTCTGCTACAACAGTGATCTGCACCAAAGACAGTTACATCAATTCCGTGAGCACTCCGCGGCAGCATATGTATTAACCCCTGCGAGCCATGCCGTTGCAAAGGATTTAGGGGATGAAGGGAGTTGATAATTACTTATGCTACTATAAAAAGTGTGCCCACTTTCATTTTAAGCCTTTTTCAGGACTTTAAAGCTTCGACATTTATAGATAACACCAGTTTCAGATGCTGTTTTGCACTCCTAAAACTCTAATGTGGCTAATAATGTAACATCAGTATTTACTCGCCCCAAGACCATAATGTGAACTAAAACCTCATTTAAAAAAAACAAAAAAATCAAAGAAGGCTTAATTACTAAAATTAGACAAAGCAACCGTCTTAAAAAGGGGTTACACAGAAGGGCAGTTGACATAAGGATACTTCTAAAAAAGTAAGCCTTCTTGGCCAGAAGTTGTGTCTTCCCTACTACTATCACATATTAGAATATGACCAAGAACGCCGTCACTGCCTGGATTGAACTTCACTGCAGGATCAAGCAGAAGATAATTCCTGCATTTATGACACCAGACTTGAATATCAGAAATTCAGTAAGTCTTCTATCTAATGTGGCTTCTATCTAGTGCAACAGGGAACAATTTGCTAGAATTGTGAGGGGACAAGGAAAGATTTAAATAATTTATTGGCTTATAATAATTTGGTCTGTCAGAGTGCACCATGCCAGACTTCTCTGCTAGCTCCATCAATCCTGCAAACCTAGTTTTCATAAAATATCCTGTTTTGAGCTCTTAAGGTCACATATGGAAGGTTTTCTTTGTGAACTGATGCAGGGCTCCTTTCTTGAGTCTACAATACAAACATTTTTTCTGAGAAGCACCATCTCTACTCTTCTCAGTGGACTGTTAACCCTTATGTATAGTGACTACAATTTTAATGCCAACAATGAACTATTCCAGTGCTCACTGATCCATTTAGCAGAAATATCTGGTGATTCTAGGGTTGTGGAGCAGAGTTTGGGATTGCAGAGGGAGGATGAGTATCCAATTTTCCAGTCTGATTTCAATGCTTTCCCCTCCCTTCCCAAGCCCTGAGAATACCTCATTCCTTTTTTATTTATCATCACAACAGCTCATATTGTGGACTGGTGCAATTACGCATTTATTCTTTGTTTTCAAGCTTCTTGGTGAAGATCCATTTTAAGTAATTCCATTAAAGCTTTCCAGAACTCACCCTGTCAATACACATCTTTTAGCAAAATTCAGCCACTATATTTAAGAAGTGTGGTGTAGATTAAGACAGTTCTAGTATGGTTTAGCCAACCAGTGTAGACAGAATCACACTATGTTAAAAGATGTGACAGGCCAGTCAGTGCCCCAGGCTAGAACCCACGGAATCTGATCTCCTCCACACAGGCCAAATAGTGTTAAAAAATGGCTTGTCTACACTAGGGTTTCAAAGCCATATCTGAGTGTTTTAAACTTTGCTAACAGGCCTATGCCTGATAAGCCTACTTCTTCCCTACCATACTCCAAACCAGAGAAGCAGCTTGAACGAAAGACATTACCAAACTGATCTTTAAAGCTTTTTCAGAACGGTCGCTAGTTCAGAGAAAGATCCCACTGTTGCTAATACAGGTTCAGCTGAACGAGTGTAGAGTTAGGAGCACAAGGGTAGCTCATCTGCTGGCTGCAGATGTTTCAGCATCACGTAATCCTGCAAAACTAAGAGACGTGAGGATGGAAATGGTGTTGGCAGCTGGCAGGCTGCCTCCCCCGGGCTCCTATCACTGATTCAGCCTTGGTAACAGTGGGAAATTTATCAAGAATTTCCCTAGAGCAGAGATGGCCAAAGCAGCTTCATTGTTGTCACACACTTTGGTTGATGCCACATTTGAAATGTCCATTAAAAAAAAATTACATCTTCTTGAAATAGGGCTATTTAAATGAGCTATGTAAACACGACTACCAGAGGCTCCCACAAATGTATATTATGCTGGGGTGTGTGTGTGTATATATATATTTATTTATATATTTGTTTTCATAAGTTGCTTTAAACAGCCACATTACAAATCAACTCGTTTATAGAGCAATCAAGTAGAAATGGTCCACTATAATAGAGAAGGGAAACATGACGTGGAGAAAAAGCCATAGCAGGAAATTCACACTAGCAAGCACTAAATGACAACTGTATAATGCTCTGAATAGACTTATTTGAGAGAGAAGGTGGGTGAGATAGTATCTTTTATTGGACCAACTTCTGTTGGTGAGAGAGAGAAACTTCTGAGCTACAGAGCTCTTCTTCAGGGCTGGGGAAGGTACTTAGTGTCACGGCTAAATACAGACTCAAACAGGTGTTTAGCGTAAGTGGTTAGCACATAGAAGCTGATCCAATAAAAGATATTACCTCCCCCACCTTGTCTCTCTAATATCCTGGGATTGACATGACTACAACAATATTGCATACTGAATAGGCTTGTAGGCTAACCAAATGGAATTTTCAGAATTAAGTGCATAATTTTCTCATTAGACACTGAAATATAAGTTTGTATCCAAGCAATTATCCCAGCAAAGCAGATACGGATATTGACTCATCGTTGTATTACTCGTTTTACACTGGCATAACATTGAATTCAATGAAGTTACAACAGAGTAAAACTGAAGTAAGGCAGATTTAATGCAACTGATTCATCACTATTACATTCCCAATTAAATGGGTTTTATTTTATATTTATAAAATGGGAAGAACAAGAGGCTTGGGTAGTTATCCAGCATGTGTGGTACAGGACAGAACGTATCCTTCTGATAACTATATCCTTCTACAGTTGGGAGCGGGGGGGGAGTATGAGAAACTGCTTTAAAAATTAACAAAAATAAGGAGGAAAGTATCCTCAAGTCTTATGGCTTTCAACCACATGGGGGTGAGGTGTGGGAGGGGGAAGGGCACCACGCACAGCATTTTTAGTGCATGGTGGGCAGCAGAAGACAGTAAAAAGAGAAGAACTGTTCCCCTCCTTGGGAGCTAGCTGCTAGTAGTATTTCTGGGCCAGGCCCTACGGAAATAAGGCAAAGGTGTACTTACATTCTTATTAATGGCTCACACCTTTGCTTACACATCATGTTGGAAAACAACATGGGTACCCAGCAGGTAAGAGGGAGATAATTCTCCCTTACTACTTCTCCAGCTGCTACTTGGTAGCCTGCCTGCCAGTTGAGCACTACAAGCTCTGGTTTCCAAAAGACAGCATCTGCCTCATACTCAAATAGCTGCCTAAAGTGTAATCAGGACATCAATCGTGTGTTTTACTACTGTGCTATGCCACACAGTCTCTGTACCCAAGGTTTCTAGTACAACTGCGCATCCTGATGTGTTACCTATTTATTGGGAAACTGGAGGAGAATGTGTGTGGAGAACAATATGCTGTTGTTTTTGGATGTTTAATACATATATATTGTACTTTTAAAATGATGGCAAGACCACCTAAGGTTTGAATATGAACTCTCTAATGTTTGCTTACTTAAATCTACATAAGTAACTGGTGTGGGGGGGGAGGGGGGGAGAGACTTGGTGGAATTCAATTTGTTTTTTTATAATTTCAGCCCCCCACCCCCACCCCCCATTTTTATCAATTTAAATGTTCACAGTTGAAGTAAATTATGGGGAGCTCGGACAACTTAATGACAGATTTTATATTAAAAACATTAAAGTTTTATAACTGTTAATATTAATTGTTGGCACTACATGTCAAAAATATACAAAGTAAATATCCTTTGAATCAAACTCCCAAAAGTTCTCCAGCAGCATTTTTTTCTTTGCCTAGCTGTAAGTTTTGATCATCACTGATGGAAATATTTTATTTATCTGTTTGTGTGTCTAGAGTGAAATCAACAGTTACCGACAGTTACCAATGAAAATCAAATTCTTCCAAGAGTAGCTAGCTACACACACGCGTACACCTGTACATCTTTGGCTATTAGAGTCTAATAGCCCAATAGTTTCCAGTCTAAGTCAAATCAGCATCTTTCAGCAAAAAGAAAAAAAAAATTAACGATAGATGCTTTAAATGTGGGGGTTTGATATGTCCTTCAATTCACCTATGAGGAGGTGTCAAAGACAAACCCCTAAAACAGAACCATGTTAAGCTTTAAAATGAAACAGAAGATTTTACTTGCAGAAATATTTGCAGTGAGTATTTTCCCTTTTCCCATAACAGATACTGCACAAGTGACCCAGAAGAAAACAATGTACAATCACACAGTGCTTTATTACCTGTCTTCCCCTATCCATTCGATCATCAGGTCTGTGGGGGTAATTCATTGGTCCACCTACTCCTTGGTACTGATTTTGCTGGAATGCTGCACCCTGGGATTGCAGCATGCGGTTCCAAGATATAAGAGGGGCAGCCCCAGAATTTCTGTGTAAAGAACATGTGTATTATAGCATGTTATTAATTTATATATAACTTCATATCACAAAGCCCAACCTTTTGTAGACATGCATAATAAATGGTTCGATTTGCTTAAGCCCAGATCTATCGTGTTAATTGCACAGTCATATTACAATCTATGGGAGCTACAAGTGCCTCTAAATGATCTGGCTCACACTGTGTAAGGAAGAAGCCCTTTAATTTTAACTAACAGACCATGTTTACTCACTGCTTCACTCTCAAACATACTAAGGTGGAGAAACAGATGCTTTTGAAAGAATGCAAATTCAATTTTGCAGAGTCAGGGATTGTTTTAACTCCCTAAAAGGATTTTGCTCATCCTGTATTTTAGAGGCAGGTTCACCAGTCTGTTTGCAGTGACTGCCGATGTAGATTTGAAACAAAACGTCACTGAGTTAGCTAAATGTAACACACTATCCAAAGAGTAAACATGTGCAACACAGGAGAATGAAGCTTTATTTTCTAAATGTCCAGACTCTTTCTGGGAGTCCATTCTTTCTAGTTAATTGCAGGTTGCAAATGAATTCTTACTGCTGAGTATTTTGAATCTAGGGTAGGGGCCTTGGCTGTTTTTTCCCATCCATTATTCTGCTCAATATGTCAGAAGGTCTGATCGGGAAGAAACCTTTTCAAGTTCTATTGATGCAGTTTTCAATTGACCATGGTGACCTAGCAACATAAGCACTAATTGGCATGGACTGACTGACATTTGGTGTACAGTTTATATGGGAACACAAATTCAACGTTTATTTTAACCTAGTTTCTCATCCTAGATTACTAGCAGCAAGAAATATTTAATTGCCTTCAAGTACCTAGTCTAAAATTACAAATATAAAACAGGCACATCAAATCCTTGTTTTATTACAAATAGTCACAAAAATGATATAGCCATGTACTGCTTAGGACATGATCTCTCCAAAGCTAGAGAATTCAAAATCCACATTTTCTGCAGAGAACACATACCACATTGTGTTGAGGGGAAAGAGACTTAATTACAAAATTAGATATTATTCACTACAATTCATATACAAATCCTGTAAATTTAAATCTGTTTTGGTTACTGTTCAACAGGTATACACTGATATTCTATTATGATCTCTGAGCAAATGAGGAAAGTAATTAGCATAAAATATCAAAATGTTGGATAACTGGCGTGTAGGGTAACCATTTAATTTTAAAATTGACACTAATGTCAGTATTACTTTCCTTGTCTTTGAAAACCTCTGGCTGGATCCATTTGGTTAAAGATACTAAAGTCATCCCTGCCAGAACTCTACCAAAGTCAATGAAGTGACACCGAGGCTGTCAAGCAAGCACTCAGGGTTTTAATAAGGTGATCACATTCTCCTTCTTGAAGATTATAAAAGCATATTACACATAGCCGCCTGCACAACAGCTGAAAGATCAGTGTAGGGCTTATGAGGGAAGGACTGGTGGGGGTGGGGAACGTTTTAATGCGGTTTAATATGAACTTCACTGATAGGAATGGAGACAAAGTCTATATTAAGCCAGTGCATTGATCATGGCAAGCTGTTTCTGAAAACCCAAAACACAAAAAGGTAAATATAACAAGATGGGGGAAAAGTACACATTTAAAGAGGGCTTTCATGTTTAAATTCCTATTCCCATTCATTTTAGTTTTACACTGTAAAAACTACATTATGTTTACTTTATCTGGCAAGATTTTAAGAACAGTTATGATGTCCAAAACCTAGGCAATAAGAACTCTTACTGTCCACAGAGATAAAAGAACAAGATTGCTAGTATGAAGTACGACTCTTTCATGCTGGATGCATAGTTGGCACTTACAAGCAATATGCAAAATAATATTTACAGAAACAGAACTAAACGTTGCACAGAAGCAAAACCTTAATTACTGCTGAATTATACACCCCTTTTACCAATTTTCCATCTGAAACATTTACTAGTCAGACCAATACTGTAATTATTTAAAATCAATGGCAGGGTGAATTAAGCACCCAAGATCACCTAAGACTAGTGCGGAGATATTCCTTTTGTTTAAATACATATTTAACAATGTTTTTATTTTATATTTCAAGGAAATAATATCCTCATCTTAAGGCAAAACACTGGATTCAAAATATTTCTTGATATTTTGTCAGATAAATCATAGTGGTGACAGGAGAAAATTCCATCAAAACACTATGAACATTAAGTAGCATGAACTTTGGTCTTTCATTAACTCACAATCATTTGATTTCAGTAAGTTTGTCACCATTTCCATTATAAAGTCACTTTGCCACAAAAGTCTATGTAGGCTTAGGCTTCTGTAAGGTCTCTCTTAATAAAATTTTAAAAACAGATTCCATTTAAATCAATATGTTTAAATTCTATACTAATGCCAAGGGACTGTGGTTAAAAAGCATTTGTGCTTTTGTAACTCAAGGTGATCTTAAACAAGTTAAATTATTCAGGCAGTAAGTGCGTAACATGAATTTGGAGTATTTAACTCCCCCCAAACCATCCCAAGCAGTAATTAAATAGCCAATATGTTGATTTTTAATAAGATGATATGCATGTACAGCAACAAGTATTCAGAAAGGATTTTGGCAATTCAGTTATTGCATACAAAGCAAAAGTTCACAATATATTTTTGTATTAGGCAAAACGTACATTAACTTTAGCAGTGTAATTTTGTAAACTGCATATTAGGAGTGCTTACTAAGATGGATTGACAATGTCCTGTGAGTGTTTCATAGATTTAAAAGCTTGTTAGATATTTCTATTGTTTTCAAGCCACTGTAAAAATGAAACAGAGCTATGTAGTATCATCTGAAGATTTTAGCTAAACCTGTTAAGTTACTGAATATTTATATAGCACCTAACATTTTCAAAATGCTGTGCAAGTACTACATAGTATTAAAAGTAACAAAACCAGCATCCAGACTTCCATTCTGTCCTTCACTCATTAGGTTATACACCTTATTTATATGCCACAACAGTATTAATGCAAGATTACAGTTGACATTTTAATCTGACAAATCAGGGAATTCAAAGTTACAGTTCCTGCAGGAATAAATTCTGTGCTATTGTGCATATGTATTACCATAGGATCTAGGCTCTGTCTTAATATAGAGCTTGACCCCTTAATATACATGCAGTGATACAGAGTCACAGACAGAAGGGCAGTGCCCTTTGTACTGTATTTGAATTAGGACAAAACATGATACACAATCATACAATACTGGGTAATATAATGAAACCCTAATACACATGGTAAGTGACAGTTATAGTTGCTTTAGGAAGGTGTTCTATAATAAGAAAATGTTAATATGTTTCAGACCTCAAACGATCTAAAACAATCCTAGCTTAGTTTAGATTTTCAAGTTATGCTATCAACACTCAGTGAAATGATCGTGTTCTCCCTCCCTGAAATGCTAGGAAGCGAGGCTCAAACCCAGATCTCTCAAGCTTTCTAGTGGTATGATCAACGAAACCCACAAATAACATTAAATATATAAAGCTTCTAAAATATAGTAATTAAGTCCAGCTACTGCCATTGAAAAAAAAACAAGCCTAGAACACAAAGCATTCTCACACAGTGGTGCTAGAACAATTTTTATAGTGGGGGTGCTGAGAACCACTGAACCAAAACTGTCAACTCTGTATATAATGGAAACCACTTCAAGCCAGTGGGTGCAGTAGCACCCCCAGCATCTCTAGTTCCAGCACCTATGTTCTCAAACGCTTATTCAGTATTAATCAGGCCTCAAATGCTTTAGATTTTAGATTGACTGTATCAGAACTTCTCAGATCAGTAAGACTGTGTGTTTGCAAGTATGCAGCAGCTGCTCTGTTCATCAGTAACTTCCTGCGGTTTTAATAATTTATTCCCCCTACATATACTTTTGAGACTGTTACACCACTGACTCTAAAAACGTACACACTCCTGTACAGATAACATGCTTATTTTGATTCTGAGAGAAGCATTTTATAAGCACCAAGTTTCCCTCTCGCAAGCCAAAAATCTGACCACTTTCAACCCAGCCTTCCAGATATCTTTGAACCTGCTTCACTGGCTCCTCAAAAGATTCATTGGCAGGGATGGGATTACATCCACATTCCCTGCTGGCTGTTGTAAGTGGAGGAGGTTCCATTCTCCCAGTCCTGCCTCTTTTAGGTGAAGAGTTTCTTCCTGGTTGTGTTGCTCCCCCTGTATGTTATGATTTCAATGCCTATTCACTTCCCGATTTGCCCCAACCCAGGCAGAGCAAGAGGAGGAACAATCAGCAGGAGCAGGCAGTGGCAAAACAGCACGTGGACAGCAGCCTCACAATGCCACAAAAACTTGATGGCAATTTCCCTCCTGCTGGGTAACTATCCACAAGCTGAAAACCACGACTCTGTAGGGCATTAGAACGAATAAAAGAGTCCCAGGTCTAAAAAAGTATCAGGTCTATTACAACCCACCCTCCCCCAATCTCAAGTCCTTTAGAAGCACTGGCAGAGAGTCTGTTCACATATGCACATATTCAAGCCCATCACCTTTTAGATGCATGCTTAAATCAGTAAGGCAAGTAATTTAATGTCAATGTTCAGTGCATTTAAACATTTTAACTTTTTTTCTTTCTAATCAAGTATCTTCAAGAACATGGTGGGTGTATTTGTCCTCATTGCGGAGCTAAGTCTGGCAAGCTAGTGGTTTTATAAATCAAAGGGGTATGAACACAAAAAAGTACCAGAAAAAAAAAAATCTTGATTTATGAAAAGCCACTTTACTTTCATTTAAAAGCTGGAAGGATTTTCTGCAAACTTTCCAAAGAGATTCCCTTCTTGGCTAAGCCATGGCATGAACGACTTCAGTCCCATCAAGTAATTGGAGGAAGATTGAAAATGGAAGTTTAAGAAATGAACGTCGATCTCCACATTGTGACATAACTAGCACACCGCACAACGTTCACACATCCCACCCCCTACATTACTGAAAGCACACTGGGTAAGGTTAAGGAGCCAGTGATGCCACCATATACTATACTAGTGAGGCTGTACAGCCAGATGTCTGGACCCTAAGTACAGGCATCTGTCCAATGTTAAAAGGAAATTAAGTTCTGTGCCCCCATGCCAAGACCTCTCCACTATAAAAACTATAATACACACACACACACACACACACACACACACACACACACACACGCCAGCATTGGTTGAAGAGGTGGAAGTGTGAAGTTGGAAATCCAGAAGCCCAAACAGAAATTTTAGTTCAATTATACTGAATCAGTGAAATTAGCAGCCCAACAGAATGACATTCTAGAATAGAATGAAATTCCTACCATTGTAAAAAAACATTATAAGTTACCGAAGTGCATAGTACTGTTTCCTTAAAAAAACAAAAGAAAAGCTATTTGTGAACCTACTTTTATAGTTAAGATCAGGTATTTCAGTTTGTTACATTGCTGAAGATAACCTTGAAAATACAGTTTATAAGGCAAGATTCCACATTAAACATGGCAAATTAAAGGGAAATTGGACTGATTTTAAGAGAGATAAAAATGCTTGCCATGGAAGGTGTGCATATTTGTTAACAGTCCAACAACTTTTCCCCAGTCTGATTCTTTTCAACATTAACAGCTGTAAGTAAACGTAGCGTATGTCAAAGTTAGTGTCCATTTTAAATATGTATTCAAAAATTGCACTATATATCTTAATATAATTATTCATAGCACCAGATATCCTGGAGTTTGTAAAGTCCATCCGACTTAAGGGAATACAACTTATCAATGAAGGAACACATGTAAAACATCCCTTATTATCAAACCATGTCACATTCTTTCTATTCCATGGTACTTATTGGACTGCAGATTCTATAATCCTCCTCTGAGTCCCTTCTGCATTTAATTCAGTTCAGTCTTAAGTAGTTAAAGAAACTGTTTTCAGTGGCAACTAATAACTACTGACCTACAGTGACACTGCCCTACAATAGGCTTGTCAGGCCTGAAAAAGTTGTACCAAAGAAGCTGATTAGGACTTCAAGAGGTTTGTAGCAAGAATCAATGGCTAGTCTGTACTAATGCTGTGGTTCCAGCACAGAAATGATAAAAGTGGAACACCATTAGTTATGCCTCATTAAGCTCCACAACCCTCCTAAAAAGAAATTTGTTTAGCCTGTACAGAAATCTAATGCAGTTTTAAGCTCTCTGTGTTGAATTTCATGGTATCTCAAAAGCTTCAATAAGATAAAGGCCAAAGATCCAAGAATGGTAACCAAAGCATCAACAGTAAAGTTAATTTTGAAGTTTCTGGTTTTTAATAGAACGTGTTTTTTTCTTTTTCGCTTTCTTTCTTAGCCAGAAACTCAATCTTTTAAAAAGAGAAATACTGAATTTTGCACCCCACAATAAAAATACAGCATGGATTTAATATCTTGTAACAGTTTGTTTTTAAAAGTTAATATATTTAAATATAAAATAAAAAGCCTAGTTTTAAGACTAACGAATAACATATTGTGGACTATGAGGAAGCTAAGTATTTAAAAACTTTTTACAAAATGTAAGTGGCCATACCTTTCATATCTCTGTGGCGGCTGTTGAAACAGAGGTGTGGGACCTCGCCATGATTCTTGGGGCCGTAGATCTGTATAATAAAACAAAGAAAAAGTCAAACAATATGCAAAAACCAGTTCCATACATCACTTATTGTCAAATATGTGTTAAAAACAAATTTTTAAAAGTTTCAGAGAACTAACAAAAAACCCCAAATTGGACTTGCTGCCAAATACTTTTGGGCCACTTTTTTACTCTACGCTGGTGTAACTGTAAATTAATTCCACCGACTTCAGTGGAGTAACTGACTTGAAACTGGTGAAAGAGCAAAATTTCTCCATTTGTATCTTAATATACACAATGGAAAGCTAAATTTCAGGTAATCAAGAGGAAAAAATTAACCAGTGTATTGGTCCCAGTCATTGTAATGTTTTAAACCTCTGAATGTATACATTTTCTGGAATTTTTACAACAAAAGAAATCATACGACTCCTACCACAACTTTTGAAAAGCCTCTTTCAGACAACATTTAGTGTTACCACGAAATACATCCACCAATATACCAGTATGTGTGATCTTTGTAATGGGGGGAGGGGGGGAGAGAAAGAAAATTGATAAAAATATTGCAATTCATTATAAGCATCAACCAATAATTCCATCCTCTTTATTAGGCTGAATTATTTACCATACAATCTGAAAGCTAATAGGGTGGAGACATGATTTAAGAATACTGTATTTTCAACTTTGTCTGGCCACCAGAATATTATGATTTACTATGGGTCCTTCTGAACAGTTATTATACGGATGGAAAAAAATCGGTAGAATCTGGCTCAGAGCACATGGCATTGCAGCAGTAAGAAACGGTAATGAAAGGGACCACCCACTTTTCAATTGTTTTCTTGTAGTCAAGCTCTAACTCTGTACAAAGATGTACCAGCAACAACTTTGCTTTAATAAGACATGCAATTAAATGGCTGCTGTTCTTCTAAATAAATTGACCAGTAAACAGGATGAAAGAAACATCTAATCAATAGCTCCCTGGTCAGTTCACAACACTTAAATTGTGTATCAGTCAAAAGCTTCAGTTTCAGTGACATCTTTGATTATGTTCAATGGTGTTTAAGTGTGACCTAATTACAACAGCTGGTTCCAGAAGTTGTCTAATGGATATGCTGTGATAGGATAGTAATACCCCGTTAAACTGTCAATATTCAAGGACACCAAAGCTTAGCAATAATTTGACAGAACTCTACATTTACTTTTTCAATTGAGCTTTTAAGAAAAGGATGGATAGGGGGAAATCTGAGCCTCTCTTCTAGGAACTCAGACTGGATTGCTGGTGCATTTTAATGGTCTGACCTGAACAGAAACCTTTTATGGTAGCACTTGAGAGAACTCTGTAGTGTGGGCAGGTCCTACTGAAGATAACAGCTTTGCTGGTAGAAATAAATTCTGATCTCCAACAGTTCTGCTCTTCCTGCCTTGGGCCTCCTTTGATCAGAATGAGTCATGCTCACATAGGCCAGATGACAAAGTTACTTGTAGTGTGGACAATAGATCCATTAGAGACTAGACTGGGATTCCCCAAACTCATTTCACTTGTAACTAATTGCTAACTTGATGATATTGCATTATATATAAAAATAATGGTTTAGGGTGACCAGAGAGTGGCTGGGGAATTTATGGGATCAAATTAGGAAAAGAAAAAATTAAACTAATCAGAAAGTTTAAACAGTGAGGTCTATTATAGAGGATAGGATACTTTAAGAGAAGTAGATTCATCATTCAAATTAGGATAGTACCAAAGCACTTGAGTATGTACTGTAGGGAACAGTACTGACCATTTCAATCTTCCATGATCCATAGTTTCAAACCTTTAATTTTAAACAAACTCCATTTGAAAAGAGATGCAAAATGAAAGATCTGCATTTCAGGATTAAATATTTAACCCAAAAGGTATGCCCACAATTCTTTTAATTAGACTGTCCACCTGGTGTCTCATAGTCCTGGTAAATGGCCCCACTTTTCTATTCATAGCTGTCAAGAAAACTGTCCCCATTCCTGGGCTTGGACTCTACCATGGTGATCCAGCCATACAAGACCTCTAGGCTAGATTCCTTAGTTCTCAGTACCTAAATAATACGGTCACCGGGTTCCTAAACTGACAGCTGTTCCATATGCTCAGAAACATCACCCCAGCACTCTGAACTCTTTAACTGGCTCCCTATTGAACACCTCGTCAAATTCATGGTTTTGGGCCCTGTTTTAAGGGCTCCCCAGGAGACTCTTCCCCAAATTACTTCAGGGATCACCTCACGATGTGCTAACATGACGTAGGCACAACAGATGCATGCCACTGAAACAGAACTAAGAGCTTCACAACTCAGAGTTGTGTTCAGGAGACAGATCTTTCAGCAACTGACCCACAAACCTGGAACTCACTGCTGGAGGAGGCTGGGATGAAAAACTCCCTTTCATCTAGCTGTGCCACAGCCACCCCGCAAAAAGAACCAACTAGTGAACAAAAATTATGTCCAGTCCTTGCTGACTATAGGGAAGAGGTTTTTTTTGTTTTTTTTTTAATGTGTATGCTTTATAATGTTGGGGGCCACTCAGATACAGCTGTAATGGGTCCTGTAAAAAAACTCAGACAGCCCAACCAGATTCTTGTGTCACTGCTGATGGACAGCAGCAGCAGTGTGGGAGTCTAGGGGGTGGGGAAAAAGGAGGAGGAGAGTCAAACTGCCCTTTCCTGTCTAGTACACAGATGGAGAGTGGGGGGGAGGGGAAGGACACGTTACACTTCCAGCAGCATGGAAACGGGGTGCTCTCTCTTTTCTTTGCAGCCAGGAGGCCATGCAGATGAAAGAAGCTGCCCTTGTTCCTGGCACTTCAGGGCTACACATTTAATCCAACACTCACGTATAAAAACCCCACGTCCTCTGCTCCTCCGTGAAGTCCAAGGAAAGCCCTCCAGTGAGAGGAGATTAGTCCCCACCAGGTATAGGGTGCATCTTTCATATTGACCCCCGAATCACAAGCACCTGCTGTATGTGTGTTTCAAGCTCTGTAACCCTCTCCTCCAACTGAAAAGTTAGGACACAGCCCCCTTCAGGAAGTAGCTCTGATCACATCTCCTTGTACAGCACTGAGGAACACACAGATTAAGTATTCACAAGCAGGAATATCTTAATAATGAAGTAGAGTTTAAAACAAACTTATTACCATTCTTTGCATGGTTCTGACAGAAGATCACTTTAAGAAGGAAAAAAAAGCCTGAAAGTGAATTGCACTTCAAAAAGGTAAAAGCAGGAGAGGAAAAAACGACAGTTAATATTTTCTTTGGTCTTTACAAATTAGGCATTTCCTAGAGCTATAAGGCTATATAAACTGCCTTCTCCAGCAACTCCTCAAGTAACAATTTATCTAATCAGTGTAGCAATCAAAGACAAGATTTCATGTTTACTGATTGCACTAATCAAAATCACTTTTCAAATGCAGCTAATTGACAAGTTTACTGACTGAGATGAAAGTCATAAATCACATACTCTGGATTGCAGAAACCAAATATGCCATTCACACAGTACCACCAGACTGCACTTGACTCCCCCAAGTTATCAGCACACAGACAATTATTCATCAACTGAAAATTGGCACATCAAAGTCAAATCAGAGAACAACGGTAAGAAACACCCCCAGCAGGCTCTTGAAAAAGAGGTGGTGGTTTGATTGACCACATTGCTCTTCTAGAGTCCCATTCTACCTCATCAGATATAAAATACAAATCTCCTAAAATAAAATCCCACTTCTTCAACCCACAGGTTTAACTGCGTTATCTCTACTTTTCCCAATACATTTTAAACTACACAAAAATTGAGAGAGTTTTCCAGAAGCTTTTTAGTCAGATTACTATCTTGACATACAACTATTCCCACTCATCAAGGCCTATCTTCTGGCCTCATCTGTGGTTGTTTTATAGTAATAGAGAAAGAAGATGATTAAATCTGATTTTGATTTTGAGTGTGTGTGTGTGTGTGTGTGTGTGTGTGTGTGATTTAGAAAATCTTTTCCACGTGTCAGTGTAGGACTGCCCAGCTGAAGACTTCTGACTTTCCAACATCATCTCCAAGAACTCCTGACAGAAGAAGATTTTGTCCTCAGGCTTATTTGAGACACCAGTGGAAGAGCCTTTGGATTTCGGTGAGGCATTTGTCCTTGAGTTTTGAGAGAGAGAGTGGTATAAGAAAGGTGCCACAGCTAGATCCAGAAGCCCACCGTACCAAAAAACCCTGTTTAGCCAGAATTACAGCTAGCAGTAGGATTAAAGCTCAATCCTTTTTTTTATTGCCTTGGGAATCATTCGTATTGCAGAAAAAACATATGGAATGTTTGCTACAGTTCAGTAAGAAGGCTACTGTCTACTGAAGGAAGACAAATGCTAGCTAAATTGCTCTCAGCTTGAATATGTGTATGACCAGATCTCCACAGAAGCCCATCTACTGTGGGTCATCTGCAGGCCAGATGTGGGCCACATTCTCAGAGGCATCCATTAGTAGGACCACAGGAAAAAAGTGATCTGAAGAGAGATTTCTTCTGAAAACATCAGGTTAGAGTCTGTATGGTATCTTAATGTATCATTACTGGATTGCAGAGGGCTTCATTCTCTACCTGGCAAATGGGAGTTGAGCTAAGATACATGATGCCATTAATTCCAGGAGCCTCAGGAACACATGAACTAGGTATTGACTGGACACCACCAAGCATTTCCTGAGATCCTTCTTGAGGATAACTTTTGCTATTGTTGATACTATGCATTCTCCAACTAGGGGTCATCTTTTGAGTAGAACTGAAAATGGGTTTCTCTTGGCTTATCCTTACACCCTGTAAGTCTTTGGCAAACCAGATTGTACACTCCACAGCATCTGCTCCCTCACTAACCAATACTGAAGTATTGGAAGAGGTGGATACTAAGCCTCAAGTGAACTGCCACCAAATTTAGGGCAGTTAGGAAATAACTTGTGTAGCAGGAAGGTCAAACTAGATTTTCATGGCTTGAGCTAAAGAGATCTCCTGGAAGGTCTCAGTATCATCAACAGAAGAGAAGGGGATAGGCAACACAGAAATTGGTAAAGAGTAAGGAAACTTCTCAGTCTTCTGTCCCTCCTCTTCCTCCAATTCAGAAGATACTGTGTTCAGGATACTTAGGAAATGGCAAACACAGTGGCAACATTTTTACCTTCCTTGCTTTTTGAAAGATGCCTTTAAGAGGACTGAAGATGGCAACTGATGCTACATGTTAAAGGAAAGCTGAACTGTCCATAAGATTGTTAACTTGACATCTCTTTTCCCTATATGGGTGGGAAAGTCCAGGGGCACAAGAATCAATCTTCATGCAACAGAAGAGTAGGGAAACCGGCACTAGGGAAGTAATAATGACAGAAAAGGAAAATCTAACATTAGGAATAGACTGGATTTTAGATTTGCAGGACACAAAAGAAGGGGAGAATTCAACAGCATCAAAAAAAAGCTGAACTATTATCCTTGGAGATAGATGCTCAAATGAGAATAGGAAATGTTCTTGTCTTGGCAAGTGCTGGATCTGAGAACCAACCAAATCCGAGGACCCATTCAAGGAACAATCTTCTCTTTTATTGAATCTTCCAATTGGTAAAAATAAATAAATAAATAAAATAAAATAAATTGGAGATATACCAATCTCCTAGAACTGGAAGGGACCTTGCAAGGTCATTGAGTCCAGCCCCCTGCCTTCACTAGCAGGACCAATTTTTGCCCCAGATCCCTCAGTGGCCCCCTCAAGGATTGAACTCACAACCCTGGGTTTAGCAGGCCAATGCTCAAACCACTGAGCTATCCCTCCCCCACAATGGGGCTCCTTTGGGAAAACGTAGAGGAAACCCCAAGATCGTTCCTGAGGCAAACCGATGGACTGGAATTCCACATTGATCAGTGGATTCAAGCCTCCTGAATTTGAAGGAATGATGGTATTTGTATCTGGAGTGTCTTCTATACAACGAGATGAACTCAGATGCTATGGTGATGCAAGCCACATAAGTACCTAAATTAATAGCTCAGAGCTCCATGTATATAAGGCTCAGAGGACTGCTTTGAGAGTTCTCCCTCAAAGTGCCAAGACATGATCTTTAAAAATGCAGAAATCAGTACCAGACACTCTTGGTACTCCAAATGGGTTATTCAATCCCAACATTTGTTTCCTTTTCTCCCTTCAGATGAACAAAGACTTGAAGTCTAAGTATTTCCTATGACCAAGGCAAAAGACAGTTATACCTTTCATTCTGATTATCACATTCTTCTCTCCACACCATTACACATTCTCTTCTATTTCTGATTACTATAAACACTTTTTAAAAAAAATCAAAGTTAGTAGTTAGGGCTGGTGTCCTTAGCCTTTGTTTGCCAGAAGCTGGAAATGGGCGACAGGGGATGGATCACTTGATGATTCCCTGTTCTGTTCATTCCCTCTGGGGCACCTGGGCACTGGCCACTGTCAGAAGACAGGATACTGGGCTAGATGGACCTTTAGTCTGACCCAGTATGGCTGTTCTTATTCTTAGTAGCCACAGCCACTCCACATTGGTTAGAGCAGCTGGGAAGGCATCATGTGCAATGTGATACCTCATAAATTTAAAGGTTTGATCCTGCAGTCCTTTACTTTGGGACTGGACAATATGTTTAATTTAAATGGCTACCATTATTTTATCTCAACTGTTCACTTCCACTTCCTGGGACGTCTGTTATTACTGAAATATAATAAAGTTTGACACTCTCCCATTCTGCAATTAATTTGATCTCTTTCTCATGAATGTGTGCAACCTGGCTAAAAGTACCGCAAATTTATAACATTATTTTCCCATTAGCTTTTTGCC
This sequence comes from Mauremys reevesii, assembly GCF_016161935.1. Lineage (NCBI taxonomy): Eukaryota > Metazoa > Chordata > Testudines > Geoemydidae > Mauremys > Mauremys reevesii. The sequence goes on from NC_052625.1 coordinate 4,919,748, forward strand.
CTCTCTTGTCTGCTTGTCCCAACTCTTCAAAACTAGCTTGGTCACTCATCTGTTTTCCAAAATGGGTTTTCCCAAGAATTCAATAGAGAAATGAAAGTCATCATTTCAGTACCTTTTCAGGCAGTTCACCTAACTTTCCTCCTGCCTCTCTGAGGCCCAGTTCTCTCCATACATCTGCTACCATTATTGCCCACTGTAAACAGATTGAGCATGTAGCAGTGTCTGATCATGGGAGAAAGGAAGGGAGAAAGCTTAAGAGTTTCAACATATGAATGATTAACCATTTTAGGGTAAAAAAAAAAAGCCTACTTTAAAATATAACTGCATGATAGCATGATAACTGGGCCTGAACATAGGAAAGAAAGTCTTACTCCCTATGCTCAGTCTCGTCTCTTGCTGTTCTGCTCTGTTGTCCAAGACACAAAATCCCCATCTGACATGTTTTCTGCTGGTGCTTGAGAGATCAGGATTCTGGCAAAGCCTGTAGGTTTCACTGTTGTCCATGAGAGGTTATCCACTTAAGTCTAAACACACTACATGTTTAGAGCCCACCAAGTTTTTCCCCCCACTCCTGTTTCTAACATTGGGATGTGTGCTGCCAGTCAACAACACAGTCCTGCTTGAAGAAGCAGAAATGCAGTTTTACAGAAAAGATCTTAGAACATTTTACTACACTATCACCATACAGAATAGCATCAAAGCGGTGCAACAAAAAGAGCAACACAAGATCAATCATTTGGAAGTGAAACCCCTAAGTGACATAGGCCTTTAAAACAGATGAATACTGAGCAATTGTGGGCACATCAAACATATTGGCATGTCAGGTTAATGCAGAGTTTGTAGGAGGAGACTAAACTCATTTCAAATCATGACTATTAATATTTAACCAGGTGTAAGGTGAGAGTCAGGGAAGTTTATCCATTATGCCACATAGCTCAGACACTTTTTTCCAATCATACATTGAATAACCAATGATTAAAGTAAAGAGGACTTTTTAAAGATTATCTTTTGGAAGTTTTTCAATATTTTCTAGAACTGTAAGTGTCCATATTCCCTTTAATAGGATTTTGACTACAGTAGAACCCCATTTACCTGAGCCTCCATTTTCCAGCTCTCTGCATGAATTGAACCACCAGTGTCCACACACAGGAATACGGAAAATTGATGCTTTAGCCCCGGCCCCCACCACCCAGGGCTGAAGCATATAACTTAGCTTCACAGGGGCCACTGTGGTGTGAGGCCCCAGGCAATTGCAACAGAAAGGTTGATAAACACTGTTGTTGACAGTTGCTATAATGTTCAGGGTTAGAGTGTAAAAATGACCAGTTCCTGTACAAGTTGTTAAAAACTCACATTGGTTTTCTTGTTATTAAATGAACAAAACATTATTTGAAAGAACTAAGGGTTTGTATATTGTGTTAAGAGAAAGGGGGTAATGTTTGAATGCTTTTCCAAGATGGGGCAGCTAGTTTAAAAGCAACTCCGCATCTTAAAACAGATAAAACTCTTTGCCCATTCTCCTGATTAGCTGAATTTTTTATTATCCAGTCTGGCCCCAGTCCCAATTAGACCGGATAAACAGCGTTCCACTGTATTTGGTGCTACACTGAGCAGTTTTTTCCAATCTAGAGAGTTCAATCAACATCAGTGCAACTTTTATGCTAAACATCTTTGATGCAAAATGTCAGTGTTGACATTCGAATGGCGACCTCAAAAAGTGCTGATGCTCATGTAGTGCTAAAGAGAGGCACAAAGGAAAAACAGTTTTTTTCCTTCCCCTTTGAGTACAAGGAGATGGTCAAGTTTCTTAATCCTCCTGTGTAGGACAGAACAGTTTAAATATGAGATGTTGCAAATCTCAAACTTAGTTTACATCAACACAAGTAGTTCAAGACATTTCTTTCACACTTATTTTAAAAGTGAAATGGGCTCAAAATTCAGAACCCCTTGAGTAATGAGTCTTAAATAACTGACAGAGCTTTGAACAGGAATAAAGTTTCAAATTCCCACAATACAACAGTTTAAACTCTTTCTTTCTGCCTCATACAGAGAAAAGTTTTCAAAGCACTAACACACAATGCAGAGGTAACAATTTAAGGAGATTAAAAAAGTGAAATCTGTTCAATATTCTAGTTCTTGGCAAAGACAAAGCAAGCAACTAATTTTTTTTAAGGCTGTATATAATGGTAGTTGCCTTGAGACATGTCTTATGGTCTTTTTGGACTGAAGCCACGCATTACAGTGATAGACTCAAAGCGCTCAATCTATTTAGCTTAACAAAGAAAAGGTTAAGGAGTGACTGGATCAGAGTCTGTAAGTGCCTACATGGGGAACAAATATTTGATAATTGTCTCTTCAATCTAGCAGACAAAGGTACAACAAGATACAATGGTTGGAAATTGAAGCTAGACAAATTCAGATTGGAAATAAGGCATGAATTTTTAACAGTTAAGGTAAATAACCATTGGAACAATTTACAAAGCATTGTGGTGGATTCTCCATCACTGACAATAAAATCAAGTTTGGACATTCTTCTAAAAGATATGCTCTAGTTCAAAGATAAATTGTTTCAGGGAAGTTCTATGTCCTGTGTTATATAGGAAGTCAGACTACATGATCACAGTGGTCCTTTTTGGCCTTGGAATCTATGGTAACTCTACATCAGGGGTAGGCAACCTATGGCACACGTGCCGAAGGCGGCACGCAAGCTGATTTTCAGTGGCACTCACACTGCCCGGGTCCTGGCCACCGGTTCGGAGGGGCTCTGCATTTTAATTTAATTTTAAATGAAGCTTCTTAAACATTTTAAAAACCTTATTTACTTTAAATACAACAATAGTTTAGTTATATATTGTAGACTTATAGAAAGAGACCTTCTAAAAACGTTAAAATGTGTTACTGGCACGCGAAACCTTAAATCAGAGTGAATAAATGAAGACTCGGCACAGCACTTCTGAAAGGCTGCCGACCCCTGCTCTACATGCACAAATGCACCTGCTCCAATACTAGAGTACAGTATTAATATTGCAGAGGTTGGCCAGTGGAACCCCCCCGCCCCCACTGTGCTTAGTAGCACAGATGCTTGTGTCACTATCTCCAGTCCCTCCTAGTTAAATCTCTTGGAGGGACAATATTAAGGAATGCTGATGCTAGATTTTAGTAGTTGCACTTCTACTTTCTGACAAAGCATGTTCATTCATAGATTGAGAAAAGAGTCTTTTCTTTTAAATTAAATTGATTACTTTTCTGTTTCATATTGGCAGGCAACTAGTTTTCTATTTTGTTGTTTTCTGCCAATATAATAGAAACACCATGAAGTGAATTTTTAAAAATGCTTTCCTCAGCAGTGACTTAACAGGCTGGCTCCCAATGTAAGAATACAACTGAGCTAACATCCAACATCAGCTCCGGTAGCATCGGGGGTTGGGGAGGAGAGAGAATGACAAGAAACTGAAAAAAAAACGTCTGCACCATAGTCACAGACTGGGCACTGGCCCGTACTGTAATGCACAGTTACAGCAGTTGTCACTTTTTGTTTTATAAAATGGTTCCCTTCTCCAAAGCAGGACAGTGGGGAATCTATATCAGAACCCAGGAAGAAGCAGAAACATAATTCAAGTAGTTCAAGACATTTCTTTCACACTTATTTTAAAAGTGAAATGGGCTCAAAATTCACTTTACTCAAGTCTTGTAACTCCTAACCATTCTGAGTGCCTTTCCTATAGTCAGCAATCCATGAACGTGCTCTTAAACCAAATAGCCTTTTAATTTTATCATGAAGAATTCTATGTAGTTGTAGCAAAATAAAAGTCAGACTGTTCAATTTTAAAATTCATTAAATTTGATAATGTGGGGGGGAGGAGGGGGAAGGGAGGAAACAAAAAAAACTTACTTGACAACAATTTAGGAATCTGTGGTTGGCCACCTAGAAGTGGTCTGTATGGGTTTCCCTGATAAGCCCCAAGTGGTGCTGCATTACTGTAGACTCCACTTCCTGACTGTCCTCTTTCCCGTGACATTGCATGGCTGTAATGTAAAAGAAATGGAAGGTAGTACAAAAGTTATTTTCTCAATGTCTTCTTACTAGAACAGCTGCTACCAAGTCAATCAAATATGACAGCTTCTCCAGTGTACTGATGGAGAGGCTCATGAGCAGTGCAGCAATGCACCACCTGTAAGGGTCCCATGCACAACTGTGAAACTCACATTTTATGACCTAGTTGGTTACTGTGAAAATTATCTTATGCCACAGCTTGTCAAAGAAAAGTAGTTTTTTTGAGGGGGAGAGGGGGAGGGAGGGGTTTGCACAAACAGTGTAAAAGTTTAGGTAACTATCATACGTATTCTGCAGAAAAAAATGAAAATGCAGATACATTTAAGAGCTGTTTCATTGTTTCTGTGTAGAAGTACCTTCACTAAGATTTTGAAGTTGGTTTGTTCGGGAATTTTTTTGTATTTTTAATTAATGTTTTAATAAGACATGTTCTCAACATAGCTATCGTTTTGTGACTGCAAAGCATGGCAAGAGGGAAGGTGATTCATGTGCACTTGCAGTGAAACAATTCTATTTCCCAGGGTGTGAATGGGAGGAAGACTGTTGTTTGCAACTTGTCACTCCTCATCTTTCTTCCAGGCCACAATTCAATGGACAGAGGCTCCCACTTTCCTACCCCAAGCCTCTTATCTATCTCTAGTGCCTCTGTCTTCCTCCTTGAGAAAGAGGTTGAAGCCCAGCTGTTCAAACGGTTGGGACAGTCTGGACTGGCTGTTTGGTAATGTTAATGTTAACCTCCTTTAAAGCATTTTCTGTACTTCTACACCGATAATACTCAATAGTGGCTTGTTAGCTCTACTCATTCTCCCCAACAAGCGGATTCAAAATTGTACATGCCTGCCTGTGCACCTCAGCTTAGAAAAATACAAACCTAACCATTCGTTTCCGATGTATAATTTCAGATCATTCCCTTTGCTTGCAGCATTACTATACAAGATTCCTAAATACTCAGAAAAATCATTTGGAATTTTGGAGCCACATCGGTTAAGCTTGGTGAACTGACTTCCATCTTTGTTCAAAGTACTACCAAAATCAAATAGATTATGGCAGACCACATGAACTTTGAACGAACGTCATTTAAGAAAACAAAAACATGGAAGACATCCCAGTTCTAGTTACACAATCTTAACTATTACTTCTGTGTAATATTCTCCTTGTAATCTCCAGTACTTCAAAGGAGTACTGGAGAAGCAGAAGTTGAAGAAACACAGCAGGAAAGCCAATTAGAAATACTTTACAGAAAAAATTATCAAACAGAAGAATGTAAGCCTACTATAAAATTCAAGTATTTAAGAACATTTTGAAAATGTAACTCATCAGTACTGATTTTCAATATATAATTGTTTAAATGACCTACATATAAATACCAACTTTAACCACAGATCATTGTATATTCCTTTATTATTAAAAAAGGGAAGATAAAAGGCATCTCAGCAAAGCAGTTAAGGACAGCTACTTTCACTAAGTGTTTCCACTGCTACTCACCCTAAAGTTCTGAATGCCGACTGGTCCAAATGAACTGGCCTTCTGTCGCGATTAAAACCAAGCTGGGGTCTCCAAGGCCTGCCATTATTGTTGGTTTTTTCCCAGTCACCCGGCTTCAGAACTGGTGCAGGTTTTCTGAATATTAAAAAGAAGAGAAAACAATAGTTTGTTTCTCTATGCAACATTATAAAAATGAAGGAAAAAGATGACAATTACTTACTTTGCTCCAGGTAATACTACAGCCTTGAAAACAAAGTCTTCTTGAAATTGTGGATCTTTGAAATTGATACTAAGAGAAAAAAATATTTGAGATTGTTATGCTGGATATACATTTGGCCTGATAAGTAAGATCAAACTATCCTAATGAAATAGCAGTTTGCTGCATTATTTACAGAAGTGATGCAGCGTACTTAACTGAATTATTTTTTCTAATTGCCAAGTTATTGGTGTGCTGTTTATCCATCATCCCAAAACTTCCAGCAAAAAGTGCGGGCAAGGGCATAAGGGATACACTGGCTCAAACAGGCCCCAATATACTCCAGAGAGATGCCTCTCGCCCTGCACTAGATGTCAGCCCAGGAATGGATGTGGAGTTGTTAGTCCCACATGCAATAGGGAAAGGGCACCTTGCAAGCCCTTAAACGTGGTAGGCCCAAACCAAAGCTCTAGCTAAGAAGATCATTCATTTTAGAGCTCATTTTCGGGGATCCTATGTACCAATAGAGTGAAAACAATCCTGTGGTGCAGCAGCACATCCACAGGCACCTGAGGAAAAGAAGGGGACTGAAGATCCCACACGGTATTTTACATTCTAGCAGAAGTTAGCAATGCACAGGAGCAGAGTCAACCTGTGGAACTCCTTGCCAGAGGATGCTGTGAAGGCCAAGACTAACAGGATTCAAAAAAGAACTAGATAAGTTCATGGAGGATAGGTCCATCAATGGCTATTAGCCAGGATGGCAGGAATGGCGTCCCTAGCGTCTGTTTGCCAGAAGCTGTGAATGAGCGACGGGATGGATCACTTGATGATTATCTGCTCTGTTCACTCCCTCTGGGGCACCTGGCATTGGACACTGTCGGTAGACAGGATACTGGGCTAGCTGGACCTTTGGTCTGACCCAGTAGGGACATTCTTATGTAATGCTTGCTTGGTGGGCAGACTGAGAGGTAAAGAGACTTAGATTGTAAGCTCCTTGGTTCTGTGCTAGTACAGCACCTAACATAATGGGATGTCAGTCTCTGACTAGGGCTCCTAGGTGCTATGTGAATACAAATAATAAACAAGGAAAGGAAGCAAGAAAAAGAGAGAGTAAATAAAGGAAAGTCTTTATTAATCAGTATTTAATATTCTTGTATCTGCATATTTTCCCTCTGGAAAGGGAGGGGGAGGGAGTACTGAAAGAAAGGGCCAACTGTGCACTCGAGGAAGAATCTTCTGGCCAGCTAGCGAAGGGCTGGTGGGACTCTCTTCCACGGAACGGTACCATTTCCCCTTACATTTGATGAAGGACGCCCCAATTCCCAACTGAGCTGCCTGCCGTTCCAATACATGGATATGTACGTTGGCTTCAGTGGCACTCTGTAGACTCAGTACTGTAAGCTGTTCACGGTGACGGGAGCACACTATTCTGGCTACCCTGGGCCAGTGGAACAGCCCCTGGAATTGGGGAGGGTGGAGTGGAAAGCTATACCCCTTCCCCCCAAGTGTGCTGGGCACAGCTTTGGCACACCTGAGGATATGGCACTCTGGCTCGGCCTTAACCAAGGAAGGCCTGGTGCCAATTGACGCAAGTCACTCTGAATCACTCTGAAGAGCTGTTGCATGAGAAGTGACCAGAGCCTAGTTTCCCATCTCTTCTAGCCCTTGGTGACACACAGAATACCTGCTGAGAAGCTTAGCCTCACCCAGGCATCAGAGACAATGTATGTGTGGGTCCAGCATAGACATTGTTGAATCACACGGAGCGCATCATTTGAAACCTGTTATCTCACTGGCTACCTTATGACAATGCAGGGTACCCACCGCACTGAGAGGAATAATGAAAAAGGAGAACTAAGAGGGAAACGATAATAAATGTTTGTTTTCAACAAGGAAAACATGTCAGAAGGAAAACCAGCTGGAGGCTAGAGGGATTCTGACTACATGCTCTGGTGGCTGGAAAGAACTGCAGGGTGGTGCCATGAGTCTTGATACAAACTAGGGTCAAAGCCTTTGGTAATCTCACAGGAGCACTGCACCAAGGAAGAAAAGGCTTACAGCAGAAAAAATATGCTGAGGCAGGTATAGTACTTGAAGCTACTTTTAACTTGTTACTAGAAAGTGACCAAATTCCCATTTGACCATGTTGTCCTTTTAATAATATCCTGAACAGGTGCATCCTGGATATTTCAGTCTTGAACTGCCTGCAAGCAGATAGTTCTATCTAACTGAGCCATGCTATACCCTATTTGAGACTAGGGAGTACACAGACCATGACTGATTTTCACTATCTCAAATATTTTATATATCTCCAGAAGTGAAAGGTTACAGGTGCGACATTAGACACCCACTATTGTAATGCAACAACTTAAAGCAAATCAGAATGACCTACAGCATTCTGGTTCTAAATCAATTTACTGTCAAGTGCATGAGTAATTCAGTCTTTTGTGACTAAAGATTTACCCTTGGAAGATTTGTATGGTTCTGGGAGGACAATAGTATGCTTCATGATGAATAAAGAACATCATGGTTAAGGCAAAATCAGCATTTATTCCTACATATGCTGCAACAAAAAGTAGGCCAAATCGAAAGAAATGTGGCTACAGGTGAAGATTTCACCATGAGTGGGATACTTGTTTTTTCTGTCACTTGGTCTTCTCTGAGAAGACATCTGTCAATCTGTGCCAACATTACTGGTCGGGCCCCGCACACATAGATGCGGCCCTATGCATTCAAAGTAGGCCCATAAACACTACCAGGTGCCACCAGCCTCAAAGAGAAAGCTGGAATGGACAGAATACAGGAGGACTGCCATGCATTAGCAGATGGATTCTCTGTGAAGACTTCAATTTACAGATGAAAAGTGGTCCCATTCTCATAGGAGAATCCATCTGTCAGTCTATGGCTCTACTACAGGGACAGAGAAAGCCATAGCACAAAAGGCATAGAAAACTAAGAAGAGGGGACAGACTCCCTTTAATCATCAAATGAAGGCGTCAAGTCAGAACAGCAGAAAAGATACAGGAAAGAGAATGAGCTTCCAGCAATGATGGTATTTATTATTTTTATTTTTAATAAAATAAGGGAAACGGCCTTCAGGATCCAGTAACCAAAGGAGTTTTCAGAGGATGCCTGTACTGTAGTATAACAGCCCTTTAAAGGCTTGTCATGGGAGCATGTGGGTCTGGCACTGCCTTATTCCAGCACTTTATGCCAAGAATAGTTATAGGACTGGGAATTTGAGTGTTCAGGGAGAGGAATTGCTCTAGGGAGGGGAGTAATCCAAGACTGCTGCCTCTATTTAGGACCTGAGACCAGTGTGCCCAGTGTAGGGCGGTTGGTAAATCTCCATAGCACTTTGGAACTGCTAGGATAGGATATGATTACTGGACAGGGAAATGAATTTTGTCTTCTGGGTTTTGGTCTCTTGAAGGGTCTTCTTATAAAAAAGCAATAAAACTTTGCCACCAGACCCCCTGGGGAGAGTAAAGATGTGGACAAAGAAACCCAAGTGGAGAAAGTCTGTTATACCATAGGTGTAAGCCCTTTGTTTTGCTTAAGCCCTCAACAATGTCTAAAGTGAATGAGTGGAAGGAAATGAATCCCAGACAGAGGAAAACATTTTAGACCACATCAGACCGACACTGGGTTTGACTCACTGAGAAATGTTAACTTCAGATGACCTTTGCATAGCACATGGTGCTACAAAAAGGGTCAAGAAGTAGGTGGCTTTCTAAAAAGCTACCCTATTAAGGTAAAACTTAAGAGCCCTAGAGTCATGGAGGAAAGAAAATTCCCTGGTTAAGGTAAAAAGGAGAACAAACCCTTAGAACTACTCTTCAGCTTATTGGGGAAAGCTGTAGGAAGGGTTTCTTACAGATCAGGGACTGGACTGTCCAAAGAACTGAGACGCCAACCTATTACACCGCAGTTTAACTTTAAAAAGGGATACTGTCAATTTGACTTTATTGATCTTTACCCTTACAAAAATCAATTCAGTTTGATAGAGCACCATTATACGCAGATTGTCATGAATATTTCCTGCAATATTTTTTAAATGCAAATGAAGATTTTAATATGACATGTTGGATGCATTTTTACTTGTTTATACTGTCTGAAGGACAACTCAGGTTCTGCAACCTACCATGACAAAGTTCATGCTTCATGTCAGAACACAAGGTAAAGTTAACAACATTTTGTAGCTTTGGTTAACTACAATGTTTTCTTCACATGCATATCTATGACAAGGGGCTGATTCTGTAGCAAGTTCAACAGCTACAGAACCCCAGATTACACTGGGCTTGGATTGATACATTTCAGTAAGCAAAAAAACCCCAAAACACCCCACAACCACCAGTACATTCACACAACATTAACTCACCTGATGGCAGAATTCTGTGTCAGATCACGCAACAATGGAACAGGAGACTCTACTGTCCTAATGAAAGGAAAAAAATTACCAACTTCACTTTCCCTAATTTGAGACTGTTGCTATAATTCGTACGTTCCTGTCTGAACAAAGCAGTCTATAACCTACACAAACTGAAGTTTTGAAGAATTGTATCGCTTTACAATTTAACCAATGGCTAGCTGTTCTTACATCTTTTTAACAGCAGTTTCCAAAAGATGCAAGAGTTTCCTTTCTAATTAAAGTAGACTACCTTGGATGCACAGTTCTAACTAAACTGTGCTCCTTTAATCCAAGCAGTCAACAACTTGACACGCAGAAGGAAACTGCCTTTGTTATTAATCAGAAGTATGCTCCTTCTCTGAAGACAACAGCAATAAAAGCCCCACTCCCTGCTTCATACTCCTGCCTGTGATCAGTTTCAGAGTACTACATAGCTTACTGGATCAACCTTTAGGTCATCAACAAGTGCTATGCATCCCCTAGTTGGGCAGTGATCACCATCTACTTGTTAGTTCCTTTTGACCAAAAACTGCAGCTTCAGTAAACCAAGGCATAGGCAAGTGTGTATTACCACCCTCAGAAAACATGAATTCCAGGAGAATACTTCTAAGTATAAAATGGCAATAGATCCCTTCTCCTGGGCTGCATCTATGCTAGGAAATTTTAGCAAAGACTTGCCACTGATTTACAGCTGCACCAATGATAGACTTATGAGAGGACTCGTGTAGACACTGCTTCCATAACTTGGTGCCTTGAGTGCACTACAGGTCCCACAACTGCTTAGCATTCAATCTTCCAGAGCCTCACCTGCACTACCGCTCCCTTCGGTGCAGCTTTAATTCGGCAGGAAATTTTGATAAAATTCCTCAATGTTTACATGACCCGGAAGTGGGGATCTATATTAGCCACTCTTGCCTAAGTTACATTAGTTGACCAACACAAATCAGGGTGACTGGGAAGAAGTTTTTCTTAGAGGAGCTTCCCTGTTGTGTTTAATCAAAGTTTATCAGAGCTTTCAGCATCTTATTTAACTGGGTTTCACAAACTAACTTAATACATCATTTAAAAAGCTCCGTGTTAATGAATGTTTTAAAAATTACGCATCGAAAGGGTATGCTCCTAATTTACTGCTAGGCCCTAGACAGAAAACTAAGCATGCTTTTCTCTGGGTTATTCTCTAGTGAATTCAACAATAGTATGAAGACAAACGATATAAAATTTCGATGGGCATGATCCAACAAAGCACACAGTGCTGCAACCTCAACATCAGACTGGAACAAGATTCTCCTGATGTACTGAAAGATGATCAGACACCCAAACACCACAAGATTATTGAAGACAGTAGGCCCACTTACGATCTCTCCCTCCCTCCCCCCCACCGCCACTAGCTCTTCATCTGTTAAAGTTTATCATATAGTACGTGGTGCACAGTATTCTCTTCATATCAAATACATAAGACAGGTCTCTCACAGAAGGCAAATAATGAAATTAGGATGACCTCTGTTGATTTCATAAGTAATGAAGACACTTTCTCGAGCATGTTAAAGCCCACTACCTTCCAGAGCTCTTAAGCCAAACCCTTCCAAAGCAGAGCAATGCAATGGGACTGGAAAACCATAAACACTAGTTGAAGTTTTATATGGATAATAGCAAGCAACCTGCTTTGAACTCTAATGGAAACAGTACTTAATTCCAAAGCCAAGTATTTAGAGACATCAGACTTTTCTGGGTTTTTGTTGGGGAGTGGGGGAGTTTTGTTTTAGTTCAGACACAGCTAAAGGAAGTATCCTTCAGCGGCAAACAACTCAGACTGAAAGCTATACTCACTGATCTGGAAGAACTGCATTTTCATTCAGAGTAAGTTTTCCCTGGATTCCATGGCACAGTTCAGGGGGTATATCCACTGGCTATAGAAAAAATATTTTTTCAGCTGAAGCAGACAACCACACCACTCCTTCCCACAAATGCAATAACCTTAGAACAAATGTAACATACCTCTGAGCTACTGGATTTGTACAGTTCTAAAACAAAGTCACAAAGCAAGTGATGTTTTCCAACAAACAGAACATCGCCACCAAGACTATTTCTTCTGTCTAGAATAGGAGAAAAGGAAAATAGCATGGTAATTCAGCATGAAGGAGATTTAAAGCAGCAATATATGCCAAGACAGCACCATTTTGTTGACAGGTGTGTGCAGTAGCTCACTAACTCTCTACTGAAAGTTTCATTTCTGTTAAGGAGAGACTGTAATGCACACTCCATTGATATAAGTCCAAATTCTTCTCTATGGCTTGCACTTTTGAGGGGGATATGGGTCTCAATCAAGGAAATATTTCTTATCTGCTAATTATTTGCAATGGTGTGACCACACTTGTACAAACAAATCAATGTGGCCCTATCCTCTGTCCATCAGAAAGGAGATATCCAATTGGAATTAGGAGTTCATGCTTAGCTCTGACTATCTGCTTTGTGGAGGAAGTCTCCTAGGTTAATGACTTGCAAAGCTGCAAAATATAGATTAGTCTGCTCTTATCCTGTAGGGACCTGTGTGTTAGTATGCCCTAACTTTCCACCCAACAGGCCAACATGCAGAGCAATATGAAAGCAGGGAGAGGTCCTAGGGAAGCGACCTTTTCCCCAACTAGCCCATAAAAGTAATTTCTTCACCATGACTAGGATCTGAACACAGGCTTCTAGGCTCTTCTCCCCGGCATCCAGAAGCAGAGGAACTGCTGAAAGGTCTGAGAAGGGAATTGTCTCTATGTAGGATCAAACACATGTCTTGAGGCTTCCCTGGGCCTCTGATGACTGACCCAAGTTTCAGGATTTTTTTTCCCCCAAGGATGGCAACACTTTTCCCCTCTGTGGTATTGTTTGCATCCAAGTGCTTTTACCTCTGTTCAAGAAGAGTGCCAGAGAGGGAAGAGGCTTGGAGTGAGATGCGCTACCAAATCCAACCTCAGGTGCAGAACCAGGGGGGCATGAAAAGTTTATTTATGATTGTAATTCTTTTGAAAATGTAAGAATGACAGCTGTTGTGTTCAGGACAGAGCAGTCTTTCACTACTATCTGGATGACAGTGAGATGCATGGAAAGGACTCTGAGTTAGTTTTCTTCGTGGATCCTTTATTTAATAGGAGAGATTTTGAGTCAATGCCATGAGACACTGGAGAGGTCCATGCATCTAGTGAGACCACCTGTAAATTCTAAAAGGGTGATAGGACTGGGAAAGGGAAGAGCTAGAGCCTTCCCATTCTTTGGCCGATTCATCCCCTGGAGGGGAAGGGGGAGATAAACACAGGTTACAACAGCCACCTACGGCAGAGGAGTCCCAGCATAGGATGGAAGAGGGACAGAAGCGAAAGCAAGCTGAGAGGAGGCTGTATGGAGGAGATTGTTAGACTGGGGAAGATAAAGCTCCAACCTACCCCCTTTGGAGCATTGAGAAGGAAACTGCTTAAGCTTGGCTGAGTCAGAATAAGGCCCTTGGATTTAGTCTCTCCAGGAGGTAGGGCGGGAAAAGGTAATCTTGACATCCCCCTCCAAACTACTTTCCTCCTTCTCCTGTACTCGGCCATGGTGGCCAACTGCGAGATGTCCCGCCCTATGGAGGTATGTTTCCTGACCTGCTGTGAGAGCACCTGCACCAGTCCCATTCCCAGTCATATTGAAGCCACCAGGGAAACTTGTAGCAATGTGGACCTGATGAACCCTGTTCATAAATGGGTCCACAACAGGAAGCTGAAGGGTGGCACTGACACCAGGGCAGAGTCTATAGTTCCTGACTGGCTTTTTTCCTCCTTCCAGCTTCTTATCCTGGCTTTCCACCCTGAAGACAGAAGCAGACTGAAAAAGCCACCTTGAGCTGGCACCTCACCTGGAAGAATCCGCCTACATGGAGCTTAGAAGCTGGTCATGAAAATTCCTGTATCCTGATTGGACACACATAGTCCAGTGGACAGAGGACAGGTGTATCCTCATTCAGTTTTACCAGTCTCACCACAGAAAATAATTGAGTGCATTCTTTTGATTAAAATGTGTTCATCTAGCAATTACTCATTCAGGTAGGGCGTACCAGCTGAATCATTTCTTACAATAACCTGAAAATTAGATTTCGTGTTAAAATTCTGCTATGGATCTGCTTAATTTTAATAAGTGCAAGTGAAGGCTGATAATTCTGTTTTTATAGCAAAGATCACTCCATTTACAGCCACTGAATTATTTGTGGAGCAAAGGTTGCGGTTTGACATAAGGAAATCAATAGCAGCCATCTATTATACCCTGTTCATTTGAGTTTTAATACTGCATGAAAGATAAGTACACTAATAATGAAAGCCTTAACGATCACAGTCATCATAATGAAATATCATAATTCTTACTTTCATCGGGAGTGAGGTCAGGGTAAACCTCTTCCAGAGCAGCTCTCAGACGGCGCTCATCAACGAATGGCAACAGAGCAACGCCTAATTAAAACAAGCTATTAGTATTGATGCAAAACTTTCACAATCATTGAGCTAAGCCACCAAGTTACCCTGCTTATCTAACAACGAAAGATTAAATTGATTTCTTCCACTGAAAGGAAGAAAAAAACCCAAGCAATAGTCGAAAGGATTCAGTCAACACTGAAAAAAAATTTAATTCCAGTTTGTTCCAGAATTTTCCAAATACTTTAGGAAAAGCGTTAAAAAAAAAAATCCACCACCACACAAGCAGCTTTGACAAATATGGCAATTTTCTACAGTATCTTACTGCATTAAGTTTGTATCATTGTGGGCCAAGGACTGCATGTAATTCCATGGGGGAGCCCGTCCAGGAATTAAGAACGGTACGGGGGTTGGGGTGATTAGGAAACGAGGGTGGGACGAGTGATCTCTAATAAGCTTAGTAACATGCATGCAGGTTCTCTTATTGTTTTAATGTTTTCTCTGTAACGCTTTCACCTTCAGAGTAAGTGTGCTTGCTTAGGAAAAGCTGTGTGGTAACTTAAAACCATGGCTAATCACACTGTTTAAAGCCTCTGAGAAGGCAAAGCAGGACTGCTCGGGCAGTCTGACTTTCTATAGAAATCCCTGTAGGAAGGGGACTGGCAGCCTGGAAAAACCCCAGTGAGAAGGCACAGATGCAGGTCTCTGCCCGAGAGAGGTGATGGCTCAGGATCCTAAAAGCAGTGCCCTTGGTGGGAGGGGGAATACAGGTGCAGCATCCCTTAATTGTGAGAGCAGCAATCCTAGGGTCATTTTTATATTGCATCTATTTTTACATGTTAACATTGTATGTTATATACAAGAATAGCTTGATTTTCAGATTTCATGCTGTGTTTGCAATGCTGACATTTAATTTTATTTTAATAAACTAGTATACAGAAGTCAGAAAATATGTATGGAATCCCAATTTTAGTCACTTCTGATTATAACCATACTCCACAAAAGACAGAAATGAAATTCTATATACTTAATACAGGAATCTTAACTTTTTAAAGTAATTATTTCATTTAAAAACTTTAATCTTTAGTATTTACTTGCTAAACTGAATTAATTTTTTTTTAGAACTGGACAATTTCAGAAATAAGGCTTAAAACACTGATGTATAGTAACACACGGCATTGCACCATTCCAGGTACCCATTACCACATAAGCATCCTTTACATAGTTCAGCTCAAGGTTAACACATCATGCCCCTCCAAATAGGGCCGGCTCCAGGAACCAGCTCGGGAAGGGGAAGGGGAAGGAGCGGCATGTCAGGCTCTTCGGTGGCGGGTCCCTCGGTCCCTCTCGGAGGGAAGGACCTGCTGCTGAATTGCCGCCGAAGAAGAAAGCGGCATGGTGGAGCTGCCGCCGATTGCGCCTCCCCCCGCTGCTTGGGGCGGCAAAAACCCTGGAGCCGGTCCTGCCTCCAAAGCAAGCAAGTCCATTTCCCTGAATGGATCAGAACCAGGGGGAGGGTGCATGTGTGCAAAGAGTAACAACTAGGAGAGCAAACTGCAAGAGACTAATTGTTAAGGGGATTTATACACCTATTGTTAGTAGAATGGCTGAACAAAGATCCACTGTTTTGCACTCCACTATGAAAAGCGGCTAGAATGAGCCAAGCAGAGCCAGACAGACAGGCAGAACTGCAGGGTCTCAATGCGTGGATGAGACAATGGTGTAGGGAGGAGGGGTTTAGATTTAGTAGGAACTGGGGAAACTTTTGGGAAAGGGGGAGTCTATACAGGAAGGATGGGCTCCACCTAAACAAAAATGGAACCAGACTGCTGGTGCTTAAAATTAAGAGGGTTATAGAGCAGTTTTTAAACTAAGGGCTGTGGGAAAGCTGACAGCTGCAGAGGAGCACGGGGTATGGCTATCCCTTAGGGGAGGATCTATAAAGGGAGATTCCCTATGTCCTAATAAGGAGGAGAGGATGGATGATGATAAAATACACCTCTCTAACAACACTTTCAGTGTTTCATTTGGAAGGTTCTATTTATCTCCCGTCAATTTTTGGTAACTATCCCACAGGCTCGCTCTCTCGGTGCTCCCTCAGTGGCAAATCTTATTCACTTGCATGACTCTGACTATCAACTTTGTGCAAATAACTCTCAACCCTACCTCTTTACTCTCCATTCAAACCCACGTCCTTGCCTGTCTTTTTCACATCTCCTCATGGTTGTCCAAGTCCCAGAACTGTGCTCTTAGTGTCCTGCCCCATTCCTTGATGATCTCTGTCACCATGGACAACATGATCATCGTCCCAGTCTCTCAGACCTGTAATCTGGGCATCATCCTTGAATAAGTTCAGTCTAGCTCTAGATCCACCATATTCAAGCAGCATCTAGAACATTGCTACTACCTGACCAAGATACCCTGAATTTCCATCACAAACACCATTCCAATCTCTGTTGCAAACTTAAGCACCTCTCTCCATTACACACCAACCAGGTCTCACCTCCTCCAGGCCCTACCATGCCCACATAAGCTTGGAGGGGGCTACAGATAGGAAGGTGGTGAGTCAGAAAAAGTGCATGAGCCCACTGGAGGCGAAAAGGGAGAGGACAGTGTAGATCTAGGTTCAGATCTGAGGTGTACACACTCCAGAGCCTGGGGAAAGGTCTCTACAACTGTTTGCACCACGGGGAATTGTATTTTTTCCTCACTATTGTCTAATGTAAGCAATATGCACAGGAATCATTACTAGCCATTTCTTCTAGAGCAAAATCATTAGCAGCATCTATAACTAGTAGACCAACTAAACCAACCGAGTTATTCTATACGAATTAATTAACTAGGGAAAAAATTATGTTTTGTTATTTCTATTTTTGGACACTTGGGAGGACACTACAATGACGGAGGGCATGTAATTGCCTAGCGGTATCATGAGAGGGCAATGTTGTATTTAACTGGCAAAACTCCTCATTTAAATATTGACAGAATAATACAACTGATACTTTAAAGACAAAAGAGAGTACATTAAGTACTATAAATTATTTCTTTGTTCTTAGTTTGTATGTACCTGAAATGTTTCTTTATTGCCTACAGCATTGTTCGCAAGGAACTAATGAACTACTGATTGAACAGAATACGATCCATTAATTAAATGCAAAGGAGACAAAAGACATAATTATACAGTAAGGCTGATAAAGAATAGAAAAATGATTAATCTATTTCTGGCCAAAATTAACTGGTCCAGAATGACTGCTAAAATTACTATTAATCATTGCTAATCCTGGATCAGTTACTGAATCATAATTGGCTCTTCACATGAATTTATTTATTTTTAAAAATCTGCTGTAAAATGCTCTTTCCTTCCTTAAATAATGCATTTACATATGACAGTAAATCTCATTAATCATTATCTAATTAAAACTCTTTCCTATTTTGTTCACATTTTTCAGACACCCCCCAATACGAAGATTAAGGTTTCAAGTTCATATAGAAAAAGATCTTAAATTTCACCTTGCCAAGCAAATTTCTTCCCATTCAAATCAATAGCAAAATCTTCAGGGTAGAAGTCAATTATACTTGATTCCTGCATTTGAGAAAAATCAAAAAGACCATTAAGAACAATTAGGAAGTGGATTCACAAGTCTGCATAGAGCTGGATGAACCTTCTCTGTTCTCTGTCCTGCTTAACACAAAACTGTTTAATATGGCTAATGAAAAGGAATACACTGTATTATAAAATACCATCCAAGCTAGAAGGCTGTAGGGGAACCCCCCAAGCCCAATAGAGAGTCAAGGATTGACTAAACAAGACAAGCAGGGTAGGATTTTGTGGGAGTTCAGGAGAACGGCGCTAGGCCTCCACTCCTGAAATAATTTGCAGGGTTCTTGGAAGCAGAGGAGATTTTGGTTTGTCTCTACGGAGATGGGCTCAGGAAAAGTTATTTAATATATTCAAACATTTGAAACAAAAAGATTCACATTTCACAAAGCTGTATGACCAGACAAGTAAAACTGTTACTTTCCCCGGTCAGTATTATTCCTTTAAGACAAACCAGTAGCAGAAAGAGAGGATTCTTACTGGATCAGTCATGAGCTTCCGCCATGTTGGTGGTAGAAAGTTACCACTAGCAGCGGGAAATACTCCCATGAGTTGTTCAAGTGGTCTGAACTGCCAAAACAAAAAAGGGAAAAATGTGAGCGACTTCCAATAACCTATTAAAAGACAGAATAATAAATGAATGTCTCTTACCGGTTTTGTACCCTTCTCAAAGTCTGAGGGCAGGTCTGCAATACCTTCAAAGTCAGAGGCAAATGGCGCATAATGGAAAGGATAGTACCACTTCCAGGAAGCACAACCCTAGTTTTGCAAGACAAGAGACTAATAAATGACACAGCTCAGAGGAGATAAATAGTCACATATACTATTAGTGGCTATCTAAAGATGAGCACCAGTGTTATAGCCATGTGGCATGGAGAAGGTTAAGATTCTGTCAAGGGTATTTTTAGTAAAAGTCATGGACAGGTTGCAGCAATAAACAAAAATTCACGGAAGCCTGTGACCCATCCCTGACTTTTACTAAAAATGACGGGGTGGGGAAAAACAGACAAAACAGAGCACAGCCAGAGGCTTGCAGCTGCTCCTGCTGCTCTGGCGGCACAAGGGCTTACCGCCAGAAGCTGCACCAGCCCTGCTGCTGCTTCTGTGGCAGGGGCTGACCGCTGCTGCTGCTCCAGCCCCAAGGTTGCTGATCCAACCCCAGCCACTGCTCCTACTCCAGAAGTCGTAGAGGTCCTGGAAAGTCACTGAATCCATGACAGACTCGTATCCTTAGTCACAGAACTAGGAAAGTTACCCCCATGTTCACTGAAGAAAGAGTTGCTAGTTCTAAATATCTTTTAGAATTGGGCTACTCCACCAAAGTTCAGGTCAAGGCTGAAGAGATGTGTCCCAATAATTCAGCAGAAGGCTATGTGGTTAAATTCAATGGTCAGTGACGGAGACCGTAGGGACTTCCTGAAGAACTTTTGAGAAAAAGTCTTATGTCAACACATCCCTTTGTGCCTGTTACCAGAGAGATAACTGCTTCATCCAGAAGAGATTCTCTGAACAGTATTCCAACAGCCACTCTTGCCAAAGTAGCGACCTTACTCATTAAAGTATGACTTTTCCGACATTGCAGGCACACTCCCCCTCTCCTCACAATGCATACAAGCACATACGTAGTTCTAGTCCTAGTTCTTAATCCTTGGTTGTGTATACTTTGTCTGCAGTTTGTGTGTTAAAACAAACAGAGGTCACTTTACCAGAAGTAGTTACTACTGAGTGTAGTTTCTGCATATTCCCCTGGAGCCATATGTTTCTGGAACAACAGAGTTTCAGAACCTTCTAACAAGCCATGCCACAAGCCTTCCTTGCAGCACTGAATGTTTGGTAGCCACGGTTATAGGAGGGGCATGCAGCCCCAACTGCAACAGTATCCAAGAGTAGAAATCTCAGGAAAAGGATAAGGCAGGAGAGAAGTATGAATGTGTGTAGGCAACTATCTTGAAGAACTACAGTTACAAGTAACCTCTTCTTGTATATGTAAGGTGGCTTCTACATATCCAATACCTTCCCCACGATGGTAGGCTGAGGTGTTCTAGATAAATAGTGATTGCTAAGCTGCCCTCTTATGGCATCTGTTTGAGATGTCATGTCAAAAAAATAGTGTTTGTAAAGGTGTGAACAGAACTCAATGTTGCATCCTGCAAATATCAAGTATGGAAACATTACTTAGGCAGACAGATGCTGTCTTGGTATTAGTTAAATGAGCCATAAAAGAGATCGGTATTCAGACATTATGTATTGAAATCTGCTAATTATATAACGTCTTTCTAAGTGGATAAAATTAAGCGGAAACGGTATCCCCTCAACACTAATCCCCTGTAAATCTGGGGATCTGAGTGACTTCAAAGTCTTGGTCCCATTTAAGAAAAAGTTTAAAATTCCATATAACCTTTCAGTGTGAAGTCATGTCTCCCCAGGACGCATGTGATACTTTGGGGAGGAGCAAAAAGCATAATCGACAGCTTTGGAGAGGAAATTAGTATGTGGTCATTGGACAACTTTGTCAATCAAATCTCAACTCACTCTCCTCACAAGTGTAAATGTGATGAAGAATGTTCTCTTAAGGCAAAAGATGGAACAAAGATCCAACACTCAAGGACTCATAAGGTGTCTCCATCAACCTGAACAACACTAACCTGAGATCACATGTTGGGAAAGGATCTTTGACTGATAGAACAGAAGCGAGATTATTTTCATGGCAACAAAGTTTGGCTTATTTTGAGAAAGAAAAGTTAAATTCTCTTAATATTGGGGTTTTGGGCCCAGAGAAGCCTGGGATGCCACACATCATGCCAAGTGTGTGAAGGTACAAACCACCTTTGCTGCAAAGTGTTGCTTTCGTGTGCAATATAATTATTACATGTACCTCAAATTACATTTTTCCTTATCTTAAAAGGCACTGGAACAAAGGGAGGGATTACAAGTGAATTCACTCAGTTGAGAAACACAGTAGTCCTATGGAAGAGTATAACAAGAGAAACTCAAACATCTAGGAATATGGTACAACATACAAAGGAAACGTGGCTCTAAAAAGTCTGTGTAGAGCTTCCCCTCCCTTCCCCCAGATCTTGGGTTATTTTTCTTAGTAGTGCCACTTGAAGCAAAAGTCTACTATTTTAAATTCTAACTATGCCTAAACTAAATGTTGGTGAGTGTGTTATTGTACCCCAGGTAGGTCGTTTCTCTACAGCCAATT
Source organism: Mauremys reevesii (assembly GCF_016161935.1). Classification (NCBI taxonomy): domain Eukaryota; kingdom Metazoa; phylum Chordata; order Testudines; family Geoemydidae; genus Mauremys; species Mauremys reevesii. The sequence goes on from NC_052625.1 coordinate 4,941,124, forward strand.
TTACATTTTTTAGGATTGTCCGTTAGTCCAGCATCCCATACGGCTCTTAAGGCAGCGGCAACTTGGTTGAGGCGATCCCCCATTTGCGGCTGTAGATCACCATGTCATCAAGATAAGCAGCTGCATAGGCTTGGTGCGGCCGGAGGATCCGGTCCATCAGCCTCTGGAAGGTGGCTGAGGCCCCATGAAGGCCAAAAGGCATTCGTGTAAATTGATATAATCCGGTTGGGGTTGCGAAGGCCGTCTTCTCATGGGCGCTCAAACTCAGGGGGATTTGCCAGTACCCCTTTGTGAAGTCCAGCATGCTGATGTACTGGGCATCTCCAAGACAATCTAGGAGCTCGTCAACCCACGGCACTGGGTAGGCATCGAACTTCGAAATGTTGTTGACCCTTCTAAAATCAATGCAGAAACAGATGGTCCCAAAACCAGATGGGACCAGGACGATGGGGCTGCGCCAGTCACTTGGTGATTTTTCCACTACCCCCAGTTCGAGCATGGTTTGTACCTCCTTTTCAACTAGGTCCCGCATTCGGCGTGGCAACGGTCTAGTGATCTTGCGTATAACTTCCCCTGGCATAGTCTGTATCTCGTGTTGCAATAAGGTTGTTTGCTCCGGCCTTGAGGTGAAAGTTTTCGGGAAGGACTTCAAGAGGGCCCTGGCCTGTTTCAGTTGTTCCTCGGCCAGGGTATCCCACAATTGTGGCTCTTCTGAGTCAGCGGGATCTGGTGGTTCTGGTCCTAATTCAGGGTCGGGGGGGGGGGGTACAGGGTGATCAGGAGCCCCTCCTGCTCCTGCCAGGCCTTTAGCAGATTGACATAGTATATTTCTTTTTTCTTTTTCCATTCGGGTTGGGATATTTCATACGTGACGGGTCCGACCTGTCGAAGGACGTCGTACGGTCTCTGCCACCGAGCTAGGAGCTTCGATTCCTCTGATAGGGTCCTGCTCTTCCTCCTGTCGCCTGGCACAAAGGTCCTCCCCCGGGATCCCTTATTGTAGGTTCGCTCCTGGGCTTCTTGTGCCTTCTGTAAGTTTTTTCTTGCCAGGTTCCCCACCTGGGTCAGGCGTCCCTGGAGCTGAAGAACGTACTCGAGGAGGTTGTGGGTGGGAGACGGTGTTTGCTCCCAGTTCTCCCGCATGAGATCCAGTAGCCCCTTGGGCTGCTGGCCGTACAGCAGTTCAAAGGGTGAGAATTTGGTGGAAGACTGAGGTACTTCCCGGAGGGCTAGCAACAGGTGGGGAATCAGCTGGTCCCATTGGCGCATCTCTTTTGGGGGGAACTTCTGCAGCATATCTTTCAGCGTCCGATTAAAGCATTCTACCAGCCCGTCTGTCTGGGGGTGGTAGACTGAGGTCTGTAACTTTTTTTATCCCCATGAGGTCGCAGACCTGATGGAGGAGCTTGGACGTAAAGTTTGTGCCTTGATCCGTCAGGATTTCTCATGGGAGGCCGACCCGAGCGAAGATCTTCAGGAGCTCGGTGGCAATTGTCCGGGCAGTGATATTCCACAGTGGATGTACTGGAACCCCACAACACTCTTAGGCAGGGGCCCCACGATGTCGATGCCGATCCTTTCGAACAGAGTGCCCATGACGGGCAATGGGACGAGAGGGGCCTTTGGTATCCCCTTCAGGGCAGCTCACTGGCAGTCAGGACATGAATCACAGAAGTCTCGGACTTCCTTATGTACTCCAGGCCAGTAGAATCAGGCCAAGGTCCGGGCCAAGGTTTTCTCGTGGCCCAAATGGCCAGCCGCGGGGACATCATGAGCCAGCTATAGGACCGCTCGGCGATGGCAGCAGGGGACCACAAGCTGTGCTTGAGTCTCATTCGTTGGGGACTCTTGGGTGATCCGATATAGGCGGTCCCCCATCAGCTCAAAATGGGGGTAAGTAATGGCCTGATGGGGTACCATCAGGGTCCCGTTAGCCCTTACCAACTGTTTAAAGGCATGACTAAGGGTCAGATCCTCCCGTTGATCGCAACTAAAGTCTGCCCCTAACAGGGGTGGCCCCTCGGGGGGTGGCTGTCTGGGTTCCCCCCCCTTCTTCCAGGGTATCGCGGTTCGGGCCACCCGCCCCGAGTTCCTCCTGGTTGGGGTCTGCTGGGGCTATGTCGTCTCCCGCTAGGGGTTCCCCTTTGAGGGCTCTTCGCTCCGGTAGGGCCCGGCCTCGCATGGCCAACAGGATCTCTATAAAGCCCCTCCAGTCCCATCCCGTCCCAGAATCACTGGATATGCCAACCTCGGGGCCAGCCCAACCGTCAGGGTCCGGGTCTTTCCCTTTACAGTCAGGGTCACTGTGGCCTTGGGGAAAGGCCACACGTCCCCATGTACACACATGAGCTGAACCACCCCAAGTGGCAGGGTGGAGAGGGGGACCAGACCCTGTCGGACGAGTGTTTGGCCACACCCCAAGTCCACAAGTGCCGGCACGGGGGCTCCACTCAGCATGACGGGGATAGTCAGTTTTCCCGCAATTTGCTTACAGACACGGGTCTCCCCCGAGCAGACCTCCCCAAAACTGCAGTCCATCATAGGGCACACCCGGCAGAGGTGTCCGAAGCGGCCGCAGGTAAAACACGGATCCAGCTCCGGACGTTGGGGCTGGTCTGACGCCACAGGTGTCCTGGGGAACTTCTCCGTAAGCTGGGGTCACCCTCCGGTTGAAGCATCGACCGGCAGCCCCCGTTCCCTCCGAAACACCCGCTGGCTTTGCCGATGTCCCGTCCGTCAGGGAATCGTAGGTCTGTCCGGGGCTCGCTCCTCTGGCCTCAAGCTCTCTCCCCCTGGGACCTGGTGAGTACGGCTGTTGGAGGCCAGGGCCCCAGTCCTATGGGGGCCTCTGCCACTAGGAAGTCTTCGATCAGGGCTACGTCCTGGGTCAGCGTTGTCGGCCGATGGCACATGACCCACGTTCTTCCGCGAGCTGGCAAGATGTGCAAAAAATGATCCAGCGCCACTCAGGAGGTTGTGGGTTCTGCTACCTTGACCCCCGTATGCTGGTCTGCTACCTTGACCCCGTATACTGGTCTGGTTGTAGCCATCGCCAGCAGGCCTCCTTCACCTGCTGGGCTATCACCCGGGGACGAGGATAGGTCTTCTCCCGGAGCCGTCGCCGGAAGGTTTCAAGGGTGATTTCCAGGACGTCGAGGATCACGGCCTTCAGCTGTGCATAGTCATGGGCCTCAGACCCAGGAAGTGCCCAGTAGGCGGCCTGGGCCGGGCAGATACAGGGCTAGTAGTGTGGCCCATTGGGCCGTCGGCCATTTAGCGGCGGAGGCGACCCTCTCAAAGGTGACTGGGAAGGTCTTGGGGTCATCATCAGGCTTCATCTTGGTCAGGCGCACGGGTGCAAGGGGGTCCGGAGGTCCTGAGGCTGCGCTGGGGTGAGGAGGCCCTGGGGTCGCCCACAGGGCCACAAGTTGTTGCAGACATTGCTGCTGCTGTTTGCGGTTCTGGGTTCCCAGCTCCCGAACCAGCTGCTGCTGTTGGCTGCCGAGTTGTTGCAGCAGTTGCTGCTGGCTTTCTGCAAGGCACTTAATCAGTCTTTCAACCTCCATCTTCTGCATCTCTCAGAAGGGGGAGGGGAAGCGTCTACCCCACTTGGCGGTCGAGGCGTCCCCTTATCTCAGGGGAGGGGACGACAATCCCCACTTCTGGTGCCACATGTAATGCTCCCTCACTCACCCCGGAGGTGGCCAGCAACTCTGCAGCACCAATTCTCCAGGGCAGGGAAGAAATGAAAATCTACACTGAGCAGCGGTGCAGAATTCCCCCAGGAGTAGAACATGAAAACTGCTCCAAAAGAATTAACTTATGAGCCCTTACCTCCTTAGATACAGCAAGCTGAGTTTTATAACCCTTAGCTAGGTGTAAATACTTCAGTCACCTCTTAAATCTTCTCTCAAGACTATATAATTTCTGTTTTGTCACTCTCTCCTTCTATAAATCTCTTCATTCCATTTATGATTCACATTGCCCTTTGTCTGGGCTGCACAATCACAACAATACTGAACACCACACTGGCAGTCGGCCAGCCATTCACACCTAATTTGCATATTCATTAAAAAAAGTAAAGAGGAGAGAAATGGACATTAAGAGAGTTCTAAGAGTCCACACTGCTATACTAAACAGAAAGGCAGTTGGCTTGGAGCAGGGCTTAACACAGAGATCTGCACAATTAAAGGCAGTCCTGACAGAAGTGTTTTGGACTCAGGTGAAAGAATCCCCCTCTTCAAGAAGGGCCCCACAAGCGAGGGTGGAGTTCCACTCCCCACTCAGTCCTTCAGCAAATCAGCCACACAGCTTCACAAAAAAAAATAAGCAGCTTGTCCTCAGCAGCTGCAACTCAGGCCTGGACTACACTACAGAGGTAGGTCCACATAAGCTGCCTTGCGCAGACCTAGTTGTGCAAGTGTCTACACGTCTTGTCTCCCACTGATGTAAGCTCTCCTTTACGCTGACATACTGACCCCACCTTCCTGAGCGGCGCTGAGCCATGATCCATGTGCTGAGGTTGATGCAGTGTGAAGGCAGATACTACTTTCACTAATGTCAACTCTAACAGTCCTCCAGCAGCTAGCTGTCCCCCAGTGTCCAACACTGACCACTCTGGTCACAATTGTCAACTCCTTTACCCAGTGGTCACAGAGACCAGCAGCCCCCTACTCTTCCTTCCTCCCCCTTTAACACCCTAGGAATTTTTGAAATGTTCCTGATTGTCCAGCTTGGTGAGCCACACCTAGCAGCTCTCCATTGTTGTGTGCAACTGCCCAGCTGATCCTGCCGGCTACGTACTCCAGGTGTGCACTGGCCCAGGAGATCCAATATGTCCTGTCCGTGGGGAGAAGCACAGCTACTGGCCAGCCATAGAGACAGTGACATTTACAAGCAGACTGCACAGGGGATCCAGGAGAAGGGGGTATGACCAGGATCAGCAGCAGTGCTGCATGGAAGTGAAGGAACGGTGGCAGGCATATCAGAAGGCACCAGATGATCTGATGCCAAGCTGCAGACTGGCTGCTTTGACAAAGAGCTACACGCAATACCACCCTGCACACCACTGCCAATAGCGATGAGGAGTCTAACTCATGGGCCATTGGTGTGAACAGCGAGGAGGAGGATGGGACAGGACAGAGCTCTTCACTTTTCATTCAATTACTCATACTAGAAAAGAGAGCAGTACAACAAAGAGGTAGTGTTATCTGCTTTTCATTCCCCTGTAGGGCTAGGAAAGGGGACCATGCGGAGCAGTTTATGTATATAGGGATGTGTCCTGAATCCTCCTGAGAGATCACAATGAAAAACTTTCATGGAGGTGCCCAGTAAAATCCTCTCCCAAAAGATTTCTAGGGATGGCAGCCTTATTTCTTCCTCCACAGTGGGCCACTTTCCCATGCCACTCAGCGATTACTTTGTCAGGCCCCACTGCAGTACACAGGGTAGCAACATACAGGCCGTGGCAGCTTCGAGTTACCAGCAGCCGCTGTGCTCTCTTTGCCTGTGTTACCCTCAGGAGTGAGATACCAGCGAAAATCCCCACTGCCTGTGGAAGGTGGTCCCAGCATTCAGTGCCATTGTCGGATACACAGTTTCATGCAACCTAGCAATTCCCTCCTCATTTTCCCTCACCCCGGCAGACCATACTGACCATGGCTGGAGCTGTGAATTGCACCGTACACAAGAACTCGAAAGAAGCAGCATCAATAAGCATGTCTTGTTATAAGGAGGAGAAAGAAGAGGACTCGGGATGACATGTTCAGCGAGATCCTGCAAGCCAGTGCTGCATCGGACCATGAAGAGAGGGTCAGGAGGATTAAAATGGCATATTGCATGGAGAAGGAGAGAGCGGACAGGAGAAAGGTGCAGGAAAAGAAGAGGGAGAGGCACCAGGACATAATGGGGCTTCTTCAGCCGCCACCACAGACGCTGCAGATTCTTGTGGACCTACAGCTTCAACAGTTATGGGCTTTCTTCCCTTTGCAGTCCATGGAGCATTCCAATGTAGCACCCCTCTACACACCAGCCCAAACATTCCATGTGGCATCAGGGGGCCACATCACCTACCCCCTGCCCCCCCATCACTCCACACCAGGGGACAGCTTCACATACGGACCTGAGTGCGCCACAGTTGACACGTGTAGCTAAAATGGAAATGACTGTTCCTTCCCCTTCTTTACAGCCATAAGTCGATGGAACAGAACTTAATGTATTTGCTTTTAACTTGCACAGATTTTTTTTTTTTTTTTAAAAAGAGTTTTCATTACTCAGTAACACTAGTGTTTGGAAAATAATACATCTTTATTAGTTCCCAACTGGTGCTGCAGAATGCCTGCCAGCAGTGAAAGCACCCACTTGTTATTGTAGACTGGGACAACTCATAGGATCAGTGACAAGCAGCATAATTATCATAGATGTACACCAAGCACCACACAACTAGCAGGCCTCCAAACTGCAAGGCCAGGTAGAGCACAGTACACCACACCACAACGCATTACTGTAGCTTGCTCTTAAAAAGTGTTCTTTCAAAGCCTGCCTGAGCCATATAGCTCTAAGCTGACCTCTTCTGATAGCCGTTGAGTCTCACTGTTCAAACTCAGCACCCTCTCTGCTTTCCACCCCGGCGGGAGCTTTTTCCCCCTTTGCTTCACGGATATTATATAGGTCACAACTATGCAGTTATAACCACTGGGATACTGTTTACTCACAAGACTGGATGTCAGTGAGAACAATGCCAGCATCCCTTCAGCCTACCGAATGCACATTCAACAGTCATTCTGCACCTGCTGAGCCAGTAGCTGAATCTCAACTTGGCACTGTCAAGGAGGCCAGTGTACAGCTTCGTAAGCCAGGGGAACAAAGGGTAGGATGGTTCCCCCTGGAAACTATTGGCATTCCAACATTACCAATGGTAATCTGCCAGTCGGGAATAAAAGTCCTTGCTTGGCGCTTTCTGAATAGTCCTGTGCTCTTAAATATGTGCGCATCATGCACCTTCCATCATGCACTCTGATGTCTGACGAGTCCCCAGTGATCCACCAACATAGAAAAAATTGCCTGTCAATTGAAGTACTCTGTGACAAGGTGGTCTGGTGCCAAAAATAGGGATGTGCGTCCCATCTATCGCTCTACAGCAGTTTGGGAACCCCATTGCTGTAAATCCATCCATTGTTCTGAACACTGCCAAGAGTCAATATCCTGCGCAGCAAGAGATGATTAATGCCCCTGCACACTTGCATGACCACAGCCGCCAGGGTGGATTTTCCAAATACAAAGTGAGTTCCCACTGACCAGCTGCAATCCAGTATCAAGATTCCACAGTGCAGTCGCCACTTGCTTCTCCTCTGTCAGTGCAGCTCCCATTCTGGCAATGGAGGACTGGGGTAAGCTCAGCGCACCATTCCAGGACTGTTGCCTTGCCCATCCCAAAGTTCTGCAGCCGCTGCTCATCATCCCAAGCCTGCTTTACAGTGCTATCCCACCAGCCAGTGCTAGCGTCTCAGGCCCAGAAGCAGCACTCCATGACCACCACCAACCACCCAGAATTGGTTCTTGCTACGTCCCACAGCAATCTGCCCACCAGGAAGTTGTCATGTTCCCCGTGGCCCTTCTTGAGGATCTGCAAATACTAAGGAAGGAGAGTCCTGTGTTTGTAACGCTCATGATGATAATGTCGAGCTGCGCAGGCTCCATGCTTCTGTCAGATGGCAGACAGTGACAAATCTCATGTGGGCTCATGGGATTTTCAAAATAGGAGCTAAAATTATGGGATAGTATGGAGTGGAGAAAGCTGCAAGATGGGAACTTGAGCCCAGAGTCCCAGTCACCCCTGCACAATTTGTTTCTGCCCTACCATACATTGCCAAAACTTCTCAAAAAAGACAGTTCGCTGGACGGTTGCGAGTTGCACACTGGGATACATACCCATGGTGCTCCACACTGTGCATCAAAACAAATACTCCTGGTGAATATGCACAGCTCTCATGCAAGGAGCCAAGCGTGAATGTGCACAAGCAATATACTAACTGCATCCAACGAGGGTAATGCCACAGCACCGTGGCTTGTGGTCACGCAATAAAGGCAGACCTCGAAAAAAAAAAAAAGTCCACTTGATTCCTTGCAGAAACTAGATCCCCTGCTGCAAGTCTACATTTTCTTTGCTGGTTGGTAATGCTAATGAAAGCTCCTATGCATTTAAGGGCAGGGGGGAGGGATAGCTCAGTGGTTTGAGCATTGGCCTGCTAAACCCAGGGTTGTGAGTTCAATCCTTGAGGGGGCCATTTAGGGATCTGGGGCAAAAATCTGTCTGGGGATTGGTCCTGCTTTGAGCAGGGGGTTGGACTACATGACCTCCTGAGGTCCCTTCCAACCCTGATATTCTATGCTATGTCTACATACTCAGGAATGTTAAACCAAATTAACTTCAGGTGCGACTCTGAAGCACATTAAACCCTGGTGCAGATGCTCTCAGATGCTGCAGAGGAAAAAAAGACAGGTACTACTACTGAGCTACATTTCCAAAATCCAGTTTTATAGAAGCTGGTCAGACATTACTGAATCTGAATCTATTAGGCAAGTGAGAATTTTGATTTCTTCAGAAATAGAAAACCGCTCTTCACAAACACAACTATTTCCAGAAAGGACTTGCATACACAGCAGCTGCCTTCTGTAACTATGGATAGCTGTTTCACAATAGCTATTTCTGGAAATCAAGGAAGTTTCCTACTTAAAACTTTGATCACAGCATTGTATATCATTCTATTTTGCCTGTACATATGCCTGTGCTTCTTTAGGTATAAAACTCAAAATAAGATTGCAGTCAACCTGAACAATAGACACATTGAACAGTTTGGAACAGTTAAACCTTGACATTTCTTGATCATTTCAGCACACAGAATCTTACTTTGGAACAGGTCTTAACAAGCTGGATATAGAAGAGATTACTTCAGTGAGGCTGTCCATTACAAAGCTTAAAGATGCAAGCAAAAAAAGGCTGTGCTCCCTTTTTAAATCTAATCTTTGTAAGTTTCTGAAAAAAGATACTTTTGTCAGCTGTTGATAATCAAAGGAAGACTATCAGAGTGAAATCCTATGGAAAGTGATAAAACTTACAGAATGGAAGTGGTCTCACAAATTCCTGAAGAAGGTGGTAAGCCTTGCAGAGTTAGCTGCCGAAAAAGTCATTCTAACTGCTTGGCTAGCTTTTGAATCTTAAAACTGTTCACTCCTCCTAGCAAGCACAGGTTCTCTTTCCTACTGCTCCATTCACTTGTCAGTGTGCTGCTTCTTCAGACACAGGACACATGCAGAGGCACTAGGTTGAATGCAACAGTCCTAATCGGTTTAAACGCAACTAACTTCAGCTTCATGGTCTTCCATAAGTCTAGTGAGACCATCTCTGATTTGATGGGATTTTAACAGACAAGAGCACATTAAGTGAATGAGACTTGATCTGCTGGGCTGGTTACTCTGTTCACTTTTCAGAATGGCTTTGCCTTCATGAATTTGCAAATTATGTCATGGAAACAGTAGTACTACTTTTGACTTCCTTTACAATTGAGACAAATGGACACGACGTTTTTGTATTGCTGTCTGTTAGATGGTTTTACACCACCATTTTTTCTAGTCTTCTGCTTTTATTCTTCCTCTGATGCAGTTTAGCGGTAAGCCAGTGAATTTCATGACATTTAAACTGTCACCCTGAGCATTATTTCTTCTTCAAGTGTAAAGTGATCCTTTTCCTATCCTAACGGAGGGCTCTTAGCCTGAGACTATTCTCATAACACAAGAACTAGGGGTTCACCAAATGAAATTAATAGGCAGCAGGTTTAAAACAAACAAAAGGAAGTATTTTTTCCACACACCACACAGTCAACCTGCGGAACTCTTTGCCAGAGGATGTTGTTAAGGCCAAGACTAACAGAGTTAAAAAACAAAACAAACAAAAAAACTAGATAAGTTAATGGAGGATAGGTCCATCAATGACTATTAGCTAGGATGGGCAGGGATGCTGTCCCTAGCCTCTGTTTGCTAGAAGTGGGGAATGGGGGACATCACTTGATAATTACCTGTTCTGTTCATCCCCTCATGGGCACTTGGCATAGGCCACTGTCAGAAGACGGGACACTGGGCTAGATGGACCTTTCATAAGAACGGCCCTACTGGGTCAGACCAAAGACAAATTCATCTACACAGCTTAAGTTTCGAGAAGCTATGCTTTAAAAATAAACCAGATAGAGTTAACAATTAGCCTACTCACAAGTCCACTACAGGGAAAAAAAAAAGATTGTGGTTATTAAAATGAGCAATGTTTGTTTGCACAAGAAATAGCATCTTTATGGGAATAGGAATTTCTGGCCTACAACTCGCAAACATGTTTTCTAACCTTCCTACTTAGCTGTCATGCAATCTCAAAATGTAAAGAATGGCAAGCACCCTGCCTCGTTACCTACATAAAAGTGAAAATGCTACACCAGGTGCCAGGCCTTTTCAAGATTCCCTGAAACCTAAAACACTGTTCACTCTAACCTCCACCTCTAAATGGAGTATTTCATTTTAAAATACAAACTAAAATCAGTGACCTAGCAGACTGATCTAAACAGCAAGAAAAACTGGTAATAAATTTTATATTTAGTTAATATAACCCAACTTACATATCATGTTAGTGCTATTTCGATATGAAAACAACAATTAAACAGGGAACACACCCTACAAACAAAAAAACCACCACTGCATACTATTTTTGCTACTTGATATTATTTAAACTATCTATTCCCAGTTCATACAAACTTCAGCTTGTTTTGTTCTCAGAGCACGAAACTAGTTATTAACCATCACTGCTACAATCCCCAATATGTCTAACTAATCTCTTGCCAATCTAACATCTCAATTATCAAAAGATTTAAATCAGATATAGATTCCTTCAATTATAATGCACTTCATGTAACATCACTACAATCCACAGAGAAGACTGACAATTCTGTACCTTTCAAATTCTTACAAGCATTTTGCATTCTTTCCCCTTCGCTCATTTGGTCATTTGCAATTAGTTTTACCAGCCCTTGCATTGTTATCTTCTTCAATTCAAAGAAAAAGCTTGGTAGCTTCAGATATTTACAGTGCAAGACATTTAAATGAGTATTTACTCAAACAGCTTTTACACCCTTAGAAACAATCCTCTGCTGTTCAACTACCGTAAGAAAATATTAAAATGACTTATTGATGTTATGATTAAGCGTTAATTTTCTGTAATATTTTATGAATCCTACATGTGCCTCAGTCCCCTATGTATTTTGCATGGCTTGCTCGTGGGGAAAAAGGATTAAGTTTGCCCGTAGCACAAGCTAAATAGACATAGGGCTGTGTGTTTCCTGGCTGTGAGAGCCTGAATGTGTCATTAAAAAGGACTGGCCAAGGCAAACCCCATATCAACAGAAAACCCGAGAAGACAGTGGAAAACCCAATCATCAGGACACTGACATACCAAAGGACCCAGGGGGAGATGGATTTCTCTGCCTCTCAGCAAGGAAGCTGAGTAAAGACCCCAGCTTGAGAATAAAAGGACTGGAAGGTATGATGGACAAGAGTTGGCTTCTGGAGGAAGCTGGGGGGCCCTTGCATCTGGAAACTGACTAAGAACATCCGACAGAGCCTGAAAATGGAGTTTCATTACAGCTTGGCTGGGGCTCTGGGTTAACCAGAATGGACTATGCTTTAACCATCATTTCTCCGTGCTACCCTAAGGATGTCCTATGCTGCGTCCAGTTGACTAATAAACCCTGCTGTTTTGAAAAGCTGTTAAGAGTGTCATTGTAAATACTAGGTGGAGGCGCCTTAATCCCTGAAGAGAATACACGTCTCTACCTGGAGGTTTCCCTCAGCTGGACTGACTGAACAGAGCTCAGTGTGAAGCAGGGCTGCAGCCCAGAGGTTCAGTCTCAGGAGGCGGTGAGGCCTACCCTGAAGGAAGAGTGAGACCCCCTTGGGAGTCTGGCTCATGGAAGGGGTTCCTCCAAGGTACTGTTCCAAAGCTGGGGGCGTAGCACCAATCCTATCGATCCGTAACAGATTACAGCCACTATCGACTGAAAGACAGATGGGCTGCAAACATGGAAGAAAATTAAATTTCATAGAATAAAAATTTAAGTACCTGATAATAGTATCTGAGAACCCAGCAAAGCCCTTCAACATAAGACTGTACAACTTTACGACGGAATTTCTCATCAGACACATCAACATCAAATTTGTTCTTATAGTAGCGCTGTTTCCAACCAGATTCCCATAACCTACACAAGAAGCACAATTAGATTTTAGTCTATAATTGTTTTCATATTATATATTTAAATGTCACATATTTTGCAATGAAAGCTAAGGCAAATGCTGTACTAACGTGAGGGTAATGGTATGGCGAGCACCTCACCTCAAGAGATGCATCAATTTAAAGTCACTTACACCCTAAATTACCATTTGATGTTTGACAATGTCTTCTACTAATTTAAACCTGGGCTTGGGGAGGGTGGGCAGGGAACTGACGGAGACCCAAAAGCCAGAGGAGTAAACACATTGGCCAGAGACTGAGATGAAAGTTATGACTGGGGAAGCCAAACTTGAAAATTTAGGAGTAACACCCTGAGAAGCAGTTTAGTCCTTATTCTCTGCTGCTTGGACAGCATTTTGATTTCTACAAAAGGTGCTGTCCCTGAACCTTGCTTGAATGGGTAAAGGTTGTTTTAAAAAAATTTAAAAAAATTGAAATACATTTTTATTTTTAAAAGTAAATAAACCTGTTTAAAATTTGAAGCTATGTTAAGACCTAAACTTACTACAATCTATTAAAAGCATTTAAACAAAGACATGCTGCATCAGAGAGCTCTCCTCAAGTTTAAAGGACTTAACAACGGAGCTCCTTTTCACTTCTGAGGTCAACTCAAGCTCATGTACTGCATTATCTGTCTATACCAGTGGTCCCCTTGCAACCCAATCAGCACACAGCAGCAGCCCATGTGACATTCTCGGGACCATACAGGTAGTATACATATTGCGTGGATGCAGCCCACATAACACAGAGCTGCATATGCAGCCCACAATGGTCAATAGGTTGAGAACCATTGATCTATACTATTTTCAGTCTTTACGATGGAGGAAGTGCTGCTATTTTTCCAAATGCAAGTACTTCCAGTTTGTTGTGCAGCAATGCTTTTGTTTTAATTACTTCTGGTTTCAGTTTAACTAGCAGTTTGTATTTTCATTTGGACTAGTTCAAAGTTGAAAAACCAGTTGGCAGCTGATAAAGTAGGCAAGCTTGTTTCCCTCTTCCAAGCTATGAATAAAAAACAGGTGAGAGGATGAGATTTACTAATTCTAGAAACCTGAAGGACATGGGGGCAATTTTCAAAGGTATTTAGGCATCTAAATATGTAAATAGGTGCTACTGAAAAACCAGCTAGGAGCCTAATTTGCACTGATTTAAATGAGAATTAAGCATATAAGCTTCTTAGGAACTTTTGAAAAACCTAGTAGGCACCTATCTGCATCTTTAGACACCCAAATACCTTTGAAAGCCTGGCCCACAGTGTGTTCACTAACTGTAGTTAATACTTCATGCGGCTTGCACAAATTACAAGTAAAATGACAGTCTAGTAGATAAGAAATGGTTCGTCCAAAATTTTCCTAACATAATAAAAATGTAAAAATTAAGAACATGAATAAATGTATGATGAGCTATGTATTTGCTTAAATAAATATGTACAGACAATGCATCCTGGTTAGCAAAAAGTAACAACCAATTTAGTGTAATGGCTATATTTGGTCTATATATATTAAAACATGTTTATTTGCACCAAATGAGAATAAACCTATCTTTAGGAAAATTAATAAGTATAAATGCAAAAATATCACAAATATTTAAATCAAGGTTTCCTGCTTGCTGATTTATACTTCAGTGTGAAAGCACAGGAAAGAAAAGAAAAATAGTTTGGCATAAGATCAAAGGACACTGATCAAATATGGAATGCAGGATGCAGTGATGAATGTGTTACCCAAACTTTGCACCCTACTAAGATTTTAATGTGTGACACTTAAATAAACTTTTCTTCTTCTCTATAGCTAGGTTCTCCCTCCCCCGCCGCAGAAAAACCCAAACCCCAATTGGTACATTTCTCATGACGCTATTCTAAATAGGGAATGAAGTGACAGTGGACTTTTCTAGCCTTTCACCTTTTGAGATCTTGGTTCAAACCTTATGTGAGTTCACTAAACCTGCTTTCACCTTATTCCTACCTTATTCATTTATTTAATCAAAGGGCATCTTGCTCATAGCTAACACACCTACCCAATATAAAATCAATATTTAAAAAATCCAAAAAACATATTTTGGTAATCAATATAAATAAAGCTACCCACCTAGTATAACTGAACTTTATGGGTTAAATAGCTCAAAAATTCAATTGCAAAACAGTGGCATTCAGCTCACATAATCAAAGCTAAACACTGAATGTCTAGCCAATTTAGCGCTTGGTCTCAAAGGGAGTAGTGGCTTGGAGGACAAAAACCTGTATGCATACTAATCTAGATACTTAGATTTAACAGCTATAGCTTACACATCTCACTGGAATTTACTGAATATTCTAACCCTCCACATTAATTACTCATGGATAAAAAGATCATAGGAAAGCATCTGAAGGCACTGCTGCTCTAAGCTAAATAGCATTAATTAGGCTGCATCTACTTCAGCAATTTGCTAACAAAGTGCTACAAAAAATGGCTTCACCTGATATTATCCTCTGGCTCAGGTTCACTGTCACTGTCTTCTGCTTTGCGCTTAATTCCTCCTGCGGGGGACGGGGTGCCATCAGAAGTGAAACTAGTATTAGGAGATGAAGAAGGAGTCTAGGGATATAATCAGATATAAACACAGGAAAAAGGGGTTTTATTATGCATTTCATATTCATTAAAAATTAATGGTTTTGTGTGAAGAATTAAGAAAATTTGTTATTTTTACTTAAAACAAAAACAAAAAACTACATGCTACACAATCCTAAAATATTAGGAAGTCCACTAGCATAAAATAGGTCTTTATAATAGGAATCAAACATTGGAATGTAAAAACAAAAACCAACAACAAAACATGAAATTCTGTGACAAAACACAAAACATTTGGTATAGTCCAGTCTAACAGTAGGAATAAAAAAAACAATTGGATACAAGGCTTATTTTATGACTTCTGTTTATGACTGCAGCAAAACAGGTCACATGTGCAGACTATAATATAAAGATGACTTAGAATTTACAGAACTGGCAGCCAAATTTAAAATATTTCTGCAAATTGCAAGTGAGCTCTATTCAAATAAAAGTATCTTAACATGGAAGAAAGTAGAGTTTTAGGAAGTCTCTTTCATTTCTGCAGCTCACAGTTAGAAGATATTTAAGATAAATAAAACAAACACTGAAGATTGTGACAAACTGACAAGAGCTAGGAAGTTAAAATTCTGATGAAAGCCTCAAACGAACAATTTTTATGCATCTTTTGCTTTAAAATACAAAATTTCAGGATTAAAGCGAGTAGTAAATTAAAATGGCAAACTTTTATTTACCCAGGCTTACCAGACAAAAAATACTTATTAGCAATAGAGAAATGTTTATTGAAATGTACATTTACTGTTTGGATGGGCAAATAGAGCCAAAGGGGAATCCTCACTATACATTGCATACGAGTGACTTTTCTATAGTCAAGTCTGGTTAAATGTTTCCATAACAACCACCTCTAGTTTTCAGTCACTCAACTTTCCAAAAGTTTTGCCGTAGGCAGGTATGGGAAATTTGTAACTAAATAGATAAATTTTTTAGAAAGTATAAATAATTAGCAGTTCAGTCTTTATTTTTATATATTTGGGGCAGCAGGGAAGCTATTCCTCTGATTATATAAAGTTGAGTTTTGAACAGCACTATAGCTGAAACAGAATCTAGGAAGTTCAAACCTGGCCATTGTGAAGGGAGCCTTTGCAAAAACTGGTTGGAACTTGGCTAAGTTACAAGGCACTAGGCAGGGGAGAACAATTTGCACATACACAGTAGATATTTCTTACCACTAGTGCTCAAAAGGGAGACTGTACATAATGTAGAGCTGCCTGACTTAGGTGCATATTAAGTGTGGACATCTTCTAAGGTCCACTGAACGAAGCAGAGCTAAACAGCTTATGTATGTGCAAAGAGTCATTCAGTATGTAACACTGACAACCAATACTAAAGTATACAATTGGATGAGTATTTTTAATACACTCTACTGCAGTGGTCCTCAAACTTCTGTACTGGTGACCCCTTTCAGATAGCAAGCCTCTGAGTGCGACCCCCCCATAAATTAAAAACACTTTTTAATATATTTAACATGATTATAAATGCTGGAGGCAAAGCAGGGTTTGGAGTGGAGGCTGACAGCTCACGGCCCGCCATGTAATTACCTCGCAACCGCCTGAGGGGTCCTGACCCCCAGATTGAGAACCCCTGCTCCATTGCACTAAGATTGAAAATAAGTTGAAAGGTACACTATTTGATAGTTAAACTGCCATTTTTCCTACAACTTCACAGGTGTATTCACTCAGAGCACAGAGGAAAAGAAACTAAAATACTCTCCACTGGAGAACACCCCACTCTAAACCAAACAATCCTACAAAAAGGACAGTCTACAGAATTGTTCCAAGAGACAATAACTACTCATTTTTCAGCCAGCCTGAATGCTATCTCCATCTGTTGGAGACAAGAAAAGAACCCAGCACATTCAGCTGTGACAGACATTTCACAGGGGTAGGATTGTAAGAGGTTTCTTTTTTCCTGCCTGCACTGGAGTGGAAGTTCGATGTTATACCCATTCCTGGGCTAGAATAGAGACTACATGGACCAACACAGTGTGATTATTTTTTTGGCAATCACTAAAGGATACAGAAAATTAAAGCTAACATGACTAGCTCAGGCATTAGCCAGCATCATACAAAATATGAGCATAGTATAAGAACCTATACAGAATAGATTATACATTGATCCAAATTTAATGTCTCCAATGAAAAATATTTTCATTTAAAATTAGAAAAAAACCCTACTATGTAAAACTGGGGTTTCACTGGTCTTGGGAGATAGCTGGGTTTGTTTGTTTTTTTTTAAATCTCAAATTTCTAACCTGGGATGGATTTGAACTCAGTACCTGTGTGCTGCTCAGGTTCAGTGGCCAGAACATTTCCTTGGAGTTACAGAGGTCCTGTTTGAGCTCAGGTGCCCTGCAACGTTCTTGAACTCTCACACTGCACATGCGCGGTGTAATCCATGAGGCACATGAACCTTCAAAATGCTTGCTGGAATACCTAACTGGGGAAGCAAACTTTTTCTAATAGCATTGTAATTTGATTTCCCCAGAGGGCAAAATGAGTGGCATGTATTCTGTTGGGACTAACCCTCAAGCACTGGAGGCCATGGTGCAATGATCTGAGCCCTGGTTTGATCACTATCTGTGCTCTAAATATACGGCCAAAATAGGCCAGCTTTAAGACACAGAGATCAAGCCAGGGCTCAGATCATCGCACCAGCGTCTCAAATTCTTGAGGGTTACCCCAAAAGAGTGCAGGGCACCCACCAGCCCTTGGGGGGGGGAAAATGAAGTTTAAATGTTATTTGAAAAAGAATCTGCTTCTCCAGTTAGGTAGGCTAAGGCTCATCTACCTACTTCACAAGTGTAATGGATCACAGAGCTCTCTCTCACAAATCCCTTGTTCAAACAGCCCCAAATTTGGATCACAAATTACTCCTGCCCTACAACCCATTCCATTTATCCCACTGCCCGAGATGCAACCCCAAGCCCCTCTCACTCAGATTCACCCCCACCTCCTCTACTGCCAGCAAGCATCCAACACACACAACCCTGACAGATTTTAGCAATATGCCTTTCAACCTTTTTCAAATTCCTGCCCAAGGTAGGACTCAGAATGACACTAGGTGGGATGGGTCAGGTTCAGAAGGACCACTGCGTATCACCTTCAACTATCCAGTAAGGGTGAAACTGAAGACTAAAAATCCTGTTAACCCGTCTGCACATGCTCACAGTAATCCATCAGGCTCCTGAACACACATGTGAGGCTTAGCATGCAACTGTATTAGAGATCACCCTCAAGCATTTGAGACCCTAGTGCAACAACCTGAGCACTGGTTTGATTGCTGTGGGGGAAGGTGGGGGAGGAGGTTGGGGGAGAGTTGCTAGAAATTGTCAACTTTAAGAAGAGCTGTTTTCCAGGGGCTCAGGAATCCCTTGGCCAAAGGGCCCCAAATTTGGACCACTGACATACCCTGTGCCTCTATGAGATGCAACAAATTTCCTGGCAATCTGATTAACCACACAGATTTCAAAGCACTTACAGTGACTGTTCTATAACCTCAAAAACAACCATAAAAAGGTTGTGAACATATTCCACCAACAATTAATTAATCTAATGCTAATTAGAGATTGGAAAGCCCTATTGATCTGGCATTCAACATGTCACACACCACGACAGAAGTAAAAATAAAAAGATTAGCAAAATGAATAATAAAAAAAAATTAACCCCAATTCAGTTGCTTAGTTTGATTTTATTTTTCCTACATTTCTACGTATGGCATGTTCTTAAATCCCATGCTCATAACAGCCTCAACTCCATAATCTTGCATAATGATTCAAGTTTGCTTAAAAGTGCTTATTTTTGATTGGAAGGGCATTCTTTGCATTATATTTACCTTTTCAGAAATATTTAATCAATGATATTTGAAATATGAAAATGAACAAAACTTGACTTAAGTAGCCTTGGAAAACTGATTAAAAACTTGACTAGTTAAGTTGGTTCTTCAAGAAAGAAAGTAAAAATTGAGTGATTAAGAGCTTAGAAGTAAATTGTAACATTAGTATATTCATTACTTTTTTCCTTCTTACATTTATAACTAAAATCTAAACATTCACTCACCGAGTTCTGTTTGTCTTGCATTCTCATTTCATAGGCTGTCTGCCTGGGGTTACTGATTGCCTGAGGACTAGATCTATTTCCTCTCCCCAAAGCTTGAGGGGAAAACTGGCCACCAGGAATAAAAGAAGGCTGATCCCTCTACAAAAGCAAGCAAATACACACACAGTGATATAAATCTAATATTGGAGATTACAAGAATAAAAATTAGCACATATAGCTGATATTCCTTTAGAGTTCTTAGATTATCAGTTGCTAGAATGTAAAATGAGCAGAGTTCGATCACAATTACTTATTCAGTTCCACTTAGAACAAGTATGTTTAAACAAGATCTTATACATATAAAATATACCCTTGGATAAGATGGCACTTACAATTTCAGGGCTTCCTATTTTCAAGGGTTTTATTAAATGCTCTCTCAAAAAGTTACATTTTTGTACTGAAGTTCCAGAAACATCAGAAGGAAAAAATATATATATTTTTTTTAACTAAAAAAACTCCATCTAGCTATTAAGAGTGTGAAAAATAGGATTTACATTTCAAGGAAGGTGATAAATCATTTTCTTGCACTCTGATAGCAATACTCAGCTGATCCTTATTTTAAAGCTTAGACTTGATATGCACATAACACTCAATGAAAAGGGGCGCTATAAAGTTTGAAAAACTTTGGTTAAATGAAGTGACGATGATCCTATGACACTCCTCCACTGTATATCTAGAGTCCTTATGCCTCAAGGAAATAGAAAGAGACATCAAGCTCTGGGAAACGGTTGGGGGCTTCTGACATATTAGAAGTACTGCACAGAGACGCTGTCTTGAAGCCAAGGGTCCCAGCATAGTGAGGCCCTGCTGGGTTTCTTGGATCATTAGATCACATTGTAAAGAAGCTACACCTATTTGAATGAGCTATCAAGTAACATGTTTATTGTACAAATCCTAGATTCAAATGAACATGCAAGAATCTATTCTAAAAAGTTAGGAAGGACATTTAGTACAAAAAACGTAAATTAAATGCAATTTTAAGGGTTTAACATGCACAAGTACATGTTAAGGCTATCAATAATCAACACTTTGCCGTTGTGAATAAGTGGTATTTTGTATTACTGTGAATAAATCTGCACATATATTTTAGTCACAATGTAACCAAGTTACATTTGCAGAGGAAACCTTGTTGTGGAAGTCCGATATGCCTGTTTAAAGGTTAAAGCTTGATTTAGCATTAACTGTTTAATTTTCTGTAATCAGTTTACTAAACTCTTAATCAGGCTCTCAATTGAGAGGCGCATCTTCTGTCCTCTGTGCTGACACACTGTAACTCAATGGCACAATCCCTCTGTGCAACTGGTACTGTAAAGTATTTGATACTGTAGTCACATTATACAGATGTACCTATATTCCAAAGGCCCCAATTTATTGTTATTCTTGAGCAACTTAATTCCCCCCCCCCATTTTAAATAGGTTTAGATTTAATTATATGATTTTTCCATTCAATGCTGCAATTTTTAAAAAAAGAAAAGGTTTTTTGTAAAACACTGTAAGACAGTAAGGCAAAAACTATGCAATTGTTACAGCAGTTTTATCTGATTTACTGAAATGAGACTAAACTTCTGTTTGTCACAATATAAAAATGCCTGTAAAAGTAAGATCTTAAATTTACCTTCATTCTTTTTCTTTTTTCTTTTTGTCGTCTTCTGAAGTTCTCCTAAAACAAGAGTAAAGTCAATTAAAGTAACCTAGTCTTACAAGTCTTTTAGGAAAATATTTTCTGAGTCCCTCCATTAATCACCACACAAAGAAAGATTAAGTAGCAAGTCTGAGTAGGCATCATGGCTACTGACCTATGAGGCTTGCTGAACTGAACTCTTCCCTGGCCCCTACCTAGGATTACTGGTCTATGGCTTTTCTAAGCTACACTAGCATCCTATGGAAAACATCCCCCAAAACTGAAGGGTTTTCAATATGGCTCACAATACTCAGTAAATTGCACTGGGACAACAAGTCCTTTAAGGCTCATATGTGAAGATGCCAAAACAGAGTTTTGCCCGTCTTTCCACCTGGGTGAAGATACTACAGAAGTTCAGGTGCTACAGGTAACTCAGCACAGATACACGTTTCTTGCCACAGTTGCTAGTGGCTCAAAAAATTCCTGCCCTTTTTTATTTTAAGATCCTGGATCTTGCTCCAAAGCCTGTTCTTCTACAAGTGCTAAGTTTGTACTGTAGTTTGGTATATCATATTGAGAGAATTGTAGATTATGGTTATGACATACAAGACATCCTGCCAACATTGAAACAATGTTTTTCTGACTGGATACTTAGCACAGTCCTGTTCTCTTGATTGAGGGGTTTTATGACTCTCCTTTTTATGAATAAGCTATTTAGGATTGCTTGCTTAGTACTTTCTAAAATATAACCCAATGTGCTAGGAATATGCTGCAGTGTAGTGAGTTATTGTTGACCAAGAAGTCGAATTTGCTTGAAACAGCTGAAGGATCCCTTCACAAAAAAAGCAGCACTGATTTACTGATTACAACACAAACATAATAAATTTCTCTAGAACTTAACTAAGTTTAATACAACGCACAAAGCTGCCACCAACACATTTAGCAGGAAATTTGTCAAAAATCTACCCCCTGGAAGAAAATGTAACTGAAAATCCATAAAAGTAAAGAAGCTTTAAACAAGTGATACAAGACTGAACAAGTGCAATATTTTTGTATTCTAAAAAGCATTAATAGTTAATGCTTTTAGAATTCGAAAATAGTCATTGGTATATTAAATTCTGAAGAACCCTTCAGTGTAGCTAACAGATTTGACACAAAGCAGAAAAGTGAACAAATGGTCAGCTTTTACACAGAAGTAAGTGCTCCGAGTCAAGGACTGTCTTTATAGTAGTGTTATGTACTGTGCCAGCCTCATTCCCTGAACTAATGTAATGAATGAGTTATGAAGGGCTTGAAAATCCACTCACCTACTGGCCATTGGCAAGAAAAAAAAGCTTGTTTTTTAAAAGAAGAATTTTCAAATTATTATGATTGAAAAGAACTAAATATGAACTGAAAAATACCCAGTGGAGTGAAATCTTATCTTTTAGACCATTCCAGTGCCTGTTAGAGCTCAGAACTCTCCCATGCTGCCTATATCATTGTACAATACAATGGACATCTTCAAAGTGGTAACTGTGATGATGCTGGCAAACCAGATGCCAGCTCTTGTCATACTAAACACTGATAGATGCACAGCTGGAAACTGGCCTGGTTTGCCTGTGTTAATGTTGTTAAAACTGATAGAGTTATAAGAAAGTATTTAATGTTTAGACTTTATGAAATGCTTGTCTAATCCTGCATCCTTATGTAGGATGCTTATAACGTGTCCCATATTATAAGGTAATATTTAAGTGTTTTCTCTGCAACTATAAAAGTAACTATAAAACTCCAGTAAGGAAAGAAGCATTACCAAGTGTGAAATATTAAAATTTACCACAAGAGATGTCATCACCTCCCCTACAAAATGTGGCTTATAGACACCAAACAAGCCATTGTGGAACATCAGCAGACAAAATACTTGGCTGACTGCTTCCCCAACACCCACGAAGAGGGTACATGCCCAAGCTCTCGTCCCACTATTTGAACGTGGGGGGAAGGGCATAAAAATACTAGTCAAGAAGGAATTGTTATCACTATGTTGCTTGGAATTCAGAGAGGGCAAAAGTTTCTAAGCATAAGCAAGGGATCCCCAAGCTGCTTGGCTTGGGTCAACCGTAAAGGACATACAGAGCTAGCATATTATAGCAGCTATTACCTTTTGGAACCTAAGACTCTCATACGTACGTTGATCTGCTTTAATCTTATCAATAACTCATTTCTTAGTAAATAAATCTTTAGTTAGTATTATAGGATTGGCTACAAGCATCATCTTTGGTTTGAGATGTAAAGTACAGCTGACCTGGGGTAATCGACTGGTCCTTTGGGCCTTGGAGTAACCTCAATATAGCCATGATGCCTGGTGTAAGGGACCATCTATCACAAAGGTAAGCTTACCCGGCCGGTAAGACAGATCAGAGTACCCAAGGGGTTGTCTGTGACTCCATATTACAGTGCTTTAGGAGTTCACACTTGTTACTTGGCTAGTGAAATCTAGTTCTACAACATACAAACAGTGAGGTGACACTCTGCCCAGAGGTTGGCATTCATGCTTGCGAGCCTCTCCGGACAGCTTGACAGCAACGTGTCAAGGAAAACTGTTCCTAAGTTCTACTAAACACTGCATAAAAGCCATCTAAGCTGAACTTCAAAATCATAAATGCTTTACCTCATCATCTTTCCTCTTTTTAAAAATGCTATCTTCAACTTCTCCAACAGCCAACATGATCATCTGTACTCTCTGGAGGTTGACATAACCACTCTCTGTGAGGTACCCCTGCAAAACAAACAAGTGAATACATGTGGCGGAGGGGGTTCCGCTGAAAAATTTGGATTTTTTTTTTTTAATAGCAACACAAAAAGTTGAAATGTACCCCAGTTTTGTGCACCACGTTTTTATATATGCCAACCAGACGATCAATTGCTCCCTCCCTGTGAATAAAGAATAAACATACTTAAATTCTAGTCTATACGCCACTCTTGTTTACAGATATGCTAGATATATCTATAGAAACAAATGTATATAAATCTATTCTTGTATATACAGTTGCTTTACATACCTGATCTCTAAAGATGGCAAATGAGGAAGAAAGTCATTCCCCACGAAGAAACACATGAAGACCCAGTCATCTACGCTTCTCTCAATATCAAAAGTAAAAGGTAAACTGGCCATAGTTAGTTCTTTTTCCAAATACTGCAATAAAAAAACCCCCAGACATTGAGAAGCTTGTCAGATGCTACTACAAATAGACTTTACATAAAGCAGCTTTACAAAACAATTTTGCATACCTCTCGCAGCACACTTAATCGGATAAAGATAAACTCTTGTTCAGAGCCAGGAGGACAATCTGCAAACTGATCATGCTGCAATACAAAAGAATATGGAAAAGTATTAATCACACGCTGGCCCACCTTAAAACTTTTTGGCTTAATATTAAAGGTTTAATCGAAAAGGAATTAAGAATAGAGGTACAAGTCCAATTCCTGAAGTCTTTATACTATTTTTCCTTCTGCTTTTACTTTGACAAATTGCCTATCAACTTTAATAGTAGTTTTACCCAGCTAACTAGTAACGAAAGAGTGAGCAGGTTTCAAATTAGCACTGCACTGACACTTTATTGTGGTGCAAACTTTTTTCTTTTTTTTAGTAAAAAAAGAGAAGAGTCAGGCATTCCATTGATATTACTGCTATTGTACTTCAGCAAACCCCTTCCTCTCTCCCCGCACCCTGAAAAAACCAAACCCACCATCTGTGGACACTAAACCCTTCTACAATTGAGCTAACAATCAAATAACTACTGCAAACTGTTAAAACTCTTACCTCTCCTTGTTTCTCTCTTGGCAAGCCTTGACAATCCTTAACCTCATGGCCAAACTGATTACAAAGACCACAAGGTTTGGGTTTATTTGGTTTAAACTCTTCTCTGATTATAGTGAAGTTTGGTTCATGTGTAGCTAGTCCAAGCATGATCAGATCAGCTATCAAGCAGAGCAAGAAAGAAAAGTAATGAAAAGTAGACATTAAGGCTTGTATATGGAGTTAAAGAACCAAGTGTATTCCATTTTAAACAACTGCGAGCAAGGCATGTGGGTGCATTCAGTACAATTTGAAATACTGTCCTGTAAAAATCAGTGTCGTTTGATACTACAGGTATAAATTAGTTCTTCAGCTAGGGATAATACTGGATCTTGCCCCAAAAGTAAAATAGAGCTTCCAAAAATACATTAACCAATCCATGGGATACTTTGAATGCATCCATCAACCTAAGCATTTAACTTATTCACCATCTGGAAACTGCCGTGTTAAAAAGCTTAACCAACAAATGTATTGCTAGCAAAGGAGGAGGACTTACCATCAGCCCCACACAAACAATGATGAGTGTTTGGGTCATGGTTTGGTTGAGCTAAACAAAAGAAAAATAAGTGTGTTCAAACCAAGCTATTATATACAATTTCATCGATGCTTCTGAACAAGTCTTACAAGTATACAATAGAAGTATGCACATTTTAGTTAACTTACCTCTCTGTCTTCTAATGTAATCCATGATTTTGTGTTCCCCTTCACCAGGAGCACTCGCATCAGATAAAATAACCTGTAAAACGTTTAGAGCTATGTAAACATTTTTTTTTTAACTGTGCTGTTGACATTAAGAAGTGAGCAAACGTTTAAGATCTTTGTGTCTTGACCCTATGAATGCCAAACACTTGAAATGTTTAGTAATTTCATCTAAATTGCCTTTACTTCAATATGAATTATACACTCATTGCACCCAATTTGAGAGTCGCTTGTTATTTACACTCGTATAAATTACTTTATTCAAACAGATTTTCTACCAATTCTATTAAAATAATACACTAACTTCATCATAGAGTACATAAAGTTACTAGGACTGACAGTTAGCTAATGTATCCAATGTTTTCTAAGCAAGTTTAAAAGTCAGTTAAAACTTGCACTGGACAACCAGCAATGTAAACATGCACGAGACCCCCACAGACCTCCTTTAGAACTCTGGAATCCCAGACACTCAGATACCACTGTGATGAGGACCATACAGGTACCCAGACAGACCAACAGTGAAGTTCACAAACTCAGTTGTTTATGGAGGGAAATGCCTCCCCAATTAGAACACATTTTAACAGCCCATCTAGGGTAAATGAAATGGTCAGCTGTCTCTAAAGAGGCTGATATTCTGCCCTCCCAACACATGGTGAATGCAGTGCTATCAGTCAGCATGAAGACTTGCTGGGAAAAACAGGAAAGCCAGAAAGACAAGATAATAAAATTGATAGGAATCATTTCGGTTGCTTAGTATTGTGTTCTCTTCCAATCACTTGCAATAAGTGAGAAAGAACTCAGGCCTGAGACCTACAAGAGGCAGAACACAAATTAAAAATCCAATACAGAAAAAGGGAAAAAAAAAAAATCATTCTGTAAGAATGTGGGGGAAAACGTAAGGGTAGAGTCTTAACTCATACAATCTTTAGAGACAATGTACCTTGGCTTCCAATATCAAATCCTATTATAGTGCTCCTTAAACTCCATTTTTATATAAAATCATAACAAATGGCTCTACTAGATGGTGTTATTAG
Source organism: Mauremys reevesii (assembly GCF_016161935.1). NCBI lineage: Eukaryota > Metazoa > Chordata > Testudines > Geoemydidae > Mauremys > Mauremys reevesii. Next base: position 4,967,329 of record NC_052625.1, read on the forward strand.
GATGAAATGTATCTCTTAGGTGAAAAACCTTGATGTACAAGTCACCCCCATCTCCAATAACACCACAGTGCCAGAAGACAAGGCTAATCTACTGTTTAAATTTACACTGTTCAATCATACTACAGTTCAGACTAATACACCCACCCTAATGTTTTTGAAGTAGGAAAGTGTGAAACTTACTGTCAAATTTTTCCACCCTGGGTCATTGTTTAAACGATCAGCAACGTAATAGCGAAGGCATTTAGCAAGATTGTCCATAAACTCGGTTCCCTAAAAGGTGATAGAAGAAAATAAATTAACCCATCATTTAGGTGTTAGCAGTAGCTGGTTAAAGTACAAGACTACTTACTGGTGTAATACAATTGCTGTCAAATCTCTCTTTCACTTCTTCTGGAGGAAGAAAGCCACCTAGAGAAAAAGGTTTAACAAAAACACATCAAAAATAAATCATAAGAAATTAATGCCACTTTTGTAGGATTATCTAGAAACAAATCGCTTATCTGAAACAGTGAACAAAAAACACGAGCCCTTCTAATAAAAGCTATTTTTTGTTCCCACCAACCCAAGAGCAAGCTGCTGTTACCACTGCATTATCTTCCATCAAAATAAGCAGAGAATTAACAAGGAACAAGACTTAATGATAGTCATGAAGTAGTTCAAACAAGGTGGGTGAGAGAAAAAAAAAGTGTAAGCTCAAAAGCTTGTCTGACAACAAAAGATGGTCTAATAAAAGAAATCACCTCACTCCTCTCTCTCTCTCTCCTATCCTGGGACCAACACTGCTACACCATCACTGCAAACATGAAATAGTTCATGCAGGTAGCTGCAAAGATAACTTCTTCTCCCTGCTACAAGATGCTGGGCAGAATGTGCTAGGAAGCGACTTCCTCTAACTAAAGCTGTTCTTGGCTTCCAAGAACTTTCCTCCTATAACTTCTCCACTATCCCATTTCATTGTTGGCAACACTAATTATCCATCTGGTCACTCAACCTCATAACCTTGGGGTCACTTTTGACTCCTCCCATTCTTCTATTTTCACATATAAGCTCTCACCAAATCCAGTCACTTCTCCCTCTAACATTTCTAAAGTCTTCCCCTCCTTCTCCAAGTCCAATGCGAGGACACCTGTTCACATCATAGTGGTCTCACATGGACTGCCCGTAGCCACCCAGCCTTGCCAACTCACTTCTCCAATTCAGCCAGCATGTTTCAGCTAAAATAAATAGCCTTTTACTTTCATTCAGATCATGTCACATCAATCCTCCAGCTCCTTCAGGGGCACCTTCCTTCCACATCAAGTTCAAGTGATTTTCAGCATCAAAACAATACACTTCACTACAGCTCGTCACTCACGCCCAGCTGCTCTGCATTTCACAATATTGCTCCCCATATCTCCTTTCCCTACTTGCACCGCTGTGCCTTATACCACTGCCTCTCATTTAATGCGACAAGCATCTTCACTCTTCCTCCATGACACTTTTGATTAGCTCTCCATTACAACAACCACTCCTCCTCTCCTAACGTAACTTTAAAAAAATTAAAACAAATCAAGAGGTGCCTGGGAGAAAGGAGGGACATTTTTCTTTTGCGCAATTTAATTTAGATCAGGGCTTTGGAGCGGAGCCGGAGCTGCAGGTTTTTGCCTGGAGCTAGAGCGGAGCTGCAGCACAGCTCCAAAGCCCTGCTTTAGATTGTAAGTTCATTGGAATAAGGATGTATTTTCATAAGTTACTATATCATGCATGCCTGTGGCACTACATAAATGAAAAAAGTGTCATGGAGCCCTATGTTTTTCTGTAGTATCTAGCCTCTGCTATAGTTAAAAACTATGTCTATTTCAAAACAATTTCTCACACTTAAAGCCATCAGTTACTGAGTAGCATCAGATATGAAGCAAACATCTGTACCTTTTGTCAAAATTTCTTGTCTTATTCTTTGCTTCTCTTCTGCACCTTCCACTCCCTCCTTTGACGCTCTGAATCTCCTGGATCTCTGCTGATTCATTTTTGCACGGGGAGCCTAAAACACGTGTTATAGTATTTTACTCAACATTGTATTTGATTTTTTTCCCCTTATCTGCTCAGTTGTTTTCTGTGAGTTGGTAACACCCAACACAGCCTTATGGGGTTATTTAGACAATGCATCAGGGTGGAAGCAATCACGTAAAAAGTTTTGCATCTTCCAGCTGGCTCTTTCCTTCTTTTACATGTTCCCTCCTCCCCCAAATGAGTTCCCATAGTTGCAAGACCACAGGGAGCCAGCACTAGTATCAGGGTGTGTCCTTTTGCTGAGCCAACTTCTGAGCAAGTTGTCTGCAACTTTCAAAAGGGAAGGGGGAAAGAATGTTGATACTTGGCCTTCACCATCACTGGCTGATAAAAGTCAGGTGAAAACTAAATATGTTCTCCAAGAAGCTTCTGAAGTGTCACAGTGGTCTGCCAGGTCCACTGCAATTGCAGTGACCCCAAACTAGCAGTAGTGACTTGGGATTTCCTGGCTGTCTCACGCGGTCTAGGATAAAGTTATGGACTTTGAAAATAAAGTCCTAGTATCTCCAGTCTTAGAACATTAAAGGAGACTAAGGGCTTGTCTTCACTACCATGCATCAATGTAGCATGTCTGATGAAAACACACTATTTCAACGGGAGAGCACGTTGCCATCCCATCAACGTAATTGCTCCACCTCAAAACACCGGAAGCGGTGTACACTTCCATGGTAGTGTAGACAAGCCCTTAGGCTTCTGATCACTCAGACTTCAGCCATCCTTTTAGTCACCCATCTGTATCAACAGCCTTGTTCAGGTATCACCCCTAGAAACCTTAAAAGCATCCATCTCAGGACATGAAACATCCGGGGAACCAATAAAGCCAACAGCTTCCCATAACTCTTAAGTAGTCACCAGCTCCTGAACAGTACTTAATTAGGGACCTTTGTTCCCAATTTTCTCAACACCCCGAGTCTCACGCCCATTCTTTTGGGGACTACCCTTCCTTTTCTCCCTTTGGACTGGGAGGCTGTATTAGCAGAAAGGAGCAGATCCACCCAAAAAAAAGCTCTCTCCTGTTCTGAAGCCGTATTTTGTATCTTTCAACTTCCTCATCCCTTTCCAGGGATTCCTCTCACAAGAGCTATCAAAAAGAAAGTCTCTCCCCTGTTACAGACGGGAGCAGTAGGCTGGATGCTACGGGCTTATATTGCTATTAAGTTTTTACTGCCATTACTTTTCTCACTCCCAAAAAAGTAGTATTGGAGGTGCATAGCTCAAATTTCTAAAGATGATTTTGCATAATATCCACTGAAGAATTACAGTGCTACAATCTAGATGTTTCACTTTTCAAGGTCTTTGTGGATTAAACACAATCGAGGATTGGATAACTATGTACTGATTGTTCTACTTCTAGCAAAAATAAGTTTTTGCATGTTCACTTTACAATAGATTTCCTCCCTTCTCCTTCAACACTGGTTTGAGTTCTTGATGGAGACTTGGAAAATGTGCGCAAGCATAAGGGAAATTCCTGAAGTTCAGGCTCTGAACTCCCAGTACAAGGTTCTCGATCGTTATAGTTACAATGTCAGATCTAGAGATGATCCCAAAGCAACAGATTCCCTTGACTCAAGAAGCAGACTTGCCTCAGCTTCTGCTAAACTTCCAGCTGCTTGGCTGGGTGCCTACCCATCAGTTTCCTCTTCAGCTGTAGCTTATTCATGCCTATATTTCTAGTTTCATCAGGACTCAGTCTCCACATTCTCTGTGAAGCACCCCAACATAAGATCTTCAGAAATGGGTTAAACATGAAAGAGTCCACTTTGAAACCTACCAGCGTGTCCTCAACAAAATAAGTCAGAACACAATGCAGAGGTGACAAATCCAGCTGTTCCCTTAAACCATTCACTTGGCTGGCAAAGAACACTAGTGTTCTAACTGATCCTGGTACTTGCGGTTCAGCAAAAATGCTTTTTTGGATATTGCCCACACCTGGCTCTTTCAAGAATACACCACTACCCTGATATAACACGAATTTGGATACAACGCGGTAAAGCAGCACTACGGGGGTGGCGTGGCTGCGCACTCCAGCGGATCAAAGCAAGTTCAATATAACACAGTTTTGCCTATAACGTGGTAAGATTTTTTGGCTCCCGAGGACAGCGTTATATCAGGGTAGAGGTGTACCTACTAACAACTAGATAATGCTAAGTGCTCCCTCCCCCCGCAAAATGGGCAAAGCTCCCATTTAATATTTTCTGCTCTACCAGGTTGATGGGCTGTCTTTACCTCTGTTGTTTTGGGATTTCTACAAAGCATGGCAACACATGATTCTGTTAGTCCCAAACCGGACAAGGCAAAAATTGTGCTTTGCCATAGGAACATTAGAGGTTACAACAAAGATCCCTGGAAATCAGAGGAAAAACATACCAACAAGTGGAAACGTTAGTATGTTGTAGAGTAAAGCATTAGTTAGCAGTAAACGATCAAGATGAGGAGGTACTCTCAAGATGATGCTTCTTAGGGACTTCCTTGAAGGAATATCTGGAGGAATCAAGTGAGCAGTCTGATAAGATCCTTGAATCCAAGCCAAGACTGATGTCACAAAGGAAGGCTGGGAATTCCTTTTCCTCGTGTCTCACCCTCTATTGTTGGATATTCCTCATTAGACCTTTGCCATCTCCCCGTGTCTTTAGGGGATGGGAAAGAGAAGGGAGAATAGTGTAGATTCAGATCTGGGCAGGCACTCAGAGTTACCCAGAACTGTCTGTGGGTCTGCTGAAGCTTCTGCTGATTATTCGCAGTAATGGGAAAAGTTGCTGCTCACACTGATCACAGGAGTTCTGCGCAGACAAGAACAGCAGTCTGCTGCAATGCATCCCTTTATTTTCCTTATCCATCCCCAATTACTGCTCAATAATGCATCGATCAAAGAAGTTAGCCACTACATCATTGCCAAAGTTGATTTGATACATAGCATCTGCTAGTGAGGTAGGATGCAACTTAAGAGACATGACTGAAGGTAGAAAGGCCTTTTATAATGCTGCCAGGTGCCTGTCTCAGTGAGAAAACTCAGCAGTGGGTGCTAGTAGCATCCAAGTCTCAGCCATGCACCATGTGTAAGCATTTAAAATATCCCTGGCAACATACAAGAAACTTACAAGTGCTGTATAACAGAGAAATTTAGTATGAACTTTCTTTAAAACACAATTTAACACACAGATAATAGGTTTACTAATGACATTTTTTGCTGCATAATACTATAAACTGTAACACGAGGCACAGGATCCTAAAATCTGTAGCAGAGAACATTTTATTTAAGTTTGTTTTTAAGGATACACAACATAATTGAGTGCATATACAAACGTTTATAAGACCACCACAAATAATATTAAAGATCTACAATTTTGGGGGGAGGGAGGAAATCTTTCAAATAGATACACACAGGTACAATCCCGACAAAAATGGATCTGGAGTCAGTGCAACAAATTTTAGTGTAACTGACAGGGTTACATAATCAGAAATGGAATACTTAGAATAATGCTTTTTTGTTGGATTGTTCCTTCAACCAAAACACCTGTATTAACTCGTTTCCCAGGGCACTGTATACAAGTCAGCCAAGGCAAGTTGGGGAAGAAGGTCAAACGACAAATGTAGCTGAGTTCTTTAAATCTTTTACAATACAATTAAAATTAGCTGCTAAATTTTGAGTGTCCATTTGTAGGCTTTTCTGATCTTTCACAGCCTGCTTGCGGCACAACCTACCACTGATTTCATAGATTCATAGGATTTAAGGCCAGAAAGGACCATTAGACCAGCCTTTATTTACAATGGACTTGTGCGCTGATGAAGCAAAGCAGAAGCTATCCCACACAACCCTCCACCCCGATATAATACACTAGACAAGAAAGCTTTCTTTGCTAACATTTCTTCGACATATGTCAAGGTGAAGTGTTAGCCAAATACTGGGTGTTGTAACTAAAACAATACACATTAAATGAAAAGCTAAATTATTGCCTACTGAAGTTTATGAAAGCAGATAGCATCAACCTTAGCATTGCAATTAGGTACTACATGGAAAGAGGACAAACATTTCAGTACTTACTACTCCATCTATTGCCATGTAGAGAAGTCGTCTTGGCCTGACAATGTTGAAAAGTCTGTCAATGTACTCAAAAATGGCAACCATCATTTCATCTTCATTTTTGGGAGCTGGTCTGTAATTTAACAAGATATCCTGTTAATGTTTCAGATAATATATAATACAAGCTATTTACGAAGTGACGAAAGAGTTACTTACTTGTCCTCAGGATGTGTACATGGATGGATAATACCATTCATATCCAAATACAGGTTATCAAACTCCACCTCATTGGGATTAGGCTTGCTGGTATCAACTGGAATTTTGATGCCATTGCATTCTTTAGGCTGTGAACACAGGAATAACAAGCCTTTCAGTATTTGCCATATTTCCAACAATTTTGTTATCAAAGAAGCTTTAAATACATCAGACCCAAATGAGATTAAAAAAAATAAAAATAAAAAGGTGAAGGAGCAAAGAGCAGTTGCATGTCAGCCCACAACACGATTACACATAGACCATGTCTACACTACAAAATAGGCTTTGTTTAAAAATGGTTCTGGGCAAACATTATATGTTGTTATATGTCCACACAGACAATAAAACAAAACACCTCCACTACAATTAGGTAACATAACCACGTTTTAGCCAGGGTTAAAACATTGTTCTTTAACATGTTTATATTTTTCCCCTCTGTCCACAAAAGCAAGAATAATGTTGCAAAAGAGAATGTTGTAGAGCCAGCAGGACCTTACATGGCTTCTGTAAATTTGATTGACGAAGAAGCCTGTCTACAGTTATAATCAGTAGGAAGTTTTACAATATCAGTCCTACTTAAGTCTTTAAACTTTATGCAAGAGCTGGACTGGCACGTTTAGATAAACCAGGGCCACTATTTGTTTCTCCAATATTAAATATTTAGCTTTACAGCACAGATCAAACAAAAAGACACCACTACTTTTCGGATGTCCCTCTCTTTTGAGAAGAGTCAAAATCATGGTGAACAGAGGACCAGTCTTTATTTTATTAAATGTGGGGGTACAGCAGAAGCACTCATGCCCATTATGCTAAGCATCTGATAACTGTGAAGGGATAGGAAAGAAGCACCTGCTTTCCCTCTAACTTTGGGAAACATTAGTTAAGAACGGCCAGACTGGGTCAGGCCAAAGGTCCATCTAGCCCAGTATCCTGTCCTCCAACCATGGCCAATGCCAGGGTGCTTCAGAGGGAGTGAACAGAACAGGCAATCATCAAGTGATCCATCCCCTGTCATCCACTCCCAGCTTCTGGCAAACAGAGGCTAGGGACACTCAGAGCAGGTGTTGCATCCCTGCCCATCCTGGCTAAAAGCCATTGATGGATCTATCCTCCATGAACTTATCTAGTTCTTTTTTTAAACCCTGTTATAGTCTTGGCTTTCACAAGATCCCCTGGCAAAGAGTTCTACACGTTGACTGTGCATTGTATAAAGTGCTTCCTTTTGTTTGTTTTAACCTGCTGTCTATTAACTTCATTGGATGACCCCTAGGTCTGGTGTTATGTGAAGGAATAAATAACACTTCTTTATTTACTTTCTCCACACCAGTCAAGATTTTATAGACCTCTATTGTATCCCCCACTTAGTCGTGTCTTGTCCAAGCTGAAAAGTCCCTGTCTTTTTAATTTCTCCTCATATGGAAGCTGTTCCATACCCTTAACTATTTTTGTTGCCCTTCTCTGTACCTTTTCCAATTCTAATAAAAAAAATTTTTTTTAAGATGGGTTAACCACATCTGCACACAGTATTCAAGATGTGGGTGTAACATGCCTTTATATAGAAGCATGATATTTTCTGTCTTATCTCTTTCCTAATGGTTCCTAACATTGTTAGCTTTTTTTGACTGCTGCTGCACATTGCATGGATGTTTTCCGAGAACTATCCATGATGATTCCAAGATCTTTCTTGAGTGGTAACAGCTAATTTAGACCCCATCATTTTGAATGTATAGTTGGGATTATATTTTCCAATGTGCATCACTTTGCATTTATCTACACTGATTTTCATGGACCATTTTGTTGCCCAGGCACCCATGTTTGTGAGATCCCTTTGTAACTCTTTGCAGATTGCTTTGGAGTTAACCGTCTTCATTACTTTTATTTATAGTTCTAAGTGTGAGAAGAGTTTAAGCCTAGCCTTGAAAGATTAGCTTCCTCCTGATCCCTGTACACAGACAGATGTGATCCTGCCAACCCTCTTCCCCCTAGTAGTGAGCTTTCCCTTTTGTGGGGAGGGAGGGAAGACATCTCATTCTGCCCATTGGCTACCAGATGTTCTGGGATGCTCAGACACCACCCATCACCCTCCAGTTTGAGGAAGGCGTCTCCAAAGCAGATTGAAGCCTATATTTTTGTGACCAATAACAATACAAAATCGATTACTCTACTTTCCCTTAGCCAAATCAGTAGTTTCCAATTTTCATTCCCCAAGTTCTTCTTTCCAGTCTGGCACGCTGTAAAATGCCCTTATCTAATGAACAGACCCAAAACAAACAGTTGAACAGATTGCACTGAAGGCCAAACAGATTACAGGCTGCAAACACCTGAATTTTCAAACTTCTGGAGATGGTCATTCCGCTGTCTCACAATCACACATGCTTTGGTCCTGCCTCTTTACTATTTATAAGGGGAGCAGTCGCAGTCCTTTTATTAAGGACACCTAATGCTCTCCATTATTAAAATTTTACAGATCATTTTTGAAGAGCTCTAGCACCACCAAACAGCTTTTGCAGAGTGGCAATCACATTTTAAGTGATCACTGCACAGTTGTGTCTTGAGGCTTGATCCAAAGCCCATCAATGAGACTCTTTCCCTAGAAATACCCACCTTCTAGAAGTGTAGAGTAGGAGTGCATACAAGAAAGAAGGCTGTAGGGGGAAGCGATAAGCTGGTGTATAATAGCTATGTTAATAGGAAGGTGTTTGCATGTGGGTGGGAAGGTGGAATGGGTTTTGTCATGTGATAACTTCATTTCCTAGCTTTCTGTAGCTGAGCTTCAGGTACATTACAGACATAGCAACCAGGAACGCTTCAAAATGAAGTTTGTGTAGTAACTGATATTGAATAGCAGGCTAAAGATTTTGCTTAACTTCCTTCTTGAGAATCAGTGTTTAACTCAACAGGACAAGTTTCAGTACTGGAAACTTTTCAGTTCATGCTCCTGAATGTTTCTGTTTTAACTCAGTAATGGTGCTGGTCATTCAACTGGTGTGTATAGCTTAAGATGATGCTATGGGAATCTTAATAAAGTGAAATTAAAGTTTGACTGTAATAACGGAGCATTAAACCCTAACATTTTAACCCTGAAGTAAGTTTAGGGCATCACCTTCATTTACCTGCTGAGAAAAACACTTTTCAGCATAAAAAAGTTGCATTGAAAAAGGGAGTTAAACTCTTTTCATTTATAAGGTATAATATATACTACATCTCAAGGCAGAAGTCGAGAATATTCTTAAATGGCCTGATACAATCACTAGGGCTGTCAAGCAATTAAAAAAATATTATGATTAATCGCACTGTTAAACAATAATAGAATACCATTTATTTAAATATTTTTTATTTTTTCTACATTTTCAAATATATTGATTTCAACTACACAGAATACAAAGTGTACAGTGCTCACTTTAGGTTTATTTTTATTACAAATATTTTTGCTGTAAAAAGCAAAAGAAATAGTATTTTTCAATTTACCTCATACAAGCACCATAATGCAATCTCTTTATCTTGAAAGTGCAACTTACAAATGTAGATACTTTTTGTTACATAACTGCACTCAAAAACAAAACAATGTAAAAGTTTAGAGCCTACACGTCCACTCAGTCCTACTTCTTGTTCAGCCAGTCACTCAGATAAAAAAGTTTGTTTATATTTGCAGGAGATACTGTCTGCTTCTTGTTTACGTCACCTGAAAGTGAGAACAGACATTCACATGGCACTGTTGTAGCTGGCATTTCAAGATATTTACTGCCAGAAGGGCTAAAGATTCATACGTCCTTTCATTTTCAACCACCATTCCAGAGGACATGCATCCATGCTGATGATGTGTTCTGCTCAATAATGATCCAAAGGAGTGCAGACTGATGCATGTTCACTTTCATCATCATGAGTCAGATATCACCAGCAGAAAGTTGATTTTTCTTTTCTGATGGTTCGGGTTCTGCAGTTTCCGCATCAGAGTGTTGCTCTTTTAGGATTTCTGAAAGTATGTTCCACACCTCATCCCTCTCAGATTTTGGAAGGCACTTCAGATTCTTAAACCTTGGGTTGAGTGCTGTAGCTATCTTTAGAAATCTCACATTGCTACCCTTTTTTGCGTTTTGTCAAATCTGCAGTCAAAGTGTTCTTAAAACGAAAAGCATGTGCTGGGTCATCATCCGAGACTGCTATACTATGAAATACATGGCAGAATGCGGGTAAAACAGAGCAGGAGACATACTATTCTCCCCCAAAGAGTTCAGTCACAAATTTAATGAATGCATTATTTTTTTAATGAGAGTCATCATCATGGATGCATGTCCTCTGGAAAGGTAGCCAAAGCATGAAGGGGCATACGAATGTTTAGCATATCTGCAGGAACGGCTCTAGGCACCAGCAAAGCAAGCATGTGCTTGGGGCGGCACATTTCCAGGGGCGGCATTCTGGCCATCCTCCTTTTTTCGGAAAAATTCACCAATGTATGGAAAAATACATGAAGATCAAAAAATGTCCAGTAGTACGATAGGAGCGTGACATGAAAAATATTGTGTCACGTCGTGACACGGTCGGTCATAATGTGAACATACGTAAATGTGTAAATGTTAACAGTTACTGATTACTTAAACCAAGAATCACGATTACTTGTGTGTACCGTGCTGCCCTATCAGCGCCATGCGTGCCAATTTCCGTGTCGTGTCGGTGCCAGTGGTTATAGGGCTAAAATGCCGGGACAGAAACGTTCCGGTGCTGCCTACTGACAACAAAGAGAGAAACAGCAAAAAGAATTAGAAAAACTCTCTCGTACTTCAAATAAGTATTTTTAAAAAGTCGCCATTACCAGTATAAGTGGCTTCTGGTGAGCGCAGTGTCTCAAAACTGAAATTACTAAAAAATTATTTGAGGACCACACCGTGTCTCAAAAATCATTTGTCAATTGAAAGTACCATTGCAAAAAATTTAGATTTCACTGAATTATTAAAAGACTATGCAAGTATAAAAAAAATCAGTTCATATACATTTTTAATTTATGAGAAACTGGGCACACTGGAAGACACTAACGGTTTTCATTACAGTGTATAGTTGAACCCAAATTGTTTCTAATCATGATTTAGTTAAAATTAAATGAGTACACTAGTAGGAAATTGTTTTATTTCACTAACTACAAATTCTCTGTTTTCATTTTTTTTATTTTAAACAGTCAAAAAAAAAAGAAAGAAAGGAAAGAAACATTTGCAAAGTTTTCTGTGTAAAAGCCAAAAAAAGGGGTGGGAGGGCGGCCAAAAATTTTTTTGCTTGGGGCGGCAAAAAACCTAGAGCCGGCCCTGCATATCTGGCATGTAAATACCTTGTAATGCCTGCTACAAAAAAGTGTCACGTGAATGTCTGTTCTCACTTTCAGTTGACATTGTAAATAAGAGGCCAGCAGCATTATCTCCTGAAATATAATCAAACTTTTTTATCTGAGTGACTGGCTGAACAAGAAGTAGGACTGAGTGGACTTGTAGACTTTAAAGTTTTACATTGTTTTAGTATTGAATGCAGTTATTTTTTGTACATAATTCTACATTTGTAAGTTCAATTTTCATGACAGATATTGTATTACAGTACTTGTCTGAGGTAAATTGAAAAATACTATTTCTTTTGTTTTTTATAGCATAAATATTTGTAATAAAAAATAAATATAAAGTGAGCACTGTACACTTTGTATTCTGTGTTTTAATTTAAATCAATATACACCTCTACTTCGATATATCGCTGTCCTCAGGAGCCAAAAAAATCTTACCGCGTTATAGGCGAAACCACGTTATATCGAACTTGCTTTGATCCACCGGAATGCACAGCCCCGCCCCTGTGTGAGCGCTGCTTTACCGCATTATATCCCAATTTGTGTTATATTGGGTTGCGTTGTATTGGGGTAGAGGTGTATTTGAAAATGTAGAAAACATCCAAAAATAGTTGTTAAATTTCAGTTGGTATTCTATTGTTTAAAAGTGCGATTAATCATGATTAATTTGTGTTAATTGCATGAGTTAACAGAGATTAATCGACAGCCCTAATAATTACAAATATAGTTCAAACTTCACTTTATTATGCTCAGATTATGAACATGGGAATAAATGAGGGCAGTCGTTAGTGATGTCATCCTATGGATTCTCGAACTCATGTGGCATCATTCAGTAGTCTGAAAGAACCTTTATGAAATCTCTTCTGAGTTACTGTTATACACTATCATCACTGACTGCATCCTTAAAATGAAATCATCAGTTTCCCATATCTGGATATTTTTGTTAAGACTTTACATTGCTTGTATTACCAGATTCAAATAGAGAACTGAAAGCACAAAATATCACAGATCATGCACCAGGTCCAGAAGAACTTGTACTCCAGTTTTAAAAGCCAAAATATAGCATCATGCTTCACATCTCTTACAGATAGTCCATATTTCATGAAAACAAAGAATCCTGCCAGTATTCTTCTCTTGAAGCAAGAATGAATGTTTAAAAAATACTCAAGATTAAAGAAATCAGATGGTAAGATTTATAATCGGGATAATTTCAGCCTTTTTTAAAGCTAATTTTTCTCTCTCTGATTCTTTCTCCCTTCTATTTTTCTTTCTCCCTTCTATTACGCATCCAGATCAGTGAAGGTAATCTCGGACTATTTGACTAATCATAAAATAAGAACATTATGTAATATGGAGAATTAAGCAAAAATTTATATCAGATGCATTGACAGGGTCTGTTAGCCACAGTTATTTTCTACCCAACTTTGAACAAAGATATAATATTATGAAGTTTCCTAGTCAACTGAGAGCTTCACTTTAAAAAAAATAATAATTCTGACTGATTATATAATGGGACAAGACGGCTGTCTTCTCTTCACTTCTGTTGTTCTTTCAATCAAACATCTCACTATAGCTAACTGATTCAGGTATAAAAGGCTTACAACTATATGACATTGAACTATATGATAAAATTGCCCTCTGGTGATATTTTGCTTATATTCAGGCTCTTTTTTAAGATTTTGTAAAGCAGCTTGGTTTTACTTCACCCTTATATGCTCATATAACCAATACCCTGCCATCAAATTTTCAATGAAAAATAGTCTTGTAATGGATTGAAGTATCTGGGAATGATGTCTCTTGTGACATAACTAAATTGTTCAAACAACTGAAAATAGATCTCCAGCTATTGCTTTATTAGGGCATGTGAATTTGATTAATATTCTCCCCAGGATTTTGTAGTATCTTAAATCAATCAGTAAGAATAAGAGAGAGATTGAAGATTAACAAGTTTATTTCTCTCTCTTTGTAAAGTAAAAGAGCAAGGATTGACTTGTTTAATTTCAAAAAGAGACAAGCTTCCACAAGATCCAACTCAACTTCTAAATTTATTGCCAGATTTAGATACCAACAATCACAAATATACTTTATTCCATGTAGTGTCCCATGGAAAATAGGATTTACTCATGGAGTAAGTTACTATTCAATGTAAGACCATCAGGATCTGACAAATTAAATTTGCCATAAACTGTTTCCACAAGAGGTTTAAAATTCAAAATGATCTGGACAAATTGGAGAAATGGTCTGAAGCAGATCGGATGAAATTCAGTAAGAACAAATGTAAAGTACTCCACTCAGGAAGAAAATCAGTTGCACACATACAAGATGGGAAATGGCTGTCTAGGAAGGAGTACTGTGGAAAGGGATCTGGGGGTGATAGTGGTTCACAAGCTAAATGAGAGTGTTATTGTAACACTGTTGCAAAAAAAAAAAAAAAAAGCAAACATTCTGGGATGTATTAGCAGGAATGTTGTAAGCAAGACAGAAGAAGTAATTCTTCTGCTCTACTACACACTAATCAGACCTCAACTGGAGTACTGTATCCAGTTCTGGGCAACACATTTCAGGAAATGTGGACAAACTGGAGAAAATCCAGAGAAGAGCAACAAAAATGATTAAAGGTCTAGAAAACATGACCTATGAAGAAAGATTGGGGGGCGGGAAATGGGTTTATTTTGTCTGGAGAAGAGAAGACGACATAACAGTTTTCAAGTACATAAAAGGTTGTTACAAGAAGGAGGGAGAAAAACTGTTATCCTTACCCTCGAAGGATAGGCCAAGAAGCAATGGGCTTAAATTGCAGCAAGAAGGGTGGATTTGATTTAAATCACTAGTCAGGAAGACTCGATTTAATTATGGATTTCTACATAAAAGTGCATTCTTGTTGGTTGTTATAACCTTAACACATATTCTTCACAACTCTGAGATAGATGTAGATTTCATTTTTAGAAGGTACACACTATAAATTTTTAAACAGTGATTTTAGAAAAAAAATTCAGATTAGTTTTACAGCTATATCAGAAAATTAATGATTGTTTGGTTATTTCATTTACCAAAGGTAACTGAAGCAGATATTTATGATCTCCAATTCAACAGATTAATCATTAATATTTGGAGGATTTTCTTGCCATGCTGTATTAGGAGACCACCAGACAGACATTTACATTGTTTTATTTAACTAAAACAACATTAAGTACTCTGTTTTTTTCCTCCAACAGCACACATTTGTACACACATTTACAGAGGGACAATAGGATTGAGATCTGTTATTTCTCACCTCTCTGTATTTATTTATTTAAAAACATTTTTGCTGTTAATAAGCATGTTACCTCTGGAGAGACAAATCCACAGTTTCAGAGCTACAAAACTAAGCATCTCATGATATCTTCTAGACTGAGCACTGAGTCCCATTGGGTAGATAGAAAGATTAATCTACATAATCTATACAGAAGTGTGTGGAACCCCATAAGATTGGGTCCCTAATGCATGAACTATTGGAACTCATTTACAATTTTTTCTTAAACGTTACATGAATACATTGTCTCATACTATAGAATTAGAATTTATAATCCCTATTCCATGATGAGAGATATTTGAGCTGTAATGTATCTATCTTTAGATGCTTTTTGAGGGAAAAAAAACTATTTTACCAAAAAAAAAAATCTGATTTAAATCAAAATATATTTTTTAAAATCATTGATTTTTATCAACCCTGGCAGCAAGGGAGGTTTAGGTTGGACATTAGGAAATACTTCCTAACCGTCATGATGGTTAAGCACTGGAATAAATTGCCTAGGGAGTTTGTGGAATCCCCATCACTGGAGGGGTTTTTTTTGTTTTTTTTTTAAGAGCAGGTTAGACAAACACCTGTCAGGGATGGTCTAGATAATAATCACTCCTGACAAGAGTGCAAAGGACTGGACTAGATGACCTCTTGAGGTCTCTTCTAGTCCCCATGATTCTATGCAATCTCATAATAGCAATTACTTTGAAAAAAACACCCAATTAGTGTGGTCCCAAACATTAGTCACTCTCACAATTATACTTTAAACTCTTCAAAGAGCTGTACAGGATGTGAAGATTGTAGTTACAAAAGATGGGAAAGTGATCACAATCTTAGTAAGAAAGATTTTATGTATTTTTATTTTACCCTTACACAGATGTCTGATCAAATGAAAATAGCTTTTCAATGATTTACACACAAACAAAGGCTGCTCTCATCAGTAAGATAAAAACCATAATTAGGAAATACAAAATTAAGGATTAAATTTAAGGATTAAAAAGATAGCAAAATCAGGTCTTTTCACATTAGGAAATGCCAGAGTGAACATTGCCCATGCAACCTTAATTTAACTCCCTTGTGTGTATGCATTATGATAAAGCCTTTCATTAGATGCAGAAGTGACTACCTGTGAAAAGTCTGGGGGGTAAGCGACTTACCCAGCACCACACAGGAACTCTGGGATAGAGGCAGGGATAGAACCCCAGTCTCTAGGGCAGCATTCAACTGCCCTAACCACAAGGCCATCCCCCTTATTCCTACAATCCCCTGCCTCATTCATCACAAACCTTCAACGTCCGCAATAAAAAAAAAAGGCAGGAACCCTACAGAAAACAGACTTCTTTACTACACTGATCCATTCCCACAGCACATCCATCCTACCCCACTCAACGACCTTGGGGTCCTGTTTGATTTAAAAGAGAGATCATGTCAGACTACCATAACGCATACACACAAGGGGGACAAATAAAGGTTGCATGGGAAACATTCACTTTGGCATTTCCTAATTTGAGTGCTTGACTTCACAGCCTTTTACTCCTTTTTAATCCTTAAATTCCTAATTTTTTATGGTTTAGTTTATTTATGAGAGCAACCTTAACATTAAGTCAAGGTTTTTGCTTGTGAATTGCCTTAGTTTAATACAATTCTCTCTTCTGTAAGTGCTATTTAACTAGTAAAGTACTTACAAATGTCATCTTCAGTGTGCATTTTATTGTCATTGTTATCTTTGTGAAGCTCATTTGAAAAGAGAAGGGATACAATTCTGAAAACTACCAATCTGTATTTTTGCTCTTTTTCCTTTATCATATATGGAGAGTACACAAAGTGTTTGGCTCCTATTCCAACCCAAGAAAAAAGGAAGGTGAAAGAGTTGCTTGATTTTTCACAGTGAAGCAAGAAAAGCTGCAGTTTCTAGACCTTCATCTAGAACAAGGATGGGCAAACTTTTTGGCCCGAGGGCCACATCTGGGTATGGAAATTGTATGGCAGACCATAAATGCTCACAAAATTGGAGGTTGGGGTGCAGGAGGGAGTGAGGGCTTCAGCTGGGGGTGCAGGCTCTGGGGTGGGGCTGGGGATGAGAGGTTGGGGGTGCAGGAGGGTGCTCCGGGCTGGGACCAGGGGGTTCAGAGAGTGGGAGGAGGATAAGAGATGGGGCAGGGGCACAGGAGGAGGTCAGGGGTGCAGGCTCCAGGCGGCACTTACCTCAAGCAGCTCCCGGAAGCAGCAGCATGCCCTCTTTCCGGCTCCTGTGCGGCAGCATGGCCAGGTGGCTCTGTGCGCTGCTCCGTCCGCAGGCACTGCCCCTGCAGCTCCCATTGGCTGCGGTTGCTGGCCAATGGGAGCGGCAGGGGCAGTGTGCGGAGACCCCAGCTGCCCCTACATGTAGTGAGGGCATGCTGCTGCTTCCGGGAGCTGCATGGAGCCCCAGCATGTGTGGAGCAAGCCCCTGACCTCACTCCCCAGCTGGAGCTCAAGAGACAGATTAAAGTATCTGAAGGTTTATATGCGGTCCCCGGGCAGTAGTTTGCCCACCCCAATCTAGAATTTATTACTTAAACTCAACTCAAGCAACTGCTGTAAGGGAAAGTTAATCCACCCCCACCCCACCATTGACAGAAAAAAAAACCCAAAACTGTTTGACAATATTCATTATCGAGCTATTGAATCATCCATTTAAATATCAGAAGAATAGAATGGATAGGTAAAAGATCATGAAACACCTGAAAATCTTCCAAGAGGTCAGAGCACAGTTATACCTCTCAATACCAAAAAAATTATTAAGAAATTGAAGGAAAGCCAGAGAAAACATAAGCACTATTAAGTGGTTTGAGGACTATATAGGAGAAAAGATTAAGTGAACAAAATGCGTCCATTCTTCCTCCAAAATTTCCCATTACACCATTTCCACCCCTAAAGTATGACATCTACAATAGTTACTTTTATATCATAGCCTACACAAGTTTACTTGTAACTGGTTATGACGAAACACTGACATTTTTGTATCACTATTGTAAAACTACATCTAAGTTTGTTGCTTTAAAACCTAAAACTCTGCAGCTGAGAAGCGTTCTTAGTCACTTGTTTTGTACATGCTAAAAAAACCTTGTGATCTCTCCACATCTCTGCAGTTTGCTAACAATTATAAATCGTATAGAATATTTTCTACTGGTTACTTACTGTACAGGCCTAACAGCCCAGAAGAAATCAGCACTGTAAACAGAACCCCATCTCCACAGCATCAGGCCATTCAACTTTCAACAGTACTTTTTCCTTTACATTTTTCACATTTTGCCAAAGTTTAATAGCAGCAACAGTGACCTCTAGGTCAGACATTTCACGCCAATTAATGACCAGACGTGCTAAAGACCTTCAGATTCACTTTTGGCAATTCATCCAGTCAGTCATTAAGCAATAATGATTTACTGGTAGCTAAAGTTGAATTGTCATTAACGATAGTGCCAACAGAAGATGGCATAAATAGAACTAAAAGCGCTTATAACAAATATAAGAAGTACTAGCTTCTGTGCCACGCAAAATGAAAAGAGGGGGAAAGTAGAAAAGACAGCAAGCAAGGACTTACAACCCAAGGAGGGCCTGGGAGAGGGAAACACAAAAACCAGTTGATACTAACTGTAGCTTAGGAGCAAAAAAGTTCAGTTCTCTTGAGTTTTGCAGAAAATACAGTAAGAAATGTTGCATAAAAAGTCCAGTTTTCAGAACATTTGGAAACAGCAGCAGCCACATAATAAGAAAACTTCGAGCTTCCATTCAAAGAACTAACAGGCACCACTATTCAGCTTCTTCCCTATTATTTATTACTTGCACAGTGCCACAAGATTAGTTAGCACTAAATAAGACATGCCAGCATTTGCTAGATATAAACCAATCCACCAAAATGTATCAAAAGACAACTGACCATGCACCTTAACACAGCAAGTAAGGCCACAAATCTGCAGTATACTAATGAGCTTTTCAGCCCTTTGGGTTTGTTCACAAGGAGAGAGGTGGTGTCTTTGTTGCATACTTGTACACTGCCTAACATAATGGGCGGGCACCCCTCCCCAATGATTGAGTGGGGGCACATCCACCACACACACACACACACACACAGTGCAATACAGTCAAGGGATCGCCAGATCTCCACGCTGAAGGATGCTGTGGCTGTAACCCCACACTCCGCCTGGGCTGGAGAGACTCCCCCAGGGAGAGCTGAAGATCAGGCCAGAGCTCCCGGCCCAGAGGGAGAGAGGCTCCCAGCTCGACCGAGGGGCTGGAATGGCTACAGAGTCAGCCCCGTGTGCAGCTACCGGAGCCCAAGCGGAACGAGCGGAAGCCGGGACTGGGGGGAGGGGGTCTGTGGTTCATGGGGGGCCGGGCCGCAGAATGCGGGGGGAAGGAGGTTGCTGGGGGCCGAGCCCCGGGAGCAGGTGGCCGCTGGGGCCGAGCCCTGGGCCTGGACGGGCGGGAGGGTTGCTGGGGGGATGGAGGCCGAGCCCCGGGAAGGGAGGTGCGGGCGGGCCCGGGCCGCTGCCGGCCTCACCTTCTCCTCCACGCTGTTGACGATGATGGAGGGGTACTTGCGGCTGAGCCAGCGGAAGAAGGCCGGGACTCCCATGGCCCCGCCTGGGCATACAGCGGCGGCCGCGTCGTTGGAATTGGAATCCAGGCGGCGGCAACCGGACTTCCGGGGCAAGGGGCAGCGCGAGGCATGATGGGGAAAAACGTGCTGGGAGGCGCAGGCGGCGGCAGCGAACGGAGTAAGTCACGTGACTCCAGCGGCTCCGGGCTGCCATATTCGGGCATGCGCAGTGCGGGCTCTCCGCCCCCCGCTTAGAGGAGCTAGGGGCGGGGCCAGCCCTGTTCCCTGCTGAGGGTGGAGCTTCACTGCTGGTAGCAGAGTCGGGAAGCGAAGGGGGGCCGGGCCTCGCCCGCCTCAGTCCCGGGCACCCTCAGTAGCCCCTACAGCGCCCCCCCGCGCCCGGAACCCGCGGCCACAGGCAGCCCAGGGCCGTTGGGGACTCGCCCGCGCGGGGCCAGCCTCTGTCCGCCCCCTATAGCCTGTCCGCAACGGCTTGGAAACGGGCCGCTGCGTCGCTACTGCGCATGCTCGCACGGACTGAGCATGCTCAGTGGCATCTGCTGAAGCCGCTGCCCTCGGGTGGGCTTGAGACAGCTGCTCCCTGCAAAGGGGGAATCGAGGGAGGGGGGATCTGACCGCACAGGCGGCTCAGGCAGCGGGAGGCAGGGGCAGAATCGGGGGTGGGGGCGGGGTACGCCACAGGGTTAGGGCCCTGCCAGACAGAGCCGCAGCGAGGGGCAGAAAGGATAAAAGTTACCCCTGAGGGCAGCAAAAAAGAAGCCCCCCCCCTCCAGTGACCCCTTGTGGCTGTTGCAGTTTGTGACATTACACCTTTGCGGTGGCAGAAGGATTTCCTCCACCCACTGACCCCAGCCACCCACCCACTCACCTGGGCTCTTTGCTTTTAGCTCCTGCCTTGAAGCCTGACACCTGCTCCTGGGTGTCATGGGGCTGGGCTGATTGGGCCCCCAGCAGCCCATTAAGTCCTTTCTGACTCACGTGGGGTTTTGTACATCTCATCGCAGCCCCCATGTGGAATAGATTGTTTAGCAGAAGTAGTCAGCACATATTCTAAGGCTGTGTCTACACTACGCAGCTTTTAGGGACACAACTGTGTCGCTACAGCCAGGGCCAGCTCCAGACCCCAGCGCGCCAAGCGCGGGCTTGGGGCGGCATTTTGCCGGGAGGGCGGCAGGCGGCTCTGGCGGACCTTCCGCAGTCATGCCTGCGGATGCTCCACTGGAGCCGCGGGACCAGCGGACCCTCCGCAGGCACGTCTGCAAGAGGTCCCCCGGAGCCGCGGGACCGGCGACCGCCAGTGCGCCCCCCGCGGCATGCTGCCGTGCTTGAGGCGGCCAAATTCCTAGAGCCGCCCCTGGTTACAGTCAGGCCACTAAAAGGTGTGCAGGGTAGCCGCTGTTTGTCAGCTCTCCTGCGGACAAAAAACTTCCACCTCCAACGAGTGGTGGTGTTAGTTTTGTCGGGAGGAGAGCACTCCTGCCAACAAAGCACTGATCACGCCAGTGCTTGTTGTTGGCAAAACTTTTGTCTTCTGGGGGTGTTTTTTTTAAACACCTCTGAAAGACAAAAGTTTTGTCCTTCACCTGTCAGTGTAGACATAGTCTAAGGTACCATTCAAGGTAGAGTGGCCCATTAGCACCCCTGCAGTGATAGGACAAAATGGGGGGTTGGTGAGTCACTGTTCCATCTTGCTTTTGATGCTCAGAATACCTTTCCCAGACATGAGTAAGAGCTCTGTGTGGCTCAAAAGCTTGTCTCTCTGAACAACAGAAGTTGGTCTGATAAAAGATACTGCCACACCCAACTTGTCTGTCTTACAATCTATCCATAACCAATTGACCAACTTTTGGGAGGAATTGCTTTATTGGTTATGGTGAATTTTAATTTTTGTATAATTTCCCAGAACCTGGGATCTCTGATTGGGATTATGATTTCTTATTAGTAATAATTATAAGTATTGGCATCATTTTATATATTTAACTACAGAAAGAAATTGTATAAAATCAGTCAGAAGGATTTTTAGAACAAGCTTGTTTAGAGGATGTGAGTTTATAAAGAAGAAAGAAGACTTCTTGAATACTGAAAAGAACATTATTTTTTAAGGTCAGGATTGTTGCTCACTCTGCATACTGGTGCAGGGGAGTACGGGAGCATAAGGTACTGCTTTTTTCCCCCATGCAGAACACCTTCATTGCAGGTAGCAGCACGTGAAGGCGAAAAAATCCCCAAAGTCACTGCCAAGCTGACTTAGAGGGAAATTCCTTCCTGGAACCCAACACGAACCACAGGTATTACTTACCCTCTGAGGCACCCACAATACTTTCACCCTCTTCTACTCCTAAACCCCTACACCACCACCCGAAGCAAACACAAAACAAAAAACCTTACCCCAAGCAGAACTTTTACCCTGAAAAAGGAGTTCCAGAGACTCCATGAAGTCCATTAGGACTCCATTGCTATTGATTTATGTGGAAGACGATCAGACACTGTGCTGAATGGCAGAAGTATAAAACCAATAGACAGCAAAGGGGGAGCCAGGAACCCAATTTTGACTTCTGTGCATCTATGCACTGCCCCTTCCTCAGTGCACGCTGGGTAATTGGCAATCTTGCCTTAAGTATCATTTCCAACTAACTACAAACTATGTAAAAAAATGTCTCCGCTGGCTCTGGCTATATGACACCTTTCATCCAGAAAACAGTTGAATAAAGAAAATTAAGCAAGGTGTTGTTACCAAGACTTATTACGATTTTTCCCCCTGTTCCACAGAAAGGATATAGCTGCACAGTAATGAAACAGGTTTGAAACATAAGAGGGGAGGGTTTTTTTTTCCCCTTCAGAAGGGATTTACGGAAATGTTGCCTCTTGTGGTGATTCACAAAGCGAGCAGCAGCAGCAGTCTTTAAGAAAAGTCATAATGATTATAGAGCATTGAAAGAACATAACTGAGCTGATGCAATTTCAACAGAAGCACAAACTGGAAAATTGGAAGGCACGATTTGTGACAAATACAAAGAGCAGCAATAAAAAAAAACCCTTGTCACATCATTTGTACATTGCATAAGCAAAAAAAAATAAATTAGCCATTTGTGGATGTTGAAACTGAATTAAATCTTCAGATATTAAATGGGATTAACGTGATCAAGATTCTGTACTCTGCCATGTCTTGGTGACAATATGCCGACTTCATTAGGGCAATGACATTGGTGAGGATGTAAGAAAGAGGTTTGGGGAAACATTAATAAAAATAATTTCAGTACTGGGTATTGAGTCATCTACACTGATTGGAGGGAGAGGGGGAAGGAAAGAACCGCAGATATTTACAGTAAAACAAATTAACCCAATATTGTACTTCTCATTATTCATAGCTTCATTTACTTATGATATTAAACCATGTATGATCATATCTCCGTTTTAAAATCTGTGACTTGAATAGGTTACTCAGTAACCTCAGATTGGTACTACATCTTTTCTTTGAGGTAAAGATAGGCCTTTATCTGTTCCTTCAAAAATGTCCCCTGACTGAAGCATGTTATTGTAGCAGTACTACTCCTAGAAATTAGTATACTTATCACATAGAGAGGTGACTTAATACGAACAGTTTCTGAGCATCGATAGTTTTTCTGATAATAAAAATGACAAATGGACTAGTAAACAAAACTAATCATCTCCTTTCCTTATACTTACTGGCTTAAATTATGGTTGAAATTCTTGTTCTTCAATGGGGTTAAAGTTCCCTTCTGGATGACAGACTGTATATAGGCAACTCTTTCTTAAATGGATAAAAGTAACCTTTTGACCCAATTTTCAAAACACAGGTAGGGACTCGCCTACAAAAATGTTCATGGGCTAATTTTACCCATGCAAACCAGCACAAAAATCCAGTAATTGCACTGAAAGTCTGATGCTGTAATGCAGGTTTTTGTCAGCATGCATCCTCTTTTGCACACTCGATTATTGTGGATGCCTTTCAAATTTGGTCTTAAACCATTAAAACCTAGGCAGCGATTAAATGTCTGGACGAGATGTTTCTGTAGTGGCACAGTAGTTTCTCCAAAAATAATTTAGCAATGTGTCATTGTGTATAAACTGCAGCAATCTATTATACTTTGGTGGATAGTACTTTCCCTTAGATGAGTGGCATGCAGCTTTAAATCTGTTACAGCTGTAAAGATTGCAATCCTACTGTCCATCAGCATCATCTGTCATAATCTTTGGGCTGCCAGTATGACAGCTGTGGAAGTGCAGAATAAAGTTGACTGGCAGAATGTTTTACATCTAATGAGTTTGGGCACAATAATAGTATCATAAATAATGCTCTAGAGGAACTCGGCTCTCACTTGAATTCCAAAAGTGAGATATTGCCTTACCAGGATCTCACGGAGCCATCTGTCATCAAATATTAGTCTTTTTGTCAATGACTGGCCTGGACTGAGGGACTGGAAAACATCTAAGTGTGGTGGTGAATGCACTGCCTCATTCAGAGAGATTTAAAATGGAGTTACATCCCGGAATCAGCGATTTCAAGATGATTCTGAAAGTGCTAAAAACGACAAAACCCCGCCAAACCATATTGTGTCAGAGCTCCACTGCAGAATGCTAATGAGACTGTAGCCAGATGAGTTCCCTGGAAATTATTTAGCAGCAAAATCTTTGGGTTGCATGATTTGCTGGCACCTTTTTGATAGGTTTGCTATGGTGCATAAAAATTAATAACTATGGCTTAAGGACAGTGTAAAAACAATGTAGCGAGGAAGTATGAGCCAGTAGTTAGGGCTCTAAAGTCTTGGGTTCAAATGTCTGCTCTGCTACAGACTTCCAACGGGACCTGGGGCAAGGCACTCAAGCCCAGATCCTCAACGGTCTTTCAATGGGAATTAGTCTCCTAAAGATCTCTAAGGATCTTAGCCTTAGCCACATTGTGTATCGGGGGAGGTCTACACTTAAAAAGCTGCTGCGATGCAGCTATTACTGCCCTCCGGTCGCTGTAGTTAATCCACCTCAGTGAGAGGAGGTAGCTATGGCAACGGGAGAAACCCTCTCATCAACATAGCGCTATCTACACCGGGGGGTTAGGTCAGTATAACTCTGTTGTTCAGGCAGGGGTGTGGATGTTTCATGGCTCTCCCCCCCCCCCCAGTGACATAGTTATACCAATGTAAGTTTGTAATGTAGGCTTGGCCTCAGTTCCCATCTGTAAAATGGGATAATATTGCTTCCCTATTCACAGGGGGGTCGTGAGAAAAAAATACATTAAAGATGAAGATGTACTCAGATATTAGGGTAATGGCAACCATATAAATACCTTAGCTAGATAAATACGTTCGTCTCCTTGGTTTTGTTCAAAGAGTATCCTTCTATATTTTATTGAGGGGGAAATTTGTCATTCTAAAGGCCTGTTAGTAGCAGCATACGTTTCATTTTGTTCCTCAGCTGGTCTAATTCAATATGGCTCTACTGAAGTCAATAGCGCTACACCAATTTACACCAGCTAAGGGATCTGGCCCGGGTGGAAACCAATTAGACCACATAGGGAGGAAAAAGGAAGGGGGAGAGAGAGAGGATAGGATTAAGTTAATTTGTTCTTTTAAAAAGCAGAGGAATAAATTCAGATAGGGCTCATCAGCAAGGGAATAGATAAGAAGCCAGGGTGGCAAAGAAATATAATAGACTGTCTCTGCACTGGGCCAAATTTGGAGGCAAATTCCCAGATAATTTCTAGGGAATATTAGAGCTAAATTCATCTGGCTGAAATCTCATTAGCATTCTGCACAGAAGAATTTATACAATGTTGCTTAGCAATGTTTGGGGATTTTAGTACTAGCAATGCTGGTTACTCCTTGGAAAAGGAGCCAGGCTTACTGAATGAACATTTGCCTGAGCATGGGAATGAGCAAAATCTGGGGACCAGATCATCCTTGAATAGAACCTGTCCTGAAGTAAAATCTGCAGGAAGGGCTTTGGAGAAAGATGTGTATCCCTCTCGGCTGGCCGTGTCTCCCTCCCCACCCACTTCCCCGCTGGCAGAATCCTGCATGTATTGAACAAAGGGCAAGTGTCAATTCTGCTCTTTTAAATCTCCTTGCATTTCTTCTCTCTCATCTCATTACGTTTAGAGACAGGGGCTGACCTGAATCCTGATCCTGCCCCCTCATATGTCTATCACAGAGGAAAGCATTTTGCTGAGGATCATGGGTGGGAAGTCTGGAGATTTGCATTTGAGTGGGATGTGGTGACCCTCGTCTCTGTGAGACACACAGTAGATTTGAAGCAGACTCTGTGCTTGTGGATTGCACCTTGGAGGGCATCACCTGGTCCTATGTCCACCAGTGAGTGTCTCTACTAGGTTTTTTTTCCTTAATCCCATCTATTGCGTTCTGTAAAAGTTAAGGTCAGACTGAGTGAATGGCCCATCGTCGTCTCAGTCTTGAAAACTCATATTCACATGCTCATGAGTAATCTCACTGACATTTAAAATTACACTCATGCCTAAGTGCAGGATCAAAGCCTTCAGTAATATCTCCAAAAGCGCCTGAGGTTCCTAAGTCCCATTTTCAAAAGTGACTTAGGCAGTTAGGAGCCTAAGTCTATTGACTGTCCATGAGATTTAGACTCCTAAGTGCCTACATTACTTTTGAAAATGAGACTTAAGGCCAGATTTTCAAAGGTATTTAGATACCTAAAGATGCAAATATATTGCATATATTTTATGTATTGTATATTACATACAAATATATTGTATGTGTATATATATATAGAATATATACTACATATATAACAATACATACAATATATTTATGTATATTACATACAAATATATTGCATGTATTTTATGTATTGTATATTATATGTATTTAAGTACCTAAAGATGTAAATATCTCTATCTATCTATCTTAGGTGGGGGGAAAAACCTGGGAAATTCAAACCCTTTGTCAGAGGAATATTAATGCTTCCAAGTGAAGCACTCAAAAGTGAAGAAATGCCAAAGTAATGGGATGCCCATCAACCTTAAAATCATAGAATATCAGGGTTAGAAGGGACCTCAGGAGGTCATCTAGTCCAACCCCCTGCTCAAAGCAGGACCAATCCCTGAACAGATCTTTACCCCAGTTCCCTAAATGCCCCCCTCAAGGATTGAACTCATAGCCCTGGGTTAAGCAGGCCAATGCTTAAACCACTGAGCTATTCCCCCCTCCTGCCCTTTTTGTGTTCACTGACTCTATTCTGTTTTCTCAGCAGGACTCATTCCAGGTCATCTTGTGATACCCTCACTCACCTCCAGTACCACTTGACTCCTTGAATTGTCTCTGTTGGGACTGTTTAAGTCAGATACTATTCAACATGAGAATGAGTAACAGTCTGTGGCAACCCTCTGACAATGCGCAAGTTTGAAGGTGTGCTGTGAATGAGACAGAAGTCTTGCAAATCTGCGCTTATTCTTGGGTCAAATTCTCTTTGCAGTTAGCACAGTGTAAATATAGAACAGTTCTGCTGAAATCAGTGGAGCTGTTTTAAATTTACACCTGTGTAACCAAGAGCACAATATATTCTGTTACTCTGAATTTACACCAGTGTAAGTCCATTGACTTCAATGGAACTATTCCAGCATGCAAGTTGGATGGGGTGCAGCGAATAGTATGCAAATAGGAAGCGAACAGCTCTCACATTCACTGCGCCCACCCAGCATGGCTACTGAATGAAGCAGGGGTCTTGAAAAAATTACATTAAAGACTTTGGACCAGATTTTCAGCTCGTGGAAATCAGAATAGCACCATTGACTTTAGTGAGCTCTGATGCTTTATGCCAACTGAGAACAAGGGGACAGAGTTAAGTTGCACAGGAAACCTTATCGTTGGCATTTCCTGGCGTTCGAGTGCTGGACCTTGCACTGTTCATGTTCTTTTACCATCAATTTTTGGGACTGTGTCTATATATTGGTTAAACACTGGCCTTTTGCTGGCGTATCCGAAGTGCAGATCTGCAAACCTAGCCCATAGCCAGAGCTATATGGTAAGCTCCACGTTTGTGAACAAGCCTAAACCATTATTAATTTCTGCTGCACTAAGAGTGCTCAGAATGATGCTGAAATTTCCAGCTGAGGCACTTTTGTGTCTGCCCAAAGGCAGCAGCTAGCCCTTCAAATTGGGTTTATTCTTTTGCAGGCATGTGTTTAGCAGCTTTGGAAGAGGTTTCTGTCAAAACGGGGCTCTGCAATTACAGCCACATTATCCACAGAACAGGCAGAGCCATGACCACAGTATTGTGCACTGGTTTCTATCCGGAATAAGCAAACCAGATTGAACAAACTCAGAACGGACTCAAATCTGGGTCAAAACTCAACACAGAACCTAAACCTTGTGGGGACTGATCTCTTGTATTTGCTCTCCATACCTCTGCCCTTGTCTGAGACCGAGGGCAGAAAGACTGAAATACCATCAGCTGTTCTTATTCTTTTACCCAATTGAACCCACATTCTGCAAACCCTTCATGATTAAAAAGAAGAAGCTATAAACAGGATAGACTTTTTAAACGTAGTTATTAGATTAGCATGTTCTTGGGTGGTTCTCAGGGCCTGAATTGACCCAGGATAACTCAGAGGAAGAGGCAGCCATGGGGAGAACGGTTGGTTGAATGCTAGCCAGGCCGCTGTAGTGTGTGTGAGTGTGAGTGTGTTTCTTCCCCTAGGATGTAACCCAGGGGAAAACAAGGGTGTTGCTTTTACTGGTAATACGATAATAGCTGGGTGACGTGCTATGGAGATTCAGGGCATGAGGGCAGGTCTACACTTCGGTGCAGCTGCTCTGATGCAGCTGTGCCGCTGTAGCACTGAAGTGAAGATGCTCCTCAGCTGAGATGTGCCGCCGTGAGAGACGGGCAGGTCAGTATAACTGCTCAGCGGCCCACAGTGTAATTGAGACAGCTCTGTCCCTAGTACAAAGCACTGCCTGCGTTCTCTGCAGTGCAAGACGCTCTGGCCCCAGCATGCATGCCCCCTACACCAGGGCTTGTGAGCAGAGATGACCCACACCTGCTGATGGGGGGCGGGGGGCAGAGTGAAAGCAGTGGCTTCAGTAGGATGACCGTAAACGGGACACTGCCTGGCGCTTGCCCAAGGATCATCAGTTCGCAAGAGCAAACGGGACAAACACCCCGTTTTGCCAAAAAAGCCAGGACAGGGATACGGCCCAAACGGGACATATGGTCACCCTAGGCTTCAGCAGATGGTACTGAGCATGCTCAGTACAAGCCAAGCAGCAAATCTGGGCAGGCATGTGACCCTGCGTCCCCTCCGCCATGCGTCCATGGAAGGCTGTCTTCCCCAGTGCCCACCCTGGAGAAATTCTGCCCTCACTGGATTTAGAGTCCTTTTCTGTTCCTCGGGGCCTTCTGCTCAGGGTAAAGCGGTAAGAGCCGCGGTGAGGATCTCGGCATTCACCCCGCCACCTCCACTCTGCCTCATCTGCAATTAGCATAAACCTCTTTGCATCTTCTTCCCCACACTGCCCCCTCCTCTTGCCCGCCATTTCAATGGCTACTAGTCCGGGAGCATAATGTAATACAATTGCATTCCGTGGGCAAGGCAGTGCTAGAAAGGTGAGGAAGGTATCATCTGATCCATAAAAATCGGCACACTCAGCATTTCAATGGTGTCACCCTCTGCTGTGTGGCAGGGGGGACTCGCTCCCCTCTCCCTCTCCCGGCTCCCTCCTCCAGGACCTCCAGTTGGTAGAAATTTTGATCACACAGAAATGGGTCGAGTTGGGTTTCATTCAAATAGCCCTTTTCCCATGGACACTATGGCACCAAGCATGACAAACCCAGAATAATGATGTAGATCTATATATTCAAGAAAAGGTTTAAAAATCAACAATTTTTTAAATTTTACTTTAGCACAGCGATGTATTGCTTACCTCAAAGAGACGTTAATCTTGGCTAATCCTAGGGAAGTTGTCCTTGATGTGTAGGACTGATACATTTATTCATCAAATTCATCATCAGTGTTTTCTCTGTCCTGGGTCACTGTTAGATGTGTTGTCACATTGATCCTCATCAACGCTGCACCTGCACATCTCCATACCCGGCAGGCTGCTGGCCAAACATCTGTGGGCTGGTGAACATCTGGTCTTTGTACACAACCACTTGATTAGCTGGAGGATTGATTTGGAAGTGCATGGTATTTCACACATAACTGGTGTGATCAGTCCATCCTCCAAGACCCACCCGTGCCTGATAGGATAGAATGTACTCCATCATCCCAAAGCCATTTCACTGTTTGACAATTTGCCCCCTTGATAGCAGGTATAAATGCACCCCTTGACAGTGGCTGTTTTTCTCCATTCGTCTGCTTCTTGGAAAACATCCACTGACGTAGCTCTGCAAGCATCATAATGTTGGTCTTCAAATGGTAAACTCGGCATATAAACACCTCCAGTGCATTTATTACCTCATCAGTGATGGTCTCAGCCATTCCAAGTGCCTTCAGAGTGAGGAGAGTGTCTTCAGAGACTGCATCAAGTGCCTTCCAGTAGCGTCACATCCTTGAAAAGGCATGGAACCCTGGCAGTGTGGTGGCTTTTAATGGCCTGTGTGATAGGAACACATCTTGGAGGAATAGACAGTGATTCTCTTCCCCAGCAGCAGGAACAAAAACAATCTGGTGGAAGTCTTGGGTAGCGTCTCACAGCAAGCACTAGAACGCCTGTGTCTTGTGCCAAATCCAGAACTTAGTAGTACCTCTCCCTGTGACACTGATGGCATGCAAGATAATTTTAGTGTCAGCCTCCTCATGGGAATGATGAAGAAACTCCACTGAACAGTGTAAGGCAGCAGCTTCGTTGGGCCATGCAATTCTTGGAACAATTCTTTACACGCTGGAGTGTTTTTCCTGTAAGATGTGCAGTGAAGTCATTCTGTGTGCAAGTATGAGACAGCATCTTCTTCACTGTGGCACTGGAGATGTTCATGAAGTCAACTCTTTTGTATTGGACAGGTGCAATACCATGGAGTTTCTTCTTTCTAGTAATATATTTTAATTGATTCCACTGCATAGGTGTGAAACATGAGGTAGACTTCGTCATAGGTCCATTATTTTTTCAGTAGCGTCATAATGAAGTGTTCAACCAAATCTCGGCAGGTGTTAACTGTTCCTGGTTTGCCAAGAGCATGTACTTTGGCCATTTCCCCACTCACTTCATATACCTTCTTGTCTTCTTAGACAAGCTCTTCAGCTGGTGGGGAAAGGAGCAGGATTGCCAAGCAGGAGACTGCTGGAGTAACTCCTGGAGCCACAGGAGAAACTCCCATCCAGGAGGTCTTCACCCTGACCCTACGGGGAGTGCAGTGAACTCCCAAGGACAGACTTACGAAGGCCCCCAAGTAAGGAACTAGGGCCTGTGCAGAAGCCTCCCAGAGCAAGTGACTGGGCATGGTCTTTACATTACTACAGTCAGCATTTTTCTCATCTGGGTCCTTAGCCAAAGCTCACTGCAGCCAATGGGCTGATATGTAGCACTCAGCTCAGAAACTATTAATAAAGTGTTGTCCGTTCCTTGCCCTGAGAAGCAGCGAGAGTGAGAATTACAGGACCTCTGGCAGTAGACTTCTTGCTGGTGGAAGATGGTAGCAAGTTTTGATACAAACAGGATCATCCTTAATATCCAGATGGGACAGAGCAGGGGTTTCCGTTTGTATAATGGCCACTCGCTGCGTTAGGATCTTTCATCCCCGAAACTTCCGATCAGAGACTTTTGCATAGTTCTCAAGCTGTTTGATCCACTCATCGTCCCACGGTCCATGGGCTGTTTTTAAAATAATTCTCTGGGTCGCCGTCACCACCCTTTTCCTTGTTTTTCCCCTACATGTTGCAGACAAGCTCACAGACTTTCCAGTCTTATGTCCACGATAGATAGTTTAAGAGGCAGAGCTTTGAATCTGCTTTCCAGCCTGGCAATTTAGGGTTGCTGGTTTAAAGCCTCCAGCAGTTCTTTAACGAGAGCTCTCCAGCTGCTGGAAAATAGAGGCAACTTCTTCAGGGACTGGGCCAGACTCAACCAATCTGGTGCCAGGAGGTGGAAACTACATCTCCTTGTCCTTATTGATCCCCAGCCTAAGCTGCGGTGCGATGCAGGGAATTCATCAGGGAAGGCAACTTTAAGTGTTGGAGATTCCAAAGAACCACCAGTTGTAGAGGCCGGTGAGAGGATTGAGTCCTGAATACACCTCCTCCTCAACTAGCACTGCTCACTGCCTTGCTGGTTCACGCTTGGTTTTTTAGCACGTTCTTTATTTGTCTCCTTTCTCAGACAGCTCAGAACACTGTTATCAGTGGCCTGGTATAAAGAGGGTTCAAATAAGAACATAAGAATGTCCCTACTGGGTCAGAGCAAAGGTCCATCCAGCCCAGTATCCTGTCTTCTGACAGTGGCCAATGCCAGGTGCCCCAATGGGAATGAACAGAACAGGGAATCATCATGTGATCCATCCCCTGTTTATAAACTAGGGAAGAATTTGTAATGAAACATTGCACCCTTGCCAGCTGTAGGCCTTCACAAATCATGCATCAGGCCCTAAAAACATCATGAGATTAAAAAAAAAAGTCATGATTTGTAAGCCAAATAATAAATGTCGGGTTCTTTCTTGCCTTCTAGTTTCTGAGCCTTTCGGCCGCACCCTGGGGACTAGAAACTTTTTGTTTTTTTTAAATGGAGGCGGAGACTCTTCTGATTTTATTATTGTTTGTATTACCATGATCACGGACAAAGACCCCGTTCCGCTAGGTGCTGTGCAAACCGAGAAGACACAAGGACAGTCCCTGCCCCAAAGAGATGAAAAGCCAAGTCGCTGTGAATCTTGATTCCAGGAGCTGGGGCTTTAACAAAAACCCACCAGATATTGCAAGACTTGTGCTAAAATGCCAAGAGCTGGCAAATGGGCATTGAGCCGCTGCCGGTTCAGACTCACAGCCTAAGGATTTGGCTGGAGTAGGATTTAAAGATGTGATGTTAGCTCATGTTAGCACATTGTAAGACTCTTTAAAAGCCTAGTGTAGCTGAGGTACCCTGGCGCAGATCCTAAACCGGTGTAAACCAACCTAGCTCCAGCAATGGAGCTATGATTATTTACACCCGTTGAAGATTGGCCCCAAGGCTATTAATACATGCTAAACTGGTCAAATTAAACTCAAACCCTGGGTGTGGGAGGGGGTGACTCAACCTCTTTAGTGCATTTTAAAGGCAGTGTCCTTCGTCTACATTACACTTTTCAAACGTTAGTTAGCACCTGTTAGCCAACATGTGCTAACATCACACTTTCAGTTGTACTCTATATAGGTCTGAGTTTCTTTTGAAAAGTCAACCTGCTTTTTTAATAAGAATATGATCACGGACAAAGACCCCGTTCCGCTAGGTGCTGTGCAAACCGAGAAGACACAAGGACAGTCCCTGCCCCAAAGAGATGAAAAGCCAAGTCGCTGTGAAATGTACATATGCATTTCTTCTTCTTGATTCCAGGAGCTGGGGCTTTAACAAAAACAGACAGGCTGTCCTGCAAAGTGTATGCATGCACTTGAGAATGCTTTTAAACCACGTTTTGCTCTTTACTCTTTTAATGATAAAATATGTAAAATCATCAGAAAAAAATGTTCTTTTTGCATTCAGGACTGCCACAAGAATTTGCAAAAGCAAGTTCTAGGTAATATAGTCCCAGAAATGTGCTGTATGGATTGTAACTTTCCAGAATAAGAGAAGTTTCATTCAGTCACTAAACACTATTTCTAGGATACTGGGTTTTTTTGGCAAATACAGAACAAAAAATCAAGAAAGAAAACCAGACTGTTTGTCCAAAGGAAGGAGAAACGGTGATTGTATTTGTAACCGCAAGGAACAGAAATTGTCTGGTTTGAAATTGGCTTTTAATCACACCCTGCCTGTCCTCTCTGGTGATGAAAGGGCTTTGCTTAAGGTACAATCTCTGAGAGTCAGGATGTCTGGGGGGGTTGGACCAGATCTAGAAAAGTGATGAGCACCTGCAGTTCCCACAGACGTAAAGGGGGCTTGCAGGTGCTCAACACATCGCATGTCCACATGTCAAAAAGGATGTTGACAAATTAGAAAGAGCTCAGAAAAGAGCTCCAAGAATGATTCGAGGTCTGGAAAAACCTGCCTCACAGTGAGCCACTAAAGCAGCATGATCTATTTAGAACAGGGGTGGGCAAACTTTTTGGTCTGAGGGCCACATTGGGGAATAGAAATTGTATGGTGGGCCGGGTATGCTCACAACATTGGGGTTGGGCTACCAGAGGGGGTGCAGGCTCTGGGGTGGGGTTAAGGATGAGGAGTTTGGGGTGAAGGAGGGTGCCATGTGCTGGGATCGAGGGGTTTGGAGGGAAGGAGGGGGATCAGGGCTGGGGCAGGGGTGCAGGAGGGTGCTGTGTGCTGGGATCGAGGGGTTTGGAGGGCAGGAGGGGGATCAAGGCTTGGGCAGGGGGCTGGGGGTGGGGAGAGGTTCAGGGGTGCAGGCTCCGAGTGGCACTTACCTTAAGCAGTTCCTGGAAGCAGTGGCATGTCCCTTCTCCGGTTCCTACGCGTGGAGCAGCCCCCGACCCTGCTAGCGCCAGAGCAGGGCCATGCGGCTGCTTCTGGGAGCCACATGGTGCAGTCCCCGACCCGGCACCCCGGCTGGAGCGGGGCTGAGCTGAGCTGCGCGGTGCGGTCCCTGACCCGGCACCCCGGCTGCAGAGGGGCAAGCCCCAGACCCTGCTCCCCAGCGGGAGTTTGCCCACCCCGATTTAGAGTATCAAAGAGAAGGATAAGAGATGACTTGATCAGAGGTCTACAAGTACCTACCTGGCTAAGAGAGATCTGATAGGAGATGACTCTTTCACAGACAAAGGGATAATGAGATCTCTTGGTTGAAAGCTGAAGCTAGACAAATTCAGACTAAAAATATGTGAATATTTAACAGCGAGGGTAATTAACCATTGGACCAACCTATCTAGGGATGGGTGGATTCGCAATTGAAGTTTTTAAACCAAGACTGAATATCTTTCTAAAAGCTACGCTATTGCTCAAACAGAAGTTATGTCTTGATGAAGAGTTTAGTGGGGGAGGTTTTTTGGTTGTTATGCAGGAGATCAGACTAGTTCAGGGGTAGGCAACCTCTAGCACATGTGCTGAAGGCAACACATGAGCTGATTTTCAGTGGCACTCACACTGCCCGGGTCCTGGCCACTGGTCCGGGGGACTCTGCATTTTAATTTAATTTTAAATGAAGCATCTTAAACATTTTAAAAACCTTATTTACTTTACATACAACAATAGTTTAGTTATATATTATAGACTTATAGAAAAAGACCTTCTAAAAATGTTAAAATCATAGAATAATAGAAGATCAGGGTTGGAAGGGACCTCAGGAGGTCATCTAGTCCAACCCCCTGCTCAGAGCAGGAGCAATCCCGATTCCCCAACTAAATCATCCCAGCCAGGGCTTTGTCAAGCCTGATCTTAAAAACCTCTAAGGAAGGAGATTCCACCACCTCCCTAGGTAACCCATTCCAGTGCTTCACCACCCTCCTAGTGAAAAAGTTTTTCCTAATATCCAACCTAAATCTCCCCCACTGAAACTTGAAACCATTACTCCTTGTTCTGTCATCTTCTACCACTGAGAACAGTCTAGAGCCATCCTCTTTGGAACCCCCTTTCAGGTAGCTGAAAGCAGCTATCAAATCCCCCCTCATTCTTCTCTTCTGCAGACTAAACAATCCCTATTTCCTCAGGCTCTCCTCGTAAGTCATGTGTTCCAGCCCCTAATCATTTTTGTTGCCCTCCGCTGGACTCTTTCCAATTTATCCACATCCTTCTTGTAGTGTGGGGCCCAAAACTGGACACAGTACTCCAGATGAGGCCTCACCAATGTTGAATACAAAATGTATTACTGGCCTGCGAAACCTTAAATTAAAGTGAATAAATGAAGACTCGGCACACCACTTCTGAAAGGTTGCCGACTCCTGGACTAGTTGATTAGAATGATCCCTTCTGGCCTTAAAATGAATGAATCTATGAAAATTAAGGTGTCTATTCCTACTGGAGGTGAATTTAAGTGTCATAACCTCTTGGAATCTCAATTTTCTCATCTGTAAAACTAAGCTAATAGTTCTTTGTGTGGGGCTTGTTTGTAAAGGGCTTTGAGATCCTGGGTCAAAACCTACTAAGTAAAAGCCAAGTATTATTAATTCTTTTTAAATAAAGAATTATATTGCCACCAATCTTGCATTAAGCTGTATTAAGGTGTTATAGCCTTTAAATTTGGAGCTCTGTCCAAGGGTCCCGAGGGAGGAGCTTATGAATGGCCTGTAGTAATTCCTCCCAGGGGGCCTTGCAAACCACTGCCAAGATTTCCATTTTTGCACCTGATTGAAACTAGCAAAGTAGTATCCACTCCGAACACAGCTCTCCAGCCCTGGTATCCTAGTCAGGGTTCAGGCCTGGGCAGGGAAGGATAGCGTTGATAGTCTAGTGGTCAACCCATTAGGCTGGGACTTGGGACATCCACATTCAATTCCCTGCTCTCCACCACAAACTACCTGTGTGGGGAAGACGTTCAGGGCTTGTCTACATGGCACAGTCGTGTAGAGTAGTGCCGTGTGACATGGGACTACTTTAACACGCACCAGGAAACTGAGTGGGCACCAACAGCGTCCACACTGGCCAGTTGGTGCACAAGTTGGTCCGTCTCTGTGTGCTTCAGTAGTACCCATCCGGAAAATGGGATAATGGCACTGCCGCACCTCACAGCAGCGTTGTAAGGATAAATAGAGAGTAAGAGGGACTCGGATTGTGTGGGAATAGGGGCCACGGAGGTACCTGAAATGGGTGATCTCTCTCTGTTCGTAGCCAAGGGGAGAACACCCATACTGATCCTCCTGGATCTGTCTGTGGCATACAATACCACTGACTATGGCACGGTATTGTCTCACCTCAGGGACACAGCAGAGGTTGAAAGGAAAGCTCTGAAACGGCTCCAAGTTCTTCAGCTCCAGAGCACTCACGTGTGGAATCTCACAAGGATCAAATCCTCCCCCTGCATCCTTTTTTAACATATACACAAAGCAACTGGGGAAATGATGAGAGGCCAATGTCTGAGACCGCAGTGATGGGCAGACCACACCCAGCTCTCCATCTTTGATGGAAATCGCACCATCTTCCAACTCTCTCTCAGGCAGAGATCAGCTTTTGGAAGAAAGGCAGCTGCTGCAGCTGAACCTGGGCAGGCGCAGGATATCAGCTCCAAGGGCTACTTAGCCTTTCCACTCAGCACACTGCCTCACGTCTCCAGGACACGTGGGGTTTCAGGGAGCTCTGCCGCCAGCCTCCTCACTACAGACTCTTTTCACACCAGGAGAGGTAGACGACGACAGCCCCCATCCACCGGCTCCGTCCCAGTCCCCCTCCACTAACCACAGGGTCCCATTCTCCACCATTGGGTGATTTTACTGCTGTATTGAACATGTTTCTTACTGAGATCATATGTTCCCTCTTACCTCACTATGCTGCCCCCTCTTCAAACCAAACTTTATCTCCTCCCTCCCCCCACCCCTTTCCTGTACCTGTCTCAGCCCATCAATCTACCCTTCCGCTCCTCCCTCTCTCTTTCCAACCTATTTATTCTCTGCCACCTCCTTTCCGCTCCCCTCCAGCTAACCTTTCCAGCTATCTCGACTTGCCTTTTAAAAAAAGTAGCTTATAAACAGGTTTTAAAAATCCACGGCCAGTACAGAATCCACTCCAGTTTGTAATTAGTGTGAGTAACCTCACGTTCATTTTTATTTTACTGGGCCCACTGCCCTCCCACCCGCCTAGTGTGTGTCAAACTCTCGTGAATATCGGGGCTCATCTCTTACTATATGTCTTTGCACAGTGCCGAGCACCGAGGGCCCGCAGGGGGGTCATGGATGTGGGCTGGGAGAGGCGCTGGCAGTGAACTGGCTCTGAGACATAATATGGACTGATCGAACTCCCAACCCCCACAAAAAATGTTACCTCAAAAAAGGTCCAAAACATCTGGAATAAACACCACCAACAGGGACTAGAACTGAGTCTGACGCTAATAGCACATGGACAGTTAAGGAGATACCATCACTTTCCTTCTATCCGTGGGGAATAGCCAACCACCAACACACACATTCTCATCAGCTGATTTTTGTTTAAAAAGTATGGACAACTTTAAAGAAATCTGTCTGAATTCAAAATATTTCTTAAAATATATGTTTAATAAAAACACATGTATGCAAGCAAAGAGAGACACTGAACATTATTTGTTCAACATTTATATGGCCAAACAAGATATTAGATACATTGCAGAAATATGGACCCAAACACAGAATAAAACTGCAGTTTCTGCAAGAGAATACAGCTTACATTTTCCTGCCTAAGCACGTTAAATATGTTAGTCATAGAAGTCATCAAATTCATCTGCATGTGTATCATGGGTTTGTGGACGCAAAGCAGCTTCAATTTCTGAGTTGCTGTCATCAGACTCACCCCAGAAAGCTAGGAGAAAAAAAATCAAAGCAATTATATAGATTGGGATATACACACACACACACACATACACACACACACACACACTGTAGAGAGCTTTCATGCATCAGATTAGGACAGACAACAGCTTTTCAGAAACACTGTGTAACTCATAAGAACGTAGAGCTTTCATATTGGATCAGACTATAGTCCATCTTGCCCAGTATCCGGTCTGTGACATTAGCCTGTACCAGTGCATGAGGGAGAGTGCACAGAACAGGGCAATTTTGGAGTGATCCACTCCCAAATTCTAGTAGTCTGATGTCTAGGTCACCCCGAGCAGGGGATTATCCCTGGCCATCTTGGCTAATGGCCATTGATGGACCTATCCATGAACTTATCTAATTCTTGTTTGAACTCAGTTACACTTTTGGCATCACAGCATCCAATGGCAATAAGTTCCACAGTCAGTTGCGTGTTGTGTGACCAAGTCCTTCCTCTTGTTTGTATTAAACCTGCTGCCTATTAACTTCATTGGCTGACCCCTGGTTTTTGTATTGTGTGAAAGGATAAATAACACTTGCCTATTCACTTTCTCCACAGCATTCATGATTTTATCTTGACCTCTAGTGTATCCCTCCTTTAGCTGTCTCTTTTCTAAGTCAACCAGCCTTAATCATTTTAGTCTCTCCTCGTATGGAAGCCGTTTCAGACTCTTGATCATCTTTGTTATCCTTCTCAGAATCTTTTCCAGGTCCACTGTATCCTTTTTGAGATGGGGCAATGAGAACTGCAGGCAGTGTACAAGATGCGGAGAGCACCATGGATTTATATAGTGTCATGATGATATTTTCTGTTGTATTTTCTATCCCTTTCCTAACATACCATTAGACTTTTTCACCACTGCTGGGTATTGAGCGGAAGTTTTCAGAGAACTATCCACGGTGACTCCAAGATCTCCTTCTTGGGTGGTAACAGCTAATTTAGACCCCATCACTGTATTAGGCTCATTATATAGGTATAGTTGGTATTATTATACTCTTAGATATGAATTTCCAACACACTGTGTAGCTTACAAGGCTTGTTATTTGTTAATTGGATTGTTGTGCACAAATACTGCACGCTGATTTAGAAAGTCCCACTTCATTGTTTCTCAAGGTAGTTTAATAAAACATTTCCACTCAAAGCAATTTACTTGACATCTGTTGTCTGACTGAATAGGAGCTTTGTCTGTTATACTCCACTTTTCTGTATCTACTCGACCCTGAAGTGAAGTCACAATCACAATGACATCACAGCGCTGGCATGGAAACGGCAGTGATGTCACAAATAAAGTATCACAACTTTCCCGCAGGATCAAATAGGAATGTACTGGAGAAACAATTTAAACACAGATGATTTTGGGAATTAGCAAGTGTAGTGAGAAATTTACGTAAAATAATAGCGAGAGGAGCATTTTAATTCTGAAGTGGTCAAAAGCATCCCCTGGCATGGAATTCACTCATTTCCGAGCTAAGTAGAAAAGCAGGAGCATTACTGGAAGTTTAAAAATGTGTGTTTGGGGGGAAATACAGTGCACTTGAAGGAGAAACGCTGACAAAGATTCGGTTCAAGCTGGTGAATTGTCAACTCTTTGTTTAATAATTTTAACTCATTATCTTTCACAATAACGAATGCCATGTAATA
Source organism: Mauremys reevesii (assembly GCF_016161935.1). Taxonomy (NCBI): domain Eukaryota; kingdom Metazoa; phylum Chordata; order Testudines; family Geoemydidae; genus Mauremys; species Mauremys reevesii. The sequence continues at coordinate 5,007,055 of NC_052625.1, forward strand.
ACCTTTTCCCCCTAACAACTGCATGGTATAGGAGGGTTGCTCATGAATGCAGGGCTGGCTGCTGCTGTGAATATTTTTAATAGGAAAAGAATATTGAAGCATTTGGTTTTTAAAATGATACACAGGAAAGTGACATGGACTTTACAAAAAGCCAGAAGGAGACAACGGGGCAAATTCTGACCCGACCGACTTTGGCAATGTCTTAATATAGGGTTAAAAGCTCCTCTCTGCTGCTGCAAGCATAGGGGACGGCCTACAGCAGCAGAACCCAGCATAGAAATGAGTATGCTACCTCCAAGGCACATTGCTCCTCCCCTTCCCAGTTGCATGGAAGCCCCATGGAGGTTCAGCCAGGCTCCACCAGGTTCTTCCCCCTCCAAACTTGGGGGGGAAAGTGGCAGGAGCTAGCACAGCCCAAGTGGGCAGTAACTACTGGAGCTCGACCCTCTGCCTCGTGCCATCCTCCACTCCGGATGGGCTTCTAGTGGCGGCTGCTTGCTCTCAGGAGCCCACACAGCAGCCAAACTAGCCTGCCGCGGCAATGGGAGCAGGGATACGGCAGCAGTGCAAAGGAAAGTGGCCTCCACATACTTTTCTTTTAACTCATTCATTCTACTAAAAAGGCCTCAGAGCTCGTAGTGCTTTGGGCAATAACTAAAAATACAAACCATCTGCTGCCCACAATTCCTGCAGGCTAGTCCCTTCCAGCGAGGGAGGGCTCCGAAGCTTCGCCTCTTCAGCTGGGGATGCTACAAAGGGGGCAAATCATCCAGCTTCCCTCGCCTAAACTCCACAATCTGGCACTCGCGGCCTTTCCGCCCCACTGCAGGGGAGTCACCAGCCTAGCCCGCTGATGGGAGCCTTCGGCGCACTTCAGAACAAGATTCGTCAACAGCATCCCCCGTTACAGCACAGATTGCTCACTCCAGAATACAGCCTCTGTGGTTAGGGACTAGAGGGCCAGTAAAGGTGGACTCCAGACACAAAACACTCAGGTCCCGAAACTCCTTTCATTTGCAGCAGGTCAAATGTGGGTAACTCAACCAAAGGCAACGGCATTATGTTGGTGTCAAACCGCCGTCAGAGGAGAATAAGACATTCTTTGTGCAATCAGTCTAGAAAAAGGAAGCTCACTTGCACATGCAAAAATGCACCATTGCGCACATACATTTGTGCACCCAGCTATGGAAATAGCTAAACACATCGCTGGCAACTCTACATCGGATTTACGTGTTCAGTTGTGAGCCGGCACATGGAAACTGACTGTTTTATTTTGTTGCTGAAGTGTGACCCTCGAGATTGTACTGCTTAGCCTAAGTCTGGGATCTTACCGATCCTGAACCAGGTTCCAGGGCAGGGACTTGGGTATATTCAGCGGAGTCTTAGACTGCATCCAAAACAGCCCTGCTGCCAGAAGCTGGGAGAAGTCCAGGTCTGTTCAGGGTAAAAGACGGCCCAGGATGACTAACGGCGTGTTTCATATCCACAAAACAAGGAACATTCCCCCTAGAACTGCATTTCGTCTCTGAAGCTGCACAGTCCCAGGGTCCTACAAAACTTCTATGGACCAAAGGCCCTAAAAGTCCTTTTTATTTCTATAGTTCCTTAAGAGTTAATGTCTTCAGATCCTTTTTGTCAAGGCCAAGGCTCCGTTTGCAAGAGGCTTATGATATCAATTAGATCAAAAGCACAACAAAAAAAAGACAACAGACGGAGGTAGGTGTATTGGGGAAACATCAGTAGATGCAAGGGAAGGAAGCTAAGTTTGCCTGTAAAGAACAAATCAATTGACTAGATTAATTTGCTGTGTCTCTTGGGAGCTTACATAGAGTTTTTGTTTCATGGGTGATTTTCACTCTTTACACGGCTATGCTTGGCGGATTGTGATTGAAAGGCTCCAGAGAAAACCGGTATTACACAGAGGGCCTGGAAGGAAGAGGGAGGGTGAATGGCACACACGTGGAGGGAAGAAGGCACAACTAGGAGAGTGGGAGAAGACTGTAAGGGGAGCCACAAGGCAAGAGGCTGGAGGGGAGCAAGTGGAATGTCAGCAGAGATGAGAGAAGGGACATTACGCAGGAGCAAGAAGTTGTCCAGCACCCTGAAAGGTAAGAGCCACTCGCTTCAATCTGATGCTCAAGGGGAGTGGAGCACACCGCACAGCTGTACTCTTAGGCTGAATGCGATAGCTCCCTGTTATGCAGCAAGAGTATTGCAACTGATGAGGGACAGAGGAATTGCCATATAGATCAGATCTGTGATCTATCTAGCTCAGTACATTGTGTCTGACAATGACCAGCACTAGATGCTTCATAGAAAGATGCAAGAAGCCTCTCATTAGGCAGATGTGGGGTGATCTGCCCTTTACATTACATCTCCTAATCCCTAATTGTTAGTGATTGACATACACCCTGATGCATGAGGTTTAATACTCCTTTAAAATTTGTTAGCATTAACTTTTATAAGTCAGGACATTCTTGTTATCCATATAAATGTCCAGTCCTTTCTGAATCTTGTCAAGGTTTTGGCCTCAGCCACATCCTGTGGCGGAGAGTTCCACAGCTTAATTATGCATTATGTTTAAAACTATTTCTTTTTACTGGTTTTGAATTTGCCCCTTTCACTTTCATTGAATCTCTTCTGGTTCCTCTGTTATGAGACAGGGTGGACAGAAGCTCCTGATCCACCTTCTCAATATTATTGACCATTTTATGTAGTTTTATCATGTCCCCTCTTATCCATGGTGCTGACTCATTACTTTGGCTTGCATATACAATATAAATTACTTTGAGAAAGACATTTCTAAATAGCATAATATTTGTTTCTCACCTTTGGATTTTATAGTGGTTATTCTCCTTTTGCTTGTGTTCCTGCAAAACAAAGTGGTATTTACATATTCAGAAGATGGTAAAACGGTATTAAAAGTTTAGGAGTCAAGTTAATGCTTCTAACCAAGTTAAGATAGTAAATTTACTAAGTTCTATAACTGCATCTCTATTTTGGATAAAAAACAGAAAGAGGTCAAGGCATTTTAGAACACAGGATGGTAAAGTTTCATGCGCAGCAATGACATTCAGGGCTATATCCTCAACTGGAGTAAAGCAGAATAGCTCCATTGAAATCAATGCTGATTTACCCAGCTGAGATCTGGCCCTGAATGTCCTTGCTGCACTTTACACCTTTTAAAATACAGGACGGGAAAGAAAAAAGACACAATCAAACAAAAACAATCCCCACCAAATTTCCCTATTTCCCTTGTTGCCAAAACTGTTCTCAGAACTTAGCTACTGGGTTCCCATAGCATCACCCATGTCCCTATGTAAATGTGCAGCCTTTCGGCCGCCTTTGATCTACCTTGATGCATATGCAGTTGCAATTCTGTTCTGTTAAATGACTGATCTTGTGTCTAGAGCATCACAAACCCTTTTCAATCTCTCAAACAAGCTGGAATCATTTTGATCTTTTGTGTGCCACATGTGTATTGTGTTGGTACTGTGAAATAATCACATGGGAGCAATGATGTAGGAGAATTAAGTGTTATATTAACAATCCTGTGATAAGCACTAAAAAATAAAGCTTCAGTTGATTTTCCTAAGGAAGACTGAATAGGAGATGTTTGTGATATGGCTGTTGAAATATAAACAAATGTCAATTTGAAACCCTCACAGCAGTTAAAGCAGGATTTATTCTTCAATCAATTATGTTAAGATTTTATACACCTGTAGTATTCCATTAAAGAAAACAGAGAGATCCTGAAGATAATGATTTAAAGCCAAGGGTTTAAAAGAAATATTCTAATAACTATCACAGGAAAGTCAGTGAAAAAATCCTAAATGTCAAAACATTTGTACAAATAATCTCTGAATGCTCCTTTAAAGAAAATTTACTATTTTCCACATTTTGCTGTCTAATTACAGAGGCTGACACTGCAAATTCTCACTCAAGCAAGTAATCCCACTGGTGAGTCAGGGCTACACTTGCTACGATCTACTAATGAACAACTGGAAAGATCAACTTAACTGAAGAGCAAGAGGGTAGTTTCATTACACTACAACTATAACATGTTTTACCCGTTTAAATAAAAGAAACAGGTTGTGTCGTGTAACAGGTTATTTTATATTTCTGTTGAACTTAGGCAAAAATCCTAGAAGGTCTATAATATGGTAGCTGGCCTTACTAAAAATGTCTCAGTTAAACTTCAACCAAAATATTAAACTGAAGAGTTTACCTTCATATATGTTGTATATTACAAATGAAAAAGAACTGTTTAGTTACCAAACAGTCGATACATCTTGTTGAAGCAAATTATTTTAATTTATTAATCTTACAGCATTAATCTTCCATTTTATACCATTCAAACGAAATCCATCTGAGACCCTTAGTCATGAATTTAAAAAACTCTTACACACACAAAGCAACCAATATAACATTTTGCCCTCAAGGCGAGGTTCATTAGACATTCAGCTTTACAACCACAGCGCCAGTTCAGCAAAGCACTTATGCTGATGGCCATCCCTATCCATTTAGCAATGAACTTAAAGGATGTGCCTAACTTTAAGCACATGCTCAAGAAGGGGTCTGCATGCGTTGCTGAAAAGGGGCAGCTTGCTAAATCTGAGGCTAAGGGTCAGTCCTGCAAGGTGCCGAGTACTCTCAACTCCCATTTAGTTTAGAAGTTGACAGTCCTCAGTAGAGCTCAGGAGGCACCCGACACCTTACAGATTCAGGCTACAGAAATGGATTTCAGGAGATGCTGTCCTGGTTGCAGCATTATTTTTTCCTGGGACAGAATCAGTTGCCACCTGTTGCTAAGTGAGGTGACTTCTGTGACGGACTGTGCAAGAACCATTTCATCGTTCATGTATTTCAGCAAAGCAAAATCATCAGTTGATAGCCGCTGTTTATACTCAGTCTGCTTCTTCATCTTCCATTATCAATGAGAGAGGGTTGATTCTTATTACACAAGGGTAGAGAGTTCAAGATGCCTCCCTGTGCCTGGCTTTTTTCTTGCCTGGCCCAGCCCCGAATAAATACAAGACAGAACTGATCATCTGGACCCAGATCCTTGAGTATGCCTGACGGTCACACTGCACAGCTTGGTAGTGTGGATGAAAATTGGCCTTTACTTTTTCCTAATTCTAAGCTAGCTGGGTTTCAGTGGTCCCCTTGCAGAACTTAACGCAGCATGAAGCGAGCACTATGTTATGCTGGCTGTCCACGGCCTCAAGGGGACGATAGGGTCAGCGGCAGCTCCAGGTACCAGCGCTCTAAGCACATGCCTGGGGTGGCAAGCCGCGGGGGGTGCCCTGCCGGTCCCCGCAAGGGCGGCAGTCAGGAAGCCTTTGGCGGCTTGCCTGCGGGAGGTCCGCCAGTCCCGCGGATTCAGCGGCGGGTACGCCAAAGCCCCGGGACCAGCGGACATCCTGCAGGCATGCCGCCAAATCCGTGGGACTGGGGACCTCCCACAGGCATGCCGTCAAATCCGTGGGACCGGGGACCTCCCGCAGGCATGCCGTCAAATCCGTGGGACCGGGGACCTCCCGCAGGCATGCCGTCAAATCCGTGGGACCGGGGACCTCCCACAGGCATGCTGCCAAAGGCAGCCTGCCTGCCATGCTTGGGGTGGCAAAAAAGCTAGAGCCGCCCCTGGATAGGGTAGCCAGGGATGATCAGGGCTATAGGGAAGCCACAATTGCAGGACCTAGGCCCCCTTCTATGGTGGCAGAAGAGAGAGGAGTAGTGTCAGAGCCACCCAAGGATCTCGCCCCACTGGGATGATTCTCTCATGGCTGATTGCACTGACTTTAGGACCAGAATCCACTAGCAATATGGCACAGAGCAGCAGCAGCAAACCAGGATCTTGGCCTTGATGTGGTAGACCAGAGGATGGACAGCAAGGGACACAGCCACATCAGAAGAAGCTTGGCAGAATGCTAGGACAAATTTGGAAAGTCTTTTCTGAAAACACTGGCATGTAAAAAAAGGCTGGGGTATCGTTAGCAAATGGAAATGGGAGACCAGAGGAATGGACAGTGGAAAACTACTGACTGTTCTGAATTCAGAGCTGCAAAAAGAAAACGTGACAAGCCTCATTTCCTAAACAGCGTCCTGAAATTAAAGGTTAGCCAATGCAGATAAAAGATACAAAAGCTCTCTGTAGTCCAGAAGGTTTATATTCTGAATCAGCAAATACAATTATGACAGTCATCATCCACACAGGAAGCATATCATCATCATCCAAAACTGCTAGGGAAGAATTGTAAGAGTCTATATAAAGGAGATATGTTGAGGCAAATTTATAGACTCGCATATCTCTCTCTACATGCTTCAATTTCTCTAAAATGCATCCCGGCATGGAACCAAAGATGTCAAGGTTTCTATCAAAAAGCAGTTTAAGTTCCAAATGCCAATTTCCTCATCTATTTTTCTCTAGACCAAATCTCCTATTTTGATGCCTATTTAATCTGATAAGACAAGGGCCTATATGGAAGTTGCTCTGGAAACAAAAAGGAAATGAAAAGTGTCTAAAGAAGAATATTTGTCCCCATAAAGAAAATTTCGAGAGAGGTGTCTAGATTCCCTTTGGTACATACTAACAGAGTGAATCAAGTCAAAGAAGTTTCAGTGAAAAACAGAAAACTTTCTTTTATTTCTGTGCTGGATACATCTCTGGATACATCTCTGGCAGAGAACAGTTGAACCCTTATACTGGATGTTAAGTGAAAACAAAAAGATCTTCCATCAGAAAAACAAAAAACTGAAAAGAACCTAGTTATAGAAACATTGATATTCCATAAAAATATGCCTGGAAGTAGATTGGTTAATCTTGTAAAAGAGCTTGAAGCCTGTGTGAATCTCTCTCGCAAAAGCATTGTTGAGACACAATACCATGCGGCAGACAAATAGAATTGTTTCTTTTTCACAAGGCAGTTCTTAGTAACCCTCTGAGTGTGAGATAGCAGGTATAGAATTTCTTCCCAACAATGACTTGGGATGAAGTTGTGGTCCTTCTCCAAAATTACCCTTTTTTCAAAAATGTCTAAAAAAGCTTATCACTGATAAAATGCAAGCCTGACTACTTAATTCCAGTCTCCATACTGTGACCAAACATCTCTATTCCTGGGTGGTCATATTTTTTTTTCTGTGAATTAGAATAAAAACTTGGGCTATTATTTCCTCCTGAAAAATAACTCATTTAAGATAGGTGCAGCTGATGAAGATATTTTTCTGTACTTTCAATAAGCATGAAAAAGAACAGTTGGCTAACTTCAAATCAATCATTTTCTGAAGAAAAACCGGACAAATGTACTTCAGGAAGATAAATGGAAACTTAAACAGAGAGAATTATGACATGAATCTCGCTTCAGTAAACTACATCCAATAATAATTTTATTAATAATAAAACTGAGGACTACGTTAAAACTAAGGCTTCCAAGTGCAATCACATTTGAATTATGATATAAAGATCTATGACGAGACAACCTATGTTTAAGACTAGACTCTCTTTCTAGTTATCAAGCTGGCAGAGGATGGCAGAACATTTTACCTTCACACGCTACACCTGTAAGAACTGATGCACAAAGAGTGACATTCACCCAGGGCCCATACAAGGCCTGCTGTACCATTTAAACCCATGGTGGGCCTGTGTAAGGGGAGCATGTGATGTGGGTGCAGAGAAAGCCTCCATTTTCCGTGCATTTTCTCTCTGCCAGTCCTCAATAGGCCTGCATCATAGGAGAAGAGGGGGTGTAGGGACCATGAGCCATCAGATCGGCATTAGGGCATATCTCAAAGCCTCTACACAAAAGACTCAGCAGGGCAGTGGTGGCTATTGCACAGCATAGGCTGGAACAGTGGCGGCTGAAGAGCTGTGAGTTTAGGGTGTGTGGGAATTTCTTCCTTTCTACTACCACTTAGTTCTATGCACAATGCTCATGTAAGTCTAGCTTCGTGCTGAGAGGGATGAATTTTCACCCAGCGCATCCTGTTTCCTTTGCTAACAGCAAAACCACAAAATATAAAATCGAGAAAGAAAGAAGTCTCAGTAACTGTTTAGAACTAGTATCAACTTGCTCTTTTTATAGAAGTGTTATGAAACGTCCTGGCTAGTCGACATAAGATACTAATGATATATAGTGAAGATTTAGAAATCATGCATTACAGTAAGTTTTGCATGTGTCATGCTTACACTACAATGTCAGAAATATAGTCCTGAAATCAGTTATTTATAAAATGTTTACTTCTTTGCAAAGAGCTCAGAAGATTAAAAGCATTATACAATTAAATAAAGTTAATAAGTTAAAATAAAACAGTAATCAAAGATCTTAGTTAGGCATTCATTCTCTTATGTATCTCTGTAGAGAAGTGTAAATATGATAAATGATCTAGACTAAATATACTCAAGTCCTGTTACTTTCAAGGTTCTGGATCATTATTTAAGTCAATGTAAACTTTCTAGAAAATATATACACTTCATAGCCTCATACCTAAATTCTGTAGCATCTCCTTAGAACTTCAGACAAAACAAAGAATTTTCTTACAAATCAATTAAAAAATTGACAAGAACTTAAGAAAACTGAAATTAAGGGCCTCAAAACAGTATAAATTATTAACTTGAAAAAGCAGGATGAAATTTGGAAGCTGTTTTAATTTAGCAAAGTCTGAGTGCCCCCTGATGGTCAAACTGGCTACCTACAATACAGTATGCTGTGGCATTTAAGATTGCAGTAGTTACTCCCTCATTATTAAATACTTCTTTATAAAATAATTAAGAGGATGAATTGCAACTGGCAGATTATTTACTTAGAATAAACACAAAATTAATAAAAATGCAGCTTTTGCTTAAGAAATAGTTTGTACAGAATATAATGGATTACAGAATACAATTTAATCACAATTAAAAATACTTTATAGAGTGTTTATATGTTGACAAATTAAAAATCTTATTTGGTTACCTTAGTCTACAATTTATCTTTAATCTTCAGATCATTCTGAAATGTGACAAAGCAAACAAGCCTAAGAAAAATAAACTGCCCGCATCAAAATTCAGAATTATCCAGAATGCTAGTGACCTCCACTGGCTGATTCTGTTGCTACAGGACTACAAAATGCCACACACATCGTGTTCTGCCCTCTGCTTTAGAGAGATTCAGTCATGACCTTTTCTCCCAAGTAATTATATTACTTAACACATTCTTTTCTTTTGGCAAAATATTATAGTCTTCAAACTAAAGTTACATCTCAGGCAGTTTAAACATTCTTGGTAGAGTAAATGAATCCAGGAAAAATAGTTTTATAGCTAAGGCAAAACAGGACAATATTTGTGGGAGAAGAGGAAGCTATGGCATGCACCTCTGAACAAAAGGGAACAAGTGGTCTTTACTCAGAGAGCAGCTTCCTATTAAGACTCACTCCTTCGTACATTATGCCTTTCATCCCCACTCAACCACAAAATGATTTTGCTGTAGGAAATACAATAGCAGAAAAAGATTTACATTGAAAGAATCTTTAATAATAAACTGTTGCAGATCTGCCTACTTCCCCATGATTTATAATACAATAAATATCGGATTCTATTAAGTCTCATGCACTGAAGACATTGCACTGAAAAACTGAATATGAAAGAACTCAATTCTTCCCATCTCCAGTACCATAATAGTGAAATGAGCATGTATAAATGTGCTAAGAGTATCTCTTTGCATCTTTTATAGCTTGTGTGTATTAATCTGTAAAGCTTATTAAGAAAGTCATTGCTATGCAAAGCAGCACCCAATCTCTTTCTCTTGCTTTTCAACAGAGTGCAGTGTTTAGCCAATAGGACTGGTCCTCTGCCCCTCATTCCGCATTCATAACATGCAACATTTGCACAATGTATCTCTCAAAGGCTGCTGAATAGAAAGCCTTAATACTCATGTAAACAACTGCAAACCAATTACTTAATGAATCAGGCCCACACATAATGAGGTGCCAGACAAAGAGCTATAAATGCATTTTTGCGCCCAAGCCTCTGCTTTAAAGTAAAATCCCTCAGCTGTAGTTTGGGCTTAACTGGCACATCATAATTATTGTCTCTAGGACATCAGAGGAAGCCATTTTTTTTATTTAGGTCCAGCAGGGTCTTTTTCGAGGTCACTCATCAGCTCAGTGACAAGATAGAGCAAAGAAGAATTTTTAAAAAGTACCACAGCAGTACTACACTGTTATGTTTATTCTCAAGTACTGGTTTCGAGACCACTTGTAAAAGCAATAAAGCACAAGAAGTGACTGCAATAAGTGGAATCCTTAAATGTAAGCCTCTAAGAAATTTCACTGCATCCCCACCACAAATAAGCAACCACCTCAGCTCTCTATTTCCCATTCTTTCATACTACTTTGGCTACTTTGCGCTTCCAAATATCTTTGTAAGACAGATGTCAAGTGTCCAGCAGCAAGTGTTACTAATAGACTTTATGTTGAAAAGGCACTATTATTTCTAAGTTATTCGGGAAAATAACTTTATGATACAACTTTAAAAAAAACCCTTTAAAAATATCTCAATCCAGGATTTAGTTCTAAATGTTTACTTCTAAGAGATCAAAGGCACGAAATTATTAGGCAAAGTAAATGGTTTCCAAAATCTGCCTACTGTGCATATGAATTTGAAAAGGTAAAATTAAGACTAAAGAATTGTACATGAATAGCATTTAAATAAATGGTGAAAGTTGCCAACATACATTATAAACCAGCACTGTAACATGTTAAACAAAGTAAAATTAATGCTTGAAAATATTTTTGCATAGTTCATTAAATTGTACATATTTTCTTAAAAGACCTAAGACCTGCTTTTTTATAATCACATTAAGGGCCTGATCCTTCTCTCACTGAAGTCAATGGGAGCAGAGGCTAACTAAAAATGTATAAACATGGGGCTTTAAAAAAATTATATAAACAAACTCATTTGCACTTCATAATATTAGGTTTTATTTGCTTAGAGTTATCAGTCTCCCAAATAGAAATTAGGTTACAATACAGGAAAGTTTAATCATCTTAAAATGGAAAGTTTTATTTTAAACAAAAGCAAAAACTTACTTTGTCAATATTTTACACAAATCTTAATCATTTCACATTAATTAACTTTATTGCATTGGAATAAGAGAAACTCTTGTGATTTTTTTAAATGAAATATAAATCAGCACAAAATAAGAAATTCAGATTTCTTCTAAAATTATCTTGGAACTGTTTCCTATGACAATAAATGTCAATAAAATCATTATGAATATTACGAAGTACAAAAGGACGTAAACATTTAGATAGGATTAAATAATTCATCAAAATGTTTTAAAGTATTTTATCGGCTGTCATAAATGGCAGTTTTCTGACAAGGAACCACATACTAACAGAATCCACTTACTGTGATGTTTTAATAAGCATCCAGATAACAATCTAAAGCCAAGCTAAAATTTCAGGAGATAGTTGTGTTATATTCCATTTTCTATGGTTTCTTGACCACTAATTTGACTGCCACTGTTTGATTAGTATTTCATGCTGATGACAAATTCAAGGAACATCTAACATCACACTGCTCAAAGAATCAAAAGGAACTGCTGCAGTTTTACCAGTCTAAAAAGATAAATTGCACCTTTAAGAAAAAGGCAAGGTCATTAATTAAACATACTCAATTTGAAAGTAAAAGAAAAGAAAGTAGCAAATACTCTAGCATCAAATACTTTTAAAAATATACGGATTGAGCTACAGTTAGTTTACTTCTCAGCTACATCTACAAGAAGAAACACGCCACTTTATTTCTTCGAGACTATGTTTTATGTCTGCCCTTTTCCTGACAACTTCTATTGTCTGGTCTCTAAGTAGCCCTACTGAGAGCAGCTGTACACGCTAATTTGTGGTTCACTGAGATGTCAATTGAGTCTTAAAATGAGAAAACAACAGCTGCAAAACAATACCTGACTTTGGTGCAAATATTTTCTAAGGTGTACTAAAGTTTAGGTTGTTATACTGAATAAACACAAATACGAACCTTAACCCTTGTACAAGTCACAAACAAAATAATATATATTCAGGGTTTTTTTCATTTTCTACTAGCACTTCTTACTCTGCTAAAGCCATTCAGAAATGAAATGCTCTAATGACTTTACCTTGACAAAGGACTTCTTCCTTCACTAGATGAAAAACTAGCTTCAGAACTGATTTGGTTGATTTTCTTGGTCTTGAAACTATTGCTTCCGATATTCAAACCTGTGGTAAGTATAAACACCAAATGTAAACATTTAGCAAACACTTAATTAAAAGGTAGTCCACACAGTAACTTTTGACTTACAGAAATCAATGGAAACATATTATTTAAGCAACAGAGAACAAGCAGGTGTCATGGACTCTGAAATCAATACTACATATTATAAAATAACTGTTCACTATGTGTTTTTCTTGTGATATTTTGGAAGAAAGTACAATTGAAGAGTATCAAAGCGATACTATTTTAAGGGTCTATTTTAAAAATGTACAGTGACAGAGGAACAGAATGCACTAGCAAAATGTGTCCCTGGTATTATTTTTAATAAACTGGTCAATTCAATCTCCATTGCTTGGGACAGGGACACTCCCATGAGGTAAGTTTACTTTATTTGTAAAACAAAATAAAAAAATCCTCATCCCTGACCCACAAAGCTCAGCCCCTTTACCACATGGGACTCTCTTTAAAACCTGCCCATGCCATTCGTTTATCAGTCCCAGCCTCTGTAAATCTGCGAAACAAGGAATTGACTCATACTTTAGTTCTGTTCCATTTGTTTTTACACCTGAGGTTTTATTCTCATGACTTGGCAGAACTGACAACAGTACAACACACAATCTCCTTTGGACAGACAGAAAGTTATCTGTAGAAATAACTGCACACGATTAGTGCATTTTTGCACGTTTTAACTAATTTCAGAGAAACCGCCTTTGGGGTACTGAGATTCTGTTCCAATAGCTGTCATCATGTGTCAACTTAAGCAAAATCTCACTGTTATGTATATTTATATATGTATATTTTCTCTCAATTGTTTTCTTTTCCCTTTTCCTGAAGTCTTGTTTACTCAGGTCACTGGGTAGTGAATACATTTCTATTTGCCTTCCTCTTCCATTCGGATTATTTTCAGAGGGCTACAATTCTCTCTCTGTTGTGCTATGTCATTCCTGCTCCCTCTCAACTTCTAGAAAACACTTAATGTTGTGACTGAAACAGACAATAAACTATGTATTTTAAGGTTCTTTTAACAGGTTGCTTTTTTCTACATGCCTCACTTCCCCTCTGTGCTTCAATGAGTACAAATTGTATACCAATTTAGTTCCAAACTCATGAATCTAATCAGGCCTTTTCTTAAATAGTTCTGAACTACAGGGCTTGATTCTCAAATTACAGTACACTCACTTTAAGGCTTCTTTATACTGTAAAGTGGATTTAGTGTAAATGAGATTTAGGCCCTAAACATTATTTAGGTGAGATACAACTGAAAACCAAAATATGAACAACTGTAACTCTTACCAACTTAATTTTATCCCCGAAAGAATAAAATATAATTTCTAAGGCTCTGACAGTTCCCCCTTACAACTGGATGTGCATTACATAATCAGACACAGTTTCTATAACCTGAATCACGCATACAAGTCTGTTAACAGATTTAAGATACACAAACCCTCCTCACAGTGTGTCACGCACTTCCAACAATGAAGCCAAAAAAAGAAAAAAAATCTTATTCACGGGGGAAGACGAGAGGAGGTAAAGTCTAGGAGTTCTAGTGGCAGCAGTATGCCACTTCACGGGGAGAAGTCTGACCACTTTCAAAAGAGCTGGTGACACGAAAAGAAACTTTGCTGTGAGGGAAACAGTGAGGAACACATGCAGAGAAGCACATGTACCCGTGGGAGATCAAAAGAGGAGCTCCTGGATGAGAGAGTGAAAGCAGCTAGAGCTGCAGGCAGTAGTACTGGTACAGAGACAGGCACACATCAAGAAAAGAGGGGCTTTTATTTTTGAAAGCTTTATAATGCTAAGTTGTTTATTTATATGTTTCTTTGAGCAGTGAAGTATTACAACAATTTTAATCCAATTTGGATGAGTTAGGTCTCAATGGAATCAGTTTATTTCTAAAGAGCAGAGGGGAAAAAACAGATTGAAGATTTTGGCTTTTTTTTTTTAATTAAAAAAAATATGATCTTAAGGACTTTTAGGGTCAGCAAATCTTGCACATGCAGCAAACACTGTAGGCAGGCCTCGTTTATGGGAACAAATGGGGTGTATTTTCAACAGAGAGCCAATAGGGAAATAAAACGTGGTGCTCTGCCCACGAAATAAGCTCCACTCTATCGAATTAAACACCCCTGAGAGTAGGTCATGCAGATGTGAGTGGGCATGTCCTCTGAGCTCCTTGATCTCGGCTCCCAGTCAGTGTGGCATGAATAGGCCCCTGGGCTCTGCTAGCCTCCAGGAGCTGGGGGGAAATATGTGGTAGTCTCTCCCAGATGCTAGCCCAACTGTGGCACCAAAATAAGACCACGCGCAGTAAATAGTGCAGATCTGTGATGCCCTTCTCGCCTTTCTTATGCGAAGACTGAAATCGTTCATGTCACTGGGCATCTGAGCAAACATCTCACTGAGAGGACTGGGGCAGTTCACACCTCCCCGAGCTATGGTTGCATGTTCTCTGCAGACTCCCATAGGGATCTTGGGTGCTGTTACACTATGCTCAGTTTTTTGAAGTTTTCTTTGCAACCATGACAGCTAGAGACTTCCTTTGGTTTTGTTTTATACAAGAAAGCTAAGATTCAGCAGAATAAGGCAGCAGCTTGAGAGAGGTGTCATTATGCCATACCGCTATTCAGCGGCCAAATTGGAGCCCCGATTTTCAGATTTATGTGAGTACAGTAGGCAGGGCTGAAAATTAGAATCATGTGCATCCATGGAACATAGATTTGGGGGGAGGGGAGGGAAGACTTCTGATTGCTCAATTAACTATTCTCACCAGCAAGGCAATTGCAGCTCAGAGTGTCATTTTGCCAGGCCTTTTAACTCCTATTGAAGTTCTAATAAAAAGTAGTCCCGGCAGTTCATCATCTAATAGCAGTAGCCAGGGATATTAATGTCAGCTTTAACCACATACTGAGCAAGCAGGATATAAATAGGTTGGATGGGTTCAAATCTTTACATTTTCCCATGAAGACCTTTACTTCTATATTAGCATCACTGTATCACCATCACAGGTCAGCGAGCGCTACATATTAGGGTAAATATGCTTTTTGGACATTCTTAGAAGATTTGGTATGAGTGCTGGGGAAGGATGGAGTGCTAGACCTAGACTATCCCTCATTTCAGGCTGGAATTCTGCAAAGAAACCCTGACACATATCCAGGTTCAAAGGAACTTTTTAAATGCCAAGGACCAAATGGGGGAGAGGAGCAGGGGACTTTTGTGACTCTACCATCTTCTGGTTCTCCTCCCACCTCTTTCATTGCTCGTTCAATGTCTCATTTGGTGGGTCCTCATCTCTTCCTTCCCTCTTTTAGGGGCAGTCCCATATGGCTCCATCCTAGGCTCCCTCCTTTAAAGCGTTTGCAACCCATCTTTGGAGGATATCGGCAATTATGGCTTCAACCACACTTTGCCCTGATGACTCAAATCTAATTCTCTGCTCCAAACCTCCCTCCATCTGCTCAAACTCTTTTCAACCAGTCTTTAATATCTCATCATAATGTCTAGCCACCAACTGAAATTTTATACAGTCAAAAATGAGCCCTTGTTCTTTTCCCACCCATCTCCTCCCCTCTCTTGTCTCATAAGGGTTGTCAGACGGGCTTCATCTTTGACTTGCATATCTCTTTTTATCCACACATACAAGCCACTTCTAGTTGCTGCTCCCTCTTCCTGTGCAACCTTTCAAAATTCCAGCCTCGTTCTTCTGCCCACACTATTAAAACTCAAGTCCAGACCTTGAACATCTCGCATCTTGAGTACTGCCTTCTGCACTGCTCTAGCATCAACACTTGCAATCCTACCACCCTCACCAGACCCTTCAGCCATTCTTTGCATCGCTTCATTGGCTTCCTCTCCTCCACCACATCAAACACAAACTACTTGTCCTTCACCTTCATAGCTTAGCTCTGCCCTGCTTTTCAATTCTAATACAATATTGTGCCATCAATCCCCACTCTTGCCCTACTGATACCAGCTTTCATTGCCCATGTTTTCCACAAGCACGTGTGTGCTTTCTTGCACCCCACCCGTTATGAATGTGAGAAGTCCCTTTAAAATCTAAATCTTAATCTAAATCCACTACATGATCTTTCTTCTAATCCTTCCTTAAAACTCATCTCTGCTGTGATGCCTACAAAACATTTGATGGGGGGAGGGGAGGCAGGCAGTTGCTGATGCTTATTATATAAACATGATCCCTTTGCTCATACCTCATCTTAACCCCCACTTGGCTTTGGAATTGTCATATGCCAATATTGTAGGCTGTTATGGGAAATGTCTTATTACAAGCGTACAAGGGCCTACTACAATGTGGCCTTGATCCCTAGCCGACAGGGTTTATCGCAGTGCAAGGAAGTAGTAATAATTATATGCATTTGTAGTGTTTCGTCATTGTGACAAAACGTCGGTAATCAATGCATTGTAAAGGCACAAAATCTAACAGCAGCCAGAAAAAGACTTAATTTTTGTGTTCCTTATAGAACCGTGGCTTAGTTCAACATTGTCCCTTGGAAAATAATCCACTGTTGGCAATCACACTTCCCCAGTAAAACCGATCATCATATCTAAGGCTACATGTGAACTACTGCTAAGCATGTAAGGGTTGCTATATTTTCCAGCATAATCATTGTCCTAATAGGTTTCTTATTCACTGTATTGTAAAACAGCTTGTGTACAGTTAAGCAAGCTTTGGGATAGTATGAAACACTATATAAAACCAAATTCTGTGCGGTTCTCTTGGGGTAAAACTCTAATTCTAGCACACTAATGATATCATGCTACAGAAATCCCTCAACTAAATTAAACCTTATTAAATGCAAAAAGCCGTCCTAACATAACACTAGGCTGAACAGCACTCAAAAGTCAACAAAAGCAAAAATTTAAAAAGAGCACTCAACCATCTGCACTACAATGGCGCCTTTAATTATGTAATGGCATGCTTTTTCTTAAACCATTAAATACAATATTTTTTAGAGACTTAAAATATGTGTGCATCTTAGGTAACATGCAACTACCAATTTAAAGAGTATCATTAAGCGCGCGCGCACACACACACACACACACACACACACACACACACACACACACACACACACACACACACAGAGTTAAGGCTGCACATTCACTTTTGCTTCTCCTGCCTTTTCAGTGCTTAATTGTACAACTTTAATACTTAATTACCATAGGGCCAAAAGACAACTTTTCACAAAAGAAAACTCCATGAAAGTGGAAAATGGGGAGGAAAACAGAGCATCTCCACACAGAATTATTTCCAAATTGTTCTGTAAGGTGAGGGAGGTGAAGGAGTGGGATATATGTTCTGTCCCCCAACAGAATTCAAAGACTATTGATGCTTGGGGATTCCATGGAGGCCAGGGATCACCCCTCCATAGGCTCTGTGCTTCAGCCCGGACATGGAATCCCTGGAGCCCCCAGTCTGTCAGTGCCACACCAATGAAGCCACACTACCAGGACCTCCTCAACTGATAGCTTCCCCAAGAGCCCCTTTAAAGTGGGGAGGGCTGTGGAAGGTTAGGGCTATCCTATCCTTTCTGGTGTAACTATGGAGGCCCAGCTGGGGAACAAAGTTCATATCCTCCAGCTGTACCTGTTCATTGCTTGGACTCCCCTTGTGCAGATTCCTGATCCCACACAGAGCAGGGTGGTGGGGGACACTGCTGCAGAAGTGGCTGATACCAATCCCTCCTTTCTTGTACATGGGAAGTGGAGATCCCCCAGGCACACAGGGAAAGAATAAACTGCCATAGCTTTTCAAAACCACCCACATACCACCATCACCACCCACAATAATCCCAAACACATGTAGCCCCTCACCACAGCACCCGCCCCTCATTCACCGCCTGCACAAATCAACACAATCTCTCAGCAAAACACACACACACTCCCCGACCCTCACTCATACTTACCATAAAACTGTAAACTAGATCAGCAAAGCCAGGGTGTGTATGGGGGTCATCACTACTGTGCAATAACATTAACTAAAACTACATACAAACACAGGTAAAATTGGGGGGAGGGGGGAGAGGAAAGAGTGGGGGAAGCAGTGGTTTTTCAGCAAGTGTGTCCACACACCAATCTCCACCCCCTTGGGGTACCCAGAGGAAACGTCACTTACAATAGTTCTTCTTGGTAACCGATTATCTTTCTCCTTTCTTGCATGCTTTGATCAATATCAGTTAGCAATCTTGATATCTAGTCACATTCAAAGTTAATCATCCCTTGAAATGAACACTATCAGAAACCATTGACAAACCTTACAGCTTTAGTTACCTTGTTAATTATTATAGATCATATATTATTATAGATCATATATAATGATCTATAATAATGTATATACTATTATAATTATTATTTATATTACAGTAGCACTTGGGGGCTTGATTGGGCTTCCGCATTGCTAGGTGCTACACAAACGCAATCTAAATAACCTCCACCACCACAACTGATTGTGATTGTTACATTTTTGGTAGTCTCAAAAGTGTAGTCAAGGATTAAATCACCACAGACTATTATCTACCCTAACCCTGGTAGAAGTCCGCTCCCCAATGCGTGCAGCTGCTGTCTGTGCTGTTTTGTGGGGAGCACTTTGAGTGTTGTTAATCCAATACCCTTTTATAAGCACTAAATTCCCTTAATATAAAGGCAGAGAGAGAGGGAGAGAGGCAAACACACAGGGTGAGAATACTTCCAAAACTCTGATGGGAAATGGGTCCACAAATAAGAATCTTATGTGATACCTTCAAAGAAGCAAAGTTAGAGGAAAATAATTTCCCCTTTTAAAAAAAATATCAATCACAGGATTCACTCTCTGGAGAATATAGAGCTGAAGGAAATCTCAGCATTAAAACACTGATAAAACACTTCAACAGTGTCCAAAAGCAGGCCAATACCCAACAAAGAAACATGAAAGTATCTGTTTGGGTTTTTTATTTTAATGAAGAGAGATATAAGATACCTCTAATCATAACAAGAAGCATAAACTGACAAAGCTTAAAGGACATGCTCTCACAAAAGCAAAAACTTTCAAAGATTGGCCAATTCAAAAAAATCCCAAGAGAGAGAGAAAAAAACAAAACACTTGGGAGAAGATTGCAAGATCTAACAGGCATTTCTGCCTAGATGTCAAAACTAAGCTCATACTTTCAGTGTTTCTCAAACATACGTAGGAAGACCCGCATGCCTTGCGCCAAAACAGCCCTGCAGCCAGGAGCCAAAACTTCTCTAGATAGCATGTGTGACTTGACCTTCCCACTGCAGGACTGTCAGAGCACAACAGTAAAAAAATGCAATCCGCAGTCATTTACACATGAACCTTTTCATAACAGTGATTCCTAATGAAATGATACCAAATGAAACAAAAGTTGGGAAGACTTATTAAAGCCTTTATTAGTCCACTCCAACTGGAACCCCCAAGAACCTTTTAACTTCACGTTCAAAGAAGGACCTCACCAAGAAGGATGTGCAGGCATGGGGAAAAAAGTTGGCAGGATGATTGGCTCATTAAAGACAACCTGAAAAGCAAAACAAAATTGGATTTGTGCCCTTTTATCTTCTTTAGGATGTGAGAGGAAGGCCTAAAAAAAATTATTTTTTTAAAAGATTTTTTCCCCCCTGCCTATTCTTACATTAGAAATTCAGGTCTTTTTTACTCTCTCTGGGAAGATTGTGAAGATACCTGGAGAACAGAAGGATTATGACATTCAAGATGCCAACAAGTAAAACCTGATGACTGGAATCAGGAAGTAATTTATATTCAAACTCTTTGAATCTTTGTTAATATCTATTTAACTCAAAGACACAATCAAACATTTGGGAGAGACGCTATCTTTGTTAAAGATTGTTCAATCCTGGCCCTTCAATTAGGTGCAGAGTTGACTCACAAGGCACAAACAAGACCTCCAAGCAGGTCTCCAGCAAAACCAAGCACAACAGATTTAATATTCTCTATATTTCAAGCCTTTTATATGCTTCATAAAGCAGCCACCAAAAAAAAAAAAAAAAAGTACAAAGCCTATATTTGACAGTCTCTCTAAGGTGAAAATCTTTAGGAAAGAAACTAGAATGGAGGATGAATCCATAGCATCCACCAGTTTATCCTTGTACAACCTGATATAATATGCATCAGTCACTATGGGTATGTCCACACTGCAATGAAAAACCTGCCGCGCCGAGTGTCGGAACCTGGCCACCTTGGGCTGCGGGGCTAAAAACTGCAGTGTAGATATTGCTGCTTGGGTTGAAGCCCAGGCTCTGAGACCTGCCCCCATCACAGGGTTTTAGAGCCTGGGCTCCAGCCTGAGCCAGAGCATCTACACTGCAATTTTTAGCCCCATGAGCCTGTCTCATCTGACCTGAGCCAGCTGCGGCCATGCTGCAGGTCTTTTTCTTGCAGTGGAGATAGCCCCTATTAGACCTGAAAGTTTACTCATTTTGGGCCAGGCTGTGATTCGCTTGCTCGTGCTGTATAATACCTTATGCCATAAGTAGTCCCTCTGAAGTCCAAGTGAAGTAAGGAGCTACTTAGTAGAGGGGTATTATAACATGGCCTTCTGTGAGCTTAAGTCAAGGCTCTCAGGAAAATGACTTTCAGTGTAAAAACCTTCAATCTTCTCCTTTCGAGAAGGGTTTAAAAAGCCCACTTCTACTATCATGGAGCGGCAGGTGAATTGCTCACATCTTCTCCACAACGCAGGGTTTGCCACTAAGAGAAGCACTCTCTCTTTGGAGAGATTTGATTTCATGCAGCATCACTTCCTGACAGATGCACAGCAGTTTTTCCAGGAGGAAGAGCAGGGTGAAGTGAGTGTCATCCATCATAACTAGGGCCATTGGAGGCAGACAGCTTGAAGCTTTCTTCTGAAATGAAGGTTCCAGCAGACTACTGAGAATGGCTGACTGGCTAATGCTATGGAACCCTTTGAAAACCATTTAGTTTACTGGTGCCTTGAGAAAGGGGACTTAGTCTGTTTTGGTTTCTGCAACTGCTCTTGAGCCAGAGGACCTGAGAAAAATGTTGGAGGTAATGGGCAGCTCTGAATGCGGACATCTTCTTAGCAGGTGCCTTTTCCTTTCCTCATGGGAGAAGGATGAGGACATTGCGAGCCCAGAGAACACTGAGTGGTTTAGTCTTTATTGCCTTCTGAAAAGCAACCTTGACCTAATCTCTCAAAGTTAAGTCCAAAGCAGACTGCAAACAGTTACAAAGGGATCTCCTAAAACTGGGTGACTAGGCAACAAAATGGCAGATGAAATTCCATGTTGATAAATGCAAAGTAATGCATATTGGAAAACAATCCCAACTATACATACAAAATGATGGGGTCTAAATTAACTGTTACCACTCAAGAAAGAAATCTTGGAGTCCTTGTGGATAGGTCTCTGAAAACATTGGCTCAATGTACAGAAGCAGTAAAAGAAGTTAACAATGCTAGGAACAACTGGGAAAGGAATAGATAATAAGACAGTAAATATCGTAATGCCACTACATAAATCCATGCTAGACCCAAACTTTGAATATTGTGTGAAGTTCTGGTCACCCCATCTCAAAAAAGATATATTAGAATTGGGAAAAGGTACAGAGAAAGGCAACACAAATGATTAAGCATATGGAGATTAAAAAGACTGGGACTTTTCAGCTTGGAAAAGAGATGACTAAGGGGGGAAATGACAGAGGTCTAAAAAAATCATGAATAGCGTGGACAAAATGAATAAGGAAATGTTATTTACCCCTTCCATAACACAATAACCAGGGGACATCAAATGAAATTCTTAGGCAGGAGGTTTAAAACAAACAAAAGGAAGTACTACTTTACACAATGCAGTCAACCTGTGGAACTTGTTGCCAGGGGATTCTATGAAGGCCAATGAGTTCAAAAAAGAATTAGCTAAGTTCCTGGAGAATAGGTCTATCAATGGCTATTAGTCTAGATGGTCAGAGATGGAACCCCATGCTCTGGGTGTCCCTAAGCCTCTGACTGCCAGATGCTGGGACTGGATGATGCAGGATGGATCACTTGATGATTGCCCTGTTCTGTTCATTCCCTCTGAAGCATCTGGCATTGGCCACTGTTGGAAAAGGATACTGGGTTAGCTGAATCATTGGTCTGACCCAATATGGCCATTCTTATGTTCTAAAAGGAACGGAAGGCCCTCAAGGTTTTTCTGAATCTGTTGCAAACATGAATACTTCTGGGCATCTAATCCTGAGGAAGCAGCCAGCTCTGACAAGTAGTGTGGGAAGGGGTGACAATTGAATCAGGGCCCCCAAAACATCTGTTATGTCTGTTATTTAACCCATCAGCCCTAAAGCTCAGTGTATAGTAGGGGTGAAATGGGAGGGGGTGGGGCCTCCGCGAACATGGTGTACCAGGCCCCAAATTTATCTTGATGGGCCTGGAAGCAGCTCTGATAACTATCGTTCACACCAAAGTATGATTTTACCTATTGCCAAGACAGATCATCAACTTCCTTCCTAGCTCGATCTGCCCTTTGATCACACAGGTCTGGTAGTAGCTGCAGAATAGTAAACCTGATTATCAAACAAATCCCATCATCAAGTTCAGGGTTTTGGCACACTGCTGTGAGTTCAACTGTTCTTCCCATTGGCAATAGCTACCTCAATCACGAATGTGTGTGTGGAGTGGAAGATACAGCTGGAAGTGTCCTCAGATAAGGAATATTTTTTCCCCAATCAACCAGGACAAGGGAAGGAGATCCAAGGTGCCTTTCAAAAGTTCTCCAGCAAACTCATGAAGAATAGGATGGGAAGTCACAGCAATCCCATTCAAAGTGGGCTCCTCATCCAGGGACTAGTCAGTCTTGGCACCTGAGGTACCTGGACAGTAACTAAATGAAGTCCATTTGTCTTAGTTAGCATCTTTAAAAGTTGCTAGAAAAACAAACCCATTAGAGCAGAGTCACTTTTTTGCTGATCTTTTGCTGTAGAGGTAAAAACAGCTTCATCCGTGTCCAAAGAGCACTCATTAACTTCAGAAACATACCCCTCATCCCACTCTAAAGCATCAACACCAGCTGCAGAAAGACTTTCAGTCTCATGGTCCAAAGGGTCTTGGCACAAAGAATGACTCTGCCTGAGTTGATGAATCGATTTCTGTGCCCTGGCCAGCAATTTCTGATGGTGCTCTCATGGTATTGAGATGGTACTATTATTTCGGAGATACTAAAACTAGGGAACCTAAAGCACTTAACAGTTCACTCAACAAGGTAACAAGATTCCTTAACTTCGTCTCTAATTGCTACACCTGGAGAGGAGTATCCTGCAGCTCCAGTTTGGAGCTTCTACAGTGATGCATCGGAAGGTGTCTGGCTCTCACATGGTATCTTCTGTATTTGGTACTTTCATGGAAGTGATGCCTCATTAACTGAGTCAGAGCTCAGCACCATCACCCTGGTGTGGCAATGTGCTGATGGTATCAAAGCATTTACACACTTAGGAGATCTTAGATTCAATGTGGATAGTTGAAGTGGATCGGCTGGTCCTATTGGGAAGTTAGGTCCAATTGTTCAGCGGAGCAGAACAACTGAGGCCTCTGTTTAAAAGACGAATCCTATGAAGCACTTTCAGGTTACCACTAGGAGGCTTAAGGTGCTCCTCATGAAAACAGATTATCTCTGGGTAACCCCTAGCACCCATATACATCACGCTTGACTCCAAGCCAGAGTATATAGCAGTCACTCTCATCTTCCTGAAGCCACAGACGCTCCTTCACAGGTGGCAAGGGCGAAGAGAACATTTTGGAACAAAAGCAGAACAAGAGGAATAAAATAGAACTGCCCAGGAGCTTTGTCAGGTAACCATGAAGTTTCAACACAGACTTCATAAAAAACACGCTGAAGCCCCTCCTCTCAATATTGGCAGTAAGGACAAAAAGACCATCAAGAGCTACAATGATTCCCCAAAGCCTCAAGTGCTTCTAAGGTCTCAACACCTTGTTGCAATGAATCCCCATCGGAAAGTGGTGAATTGAGTGTTCAAGACTGAGCTTAGACGCATTAAGCTTAGTATAGGTAGTACAGAAAAACTGTAACAAAGTATCAGAGACATGAACCATTAAAAAAAGGTTAATCTGAGCTCAAAATTTTTTCTCGTAAAACCAGTCTGAAAATTCTAGTCTAGGCATCAAGTGGGCTCAGTGTTCCAGGGCCACAAAGCCCGGAGTGTTGGGGACAAGCAGACAGACAAAACTTACAGGCACTTTATTAGAAAACTAACAGAAGGGTCAGGAAATCAACAAAGGCCAACTGAAACCTGTGGCAGATCATGGGTTGAAGATGTATCACATCTGAAAGAAGTAACCTAGCTTTCAAATGGCATATCTCATGCTCTGAGAAAATGACAGAACACTAGTTGACGAAATCACGCTGGAACTGGCGTGGAAAGCAAGGCATCAATCGGCATGAACTGATTGTAAAGCACAGGGGTCAATTTATTAAAATGATTTTTCCAGTATTTTAGTATTTGAATATTGATTAAAGCTTCTCAGTAGTTTCACAAAGAGAGAAATAGTAATATTTGTTTTTGTTTATATTTGACACGAACATTTAATAAGAAAAACATAAAGGGTGTCTGCTTGCACAAAGAGGTACGTCTGCTTTTGCCTGCACTTGCAGCACAGCAGCCCAGTCTTTGATCTACCCAGTGCCCCCTGGAGTGCTGGATGCTAGCACTTTGACTCCACACTTGGGTCAGTAGTATGCAAGACTGGACCCCAACCAAGAGAGTCTTTTAAATAGGATGGTACTTAGAAGGCACCTTTACCCCAGAGGAATCTATTGTACAAAGCGTTTCAGACCTCACAACGAATGTACCTTAAAATGAAAAGAAACTGAAAAGTAAACTGAAAGGTTCTCGGACTACTAAGATGCAAATTCAGGATTCTGTGTTCTCCTCAAGGAGTTATTAGTGATGTAATTACATAGAGAAAATGACCATTCTTTACACTGGTCTATGTGTTAGTAATATCATCCACTCTTTTCAGGAGAAACAGTGAACTCAGAACGTGGATCTTAGTAGGTTTAACTAACCACCCACCCACGTTTTCAAAGTGCATTTGTCATTTTGAGGCTACACATTAATTCTGTTAAAGTTGAAGGTTCCTAAACTGTGTGTTTTTTCCTCTCTAAAATTCAGTTCAGTTATTCTGTTAAAAAACAAAGCCATGTTTGGATACAGGACAGGAAAAACAGCACACAAAGCCAGTAAGCTTAGGTATTTTCCCCTCTCTCCAAAGTGGAAAAAGGTCAAAGTATGCCTTTAATTTGTTTGTTTAATAAAGGGAAACCACTCTTAGGGTGAAATCCTAGAATACAAGGAGTAAGTCTTTATATTTGAGCTATAAAACAGGGTTCACAAAAGAAATGTAAAAAAAACCCTCCACAGAAGCATGAGTTGTTCTCCTTATGAAAGAACACTGTTTTTATATTTAAAAAACAAGCCAGAAAACCACCAACAAATATTGTATATGCACATGTATGCCTCATCACCTCCATATCATTGTATATACACCTGCATAAACATTGAGCCATACACTTGAATTTATAATGAAGTAGTCCACACTTTACAAAATAAGGTAATACATTTAGACAGATTACAAATACAGAGTTCTGTCCTGAATACTAGTGTATGCTATTGATACCTTCAAACTAAAAAAGTAATGATATTTTTCAAATTCCATCTAAACAAGCATAATACAGCTGCTACAGGGAGATCTTAGCACGTCTTGATAAACCTTATTGATAAAATGTTTAAATTACCAGACAGCCTTTATAACAGAGGCACAAGCAGCGTTTCCTGTCTAGCACAGTTTTTTCTGCTCTTATTCTAATGATACACGTTCAATTACTACAGAAAAGAAAAGAATCAAATCAGAAACATCTGTAGTTTGCCATATAATTACTGGATCTTCCCCATGGAGACTGACCTTTGTAACACCGATACTAAGACCTCAAAGGCTAAATGACAGAGGATATTCACATGGTTTAAATGTATAACATGATTACAAGGAATTAAATAGGCACTGTTATTTTTCCATCTTGGTTTATGTTAACATAAGCGTGTACTTTATGATCTTATGTTTAATCTCTGTGCGCAGTATGTAGTAGCAGAATTTACTCACTATTAGTGGATCCACAAACCACTGAAATGCAATGTTTTGATTATATAATAAAGTTGAATACTGTATTTGAGGCTATTATGCAGCCATTACTTTTACCTGTAATAGGAATCTTTTCTGCCAAGCTTTCTTCCTTGCTCTCATCTTCACACCAGCTTGTGACTTCTGTATGTGAACACACAATAATGAAAACACATTTCAAAGCCACAATGATCAGACTGGTTTGTTTTCTTTTAAGCCCTATTCCCTTTAATTTTTCACTTTTGTTATCTCTTATTTATTGATCTAAACTGTCCATTATGGTTCTTAAAAGAGGAGCCTACTGTGAACTTTAGTCAAATATGATGCTACTGTGTCTCTGTGTAGCTTCCAGAGAAAGCAGTGAGCTAACCAAATATCTTAAATAATGTAAGTCCTGATGAGATTTTTAAAAAACCAACAACAAAACCCCAAACCTATAAACACTACAGTCTTGCCCAATAGTCCAAGAGCAATAGTATACATTATACTGGAAAATTAATTAGTTTAAATCAAAGTATCTCTCTCCTCCCTGGGTCAGGCTAGCAGGAATTTAGGAGATCTAACTCTGTTTGTTTATGTTTGCTGTGTAAAGAGGACGGCATCCTAATTGCCTGTCTCTTTTAGTCTTTCATGTAAGGAATGCTCTGAATGCATACCAAGCAAGTTACCATATTTTAGTCATTGCAAGAGACTATGTTATATGACTTTTCTTTAGCTAAAGATATTAACCAGACTTTTATAAACGTATTCAATTCATAACTTCAAAAATGCAATGCAGCTTTTCTTGTCATGGATTTTTCATTTCCAAAAATGAAAAAAAAAAAAAAAAAGTCTATTCCCCAATCTGGGTTTATAAGTAAACAATATTTACCTAAATTTTGATATGGCAAAATGTGTTTTATAAATGGCAGACAGATTTCAACACAGGGCTTACATTTCTAACTTACTTTAAAAAGGAAAAATAGAAATCTAATCATTATAGAATGCTCATTTAAAATAAGTGAACAGAAATAATAATTACTACTAGTGGACATTTGAGCATGTTATATTACCCCACAGTAAATACAAAAAAGAAATTTGTTAATTCCTCAGAACTGCAGTAACACACACAGTTTTCTACAGACTTTGGTATTACATTTTATACATATATCTTGAGACACCGAGAATGACAATAACTTTGAATGCATTTGTTTCTGTGGCTCTTTTAACACTAGTTACCTTGTTCCCTTGTACCAATGCTGTCAAGCCATTGAGCATGTTTTGTTTGCTTTATTTCCCCATTGTCATTTAGAATTGATGGCAAGCGGTAAGATGATTCATTACTATGAATAGATGACCTATCACCACACTCTTCCGGAAGGACCTCTCTCAATAACAGTGTAACCTACAGCATTTAAAATAAATAAAGTCAATAAATATGTAAAAATAACTACAGCACGCTATTATCCTTAGTCTCAGAACTACATTCTTTTTCAACATAAATGAAGGTTAATCTTTACTTAACAATATAATCTGTTGCCAGGATATTTGTTGTTAGATATTAAATTATCTTGGAGTTAAATTGCTGTTACTTTACTTCATAGTTTAATTTAATTCCTAACACAAACTTACAACACCTTTTTTTTTTTAAGCAATACATTTTCCAGAAATCATCAGTGTTTTGTCATTGATGCGTTACCCATCAAGGAAAGAAAATACAATGTGCCATCACCTATGCTAGGCCAGAAACACCGTTACAATATTTTAAAATTGGTTCAGACTAACTGGATTTTGAAGCATTTTTCCTCATCCACTTTGGCCAGGCGGACCATGCCCAGAGTTTACCTAAATTGTTCTAAACCACAAATAAAATAAGACTAGGTAAAACTATACCTAACCCAATGTACTTGGGGCTGAAGGACCTGAGCCAAACCCCACTGAAGTCAATGAGAGTCTTTCCACTTATTTAAATGGGCTTCGGTTGAGGCTCTAAACGTACAGTATTATTGATTGTCCCCAGCTGTATTCATCTGTATTTCAGCAGCACCATTCATATCTCTATAGTTAAGGATGTATTAGCTTTCTTTTTTGCTTTTTCTATCTTTAATTAAAACCTACATTTTCCCAGAAGGCTATAATTGCTAAAAAAACATATCTCTGAGCTAAAAGCAACTAGCAACGTTCTAGAAGCAAGTTTTAGCAATTTTTTTAAAAAGTTATTTCTGAGCATTTAAAGCTTTTTAAAATGGAAATTTACATATTTTTAATTTTTGGTTGTATAACTCAAAAATGGATTTGATCCAAAACTTAAAATCAAGTACACAACACACACACAAGCAAATAACAATTTATGCAGTATTTTCAAATGAACCTTTTATCAATATAGAGCATTGTTTCCATTTTTTCCTCCCTCCATCTGTTAAGGATTTTTATTATATAGTGTGCAAATCAGGGGCCTGATTCTGCAAATCTTACTAGATTCAAGCTCTAATTATCTAATGGTTCAATAAATGAGAGAACCTCCAAGGATCTGGACTGATGTCTCATGGAAATAATCCTAGATTTTGTGACTTTCTTTATATGTTTACCTGTGAGAATGGAATGGCTCCAACTGGAATCACTCAGGTCCCATAGGTAAATATTACTCATTTGCTTTTTTTCTTAATCCACTATTTACCCAAGAGACCACAATGGCTCTTTTTGAATCGTAAGCAAATAACTTTCAATGAAGGTTTTGTTTTGTTTTTTAAATTAACCTCATGCACAGGATTTCAATACATGAAAACAACAAAAGCACATCAACACAAATCAGGGAAATTCTAAGTGATTGCTTTTTGTTAATGTTAAAAATAAATTAGGTTATATAGCCAGGGTCACAAAATATTTTTATTATTGAAAAGACAGACTTGTTTCCAATTTAGAGTCCATCACAATGCAAATCTAATGTATTATATCAGAAGCAAGTCAACTGACATAAAGGTTCTACTAGTAATATATTCTATGCTGTTACTGATGGACATGTGCACCATCACAGATTCCAGGCCAGAAGAGACCACTGTGATCAACTAATCTGACCTGTATAACACAGGCCACAGAATTTCCTCAAAATAATTCCTGGAGCTTAATGTTTAGAAAAACATCCCATCTTGATTTAAAAATGGTCAGTGATGGAGAATCCACCATGACTCTTGGTAAATTGTTCCAGTGGTTAATTACTCTCACTGTTTTTTTTTTTTTTTTTTAAAGGTATGCCTTATGCCTGGTCTGAATTTGTCTAGTTTCAACTTCCAGACATTGGACCATGTTATACCTTTCTCTGCTAGACTGAAGAGCCCATTATTAAATATTTATTCCCCATGTAAATACTTATAGGCTAATCAAGTCACCTCTTAACCTTTGTTAAGATGAGTAAGATTAAGCTCTTTAGGGGTGGGAGGGATAGCTCAGTGGTTTGAGCATTGGCCTGCTAAACCCAGGGTTGTGAGTTTAATCCTTGAGGAGGCCACTTAGGGATCTGGGGCAAAGAATGGTCCTGCTAGTGAAGGCAGGGGGCTGGACTCAATGGCCTTTCAAGGTCCCTTCCAGTTCTAGGACATTGGTATATCTCCAATTATCCCCTATCCCACCAAATCTTTTTCAGAGTCATTGCTCTCAGGGACAGAGTCTCCTACATAGAAGTATGGCAAGTTCTTTGTGCCTAGATGTATACATTTAGCCACAGGAAAACCTATATTGTTTGCTTGCACCCAGTTTATCAAATAATCCAGATCAATCTATATCAGCAACCAGTCCTCTTTTTATTTACCACTCCCCCAATTTTTGTGTCATCTGAAAATTTTATCAGTGATGATTTTATGTTTTGTTCCAAGACACTAATAAAAACGTTAAATACTGCGGGGCCAAGAACCAATCCTTGTGGGACTCTATTAGAAACACACCCATCAAATGATGATTCCCCATTTACAATTACATTTTGAGACCTATTAGCCACAATTTAATGTGTGCCATGTTAATTTTAGATCTTTCTAGTTTTTTAAAGTCAAAATGTCATGAGTACTAATTCAATGCCTTGGAGAAGTATATTACATCAACACCTTTATCTTTATCAACCACACATGTAATATCATAAAAAAAGATAACAAATTTGACTAAATTTATCAGCCATAAACTCATGTTGGTTGGGCATTAATTATATTAACCTCCTTTAATTCATTATTAATCGAGTCCTGTATCAGCCACTCCATTATCTTGCCAGGGTTAGACGTCAGACTAACAGGCCTATAAATTAACTACATCATCCTGTTTACCCTTTTTAAATATTGCCACAACACTAGCTTTCCTCCAGTCTTCTGGAACTTCCACATTGGGCCAAGACTTATTGAAAATCAACATTAATGCTTCAGTGAGCTCCTTAGTCAGCTCTTTTAAAACTCCTGGATGCAAGTTATCTGGACTTGCTGATTTAAAAACATTTACTTTAGCAGCTGCTGCTTAACATACTCTTGGGATAGTAGACAAATAGAAAGAGTGTTATCATATGAGATAACTATGTCATCTATTTTTTCCTCAAATGCGTAACAAATATTTATTGAATACTTCAGCCTTTTCTACATTATTATTAATAATTCTACTCTTTCCATTTAGTAATGGATGAATACTATTGTTAGATTCTCTGGGTTCCCAATATATATTTCTAAAAATTCCTTCTTATTGTCCTTAACTCTACTGGACATAGATTTCTTGTGTCCTTTTACTTCTCTTATCAATTTCCTACAATTGCTAACTTCTTATTTATATTCAACTCCCCCTTTCTTCCATATGTTAATATTATATAATTATTTTTTGTAGCTGCCTTCACTTCCCCTTTAAACCAAGTGGGTTTTTTGTTTGTTTGTTTTTTTACCAATATGGCCTTCTTCCTTCACTGTGACTTTTCGTGCCTCTGGTAAAGTATTGTTAAACCATTCCAAATTATCATTCACAAGTAATAAATGGAAACTAAATATTACATTTAGGAATCCAGATAAAATGGGATGGCTTCCCATCAGACATCCCACAATGAAATCTCAGAAAGCACAAGGGCTGATGCATGGACCAGCAGGGACCAAACTCTCACACCCTTATTAGGGTCTCCAGCTTGTCTGGAGAAAGGCCTTCTTAACCAAAGTCTGGCAGGATCTACATCAGGCTAAAAAGATGGCTCATGTTCTAAAATAAGCTGCATTGTTTCTATATTTACTGGAGTGTAACTGAGTATGAAGAACTCTATCAGAAATACTTTTTAGAAAGTTTCTTTCATAAGTCAAACCCTAAAGTTTCAAGGTCAAGATGCCCTCAAAGACCATCAAAAGAAAAAGGGAGAGTCCCATCTGAGGAAAACTTCCTACAACTAGCCCTAAAGCCACAAAAGGAGCATCAGGTATTCTCAAAGTATATGGCAATGAAAGAGGAAACATCCATGGCAGGGGACAGGGAGGGAGACAAAGAAATGGATGGTAAGACATGCGAGGGGCGGAGAAGAGAGAAAGGAAGGAATCCGGGCAACACTACAGGCAGGAAGGAATAGGGAGACTCCACAGTTTTTTGAGTGGGGGAGACCACATGGAGGAACTGGACAAAGGTAACCTAGGGTTGGGGAAAGGGGAAGGAGAGGAAGAGAATATGCCAAAACAGAAGGTCATGACATCTGCCTTCTGACGATGCTAGAAGGGAAATTAGGCTTACTGGTCACAGCCAAACACTTCTGAGACCATCAGGCCTGTTGAATGAGGAGCTGGCTGGTTGTGTGATGGAGGGGTACAGAGACTGATGGGAATCTCCTTAAGTTCAGGATGCTTATTTAAAGCATTCCCAACTCTGCCCATGGGGTTCCTCCATAAGTGGATTTATATGCACGTTTGGAATGCTGATAGGGCTTTTCATGCTCTTGGATGTTTTAGCAATGCTGTGACAAAACATCACAGTGCAATACATGGAGCCAGCAATGTATGGTTTGGTGGAATCTTCATCTATCAGCACAGTAAAACTTCAAAAATGGCCTGAAAACTGTATTAATCTTAAAGTCCTAATAATTAAGAACCTTAAGTGCACATAATGGGCAAAATAATTAAATTACAACTCTACCTGGCCTCTTTTTGTCCATTTGGAATTTCTGAGTGCAAATATTTCATTTTTTTCAACATGTAGATATTTGTACTTTAAAATGCAGGTGCGTGTGTAGGGGCGGGATAAACATTTAGCATAAAATGTGTTCTATTCTAAAGAATTTAATAGCAGGTTGTTTAAATATTTCCAGGAATCCAACTAGCTTTAACGTATGTGTTTTATTTAATGAGCTGTGTGCCTTTGTATTTTATCCTTATTTATACAGGTTACTGCATGGAAGCCTATTGTCCTGTGCAATTTCCTTGTAAATAAGAGGTTTCCAAGGTAAATCTATCCTGAAGATAAATTCCCTTGAGAATTTATCCTGATTAGTAGATATAATACAAAAATAAATGCATGCACACATGGGTACCAGTGTAACACAACAGCAAACAGATTATAGTGCATATGTTGAGCAATAAAGTTCTTATGTTACTTAACTCTAAATATAAATCCTTTTTTCTTTACTATCTTTATTCACATTCTCACCTGATTGTCATCATACACTCAATGTTCTAGCCTCATTGAAATATCTTCCTCAATGCTATAACCAAATATAAAAGGTATAAGAGTAGCTCCACAAATATTGTAAATATATTTATCATCAGTTCAAAGATACATCCCTTGACTGGGTCTCTTGCTCAGACAAAGTGCATTGCAAGTCTGAAAGCCAAACAATTTATCCTTAGTTCTTTTAAAAGTACAATTACCTTGACTACAATTTAAAATATAGATCCAAGGTACCAAAATATTACACATTATTGTTTGGGTCATGATTTTACTGAAATAAAAAAAATCAGTTACCTCTGGAAACCGCATAAATGAGGGGAAAAACCAAGATTTGTAAATTATTTGTTCAGTTTATTTTTTGAGCTATGAACTATCTACGAAAAAAATTGGATTACAAATCTAAATCTATATCATAATATATCTGCTCTCTGTGATGTGCAAAGGGCTGATTTTGGATTGCAGATTCATGCAAAGAAGTCTTGTTATAAACTCATAATTTAAAGGTAGAGAAGAGAGATACCCTGGATGACAATAATGATCCATCTCCTCTTGAGGAAACAGTACAGTTTAGCAGATAGCGCTAGGTCAGGAGACCTGGGTTCTGTTCCTTGATCTGACACTAGCCTGCTGTGGATGCTTAGGCACGTAACTTTGTGTCCATTTCCCAATCTGTAAAGTGGGGATAATGGTTCTCATCTTCTTTTGTAACAAGCTTTGTGATCAACAGATGCAAAGCATTACGTAACAGCTACATATGATTAATACTAAATTTTAAAAAGTCACCACAACATACAGACAGATGCCACCGAGACCTTGCCAGCAAGTACAGAAAGCCTCAGTTACAGATGGAACCAGCAATGCTCCCCTGCACAGAGGGAAAACCACGCAGGGTATGAAAGTAACTACACTTTCCCTGCAGAGGGTGTGCAAGAGCCCCAACTATTACTACGGCTCTTGGGCTCAGTGACAGCCCAGCTGCCACACAGCTAGTCCAATCCAAGCTGCCAGGCTGGGGGAGGGGATTCTATTCTTCTATCCCCTCTTACGGCTCTGTGCAAAGCCCATTTACTCGAGATTTGTGGTAGGATTGGTAGGGGCAGTATCTGGTCCATCAAACTGCCAGCTCTTTTTACAGGGAGCTGCTTTATAACCATATACATAAAAGTTTTAAAAGTGTACACAATGGCCTTGTTTGTAAAATTGTCCATATAAATTTAGTATACCAAGCATTACAATGCTATTTTAAGAAAGAAAAAAGCTATCACTCATGATGAAAAACTATTAATCTAGAGAGACTGATGGACAGAGAACAATGAGATACAATGGGCTTGTGATTATTTTTTTCCTGGTTTCTCTACAGCACATCTATTTAATTTAAAATATGGATTTTGGGGGGGGCTGGGGAATACTGATGCCCTACTGAAAAACTTAAAGAAATTCTTTAAAATGCTTTATTCCATGAAGAAAATAAATGGAGACCCCCCTCTTTCTTCTCTCAAACCACCTTTCAACTATCTCAGAGTCTGATTAAGAATGGCAATTTTTTTCTGACATTCTCGGGTTTTTTTAAAGAAAAATGTCAGATGGGGTTAGTGACTTATGTTTGTTTGTTTTTCCTCCAGTATGATTTACTACGCAGACATTGCCACTGATTTACACCTTATATATTTTTCTTCTGCTGAGATTACAAACAAAGGCATACATTTATAAATAGATAGTACATGGAACAAGATAGAGGTCCTGAGAAAACAACAGGAAGTGGTTATATAATTTGGCATTTCTTGATTCTTGCAACTTTAAAGTACTGATTTTTTGGTATGGAATTTCCTGGTGTTTCTTTTTAAAATGAAAAAGGGTAAGACAATAGCTGATAAAGCTGTGATAGCTGATAAAGCTGCAGCTTCCTTGGGGCTTTTCTAAATAATTTTTGCACTACTTGAACCATAATGGTTTAGAAACTGGTACGGGTAAAGTGGTACAAGTGGCCACTGCTATACAGGTATAATGGTGCTTATACAAATATTGCTTATTCCTATAAATGTATGCATATTTCTAAATAGCTGTCATCAGTGCACAAGTGGGAAAGGGAAAGAGCAAAAGAGTAAAGATTAAACTTTCACAGTAGTGATCACTGATCACAAGAATCATGGTAGGGGACCACTGTGACAGCTGATGTCCATTTGTAAGTCTAAAAAGGCTTTGCAACAAAATAATTTTTTATTTCTATTTTTCTCCAAAACCTCAGGCTGTAGCCACAGACACACATTTGTGCGCGCACACATGAACAGTTTGATTACCAGTAAGCAAAACTGCTGAATGATCATGAGTGCTAACCTGGCGACCTTGTGCATTTTTTTCTGAAATCAGTAATGTTCCAAACATCTCTTTTACTTCTTCCTTCAGCAAAACATGGTGTTTTTTCAAGAACAAAATGTGTTTGCACAAACGTTCCCATAACATGGCAAAATCCAATGGCACATCAGGCCTGGAAAACAGACATACATGCAGTAAATATGACAGACATAGGGTGTCAATAAAATGTAAAATCAGCCCACACTATTCATATCTTTTTGTTTAGTGCAGCATAATCAATGAGATATTAACTACTTTTTAAAAACTCAATTTGTAATATCCTCATGGAGAGTGGAAAATAACATTTCTGTGTCTACAGACTTTGTCCCTTTACACTTGACAAATCCTTGCCCTCCCTGTCTTACAAATTTAGATGAAATGAATATAACTCCTTTTATTCTGATTACCTCTTCCTTCGTGCACTAACATTAGTGCTCACATAATCAATGATGTTGCCATAGTTTGAGTACATTTAATAATACACTACATAGAACTATCAGAGATTATTAAAACTAAAGTATAGTTGTCAATGTGCATGACTGATGCTTTATGGAGCTTGTTCACTTACGTAAGGCTGCAGGGACTAGAACCTGAGTCTGCAGAGCTTGGGATGGTTGATTTTCCCACAGTGCCTCTGGGAGGCTATGCTGAGCCACAGCCAGGGTGCACTGTGGAGAATAGGTGCTGCAGGAAGTACAGCCCAAGGGACCCAGCATGACAGTATCCTGCAGCCCTCTGGTTGGCCAGCAACCCTATTTAACTCTGGAAGGTGCCCCAAGAAGTTTGCTGGTCAACACCACAGATTTGGGGCCTGGCGCAACTCCAGACCTCATCTGGTCTCCTGATCAATGGTCTCTGATCCCAGCCTGACCCTGACTCTAGCTTAGTACTACCTATGATCCCCGGTCACTACCTCCAGCCTGACTCTGACCCTGATTCCTGCCTACCAGTTCCAGCCTGGTACATATAAGAACATAAGAACGGCCACACTGGGTCAGACCAAAGGTCCATCTAGCCCAGTATCCTGTCTTCCAACAGTGGCCGATGCCAGGTTCCCTAGAGGGAATGAACAAACAGGTAATCATCAAGTGATCCATCCTCTGTCACCCATTCCCAGCTTCTGGCAAACAGAGGCTAGGGACACCATCCCTGCCCATCCTGCCTAATAGCCATTGATGGACCTGTCCTCCATGAACTTATCTAGTTCTTTTTTGAACCCTGTTATAGTCTTGGTCTTCACAACATCCTCTGGCAAGGAGTTCCACAGGTTGACTGTGCGTTGTGTGAAAAAATACTTCCTTTTGTTTGTTTTAAACCTGCTGCCTATTAATTTCATTTGGTGACCTCTAGTTCTTGTGTTATGAGGAAGAGTAAATAACACTTCCTTATTTACTTTCTTCACACCAGTCATGATTTTATAGACCTCTATCATATCCCCCCTTAGTCATCTCTTTTCCAAGGTGAAAAGTCCCACCCTTATTAATACTACAACCAGGGGCGGCTCTAGAAATTACACCGCACCAAGCAGGGCGGCGCACTGCGCCGCCCTTCCCCAGTCCCGCAGCCAGGGCAGAAGTGTCTGCGGCGGGTGCGCTGGTCCCGGCTCCGGTGGAGCATCCGCAGGCACGCCTGCGGGAGCTCCGTCTGAGCCACGGGACCAGCACACCCGCCGCAGTCATGCCTGCGGGAGCTCAAGCGGAGCCGCGGGAAGAGGGGACCCTCCGCAGTCATGCCTGCGGCAGGTCCGCTCCTCCCGGGGCTCCGGTGGACCTCCCGCAGGCATGACTGCGGAAGGTCCACCGGAGCCAAATGCCGCCCTGCTGGGACAATGCCGCCCCACGCGCCTGCATGGCGCGCTGGGGTCTGGAGCCGGCCCTGACTACAACCTCTGGTCTCCCGTCTCCGACCCTGGCCTGACTTTGACCCCAACTCTTGCTTCCTAATACCAGCTCTAATGATTCCTCTGACCCCCGCCCACCAACTACCATCCCTGATGTGCGGACCCCTACCCAGCTGTGATTGCTAGGCCACACCACCTATGCCCTGGTCCCTTACATCTTACTTGGTAATTTGCAAAATTCAGTGTTCCATAATAGACCTTCCAGTCATTACTATGAATTAGCAACATTCTACTGCACTGATACACACTTTACAATATTCCTAGTCACATGGTATACTGGATTAAGTGTGGTGCTGGGAGCCAGGAGGTTTTGAGTTCTATTTCCCTTCTGCAACTAACTGGCCCTAATAATACTTTGCTTGCCCTACTAAGCAGCCTGATAAGTAACACCTCTTTCTCCAGCAGCTTTTACAAAATCCACACTTACAGGGATTTTTGAGCAAAAGTGGCTTTTCCATTTTTCACAACAATCCATATATTGAAAAATATTCCCTACTACATCTGGTAAAAAAAAATTATTTAAAAAAAATTGCTCCAATTCCAAAGACATTTCACAAATTCAAGAAGAGGCAAGTTTCATTTAATGCTATAGGTGTATTTCCTTGAGAAACAGCTTCGGAAATCCTGCAACGATACATCAGAGCTCAGAGATGTATCTGTCTCCAAAGGACAACTAAATCCTGTGAAATGAATGGTACTTCACTGCTAATAAGTGCCCTGATCCTGCAAACACAAGCATTCCTGTAACTTTACTCATGTTATAGATTAGGGCATAAACGTTAAGAGTAAGGCATGGGGAGGGAGTTCTGTTTTCATTACTGTGCCAGCAAATGATCTCACTAATGAAACCTTCCCCTGCCTTGTGGCATGTGCATGAAAAGGAAACATTCTAGACTTCTACAATAGTATATACAAAATAATTAACCATTAAGGGTTCACAGTTACAATAAAAATCAGGGAATGCAAAAGCTAAAGATTTCCTCCAGCAATGTTAACTCAGTCACATGGCATATAGAGTTGATTTTATACTATATATTTAAATACTAAAAACAAATAATAATTTAATTAATATTTAATTATGTTAAGCAATTTAATTAATATTTTTTATTTCTGTTGTCCTTGCTACAGACCAGTAAAAGCATCGTGACAGAGTTAAATTTCTCTTGGGAAGTTACATTTTTTTTTATTTGAACTGTCCATCCTTTAAGGTCCATTCCTATAAAGTTCCATTTTAATTTCAATTTAGTTATCCCAGCCTCTGCATTAAAGGAACCAGGGATAGGCATTAAATCCCAACCCACAACTGGGGAGGAGAGGACAAAGACTGGCCAATCAGGGATGCAATGGAGGACCATGAATTTCAAATTTGGAATACAAAGCCTGAGTATCTGTGAAACACGATCACACATTCAAATAAACTCTATTGGGGATGGGGGTGAAGGGGCATGAGTGAGAGGAGAAAAATGAATAAGGGACTTGAAGCTGGTCAAAAATATAAATTTAGGGGGAGGGCTAGCTCAGTGGTTTGAGCATTGGCCTGCTAACCCCAGGGTTGTGAGTGCAGTCCTTGAGGGGGCCACTTAGGGATCTGGGGCAAAATTCAGGGCCACCCGGGGGCAAGTGGAGCAATTTGCCCCAGGCCCCACAGGGGCCCCCACAAGAGTTTTTTGGGGCCCCTGGAGCGGGGTCCTTCACTCACTCCAGGGGCCCCGGAAAACTCTTGCGGGGCTTGGGCCCCTGGAGCTTCTTCGGTGGCAATTCGGCAGCGGGGGCCCCTTCCGCTCCGGGCCGGAAGGACCCCCCCGCCGCCGAATTACAACCGAAGCGGGGGGCCCCCGCCACCAAAGACCCCAGGCCCCCTGAATCCTCTGGGGGCCCTGGCAAAATTAGTACTTGGTCCTGCTAGTGAAGGCAGGGGGCTGGACTTGATGACCTTTCAGGGTCCCTTCCAGTTCTAGGAGATTGGTATATCTCCATATAAGAAGATGTTAAACAGACCAACTGCTATTCCCTTCATCTGTTTATTTAAGTGCATGCATCCTGCGCAGCACACAGGGGCAGTGAGTCTACCTGAAAGTACACACTTGTAAATGTGCATACTCAGCACAAAGTTTTAATATGATCATAACTTTGTTAAATTTCAAACCATTTTTTACAAATCCAGCAAAGACACTATTCACCATTGAGGGCTACGTCCAATTAAGTTTCAAATTTCAGTCAATTTTAATTGTCTAGTCTAATAAAGAAGTGTTTTGTTGTTTTTTTAAAAGTGAAACTAGTATTATTTCCTCTATTTAACTCAAATTATGATTGATAGAATTTTCCTCACAGTTTCCAAACTAATTCAGCTTGAAGCCAAGAGCAAACATAAATAGTTTCATCCCAAAAATGTGTTTTTATTAAAAACTGGCATAAACATATGAAAACAGAAGTTTATAACTGAAACAGTTTGCACCATTTAATTCTAACTTTCACTGCAAAGTGAATGATTATAATAATGCACCATGTTTTCTGGGACACAAATAAATGTCTCTATGCTCGCCATGTGTTTCAAAACCTGGGCTCTCAACAGAATTACCAGATTATGTATGTGTATGTATCTTGCTTTTTAGAAAGATACTTTGTATAGTATTTCAGATACAGCATATAAACCAGACACTGAGCACTCTGTTAGAAGTAGCTGCGTTTCCCTCCTCTTCTCCTCCCCAGAAAGATGCATCTTCTGCATCTTTGTAAGAACCCTTATTTACTCCTCAAATTTATATCCCACATCCTCGTGGTTCCATATTGCAATCACTCGCCTTTCAAACTATAAAGGACAAGTATATGAAATCCCTTTGAAGTTTAATACTATTCCTCAATCAGCAAAAGGAGTCGCTGTTGAGAAATTCAATAAACTCGCAGCCCAGGCTGCAATACACTGGGAATCCAGTGCAAGTCTTCTCCCTGACAGTGCAGAGTCTATGATGACGAGGCAAACCGAAGAGCAGCTTTCTGCTGTTGAAAGTCAGTTCACCTACCTTTCTAGGTTAGGGAAGTGTATCATGTAATTGACATATTTTGATGGTACATTTTGAAGTTGACCAGTGGATTTTAGCCACGTCTCTCGTTGATGCAAATGGCAGGCAGAGCTAAATCTATATAATGTCTCATTTAAAACGAGAAAAAAACTTTACACTTTACATGTAAAAAGCAAATAGGTGCACAACCTTTTAGTGAGAAGAGCTCAACTGAAGTGATTTTAAAAACTGACTAGTAAAAAAAATTGGCATAATCTGCTAATTTAGAATGCTTGAATCACATGGCTGATATTGAAGTGTGTGTAGATCACCTCTTGGAATTCTGAAATTTTAATGTCACTCAGGATTTGACCTATATTCTGCTTTCTTTTCGTGAAACATTCAGAAACAAATTCAGACAAAGAGTAAGAACATTAATTGTATGATTGCATTAGTTTTGTGACTATGATACCTGACTTGCTTTTCATCTGTAGATCTACCTCTGCCATTAAGTGTTTTCTCAGGTAAGAGGCATCCATTCAATGTGTTCTGCAACAATCCCTGAAGCTGATGAAGGACAACTGCTTCACATGCCTCAAGGTCTTCCTCTTTCAAATTGCCAGTTTGATTACAAAAGCTATAAAATAAAACAGGTGCTGCATGAAATGTTTATTTAAGCCCAGACAGACAGCTAAAATAGGTTTGGATATAGAATCTGCAATAATTCTCATGGTTTATGGAATAATAATCAGTAATATAATCTAGACATAAAAATGCAGCCATGACAATCTCTCTTGACAAAGACATAAAATAGAGCGATGTAGTTAGAAAAAGATTTTTTTTTAAAAACCCAGGGATCAAATCCAACTTTTTAACTCCTTAATGCCCTTTGGCTGTGGATATTACACCTGAAAAATAATTATTCCCATGACAAGAAACACCACATGAATATTCCAGGTGAGCTAAACCAACCTATCAACCAATCTTTAAAAAGGTAAAGTTTTATATTGTTGATTATATCAAGATTAGTTCTTGCAATAACTTTTGTCACCTGACAGTTTTGTGAATCCTGGATGCAATAAAATATACCCACCAGCTGTTTTTTTGGAGATAAAAGACTGGATGCAAACTATTAAGATTGAAACAACACGAATTTCAATACCCTCTGTTGCAGTGGGACCATGCAAACACTTACATGTGTGCTTAACTTTATGCATATGAGTAGTGCCACTGAAGTCAATGGGCCTATTCACATTCATAAAGTTAAAAATGTGCATAAGTGTTA
The DNA here is from genome assembly GCF_016161935.1 of Mauremys reevesii. Taxonomy (NCBI): domain Eukaryota; kingdom Metazoa; phylum Chordata; order Testudines; family Geoemydidae; genus Mauremys; species Mauremys reevesii. The sequence continues at coordinate 5,048,621 of NC_052625.1, forward strand.
GCAGGACTGGGGCCTCGACATCAACAGTAGTTAAACTGATAAATTAAACAGTAATAAGTCATAGGACCAGACAATATGACTCAACAGTGCTGAAGGACCTAAAATATGAAATTGAAGAACTACTAATTCTGCTACGTAACCTATTGCTTAAATCAATGGTTCTCAACCAGGGGTACACATCCCCTGGGGGTACACAAAGGTCTTCCAGGAGGTACATCAAGTCATTTAGATGTTTGTCTAGTTTTACATTAGGCTACATAAAAAGCACTAGCAAAGTCAGTACAAACTAAAATTGCATATAGATAATGACCTGTTTATACTGTTCTATATACTATACACTGAAATGTAAGTACAATATTTATTTTCCAAATGATTTATTTTATAATTCTTTGGTAAAAATGAGAGTCAGCCATTTTTCAATAATAGCATGCTGCGACACTTGTATTTTTGTGTCTGATTTTGTAAGCAAGTTGTTTTTAAAGTGAGGTGAAACTTGGGGTATGTGAGACAGATCAGGCTCCTGAAAGGGGTACAGTACTCTGGAAAGGTTGAGAACCGCTAGCTTAAATCAGCCTCTGTACCAGCTGATTGGCAGATTGCTAATGTAACATTAATTTTAAAAAAGGCTCCAGAGGTGATCCTGGTAATTACAGGCTGGTAAGCCTAACTTCAGTACCAGGCAATGAGGTTGAACCTACAGTAAAGAACAGAATTATCAGACACATAGATGAACACAATATGTTGAGGAAGAGTCAATACGGCTTTTGCAAAGGGAAATCATGTCTCACCAATTTATTAGAATTCTTTGAGGGGGTCAACAAGTGTGTGGACAAAGGTGATCCAGTGGATATAGTATACTTCAGAAAGCCTTTCACAAGGTCTCTCACCAAAGACTCTTAAGCAAAGTAAGCAGTCATGGGATAAGAGGAAAGGTCCTCTCATGGATCAGTAACTGGTTACAGGATAGGAAACAAAGGATAGGAATAAATGGTCAGTTTTTACAGTGGAGACAGGTAAATAGCAGGGTCCCGCAGCGATCTGTACTGGAACCAGTGCTGTTCAACATATTCATAAATGATCTAGGAAAAAGGGTAAGCTGTTAGATGGCAAAGTTTGCAGGCAATTCAAAATTATTCAAGATGGTTAAGTCCAAGGCTGACTGCGAAGAGTTACAAAGAGATCTCACAAAACTAGGTGACTGGGCAACAAAATGGCAGAAGAAATTCAATGTGGATAAATAGGAAGTAATGCACATTGGAAAACATAATCCCAACTATATATACAAAATGACAGGGTCTAAATTAGCTGTAACCACTCAAGAATCTTGTGGATAGTTCTCTGAAAACATCCACTCAATGTGCAGTGGCAGTCAAAAAAGCTAACAGCGTTAAGAACCACTAGGAAACAGATGAACAATAAGACAGAAAATATCATAACACCACTATATAAATCTACGGTACACCCACACGTTGAAAGGCATGCAGTTCTGATTGCCCCCTCTCAAAAAAAGCTACATTAGAATTGGAAAAACTACAAATAAGGGCAACAAAACTAATTACGGGTATGGAACAGCTTCCATATGAGGAGACATTAAGAAGACTGGGACTGTTCAGCTTGGAAAAGAGATGACTGTGGGGGCGGGATCTGATAGAGGTCTATAAAATCATGAATGGTATGGAGAAAATGAATAAATATGTTTTATTTACCACTTCGCATAACATAAGAACAAGGAGTTGTCCAATGAAATTAACAAGGCAACAGGTTTAAAACAAACAAAAGGAAGTATTTCTTCACACAACGCACAGTCAGCCTGTTCCCAGGGGATGTTGTGATGGCCTAAAAGTATAACTAAGTTAAAAAAAGAATTAGATAAATTCATGGAGGACGGGTCCACCAATGGCTATTAGCCAAGATGATCAGGGACGCAACCCCATGTTCTGAGTGTCCCTAAACCTCTGACTGCCAGAAGCAGGGACTGGATGACCGGGGATGCATCACTCAATTGCCTTGTTCTGTTCATTACCTTTGAAGACCTGGCACTGGCCACTGTCAGAAGACAAGAGGACACTGAGCTAGATGGATCATTGGTCTGACTCAGTATCGTCACTCTTATGTTCTTAAATATAGTTATAAGTATACGGATTACTAGAGTTGCCACAGTGAAGGTAAATACCATGTTGACGCAGGAAACTATTTCTAATTATACCCATTGTTCGAGCAAATAATTTTAACTTGTTTTGGAAACCTTCCTTATGACTCCCTAAAATAAACAGATTTTTTTTATGGCAGCATTTAATTAAAGATGCCAATCTTTAATAAATACAATAAAGACCTTTCACTCCCAATGCCTGCTTTTGTAGACATAGTGAAGTGCCAAACGATGTGTTTCATAGCTGCAGACAGGCACAGGACAATATCATACCACTATTTACATACATTCTTCATTACTGTTTGGCTTTTGGTGCATTTTCTGCTGCCAACCTAGAAAGAAGAATGAGGTATCATCACTTTTTACACTAATCCCAGCACTAATGGCCATTTCCAAGGGCTAGAGTAACCTTCTGAACATTTAGGCTGAGTAGAGCCCTTATTTATTAAAATTATTTGGTGGGCCGGGATTCCTAAAGTCATATTTCAGCTTTTTGCTGACATCAGAAGTGTCTTTTTTTGTTAACTACTGTAGATGTCGGATTGGAGGAGGTCTTTCTCTCTCTGCTCCTTTTCACCAACAGAATGAAGACCACAGACCACCAGCTTATATCTCAAAGATCACTGAACAGCTGCCAGGGGCAACAGCTTCCAGTCACCAGAGCCAAATTCAAAGCTAATAGCCAACAAACAATTTAAAGAAAATTTTGTTTATAGATGTTACAGCTAGGGACACTAAAGCAAGAGGCCAATACAAATGAGATGGGACTGGGGAAGAGGAAATACTATCCATTTCTAATTTCTACTTTTTAATTTAGAGTTCTGTTGGTGTAGAACAAATGAAAGTTGCACCAACCTTATTAGCTTCTTCATTTCTGCCGAATTTATGGTTTCACTTTGGTATAAAGCCACGCATTCAGGTGCTGCTTCCGCCACCAAATCTTCTATGAACTGGAGTAAATGGGAGAATCCTTCAAATGACAAACAATCCCTGAAGACAGATAACAAACAATGTTTTAAAGCTTTTAAAACTGCATTCTACTGAGCACAAGTCAAATATATGTATACATTTAGACAGAATTTGCCTTTGAGCAAATTCTAAAATATATTGATTTGTATCCTTATTTTAATCTTTCACTCACACTAAGAGGTTTACAAAAAAGTTAAAAGTCTTGACAAAAAAGACAGAACTCAGGCAGACTCCCAAAATAAAGTAAATGAATATGGTAAGAGGAAAAACAGATATGAAAGAGAATACTGCATAAACAGTTTTTTAGAAAAGTGCTAAATCTACATTTATATTGCTAGTGAAACTGAGAATTACCTTTCAGCAAAAACAATATGCTGTAGCTCTGTAGAAAAAGAAAAAAAAAATCTTGAACTCCACCAATTCTTTTACATTTCTGCCAGTTGTCTCGGTACACTTTGGACGCCATGTTTCAATAGCACCAATGTGTGTTTTATTTTGAATTAGGGTGAATGCATGTCCCTGTTTTCAGGGGCTGCCTTTGTGTTCCTGCCAACTTCATAGAAATAAGTGCTTTGCTCTAGTTTTTAGAGACCGCTGTAGACTTGGCCACATAAGGAATAAAAATCCATAATTATAACCCAGAATCAAAATCTATAATCCATAATCCTTTTATGCCTATACAGCACTTCTCATCCACAGATGACAGAGAGCTTCACAAGGACTTCAATGGCTACCAAGGTCAGTGACATTGGCAACAAGATGGCTGGACACATTTGCACTTCCTGATATATGTTGTCATCCTGACCTTCCCTCCATCTGCAAGAAACCTCAAGCCAACGATCCTCCACATGTAAAGGCAGATCAATAAGCAGAGAAACAAACATGTATGAGCAGGAAAAATATAAAACAAGGACTTAGGGTGAGGGGAAAAAGTAATAAAGGGGTAGGAGAGGGTTAAACACTGTTTTCCCCCATTAACTGCAAAATGTCCTAGCCCTTTGAGAAAGAGTGGCAGAGATGGAGGAGGAGTTACTATCTCTTTCAAACACACACTACTGGGATGTTTGGCAAAATAAAGTATCAGAAAAGGAGTTTTACAGCCATGGGATGTGATTTTCAATTTACCACTCACTTCAATGGGATCAGAGCTAGGCCAACGCCAAGAGCTTTTGGAAATCTTACTCGCGGTGTTTAAAAAATATTCACCTCTTACTGACTTTTGGGAAGTTTTCTTAACTTTTTTCAGCTCACTTCATCTCCAAAATGGCTTGTCCTACAAACGCCAAATTTGTTTATTGCCCTTGATGTGGAGAGGTGCCTTTTGGTGTTTATTTCAAATGGGGGAGTAGATGAACATGGGTCAGGACTAGCAAAGATACATAGTATTAAGCACTTGTGAGGGAGGGTAATATATCCCACTCACCAACACAATAACTTTGACAAATTAATCCTTCCTTTCCTCCAAACCAAAACCACAGCCTAATCCTTAACGAGGGACTATTTCCATGTCAAATTTCACCTTTCACAACTTTCTCGAATCACAGTCAAAAACACATCAGAATTTTTTTTTAATAGGGCTAAAGTGTATTTTTTCCACACCCTTTTACTCAAAAATGGCTGAAAGGAATGGACTTAGCTTATCCGTTTACATACATACACACAGAAGCACACCCTCTTTGAAAAGTGAAGCAGCACACAACATTTCAGCCCCAAAAGTGAGTATTTCAGAAAGCTATGAGTGCCTCTGCAAAGGGGTTAAAATAGAAAATGCACTGCAACTTTAAGAGAGGCCTGCTAAGTTTTTTTACAGAATGGGGTTGTGCCCTCCTTTGCTTCTTTACGACGTGTAAGAAAAGGCCAGAAAGGCTGAGATTAAAGAGATATTTTCTCTTCTTGCATGTGTTTTTGGTTGGTTGTTTTTTACTCTAGGAATATTTGGAATGTAAACTCTGGTCTTCCCTGATTTAACTGGAGGAACCCAGGGATCACGATCCGTAATTGAGTTGCCAGAATGTGTCAAAGGGGCACGTGGGAGGCCTCACGGTGACCCCGCAGTGGTGACTCTCTGGTCCAAACGGCTAGCTGGACTCGGCTCTCCACTCCAGATGTTGCGACATGGTGCACGGGGTTGTAGCACCACTCAGGTTTGGTTCAACTGCATTGCTGTCATGAAGATGGGGGTCCTGCCAGGCCAAATCTGAGTGAATGCCGCTCTGACCCCATGCACCAGGTCGCAATGTCCGGAGCAGACCGCCAAGCTCAACCAGGCCTGTGGTATAGGACCCATTGCTCCGGTATGCACAGTATACTTATTTAGTACCTATTAGGTTAACGTATGTATTATAGATCATGGTAAAAAATATTTAGTGAGCCAGGTGTTTTTTGCACGAAAGCTATTTATTGGGTTGCAGCAGGCCACCAATGTCTACCAATGGGTCCTAAGTCCAAAAAGGTTGAGAACTACTGCACCAGAAGGCTCAGAACATGTATTTTGTGACCTCATGTTCTTTATCTGAAGATGTGAGAGCGCTGAATGTAAAGGCATCTCTTCTCCAGAACATTTATGGATGTTGAAGTTACATAGCTGTTCACAAAGTATTTAACTCTCTTTCACTCTTTGCTCATCTTTCACTCTCTTGACTTTTGTGATGTAAATAAATACTTTACTTGTTATTCAACCAGTCTGCCAGTTAGAACCTGAACCTTTAACAGGAAAAAAATATGTACATTACATATATGATCATCTGATCATATATATACACACATACATACATACACACACACGTCTTTTTAAAAACCATTCATAATGAAAAAAAGAGCACAAGCCCTCTATTTCCTTTGCAGGTTGCCTTTAGCTGTAGCGGGTTCTACTGGCATGTGCTATAATGAAACTGCCTGTGAAGTTGACTCCCAAACACAAAAAAATTCTTGGCTTTCTTTAAACTCTGATCATCTTTCCCTGTTACCAAATGAACTTTATACGTATGAGTCTATAGTATCTACGTGTTAATTTTTTTTTAAATGTTAAAAAAATGAATCTGTTTTTCATACAAAGTGGTTACAAAAGTGTTATTTGTACTTTCTATGAGACCAGGGGTTCTCAATCTTTTTCTTTCTAAGGCCCCCGCAACATGCTATAAAAAACTCCATGGCCCACCTGTGCCATAATAACTGGTTTTTGGTGTATAAAAGCCCAGGCTGGCATTAGGGGGTAGCAAGCAGGGCAATTGCATGGGGACCCTGCAAACCTACATTGCTCAGGCTTCGGCTTCAACGCCTGGTGGTGGGGCTCAGGTTCCCCAGGCTTCTGCCTTATGTGGGGGGACTTTGGCTTTCTGTCCTGGGCTCCAGCGACTAACACTGGCCCTGCTTAGCAGACCCCCTGAAACCTGCTCACAGCCCTCCAGGGGGCCCCGGACCCCTGGTTGAGAACCACTTTACTAGACTATTTTCTCCCAAAGGAAAGTAATACAACAGTTTCAGTTTTTAAACATCCCTTGCACAGAACATATGATGCTCATATATATTAAAACCAGAGACAGGCCTGAATTGAAACTTCAGATCTGAGTGCTGCTGGAACAATGGGACAGGGGGCTTTCAAAATCCAGATCTCAACTTTGCAGCTTGGGCCAATCTATAGTGAAAACATGTTCCTGTAAATACTAATGGAAATTCTTTAAATGATATATGTACAAACTCCACAGCAATATACATACATTCCTGTCCTATGTATGGGACACATCTTGCAACTACATGCAACAACAAATATATAGTAATAATCTGCAATAGCATTTAAACTATCCAAAGTCAATTAGATCCTGAGATAATTTCTTAAAATTACTGACACATTGAGCAATTTAATTCCTTTACCTCCACCAACAGAATAAATTTAGTGACCACCTACAGGTCCAAAAACATAACTGGGACCTACCAGGGATTTGATGAAGCTACACCTCTATAATGATGCAAATTAAGATTTAAACATTGTAACAATGCAGCATTGCTAATCCTTTTACAGAGGTGTAAATAGCCATTCAGATTTTGATTTCAGACGGCCTCCTTTGTTAAGGAGTTTCAACAGAAGAACTCCACGAAGCAACAACACAGCTGGGCTACAAGCTCTAAGAAGTGTGGTAGCCAAATCAAGGTTTTTATAATATATAACTGTTTATTACGTTTCATTTTGCAGTGATGGTTATAGTCCCTCATATATAAAGCTGCAATATGTTCTCACTAAACTTTGCTAAGCTTTGCTTGTTCTGAAAAATACTAAAGCCCTGTCTTCCACTACAAAGAAAAAATAAATTTAAACAGCTGTGCATGCAGTTTTTGGACTTGTAATACATACAACAATACCAGAGATCACATATGTAGTTAAACAGTACTTTTTCTTTTACTAAAATCTTACAAAACCTGTATGTTAGTGGCTAGCTCATTTCTTATTGTTTTACTCCCTCTGGGTGGTCTTTCCAGGGTGCCACTTGAAGGGACTACAATAACAAAAAGAAGGGGAAGGAAGGGACACCAACATAAAGAGAAACAAAATGTATGACAATCTGCAGCAGGCTATGGATCAGAGGTCAGCAAACAAGGGATCCTTCTCTTTTACAGGTTGCTTCCTGGAAACAGTCTGATTAAGCTGACAGCTTGAATTATGTGTTACATTTTGTAATGCACAATCCATCTGTGCTAAGTCCTCTTCAATGCAGCTGAAGCAGCGCTGGCAAAAGCTCCGTCTCCCCTCGCCCCCCCCCAACATAGGCCTTAAAATAGTCATCATCTTTCTATGCACTAATTCTCTGGGGTTTTCTGTTTTGGGTTTGGTTTTTTAGCCCTTTAAATAGAGGACTGGATAGCTCTGAGGAATGAGGAAAAAAAAAAAAGATATGGAGCTTTTTGCTTCTAGTTCACTGGTTCAAATCTGTTACAAATCAGAAGAGAACAGCCGTTGTTATATGATAACTGTTCAGTACTTTATGTGAAATGAATTACAGGTCTAAGTACCACTCACAGTAAACAAGGTGACATCACCAAAACTACAACCAAAATTAGCAAAATCTAGAGCACTTGATGGCAGGCTCAGCAGAGAGGCCAAGAAATAAGTAGTCTGTTCTTTGCACCTGTTCATCTCTCCTATTTGGTTCCCACAATATAGGTTGAATTTACGGTGGAATATTTTAAACATGTGTGCACTGTCACACTCTGGCAGATAAAGAGAGAAACTCATTCATCAATCTGTCCTATGAATTAAGCTCACTACTTCTTATATTTTATTAATTTTAACAACTTGAACATCAAAATTCTCTCATTCATCTGTTTAGGAAAGTAATGAATATAAGTCTGCTTCCTTAAACTAGATTAGAAGCTTTTAAAAAAAACCTTTTATCATAGCAACATCACTCACGTATTTCCACAGGTAACAGCTTGTCAGTATATCCAAGATAAAAATCACACTTTAAGCAGTTTGTAACTGCGTTGTAATAACTCACAGTAAGCTAAAATGTGACATTAAAAGACTCATTTGGAAAAAACCGACTTTTTACAAAATATATTTGCACAATGAACAAAAATTGAAAATTTAACTGAGGATGCTCCACTGTTCTCCACTAAGTTGGATGCAGATGTCACCTGAAAACCAGTGACTTGCTGATGTGCAGTGAAGATTTTTGTTTTGTTTTTAATTCAGTGAAACAGCGGCCTCAAAATAGTCTGTCTCTGTGATTTCCTTTCCACACACCCTCTTACTACTTTTAACCAATAGTAACTCAAAATATACTCATGAACCCAGAGGTAAGGTGATAAATGGTAGAGGCGGCACTGCTGTCACAATACCATGCTTAAGAATTAACGAAGATACAAAGAGACTGACGGCCCAAACTATAACCATTTCAGTTCAATACCCAATCATAAAATTTTGCTCAATAACAACCTAATTTCTTCAAATACAACCTGTGCACTAGTGTTTTTTGTTTGTTTGTTTGTTTGTTTTAATAACTATATGGAAAGTTTGACTAGTTTACAACAAAATATTTGGAGGGTAGACGAACAGTAATAAATGTCACATCTTCAGACCACATTTCAAAAAGAGGTTATATTTTTATAGAGGCTATTTGTATCACAAACTCATTTATTAATCACTTTAAAACTTTGTGAAAAATCTCTTTCCATTTGAGAGTTACTCTGAAAAATATCAAAACATTAAAGTCTGAATTTGAGTGACTAATAGGGCAGTGGGGTCTAAATACTTACTACTTGCAAAATTAACTATGAAGAAACTACCTGTCTCTCCATACGCTCTTTCTCAGATGCAAATATTTTGTATTCTATCTGTATTTTAAATTTTCAAAAACAAAAGCAAAATAAAATCTGTATAATTCCTGTAGAAATGGATCAACTGTGATCACATTTTTTGACCTTGAAAAACTAAGACTTGATAGTTTGAGGCCATCACCCACTTTCAGCTTTGAGTCAAATTCTAGCGATAACGAGAACAATGAAATCTTTCCTATAATTTATCCAGGCTTAAGAACAACATGCAATATTTTCCATCAGTTTATATCAGCAGCTGAAAGTGACTAAAATCTATAGGGACAGGACAAAAGGTTACATTCCCACTGGTCAACTCAGACTTTTCTAGCAAAATCAACCACTCTATACAACTTTCTTATCAAGTGCTAAGATTAACAGGTGTTAAACAAAAGGAAAACTCTATAAAAGCTATTTAGATGTAAATTAGATGTTTCTGTAGTAAGCAATAGTCCAACACATGGTTTGAAAAACTGAAATGATAACGTTGCAAAAATGTATTTTAATGGATATTTGTGTTTTTCTGCTTTTTTGTCATCTATTAAAATATGAACCATTACTGAAATCATTCTCTAATAAGACTATATGTGCATATACATCGCTACCTCGTATAACACCACCCAATATAACACGAATTTGGATATAACGCGGTAAAGCAGTGCTCCGGGGGGGCCGGGCTGCGCACTCCAGTGGATCAAAGCAAGTTCAATATAAAACGATTTCACCTATAATGCGGTAAGATTTTTTGGCTCCCAAGGACAGTGTTATATCAAGGTAGAGGTGTATTAAAAAAAGCAGAGATATGTTAAACATGTTAAAAAGACAAATGACCCAATAGATAAATGACCAGTGAGGAGAATGGTTTAAAAAACTCTATAAGCCTCATTCATTCTTGTTGGATAACAAATGCTATTTTTCTTGGCTATATATAGTCTTCTCCCCAACCTAATATAACAGGTTTTATTTCTGTACTAGCTCACATGCCTCTAATCACCACCTGAATATGTTTAACCACATCAGTCCTAAACATTTTGCGTGTGAATTGTTCAAGGATGAAGGAGGGGAAAAAATCAGACAGGTAGCACCACCTGGAAGACAAGTGGAGACGTCAGGTGGGCAGTAGAAACAGAGGAATGTATGTATTTATGAGGGGGGCTTTTCCTGATCATGGCCACTGGGAGGCTGTTGGGATCCAGAACAGTAAGGAGGCTGAGCAGTAGGGGGAGCAGCATTGAGTGAGAGGAGGAAGCGAGGAAGAATACTGGGAAGCTGGCAAGGCACGTAAATGGCAGGCAGCCACTGGAGAAGAGTGGGTACAATCAAGCAGGCAACAGGGAGAACCTTTGCAGCTAGGGACTAGGAGGAGCAAAAAGAAGGAAAGCCAGCAAGTGGAAAAGCAAGGAAAAGGAGAGACTATGTGGGCAGGAAACCTTGCAACAGGAGCCAGGGAGACTAGCAGCAGTGAAGGCACATCCAGATGAAGTAGGAGGTGGGAAAGAGCTGGGAGGAGAGTGTGGAAGGGCCATCCCTACAGGAATGCAGCTGAAGAGGCAAGCAGAATGGAAGAGCTGCACAACAAGCTGGTCAGGAGCTCAGAGAGACAAAGCTTTATGAGATCAAAGGTTCACAGTGCAGAAGGAGTGATATTCTTATTGGTTTACACCAAGTGCTCCATCAGGGTGAAGCGAGTAAACCACAAGATACGATACAAGAGACAACAGATTCAGGCGACCTGGATTCACCTCCCGGCTCTGGCACAGGTTTCCTTTTTGACCTTGGGCAAGTCCTTTAATATACCTTGTGCCCCAGTCTCCCGCCCCGCCACGTAAAATGGTGATCATGCTTCCCTACCTCACACGGGTGTGTTGTGAGGATAAAAGCCATTAATGATTGAAAGACACATTGATACTACAATCATGGGGGCCATAAAAAGTATCTAAATAGAATTACACAGAGAACAAACAATGCATTTCTACGATGTAGTTGCACACCTCTCAGGTGTTGCTTTAAGTTGTTAGGTTGAATACCCAGGGAGTTTAACCACCTGAAAATTTCAAATTACCATGAAATGTACTGTTTAGTGAGTTACTTCTATTATCCAACTGAACTGATATACTAAAAAAAGAAAAACAGTATGACATCTGCATTTAATGGAAATTATAGAAACAGGCATCTCAAATTGTTTGAGGAGTTCCGAAGTTAATTAATCATTAAATTAAATGTCTGCGTGTAGGAGCAAAGTTGCATATTCATATAGATATTTTACAGTAATACAGATTGTCAACAGGACAATCTCCAAAAAAATGTCCTAACTAAATAATCACAGTGAGAAAATATTTAATGGCTTACTCTATTGTTGCTGAATTAGCCGAAGAGTCTTCATCTGTCGTATGGCGGTTTACTGTTTGCAAAGAAAAATGTTCTTTGGTGGATAGGGTTTCTTTTTCTTGTTCCGAGTTCATTGATTTTAAGGCCATCTTGCAATCCATATCTCCTAGGCTCCGCTGTAGTTCAACTGTGTTTATTATCTGATCCTCTTCACTCACAGAAACTGTAAGGTCACTGCTGCTATCTAAACTTTCATCTTCCAGCTCTAGTGTGTTTTCAGCGGGCAACAGACCATCTGTGCGTTGGGCTAGACCTGGAATAAAAATATGACAAATATTGCCAACATGGTAATAGGAGCATGACAAAAAATATACATTGCGCTGTGTTACAATGAGACCCAGACAAGTACATTTGATATATTCTCCTATTCCACAAGAAATATGTAATTCATACAGTCTAAAACCTCTGCCCCTTCTGCACATTTTTCCAGGGTTCTCCAAATATCCGTTTTCCATTCCTTTATTCCTTTCATCAACATTCTTGCCTAACGGGGATGGATACAGCAGGGCCGGCTTTAGGACATGCAGGGCCTGATTCGAAAGAGCGGCTGCCAAAATGCCGCCTTTGGCGGCAGCTCAATCGGTTGCCGCTGTTTCCGGCAGCACTTCGGCAGAGGGTCCTTCCTCAGCAGCAGTTGTATTCCGGGGCCTTACTTTGCGGGGCCCCCTCTTCTGGACGCTGCGGGGCCCTCTTAGGCGCGGGCCCCGCTTCATGGGAATCAGCCTAAAGCCGGCCCTGGGATGCAGCTTTCTCTGGAATCCATCAATGTGGCACTGGAGTCATTCTCAGGGTTCTCGAAGAACATCATGAACCTCTCTCTCAATGGATGTAGCACTTGTTCTGCAATGCTCAAAACTCCTCCTGACTTGGAAATGAGGAACTAAGTTTGAGTCTTGTACTTAGATTCCTCCCCTTAAGTAATATGTCAAATTATTATTATACGAGGGACTTGCATGCTACATTATAGCACCCAGAAATTTCCCCGTGACATACTCCTAACCCTGCAGGTACTCTCCCTACATGCTGCCCCTGCTCTCCTTTTTGGAGAAACTCCCTTGTGACCTGGGTTCAACCTACTGAAACCCTCTCTGAAGCTGCTATGCTTCTCTTTCTTTAGGGACTACCCCAATAGGAATACTCCTAATGGACTGGCCCCGCTTCTTAACCAACCACAGGAATATTCCATGGCCTGCCAGGCAGTAGAGACTTCCCAAAGCCCTTAGACTGTTTCCTTCTGGTCAGTCTCATGTGTTCATGCAATTGCATGAATGGGCACATATTTCAACATTTTGCCAAGAAGCTGTTAGTCAGTTAGTGCTGCATAAATCCACAAAAATGATCATTTCCTTAATATCTTTCAACTCCCTAGCTTGTCCACCTACTACCTAACCTCCTTCTTCATATCTGTGTATTATTCTATGCTTTCCTCACAAGGGGAGTTCAGTGGATCCCCTATGCCTCCTCTGGGCTGCAAGTGAAGGGATCCTCCACAATTTAAAACAGCAACAAGGATTAAGACAGCCTCCTCCAGCAAACTGCCTCTGACATAATGGGGCAGAATGGCCTGAAAAACAGTCTGGGGGGGGGCAGAAGTGTGTTTGAAGAGGAGGCAGCTGTTGTCTGGGGCTTCTAATCCATGCAGGAGCAGAGCTCTCTGCCTGTTGGCTTGGAAGTTGAGCATGGCAGCTGATTCCCCTTGCTGCTCAGCAGAAGGAGGTTGCATTAATCTTCTAAGATACAAATAAAAATAGGCACTACTAACATTTTCACTTTCTGGTGCATTTTTAGAATTTCATGAAAATGTATCAAACAGTTCTGTAATCAATTAACATTGCCATGAAACTCTCAAGTTCCCACAACATTCACTGCAGTATCAGTTATTTCTAAATTACCCAGTGTTCACAGGGTCTTGCATGTGCTGAAAAACAGAACATCTTCTCCCTTCCATACGCTGAGCTTCATTTTGATTTGAATTACGGTAGATTTCAGAAAAATAGTATTTGATACAAATAATGACAAGATCTTATATTCTATTTTCTTTTTCCAGCATTCAGGATATGAATAAATGTAAGAGAGAAGCTATTACTTTTATTTATTTCATGCATATTACGCTACCATTTCTGAACAATAGAAAAGTACTCAAAGGAAAAACAGCTTCAAGTAACAATGCACTGCATAAACACCTGCAGCTTAAAGCCTAGCTTGCATTCAGTTGTGGTACACACAGCAGAGCCAAACTTCTTAATCACTTCCCTGTAATTCGGAGCATGAAAGATCAACCTTTTATGAGAACTAGAACAAGAAATTCAAACCTGGACTACTTTAACCTTAGAACTCTGTAATGTAGGTTTGATATCAAAAAGACTTAGAAGCTCTCCCCTTTCGCTCAGGGGAAATCTGAAGTGGTCACTGATCATTCTGATTTTGAATCAAACTTATAGTTTTCCTTAAGGTAAAAGTATTACATTCCGAAATTAAAAGTGTTTTTCCAATTATGACACTGAGCACCTTAAGATTTCTTTGGGGAGCAAAGGAGAGAGAACAGACATCCTGCCAAATCTGCTATGCAAAGTCCTAAGGCTCATATAAGCCAGGTTGGTGGTGTCTTGTTAGACCTCAAAATAATGACAGTCTTTCATTAACTGGAGAAGTGGCAAATATATCAAAGTGACAGTAGAGACAATGAAAAGCAAACAGAGTCCTGAAAGCAAGAGAAATGGAAAAACCACAAAAAAGGCAACAACAGGATGCCAAAGAAGAGAACAAGAAGTATACAGGGTAACATGATAAGACTGCCAGCTTTTGTCCAAAAAAATTGTGATCATTACATTGAGAGGCAGTAGCCCTTCCATCATTAAGGTTGCCAGTAATTTCCATTATAAAGCTCCATTTTAGCAATCCTTATATGGCTTAGAAAATTGGGTTAACCTGAAAATTGCCATATTTACTGGAAAGGCAGAGGAGAATATTTCTGCAAGCTCTTAAGAGCAGTATGATCAATTTTCTTGAGTTACTCATCGCTACCACTTGAGCTAAAAATAATAACTCCATTAGCAGATAATAGTGGGTTGTTATCATTTGTGCACCAAGCCACTAGAGGGTGCTAAGACACAGTTTCCCAGTAGGTAGTTTTCTAGATAGTAGCACAAAACTGGGAATCGTGGTTCCTGGGTTCTGTTCTCGGCTTTGGGGCAGGGGGAAGTATGGTTCTTCCACTAGGCCAAAGGATATTTTGATTGTGGGAAACAGCGTGTGTGAATGATATGCCTATGAAGCATGGTTCTCAGCGGGGCATGGGACATTCAGAGAATAATGAGTAAGCATGTAATGAATTCATCTACATGTACAAATAGTCATTCCTAAATTTTATAACAAATCTTGTCTACACACAAAAGCTGTACTGCTTTAACTATGCCGATACAGTTAAAGTGGATCGATCCCCCTAGTGAGAACGTAGTTATATGGTATAAAGGTGTCTTATAGCAATACATCTTATTCCCCTTCCAGTATGGTAGAACTATATTGGTATGCAGGGTTTGTGCCAGTATAACAACATTAGTAAAAAGAAGAAAAATCACATGTATAACGGCCATATTGGTGTGCAGACCAGGCCTTAGTCAAATCTGGATGGATTTTCACAGTGATAGCAAATAGCATCTCTCTGCTCTCAGGACAAATTCCCTGGCAAATTTCAAGTTTCTCTTCCAAACACCTAAGGCACTAGATACATATATTTTTAATTATCTGAAAATATTGTACCATTGGCAAACCTACCTATTTTTCAGTAGCTTTATTCTCAGAAATAGATTAACTATTCTGCACAAACTTTCTGAACAAAATCAACCTGAGGCAGAGACTAAGCATGTTTTCCCAAGTAAGTAAAACAAATAACATTAGACTGGTTAACAGAAAGATCTGATACTACAGTACCTTAGAAAAAATTGTGGACATAGCAATAAAAACACCTTGCCGCCCTTGTGAAAGGCAGTAAAAGAAGGATTATCAATGAGGTCTTAGATCTCAGAGACTTTCCTACTAGCTAAAGTTATGGTCAATAGAAAGATCACCTTCAAAAAAAAAATATGGGAGAGAAAAATCACTTGGTGGTTCAACGAAAGCACCCAAAGGCCTAGTGAGAACCATATTCCATAGTCACATCCCTTGTTAATCTGTGGGTACCAGTGTATCAATAGGCCTGACTTCCAACACTTGACCCACACTGAAAAAAAAAGAGGACTAGGATTGGAAAAAATAAAAATATCAGTTCTTTGGAGAGATCTAGCAGATCTGGATATTCCAGATGATGTGCCCATGCCAGGCCTGTCAGGTTAAACTGTGATTTGCCCTACCAAAAGAAAAGCATGTGTCAGCAAACTGGATCCCCATCTATTCTAAAGCAAATCCTTACATGTTTGGTATTGAGGCTGGTCACAGAGAAAAGCCTACTTGGATTAGCTAATTTGGCCAGGATCAAGTTCCTCACAGAGTTCTTAATGGTCCTTTGTGTGGTTGGTACTACTGTGAATCACGTCTTTGGTCACACAAATCAGATGCACCACTAATGGGGACACTGTTCCAAATGCACCATTCTCACAGACAACCATTGTAAGAGGGGAAACAGAGATCCCTTGCTACCCCAAAACCAAGACAAAGTCCAAGGAAACACACTTCTGTGCTGGGATCAAAGAAAGGGCACAAAAAGGGAGTCCTCTTAACTCCTCCACAGCTAAGCAGCTTGGCGTGAAACAGCTGCAGAACTGTTCTCTTGCCAGGGCCAGTAGTAGCAGTTGGGACCTCTGCATGCTCCGTGTGGAAAGTTTAGGCCTTTGGAGCTGCAAAGTGGCAGATTCGTTGGCTCAGCTTCAGCACTTCCCCAGCACTGCAGCTCACAGACACACAGCAGAGGAGGACTCTACAGTAGCGTCTAGCGATGCCAACCAAAAATCAGGGCCCCACTGTGGTAAGCAGCAAGAAAGAGTCAGAGACAGTCCCTGCACCACACAGACCGACAAGACACAAAGGGAGAAAGGGGAAGTGACTTGCCAAAGTCACACAGCCAGTCAGTGGTAGAGCCAGGAACAGAATCCATGTCTCTTGACAATCGGGGAGGTCCCTGTCCACTAGGCCACACTGCCTGCTCCAGAGCACACAACAGCTGCAGACTCCTCTTGAACTGCCCTCCACAGCCTGTTAAACCAAGCCTTAGCCATTCCCTTCCATTTGTGGAGGCACTCAGACCCTGTGGTGATGAGTGTATTCTGAAAACCTGGATCAATGGGGGAAGACAGCACTTTGCCCACAGCAAGGCTATCATACAAACACTATCGTCATACCTGGGAAATTGTCTCTTGGCTGTTCGCTTCCAGAAACAAGTTGTTCAGGAGCAGACGCCAATCGGATTGGCTGTTTAGATCTTTCTTTATTTGCTGCAAAATGCTCCTTTGTCACTATTTCTTCTACTGAGCTGCTACAACAGTCACTCTTTAAACCAGTGATTCTGTTCTCTGGACTTAATCTTTCATGTAACAGGGAGCTGAGTTGAGCAGATTTTTTGCTTTCTAATAAATTATTATTGTCATTATGCGGGTTGCTTTGTATCTCTAAGCAATGAGTTCTTCCATTCTCAGATGATACACTGGATGTGACTGGCATTTTCTCACCCATCTGGAGAGATGTCTTCCCATCTATTTTGTCAGACTTATTTAAGCACCGTATATCACTATTCGTTTGTACTACATAGCTGTCTGTCATATTACTGCTCTGTGCTGCCTGTCTGCATGAATATGGGTCAGAAACTGAAAAGCTCTTTGTGGGCTGGGAAGATTTCTGCTGTGTACTGAAATCTTCAATGCTTGAGATGGCTGACATTTGGCGGCCCATAAAGATTGTTGCTGGATGATACAATCCTCTTGACGTGGCTGTCCTGGTGTTAATTCCTGCCTGTCTTGCAACCAGCAGCATCTGAAAAATAGCGGTTGAGATGGCTTAAGAATGAATTTCATGTAATAAATGGCATTTCTTAAAGAGTCTGTGTTAGTCTTTGAGGAGCAAATGTTCTATATAATTTAAATATTTTTCTATCGTATTATGCTAGTCCACATATAAAACATTCTCTTTGTCCATTTATTTTATAAAACTAAAATCAGATTGAATGACCCAATTCCTGCAAGATATTAAGGGCCTTGTACCAGGTACTAAGTACCATCCACTTCCAGGGAAGCCAAAAGGAGATTAAGTCTGTCAGGACTTCACAGGAGGCAAACAACACCTTGCAGGATCCAGACCAAAGGTAGCTACGCCAAGAGAGAAATATTGGCAAACAAATATGAAGCCTATATTTAGAAAAAATGGACAATGCTAATGTTGCCATTAGATTTGTTAACTGCTGAACTACAAGAACAAGAAAGCAGCTTTAACTGCTGTTAAGTCTTCATGGCATTTCACTTAATGTACAGTATTTTGCATGGAAGGGTAAGAACATTCTGTCAAATGGCATATTAAACAAAGCTGAAGTCAATTATAGTAGTTTAACATTCTGGGCAATCATTTATTCTCTGTAGTTTTACATACAGAAAGCCCATGAATTGGAAGCCCAACTGCCCAATTTCACTTTTTGTAAAAAAGAGTGTTTATGAAAGGTTCTGGAGTGATAGCTAGAAACTGAAGTCTGCTATCCAGAAAGCAAGTACTCCATACACAGCTGTGATAAAAATTCTCCATATTCTCTTTCCAACTCGCCTGAATCTTCGTCTGGAGGATCTACCTTCAGTTTGGTGATTGCAGGAGAGAAGTTAGTCATGTACTCTTCATAACAGCAAAATCACAGCAATGAAAGGTAGAGTGCAAACTATTTTTGAAGTGTTTCTTTCACAAAGAAATGGCTACTTTATATATATATATAGAGAGAGAGAGAGTGTTGCTTTTATACAAAAGTTAAAATTCACTGAAATGTAACTGTGATTCACAAAAGCAGCAAATGTTAAGGCATAAGCCAAATGCTAACTACCTGGGGCTAAGAAGAAGTTTACCATCACACCACTGGGCCACCTTTTTCTGATTCTGAAAGATCTTTTGACCTGACTGAATGAGAAGGATGCAGATACCACCCCCACTCCTACAGCCGAACCCTACACAACATATTGGACGTACGTTTTAAGATTCCCGATATTCCATCCTTTCCGTAACATTATTTTATTCTCTCTCACACCTATACTTCTTTGGACTTCTGTCTAATCAACTTTTAAATTAGCCAAGCTCCATATCATCATTATGATCCGCACAAAAGGCTAAAGCAGTGTAAGCAACCTTACCCTGGAATGAAGAAGGACCAAACCCAAACTGGGGAATTGAGCTGGGTACAGATGTTAAAGCACAGCTGCTGAAGACTGACCTGACTATGCGCTCTAGCTTGCTTGCACCACATCAACAAAGCAAGCATTAGGGACAGAAGTCTTTTTTCTTTCATTGCTGCCCTTTTCTCCTTCTTGTATGTTTGTCTCAATAGGAGGAACAACAACAGTTGTGCCAAAAATCCACCAGTGAATCAATTCTTTCTGCTCACTACAAAAGACTTCTGGTGGCCGCATAAATTTCAAGTACTTTAAAGTTTGTTTTGGTTTTCTGTGTGTGCTTAATAAATGTAACGGATTTCTATGGACTGGTTACTAGAAGAAGTAGAAGGCCAGTGTCAGTATAAACAGACCTTGAACCAGAATTAGCTGATTAGCTATAATAGTAAGTATAGTTAGTATTCTAATAACATCTTAACACTTTTGAGCATAACAACATAACAGAATCCCATTGACTGCATCATTGTTGCATCCTCCATCCTTTTTCATTGGGTGGTCTTATTTGTCACACAGGTTCAGCTACTACCTCTCTGTGGAAGGGTCTTAAATTTACCTAGTCTGGTAATGTGACAAAACTTCATGGTACAGCTCATTTTTTTAATACAAACAAAAGAAAATCTAATAACTCCATAAACTAAATTATTCGCAGAAAGATTCACAGTATGTTACTCAGATTAAGCTTACAATTTATTTCATCACTACTACTTTGGGTTCCTCTTTATTGTCCTTTGGGTCTGATTTTCTGCTCTCAAATTTATCCAGCAAATGTTTTATGGATTTAGTGGCTCCTGGATTTAGTGTTCCAAAACAAAATTTATCAGCTCTGCATAAGCAGCGAATACCCACTTCTTGCATCCGAAGCATCGAAGGAGTGGGTATTCACAGACTAACACGGCTACCCCTCTGATACTTGACAATCAGCTCTGCATGTTATAGCAAAAGTTGCCTTGCTAGCAAACTCCTTTTTGATTGTAAGAATCTCTCTTCATCTGCTTTGAATTTTAGAATTCGAAAGATAAGGATTGGTCCCTGTGTAGTTTTTCACCAAGCAGCAAAATAAAATGAAAGGAAAAGGAGGCATATTTGAGTGGGAAGAGATTTAGCTAAAATTATAAAATCAGTTATAGAATCTCACACAACTCTCATTGGCAGCTAAGACACATTTGAAGTCAACTCTCCACAGGAAAACAGCAAATGAATTTACCCATTATGCCCTCTCAATTGCCAGCTTTTCTGTTTGTTTTACCCAGGTATTTCCTCTCATTCTCCACAATACACACACAAAATATTGCCCTTCTCAAAGAACTTTTCTTTAACAAGAAAAAAACTGTTTACTTTCCTAGTGCATCAAAATTCAGCTACTTTGCAATGAGGACACAGTCTCACCTGGAGTGTTCGGTTGACATTGTACTAGATGAGACACCTGAGAAACAGCCCAGGCCAAACTTCTCATCACTAGATCACGACAAGTCAGCATTAATTCCCAGTGAGCCATTCCAGGGGAGGTGGGAGCATGAAGCTTCATTGGTCAGCACTAAGTCCTATTATTCAGCATGAACACTCAGCAGTCCAAAATCTCGTTGTGCCTAGTTTGATTCCTTGATGTCCTCTGATATTTGGCACTACAGCAACCTAGATCATGGATCTGGAGATCCTTGAGTTTTATTCAATATAGAGTTTCTGTGCTTTGAAGGTTAGAAGCTTCCATATTCTGTGCTCCATTTGTTAAAAAGTCTATGCTGGAGGCTGAGTTCCTTCTCTATGTACGTCTAAAAGCTCTGCCATGACTACTGGAGGGTAGCTAATGTAATGCCAATTTTTCCAAAAAGGCTACAGAGGCAATCCTGGCACTTACAGGCCAGTAAGCCTAACTTCAGTACCAGGCAAACTGGTTGAAACTATAATAAAGAACAGAACTATCTGACACATAGGATTAACACGATATATTGGGGAAGAGTCAATGCTACTTCCGTAAAAGGAAATAAATAGATTAAATACAAACTAAAAAGTTTTATATCCTACTAGAAACCAGGGAACTTATCCTATAAAGGATACCAGGCATCTAACTCAAGTGGGATGGGCAATGAAAGCCAGAGCTGCAGTAGTTGGAAACTGTTGTACAACTCCAGGAGGGAGATCCTTCATTGGCTGCAGTCAGACAGGAACAGACTACAGTATTTCAAGACCTCTGAAGTACCTGTAGCTGGAGCATTTTCAGAGAGGGTTGAGGAAGGGTTGACTCAGAGAACCAAAGGCTTATAGAATTTAGGGAGTTCTCATTTGATTCATACTGTAGGCACAAAACCCACAAGGGAGAATCCTGTAACAGTATCTTTAAAGGAATTTATTTTCTCCCCCCAACACCATTCTTCAGTCTCTCTTACTCTGGCTACCAAGGTGATGTTTTGAGAAGGACCAATTCAATTAGAATATAGAGTAGACCACACTTAATTTATGTTGCATCCTCTTCTCCTGGCATCCCCAAAGAAAGAAAACACAAAACATACCAAAAAAATGGGGTTTAATCTTATGGATAGAAAAAAAAGTTTTTGTGGACTTGTGGGCTGTTAGTTTTATTTTAGTAACAAAAAAAATTAGCTAAAATCATCACAAAAACCCTTCTTGGATTCCTTAACAATTAGATGTTTCCCAACATATGATAAGAGAAGCTGACATATGTTGGATTGGAACAGTTAGATAAATGCAATAGGTAAGTTGTGACATGAGCTATCTACAGGATGTTTGAAGAAAGGATGCTAAGGGCCAGATGCCTCCTCCACTTCCAGAAACAGTAGGCCCATGATGGGAGGCATCTCATAGCCACTCTACCCCACAGAAACACTTGCTTTTGACCTTGTCCCTATCACATTAAGCATCTTTTATAGAAAGGGAAAAAAAAAGGAAAATAAAACACACCTATACAAATACATTGCTAAACAGACACTCAATTTAGTTATAAAATTCTAAAATATAAACCTACATCAGCTTGTTTCTTCTGACTCGTCAGACAACAATGCAAGAGCTTCTCAGGGCAAAGTGCTGCTAGAAAATCCAAATCTGTGTCTGTTTACAGTTAAGCCCCCCAGATGCCTTCAGTCCAGTCCTGTCAGGCTTTTGAAGTCCAAGTATTGCATGTCACCCCTCACATTTGGAATTAC
The DNA here is from genome assembly GCF_016161935.1 of Mauremys reevesii. Lineage (NCBI taxonomy): Eukaryota > Metazoa > Chordata > Testudines > Geoemydidae > Mauremys > Mauremys reevesii. The sequence goes on from NC_052625.1 coordinate 5,070,940, forward strand.
ATTAACATCCAGTGCAGTTTATTCAAAAACCCAACCTGTTCCTTCCAAATACCAGTTCTGACTGACTAATGTTTCTTCCTGTCCCCAAATATATATGAATATTAGACAATATTCTCTTGAAGTTTCTACTTCCAAATGTGTTCTCTCAATAAGTTCCATACACAAAGGATATACATCTTCTTCACCTTCATGTCTTGCATTAGTATCCTTAATGATTCTCAGATATCACATTTAAGCAAGCCAAGCATTTCAGATCCTGTTAATTGGGTGACCTCTCCTTGCTGTATTTCTCAGACTAAACAGTAAAACACGATGCTTATTTTCCCCCAACACTACAGTTTATTCAGATAAAAATAAATCACGTAAGAGCCACATACATCATTCAGGTAAAGGCAAACAGAATTAAAATCAGATACGCTGTCATTACTTGCGACAACCTGCTGTACAATTTTAATAAGGTCTTGAAAAAGATGTGGCACTTTCTCTTTGGCTTTTGTATAGAAATACTGTAATTCTACATAGGCTATGATCCTGCAGTACTCAGCCAGGCAAAGAGAGGAATGCGGATCAGGCCCATCACTCTGTTGGAGTGCTGGTCCAAAAGGCAATTGTTGTCAGGTAAGCCATAGTATGCAACAAATCAATCAACACGATTTGCACACTAGATTTGTATTAGGTTATGCTTTGGGGATTATTCACAAAAAAACAAAAACTGGACTTTCTGCAGGAAAAAAGTGTAGGCAAGGGCAGTGGAAGAGGTGAAATCCAAGTCCTTATCTACTTATCAGTGTGCAGTGCAGCTCCCTGAGGCCATTGCTTTGGCCTACAAGTTGAAGAAGCTTCTGTTGCCTGCCTCCAAAATGTATGTGGGAGTAGGGCCGTAGGCTCCAAATAGTGGCAGAGTCCATAGCCCTTCCCAACCACAATACCACGCTGTGTGCCATCTGCATCATAGAGAAACCTCCTGTGCCACGACTCTGCTAGTGGCCTTGTCACAGCTTCACCGCAGGACTCTAGAGTGACGCTGATGGCATTGCACACGGCCCAAGCACCAGAATGAATTTCACCTTCTTTACTTATCTGAATGAAAGAGATTTAAAGTCAACTTAAGAATGGGGAGGAAGAAGGCATGATTAGGCTAAAAAAATAGAGCCAAATTAAAAACATTCTTGAAAATGAAATGTGATGTAAACAAGTGGGGACATTCTTCAGGTTATTTCTTGCAGAAAGATCCATAAAAATCAGAATTACAACCGTCAACCAAAAGGATATTTTGTTTTAAGTTGCACTATGTGTTCATGTTACCCTCTTCTCGGATAAGCTAAAACCTCTCTCTAAGCATCATAACCACAGAACAATTTAAAAGAAGCCATCTTTGTATTTCACAGCAAATAACCCCTCCCCCCCATTTTAACTACAATTTTAATGCAATGTAAACTGACAATTTTTGGTTTGTATTAAGCTTCCTAATATTACCCAAAATGTTTCACTATTTTGAATGGGAAAAAACGTTTTTTGGAACCATAGCAACGCTAGTATTCTGGTATTTATGTAACAAGTACAATAAATGAAAAAAAAATCTATAGATTAAAATGTCTATCTTCTATGCAAATTATTTTCAAACCAAACATTACTTAAAAATTCAGCATTTGAGAACTAACTCTATGACTTCCTGTACATCTAGACTGAATATATGTAATTCATGCATTCTTAAAGGCCTGCTTATATAGGTCAAGGCTGCCGGATCCATTGCTTTGTATATTATAGTTTAAAGAATGCTCTAAATTCAAGGTTTTTAACTTTTTAATCTATGGGGGAAAACTTCCCATAAACTCAGATTAATGCCTGCTAATGCACTGAAGAAAGAAAAACGAAAACCTTCCTCCCACTATAAAAACAAAATAGTGTGGCCTCTGTTTCTTTTCTGATAAGAGTCTTAAATACCAAACAGTTAACTGCATAATAACATTTACTGGCAGCCAGGCAGCCTGCTTAGCAGATATATAAAGCAGGTAAAAGGAGAAAAAGTTAATTTCTTGGCTGAATGATTCCATCGGTAGCTATAGGGCAAACTAGAAAGTCTTTTAGTAAAGTAGCAGTTGATTCTTCTATCAATCTGCAGCACACATACTCTTCCAAGGAATGCATTAAATATGAAAATCATATCCTGTTATCATCTGTTTCCAGCTTTCAGCCCAGTAAGCTTTTCTTAATGAATGCTGTAGCCTAAGGGACAAGCATGCTGTTGGCTTTTCTGAATAATGGAGTGATTCTACCATTTTTGCTTATTACAATATCGACTAGCTGAGGGGGTTTCACACATAGTCACAAGTGACTACTCTTGCCAGCATGCTCCAAGTTATTACAAGATGTTTTTAGACATTTCATCTAAAAGAGCTTTACTGCTTTTAGTGAAGAAAACAGCTATGGTCTTGAACTGTATCATTTATACGGAGATAGGAGGAGGGATTAGAAGCCTGCATTACTGCAGATATAGAGCAGAATATATTTAAGTATTCCTTGTCAGTCTTTTTGTCTGTTGCTTAGATATGCAATCTTTTTTTTTTGCTTCTTCTGAGAAAAGGTCAAAATGTACAAAATTATGAAGATGACATATAAATCAATTACTATATTTTGTGTACTTTCATTAAGAATGTTTTTCAGAGGTTAAAATTGTTTTCACAATCTTTGATATTAAAATATAAAAATAGCAGCTGACCAGAAACAAACATCGGTCTTTTTTTTCAGTTTCTTATGGTTCTCTTTTTACCCTGATAAAAATATTAGCACAATTTTTTCAATTAATCTGCTTGATTTTGTCGTTAAAGCACTGTTTCACAAAATAAATTATATGGCAAAAATTCCACACTAAAAAGGCATTTTGCAACAGCCACTATTTCCTGAAAGGTGCACCTTAGAGGAAAACATCTAAGTGTTCTTCAAGTGACAAAATATATATAATTTTCCACTTATTTTCCATTACCTGCTCATCGTTATCTTCTTTGTCACCTTTTATTGGCATGCTATTCTTCTGAAGTGACAGCATACTTTTAATTTCTCCTTCATATTGTACCTACATATAAATAGATCCATCATATAAATGATTTATGTATTATAAAAATGTAGTCATACATACACACACAGATCAACAAATGCTTATATGGCACAATTTGTAATCAAAGAAATCAAGGGCATAAAAGTAATGAACTGGAATCTATTAAGATTTGTTATTCACAAAGATATAATCTTATCTGAGAAAAATAAAGATGTTTATAACAGCTCACAAGAAAACATCCGAAGACATCATTCCTTTTGAAATATGTTTTAGTTTCCAGGAAAAACATATGTTGTATGTGGCTTGTGCATCCTCCTGTAGGTTTTCATGTGTTCACTCGTTTCATGATTCTAAAGAGTAACAACTTGTGGACTCAGACATTTATTCATAATGTTTTTTATAATTCCAGATTATTTTGGCTATACCTACATAATGACTTAGCTGCTTTGCCGTGAAATGCTGAGCTTTAAATTTTGTATTGGTTTATGTAAGTCAGTTTACAATCCGCTGAGCTATTCTAACGAGAAAATATACTGCAGATGTTACAAAGAGCAACACAGCATGAAAAAAACAACTTGCTCTAGTGTTACTAACAAAGAACTACATAAAAATGTCTTCTCCTCCACTACATTGTTTAATTGACCAAAAGTAATGCAGTCATAGAAGGACTATTGCTTAAAAGCTAAGCATATACAGCACCTATAATTAGTACTGTATGTTAGTAATTGTAAACCTTAAGAACAGATTACACTGGTCCTGAGTGGGTGCACTTCACTATGTATTTTGAATCGGGTAGTATACAGGGAGAAATACATCTGATAACTAATCAACTTGGACAGCTCTGTACTTTAATTCTCAATCTGCATATATAAAAAGTGTTATTTTCCAGATACGTTTGTTCATAAAATTTGAAATAACACAAGGAAAAAAAGTCTATATTCAACCAAGCATTTTACATCTGGTGCTCAAAACTGATGAAATGTTTAACTACTCAGTTTTCCCAAAAGCTTAAATAAATTATTTCAGTTAAGCTTCCAACAGTTATTGAAGAAACTGCAGGAGTACACGGAAACAAGTTAAGCTTTTTTTGTAAAGAAAAGTAGTTGGTAACAATAGCCATTTAATACGCTGTACGTGGAGTTAAGCTAATTCACTCCTAAGGGCATTCTCTCGCCACCAAAAAAGGTGTTAAAAATTAATAACTTAATTTGTGCCTGCACATCTATATGCCAGTTTGAATGATTACTATTTTCTATTTCAATACTATTTGAATGATTACTATTTTATTCTCTATTAAGCCATTTAATCCTGAAAATTGCCACAAATAGGAAATCAGACCGTGGAATCGTTCCAACAGTATTGCACAAGGGTTCTATGAGCTGTGCTTTGTCCAACGAGCGGAGTAAAAATGGCATCAACCCAGTAAAAAATGAAATGATGGTATAAGAACTTCTAAATGGGAGTACTGAAGACATCACGTACAGAACAATAAATAGAGTAATTGGGGCCCACATCAGTTCATTTATAACATTTCTCTACTTATACTGGGCCCACTTGAAAAAATAAAATAAACAACCCAAGATCATAATGTGTATCACATGTTGTTTATAAGGACATACTGAATAATGCACCAGTCTGAAGGATATCTATAACCTTAACCTTAGGTGCCAATTTTGCCTGACCCAACCACAGGTGCATACGGTCTGTAGGCAGAGCTGTTAACAGTTCTACTCTGCAGAAGAGGTATGGTGCAAGTCAGCCCATGCAAGGAGTTAGAAACCAAGCATGCTCCACTAGATACCACCTACAGCAATGCATAAGTGGGATTTGGGGCATAGCTAACAGATCTCCAGCTATGTGGGGAAAGAATGTTCTGCACGTGCAGCTCATAGACTTAAAAAAAGTGAACAGATATAAGCTAGAGGTAGCTATGAAAAATCCGTTATTAGAATGGGGATGTAGGCATAGCATGTTAGCAGCATGCCCTGACTTATTAAAGTGGAAGTCAATTGCCACCTATGAACATATCCTACATGGGTCAGCCACTAGAACCTGAAAATTATTCGTTCTATAAACTGAAGTCACTGCCATCAAGAAAATGACCTTCCAAATCAGAAATGTAAGCGCAAAGGTATTAGAGTTGAAAAGGAATTTTCATCAGCATGAACAGTTCTAATCAAACCATTTAAAAAATGATATAGCCGAAATAGAGGGTGTTCCAAAACAGGCAACAAGAATGATTAGAGGGATGGAAAACTTCCATATGAAAAGAGAATACAAAGCATTACCTTCAGATGAATAGGCCAAAGTGTGACAAATGTATAAAAAGTAAGGAATAGTATAGAGAAGGCAGATCAGGCATTGCTAGTCACCCTTTTTATAATGCAAAAACAAGGGGGCATCAAATGAAATGAAAGGCAGCAAATTTTTTCAAGTGATTACAAAGAAATACATTTTTACACAGTGTAAAATTACTGAGTGAGACTTTTTGCCACAAAAAGCTTTTCTTTGATAAACAAAAAAAAACAAAAAAAATTCAGGTTTTGTTTTGTTTGACAAAAAGTAAAAAAAAAAAAAAGATAAAATATTTACCTGACTGGTAATTATGATGATGATGCATTATTACGGCCTCAGTAGATTATAGAATCATAGGACTTGAAGGGCTTTTGAAAGGTCATCTAGTCCACTCCCCTGGACTCATGGCAGGACTAGGTAATATCTTCTAGACCATCCCTGACAGGTGTTTGTCTAACCTGCTCTTAAAAATCCCCAATGATGGAGATTCCACAACCTCCCAAGGCAATTTATTCCAGTGCTTAACCACTCTGACGGTTAGGAATTTTTTCCTAATGTCCAACCTAAACCTCCCTTGCTGCAATTTAAGCCCATTGCTTCTTGTCCTATCCTAAGAGGTTAAGAAGAACAATTTTCTCCCTCCTCCTTGTAACAACCTTTTATGTACTTTAAAACAGTTATATCCCCTCTCAGTCTTCTCTTTTCCAGACTAAACACACACAGTTTTTTCAATCTTCCCTCATAGGTCATGTTTTTTAGGCCTTTAATCATTTTTGTTGCTCTTCTCTGGACTGTCTCCAATTTGTCCATATCCTTCCTGAAATGTGGCACCCAGAACTGGACAATACTCCAGCTGAGGCCTAATAAGAGTGAAAGAATTACTTCTCGCATCTTGCTTACAACACTCCTGCTAATACATCCTAAAATCGTGTTCTCTTTTTTTGCAGTAATGTTACACTCTTGACTCATATTTACCTTGTGGTCCACTATGACCCCCAGATCCCTTTCCATAGTGCTCCTTCCTAGGCAGTCATTTCCCATTTTGTATGTGTGTAGCTGATTGTTCCTTCCTACGTGGAGTACTTTGTGTTTATCCTTATTGAATTTCATCCTGTTTACTTCAGACCATTTCTCCAGTTTGTCCAGATCATTTTGAATTATAACCCTATCCTCCAAAGCACTTGCAACCCCTCCCAGTTTAGTATCATCTGTAAACTTTATAAGTGTACTTTCTATGCCATTATCTAAATCATTGATGAAGATACTGAACAGAACTGATCCCTGCAGGACCCCACTTGTTATACCCTTCCAGTGTGACTGTGAACCACTGATAACTACTCTCTGGGAACGGTTTTCCAACCAGTTATGCACCCACCTTATAGTAGTTCCATCTAGGTTGCATTTCCCTAGTTTTTTTTTTTTTTTAATAAGAAAGTCATGCAAGATAGTATCAAAAGCTTTAGTAAAGTCAAGATATACCACGTCTACGGCTCCCCCCGCCCCACACACACACGGCTTGTTATCCTGTCAAAGAAAGCTATCAGGTTGGTTTGACAAGATTTGTTCTTGACAAATTCATGTTGACCGTTACTTATCACCCTATTATCTTCTAGATGTTTGCAAATTGATTGCTTAATTATTTGCTCCATTATCTTTCTGGGTACAGAATTTAAGCTGACTGGTCTGTAATTCCCTGGGTTGTCCTTATTTCCCTTTGTATAGATGGGCACTCTATTTGCCCTTTTCCAGTCTTCTGGAATCTCTCCCGTCTTCCTTGACTTTTCAAAGATAATCACTAATGGCTCAGATATCTCCTCAGATGTCACACAAGTATTGCTTAATAAATCAACTAAACTTAAAGTAGTACTATCTTATCAAAGATAGCTATTAGATTTCAGCTTTTCCAAATTGCTCAGTAGTGGGTATTAAGACAATATGTTAGAAACAGCACAGATCAATACACCTAAAGAACAAGGATTGTTACTTCCATTGGCTCATTTAGTGTAGATCTGAAAGTATTTCAGTTGCAAAGTTACCATTTTTAAAAACTACATACCCTCCATTATATATACACAGTTAAAAAGTTATCTTTCTGTCTCCATGTGCGGTATGTTATTTACAGTTCTGATCCATTTCACTACAAACATTTCATTAAGATAAAAACAGAAATATTCATTCATTCATTTACTTTACTGTAAGGCATAAGATGGATCATCATTGCTATTTTAGTAAGAGCAATGCAATCTTAATAATCATTCAACCTATACAAAGAGCAAATATTAAAAATACACAATTACAATAAAAATTAGGGAGAGGAAAAAAAGGAACCCCACCACAACTACATACACCCAAAGCAACTGGACTACATAGGAAAAAGTAAAAATCGACTTGAGTTTGTGAATGGAGGAGATTGGCAGCCAAGTGGATTCATCAATTTTTTATTTAAATGTGAAAAAAAATTATGGAGATTCTGGGGCTTTCTGATCTTTCTTTCTCAGAGTACTCATGAAGTGAATATTACACATTATTTTTATTCCTACAAGCATAAAGTTTCTTCATTACCATAAAAACTTTAGGGTCAGATGAGTTGTATGTTCATTACCTTCCATAATAAGTTACTGATGACCAAAATGACAGAGCCTTGGGGCATCATGTGAGCCAGCAACCAATAATGCAGATAGTAATGATATCTGCCTCTCTAAAATTAACTGCAACATCCCACTCCCATGGCTTCAAATAAAATTGATCTTTCTAGTGATAGACAGAGACCAGGAAGCAATACATTAAGAAGAGAAGGGCTGTGGTTGTACCATGTCACTGGCCAGTGGAAGGAGTAAGAGAAGACTATTTTGTTTTGCACATTACATAATAAATGCCTTTAATTTGTAAAAAAATGAAAAAAGTGGAACAGGCTTAAGAGCTAGTTTCATAATTTCCTTCATACTAAGAAAATGTCTCTCTTTATAAAACTGGCATAATTTGGTTACATTACATTCAGTGAGATCAGCAATGAGTTCTTTTGAGTAATCAGGGCTGCAAACATAGCTGGTAAGAGGTCTGACTGGGGAGAGAGGCTGGGAGATATCAGATTTCTTTTTGATTCTACATGAAACAACCACCACAGGTGAGATTAAAAAGTGTAAATTCTACACTTTTTTGGTTCCACATAATCTGGTCATTTGATGCTAAAATGTTCCTTATTAGTTCATTTTCCATCTACCTCATGTACTCTGAGTATAAAGCATCCCACAGGGCTATTTCCCTACATTTATCACTCCAATAGCAAAGTTTATAGTTCTCATCAACTTTGGAAAAGTGTGGTTTCATCTGAATCACATTTCTCTGTTGCTGTGCCTGCCATCAAAATGTTAGCACAGAACTGGCTTTTAATGAAAAAATTATGGCATTATAACCAGCAAGAATGAAGCATGCAGATAAATTGCAGAGCTAATCTAAGGTCACAATTAATCTTGTCACTAAACAATTAACTGGTGATAAATCAGCAGCAGTAAAGAAAGGCAGGAGAAGGCTGAACTACATCTAATATAACAGCCTCATCAGTCAATTAAGGCTGAGTCCACACTACAGACCTGTATTGGTATAACTACATCGCTCAGGGCATGAAAAATCCACACTCCTGAGCAATGTAGTTATATCAACCTAATCCCCATGTAGACAGAGCTATGTCAATAGGAGCTTTTCCCATCAACATAGCTACTGCCTCTCAAGGAGGTGAATTAACTACACCGGCGGGAGAAGCTTTTCTGTCAGCATAGTAGCATCTTCACTAAAGCAGCGCAGCTGTACCAATGTAGAGCTGTAAGTGAAGACAAGCCCTTAAAACTCTTCAGATGGCATCAGCAGAGGCAATATAGAAAAGTCAGAGGAAAAGTAATGAGCAAAGCAGGACAACACCAATTATGGCCATCCTAGGATGGTCTTCCAGCTGGTTTCATTACGTTTTTAATTTTGCTATGTCAAATGTAATGATGTTTTGTTACAAAAGTGGAAAAATATCTAGTGAAAAATTAAAAATCTTATAAAGAAATCATTAGAAAAATTTTGTATAACCTTCCCAATGTTCCAATTTAACTGATCATAGAACAGCAGCATCTACTTGGCTAATAGTTGGCATGATAACATTGAACTACAGCATTATTGCAAACACATGGTGCAATCCTGCAAGGTGCTGAGCATCCTCAATTCCTCCTTGCTTCCAAGGGATTTGAGAGCACTTGGCACCTCACAAGAGAAACTCGGCACTTCACAGAACTAAACCCACAATCTATAATAAAGCATTACTAACTACCCATTTGTCTACAAGGTCACATCAGCTTATTTCAGTTTTCCCTACTCCCAAAGAGACAAATACTAAGCATTGCAAAAATATGTTAATAGGATTCACTGACATCTGAAATCTTGATGTGCATAACACAATCAATCCAGTTTCCCCTATGTAAATACCATAATACAACAGTTGTAATAAAACAAGTATTACCTTCAATTTCTGAAGTGCCTCTGAGCTTGTAAAAGTCCTAATATGAGCTTCAACACGATCAAATTCCTTTAAAAATTCTTGGTTTCGCAACACAGCATTTTTCTGTCGTTCACATATTTCTTTCAAGTATTTTTTGAGTTTTATGAAGTTTATTTTAGCTCTAAGGGAGGAAAATAACACTTTTTATGATGTAAAATGAAATCACACATGTAACAATTTGAATCAGTTTATTTGTGGGAGAGAGATTTTTAAAAAATGCTAGTACAGTATTCAGTATTACTCTTTTACTCCTAAAAGACTAAGTATAGATCTGAGCAATTTATTCAAGCCTACATTATCAATAACAAGATGCTACACCTAAATAACTTAGATTTAAATTTGATTTTAAAATAGTGTTTAAAAGGACACAAAAATTAGTGGATTAACAAATTTCCCCCCAAAAAATCCACTATATTTTCAGACTTCATATATTAAATTTCTAATGCTAACCATCTTATATTAGTTCACATTAAAAACGAGTTGTGTTTGTAAGGAATAGTGTTTGTTGAATGATTGTCATATAGACAGAAATGTTAAAAGTCTTCCAAACTGCCAGTGTTCTCAGAGAAATTCCAACTCATCTAAATTAATATCAGATAAAAAAGAGAAACAGACAGTCAGTCAGTCTGTGGGAGTGAATAACTCAGTATATTTATTTCTCCCACCTTTTCAAACATTTATTTTCCAGTATATGAGCCCTATTCAGACAAAATGCATACAGCATCATGGGAAAGCTATCTGCTCTCTCCTGGAAAGAAGGATGGGTTTCTTAGGGCCAGACAGACTTTTTAAAAACAAGAAGTCCTAGGCTGACTGTCCAAAAGCCATGGGAGATCCCATCCCACTATTAGAGCATCAGGATACATACTGAACATATTCTCTACTCATCCATCACCATTTTCATGAGCTTCGTGATCTAAAGGACAGTCATGCTCCGTTTCTTTCCCAGAATTTTCTATGTCATGAGGGGTATCTCCTATTTCTATTCCTCAAACTTATTTTAAGAAATTCAATATTTTCAGAACATTCCTTTGGGATACAGGTAAGAAACCTAGACTGACTCTGAACAAATTACAGCTCCCCCCTATCTTTCGGGGAATTTTGTTTTCCCAACTTGGAAAACTATATCTCCTTTTTGTTAAGCCAGACATCTTTGTGGCTGTTAGATTTGACCACACAGACCCCACCTTGGGTTCAGATTGAATGAGAATTAATATACACTCTCCCAATTAATGTCATTGTGGGGTCAAATTATTATAGATTTGATGGCTCCAGAGCTCCTACAATCACGGCTGTGAGGCAAGCTTGGTCAAACCTAACTAGAAAATTCTGCTTCAATCCCTACAGAGGCGGAGCAATCCTAGCCTTAAAATCAGTGGCAAAACCTTCATGTGGAAGGACTGGATGGACAGAACCCAGAATTTTTATTATTTTGGAGGAAACTTCCTAGATTTATTCAGCCATGGTAACCTTTTACTATTTTTGGCCCAAAAATCTCTGCCAAAGATTGATCATTTGAGTTGCTTGGAATAGAGATTTGGATACACAATTATCTCTGTCCATTGGAATACAATTGTATCTAATGTCAAAAAAGCAACTATAGACCTGAGTTTACAGTTTATTGACCAAAAAACACTTTTTTGAATATACTGGTCCCCACATAGGCTAATGGTAATGGGCCTCATAAATGTTGACCACTGTTGGAAATGTAACTCCCTTGGTTCTACATTAGCGCATATATTGTGGGAGTGCCCCGTATCAAGAATTTCTGGTCTGAGGTCAGGCAAAGGACCAATTTCATATTTGATGCTAAGTTGGAATTCTCCCCCTTAAGTTTCATTCTGCTGGAAGTAGGAAAAAGAAAAGTTTTGTGAATACTACAAGGCTGTTCTTCCTGCAGCCATCACTGATGCTTTGACTCCTCCACTCCCAGCTCTGTGCTTCTCTTAGCACAGCATGCTCATTCCCCCTTGTGACTATGCAAGTTGTAGAAGAGGCAGTCATCTCTGTTTCATCAAAATAAAATTCTATCCTCACCATTAATATATTTCCTGGGTGGCTGTGGTTTTTTGGATTTTTTAATTTCGGTTATTTAAAAGTCAAGTACAAGAAGCTATCAGCAGGGACTGGCACCGCCTTGTGCGAAGTCCCAGTTAGAGCAGCATGGCTCAGTCCAGGACCTGGGCAACAATGGCTTAAACCCCGTCAACAAGAAAAAAAGGCAGAGTCAACAAACACAACAGAACTGAGCCAAAAAGCCTTTGGCCCTCAGCACTTCCATCTCTGGTTACCTCCCTTGTACTCCAGAAGGTTATAAATCTCTCAGTCTGATGGAGTTGCTACTCCCTTGAAGTCTCAAGCTATTCTACCTTTTCCCTTCCTCTTCCTCCCTCTTGAGCTTGCCCTCATTAGCTAAAGCAGCTGAGGGTGCATCTCTCCATAACTAACATTTCTCACAACTGAGCCGGGGCAGGGCTGGTCTTGCAGTCTGTGTTTTATAGACCCCGTCATACCAGCACACACCTTTTAGATTCTAGTACTGGCAGTATATACTGTAGAAAGAATATTCTCTTATTGATGTCCATGGGTTAATTATATTTACTTTAATGGAATTCATTCACACGCATCATGGAAATAATTTGAATTCTGGAAAACTGAATGTTGGGTCTATTTGTTCAGGGACAGTTTCTGTTTGTTTTTATGGGACATGTAAAATATCAACCTTTTTTTAAGTTATCATAAAAGACTACACTTTCTGCCCAGGGTGGTAAACTTCCATGACAACTGTCTGAAGCTTCCTCATATGAATTAGATCACCAAGGTTTCGCAGAAAGAAAGTCTAACAGTCATACACAAAGTTTCAGTAATAATACAGAGTAAGGAGAATATGGTTACATTTCATTAGACACTCAAGGCATTTTTCATCAACCGTTTTTACTACTGTAACAAACAGACATTTAATAAGCTCTTATATTATACTGAACATGTGAATATTAAATTCTTTTAAAAACTGACAAACTTTACAATGATATTTCAAAAGCATTTAGTCATCACTACATTGTCCCAATGAAAATAAAATAATGCATAAGTCGTATTTTAATAGGCTTACATGTATGTATCAGATTTGCTGTACTCAAACAGTTTTCTTTCCAATTCCAGCCTCTTTGTTTCACTAAAGAAAAAAGAAAGGAAATACAGAATGATCAAGCCATTGTTCAAATGTACATCTTAAGCTGCCAAAGAGTAAAGAAAACACAGTATAAATTCTTTGGGGCAGGGACCAGCATTTTTATTACATGTTTATACAGTGCCTAGTACAGAGGCCCATAATGCAGCTGGACCTTAAATTGTCAGCAAAACAGCTTTCTCTTGAGAATAAAGAGTGAATCCTGAGCAATGCTCTCCAGGCACATTAACAGTTAAATAAATAAGCTTCTTTGTTTCCAGCTCATAGCAGTGGAAAATTTACTCACATTATGTTTTCTTCATAAGAAACAAATCAACCAATCATAGGACACTGTTGGGCCTACCAACTACATTACCCTCCTGAAGTCAGAGCCCCACAGGAGGGCTTCCAAAACTGGTGACTGGACAAATACATTAAGCAAATAAACTTTTTTTTAACAGTAATAAATTTGCAAAGTTGTAACTAGTAAGTCAACGCAGTTACATTTTTGCTGGTGGATGAAAAGGTTTCTCCAGATTTGTCCATGAATTCGTTAGAATCAAACAAAAGCATGCAATTAAAGTAGTTGTTGGAGAAGGTGAACACCAATCCACCTGATAATGCTGTAAATATGCTATTTTTGAAACAACTATATATAATTTAAGAATCCAAAAATACGTCAGAAAATTCAAACATGTTAAGATTCATAATCTCTAAAATATTCAAACCAGAACTGAATTAGCAAATTACAAAGATATTACTAAAAGGAAAAGTCTTTGGCGGTCTTAAGTATGATGTCACTGATGTACCAAAATAAGTGTGATTATGAAGAACCACTGGTGAGAGCAGAAGCCTGCAGAACTATAGGAAGTGGCTGACAAGCATGACATGAAGGCCTTCTGCGAAGGACTCTGAGCTGTGTACGGCCCAAAATCCAGTGGTACAGGCCCTGTCCTCACAGCAGATGGTAACAGGCTGCTCACAGAAAAAAAGTGCTATTCTCTCTCGCTGCGCAGAACACTTTGATAGTCTCCTGAACTGTCATTCCACTACATCAGATGAAGCCGCTGACTCACTCCCACAGGATCCTGTCCTGGAACCCTTCTTTAGATGAGATTACTAAGGCCATCCATCAAGCAGCGATCAACAGGCAAGTCTGCAGGCCCTGATGGCATTTCACCTGAAGTGTACAAATGCGGACATGCCCACATGGTCAGAAAACTCACCAGCCTTTTTAAGGCTATCTGGGGAAAGAGTACCATGCCCCAGGAGTGTAAGGATGCATGCACAGTCCAGCTATACAAAAGGAAGGGAAGCAGATCTAACTGTGACCACCATTGCAGAATCTCACTGCTATCTATAGCAGGGAAGATCCTTGTATGGGCTGTGCTCAACGGGCTCATATCTCACGCAGTGGACTTGGTGTATCCAGAGTCACAGTGCAGTTTTTGTGCTGGCCACGGCACAATGGACAAGTTGTTTGCAGCCCAACAAATACAAGAAAAGGCTCATGAACAGAACAAGGGCCTGTACATAGTATTTGTTGACCTGACAAGGCCTTTGATATGATGAATCGTGGGGGAGCTCCTTCATAAATATGGCTGCCAGAAGATGATTGTTGTCATCCACTCATTTCACGATGGCCAGGGTGATGGAGAGTGGTGATTCATCAGAAGCCTTTTCTGCCACCAACGGCACCAAACCAGGATGCGTAATGGCTCCAGTCTTCTTTGCCGTTGTCTTTTTGGCCATGCTCTTGTTCGCAATCCAGGACTTTGACAGAGGCGTTCACTTCTGGTTTAAATTGGAGGGAGATCTATTCAATCTACATTGACACAGGACCCGCACTAAGGTAATTGAACAGCTAGTTAAAGAGCTCTTGTTTGCTGACAACTGTGCTCTCATTGCACACACACTCGAGGACATTCCATTTATTGTGCACCTCTTTGCCTATGCCTCAAAATGCTTCAGCTTCACAATTAGCCTGAAAAAGACAGAGGTCATGTACCAGCTAGCACCAGACCACCAGCATCACAAGTACCATGATCCCATCGTCACAACTGACAACACACCCCTCAACTCGGTCAGGCAGTTCTGCTCCCTGGATAGCGTACTTTCCAGCAACCATGCTGGATGATGAGATCATTCAGTGCCTGGCAAAGGCCAGCTTGGCATTTTGGAGGCTCACCCACAGGCACTAGGGGGAGTATGGAGTCTACGCAGAACCAAGATAAGAATCTGCCATGCTGTTCTACTCACCTCACTCCTCTATGGCTGTGAAACATGGATGCTCTACCAACATCACATCAAAGCTGGAGAGCTTTCACCCCCACTGCCAAAGATCCATCTGCAATAGCATGTGGCAGGACAGGATCCACAATATTGAAGTCCTTGAGAGATGCCAAATCCATTGCACTAAAAGCCTGGTCATCAGGACTCAACTTTGTATACATGGTCCACATGGAGGTTTCCCATACACTGAAAGTGAGGCGCTAAAGTCAACTGAGCATGAGAACCTACTCTACGTGTCGACCTAGCCTTTGATATAAAGACACTTTGAAGGTCATCCTGAAAGCATGCAAGATAGACATTAGAGCCTGAAAGCTTGTTGCACTGGACAGACCCAGATAGAGAGATTTGTGCCATGAGGGCATGTCCACTTTTGAGGAGCGGCATGAGAGGTCTCTGAAGGAGAAGAGAGCTCATTGTAAGGACATCATCTCAAACCCTCCCCCAAACAATGAATACACTTGCAAGACATGCAACCGCATTTGCAAATCCAGGACTGGACTTGCTTTCCAGGTGAGAAGCCATAAAAACAAATAAACCCAGAACTCAAGTCAAAACAACCTAAACACTCATCCATCAAAGCGACAGGAGAATCCAACAAACACCAACAACAACTAATGTACCAAAATAAGTGTGATTCAAATACAGAACACAGCAATACCTCTGTGCAACAACCAGGCTTCGAGGAAAATAAACAAATACTTCAAATGATATGAAAGACAAACTCTGTAGCTGGTTTATGGACAATCTTAATCAAGAAAAAATAGCGTAACAGAAAAAAAAAGAGGTCAAAGGGTGAAGATGATCACCTGATCGCACAGCTAAGACTTGTGCTTGGAGGGACTGGGTTCATTCCAGGAGCAACCTCGCCATCGGAAGCAAGATTTCTCCCAGACCAGGATACGCCAACTCAAAGCAGTTCCTGACGCTGCCATAATAGATGCAAAACCTGCAAATATATCTCTACAGCTACAATAATCAATATCCCCCACAACACACCTTTCAAAATCCATGGTTTCAACACATGCCTATCATAACATGTGGTGTACATCATCCAGTGCAAATGCTTCAATAACAACTATATGGGTGAAACTAGATAACCACTATGCTTCTGAATGAACTCTCTCAGAAAAATGATAAAAGACAAAAACACCATGTCACCCGTGGGTGAACATTGTTCAGAAAGCAATCACTCCATATCTGATCTATCAGGCCACCATCCTCAAAGGAAATCTGCACAACCAATATTATAATAAATATTATAATAAACTCTTTCAAGATTTATTAACTAAGGAAAAGAAATAGGACAGTTATTTATAAGGTTAAAGCAGGTAAACATACATCAACAAATGAGTTACAAGCTTATGTTCCAAAAGGTGGTAGAAGCTGCTGTAATATGCAAGATCTATATGCCCTTTAGGGCTAACCCGGGCGAAACACCTGGGGATCCCTTGCTTATGTTTAGAAATACTGTCCTCCCAAAGTCCAAACAGCATAGAGATACAATTTCTTCTTGTTAGGGATTTGTATTCTCTTCCTCCCACAGTTCAAGCTGATGGGATGAATTCATGCATACATCTCCTCTTCATGGGTTGAGGATGAATGCAATTAAAGTTTTTGCCCTTTGATGTTCCACAATGGTTCATTTGGTTTCAATGGGTCTTCTTGATGGGGAAGTACCTAGCATGGGGCGGGCTTTGCCCGCCCCGTTTCCCAGAAACCCAATAGATACAGATGCCTAAATACCTTCTGTAGGAACCCAGCATTTTACATTAATTAATGCCTCTTTCCTGTTTGATGACTTACACAAATACAGAAGGTTACAATGCAAACACTACCACCTTATAACAAGGGGTACTAATGTTATAAATGAGATTATTACATGCAACATCCTACAAGTGATTCATTAAGTCTAAACACCAAACAAACACAAACACCTATATTAACAATACTAACATACAGGTGAGCCAGACTGGTTTCCAGCTATGCATTTCTCAGTGTTCAGTTGAGACCTA
Source organism: Mauremys reevesii (assembly GCF_016161935.1). Taxonomy (NCBI): domain Eukaryota; kingdom Metazoa; phylum Chordata; order Testudines; family Geoemydidae; genus Mauremys; species Mauremys reevesii. Next base: position 5,088,297 of record NC_052625.1, read on the forward strand.
GGACCTTGTGTGATGCCGGCAGGCCAGGTGCCAGCACATGCCACGTACTTCCTTTTGTTTGTTTTAAACCTGCAGCCTATTAACTTCCTTGGGTGACCCCTGATTCTTGTTATGGGAAAGAGTAATTAACACTTCCTTATTCACTTTCTTCATATGATTTTATAGACCTCTATCTAATCCCCCCCACCTTAGTCCTCACTCTTCTAAAATGGGCAGTCCCATCTTTTTAGTCTCTTCTCCGACTGAAGTGGTTCCATACCCCTAATCATTTTTGCTGCCCTCTCTATACTTTTTCCAATTCTAATATATCTGTTTGAGACAGGACAACTAGAACTGCATGCAGTATTCAAGGTGTGGCCAGCCAATGGATTTCTGTACGGGCATTATGATATTTCTGTCTTATCTCTCCCCTTCCTAACAGTTGCTAACATTGTTAGCTTTTTTGACTGCCACAGAACATTGATTGGCTCCTGATTCAGTCACGAACATCTGATCCCAGCCTGATGGTTTAAGCTACAATACCATTTCCCACTCTCTGATACACTAGATAAAATGTCAACAGGAAACATATTGCTTAGTTTGGTTTTTGAGGATGTTCATTTTCCTTGGTCCCACTTGGGCTTCCCACCATCCCTATAACTGGCTTGTATGTCAGATGTTTGATTAACAAGGGTTTTACTGAAAGTGGGATCTTCTTGGAGTTCCATCACACAAAAATGCTTAAAGTGTTAGGGATCAGACAGTCAATGTCTGGAGTATCATCAGCTGGGAAATTCTAAATGGTTAGTGTAAAAGCCTACAGTAGCCTGAAATGTAACTTTGCCTAATAAACTAGGTGCAAACCTGATTCCCTATATATCAGTTGGAGACAGCAGCTTTAGCCCTTGCCTAGGTTTTTTTTTTTAAAGCAGGTGGTATCAAGCCACTTACTATGTCTTTTTCTAAGCCACGCCATACTGAGGACACCTTTATTTTCACGTAAAAGACCAAGTCAGCCAGCCTGAGGCTTCCCTTTGGCTCACACAGTTTTGCAGTACGTAGCAAAGGCTCTTCACAATAATGTAAAACATTGTGTTTAATAGGCAAGCCTAGCACTCCCGAGCATTCTACCAGTGAGTCCCGGGGAATCATTTTCAGGCCACACAGAATCTTCAGGTTCTAGAGTGGAAGGATGATCAAGTGGTTAGGGTGCGAATCTGAGACTTAGGAGACCCAGATTCAACTCCCTGTTCTGCCACAAACTTCCTGTGCGACCGTGGGCAAATCACTTAAGTTCACGGCAAGCCGGGGTGTAAATCTACCCCACCCTAGCCTGCCACACAGTAAGCGTCCATGTAGATGCTGCTATCACACACTAAAAAGTTCCCAGATGAACTTTGACCTACCCGATTTTGAAACGGGAGTAAATCAAAGAACACTAGGGAGCTTTTAGTGTGCAGCAACAGGGTCCACATGGATACAGTGTGTGGCAGGCTAGTGCGGGGTAGATTTACACGCTCGCTTGCTGCAAACTAAATTTGTGAATACACAGGCTCTTAAACTCTCTGCCTCAAGTCCCCATCCATAGAGCAGGGATAATAGTACTTCCCCTATCTCATACAGTGTTGTAAGAACAAGTACCTAGAAGATTGTGAGGTGCTTGCATACAACAGAAACGAGTGCCATAGAAGTATGATAGATCCATTTGTTTTACAGTTGCCTATTCTGCCATCCTGATATTGACTAATCAGTGTTTCACAACCAAAGTAGCGTCCAAACTAACTAGTGTAGGGCTGCTTGGGGGAGCCAGTTCAGGGAGCATTAAAGTGGAGGACACAGGCTGCACTGAGCTCCAGCTGAAAAACTGATATTTTCTGATGCCTCAAAGTTGCAATCTTATACTGTTCTAAAATAAGGCAAAGAACCTTATATTGGGCAAGAAATTGGATTAAATTTCAAGATGAAAAGTATGATTTCTTCAGAAGTATGAAAGTTAACACTCTCAGAGAGAGCAGTTGAGACTTGAGAGAGGCAATGAATTGCTGGGACAGTATGACTGTTCTACTTCTCAATTCCAGGAAAGTTGTTATTGTCAAAATCTCCTTTAGCAAACTGTTCTTCTGCCTGCATGTGTGAACTGGGACAGCTATATCAAAGCCTGTGCTGCAAAACTGCATAGGCATGTTGCATGCAAATATCTGATAAAATGGAAAGATAATTAGTAGGTCTATAGTTTGAAATCCTGCTGTAGAGGGCAATTAAATATTTTCCCATATGCTAAGTACAGCACATAGCTATACAAGTTATTTACTTGATTTTTCACACCTCTCATATAAGAAGATTCCGATTCTCACCAACAATCATGCAAAATTAAGTGTTGAGTAATCACAACCTGCTCAGATCTGTACATAATACGGAAGACAGTCCATCCTCCAATGAGCTCACTGTCTTAGACACCAAGGGCTTGAATCTCCACCGCCTTGCACCTAGTGTAGCAAGTAACACCTGTGCTCAGTGACTTACACAAATGGTAACATTTTATATCAAGTTATCACAGGTTGACATTACTATACAAGGTGCAGCAGGGCCTAGGAGAATGAGGACCAGATAATACAGTCCAAAATATAATCTCATACATTCAGCAATACTGTACACTCTTGTACACCGGGGGAGGAGGGGAGGGAGGGCAGGAATCTTCATGCAACTGGTGGATTTTTATTATATGTTCAAGTCTTAGTGGCTTATTCTTAAAATGTCTCACTAAAAGAGTGCGATTTGAGGAGGGATTTAAAGGAGGAGAAGGGAAGTCACTTGGAACTCCTTTCTTCTTCAGCAAAAATAAGATGGGAGGAGAGAAATATAACCAAGCAGCAGACCCCTTTTATGCATGTATCTTCTTAATACTGTCCCACTATTATGTCTGAACATAACCAACCACTTAAGGGAAGAATGTAAACAACTACAGGATGATGCAACGCTGTCAGGCAATTTAAATGCAATATTAACATTCTTTGAACTTACAGATACAGGGTAAAATTTTCAAAAGCACCTGTTGGGACTTAGGTTCTTAAATCACTGGGGTGCTTTTGAAACTTTTAGCCTTAATCTAGTGAGAAAAATCCTCAGATTCTAAACATTTTTTTTTAAAGTGCCACTTAATCACTACAAAATGTTGAAATGGCCAGTGTTCACATAGGACCCACCTAAAGGCAATGTAACAGAAGCCTTTGCAGCACTGGTGTTAATATCATTGACAATACTAGTGCAAACACAAAAGTAAACAAACATGGGAAGAAAGGGAGGGAAAGAATATGTGCCAACTGGAGAAGGCCCACTGGATATTACTCTTTTTAGACATCCTGTTAAAGCAAAACTAGATAGAGCTGTTCAGACATATCCTGAGTCTGGCCAAGATATACTTGGCACAGGACCTGGAGTGGAGACAGAAGTGACATGATGCCACCTTTCTGTTCCTGATCCTGGGGAGAGGGTCACTTAAAGTTGCTTTAAATTACAGCAGCTGGTGACAGCATCTTAAGGGGGGTGGTTTCAATGGCATAGGATCACCAGCATAACATTTTCCAGCGACATTCGCTGTAGCAGGCGTGGGGTCAGGGAGAGAATGTAAGAAGCAGATGGCACAGAGCCAGCTCTCCCGGCTTTATGCCACCCGGGGTTTCCCCTATGCAAGAGGAATCCCCACCTGGCTTTAAGCCAGCTTTCCATCCTTCTTTTCCCCTACAGAGTGATGCTAAGAGGAAGGCACTTGGCCAAGTACTTGGTCCATGGCTTTTAATCTTTACATCAATATTGTACTAGAAACAATAGATGTGAAAAATGTTAAGTTGTTAACAGTATTTTTTTAAGGCTATGATATGCTAGCTACAAGTAAATACTGTCACTTAGGTATCGGGGGTAGCCATGTTAGTCTGGATCTGTAAAAAGCAACAAAGAGTCCTGTGGCACCTTATAGACTAACAGATGTATTGGAGCATGAGCTTTTGTGGGTTGCCTCTGATAAAGTGGGTATTCACCCACGAAAGCTTATGCTCCAATAAGTCTGTCAGTCTTTGAGTTCTTCTTCATGCAGCGCACAGTCAACTTGTGGAACTCCTTACCTGAGGAGGTTGTGAAGGCTAGGACTATAACAATGTTTAAAAGGGGACTGGATAAATTCATGGTGGCTAAGTCCATAAATGGCTATTAGCCAGGATGGGTAAGAATGGTGTCCCTAGCCTCTGTTCGTCAGAGGATGGAGATGGATGGCAGGAGAGAGATCACTTGATCATTGCCTGTTAGGTTCACTCCCTCAGGGGCACCTGGCATTGGCCACTGTCGGTAGACAGATACTGGGCTAGATGGACCTTTGGTCTGACCTGGTACGGCTTTTCTTATGTTCTTAGTCTATAAGGTGCCACAGGACTCTTTTTCGCTTTTTACTGCCACTTAGGTTTTGCATTACCACCAAGATCTTGGACAGGTGGATTTTTTAAATCCAGAAACACTTTCTAATTGAAGCAACTTCTTATATCCAGACTCACTATCCTGGTTTCATGAACATCTACACTAGGGGTCTCAAACATGCAGCCTGCTGAGTTATTTCCTGTGGCTGCCAAGCTCCCTCCGCCCCCGCCCCTCCAGCGCGCCACATCCCCGCTCCTCTGCCTACCTCCAGGTGCTTCCTGCTGCCAAACAGCTGTTTGGCAGCGCTTAGTGCTTTCCAGGAGGGAGTTGGAGGAGTGGGGAGCCACGCTCAGGGGAAGAGGTGGAGAAGAGGCAGGGCAGGGCAGGGATTTGGGGAAGGGGTGCAGTGCGGGTGGGGCTGGGGGAGCTTTTGTATCTTTATATGAAAAGGTGTCAGTGGTGTGGTCCTCGAGCCAATGTACTAGTCCTCATGTGGCCCTCGTGGCGATTTGAGTTTGAGATCCCTGATCTACACTGTGCTTAAAAATCTACTCAACTAGACAGCCTTAAAAGGTTCTTCTAAACTATTCATATATGGAGATATACCTATCTCATAGAGCTGGAAGGGACCCTGAAAGGTCTTTGAGTCCAGCCCCCTGCCTTCACTAGTAGGACTAACTACTGAATTTTGCCCCAGATCCCTACATGGCCCCCTCAGGGATTGAACTCACAACCCTGGGTTTAGTAGGCCAATGCTCAAACCACTGAGCTAGCCCTCCCTCCAGGAGTCAGATTTTTAAAGGCTCCCCTTCCAGGCTTTGTAACCTGGTGCATGGGGACACAGCCACTCAGGCTTGGCCCAGCCATCCCTGTCATGACGGATGGGCAGCTGGGCCAGATTTGAGTGAGGTATTCAGGTGCACAAAAATGCGGATAGGTGCTTTTGACAATCCCAGTAAACACCTATCTGCATCTTTAGGAGCCTAAATACCTTTAAAAATCTGGCCCAAGTTGCCTTGGAAATAGTTAGGCCCAGCCCCCCTCCACAAGGGGTCAGAATTAGGGTTGAGGTGCTGGGGCAGAGGGTGCATATATTTAATGGTGGGTGTGACATTCCCCTGGTGTTATCTGAACCAGTGATCTGCTGGGTCACTCCAATCCTTGACTCTAGGAGCCAGCCTTACCCTGCTCTGCTGTGAGAACCCCCCTCCTGGACTGTTCATGCACAGTCTCTGGCATGTAAGCTGCAACTTGGATTGGGCAATCGAATGACACTAGCCAATATCTCTGGTCTCAGACTCAACCCTAGAAACCTCCATCTTGCAGTGTCCAGTTATGGCCGCTGGACGCTGCAAGCTTATATGAGTTTGTCAATTTAACAAACAAATTGATATGTACCAAGCTTGTTATCCCAAGGGGAGTCTCTGACACACTTCAAACCGAACACACTGCTTCAGGTAGAACAAATAGATTTATTAACTATAAAGACAGATTTTAAGTGATTATAAGTTAAAGCACAACAAGTCTGATTTGGTCAAATGAAATAAAAGCAAAATGCATTCTAAGCTGATCTTAACACTTTCAACAAACTTAGATGCTTCTCACCACAGGCTGGCAGGTTGCCCTTCAGCCAGGCTCTCCCCTTTGATCAGCACTTCAGTAGCTTGGTGTGGTGTCTGCAGATGTAGGTGGGCGAGAGAGGAAGAGCATGGCAAATGTCTCTCCCTTTTATAATGTTCTTTCTTCCCTCTTGGCTTTGCCCCCCCCCCCCAGAGTCAGGTGAGCATTACCTTATCACAGTCCCAAACTGACCAAAAGGAAAGGGGGTGACTCACTCGAGAGTCCAACAGATGCTTTTGTTGCTGCCTAGGCCAGCATCCTTTGTTCCTGTGAGGCTGGGATGGGTTTGTCCCATACTTGCCTTGATGAGGTGTGAACTGCCCCTCTGCTCTTAGAGAGTTTTTATATGAAATTACAACCTGTAACTATAACATTACTGTAACAACAATTATTATAACATCACTATAACAACAACGCTCAGTGCATCATGAGCCTTCCGAAGACACCCAACATGACAAATTTTGCATTGGATACCACACGATCATTTTACAAAGATGAACATGGGTGTGCTGGGTGTTCCCCCGAGGTACAGAGCATCACAATGGGTCACAAAAAGACAAAAATGCAGTTGGTGGATTGCCTTAGTAAAAAGTTCGGGATCCTCTGGCATAGACAGCAACAATACAAATTTCCCAACAGTGCTCCATCAATGTGACTCTATGCTCTCAAGGGACCTTTTTTGTTCAGACTCCATGATCTCTCTTTTCAAATTGCCAAAACCACCTGCTATTTAAAGTCAATTGTAGTGGTGTTTTCTGCAATTCATTTCACACAGCTTGAGGTATTACTAAAGCCAAACTTTTTTTAAAAGTGACTAGTTATTTAGGGTGCCTCAACCAGAAATACCTTAAAGAATCCTGATTTTCAGCATCTCCTGAAAATCATGCCCCTTTAAAGTGTGTCATGCTGTGACCCAAAAACCGAGGGCACCTAAAATCACCAGTCTTTTTTTTTTAATTTAGACTGTAATTATAATAACTTGTTACAGAAGCATGCATATATGTGGCCCTTTAAACATGTGTATGTCCTCAAAGTGTTGGTTTCTATTTTTGTTTGTTTGTTTAAAAGTGGTGTACCATTTTGAAAACAGGGCCAAGTCAAAGGGCCACTTCACTTGAAAAGCTCAGAATATCAGCAACAGATCAGCAGCTGTTATAGATGTTATTCACAATACCAGCCTACACATCACAAAAGTGGGGTGTTAAAGAAGCTAAATAATTAAGAAGTTTAACAATCTGTATACATACTTCACACTCAACAGCAAAAATATAACTGCCCGAAATGAAATAATAAAACAAAAGTAAGTGGCAGAAGTATCATCCTTTGAGACATTTAAAGTGACTTAGGCCAAAATGTAGTTCTGTTTAAAAAACAAAGTTTTAAATGCACCTAATAATAGAAGTGGTTTAATGACTTATTCCCCCCAATTTTTCAAATGAGGTCTTTTTAAGTTTGCATTTAGATGTTCTCCTGCTGCATGTGCAACAAACACTGTGGCACTGTGCTAGGTTACCAATTGCAGGAACATTACTTAGTGCAGTAGCCATCAGACTTTTGTACAGGCTAACTCAGAGTAGGGTGACCAGATGTCCCAATTTTATAGGGACAGTCCAGATTTTTGGGTCTTTTTCTTATATAGGCGCCTATTACCCCCAACCACCGTCCTGATTTTTCACACTTGCTGTCTGGTCACCCTAACTCAGAGATCCCTTCTTAGGCCCTGGCTCGGAAACTTGCTTGGTGTCTATGCAGTATCCAGCTGACTTCTGCGAGGCTCCACACTACCAAAGGAGTCCACTCACACAGAACAAGCTGCCAGGGCCAAAGACACCACCCACCTGAACTCTCAGTCCCAATTTCTGCACTGTCCACCGACTAACCAGTTCTTGGTTACATAAAGACATAACATTGGGACAGTATTAAGGCAACATGAACATTAAGTGGTTTTACAACAGCGGCTTGGTTATGATCAATTTAGTCTCTATGTTGCTTATTTCCTTTCCCTGGACTTCCTATTTATTAGGGCCAGCTTGGGGGGGGGGGGGTAATGTAGGAGGAGGGAAGTCAGATGGATAGGAGGAGCTAGAGGTCTACAACAGTGTGTGAGGCTGACTGACAAATAGAGGCTGAAGGTGGGGAGGCGAACAGGGTGCACGGGGAAGGACAGACAGAGAGGGAAGTTGGGGACGGTCAAATAGAACAGCAAAAACGTGCAATTGATGGTGACAGAGGAACAGACAGACAAGGAACCTGGGGAAGGAAGGACAGACAACAGGGGCACAGGAAGACTGGACAGGCAGAAAGGGGGCCTGGGGAAGGACAGACAGACAACGGGGGCAGAGGAAGACGCGGCAGACAGAGACGGGGCTGGGGAAGGAAGGACGGACAGACAACGGGGGCACAGGAAGATGGGGCAGGCGGAGAGGGGTCTGGGGAAGGAAGGACGGACAGACAACGGGGGCACAGGAAGATGGGGCAGGCGGAGAGGGGTCTGGAGAAGGATGGACAGACAGCGGGGGCACAGGAAGACGGAGCAGGCGGAGAGGGGGCTGGGGAAGGACGGACGGACAGACAGCGGGGACACAGGAAGACGAGGCAAGCAGAGAGGGAGCTGGGGAAGGAAGGACGGACAAACGGACAGCGGGGACACAGGAAGACGGGGCAGCCGGAGAGGGGGCTGGGGAAGGACGGACGGACAGACAGACAGACAATGGGGGCACAGGAAGACGGGGCAGGCGGAGAGGGGGCTGGGGAAGGACAGACGGACGGACAGCGGGGGCAGAGGAGGCAGGGCAGGCAGAGAGGGGCTAGGGAAGGACAGGCGGACGGACAGCGGGGCAGAGGAGGCAGGGCAGGCGGAGAGGGGCTGGGGAAGGACAGGCGGACGGACGGACAGCGGGGCAGAGAGGCGGGCAGGAGGAGAGGAGGCTGGGGAAGGACAGGCGGACGGACGGACAGCGGGGCAGAGGAGGCAGGGCAGGCGGAGAGGGGCTGGGAAGGACAGGCGGACGGACGGACAGCGGGGCAGAGGAGGCAGGCGGGCAGAGGGGGCTGGGGAAGGACAGACGGACGGACAGCGGGGGCAGAGGAAGGCGGGCGGGCAGAGGAGACGGGCAGGCGGAGAGGGGGCTGGGGAAGGACGGACGGACAGCGGGGGCAGAGGAGACGGGCCGGAGGAGAGGAGGCTGGGGAAGGACAGACGGACGGACGGACAGCGGGGGCAGAGAGGCAGGCAGGAGAGGAGGCTGGGAAGGACAGGCGGACGGCCGGACAGCGGGGGCAGAAGAGACAGGCAGGAGGAGAGGAGGCTGGGGAAGGACAGACGGACGGACGGACAGCAGGGGCAGAGGAGACGGGCAGGAGGAGAGGAGGCTGGGGAAGGACAGACGGACGGACAGACAGCGGGGCAGAGGAGGCGGGGCAGGCGGAGAGGGGCTGGGGAAGGACAGGCGGACGGATGGACAGCGGGGGCAGAGGAGACGGGCGGGCAGAGGGGGGGCTGGGGAAGGACAGACGGACGGACGGACAGCGGGGGCAGAGGAGACGGGGCAGGCGGAGAGGGGCTGGGGAAGGACAGGACGGACGGACGGACAGCAGGGGCAGAGGAGACGGGCAGGAGGAGAGGAGGCTGGGGAAGGACAGACGGACGGACGGACAGCGGGGGCAGAGGAGACGGGCAGGAGGAGAGGAGGCTGGGGAAGGACAGACGGACGGACGGACAGCGGGGGCAGAGGAGACGGGCAGGAGGAGAGGAGGCTGGGGAAGGACAGACGGACGGACGGACAGCGGGGGCAGAGGAGACGGGGCAGGCGGAGAGGAGGCTGGGGAAGGACAGACGGACAGCGCGGGCAGAGGAGACGGGCGGGCAGAGGGGGGGCTGGGGACGAACAGACGGACGGACGGACAGCGGGGGCAGAGGAGACGGGGCAGGCGGAGAGGGGGCTGGGGAAGGACAGACGGACGGACGGACAGCGGGGGCAGAGGAGACGGGCAGGAGGAGAGGAGGCTGGGGAAGGACAGACGGACGGACGGACAGCGGGGGCAGAGGAGACGGGCGGGCAGAGGGGGGGCTGGGGAAGGACAGACGGACGGACGGACAGCAGGGGCAGAGGAGACGGGGAGCGCACGGCCGGACAGAGCCGAGGGGAGCGCACGGGGGCAGACAGGGAAGCTCACACAGGGGACCGACGGACAAGGGGACTACGGGGCAGAGACGGGCCCCAGCGCCGGGCGGGCGGGCGGGCGGGCGGGCTCGGCTCCCCCCGGGCCCGGGCGGCGCTAAGCGAACGGCGGGGCCCGGAGCAGGCGGCGCCGACCCCGGCTCCTCACCTGTCCCGGAGCCGCAGCTGGAGGCTGCCCAGGATCGCGCAGGAGCCTCCGCCGGGCTGAGGGCGCCGGGATCCCCCCGCGGCGCCGGGACCGGGACCGGGCGCCCCGCACATGCCGCCCTGTTTACACCGGTGTCCTAAGCGACGGCTCCCAGCATGCCTCGCGGCCGAGCGGACCCCGGAAGAGCTGGGCGGGCGGAGCAGCCTCGCTCTCAGTCCCGACCGCGGCCCAGGCCCCGCCCCCCGTTGGCGGCAGCCTGGGAGGGGGCAGGGCCTCGTTCTGCTTCCCTCCCCTAGTGGGCCGCACCGCGGGAAGGGCAGCCCAGGCCCCGCCCCTCGCGTGTCCATAAGCCCCGCCCCCCACGTCCCTTAGTCACCTGGCCCCAGCCCTCCCTGGCCTCTGGCTTCTAGCTGCTGCCCCCAGGGCTGGAAGAAAAGAAGGTTGTGTCCCCCCCACCCCAGCATTGTTGCCCCTCACTGTGGCCTTATGGCTGGTCCCTATCCAGCTGCCCCAAGGGCCTGTTTCGGGGCATTAATCCCTGCCATAGGATTAGGTCCCAGAATCTCAGTTTCCCTGTACAAAAAATTATAGAGTGTCATAGTTTACTAGGGACCTCAAGAGATCATCTAGTCCAACCCCCTGCTCAAAGCAGGGCCAATCCCCAAATGATCCCCTCAAGGATTGAACTCACAACCCTGTGTTTAGCAGGCTAATGCTCAAACCACTGAGCTATCCCTCCTCCCCAAGATTTTAAACCTCTTGGTGGTGGGGGAGAAGGGTGACCAGATGTCTCGATTTTATAGAGACGGTCTATATTTGGGGATTTTTCTTATATAGACGCCTATTACCCTCTGTCCTGATTTTTCATACTTGCTGTCTGGTCACCCTATGGGGGAGGTAAGCTTGAAAACGTGAGCGGAGTGTTACCGAGGTAGTAACGTTTGCCTGAGTCTGCAGACAGCTTGGGCGCAGAGCTCCCTGGAGGTGGCTTGCCCCAGCCACCCCACTCCATGCCCTGTGGACTATAGTTCTTTGCTCACAGATTTTGGCTTGTTTTTTTTTTCATGCTGCCGTGTAAACCAGTCATTTTGCTGCAGCCGTTCATTCAGCGTTTTGCCTTTAGCTCCTGCCTGCAGTGGCCTCTTGCTCCCCACAACTGCGAATTGATTGGATTGGATTACAATGCATGTGCCCTGCACCGTTCTATGAAACATACTGAACCTCCCTTACATTCCAGAGACGCTGTTTGGGATGTCCCCAGGCCACAGAGCAGGATTATGTGTTTTCCTTTAACCTTTCCCATTTTTTCCTCTTTTTTTTTTATCGATTGCTGTTTAATAAATTGTATTTCCTTTGAACTGTATGAAATGATCAGTGAGTCAGGGAAGCATCCAGTGCAGAGAGAGCACTCCAGAGTGGGGACACCTTATCCCCTGCCCTAAGTGACCACATCCATGACAAGATTGGGGGTTGAGCCCCCCCCCAAGAATCCTGGGGCCATCCTTGTTGGGGTTATGAGGATTCAGCCACACAGGAGAGTGGAAGTGGAGCCCTCGAGGTCAGGCAGGCCTCTGGGTAAAGGGAGTGGGAGTGAGGATTCAGAGCCTTTCGCTAGCTCATTTCAAAGGCGTAGTGTATAAGCCAAGAAAGTTTCCCCACAACAGGAGCGCCATTCTGCTGCTTACATTGGCATTGTTGATAGAATAGAGGTGGTGGTCAACAGCTCACTAATAGAGCTGACTGGGAGATGCCTAGTCCTGCTACTCACATGAGTAATCTTTAAATACAGCAGTAATTCTGCTGAAGTCACTGGGCCTACCCCTGAGAGGAAAGGTCTGAAAGATCCAGCTTCAAATCAACTACACCTCTACCTCGATATAACACTGTCCTTGGGAGCCAAAAAATCTACCATGTTATAGGTGAAACCGTGCTATATTGAACTTGCTTTGATCCACCAGAGTGCGCAGCCCCACCCCCCCCGGAGCACTGCTTTACCGTGTTATATCCAAATTTGTGTTATATCGGGTAGCGTTATATCGGGGTAGCGGTGTATTAGAGGAGGTTCTCCCTTACAGTTAAGGATCTGGACTGGGACTCACAAGAATTGGGTTCAGTATTCCTGGCTTCTTGTGTACCCACGGGCAAGTTTCTTATTCTTTTGGTGACTCATTTCCCCATTTGTAAAATGGTTTAAATACTTTCCCAAGATGTTGTGAGAATAAGTCCATAAGTAGTCAGGGGGATGCTCAAATACTATGGTAAAAAAAAGTCCAACCTCTAAACCAGTGGTACTCAAACCTATAACAGAAGAAATGCTACATTGAGTGGAGGTGCAGACAGCTCCAAAAGGTTTAAATGTATTTAGAACAGAAAAGTGATCAGTACACATTGATAATAAAATGATTAATGGCATTAGTCACAGTCACCCACCATTAGAATAACTTTCCTAAAGCTAACACACTAAAGCATCAGTATTTACCTGTATTTGTTGGTTACCCGTGCAACACAGATTGTGTGTGTGTGTGTGTATTTTGCTTCACATTTCCTTGACCCTGCCCCTGCCCCCAGGGCAATAACCACATGGCAGTCAGGGCATCACTCAACTTGTGAAGAGAGCCACATTCCAGGCTCTGAAGAACCACGTGACCCAAAAGCTGCAGATTGAGTAGCCCAGTTCTAACAGTAACTGACCACTTCTGCAGTTCAGGATACTTCTGTCAGTTTTTAGTGTTCTGTAGCACTACTCTTAGTGAATCTCAACACTTCTCAGTTTCAAATTTGGATAACAAACTTTAAATTTAAAGTAAAAGGCATTACTGGATACCTACAGTAGTACTTAACAGCCCCTAAATTAACTTCCATCACTTGAATAATCATAGCTGCTGCCTGGCTTAGCCCTTACACATCCACTACAAATAAATGGCTCTCATAAAGATATGGGAGGTTTTAGCTCATGGAAATGCTTACACACAATAAGACACATATGCAAAGGATTTGCAGATTTGGGAGACTTTTATTATTGAATCCACGCAAAGTGCGATTAAAAGAAAAACCCTGCTGTTCTATTTTCTTTCTATTGAAAGCACATAAATGCTATTCAGGCTTCTGTTGCAGGATGATTTCATACCTATTGACAACCAGAAAGGCAGTTTTGCAACTGACCCCTATCACTACCATATTCTGAACAAAACCCTGGACCTGAACATGCCTGAAATTTGGGAGGTTTGAAATCTGGATCTGAATCCAGACTTTATAAAAGTCAGGTCTATCAATGCCTGATGTTTCCTCCAACACCTACAGGGAAAATAACTGAACCATGTTCAGAATATATCAGGCTGCTTAAAATAATGAAATAAGTGCTATAATGTCTGCTCTGCTCCTGCACCATGGAAGTCTATGGGAACTTTGTCATTGACTTCAGTGGGACCAGAATCATAGCCCCCCATTTCCCCATCAGTTTTCCAACACACAATTTTCCTCACAAGTCTTGCTATATGTTATGTTTTTTCTTAAAGCGCCAGCAGCTGGAGTCAAATGATTTTGTGACAATCTCAGCTTTCATTTTATTTTATTTTTTTAAGTAAATGTCTAGCTCTCCTGGTTGTGCAGAAAAAGTTGAAAATGTGATTCTAGCTAGAGTACCCTAAAGGTTCAAAACCTAGAAGGCAAATAAAAAGAGGTCAAAATGTATTATTTTTAAATCTCATGATTTTTAAGCCAATCTCATTTGTTTTGGGAGGCCTGACTCATGAGTTTTGAATGCTTGAGTTTGTCCACACTACACACTGTGCAGGCTACATTGAAAAGTTCTGCAGCTCCTAACCATAAAAACACTTCCCCATCTGCACTGGGAGGAGCAACAGACTGAAGCCAAGACAACTCTCATCAGTTTCACTCTGATCGGCCTGCTGAATCATGGGGGGGGGGAGGTAAATTAAAAATAAATAGCGGTGCTGCAGCAGCTCCATAATACAGCTTGCGTTGAGTAATATTAAATAAGATCTCTTTTCCAGTCCTGGCCGCTAACACCGAAATCAGAATAAATACTATCCCACTTTTGATACTGTATAAAGTAAACATTAAAGACAGAGTGTTATTCCAAAATGGCCTCCATGAGACACTGTCTGCAGGTTGAGCACACCATGATGGGGCACTCACCTCTTGAGTGCCACCTAGCAGCTGGCTGTGAAATCGCAGTCCTTTTCTCACCGCAGGTGCCCCACTGCAGGTTGCCAGCCAACTTTGGTAGGACTTCAGTGACTTGGCCCTCTGGCCTAGTCAAAGTCCAAATGAACCCTTCAGGGGTTTTAAGGAGTCCAGCAAATATAAGTCTCTTTGCCTTTGGTAGAGTCTTCAGCCCTGCTCTGGACTCTTTAAATCCATCCCTTTGTTCGGGCTCCCAAAAAAGGCCCCCTTTTGGGGTTTATGGCACTTTTCCTGTGGCCAGTAGGGAAACCCAGACCTGCACACTACTCCAGGTTCCAACCCAGGGACCCTATTCACAGCAGCCTTACTCCTTACTCCAATCTGTCACTGCTATTTTGCTGGGCCTCTTCCTACTGGACTCATTTTATCTCTCACGGCCATGTCCTCAGGTTCTTCTCTATATCCAGGCCAGAGAGGAGCACTCTTCCTCACCCCTCTGGTCCCAAAAAACAAACAAACAATTGGAGATATACCAATCTTCTAGAACTGGAAGGGACCCTGAAAGGTCATTGAGTCCTGCCCCCTGCCTTCACTAGCAGGACCAAGTACTGATTTTTGCCCCAGATCCCTAAGTGGCCCCCTCAAGGATTAAACTCACCACCCTGGGTTTAGCAAGACAATGCTCAAACCACTGAGCTATCCCTCCCCTGAGCCAGGAATTGACCTGCTTTTGGTTTTTTTATCTTTTTTATGGCAAAGCAAACTTGACCGAATAGTCTATAGCTGCCACCAACTATAATTCCTCAGTACTTAGCAGTTTATAATCTCTTGTGCTGCCTTGTGTCTTTCAAGTAACACAACACCTTTTTAATAGTACTCTATTGCCCCAATGTTTTTACTAAATAACAATGTGATTTTTGTTACCTTAAGACATTTGAATTCCCCAGAAAGCTTTTTCCTTTCTTTATCAAAGCCCTTACCTATGCATAAAAGATGATCAATTGTTTCTTCCGTCTTATAGTGTACAAATAGTTCACCTTTGTGTCTATTTATTTGAAAAAGACTTTTGTTTAATCCACAATGGCTCGTTAGTATTCTGAACAAAAGAACTTCATTAGAGCTATCCACGCCCTGAAGTACATCATTATCCTCAACTCTAGGGCACAATTCAAAAAATCTTCTTCCTCTTTTTTCACTGTCTAATTTTCTTGCCGTTCCTCTTTGACTTCCTGTTTATTCAAGGGTATTTCTATGTCAATCCATCCATTTCTTACAATGTCTTCAGCTGCTTTATCCGCCATTTTGTTCCCTGTTGTCCCAGTACGTGCTGGGATCCAGGTTAGTGCTACATGTATCCCTCTGTATTAACTCTGTGATTAGAAATGGAATTTCATTGATCAAATCACTTCAACATACTGAGATACTCTGTTTTATTGCCAAAAAGCCTGAGTTTGAATCTGAAAAAAAAATGATGCTGGGCATACATCCCAGATCCAATTTAATACTAGCATTATTGCTACTAGTTTGGCTGTCATGACAGCTACATAATCGGATATTCTTTTAGATGTACTAATTCCCAGTTTTGGCATACAATACGCCATCCCTACTCTGACTGTTTTTTCTTCTTTTTTGGAACCCTCTGTATATATTTGACAAAACTGACTCCACTTTCTAACAATATACTGTTTGGTACTTTCATCACTGTAGCTGACATTAACTTTGGCCCAGAAAGTTAGGTCCAGTACTTTCATTCATAGTGTAACATGTATTTACTAGAAGCTACCTGTAGCATGCATGTAGGTGGTGTAATAAATGCACCACATACAATGTGTAGTGCCTGGGCTTGTGTGTGTCAGGTGCAGGAGTGGCAGAACTAGAGGATGGTGGGGCTAGTCCCCCACAATTGAAATACTGGGGTTGGGGGGCCTGATTTATGTTTCTGCTCCCACACACCATTCTGCTTCACCTTCTGGGAACCAATGTTCCTTGTAAACTGTGCTCATAGGAAGACCAGGAGGGGTTGGAGCAGTTGCTGCGGCATCTAAGATTGGGGCAGGGAGCAGGTAGGAACCAGGGGATCAGGCTGGAGCCAGAAGCAGCTGCACCTGGCAAGAGATATGCAAAGTGCAAGGACCTAGCCTAGAGCCAGCTGCCTCCTCCCTGAGTCTTACTAATCCCCCTTGCTCCCCATGCACAGCGCATCCACCCCACTCCTCCTCTGCCCGACTTTCCCATTCAACGCAAGCTTCCACCACCTCCAATCATTTGAGTTGCATAGACGTAAATGGGAGCAGATTTTTTGCCTGAAGTGTTTTAATCCTTCATTTACTATACAGCGGCTTTTTAAAGATAACGGGCCTAATTATCAATTCACTCAGGTGCCTTCATGCTGCTCCAATATTGTAAAGAGGCCTTCGTACAATTCAGTGAGACTTTATTGGCATGTCAAGCTGAAAGCAAAAGACAGAGCTTTCAGGTATCTGTCCGAGGCTGGCACGACCCTCCCAGGATAGGGCTACGCCTTGTGTTTGAGGTTGGATCCCAAATCTATTTGTCATTGTTGGTCATTCCTGCTTTGGTGGCAGGTAGAGTGATCTCTGCCATCTCTCTCCTTTCTCCCAGGGTCAAGCTCAGTTTTTCTTTGTCACTTTTCACTGAGACCTTTTTTTTATGGTTCCTGATAATATGAGGAAATATCTTTCTTGACTGAACATGGGTAGTGCCCTGATAACGCCCCTTGTGCCAGGGGCCAGCTTGCAGAGACCTGCAGTAGGCAAGCTTTTTTCCCCTAGCCCTCTGCGCAGGGGACAGATCAAGGCCATGTTGAGGGTATATGCAAAATACGCTGCACTTTGGCTCTGCTCTGCTTCCCACACTACACAGGGACTCATGGGAAGCACTGGCAAGCCACAGAATACAAGGTGAGTAAAGATCACTTAATTTCACTTTTGCCCCTTGCCCTCTTGTGGTCGAATGGACCCCTGTATTCACACCCTACACACTAGTGTAATAATCATTGTACAAAATATGCCTTGCAAGTTATTGTCTGAAAACTAACAACTTGCTGGTCAATAAGATCATAGTGAAATGTGTCTTGCAACATTATGTATAAAATTATGGACATAAGCTGAAATTATGACTGAAGCGTGGTTACCAGACAAGACTGGGGAAGGGATAAACCTGTTCCTCAAAGCTAGCACCTTAGCCAGGTGTCATCAAAGCTGATGGACAAACACCTGTCAATTGGCCGTCCTTGGGCAACAAAGGGGGGCAGGAACAGATCGATGTGCATTTTAACAACCAACAACATGGAACCTCTTTCACCACGAGCTGCCATGTCTCTGTCCTCACAGGGGTAAGGAACTTTATCTAGGGGTAACCCTCAGGAAAATGCATTTCAAAGGGTGACTGGATTATAAAAGTGAGGGGCAGAAACACTCCAGGTATTCCCTCTTTCTTTCTCTCCCTCTCTCTCTCTTTCACCTAAGATGACAAAGAAACCAGCTATTAGTCTTTGGGAAGGTTTTGATCTGAGCATTTGGTCAGCCCTGTTGCTGGGGACCTGTGGTAAGGATTTTACCTTTAACCACATCTAGCTAGTTAAGTTTTAGTTACTAGAAAGCAGTATCTTTAGTTCTCTTGTAACCATTTCTGACTTTAGTGCCTTATACTTGTACTCACTTAAAATCTCTCCTTATAGTTAAATAAACATTTATTCTTTGATCAAAACTAATCTAATATTGTGTTTAAATTGAACTGTGTGAGCAACTCCAGTTACAAAGCAAACTGTTGTATAGTGATCCCTTACAGGGACAACAGACCTCTAATATCTGAGCTGCCCAGGAAATGGCTGGACAGCGCAGAACATGTTTGGGGGGAAATTTAGGACTGGGAGTGTGTTGGGGTCACCCTGCAGATAGTAACCAAGGCTGCTGGAAGCCAGAGAGCGTTGCTCGAAGGTGTAGTCAGATGTTTGGCTGCATGTGTGTGTTCTCTCTGTGTGCCGTCCCAGTTCTGCGCAGACAGCTGGCACAGCAGACCTCGATCGAACTGCCCAATAACCACAAGATCCATTAAGGTACGAAGGCACCCGGTCAGGTTTATTGTCGAAGCACGGTAATAGCACCTGGCAGACTCTATGAGGACACAAAGACGTATGCCCGTGACAATGGATGCAGCTCAGTGTCGGGACTTTCCATCCTCCCACACACTCCCTCTGAGATACCTCTTTATACACATATTGCCCCTCTGATGTGTCTAGGTGCCATCCATTACCTTGTACATGTTGGTTTGATCAAAACATCTCTGTCATTTAAGCTGTCATGGGTCAGCGTGTTCCTGCTATCTTTGGGGAACGTGTGGATAGCAAGGTGTTCTGGTACCACCCTTCTGGAAAGCATTTCCATGTGTTCTGTGCCTAGAACTTCTTAGGAATGTGTGTTTCTGCAATATCAGCCTTGTTCTTGCCAGATTCTGTGAGCAGGGCCTGCCTCCAGTTCACAGCCTGACTTTGCTTTATATTAGCTTTATATTAGCAAAGCTTTGACTGCTCTGCTTCAAGAGCTGATGTCTCAGGTTCTCTTCCGACTTCAGCAAGCTGCTGGGGTCAGAGGGGCTGGACCCAGCTGTAGCTAGACAGACACTCAGGGTGTGACCTGCATGCTGTCTGGCTGTCTGTGAGCACTCCACATTGGGAGCTACAGCAGCAAAGCATTTTGAGGCATGTCACAGAATATACCCCTCATTAGCAGACTTGTGCCTCCTGCTAGTCGTACTGGGGATTAGCTCAAGACCAATGCGTATGTCTGTGGCCTGCACACTGGCATCCTCTTCTGGACTCAGCATTCTGCCTAGTTCATCATCTGTGTTTCCTCCTTCTGGGGCTGGGGGCAGCGGGTATCTCTGTCCAACAGTCCAGCCACTTCCCCAGTGGCAAGTGGGGGGAGGGGGGAGGACCCAGGCCCTCTCACTTCACTGGGTTCCAACCCAGGGACTTATAAATAGCAGCCTCCTGCTGCTGCTCCATAACCTCCATCAATGCTGCTCTATTTCCCTAGGCCACTTCCCCATGGCCCCAGCACCATCTTCACCCTCACCTCAGGGCACTCAGCTCCTCAGTCCCAGGAGCCAGCCATTACTCTGTCCAAGGTGCTTACCATTCTCTCAGCCGTCCAGGGACACAGTCCTTACTCTTTGAGCTCCCAGCAACAACTGCCCCACTCAGTCCCGCAGCTCCATTTTATATAGACCTGCTGGGTCCTGGTTGGCCGTTCCTCACAGCCCCTCTCCTATTGGCTGCTTCCCACTCAGCCTCCCCAGGGCACTATTAACCCCTTCTCTGCCAGTATGAGGCAAACGCCTAATCACAAGGCATTCCAGATTTCAGAGCAGGTGGTGACACAACCCCTCACTAGTCTGGATTGCACCCTGCACTGTGATACCTCTGTCCCTGCCTCCGGGGCAAGAATGGAGTAACAGAGAATCAGTCCTACTCTTTTTAACTCTCTCTTATCTAGCAGAACATGTGAAAATGAGTCTGGAAAAAAAGTCATTGGCTGAAAAGGAGAAAGATTGGCCAGATCGGGGTTTTTACCATAAGACTGTTCTCCTTCTAGTGCCATCCACCCTAAAACCAGCTCTGATGAACACATGGGATTTGAAACAAGAACAAGGGCCAGTGAAGTTCCCTCCAACAGACGTACTCATTCATGTGTATTTCCCGTTAATTTTATTCTTTAGTCTCAGGGAAGTGTGTGCTACTGTGAAGGAAAACCCTGAAGGAGGAGGCATTACAAACCTAGGTCTGTGCTGTGATCCTCCATGCTGACACTGAAGGGCTCAGAACTGACTAAAGAATAATTACTCACATCCCTGCTAACTAGCATCAATGCACCATTTCCTAGCTCACTGAAAGTTTACAATGAGGAGTGGTTTGTTTGTGCTCTTTCTTTAGTATTTAACACTTCTTTAAATCGTTTTAGTTTAAGTTTTCATATAATCTGATACAAGCCATAAAACTGTCAAAGAAATTGACCCTGAGCAGTTTATGAAATGTACTTTGAATCAAATAATGGTTTTCCCTGCATAATGCTTAAACTAAGGTGTCTCCTGCTTCAAATGAAGGGATTGATGCACACTAACCTTACAGTTTTACATGTTCCTTTTCATTTATGGGCGGGGAAGAACTGTGCGCTTTTAATATCCCACTTCTCGTTGCAGGTTTCACAGTGTTCTGCAGGGGGCAGAATGTGTTTCACTTTGGTTTCTATCTGGCCAAGGGCTGACTCAGATGGAAAGAGTGAAATGGAAAAGAAAGAACAAGATGAAGAGCGAGGAGTAAGGAAATGAATTAGAGAAGTGAGGGAGGAGGGTGTTAGAGAGAAAGAAGGAGGTGTGGGTATTTTGAGGGAAGAGGGGACTAATAAGTAAGTGCCCACAAAAACTGTCCGTGCTGCTTCCTTACCCAGCAAAGGCCCCAGTGGTCTGAAGCTTCTTCCTCTGTCCCTGCATGGAATAGCACCACCTATTTCTAAGCTGCATTTGGCTATGGTGAAGCAAGCATTGGTTATTGTACAATCCTTTTTCATTCTACACTGCTTCCTGCATGGCTCTTGAGGGGACTGATCCAGCCCCCATGGAAGTCAATGGAAAGACTTACTTACTTCAGTGGAGCTGGGTCAGACCCTAGGAGCACAAAATACAGCACAAGGTTAAACTTCAGGCTCCACAGGCTGTTGCACGACCCAACAAGGTTGAGAAAATGGAGGGGGGAAAGCCAGTATGTACGTCTGCCTTTTTCACTCTCTGGTTCTTTCTTTTATTTCTGCCCTAACTTCCACAGGCCACTCATTTCTCCTCTTTTTGGTTTTTTGGTGATGGCTCCTGCCTAGTTGTACTTGTCAACTTCTTCGGGTACTCCATTCTCTCCTTTGGTCACTGTTGGCCTCTCCAGTCTGTCTCATCCATCATTTTCATATCCCCTAAGATTAACCCCACTCATTTGCTACAGTTTGTTCTTTGTCGTGGTTTTTGGTCTTTATGTAGTAGTGGGTTCAAGACTTTTCCTCCCACTTGCAGAGTCTACATTCAATGAAACTTTGATAGTTCACACTAACTGAGGACCTGCCTCTCTGTGACTCAGAGAGTCTTTCTTCTCGCTCCCCTGCCACCATTTTGCTGTAGAAATACAGCGGTGTAGTTCTGACGCTGCTTTATTGAATACAGATTTGCATAAATTGGAACTGTCATCTAGCAAAAAAGGGTGTTTTGTATGCCCTTATTTGACCTGTGTGCAGCTATGCATTTAGCTAAACCTTGCCCACAAGTCAGGATATAACTGAGTAAATTTTCAATTAGATTTATAATACATGCCCTGACAGCTGAATAAAAGATGCATGACAAGTTTACATAATATCCATAGAGGTCTTTTTGTTAATGAATCAAGTCCTAATTGAAGAGCATTAATAATACGTTAATAATTGAAAAGCAAACACGACTAGTGAACATATCTCTGCAGAGCAGTTGTGTGGATCTGTTTCCTACTGTCAGCATCAGTCCATGGCCAATAGTCATAATTAACATGTTGACTTAAAATTTTAACAAATTTAAATGTAATGAAATACTTTTATTAAATGCTACAATTCCTTGAAACCCAATAATTACTGGTCTCTGATGTATAAATAGCCAATGTATTGTCTTCATGCATACTACAGTAGAGGTAAAGTGAGTTCTTGAAGCAAGGGCCTGGGTGAAGTAGAAGCTGATGGTGTTCAAGTCTGAAGAACAAGACCATACTGTTTATAACTATGCAATGTTTATCAAGCACCTGAGGTCCTGATCCAAAGCACGTGGAAGATGTGAATTTTGTATTAGGCCTATAGAATGAAAGTACAAATAAATGTCAGTTTATTAATACCTGTTGTGTCTGGGCTAACTCCCGCCTTGATCGGGAATACTGCTACAGTGGGTAAAGTGGTGGTGTGTCTCAGGTGGCTGGGAGCTACTGAAATCAAAGTGTTTAGGTACAGTAAAAGCATGAGCTTGATTGATCCTGTCTGCACCACTAGTACTAAGGGTGCAAACCTCTGAGCATGCTTAGTGGATGGGATCCCCTTCAAAATCCAGCTGGATAATGTTTAGCCCTGTGGTTAGAGCACTCACCTGGGACATGTGAGACCCAGCTTTGAGTCCCCACTCTCTGGCCCAGGGGAAGACTGGATTTGCACAGGGATCTCTCAGCACTTAAGAGGTTACTCTAACCACTGAGCGATGAGATAGTCAGATATGAGGGAAACCCTCAGTATCACCTGTTGAAGCTGTTCCTTTGTGGATAAATAATGAAAGAGTGATTGGAGCACAGGGACTGAACTCAGGGTCTCCCACCTCTCCGTTGCGTACCCTGACCACTGGACTATGGAGAGTCAGTCAGTCTTCTCCCCTCGACCTGCCAGCAGAACAATCATTGGGCAAGAGAGCACTCACTGCTGCTGGATGAGTTTTACAAAAATCAGCATTAGGCATCTTTCTTCACTCCTTGGGGCAGAAAGGCCCAAGAAGCAGCACTCCATAAAGCAGGAAGGCCCCAGGCCATTCAGGGCTTTGTAGGTCAAAACCAACAGTTGAAATTCCACCTGAAGACCAATGAGCCTAGTTTAGATAATGGAGTACTGGCATCATGCACTCAAGTGGGATACTCCACTTGACAAGCTTCAGCTTCTTGATTAATGGATTTCGTGTGCAGCCCTCATCAGAGCTAGAATCTACATGCCTCAGGGAATCTAACCAGACCCCCAAGTTGTGCACTTTGTGTACAAACATTGGCCAGATGCCTCCAATCAAGAGAGTCAATACGATCTGAGACAGATTTTTCCAGGTGTATAAACAAATCTGTGTACTTGAGCATTAAGCTAAGTAATTTGTCCTTGAGACTGAAGTGCCCAGATTTACACTTGTAGTTCAGAAGCGGACCCAAAAACCAGGGTTGTAAGTTTTGCAGTTGAAAATTGTACCGTCATCAAATAGAATGCCTGCCATGTAGCACCCCCTGCTGGCCAAGCATGGTGCTATAGTGCCCTGCCTCAGTTTCCCCTTCTTTCAGGACACTTTCAGAATGCCACACACTTCAAAAATTAAGACAAAATTCCCCTGCTGAGGTTTTACTTTATCAAATTCAAATAAAGTTGAAATAAAGTCTCTCTGGCCTGTAGTCTCTTCCCTTGGCTTCAGGAGGTTGCAAAATCCCCCACCCTTCTTGGGGCCCATTTCCAGACTCTCAGGAGCTCGCCGCTTGCTTCTTTCAGGAACTCCTTCAACATCTCTCTGTGCAATTCTTTCCCCTACCTCCAGGTACTGAGAAACGCCCACAGGTAGCAGTCCTCCCATCTGCCACTCTCTGCCCTGGTTTGAGGGACGAGAGAAAATATATACAGCCTTCTTCCCAGAGACTGTTCCGATTGGCTGGGAGAGAGGAGAGCCTTGCCCCACTACAAGGCTCCTGGTCCCAGGCTCTTAAAGAAACAGTAGCCTGGGTTTTCCCAACAAGAAGATCTGCCCTTCCCTAGGTCTTCATCCACTCTAAAATTCCCAGGAATCTTAAAGGGATACACCAAGGAACTAAGTGTTGACTGGCCATTAGGCATTACTACCCTTAAGGAGCCAGTCACTCTGTTACAACCCCAAAAGGGCCATCCTTTTGAACATGTGATCCTTTGTGTCATGTCAGGATTTTGACACATTTTGTCAAGAGTCTGGTTCTGAATAAGCAGAAGCTTCTGAATGAGCAGCTCAGCCCAGAATTTGGTTGGCCCTTGCATAAATCAGTTCCTTTGATTGGCATTTTAGATGAGTGAGTGAATTAACCAAATATTCTGAGTGAATTATTGAAAGAGTAAACAATTCTTTAATTCAATTAGATAATGTTTTCCATTTACCACAACATTTTATACTAATCTGTTATGGAGAGAGTTGCTGGCTTTCTGTGATGATGGGGACAAGAGGCTCAGACAAGGTAAAAAGACTCAAAGATCCAAAACCCTGGACTCAAAGAAAGAATGGCTGGGCTGTTGTCTGTTTTGATTAATGAAGCCTTTTGCATGGTAAGATAATGTGCTTTCGGAACATGCAATGCTATTGCTCAGCAGAAATATCTGGAGTATGAATAATAGCCAATATGATAACATCAATAAATTAATCTATGTAAAACTTTATTCTGCTGAGAAGTGTCTCAACTGATATTTGTTTATATGATAATTGCCAGCAACTCTGATGCATTTCTCAGCAAGTTCAACAAGTGCTCCAAGCTACAACGGTTTGAAACAAAAGGAAGTACTTGGACAGTCTTGCAGCTTAGCAAAGTTAGGCATGAATGTAATAAGATTCTATAGCTAATTCCAGCTAGCCTCACAAGAGGTGAAATGTTTCTTTTCACACTGTATGAAGTCATAAACATGGATTACATCAACCTTTACACACGACCATAAAGCAAAAGGGTTTTAAAATTTCGAAAGCCATTTTTATTTCTGTAGCACACCTTGTCAAAGTGGAGGGTAGCAATTCATAACATCCAAATAGACCAAATCAACAAAAAACATTGCATATTGCAAGTGCTAATGCAATCAATAAATAAATAACTTTAGTTAAATTAAATTAAATTAAATTAAAAAGAGCCAATTCTCTTGAATGAGACAGATTATTCTCTGTTCAGCAATAATTCCTGGTCATTCTCCCAATTTTATTTTTACTTTTGGTTGAGTTGTAAAACTGAAACCCTGACCACTTGTGATTATTAAAAAGCCCAGGGCACTTTTCATAAGAGTTTTAACTTCATAGTCCTGGCTAGATTTCAAGTAGGGTAATAATTACATTCTACCTCATTGAATTCTCCATCTAGTTTCAAGTGGACAAAGGGATCTTCACTTCCTGTCTTAACTGTTGCTCTGTGTTTCTGTGTGCCGTTAAGCAGCTGCTACCACCTACCCTGGCAATGACTGCATTTCATTGCGTGTGAATCGATCCATGTATATAGATTAGTCAGTCATTTGGAGGAAAGACTGCATGCAAATGTAAGATATTATTAAATTTATTCAAATGTGTTTGTACCGATGAAGCCTGGTCCTCTGGCTTCATCGGTATGAGCTGAAGTATGAGCTGTCGTAGAGGCTTAGGAACATGCCAGCTGCAATAGACTGACAAACTTCAATAATGCACTTTTAGAATTTTTTCTGGGGTAAAGTTCTTCCTAAAATGTTTCAGATCACTCTTTTAAGTGATAGAGAATATCTGTGTAGGTTGAATGATCACTTAGTGAATGATCAATGACATGTTGCATAGCAGTCATGACTAGCCATAACCCACTGCTTTATATAATTCATACTATGTCATCTTCCAATAATTGTATTTTCACATATGAAATCAGAGGGAGCTGGAAGCGTATGGGAAGGGGCGAGTACCACATTACTCTCAAGTAGCTTCTAGTGAAGGATCTAAACTGGCATTAAGGCATGGCCATCTCCACTGTGACTATGAACTGAGAAGTCCGGTATTGCAATGCAACAATGAAATATACACAAGGAGGAGATTTAGGTCCTGATTCATCAAGGAACTTAGGTATGTGTCTAACATTAAGCACACAAGTAGTCTCACTGAAGTAGAAAAGATTTCATTGGGACTACTCACTTGATTAAGTTAGGCACGTGCTTAAGTTCCTTGATAAATTAAGGTCTTAATGTGGCTAGGTTACACATAAATCTTAATTCCAGGAGATGTGGGGGAGGAAAGAGAGTGTTTCAAACATTTGTTCAAACACATACCATACCTGAACTCTTAAAGATGGCAGCCACAGCCCAGAATGAAAGGGGTGAAGTGAAGGCTCTATTACTATGGAAACAAGTAATTCTGGACTATGTGAGAGTTTTCCTTGGCAAACTTCAGGGCCCAGCTGAGGCAACGTAAGGGACAGATTACCTAGTGAAGGATTAGTCAGGGAAAGAGAAAATACTGCTGTGACAGCTAGTCTGCCTGGTTATGAAAGATTAGCATAATACTGTTATTTTCAGGGATATAGATAAATAGCAAATGTGCAATGGGTATCAATGGGATCTTTAATTTTCTTCTCACTGGTTCCTGAGTAATAGAAGGGAACATAGTCTATAAGAGGTTACACCTCATGTGAGTGATGTAGTCCTTCTTTTAACAAGTGAATCACTGAAGGGTGAAATAATAGTCCATACTTTATATCTGTTGTACTACCCTCTCTTCCGGAATGGGCTTTTGGCTAAGATCAAGTGTCGTATGAGTTTCATATCTGACATATCCCCTATGGTGAACTAATATCTGCAATTGCTTGAGGATAGACGTAGTGATCTACACTGGATCTTTGCTGTCTTTAACTTCTTTGATCCTGTGTTCAGTTAAAATATTGAACGTATTGTAACAGTGGTTTGGGTGTGGACAAAGAAGGATTTTCTTACACTTAGTACTAAGTATTGCTGAGTACTGTTTTAGACACAAAACAACTGTAGTCATAGATTTTAAGGCCAGAAGAGATCATTATAATCATCTAGTTGAACCTCACGATGATGCCTGTTACTAGAAAGTTGGGTCAGTGTTTCAGACAGTAGGTATTTGCGCATGCTGCACAGACACAGTGAAAGCCAAACCTGAAGAAGAGCTCTGTGGTGCTCAGAAGCTTGTCTCTCTCGCCAACAGAAGTTGATCCAATAAAAGATATTAATTCACCCACCTGGTCTCTCTCAAAGTAAAAACTTGACAATATTATTTGTAATGTAAAGAAGATGCGCTGACTAGTCCAAAGGTCAGGCTTTCAAAAAGTTTAGTTGCAATGCTAAGTATTTACCTTTACCCGGGGATTTACAATAGTCTCTCCTTTGCAAATACCATCGTGAAATTTAATGCTAAAGGCCAAGTCCTTGGCCCCACTCTATTGGGGCAAAGAAGCTGGAGAATTTAAATAGCTCTGCGTTCCCCCTGCACGTGGGAATACCTGGGTGATGTAGGAGCCAGCAAAACCGGCTCCTATACCATTCCCCCTCCTGACCACGGCCCACTTCATGTGCTGGTGCAGCGTGGGCCAGATCCATTCCTTTCAAAGCCTGGTAGAGTGATATGCACCACGTGAAGTGCCTCTCTCCTGAGCAC
Organism: Mauremys reevesii; assembly: GCF_016161935.1. Classification (NCBI taxonomy): domain Eukaryota; kingdom Metazoa; phylum Chordata; order Testudines; family Geoemydidae; genus Mauremys; species Mauremys reevesii. The sequence continues at coordinate 5,115,930 of NC_052625.1, forward strand.
AGGGACTGCAACTGGCTCTTGCATGGGGCCCATAAGAGAGTGGGGAGTGGCTCCTTGAGCTCCCTTACTCCCCACACAAAGGACAATCACAATGTGGGCCATCACCATTACAGAAATTGGAATTGTCCCTCCGGGTGACTCCTTTGTTTATTCACGCCGACATATCTTAACTTTGCATCAACACAATAACAGCGTGGGCATAATGGCATCCTGGAATTAATCTCGTGTGTGAGGGGGGCTTATGCAATTCCAGATTGAGGGGGAGGCTGCATAACTGTTTCCTTTCCGTACCATGACTGGACCTTTGAAAGGGATCTCTTGGTTACTTTCGCTAACAGCTGGAGCCTCCTCCATAAAGCCCTGAGGATGGCCAAGAAGCTGGAAGGATCCATAGATTCCTCTGCCACTTCTCTGCTCTGTGATGGGCTGCAGTCCCTTACTCACTTATACCCCACCCCATGCTTCCCTCTACCCCTCAAACATATGCCTTTTTGTTTATCAGAACTCCATTCATGCCCCCTGCTATGAATCCCAGGGAACTTCATTGGCCTTTTCCTGGACTGGCCAAGAAATCCAGGAAGCAGAAACGGAGAAAAGGATCTCTGATTCCCGGGCCATTTTTTGACCGAGTTCCACACTGCCTTCCCCAATCTGACAATGGTCAGGCAGCTGGCGGGCTGTGAGCACTGCTTACCCTGCTGTCCAGTATTGTCTCACTGTTTCCTTATGTTCCCCTCATCTGCTGTTGTATCCACCTGTTGTCTCTTCTCTTATACTTAGACCCTAAGATCTTCAATCAAGGACCATACCTTTGTTATAAAATGTGTCCACTGCCTAGCACAGTGGGGTCCAACCAAATCCATGATGGGGTGACCATAGCTCTATTGTAATAGAAATAAAATCATAATAATGAGGATGATGATGACTGGGCATTTGTTCCCACTGTGATGAGCAAGCTGCTTTGCTAGTCCACCCTTGAAGCTCATGGCACATGTTGGGTTTCAGAGGACTCTGAAGAAGTGTTGCCTTTTCAATGGACCATGCCCCCGCTGATTTAGTGAGACATTATAATGGTGTGTTGTCCTCCACTGTTAGCGCGGTTACTCTTCCTCAGCATTGGTGGGATATTGAGGAGAGCTGAGATTGGTGAAGAAGGGAAGGTGGCTAGAACACCAGCGATGGAAGTCCTACTCAAATCAAAATAGCTTCAGAAGACTTTTTGAAATCTTATGCCACGGCTGTGTAGAGCATAAAGAAAAGTTTGTTAACCTCAACAATAGCATCCATGAAACCTTGATCGGCTGTGTTGGTCCATGTGGCTGGCATCTTGGTTAACTCCGGTTGTTTGCATGCAATGACAGATATAAAGGTTTCACATTGTAAAATCATTCAGACTTGGACTAAGTTCAGAGAGATCAACTGATTTGCCAAAGGCCACACTGCAAGAAAGTGTCAGAAGCAAGAGCAGAATCTAGGTGTCCTAATTCTTAGGCCTATATGTAATCTGCTGCACCTTGTTATCCAACAGGAGAGTTACTAACTCGCACAGTTTCATCATGTCAGCTCTACACTGTACACACCACATCAGCATCCTTATCAGATGCCACAAGCCCAACCAGCAGAAAGGAACTGGTCAGCCACCCACGTCTCTTCTCCTTGTGTAATTTTTGGAAACTGCCTGTGCGCACACAGACTGGCACTTGGCTGCTAACTACTCTTGGCCCTGCCCAAACTTCCTCCCACACAGCGGACCCAAATGAGTGCGCTCCACTGTGTAGCATTATTGATTTGACAATTGCAAATGTTTGCTGGAAGGAGAGCTTTTCTTCCCCCATAACAATGTATGAAAATGCCAGTAAACAGAGTGACAGCTTCATATTAAGCAACCCTGGCAATGGGTGGCTCACTCAGTCAGGTAAGTGGATACTATGCCCATAATAGGAAAGAAAAAACACATGCCGAGAAGTTAAGGCCAAAACATCACTTATTTTAGCTGCTAGAGCTTTTGGGTGCTCAGACATGCCTCTGGTTGGGCACCTAAAACCTGAGACACCCAAGAGGAGATTTTATGCTTATAGGGTGGACATGTCCCGTCCTGATAGCGTACTGGGGAGGGGGGAGGCAATCTGTAACCAACTTGTTGGATACGTATTAGCAAATGATGGTTTTGTAATCCTCCTGGGGCTTCCTCGTGGGAATGGTCACACACAAAGAGAATAGCTTCGCACTGCAAAAAGAAAAATAGCCCAACCAGAGAGGACTGGTTTTAAAAAAAGGGAGGTTGTAGTTATGGGGGAAAAAATAACAGACCAGTTACGTACTCAGCTAAAAAGACAGAGGACAGATACATTCTTAGACATTTGGTTACATTTTATTCAATACTCAGACAAAGTACATTCACCTGCAACCCTCCCCCCGACAAAAAACAGCACTGTTGTCCAATATTTTTTAATATTAACATTTGATAGACATGTCTGGTCTGTTTAAAATGTGTATGTAGCGATTTCACTCCATTTAAAATCACTAAACACACCATAGGTGTTGGATGATGCTCACTCTGGAATATGGTAACACCCTGTTAAATAGAAAGATCAGATGACTATATTCCTGTATACAAAAGCTCACTGTTGTAATTATTGTTTTGTTTACACTATTTACTTAGCAAGGATTTGTAAACTTGTTAAAACTTCAGAAATAAATAAATAGTTAAAACAAACTACAAAAAAAATCACAAAAACCCTGAGGCATTCAAAGTTAATGGCAACTTTTGAAAAGTAATTTGGCTGGATAGCAGTGTGGCTGGGTGGATTAGACTTAGGGTTGAGAGTCAAGAGACCTAAATCCTAGACCTGTGTTGAAATATCAATTGCTTTGGGCAAATACCTGAGGGCTGGTCTATCCTGGCATAGTTACATCACACTGAGAAATCCAGACCCCTGAGAGATGTAGCTATGCTGATCTAACCCACTGTATAGAGCGTGAAGGTCAACGGAAGAATTCTTCTGTAAACCTCGCTACTGCCTCTCGGGGAGGTGAATACCTGCTCCGGCAGGAGAACCCCTCCCATCGGCGTGGGTGAGGTCTACATTGAAGCACTACAGTGGCACAGCTGGAGCAGTGCCGCTGTAGTGGTTTAAACAGACATAACTGGAGACTCAGTTTTTCCCATCTGTAAAATTGAGATAATGATATTTACCTACTTTGCATGGGCATTGTAAGGCCTGATTAAATAATGTTTGTAAAGTGCTACATACAGGAAGTGTAAAGTATCGCAATGGCTAGTCAATGACAGAGATGGCACTAGACCAAAAGAGCTCTGACCGCAATCCATGTGTGCTATGGGGCCTCTAGGAAATTGCCACCGCCTCTTCCCCTGTGGATTTTACCGCATCCCAAACTTCCTAAAGATTTGATAAGACCAGCCAGCTTTTGAAAGTCTTTGCAACATGAAGTGATGCTCTGAAGAGATGGGGTGAAAGCCTGACCCCACTGAAGTCAATGGCAAAACTCCCATTGACTTCAGTGGAGCTAAGATTTCACCCAACAGTGGTTAGTAGAACCCTTGTGTCCAAAACCACATTATACTGACCACAAAAACTAAATGAAGCCTGCTGCACTAGCTCATACCCATCATTGTAAGGTTTTAAACAACCCATTTTACTGTGCACATATGAAAACAACTTCAAAACTACTAAACCAATTTTCTTCAACTGCAGCTTGTTTTTAGAGCTCGGTGAGATCTACAAAACAAGCTTATTCTGGACAAAATTGTTGAGGATTGAGTCACGTGTGTACAAATTATTTGACTGGAACATATGGAACAAGGATATTCTTTAAAACATGCAGAACTCAAAAGCAGCAGAATGGTTTGTACTAAATCTATCTATCTATCTATCTATCTATCACCTCTTGGTGGAGATCAAGCATGGGGGCGGGGAATTAATCCTAAGGGAACTTAATTGAGAAAATTATAAATCCCTGAAAAAACTGAGTGTGTGGCTATGTAGGGGAAGTTCTGTTTCAGTCTTACTGAGTGAAGTCATTTCCACTAGAACATATATAAATGACAGTTCAGTTCTCCCTAAATTAATCTGGCATTCAGATTACTTGTTTTCAACAAAAGCAAATAAATACAAACATGAAAATGGAGAAAAAAATGTAGCTATCGGTAGCAGGTCAGTAAACTGTTGATGAGCAAGTCTTTCTTGTGGGTGCATCAAAATCCTGCCTTTCCACATTTTTGAACTAAGAGCTTATGCATCAAAGCAAATTGGTTTCTAGCTGGCTTGTCCAAAGGCTTTTTATTTTTTAAATGTTATGGACCAGACTCTGCTTGCCTTTCTCATGAATATTTCCCCTGATTCCAATGAGACTGCCCAGGTGAATAAGGGAATGAGAACTTTGCCCCTAATATGTACATGACAATATAAAAAAAATATGGAGCTAGACTAAAATAAAATGTTAAATATGTATTCTGACAGGATAGTGGCTTCTTCTTGGCTAGAAATGCTGTGACACTCCCCGCTTCCTCAAGAAATACAAATAAATTACAGATTTATCTGGAACTGCTGTTTTTTCTGTGCTGTTAACTGATGGACGTACATGGCCAAAGTGTGACTGCATGCACTACAATCAAATGTTAGGGGTGGAAAGAACCAGGAGGGACAATGCAAGAATCCTCAAGCTGTGCTCAGAGGGGCAAAAACAGAATGGTGCAAATTCAGGTAGGGAGCGTGCACTTGGAATATGGAGCTTATAAGAATCAAATGCAGTATTTGTTCTAGGTTCTGTTAAACGAACATTGGAAATATATTAATGTTATCATCTGATTGCCCTACATCACTGATGTCTCTAAGGCTCAGGCCTGCAGCCCTTATTCATTTAACAGTCAATGGGACTATTTAGGTGAATAAAGAATTTGCCCTGTCGATCTATTGATAGACACTGTACATGCAAATATGTCCATTACTTTGATATGTACATTTGGGTAATTCCATTCAGGTGAGTTCTGCCTAACACTGCAAAGAAAGCTGCTCTTGTTTCTGACCAATACTGCCTGAGCATTTTAAAATGCTTCCCCCTCAGGATTTCTTTGAAATAATTACATACATCCAAATATTTAGGTGGTTTGGTTTTTACCTGGGGGAGGTTAGGGTTAGGGAAGATTAGCCAAAGTGAAGGCCACAATAGGAATAGCAAAAGAATCTCAACAAAAAAAAAGTGGGATGAATAACTAAAATAATAAACAAATAAAACCGAAGAGGTCAGAAAGCTCGTGTGTTCCTTTGGGAGAAGAGGGGTGTATTTGACTCACAATTTGGGCTCTGGTGCCCAGTTTCTCTAAAGTTGGCAACAAAATAGCTTCTGTTCAGGACGCAACAGAGAAGCCCAGCATGTCTGTGGATTCACACTAAATAGCGTGGTGATTAATTACATGGTTGATTGTTTAATACCAATCATCATTCAATAATTCCTAGATGAAAAATATGGAAATCTGTGGAGCCAGCTGGACAGAGACCCTCAGGGCAAATGAAATCTCCGGTTGCTGGACTCTAGCCACAGCCAGGTTCTCTGGCCCTGAAGGTTGACAAGGTTTGTGGTTTCCATGGGGTCATTCTGTGACGACCTCCCCATTGATTAAAGACCCCAGGCTCAGCCCTTGGCAAATCTTAAGACTCAACGAGCCAGCGAGGTCGCTGTTGGGAGTAGAAACGGGGCCACCGAGGGAAAAATGCGGGGCTTAAATGCCAATTGCAATGGTATTTAATTCCCAGGTAATCTCCAGCTGGCTGGGGAAGAAGGAATGGCTGGAGCGAGGCCTCTACCGTGAAGTAATGTCATGCCCCTTGAAGTTTTCAGACTGGGCCTGCAATGCCCTTTTCATTCGGCTGTTCGGGTTTCTTCGGCTTTAGATTTTAGGAACACAGGCCGCTCTCTGCACAAATCCCCCTACAAGTGACCATGCGCGCAGAGTAAAAAAACAAAACTCAGTCCCACTTCTACACTGTCCGGGGGAAATCTTTGTAACAGGTCGAATTTCCCCTTTCAGATCCGTGTTTTAAGGGAGGAATTGGAGGTTCTGCAAAGGCTGGTGGTTGTTTTCCTCCAGAACCCCTCTTCCACCGGCAGGGAAAACACTGTTATTATGGGTCCAGGCAAAGTGCCAAATTAAAAGAGCTACTTACTCCCTACAGCTTTAGAATTCGGAAAAAGAAAAACAACATAATCGGGGGGAGTGGGAGGGGGGAATATCCTTATAAAACTCTTTAGTCCTTCGTAGCAAATCCTGGTTTTAATCCTTTCTGTTGTAATGGTGGTTACTGAAAAATGCAGCCTACCCATTTAATCATTCGATCTTGCTCGTTTTCTGTGAAAGGGGGGTCAGAAAATAGTCTGCTATACCCGCCTCGTTCCCTGAAGAAATTTGTGCCAAATATTTAGAAAGCTGCAAACCTCTCTCATCACCTATTAAAATATCCTCGCCGTGTTATTCCCCTCAGCCGCCCGGTAACTATTCAGGTGTGCGTGCACGAAGGTAGGTCTGGTGCTTTTTCCTTGCAGTTTCTGTGTAACAGTATTTCTCGCTTTACGGTCGGTTCCATTAATTGATTTCAGTCTCGCAATTTGATCATTTCAGCCAGGCAGCCGGGGTGGGACATAATGAGACGCTACATAATAAGGAAAGACAGCAAGGTTCACTCCCCTTGCAAATCATTGCATTTAAGAAATTAACATTCACTAGGCAGAAACATTCCAGCAAAGGAGGCAGTATTGCCAAATAACGCATCGAGTTGGCTTAGTCCCTGCTGCTTTCCAAGTGATATTGGGTGACTCTCAGCAACAATGCCTATGAAAAACCGAAGTCACCCTCTTATGAGACCCAAACGACTGGAGGAGAAGTTTGCTGTCGGTTGATTGCCCGATTTAGGATATAAAACTTGGGAACTAGTGGAGTTCAGGACTGCCTTTCACTGCTCTTACATTTAAGGGGTGAAAATCCGAGGGCATCCGCGCATGGAAAAACACGTGTAAAGTCACGCGGGTGTTTCTACAATTTAATTCTGAAACTGTGTTTTTCAGGGGAGAAATAATGAAGACTCGGTCGGTTTATTCTCTCTCTTCCTGATCCGGGCATATCTAGTTGTAAAGGGAAAATAGCTAAGCCATAGTTACAAAAAGAATTCGAATATAGATTTAAACTGATCTTTAGATTTCAAATAAATATAACCCTTCCTGTATCCTTCAGTATAAAAGATTTGCTCGTTCGTTAAGCGGATAAAGGAGTAAATTATTTTTCAGTAACAGTAAGAAAATTAAAGTCCACACACAGACCACTCACGATAGTGCAGGAAAACCTTCAATCTACAGCCCCGAAGAGGAGTTAGAAAAATAAACAGGGAGGGATTTGTAATCTACAGTCTGGATTCCGCCTTCATTTGTCTAATCGTTACAGGCGATTATTTCATTTTCTGCTGTTTTCAGTCAGAAGTGGCTAAACTGGCCACGCAATTAAAGTCACTAACATTTCATAGGGACAAATCTTGCGGAAAGGAAAAAAAAGAGTCGTTTGAACATTTTAAATGCCCGAGAATTCGCCTACCCGACAATCATTTTCCAGAAGCACGTTCTGTGTCTAAACCCAACTGTGCTGCTGAAAAGGTGGACAGCTCCTAACTGCGTCTCCCCGTAACACAGCACCTTACCTTGACTCCAGCTCGGTTCCTGTTTAGCAACGAGATCTTACTGGCAAGGCGCTGCCTTAAAAGGTGAATTGTGTCAGTTTTCGTAACAAACAGCCTTCAGACAGATTAGCTGCTCTCGCGGGCTAAATGCAATTTCTTTTGTAGCTGGCACAATGCTTAACGAATGGCTCGAGGGAGAGACAAAACCACATGAATGCAACAAACTGTGTGCAAAGGTGTAGACGTGATAGCGACATAGCCAGGAATAACTAACACATTTGCGTCTATAGAGCTACATTTTATGTTATTATGGGCCCGATGGTTCTTTACATTCCGTGCTCACGATCGTGTGTGTGTGTTTGTGGAAGTGTGAGAGAGACCAAGCAGAAACACGACACAGCATCTGTCTAAAGCGAGCGGCTGGGCCACAAAAATCAGCATTTAAAAGTACAGAACATAATGTTCTCGATAACAAGTGTAACATCTTGCGCGAACAATGCCCGGGACCCAGAAGGAACCTGCACGTTCGAGCTACAAATGTAGAGCACTCGGTGAAACTGACTTGGAAAGTCCCAGCCAGCTGTTATGCTGCTAAGAAAGACAGGCTTTTCTCTCCTCTTATATTCACCTTAAACCTTTGTTTGACCGGGTTATCAATTGAATCCCCAGTGTTCCATCTCTTGCTATACTGGGGAAGGTACAACCGTCGTGGCAACTTTCAAATAATAAAAAAAAAGTCTGAAAACTTCCAAGGAAGAGAGAGAAAAGTTTCGTTTCGTTCCTCCATTAAAAGCAAAAGCAGCACGTTTACTTTAGTTAAATGGTTTAGGAGGAGAACCCTGCGGGCCGTGTACGGAACGCAAGGAATCAATTTCACTTGCTAAAATGCAGAGGGTTTTTTTTATTATTATTATTGATTTCACCCTTGTGCTTTCAGCCCGTCCGCTGAATACCATTTAGGCCAAGATTGGGTATAATGGAAATATCATCAGGAGACAATTACCCTTTCAGAGTATTCACTTCTCCTCACAGACACTGTTATTTGAGAAATAGGATCATTTGATTTCATATTGCACTAAATAACACCCAGCCGTCTCAAATTGCCAGCTTCTTAAAAACCACCCATTGGAATAAATTGCCTCGCTACTCCTCGGGATTTTTTTTTTTGGCAGAGCAATATTATGTGACTCGGGCATAACTTTACAAAAATCTAGATAGGAAAGAACTGAAACGACCAAATCAGACACCCTGACACGGTAGAGGCCCCTCTGCAGCGGCACGGTCGAGTTCTCGGGCACTGGCTCTCGCAAGCTGAAATTTACAAGAGAAAGTGAACTTTCGCTCAAAGCCACGCGGTAGCTTTGAGGGGCGAGCTCACTGCTCAGGACCTTGTAACGCTGAGCGTTATCTGGGATTATCTGGGACTTGCGCCCCAGATCCCTCCCCATCCCCCTTTCTCTCCTCCCCCTCCCAGTCCTGGTTCTCTGGACTTCGATTCGGACAGACACATACCACGGGTTCCTTCCGGCTTCTGCGGGGCTCCTTTCCAGCATGCATGTGGGTGCGGGGAGGAGGGTCAGGGGGGTGCTTTTGTTTCATTGTGTGGCTGCGTTTGAATCGGAGACGCGAAACCCACCGAGTCCCGGGATCTGCCACGAAGGGAGCCGCTGTCTCTCTCCTCCTTTCTGTCTCTCTTCTAAGTGCAAAGTCTTGGGAGAGGGAGAGACACACACCAAGTTTCCTGCATAAACTGCAGTCCCTGGCATTTTCGAGGCAGATAAGCAGCGCTCAGCAACGCGCTGAATTTGTTAATTGGCACTTGAACCGCTAAGCCTGATGTGCGCGATTTTGCTAGAGGTTTTTTTTTTTTTTAAGCAAGATTTTACCCTTTGTTGCATTGGTTACATACATGCCAAGGTGTAATGTTCCTTTAAGGCTATCAGTGCCTGCTCTGCTAATCTGGCCATCACAGACTTCATTATATTTGTATTAATGTCATCCTCGGTTTACTAATTAGATTGGCTGGATAATTGAAATGACAAGGATGGGTTGTGTACGGAGAGAATCTCTAAACATTTAATATGATTTTAGATATCTCAGTGAACTCATCCTATAACATTTCTTACTCGTTTCGGCCCATATAGCGTTTTGGGAGATTTGGTAGAGTTTGGATTTGCAGCGATCACTTGTTCCCTGGCCTCTCTAAAATCCTGAGCTTTTTGATTCACTGACCAAAAGTTCCTTCGGGTAAAAATGGAGCACTTACATATCAGGTAGGAAAATGCTCAAAAAATGAGGGTGAGGTGTGAGAATGAATCTTCAGTCATTAAAGGCCCCGATCCTGCAGTCCTTCCTCAAGCAAAAACCTCTGTCCACTAAGAGATCGATCCAATAGGCACTGAAGTCAAGAGGACTTTTTGCACTGACTTTGCACTGGGTTTTGGATCAGAACTTTAAGATTTAGCCCAAAGTTGGGAACAGCTGGTTCTTCTTCATAGAAATACGCCCAGGAAAGACCAGGAGGAGAGAAACGTCATTCTTACAGTGTGTGCAACTCACTTAATTAACACGAATTTAAAAATAAAATCAGTGTGGTCTGAAGATCCTGAGACTAAAAACTCCAGTGTATTGTTTGCATGCAAACGGCCATTGAAAATATATAGCACAGTAAACCTTAACTTCAGTCTGTCCAATTTAGTCTTAATTCAAACCGGGGTGCGGGATTTTTTGTTTGTTTGTTTTTAACTGGGGTTAGTAATTTTCATCTGAAAACAATTTATTCTCGAGGCTGCGAGAGGGAAAGAGAGTTATTGCTATTTAGGTTTCAGTCTCTGGTGGAGGCTATGAGAGTAGACGGATTTTTTCAGGGTAAACGCTGCGATTCGGAACTTCATTCGAAGCCAACCTTCCGCAGCGTATCCCTTCCGTGTAAACCCAAGCAGAAATGCAGGCTCAAGCCCGAAAATGCTGATCACAATCTTTCAGCAACTGCGACGTCTTCTTTATAGGGGAAACTAAGCGCTCTTCTCTCAATGAACCACATAGGGCAGGTGCAGGGCAGGTACAGGGCAGATTTCTCCCCCCTCCCCATCTCTGCTAATACCTAACTCGTTCTTGATCTGTTTTAGCCGTGAGCCTCTTCTGGAGCAGAGATGGCAGGTCGTGCTACATTGCTACCGTGGCCCGTGACGCTTGTATATAAACACACTGCAGAGCCGCCGCTAATCATCTTCACTTTTAGGAAAGCGGTCTCGGAGACGCAGCCTTGGGTCAGTGCTAGCTGTTTCCAAGGCAATTAGAAAAGCCCCACCTGTGACAGGGAGGCGAGCTGCATTTTCCTCAAGGGGTCACAAAGCTCCGTACTGGGGATGTGTTTAAGAAAGCTCCAGTGGTCGCTGGAGCCCCTTGTATTCGGAGCATCATTCAGAATAGATTTGTTAAATGAAATGTCCGTGATCGGGAGTCTAGCCGTGTGGATGCAGATGAAGGGGTTGCAGTCCTGAAGCGCACAGGCGCCGAGGGTCTCCTTTGAACGCCACATGGCTGAGTGTAGACACCTTTCCAACAAACACCTCACTGGGGAGATCGGGACAATAACCGAGAGCTCCTGGGCCATTTCCAAACATCTACACACCGGACAGGGGCATTTGCTGTCAGACGGGGGGCTAATATCCGGGGCAGGTGTTGGCTGGCTGGCAGTATGTGCGGCACCCGTCAACAGACGGGGCATGTCTTTTCCCAGAAAGAAATCCAGCCCGCGTGTGGCAAGGGGTTGCGAAGGAGACCCAAACGGCGTATTTTGGCCTTTGTCTAGGTGAATTAGGAGGTTTGGGACAGCTGCGTTGGGGCTTGTTTTCTGAGTTGCACCGACTAGTTCCTGGCAAATTGGCAGCTGGAGGGGGGAGAAATCCGCTGACATTTTGTCATATCCCCCATCACCCCTGTGTCCGGAGCACCCTGGTGTTAACGCTGGGGCTTCGCTGCGGCCGGGCAGGTCCGGGGTCCCTGCCTGGGGGAGCCCCCAGGGTTTGGGGCCGGGTTCTCCCCCAACAGCCGCTGATCCAGTAATTTCCCCGTCCCAGCCCCAGCCAATTGCCCTTTAGCTGTTGAACTGCGGAGTTTCGCTCCTCTTTTCTCATGCTAATCACCCCCATTCAGCGTCTCTCTGTGAGGCTATTTGTAGGGCCTTGTTTGCCGGCTGCATGATTAATTGATATTGTGCCGCGGCTTTTGTCCGGGCAGCGCGGAGCTGAGACGCGGGGAAAGGCGCCTGAACCATCGGGTCGCTGCCGAGGTCGGCCCGAGCGCATCCGCCCCCGTCCCCCCATTTACCCCGAGCAGACAATATGCCGAACGGACAGAGACCAGAGGCTTTTTTAAACTCTCGCTAAGCAGCCCCCGGCCAGATGCCCAAGCTCAGGTCTCTTCGGAAACTGGCTCCTTTCAACGAGGACCGATTCCATCGCCTTCCCTCCGGCCTGGGCTTCTGCCAGGAAATTGACAACCCACGGGCCGGGGTGTGAAACCACAGGATCGGCCCCAGGGTTGACGGTGCAAAATCCTTCTAATAAAAATCAAGGTACCCCCAGGACCCCCCACCCCGCAAACGAGCAGCCTCCCAACGCTTCCGCTGCGGGGGGTTATTACTAAGGCGCAAGGAAGCGGGATCTGGTTGTGCCCGACAGGAAGGCTGATGGCCGGCGGTGAGGGGCGCGATTCTGCCGACAAACCAGCCCACACCTCGCCCTCAAGCGGGAGTAAGGCCGCTCTGCACCATCCCTCCCAACCCCACGCAAGCCGGGCTGCTCACCCCACAGCCCATTTCTATTTGATCTTTGAAAACTAACGTGGCACTGGACAAGTCTGGCCTCTCCCCACCCTGTTCACAGATGTGCAGCTATTTCTGCTCCGTTTGCCCTCCATTCCCCCCCCCCCACACACCCTTTTTCACGGTGTCTTTATTCCCAAAGGACAGCATTGCAACTTGGAGAGTCAATTAAATAATACCAGTTCTTCGCGTCTCCTACTTCATGGCTTTATTCCAAAATATTTCCTTGCCCGATTGATTTATTTTTAAGGGGGAAAAAAAGAAAAGGGGGAGGGGGAAAAAGAAAGAAAGAAACTGTTCGCCTTTCTTTTCCCTATATGCAGGGTAATTGATAGGCTCTAACAGAGGTCAGGATTTGCATAAGAATTAAGAGCAGTAAATTAATTTAATATTCCATGCACATCTCCAATTATTCCTGCAGACCTTTGTCTCCACGGCTGGCAGAGAGAAGGTTCAGCTGCTCTTCAACCAAACAACATCTGTGCAGTTAATAATTTGATAAACAGCTCATACAAATAGTTTCTGAATTATCTGCCAACCCAATGACTATTCAGTTTTGAAACGTTTGGCAAGGTCTCGTACGTGTGGTCTGAGCTCAGTTTTTTTCGTCTAGTGATTTAGGTGCCCGGGCAGACATTTTTCGTCCTTATCTTTTACATATAATCAGCTAGTTTCAACACAAACCCATCAATAGCAATATGGAAAATAAGTAATTACCAGTCATTAATAAAAGCTTTTTTTTTTTTTTTTTTAAGTTTCAGCTGATTTTTGCTTGTGCAGACCTAGGGCGTGGGGGAGGAACCGGCTGTGAAGACACTAGATACGATGAAGATCCGTTCTGTTTAGTGCAATTCAGTTCCAGGAGCTGCCCGGGGTGGCGGGGGAACAACACATTTTTGGCTTGAGATTTTCGTTGTTGTTGTTACCTATGTACAGTTTTGTGGTTAATGGCAGTACCCATCCAAATGAGGAATGAATAGTTCTTCCTAGATTCAGGCTCTTACAAGCTTCCCCACTACACATCAGCCGGACCCTTCTCCAGAGCCCAGATTGGGAGGGGAGATATTTCCAGGGGAAATCTTGGATAAGATTCTCTGCCTTTCCAGTGACTAAAACTAGACTCCGAAATCCAGGCTTAGGCGCCTAAATAAATTGCCTGATTTTAAAAAGGGCTGAATGGCCAGTGATTCCAATGGGAGCTGCTGGGTGCTCAGCACTTCTGAAAACCAAGCCAGCTCAATTAGGTGCCTAAGTCTAGATGCAGAAGTCTTAACGCCATGCACCCATATTTGAACACCTTGACCCTTGGACACCAGGTTTTACTAGTCTTAAAAATATATGAATCCTGATGGATCAATCCATTATTAAAAGGGATAATTTGGGTGTTGATTTCCTTTGAAAATGTATGTGTTTAATCAGCAAATATCATATCCCACCTCTATTGTGTAACTGGAAACTGGGCCGAAGCAAATAACCTTATATAGGTGTGAAGATTCTTTACTATTTTCCTCTGATGTAGGTCCTGCGGTTTTAGCTTCTATTTTAATACATGTTAATAAAGGCATTAGTGTCTGTGTGAGTAGGTGGAAAGAGAGAGAGAGAAAGAGATTTACATAGATATTGGGAACCCACTTATAGAGAAGTCAGATATAGTGAAACTGAGCATGTAATGAAGTTGAATGGATGTACTAAATTGTTTCCATGTATTGCAATGTGCGGCTTTCATTTGCAGTAATGATGGCCCCCTGCTTAGAGAGAGAGTACTCAGGATCTTGCAGGATCTTTTCCGTAGCAAAGTTGTTCTTTTAAAAAAAGATGACTTCACAAGAGGATGGTTCCACTGTTTTTGTATTTTAATGTTCTGTCTGTTGGATTCATATCTCTAAATTGGAAGTAGGGAACTGTTCCTTTTTTTCCACTTAACATAACATTGACAGTATAAGTACTTGAAGGCATTGAAAACGATATCCAAGTGTTTTGTAGGCTTGAATAAGAAGTATTATAGCTCTTCATCCTTGGACTTCATTGAGAGTATGGTAGCATTGATCTTAAAATACTGGCTAACTTTCTTCAGCATAGGGGTGTAACTATCTAACTTGACAATGAAGATAACACAATATTTCCCAGAACTGTATGAAAGAATCCTAGTTTCAGACAAGAGGTAATTAAGTTAGAGACGTCCGGCACTAGAGCTGGATGGATACCACCAAAAATATAAAAAAAACCAATCAATCCATGACAATTCACCTGAGTTAAAATATGAATGATCTCGATTATACCCTCCCCCTTTGTGTTTGCACACTGGAAACATTTGAGAACTGGAGTCTTCTCAGGTGGCTGTTCATGGAAAGCAAATTTTAAGCCCACATGCTCAAGTACTTTAGTTATGCTGGACGAGGTACATTTTAGATAGGCCAGAACACTGCTTGACACAGGTGCCCAAAATCTCATGCCTGGCTCCCGGAGCCCTGGGACATATGCCAGACAAATTACTGACCTTACCCTTTGCTACTGGGGCTGAATAGCCATGCAATTACTTTGTTCAAATGTGATGAGAGAAAATTAAATTTAAACTCTGAATGCAGTTCGTAAGTCTCACAGTCGCCTAGTTTTTCTATTAATGAGAATTCTGGCAAAGCCATTATGCCCCAGAAAAGAAAAGGTTTAAAATTTTGTAGAATTCCCTCATCCTGCCTATCTGCTGCCTCTCTCCCGTCCCCTCCCTTTCCCTGCCAGAACCAAACCCCAATGGCTCCTTCACGCCCTCTTCTTGATTATAAGAGTTATACTCATCCAGTTATGAGACAGAAACAATACCATGTGGCCAAACACAGGCTTCCTGATTGCAGGAGTTACACTCATCCAATCAGGAAATAGAAACAAAATCATGTGGCCAAAACCTATCCAACCCAGCTTAGATTTCATATCTGTTTCATGGAATATTTGTAGTGAACTGCCCTCAGTCAAGTCATAGAATAAAACAGCTTGTGGGTTTCTTCTCCTACCCCCCCCCCCTCCAGTAAATTCACACAATTGATAAATTTGAAGAAATTGCAATCAGCTCATGGACAGCCTATGAACATTAAAAAGAGGCTAAATTCATGGACTACATTATTCTTTGTGCATTATTCAGTTCTAATCACAACAGAGCTCATGCTAGTCACATTCACTTCTAAAGCAGTTAATATTTTCTTAACATATTAATATTATTTGCATTTTATTTGATCTTTTAAATACATTTGCATTGCGGGTCCTTCCAAGCTTTAAAGAGTGTGTATGTCTCCAGTATCATTTATGGGCTTGGTTCTGTCTATATTTTCTTTCACTTAATACAGACTTTTGTCTTTGGCACTGGGATTGGTGTTATCAATGTTAATCCACTTCTTAAAAGGTCATGTTTTGACATATACGTTTAAACAGCCTCATTTTCCACACGTTTATTTAGTTCCATGATCTAGGCCTCATTTCTAGGTGTGTTATCCTTGCTTGCCGTCATTGTGTTTAGTTTTGTTTAAATTGATCTTTTTCGCATTTCTGTGTATGTTTAGCAGTGCAATAGATGGGTAAGAAAAAGGGGAGAGGGAGTGTTCAATGTTCCCACCTCAACAAGCACAGTGAGCGGATGCTAAAATGTTCACTCTTTCCACAGACCAACTCTGTCTGCACTAGCCTCACAAGTAAGATGGATTTGAACCTAGATAATGAAACTACTGTCACTGATTAGCTAAAACAAATTTGGTCTGACTAGTTAATATCAAAGCATTTTGAAAATGTAAAGCACTAAATAGAAGCTAAAAGAACAGGAGTACTTGTGGCACCTTAGAAACTAACATTTATTTGACCATAAGCTTTCGTGGGCTACAGCCCACTTCATCGGACGCATAGAATGGAACATATAGTGAGGCGATATAGACACATACAGAGAACATGAAAAGGTGGGAGTTGCCCAACCAACTCTAAGAGGCTAATTAATTAAGAAGAACAGTGGTCAGCAGGAGAAAAAAAACTTTTGTAGTGATAATCAAGACAGCCCATTTAAGAAGTTATGTCCCATTAGTTTTAGTATTCACTGCAAAAGCTGAATACAAGATACCTTCATTTGTCCCATTTTCAAAATCAAAAGTTAGGCCTTACTGAAGATCTCAGCAAGATACTTTAGCACATGCCAAAGTTTAAGCACAGGAGTGATCTCTTTGACTTCAACAGAATTCAAGCACGTTTAAATTTAAGTATGGGCCTAAAGTTAGGATCAGATTTTCCGGGTTACTGCCATTTAGAACTGAAAAGCATTTGAATAACCATATGAAATATTGCACAGTGTCTTTCTGAACTGTATCAAACTACAGTCACAGATATTGGCTACTCACTTACATGTGCATTAAAAATCACTCCAAAATTAATAAAAAGTTGATTTTAAACAGCTTATGAGGATCTTCAGGTTAAAGAAAAGGTTAATTCTCTTCTCCAGAGTTATGCAAGTTTCATATTTGCTGTCAGGAGGATTAGTTAGTTTCTCTCTCCCTTTTAAAGAGACAATTTACAGAATGAATAAGAATCTAGGGATAATGACATCAAGAGAAGAGAAAAGCACAAGCACAACAGTTGGATGCATATTTGGGAATTGAGGTGCCACTCCAGTTTTATGACAATGTAAGACATGGCCACTTGGCGTGGCAATCTGTCCCCCTCTACTGGTGCCTGGACCACATACAGGTTTTGAACCCACTACTGGGATGGCTTAGAGAGGTGTCTCTTTCAGCTGAAGAGTAGTGGAGGGTTTTACATTAAGATCTAAAGAGCCCAGGGTCAATCCCCTGGGGTGTAGCATTATACTAGTGCAACAATGATTTCAGTGGACTCCCATGAGCATAAACTGGAATATCACAGTGGGAAATCAAGCTCCGGGACTTAGAATGCCCACAAGTTTCAGGGTTGTTCAGAGCCAGGGTTTTGGTTCATCCCGTCATAAGGCCAGGGCCCATTTTCAAAATCCACATGTAATAATGTTGATCATCATCTATATTTGAGTATATTTGGATCCGAGGATTTTATTTTAGCCCATCTCTAATAAATAACAGTGTAAAAACCCTATTTAAAAGGATGTTTCTTTGGAAGCGACGTAGGTTGCATTAAGGAATCCAATCTTCCTTCCCCCTAGAGATAAGCATTAACTAAAACCATAGAGCTAAACATAATTAGGGGGAGGGATCCAGATTTGAAGTTTGTTTCTATTCCTCTCTCTATAATGCATGGAACCAAAACTCTGTCTCTGAGTGCCCTCAAACTTTAGGGAGGAGGTGTCTTTGAACTCCAGAGCTTGATCCAAATTGTACAGCGTGTTCCCACCTGTACTTCTTACACTGTTTATCTGCATTGCTGTCACCCTTTAGACTAGTCTCATTTGCACACTCTCCACTGATCGTTATCATGCTATGTTGCAAATATTGTGGACAGTCCCAAAACAGATGCGACTAAGGAGAAGGTGATTTCTGCTCTGAGTTTTAATATACAGCATGAGCTGAGGTAGGATCTGTTACTATCGCTTCAATTGGGGCTTCAGTCTAGCAGAAATAGCTTTGGTGGCGGTTGGCTTGCAGAAGCTCTGTAAATGCAAAGACTTATCCTGAGTCATGAAAGGAAATTGTAACTTTCCTACACCTTTTTTTTAAACCAGCAATAGAGGATCACATTGGGCAATTCCCACCCTACTCCTCTTCAAAGCATCATTCCCTATTACCTTCAGCCTGGTGGCCACAGATGGATTCTTGACTACGTCTCTCAGTATCTTAATACAGTAGCGAGCTCTTCTCAGCCAGCCATAGGCTCCTGACAGTGCTTGACGATCCTGTACAACAGCATTGGCCCTATTTATTACACATTCATTATTAAATAGGGAAGGCAGTGCTCTCGCTAGAGAACTGGGCTGTGAGCCAGGACTCCCGGGTTCTAGCCACAGATCTGCCATCCTCTGACTCTGCGAACTTGGGAAAAATCATTTAAATCCCCATGTCCTTCGGCATAACGATCAGTAAGAGGAGTTCCAGCAGTGATACTTCCCTAGCTTGCAGTGGTGTCGTGAGGCTTAACTAATAGGTGCATATCTTTGAATGTTAAGGTGCTGTAGATGTGCAACTTACTGTGATGAGGTTCCTGGGAAAAGCAAGCCATGGAAGGGAGTGCGCAGCCTTGTGCCATGCTGCATTTTTAAAAATGTGAAGACCTGGAAAGAGACACCAGCATGCTATTCCCGCCTCAGGATTGAATTCTGCCACTTTGAGCATCCAGACCAAAACCTCCACTACCTGTGGATCTCTGTGTGCAGTCTATGGCTAAGGCCCTACCAAATTCACGGCCGTGAAAAATGAGTCATGGACTGAGAAAGCTGGTCTCCCCCATGAAATCTGGCTATTGTAGGGGAGACCAGATTTCACAGAGCTGGGTGGCTGGAGAGCAGCGGCTGATGGCTGGGAGCCCAGCTCTGAAGGCAGCACCACCACCACTACAGAAGTGAGGGTGGCATGGTATGGGAGGGTCGTTACTTTGGGGGATCAGGGCTGGCCTTACGGGTGGGTGACCACCCAGAGACCCATGATCAGGGGGGCGCCATGGTCACCCCTACACACACAGCCAGCCAAAGGCCCCTTTAACTCCTGAGCACTGTGCCTGGAGCCGGGGAGGGGCAGGGCTATGGCAGCCCAGCTGGGAGCTCCTTCCATGCACTCAGCTCCAGCTGCTGGTCCAGGGTGGGCTGGGGAGGCATGGGACTTCCTCTAACACTGCATTGGCTGCTTCTGGGGCCAGGTCAGATCCTCCTCCAGGAACCTCCCCCAGCTGCAGGAAGCTCCACAGCTGCTGGCTGGAGCCCAGCTCTGAAGGCAGAGCCGCCACCACCAGCAGCAGCAGCAGAAGTGAGGGTGGCCTGGTATGGTCTTGCCACCCTTTCTTCTGCCCTGCTGCTGGTGGCGGTGCTGCCTTCAGAGTTAGGGGCCTGACCAGTGGCTGCCCAGCTCTGAAGGCAGCAGCCCCAAAGTAAGGGTGTCAATACCGCAACCCCCCTACAGTAGCCTTGTTACACGCCCACCCCCACCCCAAGACTGCCTTTTGGTTTGGGACCCCCACAGTTACAACACTGACATTTCAGAGGTAAACATCTGAAATCATGAAATTAACAATTTTTAAAATCCTAGGACCGTGAAATTGACCAGAAAGGACTGTGAATTTGGTAGGGCCCTAGCTATAGCTGAGGCTGAAGTGGGTCCTGATGGGCAGGGCTGGATGACGCTTAGGTAGCTGCTCAACATCTCCTTCTTCCAGAGTGGCATCGGAGGCTTCACCCAGGCTGCCCACCAAATACAGCCATGAGGCACTGGGGAAAGGCAGCAAGAGACATCATCAGCATCCTGCTAGCATAGAGCCAGGGACAAACTGCGTGAGCCACGTGGCCCGGTTCATAGCTCTGAAATGAAGCCCCTCCGGGGAGAGAAGATGTGGCCTCTGTCTTCCTGTGGCAATTTGGGGAGAAAGGAGAAAGCACCCCACCCTTCACCAGCCTCACCTCCACAAATATATGTGAGGGGAAAGGAAAAAGAGAATAAGGGGTGAAGGTGGGTTCTGGTTCCCACACCCCGCCATACTCCTGGAGATGTAAAGCAGTGGCCTGGAGCTTGAAGGTGGTAATAATTAGTGCACCCTGCATGTCCCCAGCAAGGGTTGGGGGACAAGATCAAGGCTACACCTAGTGCTGCTCCACCGAGGGATGTTGAACTCATTTACAAGCCACTGCTCCAAACTGCAGAGCACGCAGGGTCCTTCCTTACACTCTTATGCACCAGCTAATCTGCTCCAGGCTAGGTCAGTCCAGTGCTCAGCCAATCTGCAGGAACACCCAGTGTCCCCATACTGCCCCCAATCCAGGGTGATGTAGAGAGGACTATCTCTGCAGTGATTTGAGTTGAGGGACATGTTCTTCTGTTCTACACACAAAACAGGTACCATCCTGCATCCCACACAATGTGATTGCATTTGAGACATGAATGGGCAGAGGGCCACCATCAGCACATAGTCTCAGGAAGAGCCATTGACTGACATGTCTTCTGGGAATGCCACTGAGAGATGAGAATCAGTATATCTAAAAACCTCAAACACACACATGACTTAGAATAAGCAAATGCTCAGGGACTTCCCAAATAAACGTATCCAGGTAACGTATATATAAATATATACTGTCGTGACACATGCAATCACAGTCTACCTTACCAGGAGTTATTTATTAAAGAAAATAGCTATAAACTATTATTATTGTGTGCTATTAATATTATCATAGAGCTTAGGAGTTCCAGTCATGGAGCAGGACCCCACTCTGCTAGGCTATAAACACCAATAAATAGGCTTCTGCATAGCTTCAATTGCAGCTTTGTCTCTCTTGTTCACCATGGACCTCACAATCTAAAAGTGTTTACAGCACACAGAGACAACTAGATGCTGAATAAATACTGCAAGTAAACATCATTACCTGCACACACTCACATTCCTTTTGCACCTGGTAAAAATAAAATTATGCTTGCTATCGGCCTGATTCAGGAAAGCACCCTGAATAGAGAGAGACTTAAGCACATGACTATATGAATTGAGGCCTATATTAGTTCCAAAGCCAACCCTTTAGAATGATTGCATACAAACAAATTAAATACCTACACCTTTGGCGAAAGCCCACCTTTTTTAGGAAGTCCTTCAGATGTGGATTTGGAGATAGTAGAATCCCCAGAGATTGACAGTGGAATAAGGAAGCTCCTAAGATTTCCACTAGCATGTATTTATAATAAATAACAGATACATACACATACTTCAGTGGCTTGAATACTATCCCTTAAAAAGCATCCACAAAAGTTTTCCTTTGCCTCTTATCCAACTAAAACTCAGTATGATACAACTCACTTTTATCGTGCTTAATCGAGGATCACAAGGAGAAATGCAAATAGCAAAAGCACCTCTTTTGTATAATACTGAATGCAAAGAGTTTGCACAAACAGCTTAACAAGGCAATTAAAAGCTCTCTGAGTAATGCTGCTGGTAACAAATGCCATTTGCAGACTTGTCAATAGTGTGATCAAATATCATTGATGAACATTGTTAAAAGTAACGGAAAACAAATATGCTAAGCTCTGTGTCCGCGCTTGTGTGTGTGTTGAAGTCTTCTCTGTGGCGCTTTGTGGAACAACCTCTCCTTACTGACTTTTGAATCAAGTTGCTATTCCACTGGCTCTTTTATTAAGCTTCAGAAGGGCCTGTAATGAGAGATTAAAATAATCGTCATGCACGCTGCTTTATTTGTGAAATTCCGAGAAGTGTGCACGTGCGTGTAACCCACACACAAACCTCAAAGCTACAGACCAAGGTAAATAATGTATTGTCATCTATTTAGCACATGATAATGCAAACCACAGAAAAATATGTAGAAGGGGAAAATACATTCCCTGGGTGGTAAGTTATTGAACCTTTAAAGCCAGGGAACAGGGAGGTTGGGGGAAGGGGCAAACACTCTCTAGCTTCTCCCCTGCGAATAAATCACTGGCCATGCAGTGGCTGTGCCTGCATAAAATATGACAGGTCTCTCTCATAGGGCCTATACGCAGCTCTGTAACAAGTCACATTACTCGCTCGCCATGCATACTGACTGCAAATTGTGTAGGTTATCATGCAATGCCATAAAAAAAAATAATTCTTCACCCAACTGATTATGAACCTCATGCATAGCAAATGACAGCGCAATAACGCTCAGATTTCCTGTAGCGGAGGTAAAAAAAAAATGTACACACTGACAGGCTAATGGATACTTTCCCAAAGAGCGGTTAGAAAGGAGTAGTAAATGGGACTGTGTTGATGCAGAGCAGCAGACCTGGTCAGGGATCAAGACACACAGCAACATATCGGATAACATATAATTGGCAGGTCACATCCAAATGAGTGTAGTCATGCATCATCTGGAAGGCTTTTGCTGGTGATAAAGACACTTGTAAACAATTCAGTCACTGAACATGGCAATAATATGTTGATCCAGCATGTAATGAGGTGTTCCTGGAATCAATAAACTAGTCATGAAGAGCAGGGAGCAAGGTCAGTGTCTGCCTTTCTGATGACCTTTCCTTGCTAGTAAGGACATCATATACTCTGAAGAGGACTTTTCTCATATTGCAGAAAGCGCTGAGTGTCAGAACTTTCATTCGCAGCAAGCAAATGAACAACCGAGCTCTGCATGCTAATGAAGTCCAGGCTATTTTCCACCTTTTCATCTGCACATTATGCTCTTGACTTTGGAGAAGGTGGGAATTAGGTTGGACCCTGGTGTCAGACTGCCTGATGGCTTGGCTCCGGAAAACTGGTAATTGAAGCTGATGACTGATGC